>NC_138823.1:13540618-14959936 GCF_965183815.1 Platalea leucorodia | reverse complement strand
CTACAATATATCTAAAGAGTATTATTGTTCAATAAATAAGTTGTCTTTGACCAAAAGAAATAAAGGTGATCACCATTTCCTTGCAGTGGAAAGTAATACTGGGTATACCTCACAGCAGACTGCAGCATACAGAAGCTCACCTTGACCCATGCCCAAGCCAGGCAGAAGCTGGCTCTGAACTGGAACATGAGTTTGAATTTGTGTGGTGCTGTGCCCATGTTAACAAGCACACTTCAAGGCAGGATGTGTGCATGGGCTTACTATCACCCAACAGTCAACATGGCTTTTGAATCAAATCAGGTCAGCCTGGGCACAGGGAGAGTGAAATGATGTCTGTCTGCAACCCAATGTTAGTCAAGGAATTTCCAAATGTTGATATATATTGGTATTTATTGATTTATATCAACTTACACACTTTCATATATTGATAATACATTCAAAGCAGTAAGGGCAGAACTGGAGGCTGTGACAGCAGCACCTCTTAGTTCTACGTGGAAGGGCTTAACTCATAGGAAAGAACATGAGCAACTAATATCCAGAAGCAACTTCTGCTGCACGCAGCAATGAACTCTCAGGTAGCTCTTCATCCAGTTCTGCTGTTCTCTACAGCACCCAGACCTTCAGCACAGACAGCACGCGACTGGTGAGCTGAATGTACATTAGGCAGATAAGGAAATAGTATTGGGTCCCCATGTCAGTAAGGGATGTAAATGGAGCCCATGGCGTTAGTAATCCAGTTTTTGGAAGAGGAAGGGTAAGAGAATGTGATGAGAGGAAGAGGAAGAAGATATCACAGATCTTTCTGTGAATGAATGTTACCGGCAAAGAATGTCACTGCTGCTATCACAAGCAAGTACCTGTCTCAGAGCATTACATTTGGAAATGTAAGGTATAGGCAGAAATTTCTTTTCCAAGAAAGAAATCCCTTCAACAGGGATTTTTTACTGTTTCATTATTTCATTTAGTACTTAAATCATACTAAAAGATACCTGATCCACTATTGATCCAAGCTAACACTGGAGCCCTTCTGCACTATATAGATGGCCGTCACAGTATGACAAATTCACCAAATGTATCTCCTTATGAATCCCATATTCTATTCTAAATGTTTAAAAAAGTACAATCTTTTTTGACTTTTTCTTTCTGCTTTTGTGCAAAAGCCCAAACAAAAAGAGGAAAACTAATTGCACAGAGAAACAATGAAAATAATTATTCGCAAGGCAGTCACAGAAACATATTTTGGTTAACGTGTTTTTCCTTGCAGCAAGTGGTAAAAATATTTTAGCTTTAAGTTTTGTCACTACTAAACATTTCTTTAGATTGCAGTGCAAATCTATATTATATTCTTGTTTTATATTGCATCATCTTTGATGCAAAATGTCTGAAAGATATAGAAAATACTACCATTATGTTGTTACCTGTTTAATCCAGTGGCGATACTCATTAACACCAAAGGTTTTTTTCATCCAAAGGCCATAAATATAACCAGAGATTCCCTTTAGCACCCATTCATCTGACCTATAATAAGAAAGAAGCATGAATTATAGTACTTCAGAAGGTATTTTGTAAGGAGTGGTATTTTTGACCAGCTCAAAATAGCCACAAATTTCAGCAGGTTATATAACTTCTCTAAGTCAATAGGAGTCTGATGAGCTGTGAACCAATTTATGTAACTTGGCACCTGGACGGGACCGATGAAACTGAAAAGCCAGGGAAAACTGAACTTTTACCACAGAAGCCCAGATTAAAATATAAAACCAAACTATTTTAGCTGAAACAGTAACAATAAAAACAGAGGAAATGGATACTAAAGTTAAAACAACTGCTAATCTACATGATCTTAATTTCTTGATAAACATCTCAATGCAACACAGAAGAGTTGGACAGCAAGTAGACAAAATACCTGTCTCACAACTTGGTGGGCACCCATTTAAACAGCTCTTTTGAAAGTTATGTTCCAAGAGAGAAAAATATGGACAAAAACTACAAAATGATCATGAAATAGAATTCTAAACATAAGAATGACATACAGAGTACGATGAAGTGAATAAAATAAAGGCACGAACAAAGGGAGTCGTTATGAGGGAGGAAAAAATTGTCTTCACAATGGAAGTAGACTAGAAATAAGGAAGAAAGCAAGAGAAATTATAATAGTACAAACATCAATTTAAAAACATGCTGGTTTCTTTTTTTTTTTTAACGCCAAGGGTACTCTGGGACATACACTTCTGCCATGAAAAAAGTAATGGGCTCCTTCTCCCTCATATATAAAGTACATGCAAAAGGCTTTAAAATAAACACTGATCAGAACTGCAAGAGCCCGGGGGGGGGGCAGATTTTCTGAGGGATGGAGTTATAGGCAGCGTACCGCCCCAATGAATTTGCCCATTTGACAGTAATTTCTGCATTCCCCTCCCTGAATTTCTTTGTAATTTATTAGTTCTGTGCTCCACAAGTAATTCCCATGAAGGATACATGTCTTCATCCAAAATATCTGACAGGAATTTACTGATGATAGAAAAAGTCTCCCCTCTGAATATCCAGGTGCCAAAGCACACTACAACATTCAGTAGCAGCAATTTCTGAGAAATGACATTTCAATCTCTAAGTCTTTGGAACCTTTATATCTCACATTCTCCTCTCAAAAAAACAAAAAAACCCAAAATCTCATGGATTTTCATTTATTGAGCTGGTTTTATTATTTTTCCTTTTTTTTTTCCTCTTTCTTTTACAGTCACTGTTTCACTTATTATTCTGATAAAATGCAACACGCAAATTAAAATTTGAGTTTCCTAGATTCTCCCCATTTTCTGGAGAGTACAATGGTAAAATACTTACCAGGACATTCGGGATATAAAACATCCAAAGAACTGCTGGGCCAGGGCCTGTGCTAAGCACCTCCTGGTCAGTGGAGTTTCATCTATAATCATCGCGCTGTGTAAGAGATTTGTGCTGGACCCCCATAAAAAGAAAATAACACAGTATGAGAACAAGCTCCAAAGAAACAAAATAGAGACCTTGCTTTAAAAGCCAAAACAAATAAAATAAATAAGTCCTTCACTGCTTTGCCAATGATATAGTAACATTTTTCTTTAATACACTTAATCCAGGCAGATCTCCTGCTATCTACAACATTCTGTGTAGAGCCAAAGTAGTTTCTTTTAACTGCTGAAACTCTTTTGGATTCCTGGTACCCTATCCCAGCTGAAGAAAAACTAAACATAATCAAACTTCTGCACTTAATTTTATCTTAAATATTTAATCCATGGTGTTTCTAATTCGGAAAGAAAACCACTGCCAATTTTTTCTTAAAGAAGATACAAATCCAACATCTTTGTAACAGATAAAATTGGAAATGCTGTTAAAAGCCTGTAATGTCAACAAAAGCCAGCCTTTTCAAACTAGAGAGCCCAAAACTCAGGCTATAAAAATAATAAGAGCTTCATGTATTTCTCAATAATCTTGGATCTAGAGCTTCTAAGCCTGTGGATTTAGAAGGTGTAATTTTCTCAAATACTAACCTGAAAATACTCATGGATGCATAAGCAGCTACTTCAACATAAGCTTCATCTATAAAAACAGTCTTGAAACAGGAGTATGGATAGCGGCAGGTAAGAATCTCCTCATAAAATTCAAACACCTCATGAAGGTATGACGTGGTATGTTTGAGCAATGGGAGAAGTTGTGGTAAGCAAAAGTGAGTCACCTATAAACAAAGGAAAATTTGGTACAAGACCAATGAATATATTTAAATCCATAAATATCAACAGAAAAAAGCATTTTCAAGCTGTGATAATGACTAGCGTGGCAGAAAAGTGCACCAGGACGTCTATCTTAATTGTGAGAGTAACAACAGGAAAATAATTTTTAGCAGCCAATGCACAATAACAACGTCTACCTAGTGATGTCTATCATTTAAAAACACATGATATTTTTCTTTGATTTTGCAATCCAATGTCTTTTGGAGATAGTATTTTTCTGTCATGCAGTAAGGAATTAGCTATTTTCAAATCAGTCAAGCAGTGCTACTGTTTAGAAGACTTGTTACAGCTAAAACTACAAGTAACCTTTGATATTACTGTTTTTTCCACAAACTTATGATGCAGCCAACAACACTGACTTCAGCAGTGACACAGGAACCAAGCTGAGAATGATATATAACCTCAAGTCGGCTCTACAGAAGTCAAACTCTACAGAAATTTATCAGTTCGGGTTTTTCAAATATCAATAACTGATTTTTTTTTTTTTAACAACTATTTATTAGCTTTCACAAGTGAGTATGTCCCAACAGTAAAAGTCAACAGAATACCATTGCTGAGGACTAAAATCTGATGTTTGCCTTTATATCAAGTAAAACATAGCTATTTCCCAGTATTTTCCTATCATGCTTTCTAAAGAAGAATATACAGGCCAGTCTTTATGCTGAACTGGTAACTTAATCTGCCTGTCAAGTCCATCCTTACCCAATCTGAAACTACAGATGTAAATATAAACTGGTGGACTTCAACATTACGACAACAATCTGTTAAGAATGAAAACTCAATGTCAAATTCAGTTCAGAAGACTACTCAATTGTGTAGCAACAATTTTCACCTACTACCAGCAACAGGATAGGTTTACAGCTATTTTGAGAAATATGCTGTTACTACCTCCAACTAAATTAGCCCCATAAACTCAGGCACGATTAGAATTATTGCTCATTCAAAGGCTTTACTCTGGAGATAAATTTAAATACAGGCATTACTAGACAAGTTTTATCATACAACTGTACTAATGGAGGTCATATCTAGACATACCCACATACGACCAATATATACTGGTTGCAATATAAAAATAGTCACTAGTTCTTTACAGAACAAAAAAAAGGAGGCCTCTATGAAAATTATTACCTCATGCATGTATGGATCAACAAGGATTTCAAAAGGTCCTATCGCCAAGGAGATGTTAGAAGCTGCAGTCGGAATAGTCAGCATGTAATGAAAAGTCTTCTTTCTCATATCGTGGGTATATACAGTTTCCACCAAATCTCCATTTGAAACAGCCACCATTGCAGCATCTACAGTATACTCAAGTTTCCAGGTACACAACTCAGAATATGAATCAACACAAGGAAACCAAAACCTAGAGAAGTTAGGATTGGGGGAAAAATGGTTAAAAATTATATTTCTCTCTTTCACAGATGATTTTTCTCTCCAGTTCCAAACTATATTCTTAAATACTTTGCATGTTGACATACTGACTCCTACTATAATGAGTTTCTTTGCCACTACCTCCTGCTGAGCTATGAAGACTAGAAATCCTAATTACTAATCATTAGATACTACTTCACATCAGTAAGCTCCTTTTAAGCACAAATTAAGTTTCAGAATTTTTCAAAATTACAAGAATTCAAAGAAATTATTTGTATTTCCTACACTTTGAGATTAAATAGGAAATACAGTCTAACATTCAAAGATAGTTTTCTTACCTTGTAGAATTTTGATAACCACATGAAAAGACATGAGCCCCTCTTTCTGCCATACTGCCCTCCATGTTGGGTACCACAAAATGAAGACCTCCTTTTGGCTGGTCCAGAGAAAAGTTTATATGCACCTTCAGGACTTTTAACTCTGCCATACCAAGACCGAAATTAGAGTAAATATATAGAACTTACACAAAAGTTATTTCAGAATAGTCATTCCATTTTGAACTCTTGGTCTTTCAAGATTATGTGTTTACTTCATTCTCATGGACCTCCTGGTCCACTTAAAAAGTACAGCTCAAAAGTTTACAAAACTAAGACCTCTTAAGCTTAACTTACAGGATGTGAATTTATAACAATCTTTATTAATTAATAAAAATTGCAATTGGAGTTACATTTCATCTTCCAACTCCCTAGTAGTAAAGCATCTTTATACAGTGATTGTAATCTAACCATGTCTCCTTTGTACTTTGCTGAAATAATTTTCTACAAAACTGCATGTAACAGGCACATTCTTAAAAGACATGTTATTGTCATTTGCAGTTTCTTAAAACCTCTTATTATAGTTAAAGCTTTTCCTGTAACTGAAATGTCTTTGCTTTGGTTTAGTTTCACAGAAATCTCACCTATGAATAGGCTGGCAAGAAAAGAAATTCAGGCATATGGTGAAATTTATCCAAGTCTCACCATATTTTGGCATTCAAACTTTGAAAAGAAAAATTATACCTGTTTGAATATTTTCCCTTCTAGGCTTGCAAGTAACACAACAGGAACTTAAACAAAAATTAAAATAAAGAAAAGTGTCTTTCCCATTAAGGTGTATCTGACAACACTGTGTGAGTCAGTTTCATGATATAGTTGTTTCTTCTCTCACAGGTCTCACAAATCCACAGGAAAAACTGATAAAACCATGTAAGAAAATCAATACAAGAAACTAATAAAATCCATGTAAGAAAATAATCAATGTTGAAGGGTAATTTATTAAATTTATTAAAAATATTAATTTATTTATTACTTCTTCCAGGATCTAGTATACCAGTTTATGAAGTAGTCTACTTTTCACTATTGGATCAGTTTTAAACCAAGCATTCTTCAAAGCGAGATGGGAAAAAAATTAATATAGCTTTTTAAACAATACATATATAGGCATATCCTTGTGAATTGTTTTCTTTGTTGGCTCATGTATATTGTAAGCCACTTCAAATAGTTATATTTTAGCACCCAAATACTTCTGGGCTCATGACCACCCAAGAGTTTGCTTGTAAAGGCTGTTAAGAAACCTTGCAACCACTTCTCCATATTACCAAGAAGCATGCAGGTATTTTTCAGACTTCAGCTGGAACAATATAGGTGAGGAGAAAGGAAACAGTAACCACCATTTCATAATGTAATGCTATTTCTATTTATTTAAATCTACTATCTTCCTATGCAAACTCATAGCTAACAACTCTATGGCACCTTAAATTAAGCTTTCAGCATAGTCTCTTTACACTACCATCAACATGTTTCCACAGCTCCGAGGGAACCTTAATGCAGAGTTCTCCATTTCCAGCATCTGGGTCCACAGCACTGACTGCCGCAGCATAGGCATTGGAAAAATAGTTGAGATTCCTCCTGTCAGAAATACCCAGTTAATTCTTAAAGTACATGCTGAACTACAAAAAACAGCTTCTGAAGTTATAGGATTTCTATACTGAATTTCACGGTGCGTGTTCAACCAAATATTTTGTTGTGTTTTTAAAGGAGTGAAGGGAAAAAGGAAGAGTGAAGATTAGATTTCAAAAACCAGAACTTAAAACTAGGCTCTTAGAGAAATTATCCACAATCAAAAAGACTTAAGCAGTAATAATCCCCAGTAAATTAAATGAGAAATGCTCAGTGCTGTTTACTTCCCAGTAATATTTATGCTTATTGGAATAACAATTAAAAATTCTTGTTTTGGAAAATTTTGGATTAAGTTTGTATGTTTATTCTAAAGATCTGTCTTGAAGATCTGCCTCCTCATATATTGCAGTTTTGCTTTTATGTTGCTTTTCCAAATTTAGTGAGATTTTAGCTTGGCAATGGTATTTTTCCCCCTCTTAGCTTGATAGATAAGAATAGTTTTATTTTATGCTTTTCTAAATATCACATAAAATACTAGATGCTAGAGTTTTGGCTTTAATATGCTAAATCACAGAAATACGAATTGTGCATTTTAGTCCCTAGAAACTTTTTTTTTTTTAAAATGTTACCATCATTCGTTTATTCAGGATGCAGACACAAATCTTTGTAATCAGGTTTGAGCTGTTCAAGCTACTACACATTAGCTGCTAATTGACTGCACATTTCATTCCAAAGTAACACCATTACTTCAGTTATGGCTTAGATTAACTGTTTTCTACTGAAATGCGCAGGAACATGCATGTGTCTGCTATTACAGCAGTTATGAGCAGGCCATTATCATCTTCTTATTTAATGTGATTATGTTCAGATACCGGAGGACTGACCAGTCAAGTTCAAAAATAAGCTTGGTTTTGCATCTTTACACTACAGCTTTTACGCTTTTTCAAAACAGATTTTTAAACTCTGTAAAACATAGAAGCAACACCTTTCTTAATTCTAATCCTCTAGTACACAGAGTTCTTCAAAAGCTTGCACAATTCTATACCTGAAGAGAAAGTGTTTGAATTACTGATCACCTTTTTTCCAGAATTTTGAGCATTTAGGTGTCTACCACTGATGAACCCAACCACTGTGGGGGCAGAGCCGCAATCAAGCATAAAGCTATCTGCAGCGTTACTGCACCACAACGGAGTAAATGAACTTTTGGCTGTGGACTCCACTCTTGCATGGAATCTGAAGTCCACACAAAGCAGACATGATCTCATTTCAGGATTTTACTTTCATCTAACCATTCTCTATTCACCACCCACATAGAAAACAGCATTCAACTCAAATTACAGTACCTTACTTGGAAGAATGAAGGGTAATTAACCATGCCAGGATCATCCTATAAGTCTAGGTATGTCAAACACTATTCTTATATTCCTAGCCTTCCACATCTAAAAAACTTTGCTAAAGCACTGAAATATATTGAGGACATATTTTCATGCAGTTCTTGATCTTTGGCAATAATAGCGCACAAATTCCCTGGCACCATTACCAAGACTGAGAATGTTAGGAGCAGTAAACTCGTCTACTTTGCTTGGAAGCTTCTGAAAATAGGATGTGAATAGTAAATGGGAGCATATGAGCATAGAAACACCCAAATCCCAAGTTTTAATACATAATCATTTTTTCCTTTTCCATAGCTGAAGTGTACCTAAAGATAGGATATAATGCCAACAAGTTTTAAAAGAACAATGTTGAATTTGTATACTGGAATATACTGTAACCTCGGCTATGGTTCCAGAACAATTTAAACCAACTTAAACTCCAGCTGATGTGCCGTCTCCTAGTCTCAGCCACACATTCCTACTCCCTCACTAAGGAGACTACTGTTCATCCGACCCTGCGGTGATGCAGCTGAAAGTGCCACATGGCCACATTTTTTTTTTTTTTTCCCCCAGACAATTTTCAGTTGGTTTAGCTCCCTGATCTGACAGACTGAGGGGTCAAAGAAGTGCTACTACTGAGGCATGGGAGACTGTCAATGAGATCATAACCACCCCAACCAATGTTGCTTTAGGTGATCTTCAAATGGCATCCTAGGAAGGCAAGCAAATACCATTGGAAAAACTCTCTTTAAAAAAAAAAAAGACTGCATGACTAAAAATATCTTAGTAATTAAAGAAACTAGCAACAGAAAACAACAGTAACATTCTGTTAGATTATGAAGTCTCGAAGTTTTTCATTTTAACCTAAACTGATTCTGAAAAATCACAATTATTGATAGGGGATCCCTTTCCAATACATCAGTGAGAATTTGTTCCAAGTTTGAGGATCGTGATGAGCTTGCGGTTACATTTTAAACATCAATGGGTTCATAGACAGAAAAAGGTTATGATTTTATAGCAAGAAAGGTAGACTCCACAGGGCTTAACATTTTATGGAAAACAGTCTTTTCTGATATTTCTATTTTTGTGAAGTGTTCCAATTCAAATGGGTGACTCATTGTAAAAGGAATCCATTAAAGGCTTAGTACCACAGATTAATTTTTTCATAGGTTGACCTATTCTCAATAAACTGGATATGGCCATTTTAACAAAAACAGAGCACATGCCAAAAGTTACAGCCCAAGGAACAAAGATAAATTTTCCTAATGGTAAGTGTAGATTGACAATGAAAAAGTAATATGCATGCATGTTTTTTCCTGGCAGAGATACATTTTATTATCAGAATTCACCCAAAACACTTAATTACAGCCCGAGTGCATGCTTACTGACTGACTAGAAACAAGCAATCCTGTAGAGACTTATTTTTTAAAGCTACTCATTGATTCCAAATACCTCCATGTCAACTTTCCGTAGCATCTCTCACTACTAGCTGCAGTGGTGCTACTTACCTGTTACACAGCCCAAACACACAGTCTATAAACCACTTTCTTCCTACAGCATTTAACATCAACTTGGCAAAATAAGTTCTTTGATCCACATGTAATTCATTACTCTTCATTACCTGTAATTCATTTACTATTCTACTTTGCTTCCCAGCTACAATTAGTACTTGCTTTTGGAGTCCAACCCCAAAATATACAATATAGAACATATTATACATAGTATATTTTACATATGTATACATATTTATAAAACATGTACACATATAGGTAATTTATTAATAAGGCAACAATCTGAATCTTTGGCATGCTGAAAAACCTGATTTTCATTCTTGCCCAAGGTTAAGGGCTTTGCCACCTCTTTCTTCAAAAGTTCTCTAGACTTCTGTTCATTTTTATCAAAGTCTATCATGAATTTACAACTAGATAAGCATCATACCAGTGGAAATGAAGGCTATTTATTGCAGAAAAACAACACATGTGCAGTCCACCAGTAATTTTTCTACTTTGTGCATAGACTAAAGACTTGATCACTAACTTCTCAAAAGAAAGAATATTGCAAGGCTACCATGTTGCTCTCTCTCACAGCTTACTGCTGCTTGTAACTAAAGCAACAGTGAAGTTGGAGGATATCAAGACATCTTCATATTTTTAATGTTTAAAAACTACAGGCTTCAAGTTAAAAAAAAAAAAAAAAGCTGAACTAGTGAATGAACAGGTATACACTGACGAAGGTTAACATTATGCTGAAGAGCACCTATGCACAGAAAATCATTATGTGCACATTAGCTAGCTATACAAAAACATATCTTCCTTTACACAGAAGTAATAATAAAATGCAACAGCTTCGCAACCCTGCACCATAGTCATCACACAAACATGTGAGGCGCATAACCAGCAGGATCATCACAAACTTCACTTACCACAGCTCAAACCACTGCACCAAAACTCCAGACTCTTCCTGCGGCTATTTAATTTTACAATCCTACCCATAGGATTAAGAAAACAGAGATCTCCTTTGCCCGATTTAACATAAAAGGGGCTGAGATACAAGCAGTTGTCTCAGCGGTCAGAATACATGCTGTGGGATTTCTGCATACAGAAATCATATAGGCCAGAATAATATAGAATACATATAGGCCAGAAAAATAAATCCCACTTCCCTTATATTGACAGAATCGAGAAAGCAACAATTTACAAGGAAAAGAGGGAAGATGAGGAGGACAGAGGCAGCTGTAACACTCAACAACATGCCTAAGACAAGACTCAAACAGACATTCTCCAACACTATTTGCAGTCTTCGCAAGGTTTCAAACTCTTCCTTAAAACTATGAGCAAAACGGGATTCTCTGCCACCTTGTGTACGCATGGTGAACTATGTGAATTGTATTACACCTTACAGCACTGCGCAGATGTTTGCTCAGTCAGGGAGGAAGCGACTGCCTTACGGAAGTTCATCCATCTGTTCTGATAGGAAATAGCTATGATGTCCTGAAGCCTCAAGAGAAAATTACAAGATAGAAGACCGACTTTATTTCTCAATAAAACTTTAAAAATTCTCTCAGTTGTTACCCCTGAAATTATGGTTTGGGACTGATTGATAAATTGGCAATGGCATCAAAGCTGAAAATATATTTAATGTACAAACTAAAGGTTTCTAACATTTCCTACAAAATTAATCAATTTTTAATTACCTTTTTAATGAGGGTTTATTTTTGTCATTCAGAAGTGACAACACAAAAAAAATCGTTTCACCTTCTGCAACACTGAAAATATGAAATGACAGAGACCACGTCAATGATTTTTGCATCAACAGATGCTAAAACCCAAAACAAGTTGAATGTCCAAATTCAGAACACAAAGAGCTGATCTGACAGAAGATCTCACCCAAGAAGTAGCGGAGAACACTGTGATGAGACAAACAATTTCAGCTGGCACTGCTTGTATTTCATAGATAAAGCTCTCTTTAATCTTGATTTTCTCAACCCTCTTTCGACTATGTTTTCTTGCATGCCAAAATTTGCACAAGATAAACAAGAAACAATTAACCACTTCACTTGACCTTCACCTCCTATCAGTGAACATAACCTCTCAAGTCACAGATGCTGTAGCAAGTCTTCCCAAAGAAATAATTAGTAGCTTTAAGTACAGAATTCTCCATTTTTAATTGAATTTTGTTGCTAACTAAGGGAGTAAGAAGTCTTTAACATTTTAAACTTTGATAAAAAAGGTAGGAAACAGTCCACTAAATTAACTTTTTCTACATACTTTATGTATTCTTTTAGAAATCAACATTTAAGAAAACCAAAAGCAGTATCAAAAGCAAGAAAATGTTTGTATATAAAACCTTAGAACTTGAACTAATTTTTTTTTGTTAAACACGAGAGGAAAGAGTAAAGATATAAACCAATTATTTTAAATAAACAGTTTTCCAAGAACTATCTTAATTTCACATTTACTAGTTCAATAGGCTACTGAAGAAAACCATCCAAAAGGTAACTATCCCTGTAACACTAGAAACAAAACCCGATGACTAATCTGTGTCCTGTTCAAGATAATTGAAATACCTAGTTCAGCTGCAAGGGTACAACGGACATCATCACTAAACGTGCCGTAACACATGAGAACTTGGAAGAGATGATCAGCAGAGCAAGCACTGATTAGATATAAAGACTACTACAAACCACTGCTGTTTCTAGAAGTTCTTTGTAAAGAAGGGCAAAGGAAACCCACTTACAAATTTTTTTTGAGGTACTAATTCTAGAGTTTTTAGTTTTCTATAATTTCTGTTTGTAATCCTGCCTTAAGAGCAGAGACGTTGTATTTAATCAAAACTTAGCTGCCATCATGCTCAATACCCAATTGTGACCAGGTATTTCAATGGAAAAAATACACATCTCATGTAATAGTTTGTAACCCATGCAGCCTTTGACTTCTGAGACAAAGAAAAGGGGCATACTAGTTTTTCGTTAAGAATATTTAATGACCTCTGTCTTTCGTAACTATGAATAACACAGGAGTTGTGAAATACAGAGACTTTCTATTAAGTTCAAATAGCAACGTGAAAACCTGCAGCAGTGAAAAACATAGGCCACTGTAGCCCTGTGTGAGACAGGATTTCACTTTGCACGCCCTGTCCTCAAATTTTGTTCGCTGCTCTTAAACAGGATAATATGAAAGAAAAGATGATGTTCCACTAAACAAAGAAATTGATGTGATGTTCCATGCTAAACAAAGTGTGATGTTCCACGCTAAACAAAGAAACTCACTTTCTCCACAAAATTATAGAGTTATCTCTCCTGATCCCTTTCTTAACAGAGTGCTTGCTCTGATCATTTTAAGTGCTGTTCCTTTCTCACATCTTCTGGAAGTTATTCAGGATTCACTTCCTACAGGACCGTGGAATGGTTGAGGTTGGATGGAACCTCTGGAGGTTAACTGGTCCAACCCCTCTGCTCAAGAAGGGACACCTAGAGTCGGTTGCCCAGGACCATGCCCAGACAGCTTTTGAGTATCTCCAAGATTGGAGACGCCACAACCTCTCTGGGCAAATTGTCCCGGTGCTCAGTCACCCTCACAGTAAAAAAGTGTTTCCTGATGCTCAGAGGGAACTTCCAGTGTTTCAGTTTGTGCCCATTGCCTCTGCTCCTGTCAGTGGACACAAGTTAAAATACATGAAATTCCACCTGAATACAAGAAAATGCTTTTCTGCTGTGAGAGTCATCAAACACTGGAGCAGGTTGCCCGGAGAGATTGCAGTTTCCATCCTTGGAGATACTCAAAACCGAACTCGACACAGCCCTGTGCAACCTGCTCTAGCTGATCCTGCTTGAGCCAGGGGGGTTGGACCAGGTGATCTCAATAGGTCCTTTCCAACCTAAAGGACTCTGTGATTTCATATCAGCTGCTGTTAAACACATGTAGCACTTTCATTAGAAGTTCCTTAACATTTCAGCAAACTGTAAATTCAACCAAGCCACCAGTAAAATCAAAAGAGAATACTTAGTGAAAACATTTGCCCATGGTGCTTCTCTTACAAAAAAACCAAACAGGTAAGAGATTTTTATCAAAGTTTCTTCCCATATCATTTCCCAAAAACATGTGGGAAGCTACATGTTTTTAAACTTGCTCTTCAATATCAGATGGCGAATAAATTTGAAACTTCTCCTTTCAAATTTCAAAGTGAGTTTAGATAACATTCTAGGACTTATACCCTAATCTATGATGCTAATAAATAATGCAAGTTCGATTCCTTAGAAAAGACGAAAAGGTTTACTTCCTAGCTCTTCAGAACAATTAGAATCCCCCCGATGAGGATTCTGAATTTTTGACCTACCGAGCAATAGCAACAAGAACAAAAAAATCAAGTCATAAACCAGACAGGAATTACCAAATTAATAGACTCAAGCGGTTCAGTATCAGGACTCAAACAGAATTTCAGAACTCTGATACCCAATTCAATGTCCTATATAAATGAACATTGTATTTGCAAACTGAGTTATTGAAACTCTTGCATAAGTGATGAATAAAGGAATATAGAGTGTCTTCCATAAACAAACAGTTCAAATCCAGTGATGTGCAACTTCGGGTAAAAAGTAGCCCTTGAATCTCGGTAACTGAACAATAGAAGTTCTCTTTAATACTCTAGTTTTCAGACAACAGTCAGAGAAGTCAAGTCAGGTTTAACCTGAAAACTGAGATAGGCTAAGAAACATCTCAAAGGCTCTAGTCATTAAGGCAATGGGTAGACAACCTCTTATAGATCTAGCGACATCATTTGAGAATGCCACTGTTCTCACAAATCTAACCAGCAGGACTGTATGTACTCTCTGCAGTTTGCTTCAGAGTAAGTCTAGCGAGTTCCTATCTGCCTTCATCAGCTATATGAGCAAATCAAGGCGGTATCACCTCTGAAGCTGCTTACTAAGCCCTCTCCATCTTTTCAGCTAGCAAATCTCTCAGCAACCACTGTCCAAGGGGACACAACAAATAGCTGAAGGACAGAAATAAGCATCTTAGTTTAGCAGTCCAATAGCTAACCTGATACAGTCACATGATTTGCCTTATTCCTATCATTGTTTTCAAAGTAATAAGTTAATTATATATATGGCTATCTAGACATATTTAAGAAAATCAGAAACAATTCGTACAAAATCTTATGAAGAAAATGGGAAATATTCCCCAGAACTTTGATACCATATGAATATTTTTAGGTTTAAAAATAGGAAAGAACAAAAATGACCATCCAATCTGACATTATGCATCATAAAAATCAGGACAATTTTTGCAGGACAAATTATCAGAACATAATAGTTTTGGTCTACATAATATTATACTGATGCTACCAAACTGATGTAACCAAGTATGCTGGAGCAAAAAAAAAAAACAAACAAAAAAGAAACCACAAAAAAAACCACAAAACCCAAAACTAAGGGCAATCTTCTCAAGCAGAACTCTCAAATGAATGTAGTTGCATCACTCTAAAATGTTCCCTACAAGAATATAAACAAAACACTATTGCCACAATAATGTAACCAAATTTTCTTCAAAAAAATGAGCGTAAAAGTTGGGCATAGATAAACCTGAAGTCCATCAAAGATAAAACGTTATAGCCAAAGACGTTTTCTTACCAGGCAAAAAACACATGAAAAGGACAGTTTCCTAAAACACTGAGAACACTACTGGCATCCACCACTTTTTTCGCCATGAAGTACTTTTAAAAAAGTTTCTGATACTTTTACAAAGCAATACAAAGAAATGTTAGTAAAAGAAATTCTGCAGAATAGCATAAGTCAAAATTATTGCCAAAATACTTTCCCAAAATTAAGTCACCATACCAAAAATTAATTGTTTCTGCCTGAAACTTATGTTACTATTAGGAAATCACCAGGTAAAACTTGCCAGTACAATAAACAGGTTCACGCTTAACAGCAACAGAAGACACTGCATCTGTAGAGTTTTAAACACATCACTTACTGCTTTGAGTCATGGTGACAAACCTCCAGCGTTGGATCGTTATAAATGAAAGCTGCTTCTAAATCGTTGATTCTTACTCTGTATATCCGGCACTGTTTACTGTTCAGTTTGATTCTATTCAGGTTTGCAACTGTGGGAAATATTGTCAGTTCCACATAACCCTATGAAAACACAAATCAAAACCTTCTGTAAAATCTTTACCAATTCACAAAGTAGAGATACATAAAGAAAATTCTTATTAATGCCTTTCAAAGGAAAATCTTGGATAAAAAAATGTTAATTTTTTATTTAAAAAGGAAATAATTGGTTTGCCCTTTTAAATGTCTAGAATACATTTTCTTTCATATTATTTAATAGGTGAATTTTCCCAGCTGTGAAACAAAACATAACAAAAAACTTCAGAATGACCGACAATCATGCTTGTTTTACTGGAAATGATCTGCCTCTCTTGACCAGATTTCAAGTTACCAGCATGACTATGTTTTTCATCACTATGTTCTAGGTTTTGGTATCTGAGCTTGAGACAATGATTTTTAGAATCTAAGCAGAATCCCTTTAGGCAGATATCTAAATTCACAAAAAGCCTCAATGACTTCAGGCCTGAAATCACAAAAGTCTCTTCATAGCCACCGTGAACTCACATAAAAGCTAGAAAACTCTATAACCCTGTCCCTAACAACAGCTAACACTGGGTTGAAGGTCAATTTCAAATTGCAAATTGCTTTGTAGTATTATTTACAATGCAGTGACTTTCTTTTAGAAAGCTTTTACTTAGAGATTAAAGTGTTGACAATTAGAAAGTATTTTATTTGACGCATCTCGAGGAATGACAGAATTATGAGAGGTATCAGATTAGAAAGTATAAAATATAAAGAAGCTGAAGAACATAATTAGTTTGTGTATGCAGTTGATTCCTCTAAAACCATGAAGAAAACCCAGACTTTTAATTTCTACTTTCACATTTTATTAAAAAATACTTACTACAACAGACTTTCTCTGAAAATTTATGTTGTTGATACAAACTACCTGGTGCGTTGTGCTGGAAAAAAAAAAAAAAAATTAAAATAAGTAAGGTTTTGCACAAATGCCAGCATTTAAAATATTTTAACCTATTTTTAAAAAAAAAAAAAAAAAAAAAAAAAAAAAAGAGAGCTCATACAGGATGTATGTACATATAGATAAATACTGCATATAGCATATATTTATATAAGGAGAATTCATGATGGTCTAAATCTCTTACATGGTCCAAAGCAAATAATGAATAGAAGTTGCACACAAGGTCAGAAAAGTTCCAATAAAATTGAAGTGTAGTATCATACCAGTATGAATATTACTAGCAACACAGGAAGATGATAACATCACTTTTGAACATCACGTAACAGGATGTAAAAATATAGTATTACTAATGGCATAGAATCAAGTTCTAACACGTTAGTGATGTGCAGTATTAGAAACAGCACGCAGCTGTAATACTTGCAATCTGAGACCTGTGGAAAATTTACCTGGTGAGCTGATTCTCATACATAATTTCTGTAAGCAGGTACTATACGTGAAAAAAGATAGAGTCTGTACTTTTAGAATTCCTATGTTGTAAGATTTTATTATTTTAAATAGTGGTTATATATCAGTCAAGATAGGTATTTTAAACAAGTCAAATGCATTTGCTTAGATTTTGAATGATTTATTAGAACTCTTGGTAAATAAAACTGATTTAAAAAATGAAAGAATAAATAATAATTCCAACTTTTTTAAAACTTTAGAAGTTATTTCTATGTTTTTTCTGTAGTAGGTGGCACCTTCACCACACTTCACAGTAGTGCTATTCACAACTCAAGATACAACCTTGTAATAATTCAATTTTTATGCCACATCACACATTATATGCACATCCTCACGTACTCTGTGCATTAAAAAGTGACTTTGCTTCAGTTGAACAAGTTCAATAAAAATTCCTACAAAAGAATGATAACATCTAGTATCCAATGATGGATTCAAACATTACCTACACATTAAAATGTATAAGGTAACAAGAGTGTTTCTATTTAGAACTACATTTGCGTTACAGACTTAGCAAGAAATCAAGGAGGTATAAACAGAAATACATGAAGATCCACTGAAATCCACAGCCAACTGCTTTACAGCTTGGTTACAACCAAAATAATGAATACGTAAAAATGACAATTTGCTTAACAAAGCAGCTTGCTGCAAAAGCAAGCATTTTTCTGTATATAAAAAAGCCCTTAGCTCAAAAGGGTTTGACACAGCAGTAAGAATGAAACATGGCAGCATGGTCTGTAGTGCTGATACTGTGTGGAGAGATCGCCAAGGTTTGAAGAGCACAACGTGAATATCTTTACAAGATGAGACTGCATGGTTGACAGACTCACTCTCCGTGAGTGAGCCCGTTTACACAGTAAAACATACGCCTACAACACGCATTTTCTGAGTGCAAGCTACACCATAAACAACAATTCCAGCCTTCTCAGGTAAATAATTACTGATCAGCCAGTAGTCTGTTTCAAGTGTGCATTGGTCTCAAGTATAGTAACTTTAAAAAAAATGGATACTTATAATTTATATGGTCTTGGGCTCTCAAATCCTTTGTCTCCTTTCTTCCTATTCATCCTGAACAGCAGCACTAAACACACACTGCTGACCGTCAGACTGGCATCAACATCATCCTCGCTTGATGGGTCCTTCGATTTTTCCCTGTGTCAGGTCGTATCCGATCACTCATCTCCCCAGTGGATCTGTGACTCCCAACAGTCAGGCATCTTCAGCTCGAATAGGCACCATAGTTATAACACAAACAACATTCAGTCTTTCTACAGAACCTTTTATGAGCGCAGCACGCAACCCCTCTCTCCACTGGGGGTACGGTACCAGTCCAGAGGCGCTGCCTGCTTCTTTTCCGCAGAAACCACTACATCAACCGGCTCAACGGGCAGCGGCGGTGGCAGCTACTCAATCAGGAAGGCCGCGGCTGGGCAGGCCGAGGGTCCCCGCTCCTGGGACAGCCGGCGGGGGCAGCACCTCCGCTGACAGGCGGGAGAGGCGCTGCCGGGGGGCGAGTGGGCCGGGAGGGGGGGAGCGCGGGCGGCGCCGCAGGGCCCCCCGCGGCCCGGCCTTATCGTCGCTGCGGACGCGGGCGCTGCTCCGGGCGGCGGCTGGGCTGGGGGCTCCCGCGGCTCCTTCTCGTCCGGGGCGGTCGGCTGGGGCCGGCCGGCATGGAGGGCAGGGGCGGCCCTCCGGCACGGCGCGAGGCTCCCCTCAGCAGCGCGGCCGCCGGGCCCCGCCAACGCTCGCCCCCTCGGCAGCGGCCGCCATTTTGTTGGTAACCTTTCACCCCCGTCGGTTGAAAGGTCACGGCCCGTTTAAGGGAGCTGTATTTCTTTACGGATGGAACGTCTTTTGGAACCTTGTTTGTCAGAAGGGTGCTGTACTGATGTCAGAGGCAGCCATGGGTTAAAAAAAAAAGAAGAAAATAAAACCCCCAAAATAATCCAAAAGCCGGCTCCTGTCCTCGTGCGCACGCGCCCCGCGGGCCGCCAGCGCCGGGCCGGGCGAGCGCGCGGAAGCCGCGCCTCGCGCAGGCGCACGCCTCGCCCGGGGCGGGGCCTCGGGGCGGCGGGAAGGCGGCGGGCCCCGCCCCTGCGCGCGCGGGGGAGGCTGCGCCTCCGCGGCGGCCGCGCCGGCGGCTGAGGGGGCGCGCGGCGCCTGCAGCGCGGGGGCGCCCTCGGCCGCCGCCGGCCGGGGCAGCACCGCGCCCGGCGCAGGCCGCAGCTCCCGCCTCGCAGGGCGCGGCAGCCGCCGTGGCGGGGGCTGTGCCGCAGCGTCTGGAGCCAGCGCGGGGCCCCGAAGCCGCTGCGCAGGGGACGGTAACGCGCCCGGCTGCCGCTGCTAAACCCACCCGGCGCCGTCCGTCAGCTCCCCGGCCGTGCCCGCCGCCTGCATTCGCACTCGGAACGCTCCGGTGAGCGAGCAGGGCTCCGGGCTGCTCGAACGCACGGACCGAGCGCACCTGAAGTCAGGTGGGGGCCAGGCGCAAGGGCAGGGCCGACGCAGGCTCCCAGGAAGACACCGAAACACGTCCGCCCTTACTTCTGAGTGAAGTAGGGATTTAAGGCAGTAACAACGCTGCTGGAAGCACGGCACGGAGCCGCAAACTGGCTCTGGGTCCAACACCTCCTCCCTCCGCCCCCCGTGCGCGGCGGAGCGGCGGCAGTTACAGTGTCGGCAGGACACAACATGAGGTTTCCTCGTAACCTAGATTTGGTCTGTTAAAAGCAAGCTTTGATCCATCTATGTGATGTTAAAGCAGCTAATGGAGTTACCCCTTTCGGCATCAGCAGTTCACAAAATGTCACAAGCAGCAGCTCATTTTGAGCGCCTGACAGAACAAAGCAAAAGCAGTGTGAACACGTAGAATGATTACACGTGAATCGTGACAGCTCTATTCATGTAATACTTAAATTCTTACTGGTTTCACAAACAAAACCCAATGGAAATATAGTCTTGCAGTCTGCGATACAAGTGTATTAATAGCATAGTATAACATATTTCAACTCAGGAACCTTGCACGATGCCATGGAAGTTATTCCCAAGGCTTTCACATTCACATTCCCGGTGAGCTCTGCGAGAGGGAACCTGCTGGTGCTACCACACGGAAGGAGCACAGCCAGGGAAGGCGGCAGCTCTGCCCGGCAGAGAGCCCTCACGGTCGGAGCCAGCCGAGTCTCCACCCAGCTGGTCAACCACCACACTTGTACGCTGCGGAAACGCGGAGCACGGGGAATTGATCTTGCCACAGGGGGGCAAGAACTCTGCTTAAGCAGAGCTCAGGAAGCCGTTTTTATTCAGCTTTTTATCTATAACAAATTTCTAAGGATTCACACATCCACCTTGAGTTACATTTGATTTATAGTTTCTTTCCTCTCCCTGCTCACCCTTCATTTGGCATGCTAGCAATTCCAAAGTTTCTCATGCCTTACATCTGAGTTTGATGCAGCAAATGCTTTTTGTGTTAAAAACCCTACAACACTTAAGTTAAAAAAAAATCTGAAAAATGTCTAATATTAAACTCCGGTTCACTGACATGCAAACAATCCTTTTTAGTGATGACAAAATTTCAATTTCAGGCACTCCACTTCATGACAGTATCATAAAAAAAATCCTATTTCATTGCTCTACACAAAATAACATTCCACCCTAAGTTTTCAAGACGCGATTTCTATGTGCAGTATTGTGCAGTTATTTGCCATAATAAAGTTTAAAAAAAAAATAATTGTGTTACCAAGTTTTATATGCTCTCTTTAAAAAGCAACGGTAGTCTTCTGTAAAAAATGAATTTTACATTCTAAGGACAGTTTATAGGAAGTTCGTAACACAATGTCCAACTATTCCCTCGTATCATCACACTTGATTGCAATTTGATTTTTTGTAATATTTAAAGGGCAGTTCTGCCAAGCGTTAAAGCGTCAAGAGCTTGTGCCAATGTTATTCACAGACATAAGCACAAAAAGAACCGCCTTCCAAAGTTAAGACTCGTGTAGTCTCAGTCAGGAATAATTTGTTCATGAGCTTGTCAAGGTCTGCAGTATTCAAAATGTCAACGCTGCAACGAAGTCTTAATCTTTAGGAATGCTCACTAATGGGCAAAAGACTAAGCATTCCATTTTGCTGTTGAAATAGATTCCATTGATTCAATTATTATCAAGGAGGTTTTAATTTTTAATGTCAAACTTCAGTTTATGGATAGACAGCTAAAGTATATTCAAGTAGCTTGACTCCCGGTGTAACTACGGACGCGAAGGGCAAAGGCAGACGGGCAAGGGCTGCTGATGCTGGAGGTTCTTAGGAGAGGCAAGTGCCCTCACATTCTACTCAGCTGAGCAGAACACAGACCTCGTTCAAGCAGCTTGGCTGCTTAAACTCAAGAACGCTGTGTAATACCGGTTGGCAACTCCTTTCCTCAGAAGGCAGCCACAAGCAACGTTCACTGTTACTCTGTTCAGTATTCTCCGTTCTTAAAACAAGACTTGTTATGAGATGGGTCTTCTAGAATTATACACTTTAACACCATTCTGCATTGAGGAGCGAGCATATTTTGTCAGAAGAGCGCCAACTGTCTGCTTCTCTGCACACAAGTCTCTGTAGAGGAAATAAAGCAGATGACGTTGGCATTAGAGATATTCTCATACAAAATGAATCCGTGAAATACTTGTAAACATAAAAATAAAGTGGATTAGGGTATTGGGAGAAAAAAAAAATACTACTGTAACTGTCACATTATGCTTTAAATTACCTAAAGTTTAGAACTTTGCTTGACATTTAAGAAACAGGCAAAACTACATTATTTACTTCAGAAACAAGGATTTTGGTTTTTTAGGGGAGTTGGTTGGGTTTTATTATTACTGTTCTCTAAAGGGTTTTTAATCTAGCAAAACAGTTAGCTTTGAACTACTTAATTATATTACAGTAAATTTAGAGCCACTCATAAAGGTTTGATGCAGTTACTTGTGGGTTACCACCGATATCTGCTCACGCGTATCCTGGCTGGGCCCTTCCCGATCGATAGCACTGTAGCGTACGTGTTAACCACCAAGGGAACGAAGGACGCAGTACAGAAGCACTATTGCTCTGTAGTTCTTGTCTTGTAAATATAGAGACTGATCATAAATGTCCGGAGGTTTATCCTTTGAGTTCAGTCTGCCTCAATCAAATAAGACAGTTACCGTCTATTTAAATTCAGTAGGATCAGCTTTTTACACAAGTTTAAATGCAACGAATATAGCTACAGTTCCCCGGGGTGGGGATTCTATTCACATAGAATTCATATTCGTTTAAAATTGAAAGTATGGCATTTGAGGCAATCATAGCTGAGAAGTCAGTTATGCAGAAAGTGAAGAATATAACACTAATTATATTTTAATAAAAAGCAATATATCCTTACTCTATATAAGGGGTAATATCCACTTCTGTCCACTTTTCCCGTATGCTGAATAAGCTGTTGAATCTTTCCTGATTGTCTTCAGGTAAGTCTTCTACTTTTAGCAGAAAGATGGTCTCTGGTCTTGAGGTTTTATCCACAAGAGCCAAGCCCTGTAGATCAGCATCAGAGAGCAAGTGTTAAGTAAGGACAACACAGTTCAACTTCCTTCTTTCTGGCAATTATCCATGCAAGTTGCCCTTTGCACCTCCAAAGCCTTCTAAAACTGCACTACTAGAGGCAAAGTGAAAAAGTATCATCAAGGTGCTGTTTTACAGGCAGTATTTATCATTTCCTTTATGACAAGAAGGGAGGGGGAAATCCATTAAGTCCCAACATCTCTGCCTCCTTTGAGCAGAAGGGTTTCCACAGTGCTTGCTGGCTGTCACTACACTCTGCGTGACAAAAGCTTCAGCTTCTGTTCTGGTTACATTTACAAGCAGTAACTGCACAGCTGCAACTTTTCTTCAAACAGTGAAACATGCCAGACTTACAGAAATATGAATTGTCATGATTCCAGACTACTGATGCTCATAGAGGATGTCATAAGATGTACTTTAACTCCAGAGCTGACAGAAATAACACCATCAATCCCGGTTAATCGATAAAATCTACATGTGACACCAGTGATTTAACAGCCTACTCAAGAAAGAATCCATACTTCTTTATGCTTTTACCTTAAGCTGATCAAGCCTTGATGTCATTCCTTCAGGGACACTTTGTTGCCAGACTTCTTGAAACTCTGACAGATTGAATTTAACTGCATTCTGCAAAAGCATTTGTGCTATAGCTCTGCATATTTTATCTTCAAGCATTTCAAAGTAAACTTCCCCTGCTGAGAAACAAAAACCAGGTTATGTTGGGTTCTTGCTTTCTGGTAAAATAACAGAGAACAGCCTCCTCTTTCCATTCTGTTCTACAGTCTTCTGCAAACCAAGTATCCTGTTTTTTTCTTTTCCTCAGGGAGTAACCTGATTTGGTATTACCTTGGATAAGTGACGGTATCTTCTTATTCTCAAGAACGAATTAAGCAGAGTACTATGTGTGTGTGCAGCACTGTCTGAGCTACAGTATTCATTCATATCAGTAAATGTATTTGCCTCTCATCTTTTCCCCTTTCACAGTAACACTACACCTACAGCTTTCATTCCTATTTTTGAATGGCTTATATTAAAGTGTTTGCTGTCTGTGGTTGAACAATTAAACAAAACTTTCACTTCCTTAATATATTATAATTATAATATATTATAATATATTATATAGTATATTCCTTATAATATATTATAATTATAATATATTATAATATATTATATAGTATATTCCTTATAATATGAGATGATGAAGGGAATAATGAGAAATTATTTTCTTTCACATTGACTTGGCTAACATTCTCTGAACAAGGTCAGGCATAAACACTTCCTTCCACTTTTCAGCCCTCTGGACTTCCTACAATTCAAACTTGTTCCTTGTGCAACCTGCCTAAATACACTAAGACGACAACCTGTGTCACCCCAACTACTTTCCTATATCCTTTAATGTTGAGTGCAACTCCTCCTTCAGCCAAAGGTGAAATGAAAGCAACCGTGGGGAAGAATTCAGATTGAGATTAAGGCACTGAAATATTATGTCTATACGCGAGATGGGCAATGGAGATTTAATCAATACAATCAAAGGATCTTGTGGTGCAGCTTAAGGGACCAAAGGCAGATGTCTACTTCAGGCAAGCTGAATTCAGGGAGATCTACATGCCGTTGAATATTCACAGTAGCACAATTCACAGTAAGCACGATTGCTTACACATCGGAGGCCTCCTAGGGTATCTAAAGAGAGATTCCACCTAAATTTTACTACTGGTCTGTCTTTAGTCACAAAATTATGGCTTGTAGACACCTAATAAATCACTTCAGGTACCACTGAGAGTTCCTGCTTTTTCCCTAGTGTCTTGTACAGTTTAATAGTCCTTTTTCCTATGAAACTTTCTCTAACAATTTTACTGATTTTTAGCTCAGTTTGCTCCCTCCTTTTACTGGCATTGTAGCAAATTCATTTGTTTGGGCCATCCTCACAAAATCTGCATTCACTCATGAGTAACTCTTTCCTTTATGCAAAATGAAAGTACGCGTGCTTTCCCAAACTTACCATTATCAGTGTATTTCCTTCCATAGCTTAAAAGAATGTGTTCTATCATCTCTCTGGAAAAAAAAAAAAAAATAAAAATCAGAAATCAAGGTTTAAAACTGTTCATCATGACATTACAGAAACAGTTACCAAGAAGAAGATGAAGGAACAGGTAAAGTAAAAAAATCAAGGAGACTGGAGGACGGGACACATCTTCATGGCCGAAATGAACAGATTGATAAAAACTTAGAAGTAACTTAAAAGAGGGCAAAAGGGGACAAAAAGGACAGATAGGAGTTGATTCAGCATGTCATCCCCAAAAGTCTTTTCCACTTTCTAGTTATAACTAGCAAAGACTAAAAGGCGTAAGGAGAATAAGGAAAAGGGACTCTTACAATGTCGCTTCTTTCCAATGAGAAGTGACGCAAGTCACAGATTTGGCAGTTAATTATCCCTTGCTGAATAGCAGGCATTTTTCTAAACCTCTGGCATAAAATTACAACCTAACTGCAGACACCAATACTAAAGCAAGATTTCTTTTTGAGCCAAAAGCCAAATAAATGGAAAATGCCATATATTGTAAACTTAAGACATTGTTTGAATGGTAATCTTAAATTATTTCATGACTCCAAACGGCAGTACAATCAACTCAACTCTTAAGATCTGAATTCAGTATTATACCAGAAAATATACCACCATCTCAGACATTACGCAAGATGTAAACCAAACATTTTTGGCTAGCTTCAGAACAAGTATTTCAAGATGGTCAGCAATTTATGGCTTAAGTACGTGCTACTTCCATCATTTACAACTCAGCAGTAACGTTTCTACTATTGAATCAATGGAAATATTACCAATAGATACTAAAATCAGTTTATTAACCTGCCTGTCTAAACTACTAATGCCCTTGTATATTTTAGAGCCAAAGAAAATATATCATCAACATAACTGGAATCTAGAGTTATAAGACTATAATTCTAATAAATAATTAATAACGATTGCAATTAGTAATAGTTAATAATGATTGTAGACAATTTTAAGTACTAAAAGTAATTGCTTACTTGGGCTCTAAAGATCCAAGTTCCTCGAGGCAGGTACGTAAAGGAACCTTACTTAAAGGCCAGGACTCTGAGTCTATTAGCTGAGTCACGTGATTCAAGAGTTTCATCTCATAGTCAAACTCCAGAATTCTCCAATATCCTGCCAAACAGAAAACCACAAAGCAGTGTTAGAAGGAAAACATTAACACCTTAATGCTATTCTCCTGAAGATACATTACAGGAGCCTGGACATTTGGGTCACACCTTTACAAAGTACAGCGACAGCATTCTGTCCTTTTCAGGATTAAAACTGAGAAAAAGAACAGAATAGTAAGAGCAAATGTAAAGGAGAAACAAATAAAATTATCTCAATTATTCATAACTGTTTATGTAGATTAACTGCCACAGATACAAAGACACTACAAATCCCATTCCAAGACGAATCAGACCTGCAAAAACTAGTAATTAATTCAGGCACAGAACTGCATGAACAGAACTGGCTGCACTGGCCCTGCAGAGTGGCAGTTCAGGTCCAGCCAAGTTCAGAAATCCAGATGTGACACAGCACAGATCTGGTGCTGTGCAGCTGTAAGTGACAAGGGAAGTAATTTGTGACATTGTCCTCACCTACCTAATGGGATGGTATAGAGAAGACGGAGCAGAAGTCTTCCCAGTGGAGCTCAGCAATGGGACAGAAGGCAACAAGCACAAGTTGCAACAGGGGAAATCCCAGCTGGTTATTAGGAGAATTTTTTTCCCTTGCAGATAGTCAAGCACTGGAACAGCCTGGACAGAGGTTGTGCAATCTCCATCCTTGGCAATGCTCAGAACTTGACCAGCCGAGGCCCTGAGCAGCCAGCTCCAAGTTGGCCCTGCTTTGGATCTGATAACCTCCAGAGCTCAGTTCTGCCCTATATTATTCTATGACTCTAGGACTGCTGTCACCTGGCGTCCAGGTGAGGGTTTGGACTTGGCCAAGTATAGGATGAGTAGGAGCTGTCCCAAGGTGAGGCACTTGCTCTATACGCCTCACAGGGCAGGAAGACTTCCGAGATAAACCCAGTCTGGGAGGAAGAAAGGACTATGAAAGGGTTGAGGTTACCTAAGGATCAGCTATTTTTGCCTCTAGAACTGCAGAAAGCAGAAGCCACTCATCCATCAAGAGGGCAACCAGCCAAAAAATATTCATGCTATGGGTGGGATACTCCGATGCCAGTGTTTGTAGAAGCAAAGAAGGGGTTACCCTGGAAAGAGCCAGACTGGTCAATGCCTGCTCAGTTTTATCTTTTTGATCAACTTCACAGCATCAGAGGATATAGGAAATATGGAAGCAGATCTTAGTACTTTGAAGTAACTTGCACCTTGAAAGATGAGGATGTGGAATGGGCCTTAAAAAAAGGAGACACAGATATTTTGGGGAAAAAAAAAAAAAAGCAGGGTTATTTCCTCATAGGCAATAATATTCTTTAGAGATTAATACCTTCAATTTTGCAGGCATCTATAACCTGCAATTGGTGCAGTATTTCTTCTTCACTTGCTTGAATCAGACTTAACAAATCTTCTGTTGTATACTGCAACAAGGGGAAAAAACAGAAGAAAATAACAGGTTATCCTTACTCCTCCTTTGCTTCAGCAAGCATGCTAACTGCATTTTAAGATATAATGAAAGAAAGACTTAGATGATGGATGTTTTTTTCCCCAGACTCTGCATTTTCTAAGGTTTACCACACTCTCTGAAACTTTTCCTGTAACTTACAACATTTCTCAAAGCATTATTCAACATAAAAACCAGTCTAACTACAGGGAAGTCTTTGTGCCATGCATAAGTAATATATCTGCATTCCCAGGATGTCAAACTAGCCCAAGTGGGCATCATAAGTAAAGTGTCACAGCAAGAATGAAAAGTAAATGTGTTCTGTCTTTCCTAAATCACATATTTTAATCTGTGAGATTCAAAGAAAAGGCAAAACAAAACTCACTTATCACTTTTGGATAGAATCAGAACTCCAACTTAGTACCTCCCCTGAGGGAAAGCCTCCTCCAGCACGACCTCAACAGTTGTGTGTTGTGTTTTGGTGTCTGCTAACCAATTAGCAGACACACAGCACAGACCCAGCCACAGTACATACAGCTCCCTGCAGAACAGTTACTTGGTGAGATCGGAGGGTGCTGTGGATACTGTGGTAAAGAATTAGGAGACACGGGAGGAACAGAAGGTGAGGAGTGAAGTATAGAGAAGGAACACCAGACTTAAATCCACAGGAAACAGGGCTTCATCAAGTCCTTTATTCACCTTACAGCCTTTTTAATCAACTCTAATATTAAAGTTTTGTTGATTATAGCGTAAGAATATTTCCCATCAAAAAAGAAAAAAATTGGATTAAGTACTTGACATCTATTAGACTATGGGAACACAAATGGAACAACACTAAGTTTGGAACATCCACATGTTAAAAAAAACAAACATTTAGTACATACAGAAAGGTCTCCTCTTCCTGCTGTGCCATTCCAATTAGACAGGAAGTTGAAACATCATCAGGCTAAGCAGCACTGAACTCACATCAGTATTTCAGCTAGGGATGACCATATTATACAGTATTTTAAAAAAACACTGCTAGCAATTGAGAGCAAAAATATCCCCAGATCAGTATGCAAGTGTGTTTGAGAGTTAGATACTGCCATTCAGATAAGACCCTGTACAGGAGCGCTTGGCATTTGTTTCCCCTCTGAGGCCTGGCTAGCACTCCAACAGCTTTTTTAAGAAATCACTGCTCTCACCTATGATGCTTTTATCAGCTGCATCACCCTTGCAAACATGAAATGGAATGGGTTGACTTGCATCACATCCATACCAGCAATTTCCAGATAAGGATAAGAAACATATTAAATACATTAACTCAGGCGCATTCAATCATTTGAATATGCCTTGCCATCTTATTGTAAACCCCAGGATTTTAATTTGGTGCATCCTGAGCAAGCTGCGTACTAGCCTGTTTCTAAGTTTTCCGGTACTTTGCTAAATCACATCACTATGCATCAGGCTTCCTTATAGTAATGCCTGATAGTGCTATAGTTCCTTATGGTTCCTTTCCTGTAGTTCTGTGTATGACACAGTACGAACAATTGAAAACGATGAGACGTTTACAGTAAGCCACCCAAACATAGTAATTTGTTTTCAAAGGGATTAAAGATGGCTTATTTGTTGCCAGCACCCAATAAATATTAAGTGTAAGCAAACAACACAGCAAAATTTTTTCCTACACACGTATTGTTTGGAATTCTAGTGAGAATTAGTTCCATAGGAAAGAGAGCTTTCTCATGGAGAGCTTTCAGATTAAAGTTCCACCAGTGGCATAGCTAAGATTCATCTACGTTTATCAGATATATCTAGTTGTTCTTTAGTAAGCCGATACATGAAACGTTCTCCTTCAAAACAAATGGAGAGGATCAGCTCTCAAACCAGGCACTAATGTTCGGGGAGACATTGACATGTTTTTATAAAATTAATTTAATATTATCAGTAAATACTATTGCTTATGACATCTTTTGTTGCTAGCCTTTGTCAATGCTTATAATTTCTGGACAGTTTAAGCCCTTTTCCCTTTGCTATCCCTCATTTGCTGCTATGTCCTTCTATGCCTAGGCCAGAGTAGGTAGGAAAAATGAGAGAGGGAAAAGGCAATGCTGGGGGAAAGATTCTGAAACTTATCAGAAATTAGACTGTTAATCATCCAGAGAGAGGCAGCATTTCTCTCCAGGGGAGAAAAGGAACATCTATGTTTGTACACGCCAGCACATACAGATGGTTTGTTAGTATCAGTTTCAACCAAGCTTCAGCATAAAATACTTTGGAGCAACCATTTCTGTTTTTTAAAGTCAAAAAAAAAAATCAACCAAACTAACAAAACTCCAGGATTTTTATGAGCCTTTTATTTGAGATCATATGCTGCACAGTCCCTGTCTCTCCATTACTATTCAGATCCTAAACCGGATCTCCTGGAAACATAAAAGGGCAGCAGGACAGGATTTTATTTGTGTTTTCCCTTCTTGTAGCGTCAGTCTTATTCTCTGCCTTATATCATCCTTGTCATTCTCTGCGACTCCCTGCTTCTCCTTGTCGTCATGAATTTCTGATTGGCAAGTGACTTGTACGTGGGTGTCCTGTGAACTCACACTTAGCTCATACACGACAGCCCCAAAGAAGTAGGAAAAGCTGCATTATACCTTAGTAGTCATATAACTCTCAAGGAGTTTACAAAAGGTTCTGAAGACTGTCTTCAAGAAACTCCCCACATAAAAAGGGAAATCCCCAGTCTCTTTCGGTGTCCTTTCTTTTCCTCTTTTTACTAAAAAAAAGATTGCTTACCTGCTCCTCAGTGGAAGTGCTAATAATTACCCACTTGTTTAGAACAGTATACTTAAAAAATTAAATCAAAGCAGCACTGTGAAACATGGGAGCAAAGGTATTTTTCTAGTTAAGAATGTATCTTCACTTTAATTTGCCCGTTACCAATTACAAGAAAGTAATTTACATAGCTGATTTACCTTTGAAAATGTCAAAGTCCGATCTTTCTGACTATCTGGCCCTTCATATGGATCTTCCATTAAAAGCTTCCTCAGTTTCTTCAGTTTAGGTCGACATCTCCTTAATTCCCAATAGTTATTGCAAAAGCCAGCAATCTACAGGAAAAAACAGCGACTCTTAAAACATTTTAATCTACTATTTGGATTCAAAGAAGCTTACCAAAAATTATCAGCAAGAAATATTAATCTAGTCACTGAGGACAAGAATTTATTAATAGGATAATTACTTTAAATGTGAAACAATGATTGTAATATTTTTAATAAACAAAATTACTACAGGCAATGAAGAATAAAAATCCACTGTTGGTTGATAAAAATATGCTCACAGTGCATATGACAAAGGGAACAACTCATCTCTACATGCAGATGATAGAATATCATCATGGGATATACTCCTGCACAGTCCTCATCAACATTTCTTTTCCTCTTAATACTAAGTCATATTACTGCCATAAACCCCCTCCTGTGTTATCCTGTTTCCATCTTCCCCACTTCTTTCCATGCTTGGGATCTACCTCATGGTCTTTTTACACCTTAACAAATCATCATATCACTAAGCTCAAGTAAAATGGACATTAACGAGACAGTAAGCTACACTTGCACACAACTAACAAGACATCTCTGGTCCTTACTCTGGTTCAACACACAAATTTAAAGTGTGCAACAGGAATCTCAGATGTAATCAATTCAACAACATTAATCTAATAAAACTTTACCTCAGGATTACTCTGAAGGTGTTTCATGGGGTACAGCTTGGACTCCCTAGAAGACTCTTTGAAGAGGACAGGGTATTGAAGGCCTTTGAGCATTGTTTCCGTTATTTACTGAACCATCGGAAGTGGGAACAGAACGACAGAGGCAGAACAGGCTCCAGGTTTGACTCCTGACCCAACCACTAGCCCCTTGTAAAAAAGCCTCCATGAAAAAGCCTCCAGATAGTACTTTAAAATACCCTAAATGCTTTACCAGACCACTTTTTTTAAAGGTCATCTATTAAAAAACAAAACCAAACTCTAATGTTCCATTTAAATCAACTATAAGCAAACCACCTGTATGTAGTAGTCCTATCCAAATTCTAAAACAGAGAAAGCTCCCTGGTTTTAATCTAACTATTCTGTAGCTTGCTTGGCACAAAATTCAGGTAAACACCAATTTCCTGATAAACTTCTAAGCTTTATTTTCCTCCATGTCAAATAGCATTTACCTAAGCGTTAGATTTTTTTTTTTTTCCTGCCAAGTTCTTCTCTGAGCAATTTAGTAATGAACAAGAAGGTACTCTGCATAGCAAAGAAAATAAATAATTCTAATTTATAATCCAAAGCTCATAACTGGAGCTAGTCTGTGTGAGGTGAATAAAATGTCAGATGCTTTGGCCATGAGTTTTAGCCCTGCAAGTCGTACAAAGAGCAGCACCGAGACTGCAGGAGAAGGGCAGTGAAGCCCCAAAACACTGCGTAAACAGTGTCTTTCACTGTGTTCCACAATTTGCAGTGCCAATACACCATGTAACATTTTTGAAAACATTAAGAGACCTCTTAGAAATAAAACTCAAAATAATTCCTAAGCAAATCACATTTATATTATGTTGACATGTGTGACTTCAGAGGGCTAGTGAGATCATTAAACATAGCAAAAAAAAAGAACATGGAAGAATATTACTTTCTCATTAATCTACTTTAGTTTGAATTAACTTTTTCTGTTAGCTGAACTACTGACTTCACGAAAGAAATGATGATGTTTTGATTATGATGTTCATCTAAGGACAGGATTACTCCTCAATGATATCATTATATCCATTAGAGCAAATAATGACCTAGTAATAATATTTGCCTAACTATTTTAGTAGAATTTTATTAACTATGCTTCAGAAGAGCAGAGAACGACGAATTCTTTAAACTGAGAACTCTAAAATCATTCACTCCGACAAATTTTTCCAGACACTAGTTGAAAGAGAGTCACTTTTGAATAGATTTCTGTTTTTAAAAAATAATATTCAGGCATGACAAGGTATAATCTGCCTTTTGGGGAAGGCACTCCTAAGAAACAATTTGCAAACATCTTGTTTTAAAAATAGCTACTAACACTGAGCAATTAGATTTTCTTTGAAAGCTTTTAATACTTACCACAAGTAATTACTATCCACTGAAAATAAACCAAAGTTTTAACTTCTTAGAAACAATAATTATCATACATTATGGATAAAGTTCAGTTGCCTAAAGAAGAGCCCTAGAGCCATTTTGGACACCCTAAGGTATAGCATGCCCCCTGTGTATAAAGCGTATTTATAAAGACACCCTCCTGGGGCTGTTCGATATACAAAGAACCTACAGGAGACTCACGTCTTTCTGGAGTGGCAGCTTGTAGCTAGACCAATACCACAAGGCACCTAAAATGGTATTAGAAGTCTATGTTTAGGCAACTGAATCCCAGCTGAGTTTCACATACGCATCTTGCATAAAATACAAGACATTACAGAGAATAAGAAAGTAGAGAATTAAAGCAAACAAACAAAAACCCAGAAAGACATACCTGTGAATGAATAATATTACAAGACGCTTGATCTGCATTCAGCTGTTCCGGAGTTTTGCAACCAGGAATAAACAGCAGCATATTTGAGGTATCTGCTATTTTCATGTCGTAAGTTTTATCTTTGCTGCACAACACTGCTTGTTCATCCTTTTCACCACGGATTACTAGGCTGGAAAAAAACCAGCACAAAAATAAAGACGTATTTTTATCTCTGTTTCAGGATGAACACCTATTAAACTTGTCTGATATTTTTCCACATTTATACATTGGTAAAGAAGTTATAAACTGCAGTTCTGTTTGGCAGCAGCAGTCACAGTATACCAAAATATAAAGATGTAACCAACGATTAATCTAAAATATCTTAACACTGTTTTTTCCTCACGTTTTTGAGTTTACCTACTCTGAAAGACAAGTATTCAAGGTTTTTAATGCAGATCACAGTCCAACCTCCTCACCTGCCTTTGCACACAAAACTGCCCAAAACACTGATTAGGTGATGCTTAAAGCCTGAACTAGTTCACTAATCCTAGAAATGAGATTACAACTAGAATTGTTCTTTAACGAGGACTGAAAGCGGCTCACTGTGGAACAAGACAGCAAACAGAAATTGTGTCTATTGTGCATCATCCTTTAGATAATTCCCTCTCAAAAACATACACGTTGTCTTGCAAGTAATTCCAAGCAGGAAAGAAAACCTTCTAGAGCATTGCATTACAAAGAATCCATGCAACCCCCCCTCTTCAGCTCACATACTTGATTAAATAGAGATTCTTAGTGAGGACATGATAACAGCAAAGCAGGACCACAACAGGGGAACATTCGGTTCCTCCCAGGCTACACTAAATTAAGTGCTCAGATTAAATTTAATCAAGCTGCTTGTCTTGCTTCCAAAAGCTTGCATGCATGAGCAAAGCTCAGCTGTGCCCCAAGCAGTCCTCAGCCTGATTCAGGCCTCTAACCAATGACAGTTTATCAATATTGCACTATGGACAGGCTTCATAACATACATCTCTGAGGACTATTTTCTTTCAAGGGAGTTCTCATGTTGCATAATTTTAAACACTTTTATTGTGTCACTGGCATTGCAGCAAAGGAAGAAACTTTAAAACAGCATCAAAAGCTTATCTAGAATCTGTTCTTGGTCCAGAGTAAGATGTCACATAACCATTCTACCAAATGCCTATGTTAATGCTGTACATCCTTCGCTGTCCTGTCCTGTTTGTCTCACTTGTAGGCACCCTGCCATCGACCCGACCTCATGAGCTCCAGTCAGAAAATCTCAGAAGCCAGAGGGATTCTTTTAAACACATAATCTCCTTTCCTAAACACACGTTTTTAGGCATCTATCTTTATATGCCCCAAAAGAAACTCTCCTCATGTTTGGCTATAAGTCTCCTCAGATGCAATTTTTCCATGTGGGGAAAAAAAAAAAACAACCAAACAAATCTTCCTACAGGTGTTACTAGTTTCCAGTTTCCAATATAACTGAGGCTTAAGGGGCAGTTACAATTTCAGGCAAACCATATTAAAAGAATAAGAGTCTGGAAAAAGCCACGTTTAAGAGCCATGTCAGCTACTTAACGCTAAAGATGGGACAGCGGAGGCCTGACAGCAGCCCTGAGGCCCCGCCTGAGGCCCTGCCTGATCTCCATCCCGCCCCGCCGCTGCTCCGGCTCCCTCACGCACGGCGGGCGGGAAGACTCCAGCCTCCCGCCGCAGGGCGGGCCTGTCCCGCTCCCTCGGCCTCCCTCAGGTCGCCGTCCCGGCCACCACGGCCACCAAGCGGCGACAGAGCCCGGCCCGCGGCGACACCCCCCGCCCTGCAGGGGGCGCCCCTCCCGTACCTGCGTCCCGCCTCCAGCTCGGCGCAGAGGCCCGGCTCCAGCTGCAGCAGGCAGCACTCGCCGGCGCCGGCCTGCGGACCGAAGCTGAGGCAGTGGACGACCGGCAGCAACTCCGCCGGGTTCAGTTTGGCCGTCTGCAGCGTAGCTTCTACCTCCGCCCGGCTCCGCATGGCGACCGCTGGGCTCGAACCACTGCGAAACCCGCGCCGCCCGATCCCCCGCCCCCGCCGAGGCGGTGCCGGTCGCGGCGAAGGGGCGGGAGGCTGGGTTGATTCTCTGGTTGCCTGCGATGCGCCCGGCCGCAGCCGGCGGGGCGGGCGGCACCGCCTCGGGGTTACACTGAGGGGAATCCCGCAGGGGTGCCGCTCCACCGCCGGGTCTGATCCGGGACAAACCTCCCGGTTTCTGTCCGGCTGCACTAGAGCCAGGCTGGGCTGCAATAAATATCTCCATGCCAATAAAATGTCATAAAAATCCACAAAATGCCCTAAAAAAAAAAAAATCTATAAAAATACAATAAAAACGGGCCCAATAGGGGAGCCCTTGCCCGGCTCTGACTGAGGCAGCACGCTCCGGGTTCTTCCTTGCCACCAGGGCATGAGAGCAAGGGTGGGGAGAGGCAGAACGGCTGCCCCGGCCGCCATGGCGGGGCCTGGCTGTGGGTGGGAAGACGCCAGCAGCACCCCTGCTCCTGTCACGACAGCTGTGGGGATTGTCTGACAGAGGGCAAGTGCCCGCCGGCTCTCCTCGCCCCGTGATCCCTTAGGAAAGGGATTACACAGCCCCCACAGAGGGGTTTGTCTGCCCGTGGCTCAGGGCCCAGCTGGGCTTCGCGCTGTGGCCGGACCTGGGCTCCGTCTGCTTGAAGAAGCTGTGAGGAAGAGCTTGAGCTAAAGCCATGACAGAGATGAGTAAAACCCACAGGCAAGCGCGATTATTGCAATGGAAATAGTGAGCAGCTCAGAGATTCAAGAGGAAGTCTATTGACATCCTTAAACCATAAGAAAAAAATGAAAGCGGAGGCTCAGAAGACAGGGGCTCCGCACCGCTGGGATCAGCCCTCTGCACGGAGCAGCACAGGATGCCTCTTCCCTGCCTCGTCCAGGACACCCGGTTCCCCAAACGCTCACTGTGTTCTTGCTGCGGGGCATATTAACACTCAGCTTAGTAGCGTGTTAGTGCGCTGTCTGCTGTGTGCCTTAGCTAACAAATAATTACTTTGTGCTCCCAAGTTGCGTATATCCGCTTGCAGAGTCCCTCTGTGCTTGGTAAAGCCTGCACCAGATGCCGAAGACAAAGAGGTTGTGCCACGTTTGTGTTGGAACCAGAAGCAGGAGCTGGTGGGATAGAGCTGGCTCGGTTCAGTACCCAGCACGGCAGAGAGCAACTGTTGTTATATGTGACTGAGTCAGGCATCTTCTGTCTTCAGAAGGTCCTTTGCCGGAGTGGTGCCAGCGAGGCAATTGGCCTTGGAGAAAACTTTGCCTGCAGTAATGAGGGAGTTACCTCTATCACATGTGCAGTGGCTTGTTCAAAGACTCGGCCATCTGTCATGTTTTCATGTTTTATTTCAGTTATTGGAAGGTGGAAACACAGTCATTGTGTACACAGGAAACCTGAGGCACTCTGACTTGTTTCTACTAATGCGTAGGTGCAAACTGATATGTGTACAGCCTTATCTGAGACTGTTACATTTTGCTTTAATGTAAATCTGTTCCTGCACACCTCTAAGGTAAACCAGAAAATCACTGTTCTACCAAGTAAATGCTCACACAGTTACTAAGTGTGTAAATAGCAGCTTAATTATGCTGGTTTTAATTCACACCTTAATTTGTGCAACTTCCCAATGACCTTGCATGCTGCCTTCTTCCTTCTCCTTTTCATTCTGTGGAATAAAAAAAGAGATTCTGATACAGCCAAGGAACTGAATCCAAGGCATGAATTCATGGAGTTTTTATCTTAAGAACTCTGCTACGTAACAGAAACCCAATGGGAAGAAAATCACTGAATCTTATTCAGGAGTTGGCACTGATCTGTGGTGAGAAACATTTGTACTAGTTATTAATTTTTCCAACCAGTTTTGTTTATCCTAGTAATTCTGGTTGTAGATGCTTTTTATCTCATTTCCTAAGGAGCTGAAACGTATGTGCTTGTGCTGTCTGCCATCTTTCTCTGCCTGTCCCTCACCACTCTGGAAGTTGCTGTTCAAGTTTAGGCAATTTTGGCAGGTAAAGTTCCTAGAAGTTTTGTGGACATCAGTGGCTGGACAATATATTGGAGCCCCTGCTTAGGGAAAAGCAGCTCTGATCCGTTCTGAGAGGCAGCAGCCAACTGGCCTATCAACAAAAACATTGACATAAATCTATAGGAAACATGGCTCATTTCTCAGGAAACAACTTGTATTATGCTTCTGTTCTCACTGGGACTGCTTTAGAGCAGTGACCTAACTGACAAAAACTGGTTTGTGTAGGAACTCAGGAAGTTAGTTTCTTGAAACACAGGTGAATCATTTAATGAATTTGGATTGCAGAGAAAATGAGGAGATGCTGAACTATCAATGTTGCTGTCAGTTTATAAGGAAATGCATGCTATGGTTAAGGGAGCTTGGTAGGATCCTGAAATTATTTTATAATGATGCTGTGGGATTATTTATTTGCTCTAGAGCTGCTGTAGCATAAATGACTCCTGTTTTCACTTTGAGCTGGTATGGTGGGCTGAAACTCAGGATTCAGGAGCATGTAACATCATGGTACAAGCAGGGGTGAAACTCTCCTGTAGCAGAATGGAAGAGAGGGTTGAGGAAGCAATTAATTCAGCCATCCTAACTTCACTGATCACCAGCTGAAGTCAGTCCCCCAAGGTGCACATTTGAGGCTTTAAGTGACTGCTGTGAGTGTACAGCGGAGAGGTACACCTCTTGTAACAGGTCCCAGTATAAGGGAGAAGCAGCCTGAACTGCTAAATAGCCTGCATCCTCAGCTGGGCTGGGGAGGGGAGGCGGGAATGAGGTCAAGTCTCAAGCAAGATAAGCTTTCGTGTAGTTTTTCAATTGACTAATGTTAATGGAAATTAGTGCTAATGGAATCTGGTTGACTAACGTTGAGTGAAGTTAGCAAAACAGAAAACGGATTGTTGAAGATTATTATAGTCTTGCCTTTGAAGTTCCTGGCCCTGTGTGATGTTTCCCAGGACTCAAACATCAAGGATGTGAACAGCAAAATAAATGAAGGGCAGCTGTGACAAATCAAAGAAAGGAAGTTCAAATAACTCCAAAGCTCCACAACTAAGACATAAAACAATGAACCGCGAGATAACATAAAATAACATAACATATGTTACAACAGTGCACATTACCAGCGTCAGGCTCTAGTCATCAGGCAGCACGTTAGGAGGATGACTTCCCAGGTGTGATTTCAATTCAAGTGTTTGGGAGCACTACAGTAAAATGTAGTGAGAAAATTGGGCTATGTGAAATGGGGTGTTAAAATGTCAAAGAAGGATGTACACACTAGAAACTTCTGAATGTCTTTCAAAGCACAAGGTAGGTAGCTGTGAAAATAAAGAGATAATAAAGCCAGCACTGGAAAAGCTGGCACAGTGCCAAAGTTGAATACCATAACGCATTATCAGCCTGGTGATAATTGCACAATTCAGTTACAGTTCTTGGAGATTATTCCACAAGAGAGGCTCAGTTTGATTAAAGCCTCACAAAACTTAGTTCAAGGATTTCTTTTTTTCACCAGAAGGTGACCGTGGCAGCTGGACCTCTAGGTGTGACTGGAGTTAAGAGCACGAGAGGTCTGAATGCCATTTCAGCGTGTTGCAGGCTCCTGTGAGACACTGGGAGAATAACTGTCTACAATGAATGTGCTACATTGCCTTCCTAGCAAAACAAGAAAGAGAAAAAAAAAACAAAACAAAACAGAAAATATAATTATGCCATTGTATAAATCCCTGGTGCACACATATCTTGAATAATGATTGTCTGGTCTGTCTCAAATGTAAGAACTGGGGAATACTGCTGAAATGAACAGAAAGTAAGTTACGGATAACGGGAGAGAAGACCTTTCTATGCAACACATTGTGGAACCTGTGATATGTGCTAGAGGTCAAAATGAGTGCAATCCACAAAAGAGTTAGACAAATTCACAAAGGTTAGATGTGCTTGTCTCTGTTAATCACAATGTTCAGGTTTTAGTCATAACTCAGGACCCTAAATAAACTCAGAGCCCCTAAATCACCAGAGCACACGCTCTTCTGCTCTCCATTGCAGTTGGTTATTGAGTTAGACATATTTTTACTTTTCTTTCTTTATACTTTTTTTAATGAATAGCTAAAATAGCAAAGCAGTGGCTTGCATCTTCTGTGTCCCGGGCATTGATTAATTTGTATTATCATGTCCCAGTAAAACCGTCATACCTGATGATGTCAGCCAGCAAAGCACCACAAAGCAGGAGATAATGAGTCCAAGACTCAAACAGGGAAAATTTCAGCCAATTAGTAGAACAACCAGATAGCTCATTGCTACCTCAGATAAGTGCTGTCTTGTTACTCTTAATAGGCCAACAGGGAGGTGCAAAACAGGTGTATTCAAATTAGGAGAAAATAAACAGTTGTTACCAAACCTAAATATTTGTGTTAACTATACAATAGCTTGGAGTATCTCAGTGACATAAAATTGTTTCTGTGCTGGAAACAGTGGAGAAGAAACACTCAAGCACAAAGCTGGAGAATACGTTCAAACTAGCCAGGGCACAAACACTACCCACACAGTTAGGAAATGACCGAGAATTTCACACTCCACAGCTGTGACAAACAAGAACCCAGATGCCCAATGCTTAGGAGACAACTAGCGCTTAGCTACCTGTTTTGTCGTTACGTCATTTCTCTGCAAGGACAGCTTATGTAATTGCAGACAAAGCCAGAGGATCAGTCCTGCCACACTGATGCCGTTGATGATAAGGTGGGGTGAACCCGAACAAGCTGGTACCCAGCCTACAGTCAGAGCTTCTCCCAGTCTCAGCCAGTCAGCCAGCGCATTCTTCGCTGCAGAGCGTGTCCTCACAGTGTAAGCACCGGTGCGACGGGTGGGAAGGTGCTGTGATTTCTGTTAACATTGGCATGAAAGAGCAGGACATTTTTTCAAGAATATATTAATTATAGGGACAGAGTCCCCTTTAGATTTAGAGTATATTACAGGCGTGCATGTCATTTAATTGCATGAGTACACCATGAAAGTCTTTTGCTCCATCTGCATTTTCTGGATAGATCTCCAGGGTGCTTCTACCACAGCAAAAATTGTAATTCAGACTCAGCTGATTTTGCTAGTTGGCAAAATTAACAGCAATACTTTGCTGTGGGCCCTAAAATTTAATCACATAATACACCTGCTGCTAAAATGATTTGAAACAGTGTTATCATTAGTGTCTAGGAGATAAATGTCTATAGATAAGTGGAATTAAATGTAATTTTTTTAAAATACTGTGTAGAGTGTTTTGTGGCTAATTTCAAGGCTCAGTTTGGAGACCTTATTAATAGTGACATACTAAACATCGGTGTGTGTCATCTGGCAAGTTATCATATCATCTCGCTTCTTGATTAACTAGTATCTGCATAGTAGTAACCTCAGAAAGTTTTTTTGCAGTTAGTGTGTTATTTTTGAGACACTGCTAGGGCTAAGCGTTACAAGTATATCCCAGCAAACTACATACTTATAATATCTGTATGAATCTAAAATAAATAAACAGATTAATTAATTAGCATGAAAACCATAGCCATATTATGCAAAATATAACCAAACCAGGAAGATGCATCATATATTCTATTTGTGAAGAATATACCATGGAGGAGTACAGCGGTGCAGGAAAATGACAGTGAAAAACAGCAGGGCGAGAACTCGAATGAGGACCATGAAGAAGCCAATATAGAAAAAGCTCATGTAACAAAAGGAGCAGAAGCCTAACACAGGGAAAAATGCAAACAACAATACAAATGAGTACATGATAAAAATTCTGTCCAAAAAACCCAGTGTTGGCATAATCTATAAACTGCAGAACAAAGATCTGATTCTGTTAAATTCTAGTTGTTTCTCTTGTTTCTGCTTGTAGGGCCTTCTGGTCTCACCCTCAGTCATGTTGAATAATGAGATCTCAGGCTGGAGCCTTCCAAGAATTGCCAGCTAGCTCAATTTTGTCATTCTCCACTTTCCTCCTGGTGCTGAAATGTAAGATGAGCAGGCTATCCTCTTCCTATCCTGCTCCCCAATACACCTAGGAGTCCTTCTAGTCCCATGTCCTTTTTAGCCCCAAACCATCTGCTTGGCATGAAAGTGCAAAAAACTCTGCAGAGATCTCTGCAAGAAGCACCTCATCCTGAAGATTTCCATCTACTCCCTTCATCAGGTATTACTAGGGCCTATGCCTAAAGAATGAATGTTCCTCTATCAATTATATTTTTGATTTTTTTTTTCCTGTGTAGATCCTAACCATCTGTGGTTTTCTTTTCTCCTGCTGCTGAATACTAGAGCCTGTCATGAGGCCAAACATTTTTCCATTGTAATCACTGTGTCAATGAGTAGCTGGAATCTTTTTCTTAAAACTCTGTGAGTAATGATTAGTAGTGAGTGTATCACATGGGATATCAGTGTCTTGAGATGCTGAACAATTTGACATCATGTGGTAAGCTATAACCAGGACAACAGAAGTAACTTTCCATTCATCAGATGTTTTGGCCTCTCAGATCTGCAATGACTCTCAACTCGGAAAATAACTTCACTGCCTGTACAGTTAGGAGAGATCCTTGTCCTCTCATCTTCTCCCCTCTCGGTGTCGGAAGCTGGGTCACCAGTTTTGGCATGGACCTTACCTGACAGAATTGCCTTTCCCCTGGAAATTGTTCGGTAAGTGGATGGTGAGGCTGCTCTCATCATGAACTGCTCGAGAAGAGATGCTGTGTGAGGCTTGAGGGCAGATGCTGCCCTTCAAGCCCTCTTTGGAGAGCTAAATGAGTTTTCCCCCCAAATTTGACAATTTGAATGAAAGAAACATCACAGGCAATTAAGAAACTTAGAAATCTTTAATTAAAAATTCTATGCAAGTTCCATTCCTGGAGGAGTGGGCGCTGGGGTCTGTCAAATTGGGTTATAGGAAAAGCACAGGCATAGCCGATCCTATTCCATGGTGGGGACATGCAGTAAGCAAGTCTCCTGAGATGCTTCCAGGACAGTTTTCTATACTGACATCTTTAAGAGTGACAATTTGGAGGGCTCCTCTCCAGAGAGAGGAGTCAATGCAGACAAGGAGGAAAGGTCTTGTCTCTCTGCTGGTTACTGTGGAGACCGGCAGCATCCCACTGTGAAGACAGCGTAATACACAGGGGAAAAGCTCTGAGGGACATCACAAAGACAATTTATTCCTTCCACCTCCTACCTTAGCCTGGCTCTGTTGCTGCTGCCTTCCTTTGAGCTTCTTCTCTTCCCTTCCTGATTCTATCCCCCTCTTTTTTTCAGCTCAAGTCCCACTTCTGTTCTTAGTGGGACTCTCTTCTCCCCGTTCCTTTTCACAGCTCTTTCCTGTACCTTTTTCTCCTCATTTCACCCCACTTCCCTGGGTGAACTCACCTCAGTGAAGTTCTTCCCAGACACAACTACAGACTGATTTTTGGATGCTTTTTTTTCTGCTGAGACGTTAAGAGCAGGACAGTGTTCCCAGTACAGTTCATCCTTGGCAGTATTATTACCAGGTTCTGTATTTCAAGAGACCTTTATCTGTTCTTACCAGAAAACCTTGCTATGCTTCTGCTTCATCCCAGTTGTGTCTGTTGGTGCCTCCTTCCACCAGTTCCTTTGGCACCCAATTTCCCTGATGCAGAGCTGCAGCAAAGAATTCCGGCTCTCTCTAGCACCAAAAATACCTTCTCTGGTTCAATAAAGGGACTGGTCATATCCGATCATTTTGATATATCTCAGTGCAATGCGGTATCTGATTTATTTTAGAAACCTACTGATTTATTTTAGAAACCTACTGATTTATTTTAGAAACCTACTGTTCTATTGAGTTTATCTCATTGCTTCAGCACTCCAAGAGATCTGTAAATATTTTGAGAACCCAGGAGGTCTCAGACAAACACTTCCTTGCAAGGTGCTTTCATAAAAGAGAATATTGACTTGTCTAGCATTTTACAGGTTTAAATTTTTCATTTTGACTAGATTGGGTAGTTATTTTGGTGTTCATTGTGGAGGGAAATTAATGATGGACTCAAGTATGCTTGTGTTTGTAATCCTGTGCAAAAATTATACTGTCTAAAGATTATTCCCTTATAAAATTACCATTAGCTTCATTTAACAGTCTTTTTCTTTTGTCGAGCATCAATTCACCATGATTTTCTAATGATTTCCTGAAAGGACCACAGGGTGGCAGAGTGATTAAAAACATGTCTACTGGAAACAGTTTACTGCACAGAGGAAAACAGACGGCAGTTAGGTGACCCAGCGTAGCTGCTGGTGGCGATTATCCCAGTGGAGCTGAGTGATGCCATCGGTTTGCGGCGTTTCTGACGTCTCGCAGCAATGGTGGCATAATTGCCATGTGCCGTGCCTGCCGGCTGTGCCCCAGAGAGGCCTGTCAGCCCGAGGAGCAGCTTCGCTGGCGGGTGTTCCTCCGCCGCGGGATGTCTCTGTGTGCCGCACCGCCTCACCTAACGACAGGATGTAATGTGGTTAAGGATGGAGACAATGCTGAAACCTCTGCTTTGTAGACTGCTGCTTGACAAAGACTGTTTTTCTTTATTAAAAACCTCATCAGTCGTAAGGGAGTATGATTCTGTATCTCATGGCAGCAGCTGTTTGGCATCCTGTCAAACTGTTTGCATCTGTTCCTGCCACCAGAACCACATATCCACAGACACATGCGCACTGCATGCTTGCACCCGCCACCCACCCCAAACCCTGGCTGAGGTGCTCGCACCAGGCCACAGAAGAGCCAGATCGCCTAAGGCAGAGTGTTCTCCATCACCGGCAGCGTGGAAAGAGCAACAGTCAACAGAAACTCGGGCTGAGAAGCAGGAATAGATAGCAAAGGACTAGTAAGGAACAGCGTCTTAGGCTGAATCTCAGCTCTGAGGTGTTGCCTCCCAAAGGAGAAAAAAAAAAGTGCCTGAGCTTTCAGGGCTGGTTGCAATGCAGAGTCAAACCGTCAGTTCAAGCCACAGCGGTTTAAGCAAACCTTTTTGATCTTGCAGCCAGACATCCGAGCGCATTAACAGATAGAGCTGGGGGACAGCTTAAGAAGCTGGCTTTTGCCACTTAGCTAGTAGGTGTTGTCTTCACACTTGAGATGTGGGTTAGAAAGCAGTTCCTTTTCAGCTCTTAGTCACCCTTCCAGCTGACTCACACCTCCCAGCCCGTGCACCAAGCTGGATACTACAAAAGCCCTGGACTACAACCTGGGCTAAACGTTCGATGTAGACACAGCTCAGGCTGAATGGGTTCATAACTGCTATCAGTTAAATGCAGAATAAAATAAAGAGAAAACAAACCAAAAAAGAACTACTGGAAATACATATGAAATCTTCAAAGATTAAGGTTTCAGCCAGTTTTACAGGTGCTTTTTGACAGATAAATATTTTTGTGATGCTCAAAATTAGAAATTATTGCAAAGCTACTGAATATATGAAATATGAGGAATTAGAAAATATTCCACGTGTAATAGATAAGTAGAGGGACTCGAGTGTCTAGAACAACTGGCATCACTGGCATTGGGTGGTGTAAAATGCTGGTTTAGCAGACCATGCTGTCGACTTGAGTTATTGGGTCTACTGGTCTGATGTGAATTTATGATCTTTTATCTTATTGAAGCTGTTTGTTTCCGTAAAACATTTAACTGTTCACCAGGAGCAAGCACTAAAACATGTACCCATCTCTTGGTCGTGCTTTAGCCGTCAGTCTGCACAAGAATCTCGCTGTCTCTGTCTGGCCCAGTGAGTGTTTGAACATTTGATACAAAATGGAAAAGCTGAGTAAGGACAGGCTTAGAAAGCCCCTCTCAGATTGTCTCTGCATATCTCAGGATCAAAATGCCTTTTTCTCTGCACTTCAGGTCACTATTATAACAATTACCAGGTCAGTGACGCAAGAAATGTAAGAATCGACACAGATATGAGTCTCACTCTAGTGCTGAAATGTCGGACCGATTGTAATAAATTCCTCTTGTTATCTCACCATGGTGGCTTCTGCAGGAACTTGGATATTATAATAGAAAAAGAGAAGTTTAAAACATACCATTTTTTTTTCTGAAAACTTACTAACTTTTCCTGTGGTTTATCACAAGACTAAAATTAGCTTGGCCAGATGCATTCAGCCCATTGAATCACACAAGCACTGATTCTTCTGACCGGTTCCTAGCAGACAACTTAAATTGTTCGAACTTAAAGCAGCAAATGAGCAGCAATGAATGTAATCTGTGCACTGCCAAGAATGGGAAACACTATTGTACGTAGCCTGAAAAGAGGAGGGGAGACTGGACAATACCTGGTAGTTCCTCCGGTTCCCCTTGCCAGGCCCCTACTGCTAAGGAAGTGAACCAGTTGAAACACAAAGACAAGTGAGCTCTCTTTGCAAATAAGCATGGGAATATAGAAAAAAAACCCCACGCTAATTTGCTGTGAGTGTCACAAGACCTACTTAGATGAAAGGCCAACTTAAAAGCCAAAAATCTATTTTGTATTTGTCTTCCTCAGTAAGAGAAGGACCAAGTATTTTTAAATTTGATGTTTACATAATGCTGGCTCTTATACAAAAGGTGTTCAGAAAAACAAAACTGTTAACTCATCGAACAGCTCACCTGCTGATGCCTTTTCTCCCTCAAGTGCTTCACCATCTTTTGCATGAGGGGATCAATGCCTTAATGATTTGTCTGTCATTTTCCTGTTTAAAAAGCTCTAGCCAGCACAGCAAGGGAAAGACAACCTTACGCGAGACTCAGGAACAACGTTGTAGGAGAAATGAGAAGTACACACATGAATATTGGTAATTTTTTCATGTGAATGTCTCATGCTAAAATAAGCTTGCAGAAAAATAATTAGTGAAACTAAAGAATTGATTTATCAAATCTCAGGTTTATTTATGAAGTCAAAATGTAGGCCGCAGATGCAATATTCTTTAAAGCAGTGAAAGCAATGTTCTTATTTCACTATGTAAACATTTAGTGTTTCACGACTTGGGCATTTACTCAGTGAGATAAGAAAGTTTATACAAATTAGTAGAATGTTTTCTAAAACCAGTACTCTAATACAATGTCCCTATTCATGCATGATGTTCCAAGGCATGACCTTGGGGGTTCAAATGTGTCTCCCAATACCTTACTGCATGCCAGAGAGCCTCCAGCGTCATCAGAAGTCACTGGAAGACACCTGAGCTTCCCCTCATGCCTGCGGTACCAACTCTGTACATTAAAAGCAAACAAGCTACAAACATGTAAACAGGTTATTTTATGTAGCTCATTGCTGCCTTTTGGCTGAAACGAGACCCTTTGGGGTTATGTTAATTAACCGTTTTTGGGTGACAGCAGGCTTGGAGTGACCGATACCCAATTCCCTCCTCTTAGGCACACTGTAACTGAAAGAAATTTCTGTGTGAGCATGTGGAACAAATTACAAATGTGATATCAGTGTGCAAAGGCAAACATGGCCATGTATAATCATTAAATAATTCAGTACAGGAAATTGCACTGGCCTGCATTTTCCAAGTTGCAAGACTATGCATTTCAGGCTGCAGTTCCACAAGCACCCCGAGTCAAGCCGATAGCTTGTCACTGCCCAAAAAGAGCTTCTTCCCCCCTTTTCTCTCCCTCTTCCTCTTCTTTTTTTCCTGCTCCAAGCTGCCCAGGCCCACTCCACCTCGGTGCCAGCTCTGGTGCTCGTTGGACCCTACAGCCATCTGCACAGCTCTGCTCACTGGCCCAAAAGAAACTCTCCACTTTCTGGTACTCTTTCTGCCTGTTTAGTGAATTGAATTGCAGTAAGCAGAGGTCCTAAAAGTGGGAAAACCTGCATAAGACACATTGCAGATTGTGCTGCCGGAGCCGAGAAGAATGGTGTATCCCCTTTTAGCAACGGTGAACAGCTGAATCAGCCAAAGCCAGGTGATGGAGCTGAGGGCTTACCCAGAAATGGTCTGCAATGTACAATAACAGTCTCTTGAAATTGTCTTTCCTTCAGTCATGTGATAAAGTGCTTGATAAAAATTACTGTGTAAATTCTTTGTCCTGAAGATAAGGTCAGATGAGATGGTTGTTTCAATTCCCTTTTTGTTTCCAGCTCTGTGAATCTGTACTTTGTATGTTTGCGGTATGAGTGGAATTAGAGGGTGTTTGCAAGTATTCAGATTACATGCATGTCTTCCAAATTTACAGGAAGCAAGCTCAAGCTACAGTGTTCACAGTCCTAAGGTGTCCTCTTTCCCTGGCCCATTCCACGAATGAAATGAAGGCAGATTCTGTTTTTCTCCCTTTGCCATGCATGGATCTCCAGTGCTCTTTGAGACCTGCGAAGGTGCTCATTAAAACAGCTATACTGGGTTGAAACAATTTCTAGAACAGAGAATTTCCTGAGCTGGATGTGGCTGCTGTCTGCTTAGTAACCCTCTGTAGATTTCTTTTCCAAGTACTTGTCCTTTTTTCCCTTGATTCTAAGTCCATTCTTTTACATCCAGAGCCTCCTTTGGTAATAAATAGTGCAAGGCTACTATGGGCCATGCAAAGAATCACCTCCTTCCCGTTGTCTGCAGCCTGGTTACGAATAGGTTCACTTGATTCCCTCTCAGTTCTTCTCTTGGTTCTGAAACAGTCACCTTGGTCCTGAATCGATGACAATTTTGCAGACACTTAGGCACATGCAATTTCCATGCATGCAGAGCATGTGCGGGCAGAAATAAAGGCAATGAGTAGGCAATCAAGGTATATCTTAATTGCATGTGTTTATAAATGAAAACCGTGGTTGGACCACTGCAGAAGATGCCTCCGGGACTTTTTTAAAAAAAGGCTGGAGGTTTTTTCCCCCATCAAAAATGTTGACAAACAGCGCTCATGACCTTGCACTTTACTTCCCATTGCCAAGACTAAATGCTGAGAGAAGTGCTCCTCTGCCCTCGCAGGAATTCTGCATCCGCGGTCGCCTGCAGACAACGAGGTGAGGCGGGCAGGGGACCGATGTCTGAAAACGGCCCCCGGGTAGCAGGTGAGCAGAAATCAGGACGGTGCGAGAGCAGCAGCGGGTTGGAGGGTGAAGATCCGGGGCTCCCTCTGCGCCCCCCGGCCCCGCGCCGCCGAGGCCACCGGCCAAGGCACCTGGGCGGGCGGCAGCAGCGCCCACCCCGCCCGCCAGCCCGGCGCCCACCCGAGCCTTCCCCTGCCCGCAGCCCCGTCCTGCCGCCCCCCGCGGCGAAGGGAGGCGGCGGGGACCTTGCACCGGCGGGAGGGGAGTCCCGGGCGGGGAGCCCGCCGCTCCCCCGAGCCCGGCCGCCTTCTGCCCCCTTCCCCGCCCCGGGGCCGGCGGCGAGGGGAGCGGCGGAGCCGCGGCCCCTTCCCGCGGGGGCAGGCAGCGCCGACCCTGCCGTGTGACAGCCGGGGGGGGACGCTGCTGCCTCGGCGAGCCCGGCTGCGGCGGCGGCGGCTGCAGCCATGTGTTTCTCCGCCTGCCTGTGACACAATAACACGGGAAGCGGCGGGGGGGGGCGCGATCCGGGCCTGCCGAGGGGAAAAGTGCCCTGCCCCGCTCAGGTGAGCCGAGGCGGCGGGGGGAGGCCGCCGCTGCCCGCCCCTGCGCCCCCGGTGCCAAGCTCTGCAGCCGCCGGGGCCGGGCGGGAGGCGGCCGCGGAGCTGCCGGGGGAGGCGGCGGGTGCCCGGTCGCCCCTCACCCGCGGTGCCGTGCCCGCAGGCCGGCGGCGATGGAGGAGGGCATGAGCAGCATGCAGCAGAAAGCGGCGGAGCTGGAGCACATGGCCGAGGTCCTGCTCACCGGCGAGCAGCTCCGGTAAGCGGTGCCTTCCCCCGAGCCTTGCCGGGGACGCGTAGCCGGGGGTCCGCAGCAGCTCCCCTGAAGGCGGGAGGGGGGATCTGCGGGGCGGAGGGCGAGGGTCTCTCCCCTCGGGCTTTCCCTTGCACCGGAGCACCTGCCCTGCTTGCAGCGCGTCCCCGGGCTCCGGCCCCGCTTTCCGCAGCGAGGAGGAGGAGGAGGAGGGGAGATGGCAGCCGGCGCTGCGAGCCCGGGGAGGTAAGCGACCCCCTCGGGCTCTTCTGCCCCGGGCACCTTTGCTGCCGTGCCTGGGATAGGAGGCGTCCGGGGGAAAGGCTGCTGGATCCCTAAAGGGATCAGGCGATGCAGAAGGAGAGTTGCATCTCTAAAGATTAAAAAAAACCAAACCCAAACAAACCTTAAGCAATAGCGTTTCAGCACTCCAGCGAGGAATCAGCAGAGCGCAGGGAGCCGCTCCCGCACCAGCCCCGTGTGCGCTCGGCTCCCGCAGCGGTGCGGGCGGTCACCCCGCAGAGGTGCTCCTTGTCCTGAGGGCTTGGGTTTGCTCTGCCTCAGCCGGTCCCAGCAGATGGAAGGGGATCCCTGCTGTCAGCGCCAGCGGTAATTAACAGTGCGGTGTGACTGGAGTTGTGCGCAGCGCAGAAATCCTTAACAAAAATGCCTGACTCAGTTAATTTTTAATTTCTGTGATGTATTTAGTGTGCCATCTGTACCCATACACTACAGAGGAGGAAAAGAAATTTTAAGGCTTCCAGTTTGTTGATGGAACATCTTGGGATTCAGGAAGAAAAATCCTATCATTATTGTGTGTTATATGTATAACTAGAATGAGATTGTAAAAAGATTTTCCCAGTAGTTTTTGCTTGAATTTTCTTTAAACTTTTTGCTCAAATGCCAGACAAACACTGCAAAATGGTAGAAATGTTGCTTGATTTGGGAGGTGCCATCCTTGCTGCTAGTGCAGACACTGACACTGTTACTGGTCGCATTCACATGGTGAGCACCGTTGACGCCTTGTGATGCACACCAGTGATATCCATGTTTGGGGATTAAACGTTGTTTTAGTGGTCTGGCTCCGGTACACACCAGTGTCTGCTCCAAGCTTGAGATTCCTCCTCAAAGTAGCCTGAAGTGACACCTAGGGTGACAGGGTGCACTGGCATGCATGTTCTGCATGGTGGACTTAGCGCCGAGTTGTTCATCCAAGTCCCTGATAAGAATCCTGCTGTTCCTAATTTATCTCACTAGAAGTTGAAGATTCAAGGCTCATACAAAATTCTATTAAAATCACGTTAAGTCTTCCTGTGTACCTCATAGTTAAATGTAAAAGCACAAGCTTTGCAACCTTTCCCTGAGGAGGAGACGGAGGAAACTTTAACAAATCTGGCTCCTAGAATCAACTCACTAGTCTCACAATCAAGGATGACATTTGTCATCTCATTTATTAAGGTAATGAAACACGATGCTATTTTTGGGCAGGGTGATCTACAGATACAAAAGAATTATTCCCCATCCCGTGAAGTTACCTATGGACATTCCTTTGCAAATCTGTAGGAAGTGGCCTAGATCTCCTTGGAGTGTGGTTTCATGAACAGGGCAGCCTGCACGATGTCTAGCTGCTGCTGAGCGGGGCGATCGGCTCTCCCCGACCCTGTTCCTCCTCCCCACTCCCACCGTGTAATCCCACCCCCCCCTCGTGCCTGCTCCTCTACTTCTTGCACTTCTCCGGAGCAGATCCAACGTGGTGATCCGGCGGGTAGGTTAGTTTTCTGATCTGCTGACTGCCAGAACCCACAGAAGATAGGTGGTGGGAATGTGGAGCCAGGAGCAAGATGAGGAGGTAGTGGAGAAGAAGTGAGATTTCCCATTTTGGCAGCAGCGAGCTGTTGGGTCAGCTGGAGCTGTCTTGTGAAACTGCACCCAAAATTGTCTCTCTTCCCCTAGTTATTTGTTCTGTTTCTCTGTCGGGATACTCTATGCAAAGGGTTAGTTTTCTTCAGTTTTCCAGACAATAAAAGCCACAAAATGTGTGATAGAAAACTGGCCGGTAGACAACCCTGCGTTTAAAGTTTCCCTTTTCCTGTCCAAGATCAGTGTATAATTGTTAAGGCTAAATGAAAACGTGGAGGGTTTTCAGGATCAAAGGCAGGCTATCTCAGCAGCCTTTGGGGCAGGCAAACAGATGATAGAAAAGGAGCGCACACACGCACTCAAGGAACCATACTGTACTCTATTCTTAGTGATGCTTACAGATGCAAGCGGAGCCCTCGGCGGGAGTGATGCAGTCGGACAGGTGACGACGGGTGGATCTGGGTGAAAGTGCATCTCAGCAAGTGTTGCATACTGCGAGATGAACACATAACTTCGGAGTAAAAGTGTAAAATGAAACTGTGAGCATGGTGTTGCTTGCACAGAACCAACCAAATGTAGGTATTTAAAGCACTCTTGTACTAGACTAAACAGCACGTGTGTCTAAACTCAGATACTTATGAGAGCTGCTTGATTTAAATTCCTTACGAAGTTCCTATTGCCCGTCTCGCCTCAGCCTCACGCATTGCCGCATAGCCCCCGTTCCCATGGCCTGTTTGCTGCACGTCCCTCCCTCTCTGGCAGAGGCCTCCTCATGCAGTGAGGGCTGAAGTCACCTGAGCAGCGCCTTGGTGAGCCTGGCTTTGCGCCCTGGCAGTGCCGGCGGTGGGGATGGAAGCCCTGTGCCCCCTTCCCCTTCCCAGGCAGGTGCACGCTGGCTAGGGGAGGGAGAGGAGGAGGCCAAAGAGTTTTTTCCTTCTCCTCATTGATGTCTCTCAGTTGCTTGTGGTCTGTGTTTCTCCTTTGCGAGGTGTGTGCTGCGTCTGCGGGCACCCGGGGAGCCGGCTGCTGGCACATGCTGGCACTGGGCTTGCACCCACCGGCTTCGGTCATGAGCAGTTTGTGGGAGATGAGGCCATGATGTAAATCCTGGTCCATAGGTGGGGTGATTTATGGAAAAAGAAACAGGACCTTGAGCTATATTTTAGCTAACATGGTAAATTTTTACATCCAGTAGTGTCCTCTGACTCTAACCCCAGTAACTGGCTGAGCGAATACGTAACTAACTCTTACTTTTGGTTAATGGGAACATACTTTTTAAAGTGAGGACTTCCGAAATTTTGCTCTTGATAGGCCTTTTAATTATCAAGCTGACAGCCATGAAACAAAGCAGAAGATCTCAGCAGTGTGGCACTTCAGGACAGACCTTTGGGAGCTTCTCGCTGCCATGCAGAAGACTAGGAAGAGCACAGCAAGAGGTGGGGTGGGCACGATCCAGCTGCGGGCTCTCCAGGCACCGACAGCCCTGCCAGGACAGGCTGCTTGGCTCTGGCTGCCTGACAGCTCCAACCACCCAAAAACCCAGCTCTTCCCTCTGTTCTGCTGCAGCTTCAGAGACCCTATAGCTGTTTAGTGGTGAGCTCTTTCTCTTGAGGATGACTGCAACAGAGCTGCCTTTAAAAGGCTCCACAAGTTACAAGTGATGACTATGGACCTGTCTCCTGAAGAAACTGCGAGCTGTGGTTGGGAGGATCACGGGGCCTTCAGCTCCCTCGGGACTGGGAGAGCCCTTCGCAGCCTCCGCCCCGCTACGTCCCTGCCTGCAAGCACCTGCCTGGGGCAGCCCCGGGGAAGCGAAGGTCCCGGAGCTCCCTCCATCTCGCTGGGTGTGCCTGAAGGAAGGTGTCACAGCCTTAGTGCTTTGCGTAGTCATCGTTGGAAGCCTAATGACGGGGACATAGAATGGCACTACCAAAGTCGGTAAGAGTTTTATTGGAAGCAGAGCAATTCCAAGCTCATTTCCCTCCCGGTCAAAGGCAAGGGGTTGTGCCCATTTCAGCACTGTTTGGCAGAAGGTTTAAAATATCTCTGTCTGGGTTTGAGCATTAACTTAGAGCTGATCTTGCCTCTGGCAACCAAAAGCCGTTTCAATGGGCACGTTTTGATATACATGCTGTCTGTCTGTCTTACAAGTCAGGGGTGTCTGAAACCTTCCTTGTCTGCTAATTGTTTCTTGATGCCAGATTGTCACTGAAATCTGGTATCTCTTCCAAGAGGCCCTCATTTCTCGCAGAAAATGTGCCTAGTCTTTCAGGGTGTTTTCAGGCTTCAGTTGACCAAACAGCAATATCAAAAGAGCACTTATTTTTAATTTTTTTTTTTAAATCAGAAATTGCCAGGTCCCGTTCTCTCTAGTAGGTGTAACTTCAATGACATTTAATGTCTCTGCAGACTTTTGGATGCCTCTTTATCAGCAGCCTTTACAAGAAGCAACACCTTTTGCGATTCACACTTCTGTTAAATACTTGAGTGGATAATTAGGAAACTTGTTGGTTGAGACAGTGATTTTGATAGAATAGTTCTTATAATTCAGCATCTTCTTTCTGCTTAGGGAAATATGAAGCATGTTTCTTAGACATTTTTCTTTCTTTCAGAAGAGACAAAATGCAAGATACGGTTCAACAGAAGTTTGTTTGCCTTTTTATCAGAGTTTGTATGTGAGTTTCATTTACGTGGTAAACAGCTATACATTTTGAAGCTGCAAGAGAAAAGTCACAACCAGTTTTCACTGGTCTTCCAAAGGTCTCACCTGAGGAAGATTATCCCCTTAAGAAAGCTTCTTAATACATTGGAGTGCATAACTTTCAGAGTCATTAACTTCTGAAGGATGATAACACCTACAGGTCCATAAATATTTTTCTTATTCTGAGCAATAAATAGTCAACCTTTTTCAGTGGTAGGGTTCAAAAGTTCATTGGCATTCTAAGGTGCAAAGAACCCAGGGCACATAACAGTAACAGTTTCTAGAGAAATGTAATCAAGAGAGCCTTAGCATTAATGTATTGCTATAATATAGAAATATATTAACTATATAGTTACATAATTTATTAAATGCTATCACTACGTTTGAACGTATGTTAACACTGTAGTGGCACACTAGTACAGCTGTGTAAGTTTATACACTGAAAGGAAGGTAAGGATTTAAGATATAGAATTGTCTAGAGGTCCGTTCCGCTCAAGTCAGGTCCTGACCGATCTTCGGATATTAAACAAACGTATATGCTATTTTTAGAGACGGAATTCATTAAGATGAGATTTTGTAATCTGCCTAAGCCAATCCAATGTTGTACTTCCACCTCAAGGGATGATGTGTTTTTGTACCCCCTGCACCTTGTTCTTGGAACCTCCTGAGTTCTCCACCAGTGGTTGCATTTCCCTTAGCCGAGAGCTACTGATTGGGCTCAAAACTAACCCTGAAAAAAATAGTTTCCAGTTGTCTCACTTGAGAAGGCTCTTGTCTGCTGACCTCTTCAGGGCAGATAGGACACAGGAGATTATATCATAGAATCATAGAACCATAGAATGCCAGGTTGGAAGGGACCTCAAGGATCATCTGGTCCAACCTTTCTAGCACAATCTAGACGAGATGGCCCAGCACCATGTCCAGCTGAGTCTTAAACGTGTTCAGTGTTGCGGAGTCAACCACTTCCCTGGGGAGATTGTTCCAATGATTGACCATTCTCATTGTGAAAAATTTACCTCTCGTGTCCAATCGGAATCTCCCCGGGAGTAACTTGTACCCATTACCCCTTGTCCTCACCATATGACTCTTTGTAAAAAGGGAGTCTCCGTCTTCTTTGTAGCTCCCCTTTAAGCACTGGTACATGGTGATGAGATCTCCTCTAAGCCTCCTTTTCTCAAGGCTGAACAAGCCCAGCTCTCTCAGCCTATCCTCATACGGCAGGCTTCCCAGACCCTTGATCATCTTGGTGGCCCTTCTCTGGACCCCCTCCAGCCTGTCCCCATCTTTTTTGTGTAACAGGGACCAGAACTGTACACAGTATTCCAGGGGTGACCTGACAAGCGCCGAGTAGAGAGGGATAATGACTTCTTTATCTCTGCTGGTGATGCCCTTTTTGATGCAACCCAGCATCCTGTTGGCCTTCTTGGCCGCAGCAGCACACCGTTCACTCATGTTGAGCTTCCTGCCCACCAGGACCCCCAGGTCCCTTTCCACAGAGCTGCTCTCTAGCCAGGTGGATCCCAGTCTGCGCCGCACTCCTGGGTTATGTTTTCCCAGGTGCAAGACCTTACACTTGTCCTTGTTAAACTTCCTAAGGTTCTTGTTAGCCCACTCTTCCAGTCTATCCAGATCTTCCTGCAGGGTGGCTCTCCCTTCCAGAGTGTCTACTTCCCCACTCAGTTTGGTGTCATCTGCAAACTTCATGAGCGTACACTTGATCTCATCATCCAGATCGCTTATGAAGATATTGAATAGCGCTGGGCCCAGTATCGATCCCTGGGGGACCCCACTTGTGATGGGTTGCCAGTTTGAAAAAGAGCCATTTACCCCCACCCTTTGGGTGCGGCCTGTCAGCCAATTCCTCACCCACTGCACAGACCACTTGTCCAGGCCATAACGCATCAGTTTCTCCAGGAGGAGGCCATGGGGAACCGTACTGAAAGCCTTGGAGAAGTCCAAGTAGACAATGTTGACTGCTCGCCCCATTTCAACCGAGCAGGTCACTTTATCATAGAAGGCCACCAGATTTGTCAGGCACGATCATCAGATATCATCCGATCTCTATGGCACAGAGTGCTCCAGAACTCTCTGTCCAAATAATTTCACTTTCATTAATTTGTTTTCCAAAATCAAGCAATGAAAAAATTGGCAATATCTTCTCTGTCAGGTTCCGCCAGAGTAATACACTGAAAGAAAAGGTTTCAAAGTAAAGGTTGGTAAAGGTGCAAAATGAAGTGCTCTGAGATCAAGAAGTTCCCTGCTAACTCTACCCTACCACAACACTTTCAATTATGTATTTTAATTAATATAAATTATTTTAATTTTATAAAAAGCATGTGTTTCTCAAATGTATATGTTCATTTTTTCTAGAATCTTTGGTACCTGATGCACCTTCTCATGTGTTTCAATCTTGCCCGTTTGTACTAATTTTAATGACATCAATTCCCATATATGTGTATAAAATATATGCACGCATAGATACATATACATATGTGTGTGTGTATATGTATATGATTCCTGGGCCAGGAATCTCAATTTCTCATGTCCTTCAGTAAAATTTGTGGCTATTCAACATTTCGAGAAATCAAGACGTAAGGCTTTTGTTTGCTCTGTTCTTTCCTTTAACCTATGCCTTTCCATATTTCAGTCATTCCCGACAGCAGCTTTCCTCAAGCACAACTCAGAGATCAAGTAGTTAACAACGCATGTGCAAATAGCGATCACTCTTTCGCTGTGTACACAAGAAGGCGGATGTTGTACGAGTGGTTTGTGCTGTATATTTTATGTATTCCATTCCAGGTGGAGTCAATCATTAACTTTTGTCTCAGGTTAGCAGAGATCAGCAGGCAAGCAAAGGATCCTGGATGTGTGTAGCATGTGCAAGAATATTTTTTATTTTACGTTAGAGGAGCTGCCCATGAACAGGTGAAGAAAACTGTTTTGATGATGATGCTCGTACAGGGAAGGCAGAATTAATGTGCCAAAAGCAATCTAGCTTTGCATTTACTACACGATCCCTGCTGCTGGGGGGGCAGTGGCCATAGGCTGGCACCACGACAGAGAAGTCCTCCTACCACTTGTCATTATTATTTACTATTTGTGTAGCGATAGCGCCTAGGAATTTGAGCTATTTATCAAGTCCCGGCAGGGGTAGGCACTTTATGCTCTGAAGAAAAATAAAGCCCTTGCAACACAAATCTTGGCTGCAACTGGTAGCGGTTTCTTGCAGCAGTAGTGGGCTCTGACCAGCGAGGGAGGGTCTGTGTGAAGGTGCCAAACTTGGGGAACTGAATTGGGACTCTGTCGGGATTGGGATTTCTCATTTGGGAGGTCAGGCACCAAGCCCAAAAGTGGCATCCCGAAAGCACAGAGAAAAATACCACTGAAGTGTGGAGATGATACTGTGTGTGCCAGGATGGGTGGGGAGCTCTGGGTACCGTGTTCAGGCCCGGATCTGCTCTTTTCTCCCTCCAAAGTCACATCTGTAGAGTGAGAGACCTGAAGCCAGGACGGAGGTCAACCAGCTTTCACTATGGAATAAATGGACAAGGACTAGGGAGGAATCTCTGCATCTCATTTTAATTGAGGTATTTCTTATATTTGTAGACTCTAGTACTTTCTGAAGTGTAAAACTTGAGGTGCTTTCTGTGATGTAAAACTTAAGAAAGTGAAGGATATTGTCACAGCAGCAAACATGAGCCTCTCTGCAGTCCGGACTTCTTCATCCCCATCACTAAGTGTCCAGGCACTGAGTGCTGGCTTGGGTGGTAGCTCTTGGCTTAGGGTCTGCTCTCAGAAACAGACATTCCCTCCTGAGGCTCTGGGCCCTTCTACCTTTCTTGCCACTTATTCTGCTTTTTATTTTCTTAACCCTTGTATTGTGGTTGTGTTAAGTCTTTTGCCTCTTTCTTCCTGGCAGAGCAGGTTTATGTGAGTCCTTTTGCTAACTGAAAGAGAGTTTTTTTCCTGTGTTCAAGGCCAGGGCTGAATACAGTCATCTCCTCAACGTAAGCTTTTGTGAGAAGAGATTAAACTGATGAAGAATTGGCAAAGAGGATGAAAGGCTGGGTAAGAAGCAAGAGCTAAGCAGGTTTGGTTCATGTACGTGGTCCCTGAAGAAAAGCTGCATTGAGGCTCTGAAGGTTAATAAAGGCAGAAACTGCAAAGCTTCAGGTCTCAGCAGAACCACTGGCATTCGTTGAGTGAAGGATCCACTTCACATATGTTAGTTATGGTTGTGTTGTTTTTTCTTAAGCAAGAGCAGGACATATAAATCACATACTTTAAACAATTTTGGTATATAAACCACTGGAATTAAATCCAGCTTAAACCTATTTGAACGCAGGCTCACAAGGATCCTTAGTTACACTGATTCGACTAAGACTATTATAATAGAATGGAGAGACAGATTTACAAACGCAGTTTGCCTCCACTAGCTAGCAGAAGGAAAGCTGATCAGGGATTTTTAATCAATTTCATGAATATCAACAACAGTCATGACTTTTACTTTTTAAAATTTTTTTTAAGTGTTTGGAGATTTGACCTTTCCCTTGAATCCCACATTTTTCCTGTGGCCTTAAGGAGAAATGACTGTATGGTGAATATGCTTTTGTTCCTTGCAGCAGAAAGAATAAAACTGAACTCAGAGTTAAAAAGAAAATATTTAAACCTACACTGCCAGGAGAGTGCCATACAGCAGGAGTGGAAATAAAATATTGTGCAATCTTCCTCCTTTATTGTTTGAAAACTCTGAAGCATTGAGTTGCGTGGAAGCATGGAGAAAGGGAAAAGATAACCCACAGACTGTGTCACAGGCTCACTCAGCTCTAGTGAAACTTGTGAAGCCAAAGGAGCCTGCTCAGGCAGTGATCATCAGCAGGCCTGCTTCTGTTACATCTATTTCTTTGCTCCTCAGCTGGGCTCTTCCTCATGGTACAGCTACACAGGGATCCAGGTATCCCTGGAGCTAGAGAAGTGGAGAGGGGCTAATAGTTTGGATGGCTAAAACTTCGAGCTAGTACTGCCACTGAAAGCAATGGTCCTCTCTTTATTGTACACACACTGACATAGGGGTTTCTGCCTCCTGGTTCCCTCCTCTGTGCTTCCCCTTCTCTGGACTGGCTTAAGCATCTCTGGACCATCACCATAAGGTGACCTGCACTGCGGAAGTGATCAGCAGGGCTTTTGGATGGCTGCTATTTCAGTTGGGTCAGTTTTACAAACCAATTTACCGCATGACCACATAAAAGCTTTCTCTGAAGAAGTACTGGGGGGGAAATGGGTACTGGCTTACCCCATGTCACTGAACTGCAGTTTAAGGCTGTGGTTTCCTGATAGAGTGGCTCTAACTGCAGGCTGCTACTGTCCCGCTCTTATTCCTTCCCTTGCACTTTGCACTGGTGTTCGTCTGGGATCAGAAGTTCAGGGAGCTAAAGCAGCTGAAGCCAAATAAGAAAAAATTAACTTTCTAAACAGGCTCAGCATGAGGTCAGACCAGTGCCAGCACTGGGGTGAGTAAGCCAGCAGAAATGCATGGTCAGGGACGGAGAGAGGGACTGGTGGCAGCAGCCACTGCTGGCTTTGCTTGACCACCCCCTCAGTGCTTAATTTGCATAAATTCAACTTGGGTCAAACATTTGCTGGATTCTCATTAAAAAATTTCAGACTCCGGTAGAGGACAGACTATAAAAATAATTTTGAGTTTAAATGCCCAATGCACATGTTACCAGATAGGAACAGAAACTATGTTTGGCATTTGCCTAGATGATTTCTCTTTCAAGGCTTTTACCTTTACTTCTGCACTCTTGTCAGGGTATTGTGCATGAATAGAGACAAATATTGACACTTCATATGTTTTGAAATTTGTACTATGTAATTTATATGACCAGCACATCACAGTGCTCCCAATGTGACAGCACTACTTCAGAATGCAACCCCCTACCTTAATGATCAGCCCTATAATTTTACAGTCTTCGTAGCTTGGCTCTTAACAGTGCCTCAATGCAGTACATGCATTCAGATCTCAAAGGTGCATTTACAAGTAATTAAAAAATATGCCTGTTTGGGCTTGCTAATTCAGAGCAAATATAGAAGTTGGTTTTCACATAACAAGTCCATAATTCTCCATTTCCTTGCAATTGCGTGGGTGATTACATGGGCTGCCACAGCTGCGTCACAGGGATTTGCAGGCAGATGAGAGTTTTCTGGTTTCTGTGGAGAACCAGGGGATTGCAGGTCATGCTGTGAGTTTTACAGCAGCGTTGAGCTGATGTGTCTAGCTGCTGCTTCAGAAAAGAGCCGCCCAGCTCCTCTGGACCAAGGCTCCTGCTGCTTGGCCTGGTGCACCTGCGGTGGTGTGTGTCTGGCCCCATGATGAGCAGTCTGTGGAGCTCAGCCTGGTTACTGTCATGTCAAACTAGCACCGATGACAGTGCAAGGGATAAGGTCAGCTGGCCTTAGGGTCAGGAGATGAGGAGCTCCAGAGACCCCCCTTTTACTGGGGGACCCCACAGTGAGGTTGGCTTCTCATGGAGTCAAACCCTGATGTTAAAGTACAGCTGTGCCAATCCAGGAGCCCCTTCTCACCCCTTTCATCCGTTCTTCCCCTGACCAACCCCTGTTTAGATGTCAAGTTTTTGGTAGAGATCATAGCAATGCTGGACAGGATTTGGAAGACTACATCCAGACAGCTCTGTGGCTTTTTGGCTGAGGGTGCCTCCTGTATATTAAGACAGCAAGCACAAAGATGCTCGCTTGAAGATTTAAAACCGAATGGCAAAACTGGAACTAAATGGCTGGCCAGAGCAAAAGCCAGCACCACCTGAGAGACAGTGATGGCAAAGGTGGGAGCCTGAAAGTGAAGATAAAAGCATGGTAATACTGTGTTTGATGTGACAGGAGAGGAGGAGGTGGTGGAAGGAATCGGGGAGATGGGCAACGTTGTTGAGATCAAGAGCTGTGGGAACTGTCTTTCCAAGAGCATTCCAGCTAGATAAGAGCCAGATAAAACAATGTTTGTCAAGAACAGTGCATAGAAGAAGCCTTGAGGTGTAAAATAATAGGGAAGGAGAACTTGGAACAGAACTTGAACTTTCTGGAGGAGAGGTATAGCTGTCCTGGAGGGGCATTGCACGAGGAATCTGCGGAGACCAAAGTTCTGCTGATAAGCAGCACTAACAATACCATATTTATCCTTTATGGAGCTTTTATAATCTACCTGCTTTGGGAAGATTCTCCCACCCCCAGTAGCACAGCTGCCATCTAGCAGTGGCCTTTGACTTGGAGTTGTGGAGGTTTATGTGGGTTTGTTTCATTGCTTCTCACACTACGGGCCATGGCCAAAACGGGTATATTGCCGTGATGTTTGCATTAGTGTTCAGCTGAACTGTTGTACAATCTGCTGGCTCTGTGTTTGCACCACTTTCCCGTGTATTCGGCCAAATGAGTTTATAGGCGGGAGTTAAAAAGAAGCGTTCGGATGTTGTATCCGTTGCGCTTCACATTGTACTCGTGTCTTCAAAGCGTTGGGGCTGCTTGAAGCAAGCCTGTGTATTCCTTTGTGTTTTCGCAAGCCATTCTCAGCTCTGATTTAAGAGACAAACCAAACGCAAGGCATAATTACAATATGGTTTGTAAAAACAATGATTTTTAATTTAATTCCAATGAGTATTGCAGAATATTCACAGGAAGCTGAAGTTGTGAGCGCTTGTCTGAGGAATCAGAGTCCAGCACTTAGGCTCATCCTCTTTGGGAGGAGAATCTGACAGCATGTAGCCAAAATGTTGCTCAAAGTTAGGATTGCAAAGAATAGAAATGACTTCTGAAAATATATTAGCTAAGCATTATTTACAGCACTGATTGCCAGCGGTGGAACAATTTCCTTTCATTTTCTGCAGAAAAGATCCTTCTCTTGATAATCACACATCCTTTTCTGCAGTAGCATATAATCGTATAGCTTAGAAATCAGGGTGATAGAATAGAAAGCTGTTAATTGTTTCCTGATGCTCAGGATGTAATTAACTTATACTTTCCTCTAGCTGAAATTAATTTATTTTTACTAAGATGTAGAAAGAGTAACTCCTAGCTTGAACTGCTATTTTGTTGCTTGGTCAGTGCAAACAGAGGGATATTGTGATGTGCAGAAGCTCAAAGTAGCATTATCATGTACAAATCCCAAAAGAGATTGTACAAACACCATTTTGAGAATTATTTGGGGCTAGAAGCTTAAAGACTTGTCTTGGACAATTAAAGTATTGTCAAAACCAATAGCATGTGGACAAACTCAGACCTTTCAAGTCTTTTGGGAAATGGTAGAAATAGATGAGGTTAAATTAATAACTAGATCTCTGTGATGAGAAAAATGGCTTTGTACTAGGAGCCATTGGTATTATACTGCTGCTTGTCTTATTAGATGAGGCAATGAAAGTAGGTTCTTAAAAGCACACTGAACAAAAGAAATAAACCAAGGTTTATTAAAAGTTTATTATCTCGACCTTAATTTGTGCAAAATCATGCAATTATCTAAAATAGACAGCAAAAAGGTGTCTTCATACAAGAAACGCATTGAGAGACTGGAGCAAGCCCCAGGGAGGGCTGGGTCTCAGGGTGGGGGTGGGCTGGAGCACCTGATGTACAAGGAGATGCTGAGGGCTCAGCCTAGAGAAGAGAAGGCTCAGGGGGATCTTACTGCTGGCTGCAACCACTTAAACGAGAAGGTGTAGGTAAACAGGGAGAGAGTCTTCTCTAAGATGCACAGGGGTAGGACAAGAAGCGGTAGGCAAAATTTGCAAGTGAATTTCTAATTAGATGTTTGGAAAGAATTATTCACTGTGAGGGTAAGTGAAAAAATCAGAATAGGGGCCCAGAGAAGCTCGGAAATATTAAAATCTTGCCTGGACACGACCCTGAGCAACTTCTACTAACTGGACATGCTTTCAGTATAGGTTGGACCAGATAACCTCCAGAGGTCCCTTCCAACCTGAATTACTCTATATTTCAAGAAGGCATAGTGTGATGTCTTCTTTAAACTCTGGTGGCTGTTATTATCCACATTTCGTTACTGGCTGGTAACCAGAGATTATTACCCACTTAGTTGCAGTGGTGGGAGGGCTTGTGAGAATACTTCCTAACCTACTGCAGTGCAAAATCAGCTGGGTTAGTTTGTACAACGCATGCAGTGGTTGACAGTACCACTCCTTTCACATCGTCCAGCTTTTCAAGCAAATTTAAGGATGAGAAATGTATCCATTTCCAAATGAAATGGATAGTTTCCAAGAACTTTTGAAATCTCTCAGTTTCAACTGAGATTTTTATGATGATATGAAGGTGAGAACCTGGTTCCTTTGACCACGCTGTCTTGAGTTAGTCCAGGATTTTACCCCAGAACATGCGAGATTCATGAGACGCCAACATCGCAGCTCTTCCCACCACCAAGAGAGCTTTTTAAGGTGTCTGTGAGGTTATCTGTAGATCCATTTCTTAAGAACTTGGGGGACAGAAACCTAAGTGCACATACTTAGGACATACTGGTTTTATATCAGTCCTTGAAGAATGAGAAAAGAGAAAAGACTGGGGGCAATGTACGGAGTAATACATGCTGGAAGGCCAGTAGATCACCTCAGTGCCAGAAATCCTGCTGGCTATGTCATGTTGGCATTACACGAGGAACAGTAATCTCAGGGCAAACCACCTGCTCCTCTGTTCTCACTGCCTGCACGACGATACAACAAACAAATTGAGCGCTGTCAGATCCTCTCATGCTGTGCACAAAGGGCCCAGTTTGGGAGTCTATTTGTGTGCGGAAATGTCTGGTTTTCCATAGTCCCCCAGCTCCAACTTTCCTTGTGGAAAGTGGATTTTCAGTCCCGTGTTGAGGGAAGAAGGTATTGGAACTGTTAACATTTTCTTCCCTTGCAGGGGCACGTCTCACGCGATAATCCATTTGGAAGGTAACGAGATATATTCCCTTGCCTTTACAGATGTGATCAAAGATGTGATTAAATCAGGCATGTGCCCAACCATTATCCCGCCTTTTTGAAAATAATAGTATTTCTTTCAACACACAAAGCAATCAGATTTGTTGCTTTCTCTGTATGCCGTTGGGCTTTATCACAATGCTGCAAGGCCTAGATCCTTCAAAAATATTTCATAACAGGGGAAAATCCAATCATTTTAGATTTCTATAAAGTGGTGGTTTTTCTAAGTGCTATACTTTGGTCCTACTGTAATGAATCAAACAGTGATGGTTCAAAGATAATTGCTTGCCTTCACTTTGTTTGGCTACAGAGGGGCTTAGAGCTGCCCCAAACTAATATATTAAGAACTTCATATGACTTTTTTTTTTTTTTTTGGTTAAATCTGTTAATCAACACCAGCTGAAACAGTGTATCCTACATAATTTCACATGAAATATGTTTGTACTCTGTGTTGATTTCTTTTCTGATGAATATGGAACATCTGAGTTTGTATGAGGCCAGTAATAGCAGTACTCTTGGGAAACACATTACTAGGGCAAAGGAGGAAGAAAAAAGGATTGCGGAAACTGTTTAGGAGAAGCACAATAAACATGCTGAGAAGCATTTATTTAAACATATAGTGGCTAAGGAAAAGTTCCAGTGGACTGGAAATTGTGACATTTTGCTTGCAGGCTGAAGACTGTACACAGCATATCCTTTCATGTAAAATATCAGTATTCCACCTCAGAAAAAGATAGACGTGGGGAAAAAGGCACAGAAAGGTGTTGGTCACTTGATCAACAATTTCATGTGTTCAGTGGCCACGAACCTTTTGCAGTTTCAGCAGTTCATATATGCACAGCCTACTTACATATGGACTGAAATCTTGTATAGTTCAGCATTCAGAAGACTCACTGTGGTTACGTTTGAATTAAGACCTAATTGGCACTGTTTGTATTGTGCTTTGATAACCAGGGCAAGTAACGGACTAAACCTTGGCATGGTCCTTAGCATGCCTCCACGTATCTGGGTAGCTACAACAAGAAGTGCCCGTGGTCCATCTGCCCAACTGTGGTCATTGACACCATCTGAGGAGCAACCATACCCAGGCTCCTACAGATCCTGCCTTTCTTCAGGACAGGTGACGTCAAGGCTCATCTTGAGTAAATGAATTGGATTTAGGATTAACACACAGCATTGGGCCATTTACACCAATAATGGGTGAATATCTGAGTCTGCATAAAGGTACAGTGCAGGCCCTAACCTCTTACCTCCTGTTATCCTGTTGCCCATCTAAAGCCTATCCCTAGCTGTCTGTGCAACATGTGTTTTGGATTTAAGTTCAGGCCTGACCCAGAGTTTGGAGCACATTGTAAACATAACCATATTGTTGTAATCTAAGTCTACCAGTATTCAACTGAGGCTGATAGCGTGTGTAAAGCTGATGCCGTTACTTGGTGAATAAGGATCAGGGTGCATGTTCCCAGTTATTAAAGTAGTAAGAAGTCATGGTTTGAATTTATTGTCAAAGCACATAAATACCTGTTCACTGAGCTTTCTGCGTGTGTGGAGAGAGAATTTTGTCTAGAATGAGAAGTGGCAAACACATGGCCCAGCAATGGGAGCAAGCTGTTCAGTAGAGCAGCAGAACTTCTCTGGGCTCCTTATTGATTTATTTATTGTTTTAAAGGAAAATTTCCATTTAATCTTAAAAGCAGAGGAAGAATGCTTCTGTAATATTTATCTTTCCAAAGCTCATCTACTTGTGAACATTTAACAAGGCCTAATCAAACAAGACAAGATCTTTGATAGCATCCTGACGGAAGGAACTATTCATGAAGAGTGGCTATGCAGCAGCTGTGTGTCTGTTCATGTCATATATCAGATGTAGAAAAATGCTGAGCTCATCCAAAGAAGACATTTCCAGGCTAGATTTTTGCAAAAGTAAACTCCTTTAAATAGAATTAGTCTTTAACTAGGACTTTTATTAATACATTCTCCTTGATGATAAAGTTCTTCATTAGCCTGCCAGAATTTAAGCAGTGAGTAACTTCATGCCATTGAGTAATCCCCTTAAATTCGTATACCATAATTCTCCATGTTACATATTTGTATGGCCTAGATAAAGAAAGAGATTTAAAGCAGATAGGACAGTTCTTTATCATTAAAACAGTTGTGTCAGAGAGCAATCCTTTCTATGTTTAAAAAATGAATACAGTAGCGTTAAGTTGCAGAATTGTTGAGTAAAATCATTGTTAGCATTTGGCATAGATGCATTTGGAAGTCATTCAGTGTAGTTTGGGGCAATCAATAGCTTTCTGAGACATTTTTCATTTTCTCTCTGTAGATGGTGATTCATTTCTTCTTTTTCATTTGGCACTCACAGTGAAACCTCATTGGATGTTACAGGTTTCTCTTTAAGAAAAACATATATAAATGAGCAGAATGTTAATTAGGATTACACCGATTTGTTGCCTCCAGCTGTCTGTGAAGGTCATACTGGCTTATATTTTACACTCAGAGCAATGTTTTTCTTAAGCAAACGTGACAACTTAAGGGAACTGAAAAAGGCTGTAACATGAGTCTATTTAAGCTTCTATCCTATTTTGATTTATTTACTTTAATAATTACATACTCTATATTATTTCAATAAATAACATTTAAAAAAAAATCATGTGCCACTATATAAAATTAGACAAATTCCAGGCTTAAAAAGACCAGGGTGACTATGACTGTATAGTCAGGTTCTTCGCGGTAGCTTCACAAGATCTCAGATGGGGGGCTGGATGTTCCTGCAAACGTGGTGATTTGGGTGTCTGTGGGATGAGTGGGTGTTGCACGTGGAGGCAGGAAAGCCAACTGAGTACAGACACGTAGAGGCTTCACCCAAGGGTCAGATGCAAAGCTGGGCCATGGAGCTGGTAGAAGGATCCTCTGCCATTGCAGCTCCTCCTGGCTTCTACGCTTTGGTTTAGCACGGAAGCAGACCAGACCCTTGGCCTCTATGCATGCTGCTAGCCAACTGATGGGGTTTCCTCACAGCAGATCCCCAGCTGTTTTTCGACACAGTTGTATGTCCCAAAGGTTGTAGGATTTCCCTCAGACGTTGGAGGAAAACTTGCCACTAGTTTGGTATACAATAATGACAGGCCAGTTAAATAGTTATCCTTCCAATCAGCCGCATAAGGACTATTGTATGCTTGCACAGTAAAAATGAGAAACAAGTAATACCCTGTTGCAAAAGCAAAGAAGCATGCTCACAAATACCGAAGTCTGTTGTCATACAGCTCCTGTGCTTTGGCAAGCACATGAAGAATGTCTGTATATCTGCATACCCACTTTTAATAAAAGCCTTAATATAAACTGCAAATGTCTTAATATAGGCAGTACTTGAACTTTTTTGCAGCTGACATGAAACAAGACTTTAGAAAGGTTGTGAGTCCTGGTCTAGTGCATTCAAAGGCCAGCCTCTGATATTCTTCCTCCCTGTAGTATTCCCAAGGTTGTTCATAGATATCAGTGTAAATCATGTAATTATAAAACACGGGACTGGAAGGTCTTCTGCAGAATATTATAACACATAATCCATTGGTATATTTATTACAGTTCTCTAAAAGTTATTTAAGTTCTTGCCTCAAGTAACAGTTAGAAAATTTTACTCCAAAACTTTCTCTAATTTTTACCTTACGATCCGAGTGGTGGACTTGGCAGTGCTGGGTTAACGGTTGGACTTGATGATCTTAAGGGTCTTTTCCAACCTTAACGATTCTATGATTCTGTGATCCCTCAGCATCACTTAAATAGCTCTTCTTGCACTCTGCTTTTAACTCACCTGGAAGATTATAGACAGCAATTCTGCTCTTGTCCCTTTTTGTTTAGATGAGGCTAGACTCCCAAGCTAGTATCTTTTTCTCTCTGCTCATGAGACTGGCTCATCATTTCTCATACCAGCGTAGCACTGCTTCATTGCGTCTCTTTGAGCTTATCGTTCTTGAATGAGGATGGCATGAACCATACACAATAGTTAGATAATGTCCTGTAGTATTGTATACAATGACATGAACAACCGGATTTCCCATCATTTCTGGAAACATCTCAGTTAGTACAACCTAGGATTGCCTTTGGTTTTTGTATCATCTCAGCCTGTTGATAGCCTGTAGTCAGTGCAAGTTTAGCTACTGCATATTCAGCTATTTCTTACTCTCTGTTGCTTTCAGCCTCCAAGTTCTCAGTTTTCAGCAGAGCATTCTGTTGTTAGTGCACAGCCTTGCATTTTGTAGTCTTACCTGTTCCTCCATTTCTATTTTTGCACTGTGAATGTCACCCACTAACAATTTAATCACCTCTAGGTGATCCAGTCAAATGGATCATTACTTCCAGTGTTTAAAAATTTGCATCAGTTCCAGTTTTATTTTATAGGTTAGTGGTCAACCACTGGATTTCAATAGAATTCTGGAAGACAGTGGAAAGAACTCCCTTGAATCGTGTCTTCTGTCAGTGTAACATCCTGCATATTGCAATATTGCCAGCCGTAGGAGGTAAAAAAAAGCATGAATCAGTGCCAAAATATGGTATGATTATTTTTTTATTTAAGGAAATTCAATACAGAGTGCCTTTTCTAGTCAGTATTTTTTCACTTAATGCTTTCACAGCTTCCTTCAAAATAAAAATAAAGCCCAGTAATGCAGTTATACTAAACATTAAAAAAAGGAAGCTATTCATTTAGAATAGGAAGAGATAAACAAAGTGTGATGGTTTTAATACAAGATACTGTGTATTGAAAGAGTATTGCATCTATACTCATTTTAAGATGAACCCACGTATTTGTTGGAAGTGAGTAAAAAGTCTCGAATCATAGCCTCAATATAAAATTGGGTTTGTTAACAATAGTACTTAGCACTAAGTATTTTATTACTCATTTTATTACCTGTCAGGTACTGGCTATTTGTGCTTAATGACGCTCATGATTACACAGCATAGTAATTGGTTAAGAGTTTTGTTGGTTAAGAGATGGAAAACAATTGCTAAAAGCAATTGAGATATTACTGCAGTATGACGTATTATTAATGATGAAGGCAGAAATTTTTTTTCTTGCTTTCAGCAGGGTTGCCAAGGACCGCTGGAGGGAATGGAAACAGTTGCTGCCCCTCTGAGGAGCATAAAATATCAGGGAGAAGATCTTCTGCAGGTCTGTGGTGCTCAGGCTGAGAGCAGCCATGCCTGGAAGGACTTTGAGATCAGGGGTTACCCAAAGCCATAAAATGTCTCAGCAAAACTATGTCACTCATTGACAGGGTGGGAGAAATACCACAGCTGCACCTGAGATAAGGCACTTGGCTAATTTCAGGGCTTCCGTGGATTTCTTGGGTTCCCTCGGGCAGATAACGACACCTTTTCCTGTTTGCAGTGCAAGCCTGTTCAGTACTGCGGTGCTTTCTGGGTGTTACGGATCTGCTCTTCCCCAGGTGCGCTGGGAGATGGGTGGGTGGAAGGACCTCCTGGTTTCTCAGGAGGTCTGAAGCTTGCTGCACGCAGTGCAAGAGGGTAGCAAGGTCATACTCAGCTTTTCCCTGCGCGTAAGTGTAAAAGAGATGTCAACCTTGGCGCATAAAGGACGTCAGTCGGTATCTTTTTTTGGCTCCCCTTCCCCCTTGGGATACAACATGCATCCAAGAGAGCGGTTGTCACACAGCAAGGCTTTCTGGCACCCGCAGCCCCTTGTGTCCTTGCTGCAGCCCCTCTTCTTGACTCCAGTGGTGCAGACCTGCAGTCCATCATCCTATTCCCCAGTTCCCAGTCTGTCTCTCCAGGTTCCTGAATGGCAGTGCTGGCAGGAATAGCTGTAGCAGTAGGGCTTGGGCTGTTTGACCCGTATTTGCCCAGTTTAGCATTTCAAAGGAACATTCACTTCTCCCAGCCATGTTACTGAGATAACAGGGCTGTGTTCCCTGACACAAATTTCTCTGATTTTCCCTGGCCTCCCGTGAGACCTACACTGCTCCTTCCTCAGTTTTCTATCCGTAAAATACTTCCTTTATTGAGAGCGATTTTCAGCCTAAGTCCACGAGAGCTGGTGGGCCTTTGGCTACTGTGTTAATCCAGTCAAGGGATGTCTGTAACAACAGTTGTCCTATGGTTTCTGGTCTGAACTTCGAAATTTCAGTGGTTTATGGTAGAAGTCTTCAGTTTAGATTTGGGAAGACATCACCAAGAAAATGAGTCCCCACAGTACTTATTGATTTAGTAAGCCTAAGAATATCCTTGCAATGGAGACATAGAAAAATAATGTGAATAAAACCTAGTTGATGGACACAAGCTTGTTTTTCAATGAAAGGTACATCAGTTCTTTTGGGGATCCACGAAGTAGTATTACATAGGCCTTGACCTGCATGCATTTGTCCCATGTGTGCATCCCAGCTCATCCATACGTGAGTGAGAAGCACGATGATATTGGACTTCCTTATAGAGAACTGTGAGTTCCTGAGTTCTGACAGCTTCAGCCCAGAACGCAGGCAGCCGGAGCGAGACAGGCAGACTTCCACTTTCCTTATGACTAGGGGCAGGTGAAATAATAACTTGCCTCAATTTTGTGTTTTCATCTTTGTAAAACCCAGTTTTATGCTTTGTAGCAAGACAGAAGCTCTCAAGGTTCAAGTGCGCAGGCAGTTGGAAGTATTATTCATGTTTGTACGCGTTTTGATTAAAAGTGAAATGAGAGTGAAATGGCTTGGCAGGCAGGGAGATTAGCCACATCACGGCTTCATGTGGACACGAGGAGAAAGTGTCATTAGATATGTAACCTTGCAAGATACCGAGTTTTCCTCCTTCTTGAAAAAGGGAGGTGGACAAATATTCTTCTGATTTGGTGATACTGTTAGACTAGCCTGACACGTGGGTGTATCACAGCCCAAAGAGAAAAGTGGAGGGGAGTCAGCAGTCCACTGAACACCTTCCTTTCCCTTACAGGGACAAACCCTAGCAAAATGGCAACATAAACATTCCAATACTTGATATAAAAGTTATCTAAAGATCATATTCACATTCACTGTTTTACCAGATCGACAACATTATGCTGTGTTGTTTTAAATGAAGACCAGATACAGGCTCAGATTATACACCTTTGAGGTTTAAAAATCCAAACTTTGGTTTTGCAAGTGGTCTCTAGTTTTATGACAGATCGATATAAACACACAGATCTGATTTCCTCTGCAGTCTAGAGTGCTCACAAGGGAGGCTGTGGGTCTGAATTTCTGGCGTGAATTTGTGGGCTGAAGGAGTGTCTCCAAGAGACATCATTTTCGATTTCATCCTAGACCCCGAGCCATGCCTGTGTCTGTTCCCCAGAGCTTGCTTTGACCCCTGCCAGTGTTAGGAAGGTGCTATGAGTACTGGGGATGTCCCTGTGCATGCTTGGTTGCAGGCTCAGTGACCTTATTACTTTCTGAATTTATAAAAAAGGATTTCCTAAAAGAGGCAGCCCCAATGTTTTATTTAAAGCCACAGGGGCACTGCTGAACCGCCACTTCTTTGGAAGCTTTAGGCTTTCCTCTGCAGTGCACCGAGAGATGGGTTATCTGAAATCTCTCTATCTGGCTCTGTGTTCTGTCATCTCCTCATGTTGACTACATGGTTGTGGGCAAAAACGTGGCGATAAACAACACAGTGATGAGAACTGATATCATGAGCTACTCTGAAGACACCCTCTCTAACCCTATTTCAGATGGTAGAATTCCTTCTCTGCCACAGCTACCAATACAGAAATATCTTCATCCTATTTCCAGTATGACCCCATGTTTTAAAGGGTATTTTAGCTCCTGTGAATATCAAGTAACAGAACTAAGTGATTGCAGAGCTGAAGCATAAATAGAAAGAGGAACAGGCAGCAGCGAACCGCTGACACTTCAGCTGAGACTTGGCAAGCCCGGCTGGAAATGCTTGTCCCAGCAATACACATCGCATTTGCAGAGTACCTTCACGATCGCCTCTGTGTACAAAGTTTATATTGTCACTGACCTATTTTATTTTTTTGCTGACAGTGCAAAGGCAAAAGTTTAGCATAAAGGACATTTCACGTAGTTCCGTATTTTCCTGGGTGCCTGTATATACACAAATGCTGCCATATGGTCACTTGTTTTGCAATGAATTGGGTCTGCAGCTGACCTGTGAGTTTTAACTTTCAGTGGGAATTATGCTTCTAAGTCACTGAGGCACTTTCGTAAATGCTGTCTTTTAGTAAGATGTCTGTCTGTCGTGCTGTAGACGGGTCGTACGCTTATGTTCAGAAAACAGCCAAACTTTATGACCTCGAGGAGGATACAAAGCTGTTCTGTTTCCAACAGAAAGGGGCAATTCTACCTGCCAGTGGAGCACCTATGATGTCCCTTGAGAAGAGGTGTGGAAAACCCATGCTCTTTAGCCACCATGAATTGTCCTCATCTTTGGCAAGATATTTTTTTCTGTTCATATATTTTTGTTGCAAAGAACATCGTGTCTTGCTTTACTTGGAAATAAGTAAATCCTTCTCTGACAGGAGTTCCAAATATATGCAACTTGTGAATGAATTTGAAGATGGCAGAAACCACCTGCAATGCTTTTCCCCTCTGCATAGCACTGATAATTTTCAAGGGATCTAATATGGTTTTGTTCAGAGTTTACCTTAAGGTGATACAAAACTGGAGTAGTTCAATGCATGCTGACTGGCAGTGCTGAAACCAAGGGTATATGCTAAAGCGAGGTGTAGCGCAGCAGTAACCCGTGCGCATGCTGGAACTCATTAGTGGTGGTTGAGCACTCTGGGGCAGGACGTGCTTCGTGCCATGACTAATTACATCATCAGTGTATATTGTTCGGTAATTAGTAAATTCTGCTAAGAATCTCCATTTTAAATGGTCTCTTCACTGGCGTTTTGTTCTTCCCTTAAAAAAAAAGTCATTCTATAATGATGTATTCTCTGATATATATGATATATATGCCTATATATAACATATATGATATATATAATGATCTATGATATATACAAATATATCAAACATAATACAAATTATGTATATTGTTTGTATATATATTTGCATATATCATATATATACAAATATGTATGCACATATATATGCACACATATATCATATATATATGTATGCATATGTGTGTGTGTGTATGATTGCTTCAGGAAGGTAACTCAGTGGTTAAAAGAGGTGAATGAGTGGAGCACAACATGAAAGTCTTCATACCATGTCGTCTGTCGAGTGTCAGGAACCAACCTGTTCCCTGCACATTTTTACTGAGCCTTGCTAGGATAAACATAGGGACTATATAGGATGTACTACAGAATGGTAAATGAATTATTCAGAAAATTACCAAGAAGAGCAGGAGGCTTTTTGTCTTTTCATGCATAGAAATCAGGACTTGATGGTGTTCTGTAAGATCTACGTTAGCCAAGCACAAACTACTAGACTTAATAGAGGGAAATAGCTGGGTGAGATATTTGGACCGTGGTCCAGTCAGTGACATCATTACTGTCTTCAGCCAGCATGCTGGCCTTTTCTGAGGCTTAAAGGAAAGCTAGACTCTTGTGCAGGCACCGCCTTTGCAAAATCTTTACCCATTGGTTCAGAAAAAGATGCAGGAAACTTCAAAACACATAATTTCCCCGGTGGAAAACAAAATGCAAGTTTCATATAGCTGCGAGAGCGATTTCTCCCCAAGTTAGTGCCTGATTCTTCTTTTCTAGGCCAAGGTTTTGATTTTTCCATTATCGTGACTTTTCTGACAGTTGGCAAAGAAAATGCCTAATGGTCTCTCAACACATAACATTGTTCCTGATTGAATGCATTTACTGCAAAACAGGAGCAGAGTGTTCCAGGTTAGCCCAGTCCATGCTACGCAGGGGGAAGGCACTTCTATTTGGAGCTAGAGTCCCTACATGTTGTTAATGGGGAGCAACTCCTGTTTAGACGAGCCCCCAAGAAAACTGTTCTGGCATGCACGCATGCAAATACAAACTGTCTTTATTTGTTGTAAGCATGAATAGGAGCCATGGATATCAATTTGTGAATATTATAGGGTTGCAGATGCCTGTTACAGTTCATAGGCAATTGCTCAAACACTTTAGTTCTCATGTTGTTTTCTGCAGGTAGGGGAGACTGTGGCCCCAAGTGCCAAATCTGGCAGGTAATCTTGAATAATATATGGAATTACATACGGATGATGTACTGGTGTACACAAGATTGTTTTCTGGTGTTAAGCTATTAAGTCGTAGAAAGCGGTACAACTTTTCAAAGGCTTGTTGAATCAAAGTGTCCTCCATCACCCCTTGTTGTTCGCCCTCTCCCTTCTCCCCCTTCTCCCCTCAAATTGGTCAGGCTTTCTCAGTGAGCTAATTCTCCTAAGCAGCTCTTGAGAAAAACAACTTCTAGCAAGAGAAATGTGACCGGTGTCAAGTTAGGTCTTTTTCAGTCATTACTCAGACTAGCTGACAAAAAATGATTAACATTACTTAAAGGGAGAGCATCAAGGTCTTTTGGTGAGAAGCCTGTTTCCCAATGCCAAAGGATAAAGGATTTACCACTTCACTTGAGTGTTAGTTCCAGTGTATAATTGCATTCACCGCTACATTTTTTTCCTTCTTATCCCATTTGATTTGGCTCCTGATAAATATCTCTGAACACAGACACATTTTGAGAATTCCTGCCTAAACTTTTGATTTGCATACTGCAATAGATGTTCAATAACTTTACATGAGGCATTGCTATTTGTAGTTTACACTAGGTACAATTTCAATTTATTGAGCTAATTCTCCTCCATACAGTTTGATTTTTAGCAGGTTTGTAGAGGTGAGGGAGCCCTGACAGAGAGAACAGTATACACCACCAGGGAGAAAATCTGAATTTCTTTATTCCAAATAAATGAGCCTGGACATAATTCAGTATGGATACAGTTGCTACAGACTGCAGAAAAAGTTCCCACTTCCATTTGCAAATTGTGGATAAATTTGGTTTTTCAGGTTTCTTGAGGCTTTTGTGGTCATGCTCTGTCTGACTTAATGATTTCGTAACCTCTTAGCAAATTTGGATCCACTTTAGCATGTGGGTGGAGATAATTAAGATAATGAAATTTCTGTGAGTTTTATGAATATAGGCAAAAAGGTATATTGAAGGACCCTATAAATGCTCTGAGTGAGGAAGAAGGATGCAGTGGGAACCCGTGTCTTCTGACATGACAGAGAACTTGAAATGTTTATAAGCCCACCAACTGCAGGAAAGCCTTCAGTCAGCATTTAAGGCATAAATACTCATCTCTGGGGCTCTTGGCTACTGGCTTGGTTGTGGAATGCCAGACCAGTCCCGGCACACTCCTACGCGACGTTTGGACAAAGAATTTTGTAGAAGGGAGTTTCCCTCTTGTATCAGATGAACTCCATCCATTTAGACTTACACTGATAACTGAAAGCTGGGTTGACTTGTCTGCATATGTATTATACGCCCTTTCCCTAGTTTTGTTCTTGCAGATTTTTGTGTGATGTAAGACTGGATGAACATTAACAGAACCTGGAATATATTTTAAATTTAAAGCTCCATCAGACATACCGATAATTGCATGTTCTATAATTAAAACTGTGTAGGCTTTTCTTTCTAAGTATGGCAACAGCTGTTAGAGCACATCTGGAAAATATGCTTTAAGCAAAGGTATTTTAGCTCAGAGAAGTTCACGATGCATGCGGTATTTACCAGCACTTCTTTCCAGAATACTAATCTGATTTATCAGTATTTTTAATATAAAATCTTCATTTTTTTATGATATTTGCAAAGCTGGTTTTGAATTCATATCAAAGATTGGCCATTCCAGTGTAGTTCAAGGCTAAATGCTGCAAAACAAAACCATTGCTTTGCTACTATTTCTAGGTAGAAGCCTAGATAAGCCTTGTCTAATGCCCTAATAATGTTTTCTTCACTGATTTCAGCCAAATATTTTTCCTTTCTTTGATTCTAAAGAGAAGTAATTGTTTCATACTGGAATCATATTGAGAGGAAAGTTGGTTGGACTCCTGCTCTGTGCTTCTTGAGGCTCATGTTAATGCCCTTCTGTGCTATCTTCCTCTCTAGGAAATAGAGATAGTTGTACCCCCTACAATTATTATAGCGTTACTCAGAACTTCTTTGAAGTCAGTGAGAGGGTTTACAAGGTAGGATCCTGACCACTTGGAAATAAATGGCAATATTTCTGTTTGTGATAGGAGCCCAAGTGTTGTGGGTTTTATGCTTCCTTCAGAACTGTTGTATAGACAGTTCTCATTTATTTGGAGTAGGAGGCAACTTTTGTATGCTAGATAACATTGTGTTGGAACAGCTTTGCACCAGAATTTTGAATCATAAAGGCAATGCTTGTTGTGCAGCTGGAGGCAAAATGCAGTTACCCAACCAAGGAAGAAACTAGAGCTAAAAAAATGAATGAGATGAACAAAAAAAAAAATATACGGCAGTGATACCACAACGTAAAAGAGTAACATGGAACGTATTAGTGGTAATGTGGGAAAATTAATTCCAAATTATTGACAGTTTAATTGACCTACAGGAAGTATTTTAATGGGCTTAGTATGCTGCGCTGGTCTTTGTTATTTAATCTTTTCCACTGGGCAGAAAACCAGTTTTTCCAAGTATGGGGTTTAAATTTGTAACAAATGGTTGCTGTGGATCGCCTGGTGGTCAGACGCCACCGCCGAAGGTGTGACTGAGTCTCTTCCTCTTCCATCCAACACCTGCAAAGCCCATCCCGTGAGCAGGGCTTGGGTGCCTCTGCTCCGCTCTTGCCCCAATCTTGCTAGTTACAGAGGCTGTTTGCAAATAATATTCACAAGGTGATTTGACCCCCAGGCTCCGACTGCATGAAGAAAAGGTCATTAAAGATCGGCGTCACCACCTCAAGACATACCCCAACTGCTTTGTTGCCAAAGAGTTGATCGACTGGCTGATTGACCATAAAGAGGCCTCCGACCGGGAGACGGCAATTAAACTGGTGCAGAAATTATTGGATCACAGCATTATCCACCATGGTAAGTGCGATATCGGCTGCTAAAAAGTTCTAAGCTAAATTTTATTGACTGCTGTGAAACAAAGGGAAATCCCACTCCTGCTCTTCAACCAAGTATAGGACAGGTAGGATCCTTTCCCTGCCAGAAAGGGAGCATCTCCCTTGAACTGTGCTGCTGCTTCTCTGCCTGCAGAACAGCCCCAGCTGGATCCTGTCCCCTCTCTCCCCGCTGCCCTCACCTCCCTGCTCCCCAGAGCACAGTTTTCCAGCTGAAAAACCCATCTGAAAAATCAGCTGGCAAAAAAAGATCATTTTTCTCACGTGGATTAGTTCTCTGGCCCTGGCCCTCACACCAGCTGCACAAACATTAGTGCTGGTACAGCTGCAAGAAAGTTAGTGGTCCGACTGTGCCCTGATTAATTGTCTCCTAAACTTGTTGTCTATTTGAGATCTGTTCCTTTCAGCTTCTTGAATAACAATTTACGCTGTTAAAAGGAGAATTCCAATTCAGTGGTAGCATTTAGTTGCCTTTTAGTGCACAAAAAGGCTAGGAAGCACACGAACAAAGAAGATCCAAGGCCTTGATTTCAAGTGTATAGTATTACCCATTCTGAAAAGGCAAAATGTACCATTTGTTTCTTTTTTAAGAGAAAACAGAGCAACTACAAACAGACGAATGTTGACGTTATGCAGGGGTCACTGTATGTGCAGCAATACTGCCGCTATCTGCAATACATTAACAACATCTTAATTAAAGGAAGAAATGCACATATTGAATGAGTGCCACTTCTACAGCTTCTGCTCAGCTATTAAATTAAAATTCTGGGTTGTTATGGAAACTGGGACTCACGGTAGATAGTTAAAGAATAAAGTAATTATAGGGTATTCAAATCTGACTGCTTAATCCTCTATTGAGAAAATGTCAGTGAAGAGTTGCGTGGATGCCTGAGTGACTTAATTTAATTGAGCAATAGATATTTTATTGCTGAATGCTTGTTTAAAGCTTTAACAGCCTTCAGATGTTTTCTACCTCAGGATTCAATTGCACACTGTAACTTCAATACAAATTTTATATATGTGTGTGTATATATTACACATAGAGCAGGTGTTTCTTAAAAAAATACACATATTGCACTCAAATTTAATAAATTTGCTTATGAAGTGAGCTAGGGCAAATTCGGAGAAGTTCAGCCAGGTTCTGCAGGATGCTGAGAGCATCCTTTCAACTCCCGTGTCCAGTGAAAGGGGTACCAGTTCCTGCTCCTCTGGGGCAGAAGGTGAGCCCATGTATGTGGGCTGACAACTCTGCTAGGAGCAGCTTGGTTGGGCTGTCTTTCCTGTTAATTTATGTCCTTGCTGGAGCTCTGTTCTGCATTTACAGGAGCCCATCGTCAGCTTCTCTCTTATAAACCTTATTTAGCTTTTTGCATTGTGCTCCTGCTGTACCTTGCTTGGTGGCATGGCAGAGCAATTGAGACAATTTTAAGAGGGCAGAAGGCTTTGATTTTAACTGTTTCTGCAGCGAGTCTCAACTTTCCTACAGCATCACTCAACTGATACAAGTAACTTCAAGAAGGTTGCCAGTCCTTAAATTATTGGCTGTTCTACACTGGTGGCCTTTTAAACAAATAAGCTAACCGACTGTTTTCGTCAAAAGGTTTTCTGGGTATATAGCAGATGGATGCTTTTTTTGCTCTTTATGTTTGCAGTAATACAAAACTGATGAACACCTATCCCCCTCACCTAGAAATTTGGTTGCCTATGTGAAAGTTTTCTCCAGCCTTTCATCATTTATTAGAACTGAATAAAGTTGTATGCTCAGAAATACGGGGGGTTAGGCTCCATACGTGCTTGCTTTGAAGTTCAGCAGCGATACCTGCTAAATGGATGCTGAACTCCTTAACATCACTGTGAATTTTTTTTTATTTTACCTTTCAGTCTGTGATGAGCATAAGGAATTCAAGGATGCCAAACTGTTCTACCGCTTCAGAAAAGACGACGGGACGTTTCCGCTGGACAATGAGGTGAAGGTCTTCATGAGAGGACAAAGACTCTATGAAAAGTATGTTGCATTCAGTATCCATAATGTGTTGCTAATAGGACGACCGGAGGCAAACGATACTTGTTAATCTATTTTTGAATAGACAGTCTCTTTCAAATCATGCAGGAATGGGTCTGGGTAATCCTGTGACTTTATTTGGTAACCTTTCTCTCTCCCATTTCCCTTTCGCTTTTCTACCATGTTCACTTGTAGCACTTTATTTAAAATGAAATTGCTTTTTCTTATGTTCTGGGTTGTAAATACATCCTATATGAGAACCCAATGTAAATTTAAGCCCTTGAACTCTATTCTGTAAAAATAATTACTAATGGATGATTTGTCATGTAAAATTGTAATCACAAGACCTAAACCTTTGGTACATCAACATGTACTGAACAAGTGGCTACATATCTGTTGAGACTCCATATCTTATCTATTTTAAATAATAGGTGAAATTAATCTTCAGTGTTCCAGTCTGCAAAGCTTCTACATCAGAAAGGTTATATTAAATGTAGTTTCAAAAAAATCCCAGCCAAGAACATTTAATTAAGATTTGAAACAGATGATTCTGCTGAGATACTGAATATCCCACTGGATTACTTCCATCAAATAACGAGGCAGCTTAACCATACTTCCCAATCTATAATTAATGACATTTTTATTGAGGATGTAGAGGTTGTGGCGCGGTACTTTCAAGCAGAGTGAATAAAAAGCATGTTGGCATGTGCTACAAACTAATGGAAAAGTTGTTATATGTTATTTACAAAAAAGCTTGAAGTATTGCTGCAGACTGAATCCCACCCACTCTCCTGCATGGTTAGAGCAGAAGCATGAAGCAGCCAGGAGAGATGCTGTGTCTTCTGGCTGAAGTAATTTTGTTTCCCTCTTAGAATAAAGCACTCAGGACAATCCCAAGTTTAAAAGCTGATGATAAATATTGTTTTCAAGGTTAGAAGGCTCTGAAGGTCAATTTGGTGAAAAAGCATTAAACTGAAATATAAACCAAGAATTGTAAATGCCACCGCTTTTGTTGCACCGATCATATAAAATTCCCTGAGACTTAGTGACTCTGGCTATTTGAAGTAAAAAAAAATGTGTAATACACAAGAAAATACACCACTGGAAAAAATCCTTCACTGGATGCACTGGGACAGATGAATTGAATCACTCACCTCCAAAATCTCCTGTGCCTTATTAAGCATAGTGTTTGCTCCTTTAGACTCTGTAACATGCAGTGCCTCCAAGCTTGGCCCATGCTATGAAAAGCCGATCGGTGTGTCTATGGTAGCAAACCTTTTTTTTCTATTTGTTTTCTATATTTCTATTTCAGTTCTTCTGTGAGCAAAATCATTTTTTGTTGGTGAGGCTGATAACAGTCCTCTGCATGAAAGGAGCCATGGTGGGAAGAACTCTGTTCTGCCAGTGTCTGCTTCCATCCCCATTTCTCTGTGTGAAGGACTGTCTCCAAACCAGTATCTAGTGTCCAGTTTGTCCAACATTATACTAGCAGAAAATTTTTCATACCAGTATGGATTGTTCCCATCTTGGAAAAGGAGTTAATGCCAAAAGCAGCACCTATATCTAAATATAACTGCATCCTCATGAGGTGGTTGCTCCTAGGCAACGTATGTAAAGGGTTCAGAAACTTTAAAAACTAGCCCTGAGTGCTAAATATAATATAGTTTAAAAATACATGGCATTTCAAAACGCGTCTGTGACAGTCAAAGCTAGTCAAAATTCTCCATGGATCATTGGAAATATTTCATATTCATGGGAGATAAGAATGCATACCTGGGCTATCTGGGCTTCCCTTTGTTTATTGTAGCAAATCCAGTGTGCAGAGCACTCAGATTTCGTCGGGTCCCTTGTCCATGCATGCTTATCAGCAACACCTTCACGGTTTCATTGGATGCATTTTAAACTCAAAATCTAATACTGAAAGTCAGACTACTACAGAAAGAGTTCTGCAGTGAAATGTCTGTATGTGTAATATATCTGTTGTATCAGTTTGCTTATAGTTTTGAGAAAGAAAACATTAATTCAGTGCAATTAAAATAGTTATCAAATGGCAACAACTGGAGAAAAGTATTCATGCACAGACATGAAGTCACCAGCATATTCGACTTGTTTATCAAAATGCCTGAAGGCCTAATTTCAAAAGAAATGCAACTACGCCAAAGGAAATCTATCTGAATCCAACATATTTTGAAAATCTGTGTCTAATTTTGTAGATGTTGCTGATCTTCACTAGGCTTTGCTAGTTTGAGATAGACATTATAATACTATTTCCCACTCTTCTCCACCCACTGCATTAGGGCTGGAGTACCATTACGTTCAGGAGCCAGGGTATTTTGTGATTGCCAAAAACTGCAGACATGTTATCCAACATCGGTCCACACAGATTGGTACCCTCAATGTGTAAAACGAGCAAAATGCTTTAGGAGGATCAGTAGGTTGTTGCACAGGCAGAGGAATGGATGTGTTAGGCAGGTTCCCTGCATTCAGAGAGCTGTTTCGGGTAAACAGCCTCTGCTCTGCCCTGGGTGGGACACAGGAGCATTCGGTCTGTCCCCACAGTGAGGAGCTCCCTTTCCCTGTCTCCCTTCTGTGTGGCCACAAAGCTTCTTGTACCCTGGATTCTCTTCTCTTGTGGCATTACCTCCTTTACCTACTGTGGACGGCGTCGGTGGCTGTACTTGTGCCATTAGAAGATTTAAAATCAGTCTCTGACTGTATTCTCCCGTCATTTGCACTAAAAATCATAAATCAGCTCAGATTCCCTGCACATCATTGCAAACTTTGGTAATCCTTTCTGTGAACATGCTTTGAGTTTCAAGTTTATAACTAGAGATGAAACCTACTGGTTTTCCTACAGCTTTGTCTGAAAATTGTTGAATAGTTTATTAGGTCCAAAGATGGTATCGGTTTTCATACTCTACAGGACTGACCAAACAGATCGAATGAGATAAACATGTTCTGTTGAACAAAGCCCTCCCTGCAAATCTTAAACAAAAGATTCATAGCTTTAAAAAAAAAAAATCAAGTTGTGCAGGCACCCTATTTTTATGATGTTTGCAATTCTCAGTAGGTTTTGGTCAGACACACAGGATTGTTGTGTTTCTGGTGCAGTCGGGCTTAGGAGCTGTAAGTCATCTCATGACGTTGACTTCAACTGAGATTTTTCAACCAGATTTCACAGTGAAAGAGGGCAGATTTATGGTTTTAATTTCAGGAAATCATTCAGATAATTTTGAGACTGCATTCTTTGAATCACTTTCATTTTAACTCATCAGTGGTTAATTCAAATTTATCCTCTGGTGCAGTTATTTAGATAGAACAAGGTTAAAGTGTTCTTTTGAAAAGGGTTTGAATTTCAGTGTTTGGCTAAATACATTTCCTTAATGCAGGATAACACCAGTATTAGCAAATAATATGTTTTGACATGAATGGCCTCATGTTTTTTTGAAACAAGGAGAAAATAGAAGAGAGAGAGGCAGTTTCCGATTCTGGCTAATGAAAGGCCAGGTTTTTGGCTGATGTAAATTGGTACAGCTTTGTTGACAGCCATGGAGTTACAGTGATTTACTTCAGTTAACGATAGAAGTCTATGGATTGCTGTTTCTGGGTTTGTTAAACTGTTGATTTGTCGTGTCTGTTTGTTCACAAGTCCAAATCCTTTGCAGTGCTATTCTGGGCACATGCAGAAGGGTGTGAAATGTCAAGCTGAGTGTTTTTCCACTTGATATTTTTCCAAATTTCTTTTGTGTCTCTGTAAAAATCTAACGATTAGCATCTCTTTTCAAGGACCTGTCTATCTGCAACTTCAATGAGCTGGTCAACTAATTATAGACTCATCAAAGAACAATTAACACAATCCTAAGGATTTTTTATTTGGTGCCTGCAGAGCCTGGGTAACCAATTCTAGGTAACCATGCAGCAGATGGTACGAAAAGACACGAGCTTTGGGTTTGCTGTTTTTCTGGGGGGAAAAAGCCTGGTGAACGAGACACATTTAAAGATGGTCCCTTGGAGCTCTGTCTGTATTAGATGTGGTTAGTGTGGGACAAAATGTTGCCTTGCATGCAGATGCTTGTAAATCAAAACATGAAAAAGAATAAAGTCTTTGCAAGAGTTCTGGAGTTAATACCTTGTCCCCTGTGGCACATACTCTTGCTTTTGGCCTCATCCCTGACTTCAGCTAATTTTGACTTTCTTAGCTGTTACTCAGCTCAGAGGTGCTGGCAATGACGCACCAACATCTAAACGAGCAGTTCATTATATCTGCCACTGAGATACAGCTGTGGTTGAGCAGCCCTTGCCTGGTTTGATGATCTGCTGCCTGGTGGTCAGATCCAGTCAGTTCAGGCTTCCAGTTAGCTCTCGTTAAAGTCAAGGGAATAAATCTTTCAGGTGAAAAAACAGGGGCTGGATCCTGTCAAACCTCTTTACTGTGATTTCAAATGAAACTTCTCTCTGTGTTCGTATGGCACAGATTTTTCTGATGCCTCCCAAAGGAGGTGAAGTTATATTCCATGAACTCTGGACATGCTGGCAGTTTAAGGAGATGGCCCATGTATGGATTTACATGAAATTCAAATTTTTGATCAGACAGGCAAAGATTAAGCACTTCCAGAATATTCCTGTTGTAGTTCAACAATTAATTAATTTCAAAATAGTTGATGAAGGGAGGGGACTTACTTACTTATTAGTCTTACATGGAAAAAATAGCCATGCCATTCTTGAGCTGTTATTCTGAAAGCCTTACCACTAGTCCTATTATTAGCCTATAATAAATAAAAGAATTATGAAGAAAAAAGAAATTAGTAAATAAGGAGGCTATGGTGCTCAGTCTCCCAACAAAACAAAAAAAAAGTGGGATTCTGTATTAAAAGGGAGCGATTCTCGTTTCTTCTTTCAAACTGTCAACCTTTTACTTTTGCATTAACAAAATACTGGGGCTTTTTTCACTTTTTTTAGTACTGTGTCATTTGCATAGGTTACTTGAATGGAGAAGAATTTTATTAGCATCTTTAAGCTACGTACATGCCAATTGGTAGGAGATTTAGAGACACCTCAGGATGTTCCTCTGAACTCTGGTGTTACACAGAGCCAGCTGAGGCACAGATGTTAAAATGTGTTCAGGTGTGTAACTCACTGATTGCAGTTGCATCGCTAAGTGTTGGACGCTAAATATTTATCAACCACCCAAACCACAGAACTACATTTTTTTGTACCTCTTGAATTTTTCTGCAGCTGGTTTAGAGCTTATGGGGAGAATTTTCAAAACCGTCTAAATGACTTTGGGAAATGTGAAACTGAAAAGCCTTGTTTTCTTTTAGGGAAAAAAACAAGAAAGCATTAACTTCACACAGGGATATAAAGCCTAAATTTCTTCACTAAACAGTTATAATTCACATCCTAAGTTTAGATTGATAGCTTGAGGAAAGATTTAGTAAGTCAGTGAAAGGTTCACATATGCTTGCTTAGTATCGGTGAGATTTGCCAGAATAGATCTGGAGTTGCTTTTCTGAAGAACCGTTTTCCCTAGCAGTATTTTTCCCCACCATTTTTTTCCCCCCATACCAGGCTGATGAGTTCTGAAAATACCCTTCTGCAAGCCAGGGAAGAGGAAGGAGTCAAGTACGAACGGACCTTCGTGGCATCGGAGTTCATTGACTGGCTGATCCAGGAAGGAGAGGCCACGACACGGACTGAAGCAGAGCAGCTCGGCCGCAGACTTTTGGAGCACGGGATTATACAGCACGGTGAGAAATTTACTACCAGGTAACAAAAGCTACACTTTTTGTGGCACTTTCTTCAGGTCGAATCACGTGGAGAGGCTCTTGTCTTCTTAGTCATAATATGTCCAAGTTCTAAATAATTTCAGATAGGAGTCTAGGTAACTTTATTTAATAAAATGGTGGCTTTTTCAAAAGCTCCTTGTATGAGTTCTGAAAATTCTGCCTCAAATGCACACTACAGCTAGAATTTGGGATTGTATAACAACATGAGAATGTGGATGAAAATCAATGCTCCTACGCTTGTGGTAATTAACTTGTAGAACTTGTTATCAACAATATGTATAATTGAGGTAAATAATAACTTTGTAAGGCTCAAGTAGGGATTAGAGCCACAAATAAGCTAAATTCTCTACGTAGAATAAAAATGACAGGTTCTGTATATCTTCCTACTTGAGGACAGGAGCAGAGCACAATCTGATGCCAGAATAGCAGCTTTCCCTCTTGCTCATGTTGCAGAGTTGTTCTAGTATGTTTGGGCAAGAAGGAGGGTATCGCTTTCGGCTGAACTGTTATTATATTTGTCATGGTGGTGTAACTTCTTTGAGGCTGGAATCAAATATTTCATCATGGTCCAGCACAATGTGTCTGGCAGATGCACCTTCGCCAAGGAGCTCCCTCTGTTAAGGGTGGAAAAGACAGAGTTTTCTCTCTGTACTGCCCCGAGGGTGAAGTGAAGACCCCTGGCACTAAAACCCATTTTACATGTTGTCATCATCTACTCTCAGTGCAAGTTGCCCTTCTGTGACCAGGCGTTTTCCACCGTAAACGCGTTGCAGTGCCTCTGGGAGTGATGAAGGGATGCCAGGAGATGACAGAACAAGCTGGCAGAAGCTGTTAGCTACGTTGCTTAATGCACAATGGGAAAGTAATCAGATCCCGGTGATCCGAATGTTGTCACATCAACACGAATTCTGACAGAGAACAAACAATTCATGATATTAACAGGTTGTTAATATACAAGGTGCTAGATTGACTAGGTTGCTTGTTGCTTTCTGAGAAAATCTAGTTTTAAGGAGTAGAGGAAAATGGGGGTATAAAAGTGACCTGCACAGTTCCTTCGTGGTTGTAATCATGCTCACGTTATCTTTAGCTTCCAATTACTAGGAGCTACTTCTGAATGTTTGCAGTAATCAGCTTCCAGTTCTATAATTACCCCTGCGCTTCCTATGATTTATAGGGTGCCAACTGCTTGGAGCTTGATGGACAGGGAAGGTATGCCACCCCTCCTCTTTACAGCAGTAATGATTTCATTCCTATTTTTACCCAAGCATTTTCTGTGTATTATTTACAAGGTAAACTTTCCTTAAAAAAAAAAAAAAAAGAAAAGAAAAAAAAGACAGGAGTGAGATTTATGCTGTTATTGGTGTTTTTGCAGAGGAAATAAAGTCAGGACTTGACATATGGTGCAAAGCTGGATTTACTTTGCTTTTGAAATCTTTGCAGAGCTAAGGAAGTCAGGATGTGGCTTTTATTGCAGACCAACCATTGTTTCATTAACTAAGGCAAATCCTCAGCAGTGCACCTTGGCAGGGAAATAATTTTGCTCCCCTTAAGCCGGGTTTCTGGGGGCATTCCTGAGCGAGGCTGGCCCTGCTCACCTTCATGGATTGCCCTGGCCAGTTTTGCAGATTTATCCCCTGCCCATCCTCTTCTAGCAGCCAAGAGCACATGCAAAGCGCCCTGTTAGGAAGAGATTTGAAACTCATGAAGTGACCGCAGATGGGGCGCTGGGAATTGGTTGACTGCTGAGGAAGCGGCCTTCTCACTCCAAGGTACCGTCATCTTCCTCACTCAGCTTTTATTGGGGCAAAGGTAACTCAGTGGGGATTTCACACTGACTTGATGAGGAAGCTGGAAGTAAAATAAAACTGAATGGTGTCCTTGAGATTTATCTTTACGAGTGGACATGCATTGTGCACGCTCCTAAACAGGAGATTTCATTCTCCTCTGGATTTCACTGAGACAATTTGTCTAGGTAGTGTTAAGGATATTGATGAAAGTACTAGCAGAACTAACACAGAGCTGGTGTGGGGTTCACCTTAGAAAGTGGATACAACCTGTGCATTTTGAAGCTTTATGTCACGCTGGCTTCCTCTAAGAAGGGAGCTTGAAATGAGAACTCCCAGTACAGAACTGGGGATATAAACTAAAATGGCAGGAGTGGCATTCTCTTTTTTCTCCCCATCTCACTGAATTCTAGGTCCAATTACCAAAAAAAAAAAAAAAAAAAGGTATTTTGCTATCTCCTAGTACAGTAAATTAATTTCACCATACTATGCTGCCTTTGTCTTGTATCTCATCAGCAGTACCAAAATGTTACTTGACACTAATTGGCATCCTTGTTGGCAGAACCAGCAGAAAGACTCTCGACTGTGCAGGAGTGGGGAATAAAACATTTTCCTGCCCTAAAGGCAATCTTTTGCTAGCAATATTGTTTGATAGCCACAACATGGAATAAAATAAAGCTTGCTCTATTATTCTTATGAAGTATTTATTACCTTGCCTAATGCAATAGAAAGTAATAGAAATAGTTGCATCAAGTTGCCAATCTCAGTAGTAATTTTCCAGCCACAACTGCATTGTGCAATTTATTTTTCCTGATGCTGACTTTCATGTCAATTACTGAGAGAAGCTGTATTCTGCAGCTGAGGTACTGTACTCAGAACAGCTTCCTGTCACATTTGTCTGCGCTTTAATTGCTCAGACACAAACCAGGTTTCACACAGGAAACAAACACTGATGCTCGTTTTAAAAAGGAAAACAGCGGTTTAAGAGGAATTGTATAAATGCTCTAAAAACATCAAATGTTTCAGCTTAAAAATAATCTTCCTGAGCTCTTTGGGCATATATAAGTATACATATTTCCCCTGCCATACATGAAAATGATGAAACGTGCTTAAGTGCTGAATTGCTTCCTTCCAAAATCCCACTGGTGCGTATAAATTGTAACCCACAAACCACCATTTTCACAAATAGGAGCCAGATGTCCTCTCCTATGAACTGGTACGCCTAGGTACTGTGGAATAAAAAAAAATATAAGTAGCAGGGTATTATGCACTGTACATTTCTTGAAGGCTTGTGCTGGCAGTGTAATTGCCAGTAGTTATTCTGCACTTGTGAAAACTGATGGTCTTCACCAGAATATAGGAATAAAGATTGTGCGAAGAATGATAAACACGGTGATGCACATTCAATGAGGGCAGGGACAAAAGGCGTGCGGAACACAATTCTCAGCTGTAGAAAAGCCCATTTCGAGTAAAGTGAGGCATGTAGAGCTTTGTAATATTAACAGATAAGACCTTCTTCCAGGAGACTGAATCTTTCCTAGTTCTTCTTTGTAGGGAAATGGTGAGACAGATTAACTACTGTGGTCAAAATTCACGTGCAGCAAGAGAAGAAGGAAGTTCTCTGCCAGCTCCAGGGTAGATCAGACCGAAGCAAGGATGGGCTGGGGGGAAGGCAGAGGAGAGCGTGAACATCCGTGCATAGTCACAGCCCTTGCTCAGCTGGAAAACAGAGATACTGAGATGTCCAAGGAGGAAAGAGGGTATCCACAGAGCTCTTTCTGGCATCATTTTTTGGTTCATACTTAGTTACGGCACTTGCTGCAGCACTTACCCTGCGCCTGCAGCCCCAGCAGCAGGGCACCACTGACGTGACAGGCTAAGTCCTCCTGTCCTCCTCTGAGGACTCGTTGGGTATGGAAGCTGGGGGGATGGAGAAACATCTGCCTGCCTTGCAGAAAGGTTTAAGGTCTGGAATCACACGTGATAAATACTTTCCATTTTAAAATCTGGTTAATACTATTAAGAGGAACCTATGCCTTCTTAAGATAGCACCTGCACTTTGAAAGATGAATATTTGCATTTCCTTTGTGGCAGTGACCAAACCATAGCACATTTAGAAATACTTTTCAACATCTTGTGGAGTGTAAACACGTAGCAATTGCCCTGCACCACAGACAGCACGGCGTGTGCTGCTCTCCCGCTCGAGCCCGCAAGAAGTCCAGGTCTGAGCCGCAGCGCTCCTCTTCCCGTGCCAGATGACATTCTCTCTCTTTTGCTGTTGCTGTTTTTCCAAGCTGCTGCTTACCTTCAAGAGCATGCGCTAGGTGTTACTTCATCTCTGACACACAGGATCTGACATCCCTCCAGCACCTTCCCCCAGCAGTGACTGCAGCACGGTTCAGCACGAAGCGGTTTGCATGGCTCTCCACTCCGCTCCAGGGGAGCGGGATGCAGATTCCCAGCCTTAGACCAGCAAAGGAACACGTGTGGTGGGTTTGGGAAGGCCATAGACTTTGCTTTCCTGAACGAGTGAGGGGTGGAAAAATCTCTTGTGGAGATGACTAGTTAGCAGGTATCTTCTTTGAAACATTTTATCAGTGCTAGGATTTTATAATGATAGTAAATATGTGGTAACCTGTCTTAGGCATAAATGTCTTCTATCCCCAGCCCCCTTCAGAATAGCTTCCAGCTTTAAAAAGTTTTATTGAGTTAATTGCACTTGGCCAGACCTGGTGTGTTCAAGGCACACGTGTTCTGCTGGCTTAGCACAGAGGCAGGTGCTGACCACCTCTCAAGAGTTAATCTTTTATCAGCAAAACTCCACTGTGCAAATTACTTTCAGAGATGAAAACAAACATTTTATAGTGACTTAGTGAGAACAGTAAATATTGACATACGCTATCTCCCTGTCTCTGCAGAAAAGTCTTAAAACATGTATTTAATTTTCCCTATTCTTTGCAAGGACTCTGTACCTTTATACAGCAAAATTTCCTTTAACAAGATGATCAGTGCATTTAGTTTCAAGTGTCAAGATACATGATGCAGTTGAAAATTTGTTATAATTGTGGAGTAGATTAAATATCTAACAAAGTATTATTTCTTTTGTTTTTGTTGAAAAGCTTTTCCTCTCTCATCTAAAATTTCTGTAAAGTGTAAAGTATGTGTTGTTACATTTACTTTAGATGCCCAGTTGCTTATGATTAGCTGACATTTCTTATTTTGTAAGTGAGTGAAAACTTGCCATATATGCGAAATATACACTTTTTTCTTAATTTGAGATTTCTCTTTGGAACCCCTTTTCTTGGAAATATCAACCACAGGTAGCAGGTTATAAGTGCCATTGAACTGTTCCATAAATCTTTGACTTAAATGGTCGTACGTTTTCTCCTCCAAAATTAACACATAGATGTTTTATATAATTTTTCTAGTTGGTTAACACCTGGATCACATCAGCTGTTGGATATATCCAAGCATTCATTGTGTATACTCCATGCTAAAAATTATAAAACATCACATTTTTACAGGTGGCGCTTTGATTTATCTCAGTAAAACACAAACCTTCAGTTAGTCTTTGAAGTTCTGCAACACAGCTTTGTTTTTATTATAAGCCCGGTTCCCCCTGAGACGATGCCATGCAGAGGCACTCAGTTGTTTATTTGTGTGGGAGTTCTTCCCCGACAGTTCGCACACGTAGGGACGGTAACCTCACCCACGGTAATTCGACTGCTTATGCCAAATCTGGAGACCACTTCGCATATTTTTCATGGTTTTGCCCTGGTAGAAAAGTTGGAGAAGAAGAACTTCGTATGTAATTGTATAATCTTCCAGCTCCTATTCTGTTGGCTTCTCATTGTGCTCTTCTTGCAGTTGTCTTTATGTAAAGCAGGAATGGGTTTGGTTTTTGAAAGAGCCACACTCTCTATGCATTATGTAAATAACACATGAAGATGACTTCTCATATTAACTACCAAATTCTATTTTTCTACAGAGAATGGGTTTCAGTTTTTAACAGCTGCAACAGAAAAAAGATACCCAGATGGGCCTTTTCATCTTCTGCTTCCCTTGCCACAGACTGTACTTTCCATACTTTATTTGGAAGCAAAGAAAAGCAGTTGGCTATGTTCTGTAAACTTGCTAAATTAAAGACGATAAATCCTCATATACAAACTGAAAAGACTGCTGAAATGAGTGTGATTCAACACTGGCTTTTCATGCTAGAGTAAGTCGTGTGTATTTGAAAATAGACTGCACATAGATGGCAAACCTACTGGAAAGACAAAATGTATATAGGAACACTTATCTGCATACCTATTTTAAGGCAGCTGAAATAAAATGTTAATGCACTGAGCAGGACATACCACTTTAATAAGAGCAGGATACTCTCTATTTCAGTTCCCAAGGAACTTTTGACAGTTGTCTATCGTAAGCTTTAAAGGCAGTATAAAAGTTGTCTAGACTTTTTTTGTACTACATGAATATACCACAGTTCATTGAAACAGCTCAGGAGACATGGTTCTCTAATTATACCACAGCTTTTTTTCTGGAACTACTTACAGGTCCAGGACCTACTTCTGGACACAATTACTGGCTTCACCCTTAGCTAGGATGAGCTGGAACAGCTCTCTGGACGTTGTATTTCAGTGCCAGGATCTGCCCTGCAGTTTTATACGAGAGGGTTGGTGGAAATGAGAGCAGGTCAAGCTTAGATCGATTGTCGATTCAAAGTGAATTCCTTGTAATCCAAATGAGAAAACAATACCGTTGTTTAGTACAGCTGCACTGCCAGGAGTTTAACATGCCAGTTGAGTACATTCACAGGTGGGCTTATCTACAGTCTGCATAGCATATATACATTCATAAAAGGTGGAGATGCAAGCTTCATGTTTATATGGTGCAGGGAATCCAAGACTCAAGACCTTGTGCTCGCTGAACATCTGTAGTCTCTCATCCTTGATTTGAGGGAGCTCCAAGCAGGTGGAATTCATCAATGTGTAAAAGGAAACTAATCTGAATGGGTGCCATTATTAAAATGCATTTGCAGATGCCAGATTAGCTTTAGAAAAACAGGAAGGCTTTGAGAGGAGTGGGAAAAGCATTGTCCAATGCAGAAGAAAGTGTTGGTTATTCTCCTCCGGCCGCACGTGCGTGGGTGCAAGGCAGGAGTGGCAGCGGGAGGGGGCAGGAGTGGCGGGGCCGCGGGGCAGAGGTGGGCAGCCTGGGGCCAGCTGAAAGCCCAGCAGCCGCGCTGCGCGGGTCTCAGCTGCTGGTCGGTGTTTTCCAAGCTCTTGGGCTCACCCCCGCTCTGTGCAAGCCAAAGTGGACAGACACGCTTCCACTGCTTCTCTGGCAAGGGACTGAAACCGAGCTGGCAAAAGGCCTGAGGCACAGAGGAGAGGGGCTCAGCAAGCTGTGTGCTATCCACGGAGAGAGGCATTTTTTTGAGGAACCATTATTTTACAGTGTTGATTTATTTCCTTCCCTTTTAAATACTGGTTCTGCTTAGGAGACAGGACCGAGGAAGCAAAAAGACACGGGGCTGGAGCCAGACCCTTCCCCGGGCACGCTTTGGGAGCTGGCGGGAGCCGTGCTCTCTTTCAGATAAACCGGCAGCCCCCGCGCCGCTCCCTGCAGCCCGCCAGCGTGTGTCTCATCATCCTGCATACGTCAGCTCTTTGAGGGCAATGTCCTGCCGCTTCAGAGGTGAAAACCGGTATGGTCATCTGTGACTTGCTATATGAAGGCACAGACCATTGCAGCCAGTAATCGTGAAGGTCCAGAATGATCTCCTGCAGCTTCGAACTGGGTTTAATGTCATTTTAATGGAGGAAACTACCTCAGTAAAAAGATAAAGTATACTTGCGAATAGACTGGGGCTGCTGCCTCATGCAGTGAAAGGCTTGGAAATGTGTCGTGCACCACTGGAAAGAGTTCAGTGCTGCTTTTGTCTTTAAGTGAGGAAAGACGTGTGCTAGTTCTGGCTGAAATATCAGCGCTGAAAACTCCATATACTCTGCAAATGCTTTTATAACCTCTTCCTCTTAACCCTAGCCCAAGCACACACACAAACAAACAAGCGCACACTTCAACATGTCCCCTGCTCTCTTGAGAAAAGCTGCTCCTCCGGCTCCTCGGGGAACTTTGATCTCTTTCCCACCGCTCCCTTGACACAGAGCAGCCGCTCCATGGCTCCAGCCACGGGCTCGCTTGGTGACAGCATCGTGTTTCTGGGGATGTGACGAGCAGCTGGAGAGCATCGCTGGATGTGGCCTACTGGGAACCACAGCTTTCGGCTGGTAGAAAGCATTAATCACCGCGGTGGAGATGTACACAGATTATCAGCGTGAAAAATCGTGGGGAATTGAAGTTGTGGGATGGATTTGGGGAAAAAGCCAGTTATGAAAATGGCCTGATTTTTAAGGCATGAGTCACACCATTTATTAAAATAGGCTTTTGTACTTTCTGAAGCCTCCTCAGTTCTATGAAATCAATGTAAAGCTAATATTCCTATCTCTGCTGTGCATCAGCCTCCTTGCAAAAGAAGAAATGAAAAGGCTGCTTGAGCCCTGTGCAGATCCCAGGATTTTATGATGTCAGAATCAGAAGCTGAAAGAAGATTTGCATGGATGTTGCAATTTATGTTTTATGTATCTGGACAGAAACTGTGAAGCAGCCAGGCACAAGAACCACTAAAGCTGCAACATTAAGTGCTCCCACTCAGAGAAATGCCAAAGCAAATAATCTGTTTTTTCTCTTCTTAACAGCAATGTAAATGGGGAATAACCATCTAAAATCCTTGCCGATGACATTTGCAAACTCTGGGGATAGATGAGACAGTAAACAAATAATTGAACTTTATTAATTAAATGGTCGTTACCCAAAGAGAGGTGTATTTTTGTATAACTAATAGTATAACTAGAAAGCAATACATCTAGGAAATGAGAATACAGGCTCCGCTCGTTGGTGTGAAGCAACGCTGTGCAGGGAAAGGAGGCTGTACAGGGCACAAATTGTTCCCAGCTTATGCTTTTCGTGCAGTACGGTTGTATTAACTGTTACTGTGAGCCTGAGATGTACAAAAAGGAGGACAGCAAGTAACAGAAGGGGCATGAGGTTGTAACTGTGAGCACGCAATTCTGATAGCCGGATTATAGGAAGGATAAAGAAAGTCTGAAGAGACCTCAAGGAGGGCCAAAAAAATGAGTATTTAAGGGGTGTTATTTATTCAGCTGATCAAAGATATGTTTGAGAGTTGGTTTCATCATGTCACGGACTTCTTTACAAACATTTCTGACCAAGTCTGATGTAAGTTTCTGATGAAGGTGTGACAAAGTCCAGGGGTTAGCAGCTAAAGTTAAACAAATTCAGCCTTGAGTTAAATCTTTATTGCCTGGCAGGGAAAGTAACTGAAGGCTCGAACAGCTTGCAAGGGGAAGAGTAAAGTGGTCATTACAGGCTGCTTTAAAGTAAGATTAAACTATAGTTTTGTGAGATTAAAAGATAGTTTTTTAATTCTGATTCTGGGAGAAATTTTGTGGCCTGTGTATGTGGGAGATTAGATTGGTGGGTTGTAACTGTACCTCCCAAGTCTGACATCGGTGACTGAATTACTGTTGGTGCCTTTCCCTCCAGGACCACAAATGCTCTTGTGCACTTTTATGATTTTGGAGGTTGCCAGTCACCGTACAGTTTCTTTACTCTCTTTGGTGCAGTTTCCTTCTGTTTCATAAGGTGCACACTGTAACATGAACATGTTGCCACATGAGCGCTGGTGAATTAAGTTGGAATGAAAAACCCATGAAGTCACCCCACCTTGCTCTTTACAAGGTGTACAAGGTGTACAAGGTGTACAAGCCCTCATCGTGTACAAATACAGGTCCTGATCCTCGTCAGCCATGGCCTGACAATGTAAGAAAAACTGAAATGGGTGCCAGTTTGCTTTTCTATGCTGCGTTATGAAGGGCAGTGAACTAATTCAGGAGTAGTTAAGTCAATCCCTATCCGGAGGCAACTTCCACGAGAGGGACAGATACCTGGAGCAGGAGCCTTGTTGGGCACCACGAGTTTATCTGCTGCTGCCTCTGAATCAACACTCCATGTTAGCTCGAGGTAACAGCCTCTAAATTACCTTTAAAGAAATCCCTCCTGAGCAAGTCTGGGCAGTCCTCTCAGCATTCTGCAATCAGCTTAGAAAAGTTTTTCACTCCCACTTTTCTCCGCTGATTGCAGCAAAACACAGACTGTTAAAGCGGCTGAGCTGAGCACCCATGCCTGCGCTGGGACCTCTCCCCTGCATGCAGCAAGCATAACACAACCAACCTTCTGTGTGTGCTCTGCATCCGACATTCGCATAGCGGGGATTTATCAAGGACAGGGGCATGCGTAGCTCATCCTGGCAGCCACTGCACCTGAGGAGAGCTTCAGAGACAGCCTGCACCGGTGTCTGCTTCCCCCTCTTCAGCCTCTTCCTTCTGAGCCATGGTGTGGAAATCCCTTTTTTCCACACCATGCCAGATACACTCACCCTTAGGCAGAGTCCCGGCATGGACATTTCATCCCAAATCACGAATATGTCAGAAAGCTGATGATTATAAAAAAAAAGCCCCATGAGGCACACCAATAATTTTGGTGAGATATTTTATTTGATGATGTATGTACAAGGAGGCTGTTTGAGCTAACTACTCCTGTTTATTTTTTGAGCTTCTCCTTAAATGTACATAAATATTACCTTTTAGTCAAGGAATAGGCAAAAAGTTACATGGTGCTACAAATACGTTATTTGCTCAGACTGAAGATGCACGCTGTTATTCTAATGCTCTCGCATGAAATGTGACCTATCAGTAGAAATGAGGAATTAAATTATGAAAATCAATGAGCGCTCTAGATTCTGTACTAATACTACTTGTCATAAACATTCTGGCTACAAACCCTTTGTTATGTAAATCATATACAAATATTCTACAACATACAGTCATTGGTCTTACCTTTTTCACTTGTATTCATTTATTGTATAGAAATTCACCCTTCCATGGACTCAAATAATTACAGCAGGAATGAATTACTTCAATGTAAGACCTAAGCTTTGCTATTTTAAGTATATAATGTTACAATATTTCAGTCAAAACAAGTATTGTTAGTCTAAAATATGTTCAGTGTCTTGGCATAAAAAGTTTATATTATGTAGTTTCATGGTCAATGATTATTTTAGAATTTCAGAGTGCTTTACAATATCTGCAGCACGAGTGCGTGTTGATCTCTGATTATCATCATTTCTGAAGACTGGCAGAGCACTTCAGTTAATGACACAAACAGAACAGAATAGTTTTACTTAAGAAATGTAGTGCCATAATATTTAACTTGAATCAGAAACCATACTGATATTTCTTATATGGCAAATGGTTGGCAACAGTAATTCTACTTCCAAGTGAGTATTTGTGGTGCCCTCTTTCACTTAACGTTGTGAATCCCAGTAGTGTGCTGCCTAAGTAGAGCTTCTCTTTTTAAGTTTCAGGGAACTCTTTAAGATGTCATGAAAAAGAAAAGGAAGTTTTTTGTATTTGCATCAGGTTATTCTAATAATGTGGTAGGATATTGCTAGATATTGCTACTTTTACTTAATGTGTCAGTGATCTGAAAATGAGACTGGTAGCTGTGAACACCTACGTATTAACTCTGCCTCTGATAGCAAATCCTTTTGTGGGTGTGGGCAAGTCTCCAAATCTCTCCTCCTCTATTTCCATTCTTCAAAAATAGTGATCATTAGTAAGTCTTGTTTAATAGTATTGCATATTGTATGTGTCCAAAATGATGAGCACAGCGTGTGCCTGCAGTTATTAACATGTCAGAACTCAGTAATGAATTGCTTGCAATGCTAAATTTGACTTAGCAAAGCCATTTTGCTCATGGAGGATGCATACAGCTGATTTCAGGAAACAACAGGTTCAGAACCAAAATGAAGCGGAGAAAAGCCAAGTGGCGCTGGCTCTTCTGAAGCTCTTCAGCAGAACCAGGCAATCTAGGTAATGGGGGTCTGTTGTGTAGATGGTACTTGAAGCATTGAAGTTTGGCTGACTGGCATGACCTTTCTGCTTTATTCATGAAAAAAGGTAGAGTTTCAAGACTTTTCTTAGAGTTTTTTCAAAACTCTAAGAAATGTCCTACAGCCTCTGCCACGCTGCAGGCCTCTGGGGCAGACAGTCTGCGTGGCAGCGCGGGCAGAAGCATGTGCAGTTCAGAAAGCTGCTGTGTCCTGATTCTTCTTTGTGTTCCAAAGGCAAAAGTCCATTTGTACAGGCAGCGTCCCCTCACTGACAGTGGTCCAGGCAGGCAAGAGACATGCGTCTTTGCAAGACGGACATATGGTCTGACCCCATATGGCAGTTTCTGTATCCATATGGAGGGCTGTGCCCTGAGGACCGTGGCTAGGACTGGTATCTTCTTTATTGTCTGGATGACTTGACATGCCTGGCATAAATATTCTGTCTGAGACCACCAGCTGCTGGAGGTGACTGGGCTTTTTTCTCTTTGAGGCTATTCCTTCAGCTCACAAGCATCAAATAACATTGAAATTTCATGTTTAAATACAGCCTTTTTTGCGAGGCGACCATATATGTGGTGTACTTCCATGGGGCTCATGGAGAGCAATCTGAGACACATGGAGGCGTTAAGAAGGGATGAGAGCAAGAAAGAGTGTGTTGGGGATGAGGACGAAGGGAGAGGGGGCCAGCAGGGCTCCAGGCTCTGGATCTGGTGTTGCACCTTGGGCTCTGCTGCTTTTGGACCCCATGTGCTGGGCAGAGCTAAGAGCAAAGCAAAAGTTCAGTGTCTGTGGTAGGAGGTTGAGGCCAAATGAAGCACAAGACTTGGCTGATGTCTTGAGTGCATATCTATGTTGTTGTTTACACTTTACATATAAATATGTATAACTCACCAGTTGTTATGATTCAATATTGGAAGAAATGCAATTTATAAACTACGTAAATCCAGAATCTAGATCCTTCATGGAAAAGGTCAACTGTGGGAAATCTTTTCTGTGGAACATGATCACAGGAGCTAGGTGAAGAGGGAGAAAACGGAGCCAAAACATCCACTGCAGCTATTTAAGACGCTGCAGTACAAATGCAGGGAGTACTCCAGAGGGCTTTTCTGCGATCAAGCCCTGAAGGAGTCAGAGCACTTTCGGGACTCGTCCAACGGCTGCATTTTTCATCGCTATTAAGATGCAGTATCAGTGGCAGTGAACACGCAGAGGTTACGGTGATGCTGCAGTCTGCGGGGAGGCTCGGTGCTCTTGCTCTGACATCAGCAACCTGGGATTTGCTCTCAGTGTCAAAACAGGTTGTAATTAAGACTTCTGTTCATTATGTAAGAAATGATTTTTGGCCGGGTGCCTGTTCCCAAACCTTGCGTATCCGCGCGAAAGGGGAGGAAGTGGCCTGCAGGAAGCGTCTGGGACACGGTGTCTGTGGTGAACAAGACAGAGGAAACACACAGGTCTTGATTCGCTGCTGCCCTGTAGCTCCGAGGCAGGCAATCAGACAGAGCTCCCAGGGGCTGCCCTAGACGGGTGAATGTACAAAAAGAACTTGATGTGAGGAACTAAGTCTGGTCTGTAGTGACCGGCAGCACCACACAGCATGCAGAGGGAGCATGCGTGGAGATGGACCGTTATGCAACCTGTCACGGAAAGATGAAATACTTCCATTTCCACTTGACGATAAAGAGTGCTTGTCATTAATCAAGGTACTGTAAAAAATTCCTCTCAGCAGCGACCACTAAAGGCCCTACTTTGTTATTGACACTATAAAAGCGTGTATATTGAAGCTACCCACGTGAAGCTGACCACCTTCCTCCTTTTTCTGAGTCTGCAGAGGGGACAGTGCCGGGTGTTGCTTCCTTACGCAGTGTGCAGTGCACACATTGCAAATACGTATACTCTGATTTCAGTCCTACCAGGCATAGACTTTCTATCCATTTCTTTTTCCAGTGTCCAACAAGCACCATTTTATGGACAGCAACTTGCTCTACCAGTGCAGAATGAATTTCCGCCGCCGGCGGCGATTAATGGAGCTCCTCACTGAGAAATCTCGCTTGATGCCAGAAAGCCATGACAGCCCGTTTTGCCTGCGCAAGCAGAACCATGACAACAGAAAACACACCAGTTTTCTCTCAGGTGACTCACCAACTATACTGCTGTCTGTAGGGCGACTCCATGGGATGTTAAACAGCCCTTTTTGGCCAAGGGCTTTTGGTGTTTATCTGAAAAAAATAGGGCAGGGTATCATGTATCCCTGTTCATGGGATTGTCCATTCACTTGATTTACCAAATCTTTAGCTCCCTGGGGTGGTTTTGCACCTGTGTCAATAGCATGTCAGATGCTGATCAAAAATCAGTGTCCATGAACAAATAGAACTTGTTAAAATCCCTCCAAGCCAGAAGTAATTGGTTATATATTCTATGTGGAGTTTTCGAGAAGAGTAAAAGTGAGGGGAAAGGGTCCTGCAGCATTTGCTGTACAGCAAGATCTAGCAAGAACTGAAAGAATAAATGGGAAGTAGAAGGAAAAATGGAAGAAATTATTTCCCTATATTGAAATGCCCCCTAGAAGACACTGCAATGGGAGCGGTTCACCCATTGTGTTAGCTACAGTATACATGAGTATATCATACTCATGCAGTGACTCTTCTAACTGTGTAAAACACATTAACCCCTTCCCAGTGTTGTCAGCGAAAGCATGGCTTTTTGCTATTGTTTTAAAGAAACCAGGGAAATGGGTTTAATAATTGATACCGGTTCCCTTTCTCTCTGTATTTTCTCTCTGTAGTGAGTCCCACGAAGGAGATAAAGATCGTGTCGGCAGTACGGAGGAGCAGCATGAGTAGCTGTGGCAGCAGCGGGTACTTCAGCAGTAGCCCAACGCTCAGCAGCAGTCCCCCCGTGCTCTGCAACCCCAAATCTGGTGAGCACCAGCATTGCTTACGATGCACAGGAGACAGGGCGCAGACATCTGTTGGGGGAGAAGGTGACGTGAAGAATGCCTAGCATCGTGTCCAAGTTTATCTTTTCAAGGAGAGATTAAAAGTTGACAGCGTCACAGGTTTTATAGGCCAGAGGGGACTATTATCATCCCCTAGCCTGAAGTCCTGCTGAACACACGCCAGACGTCTGCCTCCAATAATCTCTGCATCAAGCCCATAATTGTGGTTCGAGCTGCAGTTTATCTCTTAGGAGGACATGCAGTCAGAGACCCAGATTTGCCTCTTCATTGCCAAGCTCTGAACCGATTCAAATCTCCTCCTAGAGACATTCCTTTGGTGCAAGTCAGAGGAGAGTTTAACTATCTGGTGGCCACTCGAGTTGCTATGAAATAACATAACTCAGAAAACAGCAGCCTCTAAAAAAAGAGGCAGCATTGTTTCAGCCTGTCAGGGATCATTTCAACATTTTCATTTGTTTAGGTCTTACGCCGGTCTGTTTAGGAAGGTAAAAGTAGTGTTGAAACTTATTTTCCTTTTGAAAGGATTTCCTATCCCACGCCGGAAGGTTAAACACACCCATTCTTCCACAGTTCACTTAAACTTGTTTCTTACTGTACGTCTGGGAAGGGGAAAAGAGACCAGGATAGATGTTTCAACCTCTGTGTTTTCCTTAGAAACAATGCTGAATTTCAAAGCAGGGTCCCTGCTGCCGTTTGTGCTCCTTATTATTTCAAATGTACCAGGTCTCTGCCAACAGTGTGGGGAGCGTTGTGCAACAGGGGAAGGTTTGAGTGGATATGTGTAAGCTTTGCTTTCAAAGGCATGCTGGCGTTGGAAATGATTACTAGAGAGTGCCTCAAGCACTGTATGAATCCTGTTCAAAACATTGACAGTTTACTCTGGAGATGAGTGAGGTGAAGTGCATTTCGTTCCTGCTGTGCAGACTGGCCATCAGAAAGAAAGTCATAGTTATGGGGACATTTTCTTTCTTTCTCCTTTTAGCACATTTCCTTCCCTCTCCTTAGGCTCTGCGGGGAATTCAGTATGAGGTGAAGGACTCGGTGTGACTGCAGAAGCCATAACCCCCTACAGCAGACCTGCTGTCCAGCTTGGGGGAATGCTCGCAGTGCTGGTGGGCATTGCATCCTTGGACTGCGCTGCTGTTGGGCGTTCGGCACCACCGTCCGATGTGCTTACCCCTATATGCAATGTGTTTGCCCCGATATGAAGAGTGCCACATTATCATGTTTTGGCAGAATATCTCTCAGGTGTACTTCCCAGAAACGCTCTGATAGGTTTTGTACGGTGAGCTCTTTGGATCCAGTACATTATTAATTACATCCTGGAAAATCTTCTGGGACAGATAAAGTAGCATTCATGCACTGTCCATAAATATGTGCGTTATCTGAAGTATGCCAACTATGCCATTCATTTATGATTCTGATTACATACAAAGTGGCAACCCGTGAGTAGTGAGAACAAGTTTATTTTAATGCAGCTGATTACACAGCACTGGAAGAAAAAGGATAGGCTGATGTTGCCCTTGCATAAATTCTTAATTTAGTCCCTTAGGACTGGTTTTCAAACTCTGAATAGCTTTAACAGGCTCATATTTGAAAGAAGACAGCAACAGACTTATAAACAGACTTATTTTTAAGAATCATACAATTACAGGCAATGTAGGGTAATTTCTCCTGTAGCGCAAGTACAGATCCACACGTCATCTCACAGAGGTTAACATAAGGCTTTCAGATGTAAATGTTATGGAGGAATTCTTAATCCTCTTCTGGACTATAAAGTGATTTTTTTTCACAAATAGTTTCCTGCTATCCAGAACCAGAGCATGTCGCTGAACTGCGTGCTAATAAACACAAGGCAGAGGCGTATTGTCAGATGAGTTCTCTTGCAGGCAAACACCTAAAAAAACCCCAGGTCATGACTTGACCAGTCATGTAGAAAAACAATCATCAAATAAAAAAATATTTCTGGAGGTATAATGAAGGGAGGCACGCAAGGGAGTCCTGCGTGGATGATTACCTGATTCTGACTCATCGAATGAGCATAATCATTCAGGTTTTTTACGTTGACCAGGCATGCTCTGCAACGTGTAATGCTGGCTAAATGACAGTTTGTCAAAATCCATGGGAAAGAAAAAAAAACATAGGTTTGTATGCTAGAATTCTCCCTACTCCCATGAATGTCATTAAGAAACTCATGAACATCTTCAAATAACATCTGTGGGAAATTTTATCATCCACCTGTGACTGAAAAGGCAGACATCATCAGAATTATTTATCACTAAAAGAAAAGCAGCCGTAATTTTAGAGGTGAAGCAGGCAATATGGTGAACAACATATATCTTCCCATTGTCCTCCATTTTGTGAAGCATTTATAGACAGATGAAAACTGGTATGCAGAATGGTATCGATTTGGTTTGGCAGAACTTTACATTTACTTTGTTCAGGGGAAAATTACCCCATTACATAGCAAGGCAGTGAGGAATCGCAGAAACTCACTGGTATTTTCTTTCATGTAAAATCCCAGCCAGCTATAGATTACATAGGCTGTCCCTGGATAAGATGGGGTTACATGTCTGTGCCTACAATTGCAGGAATCTCTTTGTTCGGATAATTCCTGACTCAAGCAGAATTTTCTTATTACTTAATTCTGTGATTCAAACCCATCTCAGATGAAATAGCAGAGAGCACCCAACACGCACAGAGCGAGCCGGGAAGAAAAGCTGCTCCAGGCCAGGAAGATCGGTCACTCGTTTCAACACTGGACACAGGAACAGCCACCTCTGATGTTTGTGATAGTGTTTAGTGGATCTTGATTGCAGACAACAAAGTCTGTTGGCTAAATGCCCTGATTTTCCAAAGATTTCATCGTTTGTACTCACAGTTATTCTGCTGTATTTTCCTTGTCTCTTTTACTGGTTTCAAGCAAGTCTGCAAGAACTGAAAGAGCGTATGGGAAGTGGGACCAAAACGATGTTGTATCCCAACACTGTATCTTATTTATTAGGAAAAACTCTAGAGGAATGCTTATATTGAATATTCATTTATGTACCTCCACAGTATTAAAGAGACCTGTGACTGCTGATGAGCTCTTGATGCCTGGAGCCCCATATGTAAGAAAAACTTTTACGGTATGTCTCAAGTATTTTTCTTTATTTTCTGCATGTTGTATGCATAAGGTAATCCAAACAGACATTTTCTGATGGGATGATTAGAGCTTATTTGCATTTGCTAAGGTTTGTACTTTAAAATCCCAAACTCCGTTATCAGTACTTCCACACATTTCAGGTCTGATTCTGCATTTGTTTATCCTGTCTTTATGCCAATGTAGTACTGCTGACTTAAATGGAGTGTAAAATTACATAAAGCCAATAATATTTGTATTATACAAACTCATCTAGACTTTGTGCTCCTGGTAATACTTGCAGTGCAGGAGTGGATTACCTACCTAAATTGAAGTCTTCTCCTTAAGTCTTTCTGGACTATGATGGACAGAAATTTTGATTCATATTCACTATTAGAGAAAGCCTTTCTGCAAAGACATTTTTGAACCCAGTCATTGGAAGCATTGCTTTTTACAGCCTTCTAGTTCAACAAAAAAAGTTTGTTAAAAGCAAGAGGAATCATTTGGATAGAGCCTTTCCCATGAGTGATATAGCAGCCTGTACACAATGTCCTTTACTATGTCTTGGAAGTATAGACATGTTGAAATTATGTCTTGAACCATTTAGGTGTTACCCCCTTGAATTTCACCAAGCTGCCCAAAGGTGATCACGTCCTTTTCTCTTTCCAGATTGTCGGCGACGCAGTGGGCTGGGGCTTTGTGGTGCGGGGGAGCAAGCCCTGCCACATCCAGGCTGTGGACCCCAGTGGGCCGGCAGCCGCGGCTGGGATGAAGGTGCGTCTTCAAAACGGGATGATTTACCAGGGGTATTTGTGCTGCTCAGTGAAGGTCTTGGGCTGCCTGTACTTGGGGAGGGAGAGGTGCTTTTGTTTCCAGGGTTGAGAATCATTGTCTCAGTTTCAGGCATTTGTACACAGTGAGTTCTGCTGTCTTTCGCCCCTTTTTTCCTTCTGTCTTTGAGATTCTTCAAGTCCCTTTTTCACATGAAACTCATTTATCCTCATTTATCAAGTTGCTTTCTTGATCTTTTCCCTTTTTTGGGTATTTTTTTTGGTTGGTTGGTTGGTTGGTTGGCTAGTTTTGGTGATGATTGGGTTTTTTTTGTGGGTTTTGGGGGAGGTGTTGTTATCTTCACCTTTTTCCAACTGCACAATTTTAGCCTCCCTCCTCTTGACTTCGCAATTTATGTGGTTGTTGGTATGCAGCTTCTGGACTTTGCCTATAGTCATAGTCATAGAATTGTTTAGGTTGGAAAAGACCTTTAAGATCGTTGAGTCCAACCATTAACCTAACACTGCCAAGTCTGCCAAAGAGGACTTGGAAGGACAAGAGGAAGAGGCAAAGTCAGACATACCTATTCGAAGTGAAGCTAGCATGACCTGTTGTTCACTGTAAAGCAGTTAAGACATTTTGGAAAGAGGAATGTATGATACTTTCATATTTCGTAAAGAATTTAAATACTTTCATACAAGATTTAAGAATAAATAAATACAAATTCCATGTGAAGGGTTTTGTACTGCTAATGCAGAGCCCATTGACTTACCTGCAGGTTTGGATCACTTTCTGCCTGTATCTGTGAATTACTCACTCTCTCGTACGTGGGAAAAGAAAGCAAAGCATTATGCCAAGTATAGATAAAAGCAAGAAACGGAAACTTAACTGCTACATCTACTCCAGTGTCCAGGCTGAGCCAGACACAAAGATTAACTGCTCAGCTGATGTCATGTTTTATTGTGTGGTAACAACACAGAGGAGGGTTTCAGATGTATTCCACATGCAGCCCAGTTTGCTGTGAATTTTGTCCTGCCTTCTAATTTATTTCCCGTTCCCATCACACTCACCCCAGCTGTCTCTCACACATATTTTCACACCCACCAAGCTGGAGGCAACGTGCGCTGCCACGACTCGAGAGGTGAGCATCCTGCCCATCGCACGGTGCCAGGCCTGCCATGGCACCCTCCTTAGCAAATGCGCTACAGGAGTTTCCTCTCTCTGGCTTCTGTTTTTTTTTTCCATGAAACTTGTAAGAGTGTACTGTCTTTGAAACATTTACTTATTTCTGAGTACAGGCAGGCAAACCCCTGGGAAGGAGAATGGCAGCTGCGAAACCTGTTGGTGCAGGCAGCACCCTGACACATCCTGCTGGCAAATGGCTTGATTCCTGAGGGAGCTGGAATTTTTTATATGTTTTATACAATACATAAATTTAATATACAGTTACAATTTTCTTATGAAGAGTATAATTTTTGAAAAGTAATCCTGCCTAAAATTTAAAGTACTTAAATGTAAAAAATAATGAATTTATTCATGTGTATGTTCTAGATGCTGAACTTGGGAGTTTAGTACTTTACAGCATCTTTTATTCTCTGAATATAGCAGCTAGCCATAAAGTAGGTCTATTCTGAAACCTGACTTGTAAAAATAACACTGTGGAGTCATATGTATAATCCCAGAGATTTCACTTCTGAACACAGCAGCTTAGGGCTGAATATAGTGGGCCTTTGGTTTGTTTTTACTTTTGGCTTCATGCTAACAGCCCTGCAACTACACACTAGGACATTTCAGTTAAGCTGGGTTCTTCCATATTTCACCTTTGAAACTGGTTTTATGTACCAAATTATGTCCTCGTGTCTTCCATTCATGCTCTCTATGCACTTACGTACTCTGATGGGCTTACAGAGGTTTACCTGAACCATTCAAGACATAAGAATGTAAAATAGTCCACTGTCCTGAGGGGAGCAAGCAGTATTTTAGACAATAAAACTGGATATATTGCACTGAAATTGCACAAAGGACAGATCTGTTTATTTGCAAAGGTGCTATCTTTGTATAAAATTGCTTTTCAGAGCAGAATTGCACATAAAACATTATGGCCATATATTAGTGAAGTCCCTGTTTAGACATCAAAATTGGCACTCCATTTTCAGAAACACTGAATACCTTTAGCCTCTGGTGAAGAAATGCCAGTTTTCTTTGAAAATAAGGGGTTTTGTTGAGGTGTTCCCATGGCAATAGGTATGTAAATTATAGTGCAGTATTTGAAATTTTAAAAAATCTATGTCACTTAATCCATCTGTTTACAGAACTCCTCAATCTGGCAAATTTAAAGGACTCGTATGGCAGGCTTTAGATGACAGCTCCTTGAAAATAAACCTTCCCCTGTGTGGAAGCTGCAGGAGCGGCACTTCGAAAATAGACTATTGGGCACAGTAACTTCTGGTGGGCTGGTGCAAGAGGCTTTTGTCTGCCAGTGTTGCTCTGAGCACTACACCAAAGAAGTGCTAACAAGGAAAGTTGGCTATGATGAAAAGGGCAAGAATTTGAAGAAGAGCCAAGACTTGGCGTTGCAGTTTGTAGAAAAGTTCTTGGCAGTAGCAGCAGGGTTTTTCCTCCTAAGGAGATGTATCCAGTGTAATCGTTTTTGGAAGTGTCTTTATTTGTAAAGCTTGTGATTTTGCATTTATCTCTCTCGGAGAGCACTATATTCCTGTCTTTGCATTACACTGGACAAATTATTGAGAGAGGACTGCTGCCTACAATCTCATTGTAGGACCTCACTTTGTGCACTTAAAACTCTACCGTGTATTATATAAAGCAGTAAACATTACAAGCTCAATGTACCTGAAGGACTTTGTGGTGTCTTGCTTTCAGTCTGACCTTGGCTGGGTTCCTGGCCTGCTCCAAAGCGCTGTGAATTGGGAGTCTTGGTAGAAATCTCAATGAGCTTGGGACGGAGCTCTGACCACACACAGTGGCTGCGTGGTGGGCACGGCTCTGGGTGCTCGGATGCATGGGTCTCCGTTGCCCACGTGCACAGGGCCAATGGCATCCTGGCTTGTATCAGGAATAGTGTGGCCAGCAGGACCAGGGAGGTGATAGTGCCCCTGTCCTCAGCACTGGTGAGGCCGCACCTCGAATCCTGTGTTCAGTGTTGGGCCCCTCACTACAAGAAGGACATCAAGGTGCTGGAGTGTGTCCAGAGAAGGGCAACGAAGCTGGGGAAGGGTCTGGAGCACAAGTCTTATGGGGAGCGGCTGAGGGAGCTGGGGTTGTTTAGCCTGGAGAAGAGGAGGCTGAGGGGAGACCTTATCGCTCTCTACAACTGCCTGAAAGGAGGTTGTAGTGAGGTGGGGGTCGGTCTCTTCTCCCAAGTAACAAGTGATAGGATGAGAGGAAGCGGCCTCAAGTTGCACCAGGGAGGTTTAGGTTGGATATTAGGAAAAACTTCTTCACCGAAAGGGTGGTCAGGCACTGGAACGGGCTGCCCAGGGAAGTGGTTGAGTCCCCATCCCTGGAGGTATTTTTAAAAGACATGTAGATGTGGTGCTTGGGGACATGGTTTAGTGGTGGACTTGGCAGTGCTAGGTTAATGGTTGGCCTTGATGATCTTAAGGGTCTTTTCCAACCTTCTATGATTCTATGATTCTACCTCTGCATGGCAGCACTTGCCATCTCATTATATGTGACATCCTCTTCTGGGGGATTTTTCAGACAATTTAATTCTGAGAAGATCCCTACTAGCATGGTCTGCCAAAGGGGTCTGAGAGCGTGTAATGCTTTTGGCTTCAATTCTTGATACCTCTTCTGGGCCTGGTACATAGGATTATCATTTACAATCCGAGGTTTCAAGTATGAAGCTGAGCAAATAATTTCATAAATATCTTGTCAATTAGCTTTATTAAAGTATTTTTAGACCTGGTTTGTTGAAATGCAGTTGCCTGTGACAGCATTGTGAAGAGCGTGGTTGCTGTAAGCACATTAACAAGTGGGAGCTGGAGGCGACGCGGGGCTATGAAAGGAGTCAGTGTTGCAATGCGTACTTGTAAGTTATTTGCAGCTCTGTTTTGCTGTCTGCTGTCGTCAGCAGTGGAAGACAGGAACAGCAGGATTTTGAAGTTTGCAGGTTGCTTTAATATTCAGTATTGACTGGCTGCAAAATTCAGGTCTCTGCAGATGACACTGCTAAATATTGCCAGTTGTTAGGAAAACTCTTTCCCCCCCTTTTTTTCAGTGATTTATTCTGTAAGTTAATTTCTGTTTTTAAGGTACAAGTATTCTTTGAAAAGTTACACAACTTGACTTCAAACTAGTGACTTAAATTATACATCACGCGGTCTTATTAATATGACATCACTGCAGCAGAGTGAGACAAAAGGAGCAGACCTAGCTTAGTGTGAGGCTTGTGAAAGAGACAAATTAATCGCTCATTTTGCTGATTATCTGTTCTTCCTTTTGGCTGGAGAAATCAGTGCCCAGCTCTAACCCTTGCAGAATGCTAAAGAGTATCTGTCTTCTTAAACTGATTATGAGGAAATTAGTATTTATAGCTGTTACACCTAAGGTCTTTGTATCGTACAAATTGCCAGTGGCCACTCAAGCTTTTCTACCCTATTCTAGTTCTTCTTCATTTCAGTTAGTAGCAGGGAGTTTGGGGGACCGCGTATGGTCACTGGTACCAACCACTTCTGTTTTGAGCACTGCTTGGGGATTACAGTACACGGCCAGGATCACTTCATCGAGGTTCTGCTCTCCTTCTGATCTTTAAAAGCTGGTGCAGGGAGGAGGTCAGCCTCATAAATTTTCTGCCTGTGCCATCGTCTTCTGCATTCACAAATGATTATTTCAGGTCCGTGTTCTCAAATGATTTCACTAGCAGAATAAGAGCCAAATCTCAAGTGTAACTGAGCAGCCACTGTTTTGTGCAGATTGCTGCCAGGTCCATCGAGGTCATCAAGCCCAGTCTCCCTGCAATCAAAGGAACATTGGTACTGTATCTGATTAGTCCACAGAGTCCAAATACTGCCACAGTCACAAAATATTACAGACTTGTAACATAAAGGACCAAAAGCTATGCATTATAAGGTGTAAAGTGAGGAGAAAACTGACCCAAAAGCATGTGATACCAGAGGAATTGCCAATGCCTTTGATTCCTGCAACAGGAAGAAATTTGAACTGTGAAATTCTCGGGAGGTTGAACGTACCCCATGCTGCAGAGAAACGCAAAACCCACTCTGTGGTCGTTGCCAGTCTGACCTCAAAACTGGTGATTGCTTAACTGTTTGACAAGCAAAATAAACCAATCTAAAAATCTTAAAAAAAATTATTCCCCCAAGAAAAAATATCCCATTTATGGCTGTGGCCAATCTCCAGTGTTTTACAGGATAGTGGGAAAAGAAGAGAAACTTGGACATTGTGAGTAAGAAACTTATTAACTGCTAAAAGCAGCCTAGTGAGAGCTTAAAGACTGGGATTTATGTTGCATAAATAAGGCACAACGAACATGCCTCCACTTAAGCCTCTCCATGAAGCTTAGGAAGGGGAAGATCCCTCAGTGTTTGGTGCTGGGACTCTAACCCTTTAATGCACTGGGGAGATGCTTCAGTGCTAATTGAAGGTATCTGGAGGGTACTTTCACTATCTCATGTGACTGAGCTTTAAATGAGAAGATGGAGTAGGTTTGGATAAATATTTATACTGTGCACTAGCATATGGTGTTGTTGAAGCAGATGCAATTCAGTCTTAGAATTCTTATCTTATACCAACATGTTACTGATTGTAGAAAAGCATAAATTACACAAGTTGCCATCTGTTTTCAATTACAGCATGAAAACACTGAGGCAGGTTGGTATTTTCCTTTAGCTGTGTTATCAGCTCGCTGCTGAATTTGATAATTACGTTAGAATGAATTCAGAATGAGTGTTTTTGGTAATGTGAACACTCAAAAAAAGTTGCTGACAAAGTGCTTTCATAGCTTGTCCATAAATAGAGAAGCAGCAGAGCTAAATGCGCATAGCACTGTGTGCGATGAATGCCGCTACTGTAGGGCTTGAGTATAGATGTATATATAAGTTTCAAACATGTCTCCGTAAGTGAGTGCCTCATTTTCTGATAGTATTTAATTATAAACTGTAACATAAAGGTCCATTCTCCCCCATAGAAATGTGGAAGCTGTTTTCAAGCACCTATGGCATTAAAGGAATCTAATTTTAATAAATCAGATTTGATATTTTACCATAAAATCAACTCTGGTTTTGCAAAACCAAAGAAAATTCAAACAAGTTGTAGCTCTGTCTTTCACTTTATGCAGCTGTAACCAGAACCTCAGATTTTATGAGCTGCTACCCATCACAGAGATTGGAGAGAGTGAGCTGAGAAGGGTAGCCGTTAGCCTTGAACATCTCGTAAGTCATGCTCAAGAAGAGTGGTTGTCACATTAGGACGTGCTAAGAGCATAGTAAGAACATAATGGTCAACAGTGTGGATGCTATTTTTTTCATTTGATCTTTAGTAGTAGAAATCTCTCTAAAAGACTAAAGAAAAAATTAGTAAGGCAGCTGTGTTAGTCAGTAGCATGATGATTCAATAGAAGTTGGAAGAGATGAAATATTTGTGAATGTGAAAATACTTAATTCTGCCATTGACATGAAAAATGGATTAGTGGTTAGTTGTCCTTGACAACTGTTTAACAGCATGTATAGCAGTTACCGTATTTTCTTGATCAATTCATGAATCTGTGCCTGGGTGTTCCTACTCTGTACCTGCCTCCTCTTTTTGGTCTGTGGTCATCATTTGCTCAAGGAGTTTGCTGGTGAGCTGTGGTGATGCCTCTGTAACTGTCCCAAAGTTTCCATTTCCAGTGGGTGTGTTTAATTAACCTCAATGAGTAGTTCCCATTTTTTTTAAAGTGAGTCCTGTTACCACTTTTCAATAGGTTGGACCTACCCTAAAACCCTGGTAGTCTAACTATACTGGGATTATTGCCATCAAAATTATGACAGTAACATAGTTCTGTGAGTACTGGGCAGCAGGCTCCATCACACCCATCTCCTCTTGTCTGAGAGTTTTGTGAATTCAGCTCTCTCACCAACTAGGGACTTTTCTTACTGAGGGAAAACATGATTTTGGGAGCTGCATTGTGTGTCACTGCCAAAACTTTGTCTGGTTGCCAAAAGGAGACAAGGTTTGGCAAATCGCTCCTTTGCTTTCATTACAGAATACTGCTAGTGCAACAACAGAGTCCTTATGGCCTTGATCATCCTTTGCATTAGCACAGTGTCTCTAGGTTGATGGAAATCATGAAATGTTTTCTCAGCAGTCCCCCTTTCCCTTTGTCATTGGGAATCCCAGTGCAGCACTGGATGAGCTGCAAATCTCTTCTGCCCCTTTGGTGCACCAGCTACTCAGTCTGCTTTATTCCTCTTCCGTGGTGGAAGCCCTATCATTGTTGGACCTCTCTGAGTGACAGGAGACTATCTTAGAGACACTGTACCACTGGCCTGCTGGTGGAACCTGCCCCATGGTGGCCACATGGAAGACAATTTGGATTTGGATTCTCTTCTTTACCCTGTCACAGACTGTGCAACTATGCTGACTGTTTTCATACCAGAATATGTAGATATTCTTGTAAAGTACTGTGGGATTAAACAGATGGAAAATGCCAACAAATCTGACATAATAAAAAATTTTGATGAGCAGATCCATTTTCATACCAGTACAAATTAATAAAACTCCAGGTTTGCTAAAGTTTCCTTGTGTTTCCTGGGGCTGTGGTTCACAGTGTATGGTTTCGGTTTCCCAGTCTCAGAGCAACACATAGATTCAAATTTACAGGCTGGACCTACCGACTCCTGTGCAGCAATGTTATGTTGGCACAGGCTCCGCTGAGATTCAAAATTCAGTCTGTACAACTGTTCTCTTGCTAAGCCGCCCTCCTCCTCCTGACGAGGAATTTGTGTTTGCATCAACTCCAGATACTTTCTTTGCGACATACCACCCTGACATCCCTGCCCAGGCTGTAACTGTTGGGGGTGAGTAGAGGCTTTCTATTTCCAATGCCACTGTATTCCAGTCTCTGCTAGTCTTTACCAAAATTCTCCTCTGTTTTGCTCTGTTTTCTGCTAACAAGCCATTAGACTCTAAGTATGACATTCTGGCTCTTTTAAAGCCATGATAAAGCTCTCTTGGTCTTCAGACATGTCAAAATTTCATCCTACATTCCTACTTTTTTTGGTGGATCTCCATTTCTCTGCTTGTTTCCTTGGTTTGCCTTGCTTCTTTCCCCACAGAACTGTTTAAGGATCAGTTTGTTTTGAAGGCATCTCTTCCGAGGCCCCAGTACTTCTGTTGAAGTTGTTTTGGATGGTTAAGTGAACTCCACCCTTGTGCAGATGTCTCTGAGTGCACACTCACCACCGAGGAGACAGGTTGCAGGACTGCACTCTCTTCGATGGACCGTGGGCTTCTGTTCTTCTGAGTCAGTGGACATAAAATCACCTAAAAAAATCAGCCAGCTTTATATTGGACTAGAGACTAGGTGTTTGCTGTAGCTATCAGGGACTGTTACATGACAAAGAAATCAAAACTCTGCGTGTGAAAAGTCACCCCCCTGAAGGATAGAAAATATGGGAAAGACCCATTCCCATGCAGATGGGCAGCGCAGTGCTCAAACGTCACTCCAGCAGGATGTAAGCCGCAAACTACACACACAAAATACAACAGAGAAAACATCTTTTTATGATTTTCAGTCCTGTTTTTGAACAACAGGACCCATGTTAGTCACTATGGAAAAAGGAATTAAGGCAGTGGGAATTCCTACGTAAAATATAAAAGGAGTAGGCTTAGCTTTTTGAGCATAAATTTCACCTTTAATAGTGAACTTCCTTTTTTTCCCCCCTAAACGTATAGGACACAGGTTTAGCAAGGTTTTACTTGCTTATCCCAAACCTGAATTTTGGCCTGCAGAACAGTACTACATGTCCGATAACTCTGTGTGATTTTTTCTAAAGACTCTTTTAACAGAGAGAGAGTTTTACTGGGCAATAAAATGGCTTTTTTTTCTTTACAACAACTGAAACCTTATGCAAATACAGAAAGTTTCATAATACATCAGAGCTCTTTCTTCTGCATTTACAGCAGTGTAGTTGTCATTAGAATTGAACTTGTTTGTAGGCCCGTCACCTAAAATGCTGTTGAGCAACAAGTGACCTACTGTGCTTGTGTCTGTACATTGGCTCCTTCTCATCAACAGCAAATACAATTCAGAAAAAAAAAATTGTCTGCAGGCTTGTACTTGGACATCAGTGTGTTTTTTTAAATTTAGTCACATTATTTTAATAAAAAGTAGGTTTAAAAATCCTTTTTGGGTAAGTGGTGTTTTATGGCAGGATAACCCAGATATCCGAACACCCTGCATTTATGAAAGTGCTTTCTTGATTGTTTCTGAAGTCTTACAGCTGTAGCCATTCAGAAAGAGAGAAAGCAGTCTTGGTTTCAGCTGCACCGTAAAACAGGGCCGTGCTTGTGTTTTGATACAGCTTCCAAATTCCAGCATGGTCTATAGCCCATTGAACGGCGAGATTTAGTGCCAGCCAGAACAGCTGGGACCTTACCCTTGCTTGAGCTTTCTTAGGCTATTGCAGGTCACTCTTAGGTAGTCCAGGCACTCTAAAGAGAGGACTGTAATCTGAAAAACTTATCCCACTGCTGGATTGTTGCAGAATGGCTGAAACCTTAAAAAGAATATCCTAAGTGTCTATAAAAAGGCATAAAATTAGAGGCCAGTACAGCAAAATGCTGGCATTTTGAATTGCTTTTACTCTCAATTGAGGATGACAAGCATTTTGTATTATTAGGTTTAGTTGCAATATCCATTTCACTTGAAGCCTTGAAGGGTTCCTCAGATGCTGTTGGGTTTACAGCATCATGGCTATCGCAGCTCTCTGCCCCGAGCACTTCAGGGATGCTGCTGCTCCCCGGCTGCCTGCCTTACAGACCCTTCCCCGCACTTCTCCCTGTCTTTTCTTCTTGCTGCTCAAGACACAAGCTGGCTTCCTTTCATGATATAAGTGAACGATTCGGCAAACATGTTGCATTAAAGCCAAGGCTCTGTTTGGCTAGTTAAACACATGGAAAAACAATTGCACTTTTGTCTGTGCAAACAGAGAGCAGCTGTTTGTCTCAAATGGCGCAGACCGTTCCTGCTCATTACAGTCTTGATACCGGAGGGTGCTGAGGGTGCCCTGTGTGGATCTGACTGCCCTTGTAACTCCCTTGTTTGGGCTGGTTTGGGCACTATTTTTAACTAATATGGGCCCTAAACAAACTGCATTTAGTTAGTTTATATTTGACCTCGTAAGTAAACTGATATATAGTTTTTAAGCTCTTTATTCGTTATGTGTGTTTTTCTCTTAGCAACTCTAGTTTAGGTATAGATATACCAGGAAAAAAAAAGAACACTGAAAGGCCAACCCAAGTGTAAAAAGACGTTATTTTTAAGCTAAGACTCCATGTTCTGTCTGCTACTGATGCAGTATTTCACCCAGAGCCACCTTTAGCCATTCGAGTTATTTAACATTTTCATTTTGTAGTAGGTATCAAATTGCAGTATACAATAGAAATGCTTATAAAGTTAAGCATGCAGTCACTGGTTTGCTTTCCTGACATGGCCCAGCCCAGCTCGGCTTTACCTGTGGGTATTTCTCACTGGGACTCAGATTAAGTCAGTCATTTTACACACCAATTCCCAATTAGGGCCATGAGAAGCAGTGACCTATATTTCCCTATTCCCTATTTATGGAAGGTTTGCATTTCAGGGTATTAGGTCCTTACTGTTATTGCCCTCCAGGTATCTACAGATAGCTTTAATTTACCTACGTGAGTATTTCCCGGTTGCTGTGTCGGTATTTCTCTGACCGCTCAGTCAACCCGTCGGGGAAACTCTGCCGCTGCAGAGCCGAGACTTGCGTGCAGACCGAAAGCCGCCCACCCCAAAAGAAGACTTGTTCTCATGGCTATTAGGTCAGCTCTTCTCCCCCTCCAATTTGTCCACTCTGTTTGTGGGGTTTGCACAGCAATGGTTTCATTCTATTCCTGGTGAAAAAAAGAGACTGAAATTCCCATTGATTCTCATCAGTGGGGAGGGAGGGGGAGACTATCTGAATCAATGATGAGGCCCTTTGAGAATATATGACTTTATTTTATATTATGTGACTTATTACATTATAAGATATATTTTGATTTATTACATGTATTTATTGATTTTTTTATATTATGCAGTTTTAATATTATGTTGTTTAATTTCTGATTTTTTTTTTCAGTTAGAGACCCATGAGTTTGGAATACTATAAGAAATTCAGCTCCTTTTAAAAAAAAAAAAAAAAGTATGTAACGAGTATATGCAATGAAAGTATGTAATGAAGCCTTGCTCAGGCAAACCAACCGTACCAGACCGCAGCCACAGATCAAGATGGAGAGCCAGAATTACACACTTACATTTGTAATTCTGTAAATGGAGTTGGTTTTCTCTGCTATGCATTGTACCGTGCTCTGCTGGGACCCAGCTTCTAGCCCACTGATGGGACAGCAAGCCAGCTTAACACCGGTGTAAACATTGAACAAGAAATGCGTCCCTCTAGAGAGAAAATCCTGTGTTTATGCAAGACCTGGATACTTGCCTACTCCCACACCACCCACTCTACAGCCAATTACACATTTGCTAGAGGTATTTACAGAGCTGAACGCACAGCTGCAATTTATTCTGTTTCATCAAGTAACCTCAATTATGTAGAAAAGGACATTGCATGATTTTTTAACCTTCCGGTGACATGCAGTAGGTTTTGAATTGTTAGGTTCCAGCTTTGATTTACTAATCCTAGCAAGATTGCATGAATTCTTTAAAAAAAAAAAAAAAAAGCTGACTAGAAACATAACTTTTAGGACCTCTGATTTTCATCTCTTTTCCTCATTCCAGCGTGACAATGTAAAGCTTAGCAGAGTGGGAGCAAATACTTCAGTGCTGCCTGTGTTTGCTTTTATTTAGAAGGTCAGTCTTGTGTCTTAGGCTCTTCTGTGGCAGCATGTTCAGCATCTCTGTGGCCTGGGCTCTTTGCTGAGCACGAGGATTCCTCTGCTTTATGGCTATGGGTTACCTATTAAAATAGAAGAGCCCCTGTATCAGCATAAATGCAGGTTGTGCATGTAAGGGTGTAAAAGAAGAAGTCGAGCTGTGTGCCCTCTTTCCTCCACCAAGTGTTGTTCTCTCGCCTCAGATTTCTCTGCACTTGTTCCTTCTACCCTAACATCCATCTTGCCATTGATTTCACTGGGACTTTAAGTTATCTGAAAACTTAAGCTGCAGTTTACTGATCTAAGTGTAAGCTGCTGCCAGAAAGGTTGATCCTATCTTCACCTCCTTTTCATCTCCCTCTTTGCCTTTGCCTCCAACCAGATACGTATCTATTCCCTTCTTCCTCCAACCATGTCAGGCACATCAGGGAACTTATTTTGCCTGGAGACAAGTCTTCATTTATTTATTTTTGCTGGCACAAGATGAAAAGGGAGCGGTGCCTGGCTTTGGCGCGTTGCTCCCCGGAGCCAGCGCAAAGGGACAGGAGCAGCTCTTGGGACTGCAGGCACCAAGCCCTGCGATGAACCCTCCTCCCCTTTGGAAACGGTTTGATGTCTGGATCCACAGAGTCCTTGGCAATTCAGGCTGAGCGTATTGCTTTCCGATGGCAGAAAGGGTTGTGGGGTCCCAGATCAGGTTACTGCTCCAGCTTTTAATAAACAAACCTTTTTTTCCCACCTTTCTTTGAAAAGTAAGATTCGTTCTTTGCACCCTAAGGAGAGGGAGACCTCGTTCCCTGGTGTTGTCACTGAGGGTTTTGTGTGCAAACCCATGGCGTGGTGTGTGAGGCAGAAGGTGATGATGTGGTAATGAGCTCGGAAGATTTATTCAAGAGGTCTAACAACCAGCAGGGCAAACCTGTGTGGTTACCCGCTTGTAAATAGCTCCTTTTTAAATGGTAACTGCAATAAAAAGCAGATACAGCGTAATTTTTTGTTCCTCTGTGACAAAGTAACAGCCTTAGATAGGAGTAAGTGTTTACTTTCACTCATTTCTCAACTCCTTCATATTTCGTATTTCAATTAGACTTAATGACGCCTTGATTTCCATCTGTTTGCTTGAGAGCGCAGCGGTGCTCGGGAGGCGGGAATGGGAGCTGCGTTCCCAGCATCCCCAGAGGAGCAAGGGGAATGTGTGTGGGGGAAATCCCATTGGAAGCATAACTCTTCTTTTAAAATGTTGGAAGCTTGGCTATCCCCTTCCTCCTTGCTGAGGGCTGGAAATCTGTGTTTCAGATGTTATGTTCTTGTAGCACCTGAGCCTTCTCCAAATTTTGCTGAAATCTGTCAGCAAGACAAGAAAAGCCAAAGCAGATATATCACCTTTTTAAACAAGTGATGGCAAAGAATATCTTCCCTTTTTTTGCTTTGCTTTTTCCTTCTCAGTTTCAGCAGTTCAGTAACCTTCACAGGTGAGAGCTGTGGCCATACCACAGGAATCAACCACTAAGTTTTCTATCTTAAACTGGCCCAGAGTTCTGAAAAGTATCTATAAAGTGTGAAGAGCTTGATTTCTTGGGTGTTCTGCTTCAGACATCTCCAGGTCCCTGGCAATTGCAAAATGTTAATCCTTCAGCCCCAATTTGCATGCGCACCTGTAAGGAAGGGTTCTTACTGACAGCATGGCCTGATATTTAATAGAAATCAGGATCGCAGGTCTCTCATGCAGATTACACATAAAAAATAGATGGTTTTGCTAACCACATGTGAAGAACCTTTCCTCCAGAAGATTGCAGTGAGTTTCAGAATACCATAATGAAACGATTATGAGCTTGAGCTACTCAAACTGGCCAGCTGATCCTTGTCCCTGTAGGATTAGTAGAACATAAAAAAAGCATTTATTTATGATTATTGTAACAGAAATGTAAGCAGGCTGTTTCTGTAATGGATTTCATTTTAATTGTCATTAGCAAGAAGAAAAGCAAAACTACTAACATTGGACTATTCTTTTCTTTTTGAAATAGTTATATTGTCAATTCTGGTATCATTTTTATTCTGTAAAATTGTCAAAATACACTTTTCTTTAGACAGCTCTGAAAGAAGTTATACTTAGAAGCTTTTATTTTAGTTCTTAGGAAAATTGCTGAAGAACTTTCCAGGGTTGAAAATAACTCCTACATTTGCCTGAATTCATCCTTTCTATTTGATGCTAATAAGGTTTTAAAAAACGACCAAAAAGAAACCAATACATTTTTCCATGTATTTTGGGAATGGCTTGTCTTAAAGTAAAAATTATCTGTGTGACTTTGGCATCACATCAGATGATAAGAAGAAATAATAGTCAAGAGAGCGTGTCCTAAATTATCCGATGTACAAATTACTAACAGAGCAAAGGGTTAAATCCAGTCTGTCTCATGGTGGGTGATTGAGCCAGCCCTGATTTGCACACAGCTCTCCCAACAACTGCATGTTTCTGTGCAATGTGCTGATAACTTTTGAAGTCCCTTGGTTTCAAAGGGATCTGCTTTGCAGCAGGACGTGGCCCTGGTTTGAGCTGCCAGCTGCTAGAAATCTGTTTCAGATCTGTGCAGAGTCCAGGGGTGAAATCCTGGCTGCTCCGGAGCAAAAGATGAGTGTAAGGGTGGATTTCACTCTCTCTCTCTCCACTGCTTTTTAAGATTTTCCTTCATGCAGTTGCCACATGTACAGTAATATTTGCACCTTCAATGGAAATGAATTGGTGGCAATGTTTTCAGCATCTTTTTACACTAACACCTGATGCCAGAGCAGCTATCGATGTCAAACAGCCTGTGAAAACCTTGACGTTTGGTTGACCTTGGTGCTGTTGGAGGAGAAAACTCAAGTGTGCTGGTAGAGACTTTGTGCTTTGCAGTCTTAGATGCTGAATGGTCCCATTACTGCTCAGGTAGCTGGGTAAAATATCAGTACTGCTGAAAAACAGTATTTTTGCCACTATCTTTAATGTGTCATTGCATAATCTAGCTTCGTATTCAAGAATTTCAAGCCTACATTGTGTTTGGCAGCATTGACTTCTTTGGTACCTATTCAATCTGTATTTGTAATAGTGTTTATACTCTCTTTCTTAAAGAGAAGTTAGCAAAAAAAAAAAGCAGAGTAGATTCCAGACACTGATCCTAACACTGAAATGTGAATGATAAATCCATTGAGCCTTAGCCCACCGAGATGGGGCACACGTGTTTGCTGCTGTGGAGAAGGGCAGGCCCCCAGCCACCCCCAGCCACGCTGCCTCCTGCATGCTGGCGCCGGCATTTGTGTCCCTCTTCATCTCACGCTTTTTTTAAAATGTATGTCAAATTAAAGTGACTGTGTAATCATGGTCTTTATTCTACTGTTTTGAAATACATTATCTGTTGACTCTGCGTAGCTGTTTTACTTGCTTTGTGAGCAGTGGTGAATGGTTGCGCTCACTGCATCTGTAAATTTAAATGCTTTTTTAGGGCTGTCTCAAAGCACTTTGTAATCATCACTTAAGCCAAATTCTTCCATGGGAATTTCCAGCTCTTTCTTTGTGATCTTTCACAGCACCCTTCTAAAAAGTGTGCCTAGAAAAAGAAAGGAAGTTTTTTAAGGATTTTTTTAATACATATTAAATTGAAAAAAGTCCGACAAGCAAGGCCTGGCTCCACAAGGACAAGTGACTAAAGCCTACAGTGCAAAAAGCGTCTGAATATCTGAGGATCCGGGCTAACTGCCTATGCTCAAATAATATTCCTGCAGCATTCATAAATATTAAGGTCATCCTGAGGCAGAATGCTAAGTAAGAATTAGTGACAGGTATGCGATGTTTTTATTCAGTAATTGGCTTTAAGGCAGTTGTGCAATTCCACACCCATGCCTGCAGCCAGTCTCTGACATCCCTCGGGAGCATCCTGCAGTCATCCTCACCGCAGCTCCCGACCGGCACGCGCTCAGCCGCCCGGCCCCGGTGCAGGCAGCCCCCTGCGAGGGAGCGGGGCTTTGGCTTGGCCGGCGGCCAGTTCTCCTGGCAGGAAAATCCGGGGGTGTGGATGTACACCTCCAGGGCGGCTTGGCAAGACCAAGGCAGGGCTGGCAGCCAAAGCTTGCCGTAGAGGAAAGAGCAATAACCAGTGAGGGGGAGGAAGGGTTGTACAGCTCCAAGTACAGCACAGTCCTGATTTTGGCCATTAAACGTTATGGTAAGTAATTATAATTCCTCTTTTTGCCATCTTCGGTTTGATGCTAAATGGCATGACAAATCTTTGCTAACTTCTTTAAGCGATAGGTTCCCAGATCCTTTCTGTTCAAATGTAAGCCAAAAGTTGAAGTTTTCCTTTTCCTGGGAACACCTGGATTTGGTTAAATCTTCTGTATGTGCCAGTGAAAGCCCACAGAAAGACAGAGGTGCCTTTTCTGCTATCCCTGCTTCTGTGGACTGCTGTATGCTAGGGTGGGAAATTCAAATGCTTAACAATAAATGTTTATTACAGTAACATTTAAATATTTGAAATTAATTAAGGGAGTCTTTTCATTTCAGCGTTACTTTATTTAACTGTTATTGTTTCTGTGGTTTTTAGATCGCCACATCCTGACCAACAAAATGGTTGGAATTTATTCTGGGCTTTGTCATTTCTTGAAGTCTGAGGGATAAAAATGGATGCTTATCTCCTGTCAAGCTCCTTGGAGAGCTATGAGGAAATGAGCAATAAAAGGCTCTTTGAGGCTCTTTTAACTTTACTTTATTATCTATTATAGTTACTGATGCGTGGAAACCAACAGAGAAATTTTACATGTTTATAGTTACAAAGCCCTTAACAGCTGTATCTATGAGCTGAGCACTTACAGCTTTTTGAAATGTGTTTTTATAAATGTAACATTAAATTGTCAGGATTTTGTAAACCAGTCTCCTTAAGCAAAATTCCTGAAATAATAATATGTGGGTTGATACACTCAGTCAGGGCTGGCTTCTGGCTACTCATTTGCTCTCACTCCTTTTGTAACTAACTCCACCAAGAGAGCAACGCACGATGTTGGCTTGTTTGGGGCAGGGTTGATGATGGCCAAACTGCACGACGCAGTGCTGCGTTTCGTTTCCCCTTCCTGGACGCTGCTCTGGATGGAAAACTGGGCTGGGGAGAGCAAAACGGGGTGAGTTGAGGGCACTCAGCGCACTGAAGGGCCCAGGACCGTGAAAACCTCTCTCCCCTCATCAGGACTGGAGGACGCAGTGAATGGCTCCACATTTCTTTATCCCTGAGGGAGCCGGGTCTGGAATTTGCAGAGACTCAGCCCTTGGGGGCACTGGCCAAGCGATGGCCATGGAGAAAGCTTTCTGCCCCCAGGGTGACTGGCTCTTTATTATCATCTCCTGTTCCTCACAGGTCTTTTCGTGCAATTTTAGGACAGAAGTACTCCATCCTGTGTCTTGTTCTCCTCTCTACGTTTCTCTTCTCATCTGGCTTGGGTGGACTTTTTGCATCTAATCCTACCCACTGGAAATGGTGAAACTAATAAGCCATTTGGATCCAGTGCAAAGGCCGGCACACAGGGGAGTGCTCTCAGCCGTACGCATTGCTGATTAATAACACCGCCAAGGGCATACATTAAAACAAACACATCGAGAACACAGACGTGTCAACTCTTGTCTTTTGCGTAAGAAATTCACTCTTTGGCATCCAGATTGCTGTTCACTGCTGCGGTGCCTGTGCCATCCGCATTTACACCCTTGCAGCCCTGGTGCGAGTGGCTGGCCGCTCTGGAAAGTCTGTTCTTCTGCCAGGAACGTTCCCCAGAGGCCCCTGAATGCCCCTGATGTGATCCAGCATGCAGATTTATCCATCACACACTTGCATGCCTATCCCTGGCCAAACACGAGTCCCATGCACTGGGATTCCAGTAACTCAAGAGGTCTGAGAATATGCAGCAATAAAACAAGCGTCAGCCATTCAACTTCCAAAAATTGCATTAAGCCAGAAGAGACAATGTTATTTCTGCAGGTCTGTTTTAAATCAACCCAAATATTATTCTGGAGCCAGAGCTATAATTCAGTAAAACTTGATACAATCTTGGAAAGCCATAGAAATCATTAGGAAATACCACTGCGAGCTGAGAGACCTATAGATACTGCAAAAATCTGCATTTTAAGCTAAATAGACCTGCCTTTTAAATACTAATGAAGGCACACTGCAGAGGATGATGGGTTACCTTTTCAACCAAAATCCTTAAAATTCAGAAGGTTTTGTCTGCATGTAAAAGCTGAGCTGTTTTCCTAATGCTACTTGCAGCTGAAATATAGCATATGAATGTATAGGAAAGATAGATCCATACTGCCATGGAAGTTGGCTAAGTGGTATTGCTGATTGCCATACTTTGGTGATCGTTTAAGCTACCGGTAAGGCTGATGTCCAGGATCTTCAGCTCTGCAGAGGAGTTTGAAGGGGTAAGGTGCAAGAGAGGGGTCTGCCCTCCCTTCAGGGGCTGCTGCTGCCGCTGTTTCTGCGCAGAGGCTCTAAGGAGCAAAGATTAAAACCATCGGTTGCATTTTTGATGAAATGTTACATTTTTGGATTGGCTTTGCTTCCTCTATAATTTTCCTTAAATGGAACATCGATAGCTACAGTCTGTACCTTTTGCACAAATATGAATTGAGTTTCACCACACGTTTTACTTGAGAAGGAAGGTAGCTGATGCACAAAAGTTAAATGACTTGGCTTGTGAGAAAATCTGTCTTAGAGCTAGCAGTGGAAGACACCAGAGCTGTTTCCCACCCCTTCTGCATACATTTCTGTGTTGTGTTTCTGCCTAAATAGGAAAGGTAAAAATATAAAATAAAGCGTGAAAATTTCTAGTGATACTCACTTCCTAGCTTCTTTCATACAGACTCAAGATCACTTATGAGTAAGACAACCTTCTGGTGAATGTATTGTTTTCACTGAAACATCAGGATGGTATTATTGATGCTTTAGGCTTCATATTTTTATCATTAAAAGCACAGATCTAGACATTACACATTTTTGGCCTTTTTACCAAATACTGTAATACTACGATTAGATACAGAGAAGGCTTAATGTTTTTGAGGAATCAGTATTGTTATCTTTCTTTCCCTTGTCAGTTTTTCACAATGTTGATGCGACTTTTTCTCTGGTTAACTCTTTTAAGATGTGCAGTGGCGTTAGTCAGAATATTTCCATCAAGACTTTTTGGACAGAAAATGGCCTCTGATGATACAAGACTTTGAATTTGTTATGGCTTTTAAAAACAAAATATTAGCATATTTGAAATTAATTAATGAGCCATACTTGCTGAAGAAAACCAAAAACTGTTCACATGAAAAGTAAAAAGAACCCTCAGTCTGTGTAGGAATATCTCCTGGAAATGGCAGTGACATTTTAATCCGTCCTAGTACTGACTTCATCTTCCATGATATTATTTCCTAGAATTTGGATCCTTAGGGTTCATGTTGTACCAGTGGAGGTTCTGGCACTGAATCTAGTGAAGTCATCATCCAGACATTGCCCTGAGCTGGGAAACATGATGTGTATTTTTACTGTGACTACCAAGAGCTGTCTAAAATGGTTTCTATGGAAGTGTTTGAGACGGACTAAGGATAACAGATTCTTTGCAATGGCCAGAGCTGTCTTGTCCCATGTTATTTGCAAAGCACCATTGGTATCAGAAAATATCATTGTTATAAGAGAAATGTCATTGTTATGAGAAAAATTATCGATGTAGGACTTCATAATTCCACAGTTTTGAAAGTTGACGTGATATTTCAAAAAAAATTATGGAAAATTAACTTACCGGATTAATTCTAAGAAATGCGTTTTTCTTAAGAGTGCTGAATGAGATGGTATGAAGAGTTCCGGAGGTTTTGCATGCCCAGGAGTTGATAGTACGTCTGTCTAAATAACCTTACCAAAAAAAGTCTAATGCGTAACTTTCTCTGCTTGCCTTTCTCCTCAGGTTTGCCAGTTTGTCGTGTCTGTCAATGGCCTCAACGTTCTCCATGTGGATTACAGGACAGTGAGCAACCTCATCCTGACCGGCCCTCGAACAATTGTAATGGAAGTGATGGAAGAAATAGAGTCCTGAGAAGGAAAAAACCTCTTACTGGACATTTTTAGGAGGGAAATATTGACGAGAGTGGAGCGGCATGACACAAGGAGGCAGAACGTTGCTGTGTCCAAATAGATCATTTTGCTTTTAGGGAAGGGGGGCTCTCTTTCATTTAACAATAATAGCACTGGTGATTATGCTAAGAAGTGAACAATAGATACCAGCATATTTTCACTAAGAACTTTTCTTTGCTCGACGGAGACAAGGTTAAGACCTTTAGGTTGTCTGTCCAGCCATGTCTGCATCAGTCAGAATGGTTTCCCACCTAAGAGGCCGTGCAGACTTCCTCACAGTCCACCACTGGATCAAAGCACTTCAGGAGATGAAAGAACCAAATACTGTGGGGTCAGGATGTCACAGATGGTTTGCATGACATATTTACATTGGTAAACATCCTCCTGGTGTCCAGCTTTGTCCCAGGAGCATGTGCTGCTGCAGTTGCTCTCTCCTTGGGCCGAGGGAGAGCTGACTAAATGCTGGCTTGATTGCAATCAAACACAAATGAACTGCAAATGCATGAAAAGCAGTGTTCATTCTCTGTAGGGGATACTCTGGTATGAATGTTTGGGTTTGACTGAATACATGGATTATTCTAGAAAGAAAAATATAAGAACATGCAAATGGAAAAGCGTGCGGTACTTTTGCAAAATCTGGCCTTTGAAAATTTGTTTAGATGCCTATGCACTGGTTTAGGTGCTCAAGTATAAAATCTTGATTTTTTTTTCCTTTTCTGTAAAGGAAAGGTGTCTCAGTCTTGTCATTTGTCACTTTGGAGAAATCTTGGACACCTTTATTCCTAGAAGAAGAATATTTGGCAGGTTGAAGTGGGAAATGCACAGTATTTTAGCATTAGCAATGATACATCCAGATCCTCCAGTAGAGAAAGTACACTTCAAATTGAAGCAATGTACTTGAATGTACATTAAGCTTATTAGCACTTTCCAATCATCAAATGTTTTGCAAACTACAGACTTGCCACATGAGTTGCATTTGACACTATTACTAATAAAACATTGTATTTAACTGACTCTTACTCTTTTTCAAACAGTAGGATTTCTTCGTTGATAAATTCATGAAACATCTTTTTAAAAAATGTATATACAAATGCCATATTCTGCTGAGTTAGGTGACTCCTCAGCTTGCGGGTAATTGGACTGCATGGGTTTTCTTTGATCTTTGAACCGAATACATACATCCTTGTCCACAAAATTATAAATATATATTGCAGACTTTCTCTGCTGTCTAAATTTTACAATTAAAGCTTGACTTTCTGTATGAGCGTACCACAGATCCTTCAGTTACAGGGTGGGGAAAGTGTTTTTTCCTCAAATAATTTTGAAATATGTTTTATATTAAAAATTGTTCTCACTAAATACATTGCTCTTGCAGTATGTTTTTCACTCCCTCGAACACTTTTACATCAGAGATACAGAAGTCTTCAAAATCACATATGCCTGCAGCTTTGTAGGTAGAAGTCCATGTGTTCTTTGTTTCTGATATAGTATATCTGTAGTTGATTTTTCACCATGAAAACTTTGCATATTCCACTAGCGTGGAGCAGTGCAGGGATGTATAAAACTGCAACTACTAACTTGATACTAACCAGGCACCAAAGTGTTTGGAATATTCTTCCAAAGTGTCATTTAGTATGACAGTTGTTTATCCCTATCGTACCCCCAAAAATTTTGGTACACATATATAACCCATAGCAGATTATATTCTAGAGCCCATCTAAAATAAATAGTTCAGCACATGATGTTATATGAGATTGTAACAACTGTCAATGGTATCCACTAAGAACGACTGGAAAAAATCCTGTTTTCCCAGAAATGTGTCAGTATGCTACAGGTTTTTGATTTTGTGAATCCAGGAATGCTTCCCCAAATACTTCTGTTTTCTTTTCTTTTTTTTTGCCTGGGTTGTTTTGCTGGCTTGGTTGGCTTGTACCGCTTTAAAATATAAATTCTACATGTTAGGCTAGGTTAAATATTAAAATGTGAAGGATTTTCTTAGCAAAATGCTAATGATTCTCTCTAATGCCATCGTGGATTCTTCTGTCTTACGTCTCTTGCCTTAGTTAATATTCTGCTACAAGTTCCCTGTAGCTTACAGATAATTAAGAAACTGGGTCAGAATTTAGCTTAATAATGCATTACAGAGTGCACTTTAGACTTGAGCAAAAAGAGTGGGGATGGGGGCAGGGAGAAATCTGTGCATATCATTATGTTACAGATTGGAGATGGCATTTTCATTTGCAAGATACATTAGTCTCTATCACAATTTGAGCACCATTACTTGCCTGCTGTTTAATGGGGATTTCCATATTGTGTTCTCAACTTGATTGGCAATCTGGAATTTAATTAATTCTTTCCCTCTTCAATGTGACAAAGGTATTCAAATTATGTCTGCAGTGAAATTTTGTATTTTGAAAAAAAGGATGCAAAGTTAACAATTAAGCTATGAAATGTATCATTTCCAATTAAATTGCAGTTTGTCTGCACGTAGTGATACATACCCTCCAGACATCCCATAGGAGCCAGTGTCAAACTCTCATGCACTTCAGAGGGCACAGAATTTTGAGTATAATACAGCATCTTGCTTCCTGCAAAGTACTGGGGGAAATGTAAGAGTATTCACAGAAGTGAGGTATTTCAAGAGATGCATGAATATCACAGTGTGGACTGAAGCAAGAAACAAAAAAAACCCTGGCATCAGCAGTAATAACTTCATTAAAAAGACAGGCATTTTTATAAGACTTACTCTCTTACGTGATCACATTTTTGGTTACTATAGATCTTGTGAGATCCTCTAATACATCTTTATGCCTTAATAACACAGATGATTAGTGCCACTCCTTTGCATATGTACATTTGCAAGTCATTTATAGAACATCTTCAAGCAATATAATAGTTAATTAAATTCAAGTAGCAGTTAAGCTAATTGGAGCATTAATTCAATGCCATATTTCTCCTATTTTCCTTCTGTCATATTTCCTACATGATACATAATTTTGATTAGTTTTATCAAGATCAGATACCACGTGTATACTATTGAACACAACTGGTTCCACAGCTAGTCCCGTGGAAGGCATTTCACTCATGAAATAATGCAATAATCCATTCCAAGTCTATCAGAATTTGATTGTCTGCATTTCAGGTCTCTATAGAAGCTGAAAATAAAATTGTCAGCATCAAAAAGACAGTGGTGTCATAGCAGCATCTGCAATACCAGTGGGTCTGTCCTACTACCCTCTTCTATGAGATTACCTTCAGGAAGAGGTTTGGGAGGAAAAAGTCATGCAGGAGGAATGTTTGGCTCAATATTTTCTTCCTTTTCTGGCTATATCCTCACTAATAACGACAGAGTGCTAGGGATGTGTCAAAGACTGTCCCACAGTTGCTGGTTTAACGGTCAGCGTGTCCCCTTAGCATGGTCTCAACCTCTGAGAAAATTGCCCGAGTGTAGTTCAGAGAATAACATGAGGTCAGAATTCGGGCATAGGGGTGCAGGCTGTCTTGTGCCACTTGGCCTTAGGACCAGAGAACGGTCCCTGTGCTGATCTGATGTGCTAACATAGATGTAGCCGAAGAGAGTAGTCTCAGGGTTAGGAAGAAGAAGAAGGAGTGACTGACTTCTTTCTTCATCTGCGCTGACAGCTATGATGCACGGAGGTTTCCTTTTCCCTGTGGATGGAGACAGAATGATCAGATTATGGGGTAATGCTCTAATAATTTCAGATAACATCAGGAATTAAATACAAATTTTTAATGTTAATTTTGCTAAATAAGAATTATTCTAATTTTAGAGACAGGAAAAACTGAGACAATATGGTTTGCAAAAATGTTTGCCTAATGCAAGACAGACTGAGAAATCAATTGTTGCAATTATGAGTATTTTCTTCCCAGTGTATAATTAGAACTAGACCACTTGTATAAGTGAAAAAGCATGTGTATGTCACATGTATAAGTAAAGCTAGACCACGCCACTCTTCAAACAAAGTGAGAGGACTTCTAACCTTTTACAATAAAATCGCCATTAAAGCTTTCCATGAAACACACTTTAAAAATTTGTCTTTCTTTATGTGGTGAGTGATGTGGCTTATATTTTTCACTTCCATGTGTTACCTATAAAAACAGAAATAGTAACTGCCAATGTAATAATTCCTTTTGTATACACACAGTGCAGATAAAAATATCATTGGTGTTCCAGAGAATCTGAGTGATTTTAAACCATTAGATTTCTATACAAACTTGTACATAAATAAATATTTATACGTTCATTTTTAAACTGAGCCATTAATGCAAGAGATAATCTGTCAAAGAATGTCCCAGGACTCAATGATACAATGAATTTATACTATAAAGACAGTGTTTCATGTATAGATACTTAGTCTTTATACGTGCAATTCCTGAGGAAAATTTAGAAATATTCAGAAGGGAATAGCTATAACTGTCAAACTGAATGTCCTCTAGAAAAATGGCTGTTGTTTTGCAGTTAGGTATCCTTTTTCATATTGTCCATGGGAGCTGTGAATTTCCAGTACTGTTGAAACTCAAGTTGCCTAAGCACACACTGAAAATTAAATGCTTAGCTTCGCGAGCACACATTTGAGGCAGGCACTGTATGCTAGGTAGCACAAATCGTTGTATTGCCTTTTATATAAAAATGCTGCCATACACACATAGCTTTCCCATCCTATGCCACCAATTTGCAGGTGATTCGAGCCATGGGAAATTCTCTTCTTTTTACATGCAACTTCTTGCTCTGTTCCTAAGGTGCTTCTACCCAGAGACTTTTACAAAATGGTCTCTCGATTATTTTATGGGCACAGCTAGTGGCATGCAGGCCACTTCAAAGATGTGTTTATGTCGTGCCTGGGCAGCTGAACTCTGCTGGGAAATGCCCCTGCTGCTGCTGCTGCTGCATGCACCCAAGCAGGCCAAGCTGGGGAACACTGGTCTAGAGGACAGCCCGTGCCCACCAGACTGTTTAGCCTCTACCAGTGATTTATGGACATATTTCGTTTTCTTTCCTATTCTTCTACTCCTTTTGCCACATAGTTAACAATGATCCTACTTTCTGCTTCCCGCTGAAAAATTGATTCTTGAAGGTCTTGATGGCCCTGCTTTCTTTGTCATTGTTATTAGTCTGGTTTTGAGTGGCTCTTCATCATGATCATCATCACTAGCTTTTCATAAATTAGCAGTGCCTATTTATCAAGCCTGATATTTCAGGCAAACGGGTGAATTGGCTGCTGCTTTACTATCAAATGATAACTAACACAAACAAAGCCTTGAGGTAAGAGAACAGTATAAGACAAAGTTACTGTAATGATGGAATAAAATGCATTTGAGGGGTAAAATACCACCACACCTACTCTTAACAAAGCTTCATATAGTTGATAACACGGTATGGGCCATAGCTTTCATGGACTTTCTCAGATTATGGAGAGAAAAGATGAGAGACCTCCAAAGAGTGTTGTTTTCGTCCTGTCCTCTGGAGGAGCCACCACAGCCCCTCTGCTCCTTCCCTCCATCACGTCCCGGCTGGAGCACAGCCTCAGCCATAGTGGGCCTTACAACCACATAAACTCATGTCTTCGCTGCAAACTGTAAATGACTGCAGAATTTAATCATTAGGATTTATGTTTTCCTCTTCAGGTTTTAGAGTTTCTTGTATTAAACAGAAATTTTTTTTTCTCCCTCTATTCTATGCTTTTCCCATTAGGAAATGCTCCTTTTTCCCCCCTCAGGTTTGCAGTGGAACTTGTGATGAACAGAAATCATACTTTCCTGTTTGTACCCAAGTATAACTCAGGGAATACTAGTTTTTACCTGCACTTCTCAGGCAAACCTCCACTGTGTCTCCCTGGGAAAATTTTACCTGAGCAAAACCTAAAATATGATGCCTATTACTAGATTGTAGCTGGAAAATACATAGTATGTACAAACCATTAGCTTTTGCAAAAAAAAAAAAAAAAAAAAAAAAAAAAAAAATCAAGTTAGCTTGTTTTAAAATTCTTGTTGATGGTTTTAAATTAGGAGCAGAATGAGTGTTGAACCCATAAGAGCATCCCTCAGGCAGGTGCCGTGATAGGGTGCAGTATGGAGAGGTTCCGTCCCGTTGTGTTTCTTAACAGCAGGCCAGAGAAGAAAAATATTGTAGTTTTATGACTAAATTTCCAATTAACATTCTTAACCCTGTTTTCTCAACAAGAACAAAGTTGTAATTAATACTTTTGCATTTAAGAACATTCAAGCATAAAATGCACTATATAGATAAGAATATAGCAAAGATACATTTGTGAAATATTTCGGTTTCAAATGTAACAAGCTACCCAAACAAAACATTTCCTTTAAAGAGACAATTCTAATTTACATTGTGAAGTAATTAAAACTTTTTTTCATATCTTCAATTTCTAAAATCTTTATAAAATATTGATATATACGTGCAAACACTGCATGTATCGACTAAAAATAAATACACATGCAGCTAAGCAGGCTTGACTGAATGACTGCTTTGTCAATGGAGTCCAGCAATGGGGCTAAACTGAGCTCTTCACGTTTATTAGCAAAAGTTTAATTAAGCATGAGGTTGAACAAAGCCAGGGAAATATTAAGTGATTCCACTCGGAAGAAGTGCTTAGTAGTTTGCAGGATCAGGAATTCATTTAATTTCTGTTCTCAAAGTGCCCTAACAGCCTTGCTTTACCTGCAAAGTATTTCTAGAAACAAGACAAAATTTTCTTAAAACTCATTTAAATATTGCAGATGGAACCGGCTAGCTTTTACGGGTTAACTTGGAAAGGATGAAACATGAAAGTATTTAAGATCTTAATGTTACACTTTCCTGTTGCCTGTTTTGTTTTATAAGCGGTGTCGGCTCAGCTGCTTTTTGAAGATAACTTACTGCACCCTTTTGTTTGTTGCTGCAGTTTGGGGGGTGTGTGTGCTTTGTTTCTTTTGCCAGAATCAACAAGATGCAAATCATCTCTTACAAAGTATGCTTAAAAGAAGCATTTACAAAAACGTGCTGAGTTACCCTCTTAAATGTTCAATTTCATGATAAAATATGTATTACACTTTTAATTTTTTTTTCATTACGCAGTATACATGTATCTGCATGATTGTGGTGGTGTTCATTCTCCGAAGAGATTATTTTCTGAGGGTTATTAATTCACCTTCCTTATAGCAGCAGCAGTATTCCATTCCAGAGACCATTTAAATATAAATCCCCCTGACTTCATCTCCTACATAGTCACAGAAAAAAATCTTTTCTTCTGATTCAGTTGGAAATTGTATTTGGAAGATGAAGGCATGAAGACGTTTACCTTAACTCTGGCTGATCACTGTTTCTTTTGCAAAAAACAGACAATGCTGCCTTAAAGTGCAGAGCTTCAGGAAGCCACGTAATACAGAAATAAAAATTTCATAATTAAGGTCGAATTGTCCACATTTCAAAGGCTCTTTGATGATACCCTTTTCCAGCAGTTGTCATGATTAACTCCTAACAATGGGCTTGTAATTGCAAAGATGACCTTTGGCACGTGGGCTAACGTAGTGCCCTTTCCCCGATCTGCAGATAATCTGAAAAAGCATCACAGCAGGGTGATGGCATCTCCTTCTACTTATCTAATTGGAATCTGAACTCAGAAACCAGGGGCTTGCTTCTGTCGCATACACGTAAATGCTGAGTGCCATCAAAGGTGCTTTAGGGTATTTGAGAAATTCTTATGGGATGGAGAGGACCTATGGGGAAGCCCGTGCCCCTTGAAAGCACACCTAGAGACTAAGTCCCAGAGGATGTCTTAAATACTGTAGGACACTTCAAATGGCACTAGACACCTATGTGTGAACAACTGAATGACATCCCTAATAACATGCCCACTTAATATCAGCTAATTCAACTGTCTTACAGCTAGTAATTTTATTGGAGTTACCCAGCTGTATATTTAATTAGCGCTGTTGATGGGAAAGAACTTCCTGGCTATCCAGCCAGTTCTCTGCGAAGTCGTTGCACGATTGTATCATGCAGAACTGACTGTGATGATGTGCTATTATTAAATGTCCCAAGAAATGCGTCTCCCTTCCTTTCCTCGTATGCTTTTTGTCAAGATGCAAAGTGGCCTCTCGGCCGAGGACAGCTTTGTTTCTGAATTGTCTGTCACCAGTCAAGGGGACCAGAGCCATTTGTTAGTTGAGCTGTAATCTGTATGTATAGATGATTGTACATAATTACTCTCTGTGTGTTCTAGCAGACTCTTCCTGCTTTTTGGGTGTTATTGTCCTGAAAAGTACTAATTTCACCCAAGGAGTCACAGCAAGGTAGCAACCTGCTCCCATTAGGGAAATGAGATCAGAAGAAGGAGTAGCAGCTACTGCAGCCACAGCAGGTGAGAACACAGGCAGCAGCAGCTCAGTATTTCCACTTAAATCTGAGTTTTATTCCACCGCTTGGAATATGACAGGTATTGTAACTCTCAGGTGTCCTGAAGTATTTATATACTTCCCATACGCTTCAGTGATGGCTCTCCCTACTATGTCCTTCGCACCACAGTCAGTCATCACAGTACAGACATCTCAGTACAAGGGTAGCTTCTGCTCACCCCCTGTAGCAGAAGGGGGACTGAGGCAGTGTCTAAAACCAAATGAGGGATTCAAAGTGAAATTTATAGAGAATTTAGGTGTTGACATAAAAAAAAGTCCATCAAAAATACCTGTTAACCCACACAGGTGTTTAGAGGGCCATCAGTATTGAAGATCTCACCAGTAGTGACCTAACGTGCTGTGACTGTATGCCTTACTAGCTGGCTCATACACCTTCACGTTCAATAGGTTTTACAACTGCCAGCACATCCTCAAGCCCACCACTCCCACATCCACCATTCTCCAAGTGTCACCAGATGAGTTCCTAGATCCACAGTAGAGAAGGTAAAACCCACACAGGCGACCAAGATAACTAAAGTCATCCAGGAAGCCTGTGGAGAAGCAGAGCTGAAATTTGCTCTCTCAAGACCTTGGCCGTTTTGCTGCCTGCTGGACAACGCTTCTACTCCACGGACTTCAGGGGGGAAGCAAAGCACACACCCTCTAACGCAGAAAGACAGCAGTCCCCTGTATTGACTGCAACCCATGGGCTCCATGGCTGTGGAAAAATATTACCTTTATGTATGTGGTGGGCTGATCCTGCCTGGGTGCCAGGTGCCCACCAAAGACGCTCTATCACTCCCCTCCTCAGCTGGACAGGGGAGAGAAAGTATAACGAAAGGCTCGTGGGTCGAGATAAGGAGATCATAGAATAGAATCATAGAATCACAGAATGCTTTGGGATGGAAGGGACCTTTAAAGGCCATCTCGTCCATCCCCCCTGCCATGGGCAGGGACATCTACAACTCGATCAGGTTGCTCAGAGCCCCGTCCAACCTCACCCTGAATGCTTCCAGGGATGGGGCATCTACCACCTCTCTGGGCAACCCGTTCCAGCGTTTCACCACCCTCATTGTAAAAAATTTCTTCCTTATAGCTAGTCTGAATCTCCCCTCTTTTAGTTTAAAACCATTACCCCTTGTCCTGTCACAACAGGCCCTGCTAAAAAGTCTGTCCCCATCTTTATTATAAACCCCCTTTAAGTACTTGCAATAAGGTCTCCCCGCAGCCTTCTCTTCTCCAGGCTGAACAACCCCAGCTCTTTCAGCCTTTCTTCACAGGAGAGGTGCTCCATCACACTGACCATTTTCGTGGCCCACCTCTGGACCCGCTCCAACAGGTCCATGTCTTTGCTGTGCTGAGGGCCCCAGAGCTGGATGCAGCACTCCAGGGGGGGTCTCACCAGAGCAGTGTAGAGGGGCAGAATCACCCCCCTCGACCTGCCGGCCACGCTGCTTTTGATGCAGCCCAGGATACGGTTGGCTTTCTGGGCTGCAAAAGCACATTGCCGGGTCATGTCCAGCTTTTCATCTATCAGTATCCCCAAGTCCTTCTCGGCAGGGCTGTGCTCAATCCCTTCATCCCCCAGCCTGTATTGATACCGGGGATTGCCTCGACCCAGGTGTAGGACCTTGCACTTGGCCTTGTTGAACCTCATGAGGTTCACACAGGCCCACCTCTCCAGCCTGTCCAGGTCCCTCTGGATGGCATCCCATCCCTCAGGCGTGTCAACTGCACTGCTCAGCTTGGTGTTATCTGCAAACTTGCTGAGGGTGCACTTGATCCCGCTGTCTATGTCACTGAAGATATTGAACAGCACTGGCCCCAGTATGGACCCCTGAGGGACACCACTCATCACTGTTCTCCATCTGGACATCAAGCCATTGTCCACTACCCTCTGGATGTGACCATCTAGCCAATCACTCCAGCCATCCAGATCACTCAGCAATTACCATCACAGGCAAAACAGACTCGACTTGGGGAAAATTAATTTAATTTATTACCAATAAAATCAAAGTAGGATAATGAGAAATAAAACCTAAATCTTAAACCACCTTCCCCCCACCCCTCCCTTCTTCCTGGGCTCAACTTCACTCCTGATTTTCTCTGCCTCCTCCCCACCAGCAGCACAGGGGGATGGGGAATGGGGGTTGGGGTCAGTTCACCCCACATTGTCTCTGCCGCTCCTTCTTCCTCAGGGAAGGACTCCTCACACTCTTCCCCTGCTCCAGCCTGGGGTCCCTCCCATGGCAGACAGTTCTCCACTAACTTCTCCAATGTGAGTCCTTCCCACGGGCTGCAGTTCTTCATGAACTGCTCCAGTGCGGGTCCCTTCCATGGGGTGCAGTCCTTCAGGAACAGACTGCTCCAGCGCGGGTCCCCCACGGGGTCACAAGCCCTGCCAGCAAACCTGCTCCAGCCTGGGCTCCTCTCTCCATGGGGCCACAGGTCCTGCCAGGACCCTGCTCCAGTGTGGGCTTCCCATGGGGTCACAGCCTCCTTCGGGCACCCCCCTGCTCTGGTGTGGGGTCCTCCACAGGCTGCAGGTGGATATCTGCTCCACCATGGACCTCCATGGGCTGCAGGGGGACAGCCTGCCTCACCATGGTCTTCCCCAGGGGCTGCAGGGGAATCTCTGCTCCTCCTCCCAACCTTTCCGAGGGAGAGGATCCCTCTGCAGCAAGCCTCAGCGCCAAACTCCGCAGGCTGCCAGCTGAGCTTGCTGAGGGCTGGATCGGGCCCTGGTCCCCAGGCGTGTGGGCGGATGTGGAGGCCAAACGGCATGCCGCCTTGCGCAACCGGCCCCGCGCCGTGCGGCGAGAGCCATGTTTACCCAAGCAAAGCCACAAAAACAGTCTGTGGGTCGTAGAGAAGCCGGTCGTACAAAACACCCTCAATAGCACATTCAGTTCAGGGCTTGATTTGTCCGGCACGTTCCTGCCTATCGCTGAAAAGCAAGCATCGGGAAGCCCACAGGCTTTTCGAAGGAATAATGTCATAGCTAAATAATGAGTATTGCTACAGATTATATAGCATGATTAGTAAAATAACAGAAGTGGGAATTTGTCAGTAAATATAACAGGTTACCATCCTTTGAACTACAACAACTGTAATATGTGGGTTTCGCTCATGTAAAAAGACTGAATTATGAAGAGTTCAGATATTTAATTTTACCTCCATCAATGATTCTAATTATCTGACATTAATCACATCTAGAAAGACATATAAATCTTACACGGTTGCTAGGCAAGTGAAGAAAATTAATAGTAGTTTAACAAATAGTGTTGAACATTCTTTGAGAATGCAGTTAGGCAAATGACAATAGTGAATGTAAGTATTTATGGTGAGCTTCTGTTTTATTTACCCACTTGAAAATCAGGAATAATTCCATTAACTGTACAAAAATGATGCTCGACTGTAAGAGTAGAAGCAAAATCACAGCCTGACCTTTTATTGGCAGGTTGATTTTAACAGCAGAAAGATAAAAGATGACTCACATTTAGGAAATTATTTTGTAAATCTGAACTGGACTTGCCCACCAAATGCGGCCTTGGTTTAATATGTAATATAACTCAATGTGAGAAGCATGGGTTTGGCTATGATGATTCTCAAAATCACTTTAGGGAAAAAAAACAACAAAAAAAGAGAGCAGATGCTCATTGTGACTACTGCCAGTACAGAACTATGCTGTTCCACTGATATACAAGGTGGTTGTTCAGCATTACTAAAGCACCAAGTCTTGTTCAGGCACTTATTTTAACGGGTTACTTTAAGCGTGGCACACTAGGCTCTCACCTAATCCTGTGAACCCAGAAATAAATCACGGCACTACACTCTTGCGGCATTCATCTGTTTGTTCCTCTGTTCAGAAAATTTTATCTACCATGAAATATTTTATAAGTTTTATGAGGAAAATAAAATAATAAAAAGGCCATGGGTGGAATTTTTTTTTTAAAGATAAAATACTTAAAGAATGTAGCACACTGGAGAAACAAAGCTGTTCTTCACTTTTTCCAGTTCTTTCTTTTTTTCTTTAGAGTGCAGGCAATAACTACCCAAGTTTTTACGACTATTAGCAGATATAACACAAAGAAAATGAACTTCAGACTGTAAAGAAGGGCAGAAACGTGATTTTAGGAAATGTACCTTTATGCTTAACAGTTGATGTCAGTAACAAAATGCATCGTTACTGCCTGTTCCTCTTTTACAGATACAGTACGGAAGCAAGTAATGGACAGCCATCTGGATGGCTCCGCATGCCTTGGTGGAGAACTGCTCAGGGAGAGCCGCTCCGTGTAAGGGCAGAGCCTGAAGCCTACTGAATTTCAAAGGCGCTTATAGCTCTCTTTGAAATAAGTTGATCCTATCCTGCCTCTTCCCTCCCAATGAGTTTCGCTCTTGATTTTAAGGGATACAGTCAACTCCCAATCAAGTTGCTTTTATCATCACATAGATTCAAGTCCTCATTGTAGACTCCTACAGTTTGCATGCCTTGAGTCCAGTGAAGAATTACTTTACTGAGGAAGGCTTGTTGCCCCCAAACCCCCCTCTCCTCCTCTTCAGCTTCCCAGGTGGGCTTTCCAGGCTGGCAGTCTGAACAATGATGGAGAACAGCGAAGATGGGAGGGGGAGCTTTCCAAAGATTAATGTCAGTCAAAGTCTGACTTCCCCATGGAGGCTTACCTGTGCTATATGGGAGACAGGGAGGCAAGTTAGTCCTTCGGCTGGCATCGGGAAAAAAGAATTGAACAGGATAGAACAGGAACATGATCCATCTTGATTCAATTCATCTGCTGTCTAATTGTCTGTATACTCAGTCTCTTACACAGGCCAATGTTAGCTCTAACGAACCAGCATATGCAGAAGCAATACGAACATACGGTTTGTTACTACACGGATTCACATGCTCGCTTCTCAGTGCAAAAGCATTCAGAGCTTCCAGATTTTAAGGACTGATTCTCCAAGTCAAACCTTGCTAATATTTGAAGGGACCGATTGGCTGACATCCCAAACAGCAGTAACTCCTTTCCATGTGCTGAATCATTGTTGTTATTATTATCAACATTCTGAAATGCCCTGTGGCCTACAGCAGATGTTTTGGCTATTCTTCCAAGACTGCAAACCTTGGGACAGAGATTTTGCTTGTGCTAGATAGTGAAGAACATCTACTATTCCACCAGTGTCTCTGAAGACTGCGCTGTAAGAAACATTGCGGTCTTCAAGGCTTTATTTTCCTCAGGGCCCTGTTGTAATCTGACTTACCTTAAGCACTGTGCCGATTTAAACAGGCCCTGGACAAGCTTCTTTTCTGTGAAGCATAAGATAAAGAACATTATTGCAGCCAGTGCCAATATTACAAGAACATTTAAACTAGCATTTCGGAAGGATGCCACCAATAAATTAAAGATTACAACAGGGCCCAAACAGTGATAATCTAAAGGAAACAGCAAAAAAAGAGATGACATGCGGATTACAGTACTTTGTCAAAAAGCCCAAGATGAAAAGTCCGTCACTACAGTTAAATGAACAAATACTGGAAAATGGAGTAGCATCATGGATGGAGTGTTGCTGAGCGTCCTATTTTTACCTGGGTTTTGTGAAGAACATGGATTGAGGTGTTGTTCAGTGCAAGATCCAGATGCTGCAAAAACTTGCACAACTGCATAAAATACAGTCTCTGAGTGTTGAGAGTGGCGGGGGGAAGCTAACCCAAAAGCTTTAGAGATGCTATCTGCTTTTTGTGGTTGTAGACTACTGCCTCTCCTTTTTACAGCTTTTACACTCTTTGTCACAATACCCGATAAATCTTTAAGTCATCAGATCAATCGCTTTGGAGCATAATTACTGCTGGCTATTTGTTTAAGGCTAGTATATACACTTGCTTTCCCCCTATGTAATTTCCTGTTATTTTTGGCTTTATATTTAGGGCACTTAAGTCACGTTCAGTGGGAAGTGTCCCAGCACTTCCTGGGTGCACATGCGACGCAGAGAGCTAGCTCTGCAACACATGCAGAGCAGAACCAAAACTTTGCCTCCTCCTTCTCTTTATCCTAACAATTCTTGCCAAATCTTGAGACAGCAAATGGCCGTCTCAGTCTTAGGGACAGCTCACTGACAACAGTCACACATACTCTCGCGGTGTAGGTACCGCCCTATGACTTTAGCAGTAATTCTGAGCAGCACTGCAGTCCATCCCGTGGTAGCACCTTCTTCTCCGTAGAGGAGCTCTATATGAGTTGGCTTTGGCTGAGTGGAACCCTTCTGCACGGAAGCTGAGTGATGCAGGTCTTTACAGCTGATCATTTCTCAGCTCTTACAATGTAGATCAAAGCACGGGGACTATTAAAGTGGGGGGGTTTAGCAGACACAGTACTTGAATTTGGATACACAGAACCTGGAAAGGCAGAGGTTTGTTAACACACAAGAGATTTTTGTCCAAGACTGCCCCCCTCTGTTATTGCTTCACAACTGGAAAAAATGTTTAAAATTACTGTAAATTCTTCTTCTCGTACCTGATAAAGTGAGATTTCCAGTATACTTATTTTTAGTATTGATATTTATTGGAAAAATTAACTGACAGTTATTTCAGCTGCTTAAATGCCCCTGAAATATAAAAATGGAAGGCATACTGAATTTCTTCAGTGAGTATTTGAGTTGGGGGTAATTTTATTGAGTTGTTTGCAACAAATAAAATATTCATATTTCTCTTGGCTTTCTCCATTCACATTTTGTATAAAATTACTCAGAAACACAGGCTACAGTTTTTCACAATAATAGCTTTTTCTTTGGCAAATACAAATCGCAGTACCATTTATCTTTTGTAAAATTTCTGCTAAGGTCAATTCAGTATTTTATTTGGGGAAAGCTAACTTTATATGTTTAACATATGCTTAAATAAATATTGGAAAACTTAGTCTGTTCTTGAAAGTTTCAATTGTAATGCTTAAAAATGTGTAGGGGAACAAAGCACCCATCTCTGAATCTCATCCTCCACTTCAAATCCCTTAAAACAAAAGCAGCAAAGAGAACCAGGCTGTTTAAAACTGAGCAAAGGAAACAGTTTAGATGAATAAAATTTGTGAGCAATATAAACTGCTGTCTTAAAGGAGAGTTTTGTGCAGGTGTTTATTCAGTGGCAAAAAAACCCTCGTGTGTTGTCATGCAATATTATTCTAGGATACAACTCTCATTATTTTTCAGAGTCTGACGAACAGGCATGCTTTTCTAAAAATTGCAAATTAGAAAAACTAAAAATTCATAGTTTTGCATTAATCGACAAGCTGGAAAAATCAATCATTGGACAGTATTTAACAAATCTTGCTCCTCTTGTCAAGAATTTTACTCTCATGGACACGTGTACTAGAAAAGTGCTTAAAGTAGATGGAGGCAGACCAGAGATGTGTAATTATAGCATTCAAGATTATATAGGGGAGAAGCTCAGACAAGAAGCTCAGTAGGAGACAAACAAGAAGCTCTGCTTCTTTTAGGTAATAGCTTAAGATACATGGAAAGGAATTCTTCCTTGTTCCAGACTTCTCTTGTATTCATTACTCAAGGTATATATTACAGAGACCGCCACAGTATTGCTTCCAGCTCTTACTGGGTTTAAATATTCATTTCAGCCTGGATTTCATTCCGAAGAAAATTACTTCTGGCACAGCCAGCCAGAATCTGTTGGTCTTCTGCTTATTCGGTAAAAAATGGGGGGAATCCTTCCCTCACTGCATTATATTGTACCATTGGTGGGCTGCAACTTAATCTGCACTGCAGATTAATCCAGTGAAAAGAAGTCTGTGCTCACTTTTGCCAGCCTAATGCCGTATTTGTGCCCACCTATTTCCAGCTGCTGGTAGATCCAAACATCATAAAGTCTGGTCTTTCTTCTTTCCTGAGGTCGCCCCTGCCTCCGTGCTAGCAGCTGCACAGGATTTGCCCATCAATTGCAGTGCTCTCTCGGGCCGGCTGATGAAGTCTCAGCATGCCGTCTGGGAGCAAGCAGGAACAGTGATTACGGATTTTGCATTTTGACTGCAATGTTATTTATCTTAACTTTAGTAACGCTTTCTCCCATAACTTTCTCACAGACACACTGATGAAGCATGGGCTAGGTAAGTGGACAGTGACAGGAATTGAAAACTGGCTGAATTGCTGGGCTCAAGGGGTTGTGATCAGCAGCATGAAGTCCAACGGGAGGTGAGTCCCTAGCGATGTACCCCAGGGGTTGATCGGAGCCAATACTGTTTAACCCTTTCATTAATGAACTGGTCAATGGTGGAGAGTGCACCTTGAAAAAGTTTGCAGATGGTAAAAAACCAGGAGGAGTGGCTGATACACCAGAGGGTTGTGCTACCATTCAGTGTCCTCAGCAGGCTGGAGAAACGGCAAAACAGGAACCTCATGAAGTTCAGCAAAGGGAAGTGCAAGGTCCTGCCCTTGGACCCCAGGCACCAGTACACACTGGTGGCTGACTGGCTGGAAAGCAGCTTTGCAGAAAATGCCCTGGGGCTCCTGGTGGACAAGCTGACAATGAGCCAGCAATGTGCCCCTGCAGCAAAGACGGCCAACAGCCTCCCAGCCTGCATGGGGAAGAGCATTGCCAGCAGGCTGAGGGAGGTGATCCTTCCCCTCTACTCCGCCCTGGTGAGGCCCCATCTAGATGCTGGGTCAAGTGCTGGACTCCTCAGTACAAGAGAGACATGAACTCATTGGAGTGAGTCCAGTGAAGGGCCACAACGATGATTAAGGGCCTGGAGCGTCTTTCGTAAAGAGGAGAGGCTGAGAGAGCTGGGACTGTTCAGCCTAGAGAAGAGAAGGCTCAAGGACATCTTCTCCATATGGACAAATACCTGATGGGAGGGAATGAAGAAGAGAGAGCCAGACTCTTCTCATGTGTGCCAAGCAACAGGGTGAAAAGAAATCGATACAAATAGAAACACAAGAAATTCCTTCTGAACACAAGAAAATGTTGGGTGTTTGTTGTTTTTTGTTACTGTGAAGGTGGTCAAACACTGGAGTAGGTTTGCCAGAGAGGTTGTGTAGTCTCCATTCTTGGAGATACTCATAACTCAACTTGACATGGCCCTGGCCAGCCTGCTCTAGCTGACCCTCCTTGAATAGGGGGGGTGGACTAGATGATCTCCAGAGGTGCCTTCCAAGCTCAGTGATTCTGTGATCCTGTGTAATGCTCACGGGTCCAGAACATTGTCCAGCAGGAGACCAGGAAACTCCTCCTGCTCCTCGCAGCCTGAGGGAGAATGAGCACACATGAGCCCTCCCTGTCCAGTGAGGTAAGGCGGGCTCCTACCGTGTGAGCACATATGCACGTCAGAGAGGATAACGTCACTTCTCTGGTGGACTGCCTTTTCACTGCAGCTGTGAGGAGGCTGTGGGTGCAGGAATTAGCAGCCAGGTCTCCAGTTTCTCAGCAGGCTGAACTCAGCCTCCCTGATGCTCAAGGACTGTAACGTGTGGCTGAACTCCCTCCCTAAATGGATCTGGATAAGCTACACTTGTCAGAGGCTAAGAGGGAGCTTAGCTCCTGGCCGTGTCTCCAGGCTCGTACAGCTACGTCTGTTCCTCAGCATTGGCCAGAAAAGGGCTCAGCAACTGGCTCAGATGTTGAAGTGTAAACCCAGGATAGATGAATCTCACCTCACAAATCTAAACGGATCTAATTCGACTGCAGAATGAAAACCTAACTTTATGAAACACTAAACCCCTCATTCTTCCCATTAACTTCTGGAACCCTCATACTGAGAGATGAACAGAAAAATACATGACTGAGAAATATTTATATTTTTCCATCTCCTTATGCTCCCTTTGCCCAGTTTTTCTCCCTTTCCTGCATGTTTAGAGGAGCAGGACCAACCCTAAACACGAACAGTTACACTTCAATGGCCATGGCATCAATCTGGCTTCCTATGTACCCCTTTCACTTACCTCATTATGTGTAATAAACTTCAGATGAATAAACCTAGCAGCTCACTAAAGTGCTGACAGCACTGAAATCTTCTAAAAACTATCAAGGAAATGAAAATGACTCATCAGACATGCCAACCGATAACAAAGCAAAGCTGGACTACTCTGGCAGTTCCTGCCTAAAAATAGAGCTGTAAAAAGCCACATTTGTGGGGCTGATAACAGAGAAACAGCTGTAGCACAAAGAAAGTCACTAGAAAAAAATATTTCACAAAAAATAGCTACCCTTTTCAGAAGTCATTTCACTGCATATTCATATAACAAAATAACTGTGAAATTGTTTTAACTACTGAAGACAAGAAACTTTAAAAAGCAAGCATGGCTAATATGTTAAAGATGGTGTATCACAATTGCATTTTTAATTAAAATATTTTTTCTGTATTTTTAATTTGGGAAGAACATAGTCCTAAGTCCTTCTCCAATCTCTCAGCACATGACTTCATAAATCACTTAATTATCGCAAGTGTTGACAGACTGATCTTGGCAAACCACCTTCCAAAGAGCACTGTATGTACCATCATATTTAATAAGAATTACAAAATTTAAAGCAAAAGTCAGCTATGCTTCACCTCAAGTATTACCTCTGTCTTTGTGTTCTTGAGTTCTTTTAATAGCAAAAAAAAAGACATTTCTAGGAATTGTTGTTAGCCCTAGGGACTAGTTCAAGTCACACAAATATGGATATCCATAGTCAAAATCTTGGAATGTGACTGGAGTTTTTGGATGCTAGGGGAAAGAGGGTATTTAAAAATGTACATCGCTTTGTGAGATATATTAGTTTAGGATATAAAAACACTAGCCACCTTTAAAAACATCATTGAAATAAAAGAATACAAGACTCGATTAGTTATTAATTTCTTGCAATTAAAAAATATCCCCAAACTTGATATTCTTATTTCCCAAAAGTCTTGTGAAAAATGGCACCACGATTAACATTGCATTTATTAATATATCAGAAGAAGTCAGAAAAATATTCTAAGTATACCCTAAAAAGCAGAAGATATTCTAAAAAGCCGAGGATTGATAAGTACAGCATAATTCTTCCCCACAGCCACCCAAAATATCCATTGTTCTGGTTTCTGTTCAGTTCCCACAAATACTGCTGTCGGTGATCCATTACTTGGTTCAATCATACCATTAGATATTCAGCCCAATTCACTTTGAGCTCACCAGCCTGCGCTGATTCTGTTTTTTGTGGCACTGGCCTTGGATTAGTGGAATTGCTTCCAGCTGTGTATTAAATATCATTCCCATGTAATCCTATTTATAGAAATTTCACGGAATCTATACCAGCCAAGCAAAGGATAGTCAATATCTTGTTGGTTTGAATATTTTTAAAATGTGGTGGCTGCAAATCATACGTGCTCTTTTGAAATCACAGTTCAAAATAGTGGAAGGTAAATTCATGGGGCCACTTCACATTCAGTAAATTTCTTCTCAAAACTCTGTGGGTTTTTGGGGTTTTTTTTGAAGAAAGACAAGAAGGAAACATTGGTAAATCATTTGTACATTAATATTGTGCATATTGTGATCTTACTCTATTTCCAGATGTGCAACTTATACGAACACTTTCAAGGAAGATCTACCTTTTAACTTTTAGCTTGAACTTTTGAACAACACGAGCTCTTCTTTGTAGTTATGCAAGGAGATCTACTGTGCTTTCCAGAGGAAGCTGAATAAAGCTCAATGGTAGCAGGCATGATTCACTCTAAAATGTGGACAAATAGTGTAAAAATAGCATTGTAAGTCAGGAAAATAAATTGATATTAATAAAATCAGCTGAGTTACCTTTGAAAGCATACACTTTGCATAAACTTAAAATATTAGTTTCAGAATCTATTTATCAGTCAGTGGGATCCTCAAGACTTTTTACTGTGAGTCCCAGTACTCTGACTAGATGCAGCCACAGGATGGTGCTCGTGGACTTTGCATACTACATTATAAATTCGGGGGGGGGAAAAAAAGGAGAGAGAGAGAGAGAGGGAGCCAGACTCTCCCTTTGGCAGGCTGTTCCTTGTCCTGCCCTGAAATACATGAGCCAGCAAGCAGTCATGGGTTAGGCTGATTTATCTCTCTACATTTACTGAGTCTTCAAGGGCATTGCAAATAGACCTATCCATCTGCTTCCTTGTCTTCTGGACATTATCGTTTAGCTAAATACATAAATTAGGTACCTGAAAAGGTATAAAATGTATCACATTTAGCATCAATAAGCTGAGCATCTTACTGCTTCAGAGGAATTGTCAGTCTTGCAAGCTACTCTCTTCTTGAGCAGTACAAAGCGTTGGCCATTGCACACAGCTGGCAGTACAGTAGAATAACTGCAGAGGACAGGATCTCCCAGATTCCTAGAGCTGGGAGAAGCTTTTTAGATCTAGGAATGCTTTTCAACCTTTGCTGTAGAAAACAACTGGACTTAAAGAGTTCCTCTAAAGCTCAAACGCTTCTGCAGTTTCAGTGGAAAGATATCTGTGCACTGTGACTTCAGACAAGAGTCTGCAGGACTGGGAATCCCACTCAGCAACAGCAGGTCCCGCTTTACAGAGTTTAGTCACAGTCATCCCCCTCAGACTTGCTGCCTTCCCCTTCCCTAGGAAGAGCTCCTACTTACATTGAGAAAGGGATGCACATCTCTGTTTCACCTATGCCTGTTGCCCCTTAACTGCAGCCCTTCAGTGATTTCATTCGTAATTTTATACAGATGACCAGACACGTTGTAATGAATATTTTCATTCACCTCTTAAATTCTTGGGACTTACAACCTTGACGAGTAGCAGCCTTAATTGTAAACTCAGTCGGGAATACCATAGGGTAACTCATACTTCTATACGAGTCTAGATTCCGCAATTTCACGTCCCATTGCAGTGTCTATGCATATGGCAAAAATGTACATACGTACCACGACGCTTTTAATCAAGGTTTATACTAAGCCAGACAAGTGCTGGAACACTTTAATATAAATATTTCCCCGATGAATCATTAACCCACGCATCGCAATACCCGGCACCGGGGGATACTTGCATTCCAAGCCGTACTGCGGAGTAGGCACCTTCTAAATCACTTAAAACGAAGTGAACGAGGAATTTCGGGGAGAGGAAAATGAGTTAAAAGGTAGCAAAACCAGGAGAAAGAGGAGACCGAGCAGCACGGCACCTGCGGAGCCCCGGCCCTGCCTCCCCGCGCACCTGGCCGCGCCCCCGCCGCCGAGGTCGGGCTCGGGGGCGGAGGGCTGGCTCTCAGGCACCGCTCATGCCTCTTTTTTTTTTTTTCCCCCCTTCTTTCCACCTTCTGCTCTATAATTGCCCGCCTCCTTTCGCTACCCTTTCGCCTTATCAGATGCGGCGCGGCGAGGGGAAGAGCGGCCAGAGGGGAGGGAAGCGGCTCTCCCGCAGCCCCGCGTGAAAACCAGCGGCCGCAGCCCCGCCGGCGGCTCCCCCGCTGATGCCCGCGCAGGTCGGTGTGAGCTCCGCGGCCTCTCCCCCGGGGCTGGGGCCCGGCGGGCGGGGGGTGGCGGGCTCCGGGGGGTTAAAGCCCGCGGGGCTCAGGGGCCGCAGCGGGAGCGCTTCCCTCCACCTGCCCCGGCAGCCCCGCGGCGGCCGGCGCGGAGCCCCGGAGGGGGAGCGGGAGGAGGAGATGGAGGGGTGGGAAGTGGCGAGCTTGAGGCGGGGAGGGGGAGCCCCTCAGAAACTCTCGCAAAAGCTTTACTTTTAAAAAGAATCATAATTATAAAATAACCAGTCACGCTTTTAAACGGAGGGTCTGGCTGCCGCCCGCGTCCCCCCGCGGGTGCATCCTCCCTCCCGCGGCGCGCCGAGGCGGATCGCTTCGCCCCGGCTCCGGACGCCCGGCGCCGGCAGGGCGTTACCTCAGCGGGCGGTTGCCCGGGCAGACGAGCCCGCTCCCGCCGCGGCGGGCTGCTGCCGGCGGCGGGGGGTTCCCGGCGGGCGGCCCCTGGGTCTCACAGGGCCCGTTCCTCCCCTCAGCGCGGCCGAGGCAACGAACTCCCCGGCGTCCCGTTCTTAACCTGGGGCGGGAACTGGCTTTCAAACGGGAGGCCGGTGGGTGCTGGGGTCGGGGGGGCGCCCCGAAGAGGAGCCGGGGGGTCAGGCGCGGCGCCGGGCTTGTGAGCCGCGGCGCCTCCGGCCAGGCTGGAGCCGCGTTACGGGGGCTGCGGCGAGGCGCGAACGAAGCGGCCTCCGCCTCGCCGCCGGCCCCCTCTGCCGCCTTCCCGCCTTTCCCGTGTGGGGGCGGCGGCCGTGGCGGCGGGCCCGGCGGCTCCCTCGAGGCCGCGGCGGAGCCGGGGCGCGTCGCGCTCCGCCTTTCGCCCAGCGGGACGCCGACCCGAGGAACGCGTGCCTGTTCCCAGGCCGCGGGGGGACGCGGGGTCACGCCGCTCCATAACGAGCCGCCCAGACCGGAGAAATAAACCCCGGGCTGCCATTGCGGAGGGCAGCGCTGACCTGCCCGCCCAGGGGAAGGGTGCCAGGGCTGCGCCGCGGCGGCTCTGCCTCCTCGCCTGGGCTGGGCGCGCCTCCGCGGCCAGGGCGGTGCGGAGCACACGGCTGCGTGCCGCGTGTCCCCCGGCCGGGGGGTCGCAAAGGCAGGTTGTTCCCTCGGGAACCCGGGGGCAGACCCCCCCTCCCCGGGCAGGCGGGCGGCCTGGAGCCCACCCGGGAGAGGAGCCGTGAGCCCACGGGGAGCGGGGCTCGCCTCGTGGGCAGGGTTCATGGCTTGGGAGGGTTTGGTCTCTGCCGCCAGGGCTGTTCCGTCAGATCGCTGGTTTACCAAATAGCTAATAAGAGGTGAAATATATAAAAAGCAAGAGGAATAGGATATTTTTTTTATTCCCAGATGATACCAGCCACAAGGTGGCTGCAGACTGGTGGCTGGCTTTCCTAGTGACGTGAACCTTGAAGTGCGGGCCCTTGCAGGGATGAGCTTGTGCCTAGTTTATCCAGCACCAGTTGCATGTATCCCAATAAATCTTACTTCTCTGTGCAATGGCTTTTCTCTAAAAGCAGCAGTAGAAAGTGTTTCTACACAGGGTTCCTGTCAGTTAGGATTTATAGCCCTTATTTGGGAGGAGGGTTTATATCAAATCTAGCAGATGGGGAATTGAGCCACCACTGTGAGTGAATATTTTAACGTCTGGGTTTTACATGCGAAGAAATCTGCACATTGTCAGTGGTGACTGTATTGAAGAATGAGTTGTATGCTGTTCTTTGAAGAGTCTACATTTGGTTGGTTGTATTCCTGAGTGAGGGGAGAAGCACTGATACCCAACGCGAGATACACAAGGGATGTATTTCAGACTGTTGAAGACGTAACTCTCTTCGTTCTTCTTATGGCCTGTCACTAGGCAACTGTCTGCTGACTGTGCTGACTCGTCTGGATCCAGTCCTTGGGTGTCTGACTCTTTGTGTTCATGTAGCAGGAAGCCTGGGCACTGTGTTCGGGTTTCTGAATTCCATCTGGAGGACGTGTCCGAAGAACCAGGCACAGCAATACCGAAGTTGCTGGTGCACATCTTTGTTATTGGATCTAGCTATTTGCCTCTGTCTTGAGAGATTTGTACTGTAAGAGATGGATTAAAATATATATTTAAGTAGTGTGAAATTTGTTGGTAATTTGGCTAAAGCTTAGGTAACCTCCTGTGGATGGAATTGACAATGCTTAAGCCCCCTGTATATTTCCAGGTGGTGTAGCAAGCATTCATAACTGGGATTTGCAACAGTAGACCTACCAAGTCCTGGGATAACTATAGCAAATTGTAAATACTTGAAGAGAGAAGGAGATGTAGGTCTTATCCTCTTATCTGTTTAATAATGTTTGAGTTACTTCAGTCTGCCTTTTATATTAGACAGTGGTTGAACCACTTGCTTTATGCCTTCCTCAGAAGACAATGAAAACATGAAAGCAAATTCAGTGATGGTATGTAGGGAATATTAGAGAAAATGACACAGAAGGTAAATGGGAGGGACCTGCAAGACGGAAATACATAAACCAAAATTCACCAGAGTAAACCTTCAAATGCTGACTCTTTGTTGACAGCAAGAAACCTGTTATTAATTATCTTTATTTAAATCTCCCATAAAATACTAACAGGAGAGGGCAGCAGAAATTCTTCTTCCTGGCCCAGAAAATTAACTACAACTAGTGCAGTGAAGTTGAGTGGTAGATAAACGGTTATAAGCACCATGTTATGAGCATGTTGATGTGTCTTGAGAGGTGCTTCTATATATGGTGAATAACTGTGCTGGAAAGTGTTAAAGGCCAGGCTCAGGCAATGAAATTTGTACTGTTCTTAACCTTGCTTCTGTGGGCAGATAAATTACGCCTTCTGGAACTTGTTCTTTGGCACCAGAATTGCTTCCTGTAACCCAGCTAGTTCGCCTAGGACTACCTTGAGTGTTCATACAGTGCTGCACTCTAAAGTGTTGATGTTTCTAACTGATTAAGTTAGAGTAAATATTTTTGACCATGGTGTTACCTACAAATAGAATTAGTGCTTACTCAGCTGATACCCTGTATGCCTTCTGAGCTGTGTCTGCTTTAGTCACCGTAAGTGCTAGGTAGTGCAACAGGGAACACAGAATAAGTTGAATAAGACAGAAAGAGGAAAAACAGAGTAGGCTGTAGAGGTCAGTGAGAAGAGGACTTGTTTTTGCTCAGAACAAAGTTCTGCCTTTTTTTGACAACTGATGTGCAAAATTGCTCAGTTGAACTGATCAATGATTATTTCACTGGGGTTATTGAGTACACGCATTTGCTCTTTTATGGTAGGCTTGCAGGGCCATTCTCATCTCTTTTTATTACAGAATCCTGAAATATATAATATTAACATCACTTTCTGGATATAAAGTAGATAACAGTTTTAGTATCTTGATAAGGTGCTTGCAACACTGGATTGTATAGGGATACCCATTTTACCTTGTTATGCGTAGCAAACTCTACTTCCAATACTCATGTATGCTTCGCAAAGAATATCAGTTTTCTCTTTACATGGGCCGAATTTTCAGAACTGTTAGGTGGCCCAAATGGGGTTCTTTGTCCCTTTCAGGTAAAATATGCTTTGGTTATAAAACCACTGTCAGGATGAAATCTTGGCTCCGCTGATGTCTGTGGCAAATTCCTAATTTTTTTTTTATGGAATCCAGATTTTGCTTACACTTTTCGTTAAAGTGGATGCCTTATCTTTGGAGGTTTAATAAGTCTTTTTGTTCTATGTGTTTTCAGACCTGCTGATACTGTGCATATTGAGGGGAAGATGATGTTTTGTCGGTATGAGATACAGAGCTGTTTCTTCTTGGCTTTTTTAGCTGTCACCACTTTCTTCACCAGTAATGCCCAGGGCCACGGTGAGTCATAAATAAGAAGATGCAGCTTTTCACTCTGGTGTGCAGAAATAGGCTTTATTATTCCAAATGCAACTGTTATTTCCCTCTTAGTAGGATGTGGATCCAGTACAACTGAAATGAAGGGGGAGTTTTGCTCCTGATCTTGGGGAGGAGGGAGTAGAATTATGTGTTCATGTGTGCTCCTTGAACCTAGTATCTCAAATAGCATGAATCTTTTTGCAAATTCAGGTGTCTCAAAATGAGTTATATGGAGCATTTTTTTTTTTTTTTACTCTTATTTATGTGAAAGTACTGATCAGAGATTGCTGTGACTGTCCTCTACATAATCAAGTAAGTTTGAAGGGCCAGCTATGATGCTAAGCTTGTATGGAATATATGTTTTTTTTCTTTGTTGGAACAGTAGCTATTGTAACACTTACATCATACACTATTGCACAGGACTGTTAAATGTCACAGACTACTTCTGCAGCTTTTTTAAAAATCTCCTTTGTGGGTATTAAAAGATACTGCTGAGATTGTTAGGCTTAAACACTTGTTGGATTGTACTGACAGTGGTTTGACTTCTAGAGGAAAGTTATCCTATTTCTTGAGGAAGAAGGTCAGAAGAATGCCAATGAATTTTTGTGACTTCTAAAGATGTTTCTCTCAACTTTATGTAATCCCTTTCATATGAGAGTGCATAGGCATAACTGGGAACAGAATTTGATCCTGGGTCTCTTCTAAAGTGTCTTGTATAATGCATTATTCATGAGCACATTCAGAGAATAGCAGCAATCTGAGGCTTTCCAAGTTCTGATAAATGCAAGTAACAGTGCTGTCCAGTTTGCGTGGCACTCAAGTGCTGGGGAAGCATACCATCTTGGATGTTTGGGAATCTGGGAGTGTTTTACAAGCCTCTCCCAGAACTTAGGGACACGTGTAAGCAGTAATATTTAATGTGGGCAATGTGAGGTGAATGAAGAAATAGATGTTCCCAATGTTCAACACATCAATTCTGGTCAGAAATGAGGTCCAGAATGTTTGTGACTTAATGAGCCAATAAAGCAAAGCATATGTTTAGTCCTCTCTCTGTGTATTTCAGTCCTAATACATATGGTTAAGATTTGCAAAACAGGATTGGGGATTGAGATCCATCTCCAGAAAGTTTTGCAAAATTCCTTGAGCTTGGAAAACCATATTATCCCTCCCGCTCTTTTTCTTTTTTTTAAATGTTAATTTAATCGGTCGTATGTAAGGGAGAAAACTCTCAAACTATTAATACAATGAAATGAAGGTCAGAGAGAGTTTTTTCCACAATCATCACACCAGCAGAAGCTAGAGTTGGTGTACTTGATGAATAAAGAACAATACTTCCCTTGTTCTTATACTCTTTCAGCAAGCATCAGCTGGTGAATGCTGTGAGCAGTGATACTAAGCTAAGTGGACTATTGCCTTGGCCCAAAATGACTGTTATGTTATTGAATGAGGTGATATGAAGTCTCTATTCCATGTTCACAGAATAAAAATATCTCTTGCTACGCTTAAAGTAATAAGATGTTTCTCAAATCCTTTCTTTTCTCAAGGTTGCCACCCCTTGCAGTAAACTCTTCATGCAGCTGGCTAACTATTTACAATTTAATACAGCACTAATAGTATGTTTGTCTGTTTTAAGAAATTGTACATTTTGCCAAGGTGTAGGAGTAGCTGGTATTAGTTCCAGCTTGTGTTTCCTTCCTTTGGCAAAGATGCTCAGGTAAAGGTGTGTAATGTGACTTCTTGGAAAGGAGAATATGTTTGGGAGACTGAAATCAACGTGCCTGAAGCTACAACTTATTCCTTCAACTGAGGAGTTATCTGCGTTGAGCTACATGGCTTTATCTCATTTATTGCCTGATTGCCTTATAAACCACACAGTGCCATTCAGTTTTTACTCAACTCAATTAGTCTTTCATCACTGCTGTTTATTCGTCATTCAGCATAGTGTCACTTAAACAACAGCATCAAAAAAATCCAGCTTTGGCCTACTTATGTTCTTATATACTACACGACAATAGTGCCGGGCAAGAAGAATACTTTGGAGTTTTCCATTTATTCATAAAGTAACTTGCTTTAAGAATTTTCCTTCTGTATTTAAAAATGGAAACTTTTCTTTGTGTAGCAATAATTTCCATGTGTTCTTAATGTAATTGCTAAGTAATTGCAGTGCATATTAACTTGTTCAATTCTTATGACAAAAGTAAATTGGAAGCCACAAGGTTTAGTTAGTGTCCAGTCCTAGACTATTGGATGTCTTAGAGCTGCACATACGCAATTTATGGTATTTTTCCTTTCCATTAAGATACTGAATAGTTCAAAACACTCTTTCCCTGGTTGTCCACAAGAGTCATGTATTTGGAGTGCTAATATATCTGGCAGCAGAAAGCAAAGCCATGAACTTCTCTGTAGTTTTCTTTTGGGTGACTGCTCTAATGTTGCTGACGGCCATTCACTTTTGCCTTCTCGTAAAACCACTTAACAAGCTCTAGCTACTGATTTTTATCAGTTAACTGACTCAGCTTGGATTAATTTTTTTCCCTTTCTGCAAGAAGTGAGATTTTGTTCCACAGACAAAATAAAGGTCCAAAGAAATAAAGATATCCTCTTCAGGTTGGTGAATGTGTAGTAATTCCCATCAATATTTTGTTGTCTGTTCAAGTGTTAGACTTTTAACTTCCTTAGCTATATGTACTCTTCTATGCCAGAATGTTAGTCTTTGCACAACTAAGACACAGTTGAGTATCTGTCTGGTGAATAATTCTTTTCTTCCTTATGGTTAATTGCTGTGTGGGAATGTCCATTCCCCTGCACTGCCACCTTTGATGCAAAAAGTGCCCAGTGAAAATTGACTAGTTATGTAAAGACTATTCTGGCACAACGTTTCTAGTCTTTCACATTATAACTCCTTAGTAAACAGAAAAACTTCTGGTGATTGTGTCCTTCTTTGCTTGCAAGATCTGTGATTGTTCTTTAGGGGCTCCCAAAATTTACCTGGTTTGGTGATGGCTAATAGTAATTAGGCCAGAACTATGCTTCTTTGTTAGAAGGTGCTTTCATAAACTGTTAAGTTGGAAGTAGGACAGAATGCAATGACAGGGGAAGGAAGAAGATGGCAGAGAAAACGAACTCAAGACATGATTTTTTTTTTTTTTTTTTTTTTTTTTTGTGAATCCTTGGTGTTACTTTGTTGCTCTCTGCTCTGCCTCTTAATCCCCATACAAATTTACCACTTAATCCTGGTAAAATGTGCAGCATTTTTACACTTGCATATTGTCATTGTTCAAAAGTTTATTTGTTATTCCTTAGACGAAATAAATAATAAAAGGAATTTCATATTTTGCAAAATTCTAGGTATGATTTGTCACTCTTGGTTCATTCAGCCCCAACTATTGTGATTTATGTATAGCTCAAAGACAGAATGAATCTTGAGAATGAATTAAAAGCTGTAATCCATAACTACAGTCTGCTTGGCTTTCAAAACTTTTTGCCATAGTGTCTGTAATTTTATTACAATTATAGCATGCTGAATGTTCTTGCAGAAACCTGCCCAGCAAAACATTTTGCAATACAAGGGCCAAATTTTCAAAGAACTGATTTTGTATTTGCAGTGATTCCTGCGCACTCTCTTGCTTGCAGCCTCTCTTTCTCTAAACTTCAGGGAGGTGACAGGCGGTCTGAAGGCGAGGTCTGACACGATTGTGCCCAGCCACTGGGGAAATGCACCGTTTGGGTGTAAGCCCAGTGCTGTGAATCGGAACAGTTTTGAGTGTGTGGAATTGGTGTGCTACCTGCTGTTTCTGTCCCCTTGCCTCTCTTCTTGAGCTTGTTCTCTGAAGTCTTTGAGAACGTGGAGGTTCTTGGTGCTTATGTACTCTCTTTTCTGTGTTCTGGTGTTAAGTCCCTCAAGGCAGAGAACTGCAGAACCTGCCTTTGGTCTGGCAAAACTGTCCCTTATGGATTGAGAGGCTGGATGCAAGGGAATACATCTCTTGTATTAAACCTCCAGATTTTTACTTCTAAGATCCCAAATGGGTCTTAATGGTAGATGACATGAAAAAAACCACCACCCCAAATATCAAAAAAAACTACAGCCTGTCTCTTTCCTTTTTCTTTCTTCCCCCAAGCTTTTGGAAAAAGAAGCACGTAGGAAAAAGTAATCAGTTCAGGACAAGTCTTTGGCTGCTGCTAGTGCCAGAGCTGCATTGACTGTAGCATGTCAAATGGAGAGGCCAGAGACTGTTGGCTAGCACATTCTGCCTGTTGACTCAGATGCTCCGTATGCTGTAATCCTTAAATCTCAGAAATTTCATGAGAACCATTGGTTTATTTTATCTAGTGGACCACCAAACTGTGGGCATGAGCCTAGCTGATTAAGAGCTGTCTTGGGCCCTGGGGAAAAGAAATTGCCTCTTCCCCCCTTCAGATAATTTCCCTTATTTCTTAGACTTACTAACAGAAACCTTAAGGGTGATAGTGGCAGAGACACCAAGAGTTTGGAAAATGAAGGAGGAAGTTTAGGGGGCTGTGGAGGTAGTGCGAAGAGGAGGGGTAAGGTTGATGGAGGAGTTTAAGCTTTTCTGGCCCTTTCTATTGTTCAGCCTCTGGGTAGCTTCCTTGGCTGCCTTTCCCTCTAATCAGTTAGTTCTGTGAGCCGAACTCTATTCAAATATATAAAGACTTCCCCTTATTGACAGCCATGGATACCACAGGCTGCACAACTAGCAGCTCTGCTTCAGTTGCTTGCTGTGAAGGAGGGATGTGGCTCCCTGAAGCAGAGCAGAAATGCTATGCAGAGCGTTGTCTAACATCAGTGGAGCTTGCCTGAGCAGAGGGATGCAAAGTTGTGAAAAACTAGTTTATGCGCATAGACACAAATTTGCTGATATTGCAGCAACAGTATAGGGTGGATTTTCCATTCGTTCCTCTCTGTATTGCTTCACTGTCACCTCTTTCTCAATCATTTCATGCTTTTATTCATTTCACCTACTGATTCCATTTGAAACCTAGGTGATGGCACAATATAAACAGAAGCCAGATTTGCTTACCATCCAGATTGCCCCTGTCTAAATCTTGACCTGCCTGTGCATGCCTGCTAGTCTTGATGAGACTGAAGCAGTACTTGCAGCTGGGCAAGTCTGCGTGCTGCTTAGGCCAGTTTTGCAAATTGGGCAGCTGATGTTCCCTCAGCCTTGTGCATGCCTGTCTTTTGTTTTGGTTATTGTGTCTTCAGAAGCTTTGAAAATTTGGCCCTGAGTGACCTTAAGTGTGGGGAAACACCCACAGTAATGCGAGGTAAAGGAAGCTAGGGAATGCATATTGTTAGTGTAAGCAAGGAGAGCAATTTTAATTCCCATATATTAACAAAGAGCATTTTTATTACCAGCTTTGCCTGCTAAACTAGAGTCTTAACATCTAACACTGTTTGTCTTTCTGTCCTCTGCTGTTAGGTTGTTAGTTTACTTTATAAAGAGATAAATAAAAGGTATGTCTGAGGGAAGTAGTGCACCTGGGGATGTCATTTTTACAAACTAATAAACTGATGTATGTGACATTTTGAATAACTTGCATCCTTTATCATTAAAATTTTGTGTTGTCTTCCTATATGTGTTTATTTTTGTTTGTTTAAAATTGGTGGTTGCTTTTTATTTGAATTTAAAATGTTGTTTTCTTTCCCCACTTGCAGTGTCCCCACCAACAAGACTAAGATATAATGTAGTCAGCCCTGACAGTGTACAGATCTCTTGGAAAGCCCCCAAAGGGCAATTTACTGGATATAAGCTTCTTGTCACTCCAAGTTCAGGTAAAACAAAAGTCTGTATGTTCTCTTTTAAGGTGAAAGGACTGTCTTCCTAAGGCTGAACAGCTTTTCAGAAGCTAATGCATCCTTCAGGACTAAGGAACTGTGAGCTAGCTGAGGATAGGATAATGGAGTTTTGGCTGGTCAACAGAAGAGAGAAATCGATCTCACCAGAGCGTGGTCCTAGGCATAGAATATGGGAATTGAATGCTTAAGATAGTAGAAGTGGGTGGATGCTAGTTATGCTGCCTATGTAGTCCTTGGGAATTGTCACTGATCATCTGTCTTTACCTTTCTTCCAGTGGGGTGTAAGGAAATCTTTGAAGTGTTCAAGGGAGAGCATAGGAACCCTATTTCAGTTAAAGCTTTGAGGTGGATCTCCCTGGGCCTTCTCCCATAGTGAGGTCCCCACAAAAGACCAAAAAGATTTTAGACCAAACTTTAAAAAACAAAACAAAACAAACCTTTCAAATTTTTTTTTGAATGAAAACTTGAAATGTAAAGATAGGCAACAAAGTGGCTATATCAGGCTACCTGTGTAGAGGTACTAATTCTGTACACATTTAAATTTAGATATAGATACACTTAACATACAGCTAAAAAACATAATTGTACATATTTGTATAGATCTTTATATTATATATATATATGCATAGAAATGTTTAATATTTTTGTTTATACATGAGAATTTCCTTGCCCAAAGGAAGTGGGCAAAGAGGGTATTCAGAGATGATGTGGGTACAATGGGGTCAGAACTGGCAGCCAGTCACAGAGCAGTGTGAAAGCCTGTGGGTGTGATGTTACCAAACTTGACAGCTTTTTGTCAAATGTTTCTTTTTTTCTTAATTAATAGCTTTGCTGGACACCGTGGCTATTCCATGAGGCCCAGATACAAAGGCTGATTGATTCATCTTGGAGTGTTTCTATCTAAGAAAACTGCTCTGTGTCTTTGGTCAGGCTGCCTGACTTCTTGCTTTTCTGGGGTGCCCTCTGTCCTGGCTGTGTGGATAGTACCAAGAGTGGGAACACTTGGGTCATTGTAGAGCTTGAGATAGTCTTAAGTCATTACATTTACCGTGCTATAAGAAAAGCAAACAAAGTTATGTATTTGTGGGTTTTTTGTCTTTTCTCTTACAGGTGGAAAAACCAATCAATTAATTCTTCAAAACACTGCGACCAAAGCAATTATTCAAGGTCTTATTCCAGATCAAAACTATGCCCTTCAGATCATTGCATTCAGTGAAGATGAGGAGAGTAAGCCAGCACAAGGCCAGTTCAGAAGTATGTGTCTTTTTATGCCTGACATGCAGAATTTATCAGATATTTAATGTAATTTATGAAATTGTAACAAAGTCTAACACAAAGGGGGACAATGGAAAAACAGTTTCTTTGTGGTGGGAGGCTAATCGGAGCCACAGATTTTAACTGGTACATAAACAGCTGGAGGCCTGAATTGATCCAGTTGCTCTTGCACAGGGGATCCTTGCTTTGGGCTATCTTTGTTTCCATTGGTTTGGAACCCCTTTCTTCCCCATTCCATTATGAAATTAGCCAGTATCTCATGGAAAAGAATCTTCAGTGAGCGGAAACAAGAAGGGAAGTGCTATATTCTGATACTTAAAAAATTTCCTTCCCTTTGTCCAACTTTTTATTAAAACATTCTTCTAGCTATGCCAACTGGCAACTAGTTGCTAGTTCAATGATACTATGAAAGGCTAAATTCTTACTGGTCTTCAGCTGTCAAATACATTTACAAATTATGCTTAAGACTTTATCTGACCTATACATATTCTTAATGTCTGTATAATGGTCATATATATGTCTTAGCTGATTTGTCTTGATCTGCATCTTAAACAGTTCAGTTCAATATGATCAGTGGAGATTTGGTCAATAAAGACAAAAATGTGACAGTCTGGGAGTACAGTTGAAAGCCTACTGAATTCCCTTGACACTGAATATTTCTCACTGTCACTGCAAAACCCCCTTTCTCTTAGAACCAGCACAAGATAAAATATGCTGACTGCTTGATGTGGTGTGTGTCGAAGTCTTTCTAGCTTTTCATCGCTGCAACTGTGTGTTTACTACTTTAAGTTCTATCCTGGTTAGGAAACCCACAAAACCACACATTACTTCAGCATTAAAGAGCAGCCCACAGAAAGCTATAACAACTTCTATAATATTAGGTGTGGCTGCTTTTTAAACTACCTCTATTCTTCAGGAAAAGTAGAGCTGGCAACTTAATTTAAGAATATGGGGGTTATGTTCTATTTAGTATACTCTTTCTTTGCTGCAGGTGAAAACATGTAGTACTTAATGAGACTGGAGTTTCATTTGACAACATGATGTCTTGCATGAGTAAAACCAGATACAGCATGTATACAAATCCTTCTTTTTTGCTATCCTGTATTCTATGTTTTATTCCCCTTCTGACAAGTGGTCACTAATTCTTGAGATGAAAAAAAGGTCAAACATAACAAAGCTTTGAGAATATCCTCTGGTTTAGTGCATTGGAAGTATGTTTTTAATGCTGCTGAGTTGTAACTGATGTGCAAAGAATTCTCAAGCCTACAATAAAATTTTATTGTTAAAAGAGCATTCCTCTTTATATAGCCAGGTATACTTTCTTATTATAGTGCTGCTTGTAAGTTATTGTACATAGTATGCAATTAACAAAGATAACTGGGGAATTTTTTCCTTTTAAAATGCAGCTGTAAAAACATGCACTAGATAAGTTTTTTTTGTCTGTGTAAATATGTGAGTAAAACTGGTGTGTTCTTGTCTATTTTTTCTATGTGGTTAGAATTTTAACAGTTAGAAATGGCTTTCCCAAATCCAGAAATCTCTGTCAGGATGTGACCAACTTGTCTCCTTTGAGCATATTCAGACTTTTGTACTGTTTCTCTGGAGACTTGCTGCTCAAGAGCACTAGCATTAGAGGAGGCCATCAAGCAGCTCCTTAGCCTTTTCTCAAAGGAATGTTCTTAGAAGGCTAAGCAATGGCATCCTTTTTGACTAGTATAATTCTGGTAATTTCACGGCTTTTATTTTAGCTGGAGACTTGTTTAGGCAAGGATTAAACCTAGACTTCTGAGTAAGACCTGGTGTCATCGTGGTTTTATCTGTAACCCAGCTAATAGCTTTTACCAAGGTAGATCTTGGTTGACTCCTCAGCAAGCTTGTGGACCTGAATTTGCTTCTGAATCAGTGCCACAACCGTTTGCTAAAGGTAGAGGTGACATACAGGTACACATGCTGTGTTAGTAAGAAGAGGAGTCAAAACTTCAGTTATTTTTTCACCAGTTTTCCTACCTCTATAACTGGAGTGCGAGGGCTGTAGGCTCTGCAGAGGGTTATCGCACTGAGAAGGTCACACTTAGATGTTTGACAATGGCTTGTTGTCTTCCTAAGACCTTAGGATGGTCTTGTGATTGTATTTTGAATTGAAACTTGGAGCCCTCTTGGCTGTTACAGATATTCCATATACTATTGGGTAAATTAGTGAAATCCATTTGACTTTGGTTCCACTTCTATAAAACAGAATCCTTGTCTATTTTATCGTATGTTTCAAGAGACAGATAACTTTCTTTCACCCTCTCATAGTGTTTTTTGAATGATGTAGCACAGAGAGACTCTGATCCTGGCTAAGACTCAGTGCCTGCTTGGATGATCCAACTCTACATAAACTAAAGATTTTAATTGGAGTAGAATTTTCTTTTCTATGAAATATATTCTCTGTTTCATTCTTTTAAGCTGTTCCCTGCCATTGTAGACAGCTGGGGTGTTGACACCAATTAGCACTCGAAGGAAATTATGAAAGGATTTTTTTTTTCTAATATGTGACTTTAGCAATGATTTTGCCAGAATCTTTCAGACTATGAGTAGAGTGATAGTGGCTACTAATGTAATATTAGGAATTGCTAATCAAGGTGGGTTCTGCTTGGCTGTTATGAGAGATTTGGGACATAATAAGGGAGGTATTCCACCCACTTGTGGGACAGGAAACTGTTGAAGTACGAGCTTTGGAGCAGCTTTGCTCTCATGGGACTATTTGGTGCCCTGAACACAGATTTGGGCATGGGATCTAAGCTGATTCTTTGAAGAGGATAATGTAACAGCTGGCTTATGTGCTTTTGTGTTGAATGACTTAGAGTGGAACTCTGCAATGCTGGACTTTCACCAGCTAGCTTTGCCAATTTTCTGGACTATATTTCCAGTGCTGGATCTTGTCAGTGTGGGCTTAGGTGCTGATGTCACTGTATTTGGACTCTCCTGTGTGAGGAGAGTCACTTTTGAGAACTTTAATGATGATAGGATGGGGAAAGATTCATAAAAAGAATAAACCCAGAGGGAGGAAGGAGAAAACCCAGTAAGCATACCTATGCTAACCATACATATGTTACCTAAGCATATCGCAAGATGTTGCGTGCGACTTCTCTATCTGGAAGAAGAAAACTGCATGCTTCTGACTGTGCTGTTTCTAGTTTGATTGATTATTTTTTTTTTTCCCTCCTTACTTTTCAGTTAAAGATATAGAGAGAAGAAAAGAAACAAGTAAATCCAAGGTGAAGGATCCAGAAAAAACAAATGCGAGTAAACCAGCTCCAGAAGGTCAGATCATAACACATGACTTCTGTGATATCCTGAAAATAATTAGTTTTTTTATTGAACTTGGCCATTGTATAGATTTTCTTTAAGTCAGTACTTTAAAACTGGTTCCCAGGGTTAAGTTAAACAGAAGGGGAAAAAAAAATCGGTATTTTCAGGAATATTGGAGAGTTGCTTCAACAGAGGTACTGCTTTTAGTTCTGTGTTTGCTTTCCCACTTCATACAGTAAGCACTAGAATCATAGCATTACTAAGGTTGGGAAAGACCTTTAGGTTAACGGTTGGACTTGATGATCCTAACACTGCTAAGTCCACCACTAAACCATGTCCCTAAGCACCACATCTACACGGCTTTTAAATACCTCCAGGGATGGAGACTCAACCACTTCCCTGGGCAGCCTGTTCCTGTGCCTGGTGAAGTCAGTCCCTTTTGGTGAAGAAGTTTTTCCTAATATCCAACCTAAACCTCCCCTGGCACAGCTTGAGGCCGTTTCCTCTTGTCTTATCACTTCTTACTAGGGAGAAGAGTCCGACCCCCACCTCACTACAGCCTCCTTTCAGGTAGTTGTAGAGAGCAATAAGGTCTCCCCTCAGCCCCCTCTCCTCCAAACTAAACAACCCCAGCTCCCTCAGCCACTCCCCATAAGACTTGTGCTCCAGACCCTTCACCAACTTCACTGCCCTTCTCTGGACACGCTCCAGCACCTCGATGTCCTTCTTGTAGTGAGGGGCCCAACACTGAACACAGGACTCGAGGTGCGGCCTCACCAGTGCTGAGGACAGGGGCACTATCACCTCCCTGGTCCTGCTGGCCACGCTATTCCTGATACAAGCCAGGATGCTGTTGGCCCTCTTGGCCACCTGGGCACACTGCTGGCTCATGTTCAGGCGGCTGTCGACCAACACCCCCAGGTCCTTTTCTGCCAGGCAGCTCTCCAGCCACTCCTCCCCAAGCCTGTAGTGCTGCATGGGGTTGTTGTGACCCAAGTACAGGACTCGGCACTGAGCCTTGTTGAATCTCATACAGTTGGCCTCGGCCCATTGGTCCCGCCTGTCCAAAATAATAAACTACATACCACCATGAAGAGCACAAAAGCAGTCTTTGAACCTGCATTAAAAAATCATGTTGCCTGTACTTCCCCACTGGGTGAACTTTGAGTAGTGAAGGAATTGAGCGTGCGTGTGTGCATGTACATAATAACTTCGTATCATCTTGGCTGCAAGACAGACTTGCAGTATTAATTCCCACCTAAGGTCAAATTGGTGTTATTGTATAATTAGACACGTGATAACTTGATAACTCTGTCCTAATGTAGGTCATATATATGAAAACATTTGAAATATTTTGAGGGACAAAAAAGGAGTTCATTTTGTCCGGTTGCAAGGAGCCAATCTTCTGCTGAAATGTGGCATTACACGTCATGAGAAGCTCATCTAGTATGGACAGTAAAATCTATTTCAAGCTTAATATAGAACTCTATTTCCTGATATTCTGAAATTCAAATAGCATCTTCTTTATGAAGTAACCCCAACAGTAATTATTCCCTTCAGTGGTTATTTATGGTGTACAAGCACAGACGAGAACAGCTTGATATGACCTTAAATAGTTCCTCTGTGAATAAATCGGACAGTTTCAAGAATCCTATTTCTCCTGTCCCTTTTAGCTCTGTCTCCTACTAATGCAAGTATCAAAGACCTCACCCAAAGCTCCTTGAAGCCCATGCAAGTTTTTCTCACTTCAGTGGGTTTTTCTTATTACCATACATACTTGTGCCATGTTGTATTTATTAACACTATGCAAGTTTGTTTCCATACAGCATTTCTCAAGCCAAAGCACCTTTGAATTCATCACATTGGGTGCACTGGGGGAAGTGTTAGCTAGTATTGACAACACTTAAAGAAGCAAGTTATACCTGCTAGTGCCTGATGGGGTAGTGGATAGGTGAACTTTCTTTCATGTCTAGAGGAAGACTGAGTTGGAAGAAATGAGAGAACTAAAGAAGGAAAATGTGATTTGTTTTCTTAATGAAGGACAAGTGATAAAAGCTGAAGGAGGGAAAACTGGGCCTGTAATAGGAAAATGTTGATTAAATGCAGACAGAGGAAAGTGTCTGCCAGACTGTGGGAGAGGATTTATGCTTTTTCATGGAGTAGGGGCAAAAATACAGTTGGCAAGAGGACATTGGATCTGCACTCTCTCCCTTTTTAGGCTTCTTGTTTACGTGTAAAGGCTTTAGCTCAATTGCTTTCTTCCTCCCTGCACAACTTTTTACTCATCTAAACTTCTTCAGTTGTATCGGGGCAGTTTGTATCAGGGCAAAATACACTTCCATCCAGCACTTGTGAAAAGCTATTGCCTTACACTTAACTGCAGCAGGTCTTACTAGAAAACTGGGGTATATATTTGAAAGAAAGGCAAAACTTACAAACTTCTTGATCAGCAAAACTGACCAAAAAGAAAAAACATTATGCTAATTTTTAGGAATTCTTGATTTTGTTTAGCCCTATTCCCAACCCAGCTATATTTTAATGTAAAGTAATAGACTTTTTTCCTACTGTCTAGCTATTGCATATTTCTTCCCTTTGCGCAGTATAATGATTATTCAAAGTAATGGAGATTCCAACTGAATGACTTCAGTGGGAGTAGGGTGAGAGTCCAAGCAAAAACGTTGTGCAGAAATAACAGCATCAGCAAAAAATGCGTAGCTGGGATAGAAGTGAATTCAGAACTGATTACACAAAGAGTGATGGTATCAAAACTTTCCTAGTTTAATATATAAAGACCGTTCCACCTCAAATTGAAATTGGATCAAAAAGAATAAGGAAGAATGTGTGAAAGAAATGGGTTAAAGAAATAAGAGCAAAATTTTATGGCAAAACCATGAAGAATAACTTGATCCTCTGCAGGTGTTTGACAGGAGGTGATTTGAGTATGACCAAATTAATTCAGGCCAGCAGTTAATTGGTTTCATAACAATTTAGTATATGGCTAAATGTGATGGATTTAATAGCAACCCTGATACATTCTGTGGCTGTGTTATATCCTTGATCAAGTTGGTAAGACCTTAGGAGTTAACAGTACAAAAGAAATTATTAGATAGTATAATCTCTTATCTGAAAACAAGAGCAATCTTTGCTCACAAAGCAAATTGAAAACAATCATTGGCCAGATTGGTATTGTCAGTGGTTGTGGCTACTGCTCTTGTCTTGACTGAAAGAATAGCAAAAGCCTATTTCACCATTTCTGCAAGTATGAGAGTCAAGTTCAGATGCAAGGAGGTGCCTTCTGTGAATGTTTGCCCCACTTGTTACAGAAGGATGTTTATATACAAAGAAACTAGAGTGTCTTTGCAAGCCTTAGGAAGGCAAAGGTCATCAGTCGTTCTCCTGCATATGCAGAATTGTCTGGCAGAATTCTCCAGTGTGAATATTAGGACAGGTTTGGCATTTAGTAGGCCAGAAAATCCAAAATCAATGTTCTGGGACAAAAATGATAAAGCACAGCAATACACTTGTCAGTGTGTGTGAAAAAGCATGTGGACTCTGTCAATAATGCAAGGTCCAGTTTGTGCATTATAACAACTCATGTATCCTGCTGATTTTCCTGAAAGGCACAAAAGGCACATAATCACTGAAATTTGTTGTTTATAAATACTTAGCTAATATACTTTCTTTAGGGTCACATAATAAAACCCAGAAATTTGACTTTCAATTTCAGTGGGACAAAGATTTCACCATCAGCCTTCTACTCATAGCTACCAGCTCTTCACTAAGAAATACAAGAGGGATATCTGTATTAATGATTCCAGATGGTGTCAAAGCTTCTCACTCTTATTTTCGTCTGTGGTTTGGAGGACTGATTCTGCAGTGCTGTCTGCTATTTGATTACGAAGTGTCTGAGGCTCTAGTGCTGGGAGGTGTGGATGCCTTCTCCTAAACTCCTAAATCTACCTTTTTCTTCTGTCCTTAAATTAGATTGTGTTTGGGTTTTGCTCTGTCTTTATGGAACTCTGTCAGTGGCTTGTGTGGCTTGCTAGTAATTTTTCCAGCAGCTTCACTAACCTAGATTAAAATTTTCTGTCTATTGTGTCCTGCCCATTCAAGTAGTTTGAAAAGATTTACTCCTTTCTTTCCTGCTCTAAGTACTATGGTCTTATCTCAAACAAACCTCCAGTGTATATCCAGTATGTCATTGTGCCAAATTAATTCAAGTTTAATGTCTAGCACTCATCCATCAAATGTTCACTTTATGTTTGATTTCCAGAAACCTTCTCTAGTTCTTCTGCACAACCACTTTCAAGTCTTGAATCTTCTTTCTGTATTTTTCAGAACCTGTCAGTTTTCAGCTTAGTGATTTATCACTGCTGTGCACGCTCGTATTAATAATGTCAGAAGCCTTTTCTCTTTCACTCTGTTGAGATAAAGCTCACAGACTCAGCTTCTTTCAGCACACACTGATATTTGAGTACTTGTACCCTGGCGCTTCTCCAGCTCCCTCATGTACAAAGCTCCTTTCTGTACAGCGACAGGGGTTAATACATTCTGTGCCTTCTCAGATGTTTTACAGTTTCTCAGAGTGCTTCTGCGAGTGATTCTCTAATCAAATCCCTTTGGGGAGGGGAGAATGACAGTGTTTTGACTATATCCTGTGGCAAATATGTCACTATATCCTTTCTCTGTGTGTCCAAAATGTTTTTAGCCACTCATTTCAATAAAAACAACAAAACACTGAGGGCCAGTTTTATTTTCTTGCTTGTGGACTTTATTTTGTTTTTTTTTAGTTGAGAGGTGTGGTGCCTTAGCCCAGGCTAGCAGCCAAACTCCCACCTAGCTGCTTGCTCACTCCCCTCCCCAGCAGGACGGGAGAAAAAAGAGGAAGAACAGGAATGAAAAAGCTCATGGGTTGAGATAAAGACAGGCAGACTGCTTACCAATTACCATGGTAGGCAAACAGAGTCAAAATTATTGCCAATTAAAATAATTAAAAAAAAAAAATGCTAATGTGGGTAGTAGGAAACAAAAAAGACAAACATTAAAACAACAGCTTTCCTCCGTGCTTTTCCAGGCTCAACTTGACCTCCTCCTTCCTCCCAGACTGCTCTCCTCCTCCCTTGTTATCAGTGCAAGTTACACTCAGTCCAGGTCCCTTCAGAGAGGAAGCAAGTGGTGCAGAAGGGGTGTTAAGGGGTTCTGATCAGGACATAGTGGTTTCTCTCTGCCATTCCTTTCTTCTCACACCTTTCTTGTCCTCTACAGACTGCAGGGAATATCTGTTCCACCATGAAGCACCTCCTCTTCCGACCTTGGGGGTCTCTTTGCTGTTTCCCACTTTTTTTTTTTTTTTTTCCCCCCCTCCTCCTCTCTCTGCCTGGCATTTTCTGCCCTTTCTTAAATATGTTTTTCCAGAGGTGCCACCAGCTGTGCACAGGCACAGGGTGGCCCCTGGCCTCTTCTCGAAAAGGCCACGCCTGCTGGCAAACCTGGGCACAGACACCCAATACAAGAGATGCTCTTATTAATGCTCTACTAGAGTAAAGCGTTTACACAGTCTTAAACCTGTCCTGTTCAGAAATTCCTGTATGCAAATCTCAAATTGTGATGATTTAGGACAGCATAGAGCATGCATGGACCAGATTTCTCTTCTGAATCAAGTTTTTGCAGGGTAAGCCTTCTACGGACTGCAGGCTATTAAAATGATGAGAAATAAGCTCCCATAAAAGACTGTGATTTATGTATGATGCAATTTAACAGTTACTTTCTCATCGTAAAGTGCATGTAATATAGTCATATAGTAAGTATGACTTGTTAGGGAGGTCAGAGATCTTCACTGCACAGAACATGCTGGTTAGTTCAACCTTCTCAAATGAAAATTGCATTTCATCCCTGGACCAAGTCAATTAGGGGCAGGTGTGGTTATTTTACCGATTCCTATGAAAATCTAGTTAAAAAGCCTGGGAGAACTGCAGCTTTTTAAATCCCTTAGATGCTTCTTTCTGATGGAGTCACCTTTAGCATGCGCCAGGAACCAAACTGGCAGAACATTAGCCAAGCTGCCTGGGCTGCTGTGGGGCCAGCTGCATGACCTGAGAAAAAGGGTATTGCCCCTCAGTTCTGTGGCCAAACAGAGTATACAGGAGGAAGCTCTAGGATAAATCAACTGACAATAAAAGCTAGATCTGAGTTTCTCATCGTGGAAGACTGAGACCAGCAGGGAGAAGTTTAGGAAAAAAGATTTATAGCTAATCTGTTGGGTCATGGGTATAGAAAGGACAGCTTGGGAATGGAAAATTAGACACTGGATGAGTAAAAAATAATGCAGAAATCATAGTGGGCCTCAGAGATAGGAAAAAACTGCAGAAGCTCTTTTTAATGAGCTGTGTAATGCCATACCTTGTCTGCCACAAAGTATAACAGAAAGGTGCAGATGCCAGGTTATATTATCTGTGTGTAGGTAATATAACGTGAACTAATGTTAAAAACATTGAATAGTGACTTCATGTGTTTTGATTGATATTCCTGCATTTGTATATTAATTTAAGTATAAAAGTTTTTGAGGAAGAGGTAAAAATGATCTGTAAGGATAAGCAAGTATTTCCTTTGAAAGAATTTAATATTATTATTAGTGACCTTTACTAGTGACTGTTAGTGAATTTAATATTAGTGATATTATCATGATTATTATGCATACAGATATTATAAATACAAGTTATAAATATCATGGAGAATGGCTGGTCACTCAGTCAGAGTTCCTGCTGACACATGCTGGTCCCACTCTCCTCTTTGTTTTCTTCACTACTCAGTGCTGCACAAAGAAGAGATTTTGGTTGTATTGTACTAAATTTCAAGTTTTTAGCACTTTCCGAGTTCGTTATCATAAAGTCTCCTAGAAAGACACCTGAAACCATCTGTCATGTGATAATTACTTGCTAAGTATTAATAGGAGTAAGTATGCCTGCAGTTTCTTTCAGGTGAGTGTGGTCTGCCAGTGCTCTGAATCATGGAGAAACAATATCTCTCTGGTGCTGGATCTTTTGTAGTTTTTCTTGTGAACATAGCTTTTAGCTTCTTGGTCCATGTCTAGAAAATAGGTGGAGTTCTCAGCTGCCTGTGAAATCTGTGTAGATGTATCCAAAGTTACTCTATTTTGCAGTGAGATGGTTTTTCATTTTTTTTGTCTTCCCAACGTATTTTACATTATTAGTGATATTATTATTTACATTATTTCTACAGTCGTTCAACGTAAATGTTTCTGAATGATTTTTTTTTCCCATAATATTTTTTTTCTTCCAGTGCTATGCACACTATCAGATAACGCAAAAAGCATATCATTCCTCAAAATGACATGGTATACATATCTGAGGTTTCTGTTGTAACAGCTCTTGCAGTGAGGTCATATCAGTCTTCGGATACTGATAGAAATGAGAGGTATAGTAAACTTGAACAATACACTGATTTGCTTTCTTCTTGCAATACTGCTACCACCTTTGATGCAAATAAGCTTTGACATTCACTCTGTAGCAGTTGAATGGCACTGTTTAGGCAGAGTAGGAAAAAATCCATGGAGAGGTATATTAAGATACTATTCAGCAGAAGAGACTAATTATCTAATTTATTAACTTGTCTGTTTAGTTAATGTCAGATGCTTCAGTAAGTATTACTAGACAGTATGAAATGAGTGCTATGAGGTATTTGACTAAGCCACAGGAATGAATACCTTCTGAACTTCTGCTCCATTGGACGTGTTTCATAGTTTTACTCACTTCATCCTGGCTAATGGAACTGCAAATGTTGATTTTAGTCATGACATTTTTCTATTTTTTTATTACTGAACTCCTAGGCTATGGAACTCATTAACTATGTCTTTACGCAACCTATAATTGGCCTTACTAACAGTGTTTCCCTCAGCTTTCTGGGGGGCACTTTAGCTCTTGTATTATAAGCAAGCAGAAGAAAGAGATGGTAACTATGTTGTGTGAGCATTTTTCCTCAATGCCATTCTGTTCTTCCTAAACTGTCCTTGTCTTCCCAGCCCTTGCACATTAATCTGCTTCTGCAATCTGAGGGTAAAAGCAAAGTTTATTGGAAAGTACTTGGCTCTTCCACTGTTGATATGATTTCTCTTTTGTCTTGTGTTGGGGATCACTGAATGGTGTAGCCCTGTAGAAGCAGGCAGGGTTGCCCTAGCTCCATGCCCCCAGATCCAACCAGTAGCAAGACTGAGCATGTAGTGCCAATAGGTGTGGGGTGATCAAGCAAAAGGCTTGGCCAAAGAAGTACTAACCAGCCACCTGTGTAGATGTTACTTACTAGCCCCCTTTGTCTTTCTGTTTTCCCATGCTTGTTCCTTCCCAAACTACCTTGATCCCTCCCTTTCGTTGCCTTTTGTTCCTACCCTAAACATATCATACTAAATCTTGTACAATCCCTAGATACTCTTTCTCATAAGTGTCATTACCCCCTAAGCAGTAACCCCCACCAGTGTGAACCATGAATAGACCATGTTATGAAGGAAGTACAAGTTATAAAAATCTGAGTGCAAGTTATAAATATGTGTTGCTGATCTTGGAAGATACCAGCAACATGAGACCCCTGTAATTAATGTTTAGTTTCTGGGTCTATGCTGTACTTAAACAAGAGGCAAACACCAACCTACTTGGCCTGAGGCTGCATAATAAGTAAAGCACAAGGTCACCAGGGAGGTATCTTGTGACTTTTGATAATTCCATGATTAGTATTTGCTGATTGGTGGGGTTTTTTTAATTAAAGTTTCTGCTTACCTTTTTTTTTTCCTTCCAATGCAGTGCAGTATAATATCAAAGGGTTGCTTGAACTAGATGCAACCAAGTTTACTACAAAACTGATAGCAGTGCAGCTATATTGTCCAGTACAGCACTCTCCCTGGTGAATGCCCTAGCCTGCTCAGAACTAGCTAGCAGGACTTCTACCTTGTCCTCCATTACAAAGTGTGGACATAACCCTGGACATTAGTGTTTAGCATCAGTTTCTTAGATGCTGCAGAATAGAGACAGATGCATCTCCTACTTTGGAGATATAGTAAGTTCTTTAAACATTGTGGAGTACTTCAGTATGATAGGGTTCATTTTTGGACATGTGTGAGTTAAAGTCTGCATCAAAAAATATAGTGAATTTTAGAACTATTGATTGCATTTGTCTAAATGGTAGGCTACTGTATACATTTCCCTAAAAGATGGTTATACATCCTACTGAGACTTGAACGTTTTATCTTTGCAGTGTCTGTAGGGGGTATGTGGATGCATTACCTTGTCATGTATGAAACAGGATGCAGGTTTGCTGTCATTTAACTGCCTCACAGCTGGGGACACGTGCTCTGTGTAGGCTGTTACATTACTTCTGGACTGCCTTCTTTTTTTTTTTTTAGTTTACTTTTGAGTTCTGTGCATCTTGACAAGGGTTTTAGTAGTCTTTACCAAAAATCCTTTCTTTTCAGCGCTATGTGGCATGCAGTGACATGCAGTCCTTTGACCTGATTGTGAATAGCTCTTGTGTGTGTGGTGTATACCTGCCTGTTCTAGCATTTGCTAATCAATTAAAGATAATATGAACATAAAAATGAATCTATTATCTATGCTTCTTTGGGCAGTGACCTCAGATCCCCCTGCCTCCCTTGAGAAGACTGGGGAATGCTTGGACCATGCTGCAGCATTCTGACAACATTTTGGACCACCACAAAGCTTTGGCAGCATTTATAATTGTGCTCCCCTCACCACTCTGTTCTGACCACTCTGAAGCTGCTTAGCCCAGGAATAGTTTTATAGACCTATTTTGGTTTCAGACTCTGTCGCTTTGGCTTTGGACTCATTTGGCTTTGTTCTGCCCAACCTTAGCCCAAGCAGAGGATCCATGATGCATCCTATCTCAGCTTTCACTAGTGAAAGCCGCACCTGACCATCTGATTTTTGCCAATAGGACTCTCAGTTAAATGTCTGCATCCAGTCTGGTTTCACTGCTGGTCAGATCACCATCCTGATGTGGTGCTAAAAGATCTCTGCTCTGGACTCCACTTAGAACCTGCCCAGCAATGCTATCAGCAGGCCCCCATCCATGCTAGGTTGGTGGAGCATGGCTTTTTTTGACAGTGACTGCTTTTTAACTTGTGCCATGCAAGTGATGGCTTTCCATCCGTCTTCTATGTGACTCCTCATGGACATCATCTTCTTTCTCAACTTCAGGTGATGCAAATATCTGTTTAAAAGCAGGAGATGAAGTAAACTTGTCAGAATATACCATTGCTTTCTTTGACATATGAATTCAGGATACCCCATCCAAGCCATATTGGTTTCTGTGCTTCTCAGAAGGTAGAATCTGATGAGAGGCATCCATTAAGTTTCCAAGCCGGTCTATAAACCTGTGAGCCACCATGCAGAGCTTTGTACGTTAGAAATTCCTTGTTAGTCACTGGAGGACTTACAGGAGGACTCTTGCAAGGAAACTCTTGGGTAAACTCCCCTTTAGTGTCCAGAAAGTTTAGCTGATTGTGCTGTGGATGATCAATGCTTGTTCCAGGAGTTCATCAGATGAATTCCTCTGGAGGACATAGCTAAGCTTTTGTATCCTTTGACTGCTACTTGCAACTTGGATTTCCTTTTGCAATGGCAATACTTTTATGGACCTGGCCAGGATCCTTTGGCAAACTCCTGCTTCCTGCCTCCCACGACTGGAAAACCTGATAGGAAGTATCAGCACTGACATGGACAGAATTCTTAAATGCGTTTCCTTTGCCATCATTTTGGTAGTTGCTTTGGAGAAAACCAAATTTGGAGATTGCAGCATTTACATCTGCCATCTGGCCGAACTAAATAGCCATTAGTTTACTTGCAAGTGTGTTGAAATCATCTGAATAAGAGAGAAATATGTTCTTGAGAGAAAGCAAGCTTGAAACTGAAGGCCCAGAAGTGGCCATGAAGGCTGGAATTGGGAAGGGCTTCACTTTGAGCAGTGTGCTTTGATCCTGACAGAAGGAATCCCTGATTGAAGTGAGAGCAGGGAAGAGAGAGCAACAGAGAGAGAGAGATTGGGGAGGGAGGAGTTGATCTTCACATAAGAAGGGTCTCAGATATATTTTGTAACAACTGCCTTGTCTGTTTTTGATATCTGTAAAATTGTGAATACTTTTATTTACCTTAGCCTAGTTTGAGATTGAGTATTAACATGGAGGTTGCTGGATACCTTTTTTCAATTTGTGTATGCCAGACAAAGTCTTGCTTTGTTCAGAAAATAAAAAGCTTGGCTTTAGAAATTACGGCCAGTCTCCATTCTTACCCAGGGATTCCACTTATCTTCTGGCTCCTCCTTTCTGTAGGAGGAACTGCTTTTCTTCCATCTGTCAGTACGTTAACATCATATAAATGGTCGTGGTTGTGCATTACCTCTCGTGCAGTGTTCCAGGCCAGGCAGAAGCTGGAGATCGGACATACTGCCTTTCTGTTATCCACAGTCTCCCTCCTTGTCCCTCTTTAGGAACTCTCCTTGAATGCATCTGCTTCATTGAAAAGTATACACAGGTTTGACAACAGATATCTAGAGAATCTGTAGCTCAGGGGAAAAAAAAAAAAAAGCTTTATAGGTCTCTTTCTGCTCTCTCAGAGTAGAAAGAGAGACTTAGCCCATCTTGGACCTAAATGTAAGTTTCAGTTTTGTCATCCAGCTTCTAATATCAGAACTACTCAGGTTCATAACCCTTGAGTTGCAAGATGCTTATCCTCAGGTTCATAACTGTCGTGGTTTAACCCCAGCTGGCAACTAAGCCCCACACAGCTGCTTGTTCACTCCCCCGCCGTGGGATGGGGGAGAGAATCGGAACAGTATAAGTGAGAAAACTCGTGAAGTGAGACAAAGACAGTTCAATAGGTAAAGCAAAAGCCGCACACGCAAGCAAAGAAGAACAAGGAATTCATTCACTACTCCCCATCGGCAGGCAGGTGTTAAGCCATCTCCAGGAAAGCAGGGCTCCATCACATGTAATGGTGACTTGGGAAGACAAATGCCATAACTCTGAACTTCCCCCACCTTCCTTCTTCTTCCCCCAGCTTTATATACTGAGCATGATGTCATATGGTATGGAATAGCCCTTTGGCCAGTCTGGGTCACCTGTCCCAGCTGTGCTCCCTCCCAATTTCTTGTGCACCTGGCAGAGCATGGGAAGCTGAAAAGTCCTTGACTAGTATAAACACTACTTAGTAACAGCTAAAACATCAGTGTGTTATCAACATTATTCTCGTACTAAATCCAAAACACAGCACTATACAAGCTACTAGGAAGAAAATCAACTCTATCCCAGCCGAAACCAGGACAATAACCCTTGAGTTATAAGATGTTTGTCCTCATATCTCTGCACAGTAAATATGTATAATGCTTGGTGAGTCTGAACCATTACCAACTGAAACCCTCCTGTCTGGGCTCTTTTTTTCTTTGGTGGCTTTCCCTAAGGCACTGACCTTTTTTTGTACAATCTATTCTTAGTTGAAGTGGGAGACTGCTATTCACATTCTTGAATGACTGATTAATAGAAGCTCAGCTGAATGAATGGTCTTTCATTCTCTTCAGACTGCTTTTCATCTCTTCAAGTCATTAGCTCTTGAGCATCCATCCAATCCACAGTGCGCTGGCACGGCTGGATTCTGCTGGCAGCAAGAGGCTGTTACCTTAAGTCAGATTCAGGGTCTGTGTTGACATGTTTCGTTATTGAAATACTTTCATTACTACCATGCTGAGACACTCCTTAACAGTTTTTCATCATCTGGCAACATGAATTGTCATAATTTGAAGTCTGTAGGCTTGCTCATGCCTATGTATATTCTAGGTAAATATCTCTGCATATTATGAGTGATGGTTGTCTGTGATATGAGACGCTATCTAGTCTTTGAAACTGAAGTTACGCAGTAACAAGTTGAAACTCTGGGCAGTTTTTAAAATTTGTGTGGCAGCCTTGAAGGGAGAGTCAAAAAAGCTTTGGTAGCTTTTGCTGACTGCATCAGCACCCTCTCCTGCATGAATAAACACTGAAATGCAAGACCAAGACCTTCTTGTAAGAAAGCTACGATCATAAAGGACTGGTGCATTCATCAGCAACTCGTCTGTCATGGGTTTGCATTTCAGTTGTATTGAACACCCTGATGAACAAGCTGCATTGCTTTGTGCTCTGGACAACAAAAAGGGAGATTAAGGTTAACTTTTTGTTATCTCTTTTTAGGGACTGTGGTCTTTAAGATGGCCTTGTCTTGAATGCAACAGAAGGTGCTGAATCTTTTCTTTTGAGCTGTCTGCTGTTCCCTTTCAAGGCTGTTCCTTACGCTTTAGGAGGCGGGGAGCCTTGTTTCAGTGTCTGTCTCATTCATCTGATACTAACACTGTTGATCAACATTAAGCAGGAGCTTGTAGTGAGGAGAGAGGATTTCAGGGTCATTTCTACCCTCACTGCATAATCTGAGGGTGGTCTTGTTCTTTCTGGACCTGTTGATGCAGGAGTCTGATTCTGGGCTGTCTTGTGGTCAGCACTCTTTGCCTGGTGCCCTGTGTGCTGAGTACGCCTTGGCGTTGCAACTGAGCTATGCCCCTTGGTTAAAAAGGTGCTGGTTAGTAGCTGAAACAGAACTTACTTACCTGGCTGAGTGGTCCATGTTTTCCACCTCGCAGGTGTTCTCGCCTGTCTGGTTAGCTGTACTGATTGTACTAGTCTGTCTGCAGGTAACGAGGGAGTCCTGATTCCTCATCTGACTGCTGGGTTTCGTGTGTGTGTCTTTGGCTCATAAAGTGTTTGGCTCTTTATTCCCCAGTAAGTGGAGGGGTCGTATTCTTGTACTAGGCTCTCCTGGAATCCTTAAAGGAGCTTCTCTGGAGCACCAGCTTGATGCTTGAGCATATTTAGTTTCCTTGTATGCAGGAAAGTTAGCAGAATTAGGGCTGCATAGTGGTGCAGACAGCTGTTTCAGAAGTAAATGTTAGTCTCAGCAGGGTCTTGGGTTTGGTTTGTTTATGTGGTTAAAAATGTGTGGTAAAATTTCTGGTGTTTTGCACTGATCTTTCTAGGAAGTATGACAGAGGAAGGAAAACTGTAAATTGTGAGCATAGGGATGGTAGCTCTTTCAAAAAGACTAAGTTGGCTGTGGCCTGTGAAATACCACTCATATCTCCTCTCCCCACCCTCAAGACCTTTCAAATTCAACATCCAAATTCAGCTCAATACCTAGGGGGGAGGGAGGTGGTGTCAAACTGTGGCAGATGTTTCTGCCTTAAGAGCTTCCTAATGTTTAGTGGGTTTTTTGTTCTCTAAAAAGTAGTAATAAAGCATCAGTTGCAAGCAATAATGATGTATCTGTTAGAGGTTGATTGAGATACTTTTATGACTTTGATGGGGCAGTTCTGTTTAGCTGTACCTTAAAAAAAGAAAATGACACTCAGAAGCTCGTGCTTTGTGTCAACAGAATCACAGGTCCTTTGCCAGCCTTGCAACTGTTAGTATTTTATTAATCTGAGAATAGGAAACAGATGGCGGGAGAGAAACCCTAAAACCGATCTAATAGAATGTAGTTATGCAACACTTAGTATTTATTGGAAAAAATTGAGCATAAACAACTGAAGAATTATTTATTGAATATTGAATAATTATTTATTGAATATTGAAAATTTTTTCATTGGGAAAAAATGAAAAATCCTCTGTTGAGCTCCATAGGACTATTCTAATAAATTTCTATATGGTTGCCCTCACCCTGCTTTTCGGGCATCAGGGTGGTTTAACTGTATGTGTGCATATTGAAGTACATGGTTTTAGTTAAGCGCCAGCAGTTTCATTTTGATTATGGCTATTGTAAATTGCTAAGTAGCTACTGGCCAATCTAAAAATAAACCCAGATGTCTAAGCATAGTCTGTAGCTTCTGACAGGACTCTCCTTTGGTTTTGACAGCTGCCATAACAGTTGTATACTTTGGGTACCAGCCAATAATTTGTCTAGATTAATTAAAATAATTGCCTTTTCCTCACTGTAAATTTTAAATTCACTCTTGCAGATTTAGAATTTGCCATTGTTTCTGGAAGACGTTTTAAAAAATATCATATACAATGTAATCATTAGTCTTATTACTTGCTATGCAGATCTTTTCTGTAAAATCAGATTAATATTTTTCTCATATGTGTGTAAATTAAAGATTAAAAAAATTGCCTTCCTCTGTAGAGTGAAATTGTTAAGAAAATCCCTGTACTCCAGTCTTTAGGATAAGGTTCTACATTAGATTTTTGGTTTTATTTTTTAAAAATGCAGTTGGATTTGGAGATAAGACTTGTCATTTTGTTTTAAAGCCTTTGAAACACTATAAAGAAAAGTAGCTGTAAATGGCATTGAATGGAAGAAAATATTCAGTAAATTATTTTGAGATTTATTATTCATACTTCTGTAGTTTAAAAATTTAACTCTCCACCATATATGATATCGCATAACTGATGTGTCTATATGCATTGTTTATCTGTCTAGCTGGATGGTATGGTAAGTACAAGATCAAAGAAATAATAAGTGAACGGAAGAGACTGGAATCTTGGCCAGAAAGAAATGTTGCAGGCTTGAAGACATTGGTGTAATCTGCCTGAGGGGAAAAATATGCAACATGGCTATTTAGTAATTTGTTTATGGTAGGGAATAATTGAATAATGAGAGAAATTCGAAAGTCTGTGAACCAGAGGAAAAGAAAATTAAAGGTTATCTTAAATGCTCACTTAGGAAAAGATACCTGTGGTGTGTTTATTGCTGCTTAGTCCACTGATCAGGACTTCAATACAGTGCACTGGCAGAGACTTTTGGGGTTCATTGGTTAAATACTCATTGAGATGTAACCAACCAACCACAGAATCAAATCCTCCGAGGAAGATTTTTTGTTTTAATATTTGTCTGCTTTTGCTTAATAGCACATATTTTAAGAGATCGGGAACTAAATATGTGGAAACTAATTATGGTAATCCTGTTGCCAGGGTCTCTTTGCATTGGGTGACAAACTATCAACTACATGGCTCTGGGGGCAGTGGTCAAGGACATGGGGGTTCAGGTGGCCTTCTCCTTGATCCCACTTATGAGGGGAAAGGGCCTGAGGAGGACTGGGCAGATCCTATAGGTCAACAACTGGTTTTGCAGCTGCTGTCGGCAACAGGGTTTAGGTTTCTGTAATGATGGGACCCTCTTTGAGGCTCAATAGCTGCTTGGAAGAGATGTGATCTATCTAAGTGAGGCAAAACCCTCTTTGCTAACAGGCTGGGCAGCCTGATGAGAAGGGCTTTAATATAGGAGTGACGTGGGAGAGAGATGAGAACCTACAGTCACGTGCGGACTGGGATGATGGGAAAGAGCATACCCTCAGCAAGTTTGCAGATGATACAGTGCACATTGGAAGGAGTAAAGAAGGCAGAGCCAGACTCTTCACAGTGGTGTCCAGTCAAAGGACAAGAGGCAGTGGACACAAACCGAAATAACTGTAAATTCCATTTAATCAAAGAAAGCACTTTGTTTTTACTGTGAAGATAGCCAAACGCTGGAGCAGGTTACTCAGGTTGTGCAGTCTCCGTCCTTGGAGACTCTTTAACTTGACTGGACATGGCCCGAAGCAATCTGCTGTAGTTGCCCCTGCTTTGAGCAGGGCAGCTTGACGGGACAGTCTCACGAGGTCCCTTCCTACCTGCACTACCCTGTGATTCTGGGAGTCAGAGATTTTTCAGAATAGGGTGTTCACTCAGACATCTCTGCTAATTAGACAACGGATGAATTGTTACATTTGATTTGAGAGGGCCTGAATTTCATCCCACACTTCTGTGGATTGACACATGACATCCAAAATCAGTGATGCTTCTGAAGATTACTGCATATTTATATTTATACAAGCATATACATTGGTTATATTATGATAACATCATTTCGAGAAATGCTTGAAGGTAAAATAGGGACTTGAATTTGAAAGTCTTCTGCACTGTCACTGTACTGCACTGTCTTTTTTTTTTCTGGCCACAGCATCTTATGTACCTGGATCTGTAATGCTGGGCTCTAATCTAACAGTGTTGTAGCAGTTTGCTTCAACTAATTTTTAATTAGTTCTGTGTTAATGACTTTCATAGATATGCAGCTTGTTCTCTCAGGCAGGCTCTTTTCTGTTGCTTTACCTGTTGTGTTAAAACTGTAACTTAGTTACAAGCTCAGGCCCAGACCAGCTCTTTATCATAGTTTAGAGGGATTTATACATACAGCTTAATTAATGTTGAAGATTTCTGAGTGCCAATTTTGTCTGCAGCCCCCTGATTAACTGCCTTCTAGATGGCCAGAGAAAACTGTCTCAGGGATTTCATGCTTCACTAAAGCAAAGGGAAAAATAACTCTCTTAAATCCTGGTGTATTTGTTACATAGGAATGGTGGATAAATATGACCGTATTAATAAAAAATTATAGTCCTCTGCCTTAAAAAGTCATTTAGACTTTGAGACAGCTGTTTCATTTAAAATATTCATGCACTCAGGTGCAGAACTGAGAGCAAGGAGAAGTAGAGAATTATCACTGTAATCTGCAGAAGGGTTTCTTAGGTTTCATGTACTTTACAGGAGGGTTGTGGACCATCTTCAGTGTAAATCATTATGGCTAAATGGACACAGTATCTTGCCATGTTGAACTTCAGTTTCAGGAAAGATTTCAGCAGTGTGGTTTGTTCTGTGTTGACATATTGCCTGTTGGAAGAGAAATTAAAAGAAATGTTTTGCACTCTCAGTTGAAATGCAGGGGGATTTTTAAACATATTTTTCTATCTAGGTACACAGACCAAGAGAGTTTAGTGTTGCTATTTGGGAAGCTGCTGCAGAGATCAGGTGCTTCAGTGCTGTCAATCAGCAATGGTCTTCCAGAAAACATCACCACTTTCTTTCATGGTTACCCTTTATATTTATTCTGTCTCTCAAGTAAATTAAAAAGTTAAGATGTAGGAAGAAAGTTCTAGAAGTTTTTCTAAGCTAGTGATTGCTTACTGCAGAAGTACAATTATCATTGAGTGTGTATGGAAAGGTGCATAGAAAATGGCTGTATGCTTCCTTCTCTCACACTTGAGAATTATCACTAGTATATGTAGGCAATTAATATATTTTATTAGCTACTGCTTTAATTGGTTTTGTGGCTTTAAATTCAAAAGGTATGCTTTAAACAATAACATTTATTTATTGCTGTGTACTTTTTGAAAGAAGCAAAATTATTGAAATGCAGCATTCACAGTCAAATGTGACATGATTAGACACAACAGATTCAGTAAATCTTAATATTCCTACTCCCCCAAATAAAAAATTTGTAGGCCTGCCAGCTGGGCTATATTAGTTTCCTGGAACAGAACAAGGTGCATGGGAAAGGGCTGGCTGCTTTATTTTATTTTGTTTTGTTTTTTCTAGGGAGCAGGGACAAACTTCTAACCTCTTTGGGCTGCTCTTTCAACCTAATGATGTTCCAACATTTGAGTCCTTCAAATTCAAGCTGTGGTTGGATCTAGTTCAAAGAAAAGCAGTTATGTTGTATGCATTTGTCTGGTTCGTAGCCTGACATATGGACTGTGTTAAACTGAGGTCTAAGAGCAATGATGATATCACCAGCACAGTGCAATAATATCAATGTCAGAAGTGTGGACTAGTGAGTTGCTGAATTTTGGAGCTGAACACTGCCTCACGTCCTTGTATTTTTTTAACCCTTTTTTTTAAAAGAAGTGACATTTTGCTGATGTAGATTTATATTGCCCTTGTCCTCAGTGGTGCTTCTGCTCGGCTGTGGTGCTGTCAGTCACTGTGGAGGACTGACTTTTCTCTGTCATCTGTGCTTTATTCACACGGTATTTTTCAATCACTTCTGTCATCAAGCTTCTTGCCTTTTGTGCTTTGTTACCCCATGAACGAGTCTTCCATTCATACTGTATTATTACTGACCTCTACTTGAACTTTCTTCCTCTCCTTCCACATATATTATTCGACTTTTCCACTGTGACAGGGAGTAAGAAAGGAAACGACATATTGCAGACTCAGAAAGAATTATAGTCTTAACTTCTTCTAGCAGAAGTGGTGTGTGTTTTGGCTCTTGACAATGAGAACAGAGTTTCATACCAAGGAGAGGCAAAATATCAAATGTGTTTCTGCAAAATGTATCATAACTGCATGCAAATTGAACTGGTTCTTCTAAGGCATTGAGTCCTCCCGTGTGGCAGTGCCTGTATTTGCTGCTTCTCCCTTTGCCTTTCAAAGAAATTTCAGAGTAGTAGTATTAATGCCAAGAGTCAAACAGTCACGACTCTAGTCTAAAAATCATAGTTTTGTATTTGTGTCTACGTAAGGCTTGCAGTTTTTTTGGTCAAACTTCTATTTTTTAACATTGCTCACTTGCTCGCTGAATGCATGTGTGAAAGAATAGCAACAAGTTGAAAATGCAGCCTCGGAGAGGTGGTCAGTGTTTGCAGAAGCTTGTAGACCCTGCTTTGTTCTCTGCATCCCCTGTACTGCCAGAGCCCCTCCCAGTCCTCACTCTGCACTCCATTCCCTTCAATAGGACGTCTCAGGGGTCACATTTTGCAGGCTCCAATAACTTTCCCTCTGTCCCAGAAAGTTCTAGCTGGATCTTTTTTTCAATGTTGCCATCATTGGCTTCGCTCTCAGCCAAACTCTGATCATGGGTCTTGATAGTGCTATAGCACTTGCATATTGGAACGGCAAGCCAATGCGTCACCTTTAATGTCTGGGGCCTTGAGGGATCAAAGGCAGGAAACTTCATTTGGTAGATGCAAAATTCCTTCAATGCTGGTTATTCTTTGCAAGATTTCCCTGAAACAAAGGAACTGAAATTCTTGATGGTGATATGACTGTTGGGAATACTGCAGCAGGTTTTCTGCAAATACCTTGTCCTAATACATTGCTGGTAGCCTTTAGTGGTATGCTGGTGTCTTTGGAGGTGAAATTTTGAGCCTATGCCTTCATTTGTGGCATGCAAAAATGAGCAGACCAGGCCCCTTCCTCCTCAGTTAGCTTCCTGGCAGAGTGGCAAGTTCCTTTTGTCAAATAACGCTAGGAAGATTGTTAATTTGTTATAGAAAGTCCATTAATTTTTTTGCTTTCTCCCCATCAAACTCCTCCACCCATTGTAGGTGGATGCAGTGAAGAAAGTTACTGGTGTAAAATACATAAGCTCTTTTTCTGACTTTAGGATGTTTGCAATTCTGTCATTTTCTCTAACCTAAAAGTCGCAGGCTCTGTTGTTGTTTGTTGTGGAATGCAGCCCTTGAAGTAGAATAATGGTATCTACATAACGTTAGGAAACATGATACAAAATTAGGTAACTGGTCTCCTCCCTACTCTCCTGCTCTTGAAACTGGTGAGTATTGTATAACTCAGGGGAAGGTGGTACCTTCGCTCTCACTACTGTTTTCTTGATAACTGAATAAAAGGGAAATATGCACAACCTGATCACAGTATTGTAGGGGGCTAAAACACTGAGTTTTGGAAGACTTTTTTATATGGAATTATATGCTCCTTTAAGAAATGTTTTTGAGAAAATTGCCTGTTAAAGTTACGTTTAGATAGCTGAAATGTTCAAAATTATCCTCAAACCCTATAGGAATTCATGACCATGTATGGTTGTATGGAAAGATTATTGAAAAAGATATTTGCTAGAACTGGTAATGGAAACTGGCTAATTTCTGTGGGGTGTGTAAATTGTTTGCTACACACTGTGTCTTTTAGACTAACTTTATAAACTAGGATGATATGATGTTTGTATTCCTATCAGGTTTTAAAGATTTCTGTACAGGATGTTATTCTGTTTAATATCTCACTGTTGTTTATTCCGTTTTAGGGAACTTTCTACAATTCTATTAAGTACAACAAGGAGAAAGCCTAAGCAAATAGTGCGTGTACAGAAGTAACAAAACCTAAATGTTTTATGCAGAAAAGATTCAACAAGTATCTCCTATCTACGAAGAACGAATCAAATTTTCACATTCTGTGCCATTGCAGTACAATCTTGGATCAAACCACACATGCTATTTTAACAAAAAAATAATTGAATGATACTATTTGCACTGATCTGATGATGTGGAAATAAAATATTGAAAGGAATGCCGTTATTGTTTTCTTTATTCTTCAGGTTTTGCTGCACTGAATGGATTTACTAAAACAAATAAAAGGTTTTATTCACAAAGCCATCGCTACAGGATTACAGAAACCTTATAGGCAAAACTTGTTGATATGAAATGAGTAAGACCTGGGGTACTAACTGGGTTTCATAGTAAGCATAAGATTTTAGAAGTAGAGAAGGGAAATAACAGCCACGCAAATCCTGTTATCCTCATTGGGCTATATGATTAAACTGCTGGGATCATACTGAAAAGGTACATCTGTGCTACAGTACAGCTGCTTGGCTGTGAATCAGGGGTCCAGTTCTATCATTCTTACTGGTGTTGAGTAGCGTTTTACTTTGCCAATAGTTCTTTTGAAGCTTAAGCAGCTAATCGTGGCCAGTGTCAGACTGGCACAATTGAACTGCGTGCTAATGGAGGACAAATACTGTGAGTAATGCAGGCTGATGAACAGGAAGTTCATTTGGCAAAGATATTTAAAACATGAATTTTGCCATGACCAGTAAGTTCCTATTAAATCACAAAACAGATTCCAGTCCCACTGAAATCAAGGGAAGTTTTCCTGTTGACTTCAGTGACAAAGATTTGGACCTCCTTTGGATTTATCTTCCAATTTAAGATCATTTTTCTGATGCTTACTAAATGTTCCCCAGTGTTTATACATTAAAATGTGTTGCCAATTCAAATAGTGTTGTCTTGTACTGTAAAAACTAAAATAAAATATTTGTTTTGGCATCTTTGTTAGTGGAATTTTTGTCATGTGTTTAGAACTTATTCTACCCTGCTAGCTGCACGTAGGAAATGTTCCCTGCTCTCCTAAAAACATTTTTAGTACACGTTTAAGGCATTAACTGTAACTTTATGGATTGGGTTTCTTGCTCAGTGGATTTACACTACAGTATGAACCTAGCTCTTAATTAACCAATTAATTAACCAATTGGTTGAAGGCCTTCTGCACATCAGATTGTTTTTGCCTGTGAGACTATAATTTTGTCTTTAATGAAAAGATTGTCATTAATAACACGGTGTTAAAGTTTTAAGTTACTAACTGTGTGGTTTATTCCCTCTCTGTAACAGGAAAGCTGCTTGTGAGCTAATGCAAACACCTTTTGGATTATTTCTTACTGAATTACTTCTTTTATTTGCTGAGCATCTCTGCTCAAGATCAGTTCATTTCTAACAATGTACTTGGCGATTCCTGTCAGTGCCACCGTAGGTGTTAGTATTCTTTGTCAACTAATTTATGTAGTGGATCCTGAAAAAATCGCTGGTAAAGTTGGGCTGCAGCTCACTTCACTAATCTGCAGGGGTTTTTTTACTGTGTTCAGGGACATGATTTTCATCCCTAAATGGTTTGTGATGATGATACCTTTTCTACTAATACGCTTTGCTTTGACTTTCTTACTTCCATCCCTATTCTATAGTCAATCTGGTGGGGAGTTTGCTATTGTTATACTTCAAACATAAGCTCCTGGTTGGTGTATCTGTGTAACATCACTCATTTGTTTTCCCTCCCTACAATATGGATCCACTATTTCAGCAACCTTACTTTCACAGTCGTGCAGCCACTTCTGTGGGATGTGCCGATTCTTTCTGAGGTTATGGAAACCTCTTCTTTTCTCTTACTTCCCTTCCTGTCATTTTCTCAAACTGAATGTGGCACTTTTGTTTAGGCTTCTCAATTTCTTAAGGATCTGTATCCCTAAAAACCTGGTTGGCTTATCTTGCAATTTGTGTCTGATCTCTACTCCCATTTCCTCTGACTTCCCCATTGGTTAGCTAAACCGGAGAGCCTGCGGGTGTGCAGCTCTGCTAATTCGCATCAGGTCTTTTCTGTTGCTTTTTAAATGCTCTTTTATTTTTGTGTACTTTTCCATATATCTGTAAGACTAAATCTTCATGTGGTGCTAGTTCTCATAGAGATTGTGTATTTGAATCTGAGGTCTTTGCATTTTACCTTTGCTGTATTGAGTGCCTCCTACTTAGGTTTAATACAGCATATTCAATTGACCTTCAGTTTTACTCGAGTCTCCCAGGGTGAGATTCACTTCTAACTTTAGAAGTCTACAAAGGCAGCTAAAGAAGTTTTTCTACTGAGTTGTTGAGATGTATAGAAACACCTGCTTTTCTATGTTGACAATAAAAGGGGTCACGATAACTGTTTTGGATGTCTGAATCGCTAGGTAGCTCTGTCTGCGTTGTCTACGCCTAAGGTTAAGTGTCATGAACTGTATACTGTGTATGTATATTCTTGAGAATGAAAATGAACTGCTGGTTTGATTGTGTTATACGACAGTTAATTTTTTCTTTCTGAAGTATTGTATTTTTAGAAGCAGCATTTCTTTTTCATGGGTCTCCCAACAGTAATTTTGAACAGCTTAATGAAAGAACTGAAGTAGATAATGGCCAAACTCTTCTATTACTGAATTTAGAACAAATATGTTTAGTGATTTTGCTTATTTCTCACTTTGCCCATGGAAGAAAGCTTTAAGTATTAGGCTTAGTGGGAGGAAGAAGGTATAAATTGGTTGAGTTACAATTTTATTGTTGAATTAACAATATTGTTTTCATTTTAATGATTTACAGGAAGCCTGTTTACCTGTAAAACTCCAGCAATTGCAGACATTGTGATACTGGTAGATGGTTCTTGGAGTATTGGCAGATTCAATTTCAGACTTGTTCGACTATTCCTGGAAAATCTGGTTTCCGCTTTCAATGTGGGATCTGAGAAAACGAGAGTAGGTAAGGTGCCGTATTTTTTCTTAATATTTCTGTAGCAATGTAAAAATTTTATGATTTCAGGATAGTTAACAGCTTAATGCTACTTATTTGTGCAAGATTTATCCTCACCTGGAACTAGAACTTCTATCATAAGAAAGTAATGCTGCTGGAATGTTCGTAGTATTTATTCCTGACAGTTTACTGTGATACTCAGCTTAAGTAAACTCTAATGCAATGTCAGGGGAAAAGAAAAAACAGTGGAAAAAGTCTTATTGACTTCAGTCAGCATTAGATCAAACCCTTGCAGTTTAATTTTCAGAGGAAGAACGCCAGTGGATGGCTTTTCTCATGGTTTAAACTGGCTCAAATGTTATATTTCTGTTCTGCTACTTGTATTTTAGTCTGTTCAAAAGCATATTAAATAAAATTGTTCTTTTTCAAAAAGCAATTTCTTGGAATCTTACTAAACTCTGAAAAACTTGTGTACTCCTCCTCATTTACTTTCTTTAGCACTTGTAAGAAAGGCTTTGAAATACGTTGAGGAGTTGCCACTAAGAACAACTTTATACTGTTTTTTTGCCATCAAGCAATGCAGTTTTTCTAGTATGGTAGCAAAGCTACTTGTAGTAAGCTTACTATGGTAAGCTGTTGGTAACCAAGTATATAAAACATGGACACTTGAAAAAAAAATGCTTTATTGTCTAATGGATTACCTTAATTTCTGGTTCTTTAGGTCTTGCACAGTACAGTGGTGATCCCCGAATTGAATGGCATTTGAATGCCTATGGCACAAAAGATGCTGTTTTGGATGCAGTCCGTAATCTACCGTATAAGGGAGGGAATACATTAACAGGTACAGTGTATGTTTTAGCTTTTGCCTTTTATTAAAGAACATATTCTGCTGCACAGATTAAGAAGTGTTAGTGTTTATTATGAAGGGTAAAAAGGATAGGGGTTTTGCAGTGTGCTAATAGCTTTATCCAATGTCAGTGAAGTCTTTTCTGAAGTGCTTGTCTCATTGACTTCACTGGGAATCTTTCTGGTCAGGACAAGGTCTCATAAAAAAAGTGTACATGAACTCTCAGTGCTGGAAGTAAAATCTTTTACCTGCTAGGAAGAAAATGCAAAATCCATTCATAATGTTCACTCACGGAGTTTATTCTGGGGAAGGAAAGAATGTTGTTTTAATATCTGACAACTGGCAATAGTAACTTTTCAAATGATCACCTGGGGCTTTTAGGTTTCCATTGACCTTTTAGTAGTTAGAGCACTGAAGCCTCAGAAGACACTTATTGATGGATAAATGGGGGATGCCTGTCAACCTTGGAAAAATACAGTCTCTGAATACAACTGCAGTATCATCAAAGCAGCAGTTAGTAATATTGGCTTTCTTGCCAGGAGAATGATATATCCAAAGACCCAGACATGGCTTTAAGTAAATTGCTGCCTGCCTTTTTTTTTTTTTTTTTTTTTTTTTTTTTTGGCATAGAGGGAAGGGCAGAAAGAATGTGAAAGATTCTCCTTCTCTTCTGCAACAGCTTTTACTTTGGTAGAAGGAGTGATTGGTGTGGGACAAAGGACAGAATGACTCAAGTATGATTCCAGGAATGAGATTACTGTGAGGTAGCAAGTAGTAAATTATCATTATTATTTTATATGGATGTTAGAAGAAGGTGAGCTAGGAACCTTTACTGTGGGGGACTTAAGAGAGTTTTCAGATGGGTTCTCATTGTGACATATAAGTTTGTCCTGAAGAGTTGTTGTTCTTCCTTCACTTTAAATAATTAGCAGTTTTAAAATCAGATTCTCCCTCAGCTTTATTTAAGCTCCTTTTTTCCCCCAGCTTCTAAAGTGGAAAGAACAAACAAACAAACAAATTAAAGTCAGATTGTATGTAGTATGGGGATTTACTAAGCTATCCAGAGTATGTGCTTTCATATAAGCAAGGTAGGTAGAAGGAGAGGGGACTTCCTATTCTAAGTCTGTAGAATAAGAAAGAAAAGATGATGTGTGCACAGGAAGATCAATTTAGGTTTCCATAGCTGGTTTAAAATACATTGATTGATCAAAAGGCTGCTAAAGATTAACGTCACCTTCTCTGTGGTTCAGGTTGCTTGTTGGAATTGAATCTTTCAGTAAATAAATTCTTCTTTTATACTTACTGTTCATTAAAAGTTTTCTCAGGATTTTTAAACTGAGTGGAAAGACAAGCACTGTGATATTAGCAAAATTAATGGACATTTTTCCCTCTTAAAGTCTTTTAAAATCTTTCCCTTTTCAGGTCTTGCCTTAACTTACATTTTGGAAAACAGCTTTAAGCCTGAAGCAGGTGCAAGACCTGGAGTATCTAAAATCGGTATACTGATCACTGATGGGAAGTCCCAAGATGATGTTATCCCTCCTGCTAAAAACCTACGAGATGCTGGCATTGAGCTGTTTGCTATTGGTGTGTATTCTGCCGTATCCATATATTGTGTCCCATTATACTCTGGTGTATTTGTATCTGTTGCCCTCTATATTAAGGAAGTGCTCTTTTCTGTCTGTATCAGTAAGTAGCATCATTAATTTAAATCTTCTTTAATATGTTCTCCAATTCATTGCTTCTATAACTGGAATTTAGCAGTATACATGGATGCTACTTTATCAGGAGACAGCTGAAAAAATGCCAGTTATGCTGGCAGAAAATAACGTCTTGAAGTAACATCTTAACAGAGCAATCTGTAGTTGCTCATTAAAACAAATAGAAAGAATTGGATTTTAGTGATTTTTTTATCAATCCCTGCGCATACAAGATTTTTGTTCTTTTTTATTGCAAATGTTTTCTTTATTTTTCTTTCCAATGAAAGGTGTAAAGAATGCAGATATAAATGAACTCAAAGAGATTGCCTCTGAACCTGACAGCACACACGTCTACAACGTTGCAGACTTTAACTTCATGCATACCATTGTTGAAGGTCTTACCAGAACAGTGTGCTCACGAGTAGAGGAACAGGAAAAGGAAATCAAAGGTGAATAAGAAACAAGATCTAATGGTAACTTAATATGAACTTACAGCTACAAATCCTATTGCAAATACCTGCAGTTCTAAGCTGGCTTCTGGCACTTGACTCATGCTGTATATTCTTTTGCTCACAAGAAAGTACATTGTCAGGGAAGTTATCTTTCTAGGTATGTTTTATTCTTGCTTTGATATCTTTGATCTTTTGCTCTCTGTCTTTGATAGTGGTAAATATTGTGGTATTTGGTAGTACCAAAAATACAAAAATGTACATTCATTCTGCTGTAACTATTTCCAAGTGGTGGGTAAGGAAAAATTTTTAAAAATACACAGGTTTGGGGATGAATTACTTTAACAGCTGCACTTGGAATTGTTATGTTTGTGCTGTGATTTCCATCTCCTAACTTACTGGTTTTATTGTCTCATAAGTTTTCAAAATTTTCAACTATTAAGGTTGTTTTGTCCCTTTCCGATGATGGATTTTTTTTTTTTCTCTTTCTTATTTAATACACAAAGAATATATTTCAGAGCATAAGAAAAGATGGCGGTGAAGAAAATTGTTCATATATAAAAAAAACCTTCTCTGACTACAATATTTTTTTCCTTTTCTGAACAAAAGAAATGGCTATGAAAAAACATTGCAATTTGTCAGAGAAACAGTCCTACCTGAGGAAATTCTTTCTGAAAGGCTTCAGTGGATTTTGTTTGTATTGCTTTGTTTGTGATTCTGTAATATCACAGAAATGCTGAATGAATTTTCAATAAGCTTGTAATATATATCAGTAAGGCTGTCTTTACACATATTTCTACCTGTACAATGAAAAACTCTGTATTAGTAAGGCCTCATTCCATTTTTTTTTCCCCTTTTATTCACTTGGAAACTGGAAGAAATACAGAATATTAGCTGTGTCTTTGGGGGGGGGAGTAAGCAGTCAGTTGGGAAATTGAGAGGGAGAGGATGGAAAAACCATAAAGATGAGACATCTTTGTGGAAAGGAATGATTGCCAGAGAAGATGACCATTCACTACATCTCTTCAATCTGCTGACAGGCAGCATATCAGTTTCCAACCTGCAGAGGAGCACAGGAGATCACAGCTGTAGATGTACTTGGATGTTTTTCATGACTGGGAGGAAGGCAACCTGAAAAAAAAAACCCAAACAAACCAGAAAGAAAGGGCTTGAAAGAGTGGTAGGAGGAAGGACAGGGAAGGCTTAGTTTTGTATTTTTGTCTCTTTTGTAGAAAGGTTTATGAAAGAACAGGGAGGCTTAGTCCCAGTGAAAACTCCATGTGCAGTACTCATTATTAATTCTTTGTTTCCATTGAAAATGACCTAAATAAATGTGGAGTAGTCAATTATTTGATTTTCTGATGAGGAGCGATCTTCGGAGCTTCAGCAAATACAACAAACCAAATAATTATTTTGCAGAGGGGAATAAAAAAAATCTGTGTTGTCTCTAACCTAGGAACAATTGTTGCTTCACTTGGGGCTCCTTCGGATTTGGTCACATCTGAGGTAACAGCTAGAGGATTCCGGGTTAGCTGGACCCATGCACCAGGCAAAGTGGAAAAATACAGGGTTGTGTACTATCCCACTCGAGGAGGACAACCGGAAGAGGTAATAGGAGGAAACCTTCCCAGAAATTTTCAATACAACGGCAAGAACTAACCAGACAGAAAATCCATGGTCTTATTTAAATCTACCCTGAAATTCCCTATGTGGGCTCTGAAGCCCACTACAGAAAGGAGATATGGTCACGTTGGATGGTGGTGAAGGTTAGGTAGTAGCCAGGCTGCTTTTCTGACACATAATTTAAGGTAAATGTGCTATAACAATGAGCACTTTTGGGGGGTGGGGTGAACTGTCTGCATTTTTGCTTACACAGACGGTTACTTGAACCAATTCTATAGACTTCCCCTGCACCATTCTGTTTACAAGAACAGAAGAGGTAGGAGCTGATGGGAAGCCTGATTTTCAGTTCTAAGGAAAAATAATTCATAAAAGGAAGATGACACGGGTGTATATTTTGGGACGTCTACAATGGGTAATTGAAAATTTGGAGAGAGGTGTTTATTTGAATAGGATTTAGGCATTTTGGAGACAGGAAAAATGCAGTAGAACAAGCTTTTGACTTCAGCTGACAACTTAAAAAATTGAAGGGAAGGGCAGAAGAGCAAAAGGATTTAACTAAGGATATATTTTATTTCTTTTTGTACTAGGAGCTTGTTTAGCGTGGATATGTATTAATGTCAATTTGAAGTACTGTGTGTGTACATATGTAATACTAAAGGAATATTTATGATGATGTAGTAATTATATCAAAAAGTGCCCAATATACACTCTCAAACTGTATTCCATACACTTTATTTATCTAAGCAATTCCTTTGTTCTAAATGGCTACTTACATCAGCTAAACATTTTGATTATGTATATGGTTGCTGTTCTTTTTTCAGATGCCTTACTGTACATAAAGGTAGCAAAAGCAAATTTGGTTTATGAATTGAACTTTAGTACATTGGTTCCTAGATGCCAGAGTAAAAATGGCATGAAAGAAGGATTGATTGATTTGATGGTAATATAGTTAGTTTGCTTTATGTGTATTTAGTTGAATTTTCTTGTAAACAGGTTGTGGTAGATGGAAGCCTATCAACAGCAGTTCTGAAAAACCTGATGTCTTTAACTGAATACCAGATAGCTGTATTTGCTATATACTCAAATGCTGCTAGTGAGGGCCTCCGTGGAACTGAAACTACACGTAAGTATCCTTATCTTGTTTGTTATGGATTTGACTGTCTGCATTTAATCAGACTGTGTAAGCGCTAGTCTTTGTGAAAAAGAAATGCAGAAGGGAGTCTTTTTCAATTTAGCTTCTTTTAATCCATTTGCCTTAAATTAATTTCTGTTTGAATTAATTCTGGGCTAAGCTCCTAAGTCCAAATGCTCTGTGGATATTTAAACACTGAGCAAGGTTTTATCTCTGGGCTGAACTTTGAAGTTGGTTTATTGAACCCTAAATTAGAACATTCCTACACTTTGGGTGTGAAGTTAAGCTTTATAAATTAGGTTTGTGGCTGAAGATGATCTCATGAGTGCAGGATTAGGTGGGACCAGAAATACCTGCACGTGATTCCCACCAGGGCCAAAGATTTCAAGGTAACTTCTGTAAGTTCCTTTCTTAATGATTCAGTTATTTTCTGTCTGTAAAATGATGACTTGGGATATTGTTAGAAAGACTACGTTTACAGTTTTGGGTTCTATAATGAAAACTATACTTGTACCTGAGATAATGTGCTGCTATTGATCATATCAATTTTATGCATTTGTATACAAAATACAGTTACTTTTTTAGTAAATATGACAGATATTAGGAATGGAGGTAAAGAGTAACTTTTTAGTTCAAACTAGGAGCCAGGAAGTCAATATGTGATGTATCAGTCTCTGATATCTGCTGGAAGAGCAACAGAGCAGGGCTCAAGCAATCTAGAAGATTTCTACAGTGCTTTGACAACAGCTTCCTGATGCAAGTGATTGAGGAGCCAGCAAGAGAAGGTGCTGTGCTGTAGCTGATGCTTAAAACCAAGGAAGAACTGATGAGGGAGTTCAAAGTCACAGGTAGCCTTGGCTGCAGTGACTATGAGGTGGTGGAATTCAGGATTCTAAGAGGAGGGAGGAGTGCAAAAAGCAGGACCAGAACTCTGGATTTCAGGATAGCAGTCTTCAGTCTCTTCAGAGACGTGCTTGGAAGAATCCCAAGGGATATGGCCCTGGAGAGAAGAGGGATCCAGAAGAGCAGCTTGATACCCAAAGATCACATCCTACAAGCTCAAGAAAGGTCCATACTGACAAGTAGGCAATCAAGCAAAGGTGACAGGAGGCTGGCATGGATAAGCAAGGAACTCCTAACAGAACTCAGACATAAAAAGGAAGTGTATAAGAGATGGAAGAAGAGGCAGATGACCTAGGAGAAACATAGAGTTCCTGTCTGATCTTGCAGGGGTGAGTTTAGGAAAGCCAAGGCCAACCTGGAGCTGAGTCTGACAAGGGATGTGAAGAGCAACACGAACGGATTCTACAAGTGCCTAAACAGTAAAAGGAAGACTGAGGAAAACATGGGCCCACTCCTGAATGTGACAGGGGACCTGGTGACAAAGTGGAAAACACTGAGGTACTCGGTGCCTTCTTTGACTCAGCTTCTACTGGTTAAAATGGCCTTCAGAAATCCCAGGCTGCTGACATCACTGGGAGAGTCTGGAGAAAGGAAGACTTACCCTCATTTGAGGAGCACCAGTATAGGGAGCTCTTAAGCAAACTGGACACACAGAAGTCTGTGGAACAGGATGGGCTGCGCCTGTGAGTGCTGAGGGAGCTGGCTTATGTCACTGTGAGGACAGTCTCAATTATCCTTGATAGGTCATGGTGACTGGGAGAAGTTCCTGAAGACTGGAAGAAAGCAAGTGTCAGTCCTTTGTGAAGCAGGATCTGGGGAACTACAGGCAGGTTCATTGTCACCTCAATCCCTGGGAAGGTGATAGAGCAACTAATCCTCGAAACCTTTTTCCAAACACATGAAGGACAAGGAGGTGATTGGAATTAGTCAGCATGGATATATGAAGGGGAAAACATGTTTGACCTCATGCAGTTCAACAAAGGGAAGGGCAGAGTCCTGCCTCTGGGGAGGAATACCCCATGTGTCAGTACACACTGGGGGTGACCATCTGGAAGGCAGCTCTGCAGAGAAGGACCTGGGGGTCTTGATAAACAGCAAGCTGGCTGTGAACCAGCAATGGTTCCTTTCTCCTGAATTGCATTAGAAAAGGATTGCCAGCAGGTTGAGGGAGCTGGTTCTTGCCCTGTGCTCAGCACTGGTGAGACCACACCTGGATGCTTGGTCAAGTGCTGGGCTCCCCAGTACAAGAGACATGTGGACTTACTGGAGTGAGTCCAGTGAAAGGCCACAAAGATGATTAAGGGCTTGGAGCATCTTTCATAAGAGGAAAGGCTGAGACAGCTATGGCCGTTCAGCCCGGAGGAGAGAGGGCTCAGGGTGATCTTAGTGATGTGTAAAAATCCCTGATGGGAGGAAATGAAAAAGAGGGAGCCAGACCCTTCTCAGTGGTGCCCGCTGACAGGACAAGAGTCAATGGGCACAAATTAAAAACCCATGAAATTAAATCTGAACAGAAGAAGGCACGATTTTATCGTGATGGTGGTCAAACATGGGAGTAGGTTGTCCACAGAGGTTGTGGAGTCTGCATCTCTGGAGATATTTAAAACCCAACTGGACACGGTTCTGAGCAACCTGCTCTAGCTGACCCTGACTGAACAGCGAAGTTGGTTAGACTAGACGATTTCAAGAGATGCCTTTCATCCTCGATGCTTCTTTGATTCTGTGTCAGTGCTAATCTTCCCAATCTGAAAAGAATATAATATATCAAATAAATTTATTTGAGACTTCTGTTTTAGTCTCAGTCTCCCAAAATGTCATCTCCAGCCATGTTATACCCCATAACAGGGTGTTAGGACCTGTTTAATTTCTTGAGGCAGAAAGAACAGAGCCACATACTGAGCCAACAGGATTGTTTCATATTACACCTGGTATTCCTCTGAAATCACCTAGTCAAGTTCTGACGGAGCCCTGCCCTGCTGGCTTTCCGAGATCTGATCAGATCGCACCCCAAGGTCATGCAGCATCAAGCATTTTATCCATCTGTCTTTGATAGTGTCTTGGAAGTAGTAGTCTGACATGTGCAAGTATTAATCACTCCACATGATAAAATACCTGCAGTTTGAAAGTATTTTTTACTATCCTAATGGCGAACTATGGAAAATTGTAGTTTGCATTCCTGCCTTTGGGTGAGATACTGACAGATTAAAATAGCCACCAATCTCATTTGTTCATATAGAACACTGAAAATAGCTTACAGGTATGTGAAATCTAAACAGACACATTCAATATGCATAACATACAGAAAATTAGAAAGATTTCTGATTTAATAGTTACTTCTAACTTGGAATAAATATGAAATGCATTCACATTTTAATTTGCTGCAAATATATTTTTACCTGTTTTAGCTTATTCCAGGTGTTTTTTAGTAGGTTTAATTTATCCCTATGTTACCAGAGTATTAGGATGCTCTGGTAACTGTCCAAGATGCAAATCAGCATTATCTACTGGATATTTATATTCGAGATTCTGAGCTCTTCAGTTGAAAATTCCAGTAGAAAGCACCACTTGTTTAATTGCTAGTCACCTCTTCGTTAATTATTATTTATATTGCCAGAGTATCTAGGAGTTCCTGTTGAGAGTTAAAATATGAGTCATAAGTTAGACTCAGAGGATACTTTTGTTGTAGATTTTTAGAATCAAAATAAGGAAAAGGACAGGTAATGGATACTCTCTCTGTGATCCTAGCACAGTTTGAATAGGAATGAGACAATGTGGTAGAAAGTGCCTTCAAAATATCTTAACATGTAGTTTCTTTCTGTGGATATCAGAGGTCTGAGTGGACATCTGAGGGAGGGGACTGAAGTACATTTGAAATTGTTTATGGGTAGTTTCTCCCTTTAATTAGAGGAAGCATGGAAATTCATGGGAATATAAGTCAACAAATCAACAAGGGTTTAAATAGGATGGAGGTAGGCTGTGAAAGGTTTGGAAGTGAAGATAGATGGGTAACCTGGAAGTGGAAACCTAAAGAGAGGCCTGGGTTGCAGTTTTGCCCACGTTTACAGACCTGAACAGCAGACTGAGTGAACAGCCTCAATGAGCAAGAAAGGACGAGGCTGGCATGTTTTTATGTGGGAAGTTAAGAGCTCTGTTAGAGCTCGTTGAACAAAACGTGATAGATATACTACTCCTTGGAGAAGTCAGCTAGACAGGCTGCAATCTTTGTTTGGACAAGGAGATTAGAGAAGCTCTGTGAATTTTTAGCATTGTCATTAGAATTGGTTGCTGAATCTGTGTTTGCAGATCAGATTCTTCAGAAACATGCAAAGCAGAGCTTTGTAGAGGCTTAACAGTCTCTCTGAGTTCCTAATAGGAAAGGTTTGATATCAATTACTAATTGCCTTCTGTTTTTTTCAGACCCTTTGAGTCATTTTAGGGACTATTCTCAGTGTAGGAGTTCCAAAGGTGCAGCCAAAGTTCCCTTATATCTCTCCAGTGACTGGATATTTTGGTGGGATCCATCAGTGATGTAACAGCAGTGGAGAGGCCTTGGGATGTTATTCTCTGAGAGGAAGAAAGTGAGGACAATCAGAGAAGTGCAAAATGCTACTCTAAAGAGTTACAGAAATACAAAGAAATATTCAGGAACCTAGACTGGTGCTATGTTCTGGTACCAGTGTCTTAAATTCGCAAGTAAACCTCCCAATAATGTTTGAATTTCACTCGGCCTGCTTAGTTGTACTCACCAGGTTAGCATTCGCCATAATTTGCAACGGATGATCTTGCCTACATTTGCATAATCCCACTGACACAGGCCTGGGAGCCAATTTGCATGGTCCAGGCCTTAAACACACAACAGTTTGTAGTCAAAATATTTTGACGTGCACAACACGCTCATTCAGGGTTTCCTCCAGGGTGTCCTACCTCATGGCTCTCTCTCCCACGCTCTCGCTTGGGAGCTATTGCCAGAAAGAGCCACCTCTGGGGACTACTGCTTGTTCCTGATAGCAACCGTACCCATTCTTTGCTGGCGAGTGGTCATCCTCCTGCAGCTTAGGGAGAAGGAAGGGTGAGACCTGAACAGAGTGATTTGGTGCTTAAAAGAGCAGAAATCCTCCCACTTGAAATGTTCAAAGCCATTTAGGACAAAGAGCTGAAATGCTTTGTATGGGGTAACTCTGCCCTGGCGTTGGAATCGGTTAGGTCATCATTTCCTTGTTTCTCTAATTCTGCGTTCTTTTATGTACTAATCAGTTCTTCATAGTTGTGGCATACAGACAGCACTTCCACGCCTGGAGATAGCTATATTCCTTTGTGTTTCCTGGGGTAAAATAAACTGTTTGAAAAATAGCTGGTTGTTCAAGTGAGACAACTGAAGTGTCTGTCTCTTGTTCCACTGTAGTTGCCTTGCCAATGGCATCGGATCTGCAATTGTATGATGTGTCACAGAGCAGCATGAGAGCGAAGTGGAATGGAGTAGCGGGTGCCACAGGCTACATGATCCTGTATGCTCCCCTCACGGAAGGACTGGCAGCAGATGAGAAAGAGGTGATGTATTGAGCTTTCATTTGAGTAGCAGTTATTCAAAAAATAAATCTTTTAAAGAATAAACTAGTACATGGCCTTTAACCTCCCACTTGATCAGCAAACACTTTTTTTTTCCATGACTGCCTCAAGTATTGTATGTGTTACAGACTACGAATAAAGTGCAAGTACCAGTTAATTATTTTTATATGCCATTGCCATAAAAATGCAACAATTTCAGCTGTATTAAAGTGACTCTTTTGAAATGATATATGAGATGATACTGTGTCATCGTATAAAATTAACAGGAAGAAAAAATAAAGTAAAACTAAGATATTTTCTAAGTGTATTATCAGAAGAATACGAAGTTTAGCCTTTGTTCTCATCAGGACCTTTAAAGTAAATAAAATTTGCAGATGTGATATTTATTGGTTTTCTTTTAGTTCTGTTCAACTTTTATTTTTAAATTTTAAAAGAAAAGTGATTTTTGGAAGGTATTTTTAGAAGGAAAAGAAGGGTGGGACAAGGTAAAATCCAGTCTTCTGTCACTAAAATAGTAAAAACAGTAGACTTTTCTAAAGTTGCTAGCATAGTTCCAGTGGAACTTCCGGTCTGGGATTTAAAAGTTTTGAGGCTCAAGTTTCTATATGTATAGTTAAGATTATGTACAACATCTCTGTTCAAGCACGAACATTAAAAAGCATGCAGGGGCATGCGAACTTGTGGAGAGTGTGGGAAGCTACTGAAAGCTCGCATAGACTTGTGCTCTCTGCTAAATGAGTGTCTGTCAGCACATAATTCTGTTAAAAATGGGGCCTCCCTGAAACCTAGCTGATTCGGGAGGACTGAGCCTTACCCTGAAGAAAGACTTTTTTTCAATAAATAAGTCAGTCCATGTTCATGTGGCTCTCAGTGGAGAGGTGGAGAAGGAAAATGATACACACCTTAAATAGCAAGAAATCTGAACGTCAATGTGCACGGAAATCAATTTCTCCTATGAAATTTCAGTCGTGTGACCAAAGATGAAACAAGGCGTAGCTGGGAATGAAAAGATCTTAGTAGCTGCACATTCTAGAGAGGACTATTTTGTCATTGCTAATGTGACTAGTTACTTTTAAAGTCCTCTTACCTGTATGTTGGCTTTTGGCTTTTTGACAATTTTGTTCTTTTGATTATTGTGCAAAATCCCAAAATCTTGGGCCAAACACTGCAGGCACAGTATCAGACAAATACTCAGCAGAGCACTTGATCACATATCTAATTTCAAGTATGTAAATAGTATTCTTTCCCATTGTGAGCTAATTCGGAAATAACGTGTCTTTTTTATTCGTGATGTTTTTAGATAAAAATTGGGGAGGCCTCAACAGATCTTGAGCTGGATGGACTATTGCCAAATACAGAATATACAGTCACAGTTTATGCCATGTTTGGAGAAGAAGCTAGTGATCCCCTTACAGGACAAGAAACTACATGTAGGTAGCACATATCTATATTCACTTCAGTGTTAATAAAACTTCAGAATAGTCTTTGCACATATTAGAGCACACATCTAATTTTAAAATCTGATTTGAATAGTCCGTAGGGCAAGATCTTAACTGTACTTGTTTCTCAGTGCGAATACTTAATTTATAGAGGCTGAGGATGTGAGTTTCTACAAAACTGCTTGGTTTTGGAATAGAATTGTGAACTCTTCTCTCTTGTTGGTAGTGGTGCTATCAATATCCCTGGTGATCTTGGTGGAACCACTGACAGTTTTCTGAACTTGCTGAAGGTGAATGAAGGTCACCACGCAGAGCTAAATCAAGACTGCTCTGTTTAGCCTCCTGTAGCCAGAGAACCAGGTGTGTGTGGGAGCCTGCTCAGATGCAGAAGTTCATTCCTCTGGCTCAGTAGTAGTACAGACAGAAAAGAAGCAAAGAGAAGGTTTCTGTCCAACCCCTGCTGCCTAACATCTGGTAAACGAAGGGTTGGAACGCACCTGTGCACTCATGATAGATGATGTGTTTTTAATAAGCAGCAAGAGTTTTGCCAGCTAAATTCTGTCCTCTGCTAACTGTACACAGCACTGAATGTCAGCTCTCTAAATAGCCTCGCCTCAGCATTTGGAAGACAAAGGAATTGAAAATAAGTGATTGTGCTGCTGGGATATATCTGGGACTGTATTCAGTGACATCTCTATTGCTCCCAGCAGTGGAGTGATTGCTTCCTCTTGTTTTGTGCTCCTGGCATGAGTAAGCCAGTGTGCAAGTGACTTACACTGAATAGGTGAGAGAAGTTCAGGCATGCGAGTGCTAAGAAAAAGAAGGGCCAGACCAATTGCTTGTAAGGTCAGCAAGTAATGGTGGAAGAAGCTCTAGGAATGCTATTTGAACTGGCTCATCTCTGAGAGGACGGTTGTAGACAGACAAGCACCAATAGCAAACTACTGCAATCTGGGCGTGTTTGTGGGCTTGAAATGAGAGTAGGAGATTCTTAACACTTGGAGAATCAAATCTTTGGCTCTTTGTCCCTCTGTCCCTTTCTCCCTCTCTTTGTCTCTTACTCCTTCTCCTTTCTTCCCCCCCCGCTCCCCCAGCTTTTGGTCGATATCTGCCCAATATCTGGTTTTCATTTATCCTAAACAGTAGTTTATGTAGCTTATGACTGTGCCAGCTTGAATTCACTTCACGTCGTATGATCTTGGAGGCTGCATAGCTCTAAACCTGGCTAACACATTGGGTGGAAGATCACATGCAAATTCCAGATACATTGGCACAAGCTGAGGATTCATGACTGCGGTGTTTGATCACAGAAGCTAGTAACATATGTTAGTCAGCCCATCATCACTGCTGTTACCAGACCAGAATAAAAAAAAACCAACCTAACTACCCTGCAACCTTCATTTATTTTTAGGGTGACTCAATGCAGCCAACTCTGACTGGTCTTTAGCACTGTAATATGAAAGAAGATTGATTTCAACCTTCCATATGCAGCTATTCAAATAAGCCCTCTTCTAACAGGCTTGGATTGATCAGGCAGTGGGGCAGTCTGGGAGGAAAGCACAGCTGTCCCACATGGTCAGCGTTCAGTGGTACTGTCTTCCCTGTCCTGATTCAGATTTAAGCTACTTTTTCTTTTTTTTTTTTTTTTTCAGTGTGATTATTTCTGGCTTCCAACTAATGAATAGGCTACCTCATATTTTTTTACTGGAGCGTATATCTGCCTGGAGAGTGATCTGCCTAATTTGCAGTAGTATTATGTGTAGTATCTGGTATTCTGTATTTAGTAAATAATATTATTCTACACACTGTATCATCTCAGTTACTGTAGCAAAACCTTTCTCTGTGCCAAACAGAGGCATGATCAGCAAGCTCATTCTGTGGTGGGGTTTCTTTTTGGGGCCAGGATTTATCCAAGACTCACTGTAAATGTCACGTAACTCTGGCAGCAGGACTGCCTGTCTGGTTGAGAGAAACGTTGTCAGGAGGTTGGTTCCAAAAGGAAAGAGCTGAGACTGAAGCATTTTGTGGTATGGCCTGGATGGTGAAATGAAGTGCATTCCACGACTGACAGAAAGTAGAAAGGAAAGCCAGCACGTGATACTCCCTTCACTAGACTCTGAGGAATATATTGAATGCCAGAAAGTGTGGCAAACCCATCTAATACAATTCCAATGTGTTCCTGTCTTCTCTTTCCTCATAGCCAAGTTAACTTGACTGTTCCTAAGCTGGTTAGGTGTTTGCTTGCAGATTCTGAGTCAATAAATGACCCGACTAAAGATCCCACATAATATAATGGGTTTTTTATCTTTTGCTTTTTCCCCCTGTGCTCTTGTGTGAGGGAGGCAGCTTCTGAAGTGCTGATATTTATCCGTCCACATGGATTGGTGATGAGTGTGTGTGTGAAGGCAGGATGCATAGAGAAAGGTTTCACAATTCAGAGGAAATTAGCAGATGTTGGGCTAACGCAGAACTTACTGCTGTGAGTAACAGAGCACAAATTGCTTTCTCTGGTGTGAAAGAAAAAGCGGATACAGTCTGAGACTCTCTTGCATGACCTCGTTTTCCTTCAGCTCATGACAGTCAAGGAATATGTAGTATATAAATATGGCTTTAACTGGAGTTGCTGTTAGGAAACAGCTTCTTTGTGTAATAAAAGAGGAAAGGTTAAGCAGAGGTAAAAAAAAATAGCATCTTTGGAGATCTTCTGAGCTAGTTATGCTTTTGGACAAACTTACCCTTATGTCAGGGACTTTCAGGATTCAGAAAGTTTTTTTGCCAAAATACTATTGTCATGAAATATTTTGCTGCGATACTCATAGAAAACAAATGCATATAGGATAAAGATCTAGTTGAATTAAATTACTTTACAAATACAAACACAAATTTATTGCAAGTATTGTGTAGGTTAGATCTTGCTATGATATCTGCTATGAACAATAATGTAATTTCTTTCTTTTTCAGTATTAGTTGAGATGTACTTAGCAAGACTGAAAGTTCTGTTTCAGCAAACAGCTGAGCCATTTTACCTGCCTTTTAGTACTTGTGTAGCTCTATTGATCTAGGTCTTTTAATATAAATATTGGTGATATAAATTTTTGAATGGAAAATGTGCTATTTATTTTCAAGACATGAAAAAATTCACAGCTAAAACCTGGAATCACTGTCATGGTTTTCTCTCTTTCCTTTTCAAGTGCCTCTAAGTCCACCAGCAAACTTGAAATTTTCTGATGTTGGACACAGTAGTGCAAAGCTAACATGGGATCCTGCTTCCAAAAATGTAAATGGCTATCGCATCATGTATGTTAAAACAGATGGAACAGAAACCAATGAGGTAAATTATTAGCATCTCTCTTCCCTTAACCAACCTCAGACCTCCCTGAAGAAGAGGTTACATGCTGCCGCACATAAACTGAAGGAAACTACTCAAGTGAACAATGGTTTGTAGGTGCAGGTTCTTGACTAAATGTATGATATGGAAATATTTATTCTTGATTCAGTCCAGATAACCGGTCTTTCAATACATCGTACATCATGGACTCAAGCTCATTCAACAAGACTATCTGAAGGCTTTGCCACATTTTCTTAACATTTATTGCTTTAATTATATATTGAATACTTGTTTCCTAGAAACAGGATTTGGCTTGAACAGAATGATAAGATGATACCAAGATGTTCTAACTTAGACTCTTGCATTTAATAATTCATTTATGCAATATTTAGTTATGCTTGTTACTAAAGGTGCTTTATAATAGCTTTTAGCAGCATGAATTCTGTGATAGAATGAAAAATGCGATGGAATTATATGAAATAGAAATCTGAAAAAATACAGAAAAAGTTTTAAAAAAATAATTGCAGTAAATAGGTCCAATTATTAAAACAGGCCAGATGCCTTATAAAATAAGTTGTCATGGATAACTTAGGCCTCCAAAAAAGTCTTTAATTGTAGTAATGTGTAATTATATTTCTTCTGGGACATATCTGGCCTTTCATCCGTACAAGACGGAATATTTGTATTAAACCCAAAGAAACTGTCCCTGAATTTAGAAAAGAGCATACCCATGCAATGTTTTGTGTCTTTTCTTTCTGCTAGGTCTCGTGAAATTTAAATTAGAAATTACTTGACCTCTTCGTGTTGATTACCCTTAATATAGACAATATGTCTGTCTGTACTCATCACAATGGTATTTGAACACCTCAGGCTTGTGGTAATATACTTTATAGTGCGAGTGAATTGTTCAGTAGGTTTTTATCTACCTCTTAACTTTTCCTTTATGTCTGTTCAAAGAGCAGGTGGCAGTTTTTTGTTTGCTTTGCATCAGTAGCATTTCCCCTGTGGTGCTGAGCTAACATGACACTGAACAGTTGGACTGATAAACTGTCAGTTTATACAGCTTTGAGTTTTATATCCCCACAAAGTCATGTTAACTGCAGCCTGGATAGAGGCCAGATGGAACTGTCATCTTTTCTCTTGACAAATGTTAAACATAATGGTTAATGCAATGATTATCCATGATAAGGCGCTGGATTCAATAGCCCAAAAAGTTGCTTCCCCTTCTGGGTTCCTGACCATGCAGTGCCGATATGTTAGCTAGTGAATTAGGCTTACTAAGGCTGAATTCTCCTTTTCTCTAGCTTCTCATAAACAAAATTTTCCTTTTCTCTAGTTTGTCTATGTTAATTAATTTTGTCAGCTTTTATGGCCCTGAATTAATACTTGTTCATGGTTTCAGAGATTTTCTCTACTAATTACATAATTACTCTTTGTCTATCATTATTGCCCAGCAGAATGTCAGACACTGATAATGTAAAGTATGTGATCAATATCTATTGCAAATTATTCTTTCTCTAGGTGGAAGTTGGTCGTGTTTCAACCCATACTCTAAAAAGTCTGACATCCCTTACAGAGTATACTGTTGCTATTTTCTCCCTGTATGATGAAGGACAATCTGAACCACTTACTGGCAGCTTTACCACAAGTAAGTATTGCTGAACTTTTGAAGGCTTTCCAAGAAGAATTTTTATATTCTCTTACTTTACTGGAAAGTAAGACCAGTAACAGCAAGTGCCTCTGGTTGTGAATTCAGATATATGGAATGCTTTCTGTTATTTTCATTGGAGTTTTCGGCTTCTTTGCTCCGTTATTATGGAGCCAATTGCATTCTTACTCATGGAAGTGATCTCTTGACATCATGAAAACATCTGTGTGAATAAGGTTCATTTCTTAAGTCTTTCCACAATCAGCCATTTTAAAGCATCTTTTATTCCAATTAGGTAGTAAAGCATTTGTCTCCCCAGCTTTCTGAAGCGTCATTCAGTATGATGGCTTTTATCTCTCCAGCTGAAGTGTGATGAGTTTTGAATCATACATTTAACCAGTGAACTATCTAGGCAATAAAGGGTAGAACCTTATATACATACAAAGAAACTGGAACACCAAAGGGAGAAAATATAAGACATTTAAGGCTCCCGTAGGTCCGTTTAGCACAGTTACAGTTTCTGTAACTGTAGTTGTCCATTAAACAAATGGCTGATGACACTTAGTAATGCTTTCAACATAACAATGGGAAGAGAAGGACTTTGAGGGAGGAAAGAGAAACATGAGGTAGAAGAGGAAGGAGAAAATGCATGTATGGAACAAGAGGTTGATACTTGCATGCAAACTGCAAATGGAAATGCACAACGAGTCTCTGGGAAGAGCAGAGATTGGGACTTGGCTTTGAGGCAGAGGATAAGAAAAGAGCATGGTGCACAGAGCTCTGAGCAAAGGAGAGGGGGTGAGGGTTGCATGGAGTTCCTTCAGTGGAGAGAGGACAAGGAGGCTTGTCCAGTTAGAATAGATAAAGAGCATGTATTGTGCGTATTCCCCTCCCCCAACTTCAAAACCACTTCCCTAAGTACAAATAAGTGTGCAAAGAATCTGTAGTGCCTTTGTTATCTACCTCCCATGTTATACTTTTTGTAACAAACTGCAAGTAAAATGGTACATGCTTGACGTTGCCATCTATTCAAGTCTCAGAGAATAATTCACTCTCACTTTTCTTTTGCATAATATTTTGCAGAAAGAGTTCCAGCTCCCCAGCATTTGGAAATTGATGAAGCATCGACAGATAGTTTTAGGGTCAGCTGGAAGCCCACCTCCTCAGATATTGCTTTTTACAGATTGGCATGGATTCCTTTGGATGGGGGGGAATCTGAGGAGGTGAGTTGCTTTGACTTTCTGAGGGTGTGAAATGGAAGAGAGAATTCCATTCTTCATAGGACACCTATGCTGCAACTTTTGCCAATTAAATATGGCCAATTGACTTATAGAAAAATCCGCCCCATTGCAAAACTCTCTAAACTAAAATCAAATGCATATTCCAGTTTGTTTTTGAAGAGGAAGTGAGGAAAGAGGAGATCTTTTGTGGATAATGAATCTAATATGTAATGTGCCGACTGCCATAGAACTAGCATTGCTCTTTGATGCTACTTCAGTTTTTAGAGGTTCATGTTCTGCACTTTGCTGTGAAGATGATGACAGTAGCTGAGCCAGAGCAGCGATATCCTCACATAAAGCTCCACATTTGTGTAATGGGCTGGCCACAGTAAAATTGCCTGTGAAGCCTTAGTTATGTAATGTTACAAAAGGAAAATTTTACAGTTAATTTATTAGATTGTTCCTTTATTCCTCTTTACAGTTCTTTCTCTTTTTCCCCCTCATGCTGTACTTTTTGCTCTAGGCCCTTGTGCGTCTTCTCCATAGTGCCATTTTCATCAGTCTAAATTTTTAAATGATTTTTTCATCCCTTTAGCTTTTCCTGTTTTATTCTCTTTTTCCGAGTAGAAAAAGATAGACACTTTCTCTCCCTTTCCCAAATTTTCTTCTTTCGTGGTCTGTTTCTTTTCCTCTTTCACTTTCTTTCTTTCTTTACTCTTTCTTTTGGCTTCTTTTGTACTTCTCAATCTTTAATGACTCTCTCAAACATCTTGTTCTCTTGGCATCAGAACTGTGAAGAGAGGCCACATCCGCAAACTGTTTATCTGGGTACAGAACTCAGCGGGGAAGATGACATTTCCCACTTTGCCCTAGGTTTCATGCATCATTTTGTCATCCATTAGGGCAGAAAGCAGTTGTTCCAGCTTAGGTTATGTGGCATTTTTTCTGTAAATTTAGCTTAGACTGACTCTTTTCTCCCTTTCACCTAGCAAGAGGCAGTCAGGCAAGAAAGAAGGAAATTACAGGAGTGAGCAGGGAAAAGGAGGAGTTGGCAGATGAGTGAGTGGACACAGGTTGTCCCCTAGCATTTTCTCCTGCAGTAGGTGAATGGATTTGTTTCTGCTTAAGTTCCAGTCAGTAGCTGTCAGTGAATCCCTTTAAGCCTTGTGCATTTTTAAGTAAGATTTATGATATCTGTGTTCTTTGAGTGTGAGAATAAATCATCAAGAAATATTCGAACTGTTAAGGTTCCATTTGTTCATTGTATTCACTAAGAACTGCTGGAGGCCCTAATATTTTAGTATGTTAAAATATTAAAAATACCCGAGCTGCTTTCTTGTTCTCCTTGCATGACCTCTCTAATGGGGTCAGGCCTAGGATAGCACAATACCTCCAGGCTGTTGCCTCTTTAAGCTTCTTTCCCAGCTAAGTGATCAGTCATGCAGAGAAACGACATGCACTCCCTCTCTCTTTCTCCCAAGACCCAACTTGCCAATTAGCTGAGTGGGGTCAGGGGGTGCTGGTGAGAATTACACACCTCTCGGCTCACTTCATCCACACTGCTGATGGGTGAGGAGCATTTAGTGGGGCTTTAGCGCTAAAGAGCCAGAATAAATTTAAGCGTGACCTTTTATTTCTAGGTTACAGTAGAGAATGCGTGCTCTTGTACTCATGCGCTTGTTACTATTCTTGATTCTGTTATTTGTCCTCTCCACTTGAAAGTTCAGCACTTTGTGTTCTTCTTTTTTTGTGGTCGTCTCTGTGGGCTAAATTAGCAGGGAGCGGAGGGTGATGGAAGTTATGCTTCAGAAAGTATGCCAAAGTTATGTGTAAGATAGTAACTATGTATAGACACTTTATAATGATCTGATATACAACTAGAGGCTCTGGGGAATTGGAAGGGAAGGTATTACTTACACCTACTTAGTATACAGCTAGATTCACTCAAGCTTGTTTCTGAAATTTTCCCAAGAAAATCCGTGCCAGAAAGTGTGCAGCGTGGGGTGCCTAATTCATTATTTGATAGTTGTAGAAGGCATGGCCCCAACTCATTTCTTTCTGCTTTTGTTTTCTGTATCTGAGTTCAGAAGGTCTGTGATTATTTTATGGGTGCCTCTTCCCCAGGACCAACTCAGGAAATCTCCTGTGGTAATTAAAAGAATAAAGTGCGATTCACTGTTTCTGCTAACTGCTGTAGTAGATTTTAAGCAGCATATATCTGTTGTTTGATTTTCATTGTAAGTCTTACTTTGATTCTGTGTATACAGTGGCCACCTTTAAAAACTTGCCAATGTTATCCTAGAGAAGGGTTGTTTTGTTGTAGTATCTGTGTGCATAACCTAAAAACTATTCCCCAAACCAGTCAGCCCATTTCACCAGAATTACTGCTCAGGCTCCTTGCATTCTGCTGTGAATCTGTGAAGCTGCTGCTGCTGTCATGGGTAGAAATAAGGAAAATTGCTATTTGAAACATCACACCATGTAGCAAACTTCTCATCAGCACATCTCCCCTAATCCCCAAGTCTGCAGCAAATGTTCTTTCAAGTGCATTCGAATGTGTGGAACCATAACTTGGATTATAATTCTGGTATAGAAACAGCATTTTGTAAGGCTGTGGAGATGCTGAATACATTTGTCATAAGAGTGCTTGAATGAGAAAAATATGAATGAAAGTTAATCTACCCTGTTATGTTGCTTTCACTGATGAATGTTTTGAATTTTAGTGATTTTGAAATGAAATGCATATGGTCAGCTTTAGCAGTTAAGTAGTTGTGGGTGAAAGTATAAGACTACACATTAGAATAATCAAACTAGCCAGAAAATAATAAATACATTTTAAGTATTCTTTACAGTGTTTTTTCCAGACATAATCTGTGATACTTTTTATTTCAACATAGCTAATAAATTCTTTGGGCAGATCTGAGTGTAGATTTCATTTATTTTAAAGGAGAATCCGTTTTCCTTCTTTCATTTCAGTCAATTCATATAAATTAATCAAATGCAGAACTGATTTTCTTTAATCTTGCTGTGCTACTTAGGTTGTCATAAATGGAGACACAGACAGTCATGTTATTGAGGGTTTGTTGCCCAACACAGAATATGAAGTTTCTTTGCTGGCAGTTTTTGATGATGAAACTGAAAGTGAAGTTGTTGCTGTTCTTGGAGCTACATGTAAGACAAACTCTTGATTGTGATTTTTAGAGATGTTTAAGTGACTTAAATTTAATGCATATATCTTCTATTTAAAATATAGCCCATCTTTGGGTAGCTATAATATTGAAAAATGTGGTGGTTTAGCACCAGGGCTTTGCTGACTGTATTTTTTGCCTTTTTTTTTCAATATTATGTGGTAGATGGCATTGAGTCAAAATGATGGTTTGGCTGCCTGTCTGAGCTGTGGTATTAATAACCGTTGGATCTGGGTAGATATTCTTCCATCCTACATTTCAATATTCAGTCTTTGAACAGGGTTCCTTAGGAGAAGATATATTAGATTTTGGGGGTTGGTTTAAATGTCTTAAAGTAAATAATTTACAAGAATTTCATTTAAGATGCTTGGCATTTGCAGTATAGCCTTTTCTTTCTTATTTACGTAATTTATACTCACTAGAGGTGAATTCACTCTTGGCTGAAATAGTGGTCCAAAAAGCTTACACAGGCATCCTGTGACATTAACATGGAAGTAACAAAGATAAAACTTGAAAGTCACATACAGTGTATTTTATAGTTTATAATTGGAACAGTGCCTAGCATTTGAGGTAGATTGTTCTATCCATTCTCTTTTTATGGATAGTGACTTGGTTAAGTAAACAACTATATTTTTCATGTGTAAATTCAAAAGTTCATTTCATTCTTAGTTTAATTGCAGGCTTAATCTTGAACCTTCTATTAAGACAAGAAGCCCCTACCCATCCAAATGATGCTGATGCTGCCCAGTGTTGCCGAGTGTACTTTCTGTTTTTCACATGGACAAAAATGAAGCACCCTTAAAAAGCTTTCAATTTAATTAATTTGACAACCTTAACAAATGGTCAAAGTGGAAGTCATTATGCATAGTTCAGCCAGAAATCTGGGAAACTATATGCGTTCTTATTTAATTGTACAGTTTATAATTATGTCTTATCTGTAGATCTAAGTGCTAATCCTGCAAATATATGTGCCTAAAGTAAAGTAAATGAATAGTTCCCTTGTAGTCTCTGAAATGCCTGAAGTGTGTGGGATGCTTGTAGGTGTGAGCACATAGTTTCATTTGTCATAGTTAGAAATAAAAGATAAACACTGCGACTTCCATGTCTTGTTGAATTGTTAGTGAGCCGAGTATTGTTTTTCAGTTGCAAGGACTACCACAATACCAACCACGGTGACTACTACCAGTACCACAACTTCTAAGCCCACCACAGCAGGTAAACAGAGCAAATGTCAACAGTTTAAATGCTGAACGCAAAGAGCTAAGGCTCCCTGCAAGCACACCCAGATGTAGGTGCAGAGAGCTGTGATATTACTGAGCTGATAACCCCAGTTCCTAATGGTCCATGCAGTCAGCACACCGCCGTGGTAGATCTGGTGGAGGTGTAGACCCCAGGCAAGGGACATCACTGGTGAAAGGTGCACATTATCGCGCTCCTGCACGCGTGCGCTTCTGCATGCTCCTGCTCCTTCCACGCGTGGCCAGCTTCCTGCACGTGCCATGTGTGGATGAGGAGCCAACCTATAACGCAGCGTAGGGACTCTGAATGATACCAGCGATAGATATTACATAGAAATGCAGAGACTAATTTGGAAAATTCATCTCTCTTTTCTCTTTCCCTTTATAAACATGAGCTTGGAAACTCTTCAGAATTTTGTTTAGTTTTGAGTGTTCTGTTTGTTTTCCCTGGAATTAGAAAACTGACTTTTAAGGAACAACAGTTCTGGATTATTTCTCTTCTGTAGCATTGTAGCTGCAGTGGAGTTTTGATTATTCTAAAGCTCCATAAGCCCAGTAATATAAACAAAGCAGATGGGGTAATATATGTTAATGGCAGTATAGGATAACTATTATTTTAGTAAATGGTTAAAGTTTGTAGGTTATTAAGCCCAAGTATGACTGAACTATATGGGTTTGCCCCACCATGGGTCTGCAGACCGACCGTGACAAGTAGAGCTTGCAGCTACTTGGTGGTAATTAGCACAATTTTAAATCTAAAAATAGAGTTGAGAAAATATTAATTAAATACTTTTGGCTTTAGTTTTTCGAACAGGAATCAGAAACCTTGTTATAGATGATGAAACAACCTCAAGTCTGAGGGTGATATGGGACATTTCAGATTACAATGTTCAGCAGTTCAGAGTGACCTATCTCACTGCGAAAGGTGATCGTGCTGAGGAAGCGGTAAGAATGGTCTGTATGGGTTTTGTGAATGGCTTCATAAACTTGAAAAGTTTGTTTAATAATTGCTAAGGCATGGTCTCTGCTTATATGTTGCTTCTGTTGCAATTAGTAAAAGATCCATGTTTGGCATTACTGTGAGATTGAACTTCAAAGTTTTAATCGTATAGCACCTGCTGCACTGCAGGCAACAACAGTCAAATGTAAGATCAAGACCCAGTCATACAGATGTTTAAAGAAGTCATAATTAAAAGACTAGCTGCCTATCCTCTTTTTCCTTTATTTTTAAAATTTGTCTAAGTTTTTCCTTTTTTTTGGGGGGGGTGGGAGGGTGGGTTCTTTTACTCCTAGGCCTTTTTCTATCCTGAGATTTTAACAACTCTTAAATGTTTATACAGGACAATCTTCAGTAATTTTTCTTTTCCTTCAGCAATTTTGCTCCTTCCCTAAAAGTCTCATTTTGTGCTAAAGCAATGTAATTAAAGTTCAAATGCAGGGTTTTCATACTGCTCGTTAACCTGGACATGTTACAATAAGGACAGCACTTTTTAATCTAAGTGCCTAAGAATATTTGTTATTTTTCTAATACCATGTGATGATCAAAATTGAAATTGTCTTACACAAAAAAAGTTTCTGGTGATGAAGATTTTGGACAATATTTGAAAGAATGAAGAGTACTACATGTACTCTTCTGTGTGTATAGCAAATAATAAAAAAAAGAAGCCCTAGCTGTATTATTTTTAAAATTTCATAATTTTCGAGATAATTTCAGAATTCTGGGAGGCCAAGTGCTTTTTTTTTTTTTTTTTTTTTTTTAATTGGGGAAATCTTACTATTGCGGTGCTTGGTTTCCGCAAAAACTAAGCTATAAAATTTTGAGATAGACCTATGTAGGTATGTTTAAGAGATTAAATTGTATAGTTCAAGGTTATTTTCTTAGTAAATAGCTCAGAATGAAAAAATATTCCCCATATCATCCTCCTGTCACGTGACTCACTTCTGCTCATAGAACAGTTATATTGAAAATGTGGGATATTCTTTTTGATGTCTAGCAGCTGACATTTTAAGCCCTTTATCAGACTATATCAATAAAAATTATTAAAAGGAGTTAGTTCAATATATTTTTTTCTAGACAACTATCAGTCTTTTTTTCATTCCCTATATCGGACTATATCAATAAAAAATATTAAAAGGAGTTAGTTCAATATATTTTTTCTAGACAACTATCAGTCTTTTTTTCATTTTGGTTTCATTCACCTTTTATGAGCCCTTGGTAGAAAATTACTTTTTAGCCATCTCTTTCAACTGTAGTCTGAAAATGAACTTTCAATGTAGTGGTTTCCTTTTGGACTGGAAAATGTGCTTTGTGAATTTACCTTGACTATATGATAGTATAGTATATAATACAGTGGCAAACTTGCACAGCATAATGGCACAAACTGTGCTGTTCTTCTGACAACAACACAAAGTTTCTGAAATTCAGATCTCAGATTTACTGTTTCAGCTCTGGGAAGCTTAATCAAATTCAGTTGGGTGATATAAATGTAGTTCTGTTTTAGTGTTCAACGACTATTATTTTAAAAGGAAATTAAAATTGTAGGAAAGGTATTCAGATTCTGGCTATCAGAAGGATATTAGAGTTGACTCAAAAGCTCATTAAAGAAAATTATAAAATTGTAAGATTGGGTAGGTTTCTTGGCTCTACTCCCGCAAATTATTTAATTTTAAGAACACTCTCAAGTCGTATTATCTTTGGTCACAATTCAGCAAATAGATTAACCACATTTCATCTTTGAAATTAATCACGTGCATAAATACTTTACTGAATAAGGAATGATGTAAGATTATACTTAAAATTCAGCACATTTTAAACGGAAGGAATGTATTTTATCATGTGGCTTCAAGCACCTGAGAGGTGCAACACAGATGTCAATAAAACGATGCAGACATTAAATTTTTAGGAGAGTATTTATACATTTAAGTACATTTCTTAAGCAGCACTCAAAAGCTTTGTGGAATTTGAGCTTAAATATACTACAGTATGACAATTCTGTGGTGGATGCTTAAGTTTTTTAGCTCTGATTTCAGTGATATAAATTTCAGTTACTCCTCCCTTTCCATAAAAATATTAATAAGCTTTTTAATCCTTGATGCAATTGGCTGAAAATCAGGGACTAGAAAAAGTAATAGAATGCTTTTCACTACAGAAGGGTCAAGCCCTAAATTGCATGTATGTTCTTGAGTATGCTGTATATACTGGAAGGATCACATTTTTTTTCTTCCTTAGAGCCAAGAATGTTTCTCACTGCTGAAAACTATATTGTTCTGTAGATCTCTGATGTGCACATTTGGAAAAGAGACAGTTCTCAATGCTTGCATCCCCTCTCCTAAAAAACAAAAAAAATTGGTTGCTCTTTTTTCAGAAACTTGGTTTGTGTGTTTTGAGTATATGCATGGAAGAATTTAGCATGGGAATCTTTCATGCACATCTGTTTAGATGGTTTTGTCCAGTTTTGATCAACGAATGAAGTACTTTTTTGACAAGTCTCAACACCTAGGTGTACTAGATTAATTTCCCTCTTTGTATCACTTGCCAAAATTAGAAGTAGTTTGAATGTATCCTGGAGCATTAAAACTGGTGAGAGCTTTCTTGTCTGAGTATATGCTTCAGAAAGTTTTGCTCTGCCATCATCATATGCATCAGTCTTCTTTGAAAGAGCAAAACACTTTTAGGCTCAGTTTCTGCTTTTTCCCCTTGAGTTTAAAGGGCTTACAGGTCTCTCAACTGCTTGCCAGATATGTGCGGTTGCTGGCTGAGGTGACTGCTTGGCAGTGTTAGGTTAACAGTTGGACTCGATGATCTTAAGGGTCTTTTCCAACCTTGACGATTCTATGATTCTATGATAGATTCCCACAACGTACATGGGCCAGGGAGGGTCCAAACCACCAGGTTGGACGTTGAAACTGTTGCTTCCAACAACGTCACTTCAGAGCACAGGTTTGGTGCACGGAACATAGGACTGGTTTCTCTTTTTACCGTGTCCACTCCATGTGCTAGGTAGCTCCCATTCAGGCTTTGGAGGCTCTCTGAGATTAAAATTTTACTGACAAGATAAAAGATTGCGAGGCTTTACTTGGGCACCTCTACCACCACTGTTGTGATACTAGTATTTGGGGCTCTGGCTAAAATATAGTAATCTATTGAAGAGTTTCAGAAATAGCTGCTTATGGGGAAACCTTGTACTGTATTAAGAGAAGCAGTGCTTAATTCAGCGGTTTGAAACATTTGCTCTAGCACACCCAAAACTGCCTGGAGGGATTTCTACAGCTTCTCTACTTCCACCAAATTGCCTGGTTGGACTTCTGCTGCAGATCTTTCATGTTTCATGGCAGTTTGGGATCTGCTGCTATTTGTGGGATGTACTCCTACTTCTTCTCCTAAATAGTTACCTTCATTTTCTTGTCGCCAGACTAGATGCAGACAGGACAAACATGTTTTATTCCTGCTTGCTCAGTTCATGCTTCCCGATCTCTTGAATTCATTTTCCTTCCTCCCGGGGAAGGAGGATTTTCTGTCCCCAAAGAACATAACAATCAACCTTTATTAATGGGCATAGCTTTGGACGATCATATTCATGTCAAGAATAAATACAATAGGAGGATTTATTTTGTCTGTACAGTAAAATTGTTTAAGTACTAACCATCCATATAGTACCAGTGGTTAACGGAGCTATAGTGGTTCATAGGTTTAATATAAAACTGTGTTATCCCACACGCACATTCTCCTTTTTATTTTACTCAGGTATGACTAGTAGATCTGTTAAAAGGGTGGATAATTTAATTATGTTATTTTACCATAGAGCATCAGAAATATTTTAAAATGCAAGCTATACAGCAATACTAGTGGAACGTGGTGTCAGAGATCATGTAAGATATAAAAAGGTTTTGGCCTTAGTCATTAAGCTTGATTGTTTCTGTTTTTCTGACCATCCAGGTAATGGTACCTGGGAGACAAAACACTATTCTGCTTCAGCCTCTGCTGTCTGATACAGAATACAAAGTTACCATCACTCCCATCTATTCTGATGGGGAAGGAGTCAGTGTCTCAGCTCCTGGCAAAACTTGTAAGTACAAACTTTCTGGTTGTCTTTGACCAGGATATGCATGAAGAAAGGCTTACTCTTTTGGCTTTTTTTTCCTTGGCTGTAGTAATATATTTTAGTATAAATGTGGGCTTATTTTGCATGACTTAGATGACTCAAGCTTTATATTAATCTCAGTTCATTGATTTATAAACAATGGGTTGCTTCTAATTGACAAATTGCATTTTATGTTCAAATACTGTGAGTTTGTAGAAACTTGTTGAGTAATAAAGCTGGTAAGTCCTTGACAGATAGCCCACCAAGGACAAGCCAAGTAATGCAGAAAATAAAGTAAACAATGCCTGCTGGGATAGTATCAAACCAACCATTGTACCGTTGGATTTTCTTTTGTGTGAGATCATTACTTCCTAAAGGTCATTAGAAATGCTGCTGAACTTTTTATAAAAGTGATTGCATTATCTCTAGAGTTTTGACCAAGTACCAAAAGATTACTCAGCTGTAGCTTAAGTTCCCTCTCTACTGTATATTGATAAAAAATCATCTCATTGTGCACTGCTAGTCTTGATAGTGTAGTTTTATTGAATTATTCTCCTAATTTACGTAATTTCTGCCTAAATTGAAGTGCTATTTGTGCAGACACTTAAATCACTTGTAAAATCATTCCGTTTGAAAGCATTAAGTGTTCACAAGAGCATGATTTATACATTAAAAACTTTAGTGCACTTGGATTGAAAGAAACTATATAAATAAATGATAATTATCTCTGAATTGTCTTAGGTTTTTAAAAAAATGTAGGGACAAAGTTGGGAATTAATTTGACAATTCATTGTTTGTTGAACAAAGTCTGAAATTAATCCTTGGTATAAGTTGGTATAACTTTCTTAAATATGCCAACCTTAATCCCCTGACATAATGCCAAGGCTGAACTTGATTAAAGGCTTTCATCCTGGCAATTTTACCTGTAAACCTGAGAGTACTGGGTATCGCACTATTTTCATGTGCATGTCTTGAGTTTTATGCATGTCCTTGTATGAGATAAACTTGTAAAAGCTCAGTTTGGTTTCCTTTTAGTACCCCTGTCTGCTCCTAGAAATTTACGTGTCTCAGATGAATGGTACAACAGATTGCGTATCAGTTGGGATGCCCCGCCATCACCAACAATGGGTTACAGGATTGTCTACAAACCTATCAACAGTGAGTTTTTAAACTGGGGGTTTTTTTGTCATTTGTTTTTGACTGTACAGTGTCTTAACATCATCTTTTTTCTGAATTTTGTACTTAAATCTAACAGTTGCAGTTACAGCCTTGAAAGTACTATTTGCTTATGTGTCTCAGGTTTTGAATATGAAAGTTTCATAGTCACAGAATGATGCAGGTTGGAAGGGATCTCTGGAGATCATCTGGTCCAACTCCCTGATCAAAACAGGGCCAGCCTGGAACAGGTTTCGCTGGACCTTGTTCAGCTGAGTTTGTAATACCTCCAAGGATGGAGATTTCAAAACCTCTCTAGGCATCTGTTCCAGCTTTTGACTACCCTCACCGTGAAATCATCTTTCCTAATATCTAATTAAAACTTCCCATGTTGCAAATTTTGTCTTATTTTCTCTTACCATCATCCTGTTTGCCTCAGAAGCGATTCTGTCTGTCTTCTCTACACTCCCCCCCCCCCCCCCCCCATTAGGTAGGTGTAGGCAGCGGTAAGATTTCTCCTTAGACTTCCCATCTTAAGACTCATGAAATGCAACTCTTTCAGTCTGTTCTTTTATGTCGCTTTACCATGACTCTTTCTATTTATTTCAGAGACTACCTTTGCTCGCTTCCTGTTCCTCTCTTCTGTGTTCTCCTGTTCTTCAACTTCCTTCCCCTCACAATACAAACAAAGTTTGAGTTTCCTTGACTTTTACTCCCGCTCTACACATTCCAAATACTGGACATTTTATTCATTGCCCATTTTGTCCGTGCTGCATCCTTTGCCCACCTGCTCATTGCAGCTAAACAAGGCAAATTTCTTTAGAAAAACATGTTCCTCTATTGAGAGTGAAACACAAATGTGTGACCATTAAGGGACTAAAATACTGTTCAAAGACAATACTGTTGCCTGGTTTCTGAAATCTATCCAGAACAACTAAGAGAGGTGACAAAGGAGCTGTTTGCAGTTCTGATTTGGGAGTTTTATTCTTTTCTATTTTCATTATCATTTTTGCACAGTGTTAAATAATGCTGTTGTATAAGAAGCCCTTAGGGACTGTATTGCTGGCTGGCATCTGCTGTCCCCCCCGTTGGTCCTGGCACACTATCAAACTGAAGAGATCTTTGGCTGCCTATTTAGGGCAGTAGTAAGTCACTCAAGCAGAACAAAAGGGTCTTAAAAGATGCCAGTGTCTAGCCCTGCCCTAATGAATCCCACTGCTGAATTTCCCAAGCGTGTTGTGGCTTCTATCCATGCAAGGACTGAGCAGAGTGTCTTTGGTTTTGTGTATGGTAAAAAAAAAAAGGCAAAAACTTTAGGAGCACATGTAATGTTGGATGTGTCTTAAGATTTGTTTTAATTACCTGCTAATTCAATGGATGAAAATGATTTTCTAATTTATTTTGTTTTTTGCAGTTCCTGGTCCTGCGTTGGAGACCTTTGTAGGGGATGATATCAATACTATTCTCATTCTAAATCTCTTCAGTGGAACAGAGTACAGTGTTAAAGTATTTGCTTCATACTCAACAGGCTTCAGTGATGCCCTAACAGGCGTAGCCAAAACCTGTAAGAATGATTTCATGCTGTTCAGATCTCTACAGGCTGTTTTTCGCTATAACTATGGCTTTGTGCAGCTCCCTGAATAAATTTTCACGAGGAAGACTTTCTCAGTTGTGTGCAAATTGTTTTCCTGAAATGAAAGTCTCTTTTTTTTATCAAGACTATATCAGACACTAAAATAATCTGCTGGACGTTAGCAAGACAGAGGTCATAAAGCAGATGTTGTTATTTATCAGCCAAACGTATTTGCCTGGTAGTAAATATAAATCTCCTTAATGGAAGGTCTATTTAGTCTTTTTTTTCTAGCTCCATATATATAATATGATTTAGTCTTTATTTATCTAAAGCTCAATTTTAAATTAGATTTGGACGGAAATATTGCTGTTACAATGATATTTTTATACTTATTTGTAGTAACTGAATTTTTAGCAGCGTTCGTTATTTAGTCTTAACTAAATTGACCTAAGTTCCAAACTTTTGGTCTAAAGATTCACTTTTTTTTTTTTCCTTCCTGTTTTGAATTTTCTTGACATCATTTTTTAAGCAGCTTTTGAAATTATTTGTTAAAAATGAATTGGCACAAGTGTTTCACTATGATTCTTTTGTCATTTTTTCTTGTATGTCATATTAGAGGTGTAAATCTAATTTTTTGTTATTTAATTTTCAGTGTACCTGGGTGTGACAGATTTGGATTCCTATCAAGTCCGCATGACTAGTCTCTGTGCTCAGTGGCAGCTTCACAGACATGCTACTGCATATAGGGTAGTTATAGAATCGCTTGTGGGTAAGTTACTAAATCATTCAATATGCAGCTACAGCCTAACCCAGAGAATTGAATTGTATAAGTTAAGAAATTGTATGCAGTTGGACCTGTAGACTGACTCCTGAAATACTGGAAATGATGGACAGAAGAGAGTTGTGTACACACTGGAAGTTTCAGGAGTAGAAGTAGCATTCCTGTCCTTTTATATCAAACAAATGTTGATAATTTGTCCTTTTCATGGGAGGGAGTTTTGTCTATCAGTAGAAGGTAGGCGCTACCTGAGTTTTTCCACTGGTGTGAGGCACAGAAGATGGATAAAGGATGAACTGAATACATCTGAGATTGCAAATAAACCACCAGTGATAACTCTGTAGAATTAGGATGGACATGAGGGTAGAAGGGTAGGGAAAGCTGTGGTTGAATCCAGACCATGCTCACAGGATCAGAACAGCATCCAGTTTTGTCTGTTCTCATTCTGTTGATTGTTAATTATAGCTTGTAGTATTGTTACTCATCTGGATAAACATGAGATGTTTTTATGTGGAAACACATGGTGTCTTGATGCTTTTAGTACTGACTGTGTAGAAGGTGAACTACAGCCTCTTCCATGTTGCTGATTCTCAGGTGTAGCCCAAAGAGGTTATGAAGAAGTCACTATTTGTGCAGACTAACTCTCTTATCCCCAGTAGGCAGCAGTGATCTTTTGAATGGTGACAAATTAAAAGCTTGGATAACTTGAGAGAAGTGCAGTTAATAACATTTAATGGGACCTATCAAAGGTATCATGAAAAATAATACTAATTTGGTTGCAAAAAAGTAATGACCTTTCTGTCGAATGGCAAATGGATGGTGATACAGTTTATTTGAAGCCCTGGAATACAGACAAGATGTTCAGAAAGCAGAGATCTTGGCTGGCACAAGACAGCACAGATTTCCTTCTCATCTGGGAGCTAGCCAACATTCTGCTTTCATCATATAGAACTGCCAGAATTGTTTTAACTGAGCCAAGAGTCTGAATGTGAGCAGAAGAGCTAAAGTGTGAACAATTGCTTCTTATTAACATCTATCATGAAGAGTTTTGATTGTCAGATTGGGTGTGTGTCTCGTTCAGGCAGTGATTCATTATTTTTATACTCATGTAACACCTCCTGATAAGCATCAGGTGTTTTTTCCTTGGCAGTGAATGACTGTTTGGCATTTTTTGTTGATACTCTGTAAAATGTGAGATTAGTTGCTTGTATTTCACTTCTTTCTGCTACAGATTATGAATTGTGCTGAAGGTTTTATTATTATTATTAAAATATGCCTTACGCTGTTTCTAGTACCTGGCCTTTTCCATTGTTGACATGTTTTCCAATTCAGAATTTAGCAGAATTAATTTCGGAACCCTGTAAATACGATTTCTTAACCAACTTGTTAAGTGGTTACTAGTGGAAGCTGGAATACAATATCTAGTTCAGTCTCTCTTGCAATTATGAAGCACATCACAGAGAACCAGAGGCATAGACAGAGGATGCCGTAGAATTACATAATGAAACAATTCCTCATTAGACTCTGATAATTTAGGACCAGATCCAAAGCCCACTGATGACAGTGTTAGTGATTTTTATTAACTTCAGTGCGTGGGGTGAAAATCATCTTTTTTCCTGGAGATGTCTGACACATTCCTCAGCTCCTACTTAATATGAAGGATGAAATGTTACAGAGACCTCAGCACAGAGGTGAATTTCCAGAAATAAGGCAACATGCAGTTTATTAATTTATGTCAACCACTTGTCCTTCATCTGCTGTCATGTCCCCTTCTTGTTTCAGACTTAAATTACATTATTGAATACACTAGTAAAGAAATGTTTTGATGGTTTCTTTTATAATTCCAGATGGGAAAAAGCGAGAAGTAAATCTTGGTGGAGGAACGCCTAGACATTGTTTCTTTGAGCTGATGCCTGGAACTGAATATAAAATCAGTGTTCATACACAGCTTCAGGAGATAGAGGGCCCTGCTGTAAGCATCATGGAGACAACATGTGAGTAAAATAGATCAGAGTTCAGCCAGCAGCGATATTTGATTCCTTCTCGTGTTTTGCCCTTTGCCGACAGATGTGCTATTCCTATGCAGTTTCCTTTAGCTGAGTTTTTAGGTTTTCAACCACATTGCGAATCCTCCACAGAGGTGCAGGATTCTTACACCACTGCTGTGTATTACTTGTGAAGTCATATTCACCTACTGTATTGGACTTCCTAATGAGAATGAAACGGGGAGGATAGTTTAGCTTTCTTCATAAAAAGTCCCACCAGGGGATACTCTGAAAAATCTATGACTTTGGGGGGAAAAAAAAAATCCAGAAAAATGACGCAGAGAAACATAGAAAGTTTTGTATCCTGCAGCTCTTGTTATCTAGTAAAATTTCACCAGTGTCTGAGTAATTTACAGTTAAATGGGACCTTGATACCCAATCTACTTATGTATTTTAAAGCACACCATCCAACCAACCTTTTTATTATTATTCTCAGTAACACAAGACAGGCAAAAAAAGCCCTCACAGCTGTTTATGAAGGCAATATCCTGCTCTCATGAGTTCAAAATACGGCAAAACAACATACAGGATGAACAGAGTGAATATTTTAACGTTATCTTTCTTTCTTCATGCCCAGTTTCAATCACAGTGATACCCTTCTTCTCATACTATATTTACTGTACACCACAATGCTGTTACCCTTCTCTCAGGGTAGATAATAATTTTCCTGTTCAAGTGAACCCTCCCACACTTATGGTTTCACATAGGAAAAACTTGCACAGGTGCATGACTCCACTTCTCAGTTGTCCAGGGCTCATTCTCAGAGCAGTGAGGAACAATCTAAGCTTCTCCTCCTTTTTGGAGGAATGCATTTTGTGTGCTCTGCAGTTCAGGGAGTTAGGAGACATATGGAAGAACACACCTTGGCCTACATGTCCATTTGAGAAAGATGGTTTGTGATGCAGACAAATTACTGTATCACCTCAGAAGAAAACACTCTTCAGGGTGACCTGTACCTCTCTGGTGCTTAGAGAGCAGCCTTTCAAGTCACCTTACTGCAGTTGTGACCCTTTCGAAATGGGTATGGTCCTGGTCCGACTGTGGCCATGGAGGTCCTGGGCTTCAGTTTCTTGTAGATGTTTCAGAGTCTTGGCCCTTTCACTTGTTGAAGCCAATGGGAAAACCCACATCAGTTGCAGTGGGAGTCAACTTGGATGTGGACATGAGGCTTGTAATGAATCCTGTTTGCACTAATCTTTCCCAAAGATAGGTGCCTTTTGTCATATCTAAGTCTATCCATTGTCTATAAATGTAACACATATTATAGCAAATAACAAGTAGAGTCTTTCTTGAAGGAGTGATGTTCTGTCACCCATGGCTTCTTATGCTGATTGCATTGAAAAAAAATTGGAAAAAATGCCCTTGAACGAAAGCAGAAGCTTTTTCTCAGATACAGGTGTGGAAGTCAACACATGTGCATGTTATCTCTCAGAATTCAGCCAAGACTGTACTGAAAGGCACTAAATACAGCTCTTGCTTTCAGCAAAGCTGTCAGTCAGTGATCATGTATTCAGCTAGGTTTCTGGGAGGTTGTCATTCCAAACCTTATTTTCAGGAGAAGGATGAGATACTTTTCAGAAACTATATAGTAACCTTAGTAGAAGTTGCTGCGGGCAACAATGCCACAGTGCTGTAGAGCTGTGGTCGGGACTGCATTTCTAGCTGGAAACGTAACAAGGTGTCTGCCACCGAATTCAGGAAAATCTTCATCAGGGCAGGCTGTGATTTGCTCTGAGTGCAGGCACTGGCTTGCTTTTGCACTGTCTTTTTGTATTTTGGATTGCAGGACTAATATCTTCTTCCTTCCAGGGTGGGTAGAGACCTACTTTCTGTGACTAAGGACTAGTTCTGGTCAGAAAAGAAAGGGACACTGACCTTTTACAAAATGAATTATGGATACTAGGTCACGAATAGGGCTGCCACATGGTCTACTACGCTGGGGAAACCCAAAAAGAGGCAGTTCCAGTAGTAGTTCAGTTGTACCATTGTTATCATTCACACTGAAATGCAGCCATTAATTGCTCTGTAATAGTACTATCCTTTTTCAGGTGGTCAATAGAGGAGGACATTACATGCACACACTCACCTACATTTCTCTCCAATTGCATGACTAGTTGATTAGAGACAATGAATTTTAAATGTGGACATGAGTAGAAAAATGCTGTGTTTAATATAGATAAAGTATATTGGGCTTTTAAACATTTTTTTAATATTTCTTCCTTTTATTCTCCAGTACCATTTCCAACTCAACCGCCAACAACACCTTCAACACCACCTCCACCACCTACAATCCCTCCTGCAAAAGAGGGTAAGTGCTGCATGTGTGGGTTTCTAATAATTTTAAGGTGTTGATGCAATGTTTTTCTGCTTCTGACACTATTTTAGACCTGTGGGGATCAGATTTCAAAATGCATTTGCTACAGCAACACTGTTAAGGCAGCTGGCTTAACTTTAATGAGCCAAAAATCTGACATCATTGTTGTATTGTTGAAATTTGCAGAAAGGAGGGTTAGTATGTGTGAGATTTTCTTTTTCCAGAACTCCTAAACCATACATATTTTGCAACTGAAGCAGACATCCTAGGGTTATTAAAGTTCTAAAGCAGCATGATTTTTAAAAATAGGTCTGCTTTAGGTTATGAGAAAAGTGTTGGCCATGTTCAGTCTCTTCTCTCTTTAAATGTAGACTTCCTTCTATTTATCATTTGAACATGTAGTGTTTTGTACAGAGTCACATAAATATTTCTGTGAGGGGAGCATTATTGTTGGAGACTGAGGGTCAAATCTGTCAGCTTGAAGTCAGTGGACCAAACCGACATATAGTAATTGAGAATTTAATCCATAAATGCAGAAAAAAAAGACCTTGTGTGTGTGTTTTAGAGCTGCATAGCAGCAGATTTTTTTTTTTTTAAATCCAAGGAGTAATCAGCAGAAAATGAGAAATATGGGTACATATCTTCCTGTCCCATTCTCTGGATTTAGATGAACATTTTTCTTCAAGATGAAATATGTTGAAAAACCTAAGTTTGCTTTGAGACTGACTGTTTCTGACTCCAAGCAATAGACTTGGATTCTGTAGAGTGTTGAAGGCTCCCAGTTCCCATGAAAGAGAGAGCAATTTGTGTGAGCAGATGCACAGCTCTGCAGGCCATTTTGCATAAGAACATGCTGGAATAAGATGAGATGGGGGAAACCTGCGTTGCTCCTAAATAGCACAGTTAAAGGGGTGCACATTGGGCACTACAGAGCTTAGGGTAACTTTTTGAATGGACTAGTTTCCCACTGGGAACCTCCACAGTCGAAATTCTCTCATCTTGCTTACTGTGTCATACTAGGAGTCTAGGATTGTATAAGTTCATGTGTGACTTTACTTAACAACCTAAATAAAAAAAAAAAATGGTTAGCCAGATTTTAAATAACCATTATAACCTTGAAGGGCATTCTGTGATAGGATCTGTCAGTGCAGACCATTCACCCCTTGCAGAGCTCAGTTGGTTCTACACCTGCACTGAAGTCAATGCCAGCAGGTCTGTTTGCTAAAGCATTATTAACTACCATTAAACAAGGGCTTTTCATGACAGTTGCATTTTCTTAAGTGATTTATGAGATTTCATGAGGAGCTGAGACATTGCTCTAATTCCAAAATACTTGCTTTTCTTTTCTCAGTGTGCAAAGCAGCCAAAGCTGACCTAGCGTTCCTGGTGGATGGGTCATGGAGTATTGGAGATGACAATTTCAATAAAATAATTAGCTTTCTCTATAGCACTGTTGGAGCTTTGGATAAGATTGGTCCTGATGGAACGCAGGTAATCAACACGTAGAGAGACGGAGGACACGTGGACTTGACAGGGTGTTTTAGACTAGCACCAGAAGTGAAATGAATCAAAAAGTAATTGACATAATTTCACAGTTCTTTTAAAAATATAAACTGCTTTAGGACAGCATTTTTTTTCAGTATATTCTTTTATACACACCATATGGTGAATATGCCGTGCAGCTGCTCAGGGAAGGTTTCGCTCGCCGATGGTCCGTGAATAAGCAGCACGGGAAGCTGCGCACTGATGCTCACTGGGGCCATGGTGCCCAGCTGCCCGAAGGGTAAGGGCAGCCACTAATTCGCCTCCCCAGCCTGGCTTTGACCTGCTAAGATCTGCAAGTGTGCACAGCCCTGGGAGGTCAGCAATGCCTGGCCCTTCCTAAAAGCCCCCAATGGGGAGGGGCTCCCCGGCTCTCACCGCAGCTGGCTCCTGGCTCTGCTGCTTGGCTGGAGGCTGCAGGTGAACCAAGCTGGGCCCGGGGGCTCGTCCTCACCTGTGTCATGCCTCTGCTGTGCATGGAGGCCCTCAGCCGCCCGCGCTGGCTCTGTGTCACCTTCAGCAGTGCCAAATGCAGGCAGTGAGTGAAGGAAAGGTGTGATGAGAAGGTGCTGCCCCCCCGGCTGCCCTCCTGCCAGCCGACACGGCGGGTGCGTTTGTGGGGCTCTCCAGGGTGGGGTGCCCTGGTCGAGGCCCTGTACAGCACAACATGGGAGCATGTGCTTCTCTTTAAGCATATGAGCAATTCCACCTGCAATCACATGCTTAAAGTTAAACCACATGTTTAAGTGGTTTAAGGCTTAACACGTTAAGTGTGCCAACAGTGTGCCCAGGTGGTCAAGAGGGCCAATGGCATCCTGGCTTGTATCAGGAATAGTGTGGCCAGCAGGACCAGGGAGGTGATAGTGCCCCTGTACTCGGCACTGGTGAGGGCGCCCCTCGAGTCCTGTGTTCAGTTTTGGGCCCCTCACTACAAGAAGGACATGGAGGTGCTGGAGCGTGTCCAGAGAAGGGCAACGAAGCTGGTGAAGGGTCTGGAGCACAAGTCTTATGGGGAGCGGCTGAGGGAGCTGGGGTTGTTTAGCCTGGAGAAGAGGAGGCTGAGGGGAGACCTTATCGCTCTCTACAACTACCTGAAAGGTGGTTGTAGTGAGGTGGGGGTCGGTCTCCTCTCCCAAGTAACAAGTGATAGGACAAGAGGAAGCGGCCTCAAGCTGTGCCAGGGGAGGTTTAGGTTGGATATTAGGAAAAACTTCTTCACTGAAGGAGTAGTCAGGCACTGGAAGAGGCTGCCCAGGGAAGTGGTTGAGTCCCCATCCCTGGAGGTATTTAAAAGACGTGTAGATGTGGTGCTTGGGGACATGGTTTAGTGGTAGACTTGGCAGTGCTAGGTTAAGGGTTGGACTTGATGATCTTAAAGGTCCTTTCCAACCTAAATGATTCTATGATTCTATAAATTAATGATATGAATTTTGCTAGCGTGAAGGCTAAGTATCATTTCAGTCTCCTGTAATCATTCTAATGAGATTTAAGTTGTGTTAATGTTTTTGGTATTGGTACTCACTGTGGTGTTTATTTCTAAATAAGCTAAAAATGGCATCGATAAGGAAAATTAAAGGTTCATTTATTTAAAATCACGTGCTCTACAGAATCTACAGTGCTTGAAATAAAATACAGTATTTACAATGATTGTTCTATTTATGTATTTGTTTAGAGAGATGCTTGAATCTGCTCCAGAAAAGATTATTGGCAAATATATTACTCTTTTAAGTGTTACCAGTATAATGTGCAGTTTGGGATAGCATTAAAAATTATTTTTAACTTGTCCAAACCCTGAAGAATGCTCAGTTTTTACTGTTTCTTGCTGTACAGCTATTTTCCCAGAATATAGTCCATGGTGTTTCAGAAACTTATGCACAAGCTTAGGCTTAAGCATGTGAATAGCTCCTGTCAAATCAGCAACATCACTTACAGAATATGAAGTTCAATATATGTTTTGTGAGTTGTAGGGGTTTAGTGTATAGTATTGAAATACAGGGTCTGGATTCATGTAGCATCATATTTGGGAGGGGCGATATTTCAGAATATGTTCTCGCATCTTTCTATTACTTGCTTCAGTATTGCTCCCTAACTGAAGTTACTTATGCTAGCTATTAATTCCTGGAGACCTGAATAAAGTCCTTGCAGTTCTGTGTATGAGTAACTGTACACGTGTGAGCAGCTGTAACTAGGATTTTGCTTTTGGGCTCAATTCAGAGTGCTTTTGCCAAAGTGGGTATTACTTTTCTCATCCTGTTTGCTGCAGAATGAAACCAGAAAGTGTTAGGTTGCTGCAGAGAGTAAAATTAAACTTTATTTAGTGAAAGCTTCTTCAGGAGAAAAAAAATTCTGGCTTCAATTTAAGGATGAAGCAAAGTTACAGGATAAATCCTTTTTTTAAATGCGCTGATTCACTTACTTTTTGCTTATACACTGGGTGGTGCTTTAGTAGTGAACACATCTTCTGTGTGCACAGGTGGCAATAATTCAGTTCAGTGATGATCCCAGGACAGAATTTAAACTGAATGCATACAAAACAAAAGAGACTCTTCTTGAAGCTATTCAGCAAATAGCCTACAAAGGAGGAAATACAAAAACAGGTGAGAAAGGTCATGATTACGATGCAGATTTTCTCCCTCTTACTCTCTAGTATTTCTTTCCCATTTGCTAAGTGGTTTAATGTATCAGTGCAAAACCAGAGAGAACATGATGTCTCCACACTGGAGGTGAAAGGTTGGGCTTTGAAGTTAGAAAGTCTTCGTAATCTGCAGTTTACACCCTTCACCCCCTACTGCTGGGTATTCACCCCTCTGACCAACAGTGATGTCAAGGACCAGGGAGGAAGGGAGAGAGGCAGCTAGGCAGAAGGGAATGACTTTGGGGATTGTGGAAGGTGGAATGAAATACGAAATCAGCTTGGCAAGTGGGAAAGGGGGAGGGGAGAGAAGGTGGGAGGGAGCTTGCAGAGCATGTAGAAAACAGTGGACAGAGTGGAGGGTCTGTTTGGTAATAAGCCAGGACAGTTAAGCCTCAGTGGTATGTTTAAGACCGGGCTGGGGGACGATGTCTGTTAACTGAACGTAGTTACATTTTAATTAATCCCTTAAGATAGCTCTCTGATGTGAAGAAATTAAAGATAAGTGCTGAAAGGGTTAAAATCTGTTTTAGTTGGAAACCGTATGTTTTATCATTCTCAGACTGCATAGAAATTTCTTGCAGCCGTTGCATTGCATCCAATCTCAGTAGTATCAAAATAACACGTTTTCCATTTACTCAAGAAAATGCACAATGGCATTTTCAGTTGTTACCTGGACTGTGCCCTACAATCCAGTAAGGGAAGATTTTTGTTATCTTTAACCTACACAGAATAGCCTTTCCCACACATGCCATGTTCTTGAATTTCACCTTCTGGATTGAAGAAACAAATGGCTGAAGCCATCAAATTTTCAAAGGCTAGGGTCAAAATTAAACTTTTCTAAATCTCTGTTTTAATAACTATAGAATTCACTAATTTACAGACTACTCAGGACCTAACGGATTTCTCTTTTTATCGATGTCTAACATGATATGAGAAGCCAATAGAAATTGGATCTATGTCACAGTGAAAGTACGTTGTCGATTTTTTTCTGTTTCAGGCAAAGCCATTAAACATGCAAGAGAAGTCTTGTTTACGGGAGAGGCAGGCATGAGAAGGGGCATTCCAAAGGTTTTGGTTGTCATTACTGATGGGCGATCACAGGATGATGTGAACAAAGTCTCCAGAGAAATGCAACTAGATGGTAAAATGCGTAATTTTAAGAACTATTCACATTTTCCTTTTTCTTATTAATTACAACTACATAAGTGTGGGCATGAGATAACGGTGACATTTGCTCCAGGAAGATTTCCAAGTTTAAAGAAAACAGACAGCAAATGCTGAGAAACTCAGAATATCACTAGGATATGGTTAGATTCTGGATTTTTTTTTTTTTTTTTTTTTTTTTTGTGATTAATGCTATTTTTTATTTTGGTGGCAGTGCTAAAATCATGTAGTAGTCAATGGAATTGCTCCCATGATGAAGAATTTAGAGGACATGATCCTGAGAATCTGGACTGTCATCTATGAAGTATAGTCTTATGGTTACCAGCAAACCGAACTGCTTTGTGTTCTATACAAGAGGTCCTTTGAAAATTCTTTCATATGTTCTTTTACTGGTTCTGATCTGCTCTCATGTTACACTAATTACCTTTAGGAATTTTTTTTTTTAAACCACCAATTTTAGAGCTTTAAGCCTCCACAGTGTTGTGAGTCTAAGCATAAGAACTGGATTAGTTGTTGTAGAAATGTCTGATACTGAGGTTTGTATCAAAACCCAAAGGGCACAGTGTGCCATGTGGAACAAAACTAAAGGATGGAAGAAAAAAGCTATCCTTTTAATGTGAGGAGATCTAAGAAGAAATTACATTTGCGCTTTTTTATTTGCCTTTAAACTTTGGCAGCTATGAAGTTACCAATGTATATTACTGATTCCTGAAACCCAATGCAATTGTTGAGCTTGGCTGCCTGCTTGTATTGTTGCTAGATGCTGAGTGCAATGCCTTCATAAATAAAATCATATCACAAAATAGTAGAGCATGCATAACTTGTTTTAAGTGGCAATCAAGAAAATCCCATATTTGTGATTAAATTGGAGTATATGTCTAAGAGGAACAAAAAATGTTCAACTGTCAGGTAAGACTTGCAGTTGCCTTATTAACCATTAGACTGACAACAGCCTCGAGAGGAGACGGCATACAGTGGGGGCTCAGTTGCTGACACAAGGGATGTGTCACCTTGGACAAATGTCTTCCTCTTTCCCGTTCCCTTTTGTGCGTGCTGTATGCTTAGGCTGCAGATAGGTTGGAGCAGGTACTGACTTGCATCTGCTAGAGACTGGCATGAAGAGATGCTGATCTTGGATGAGACATGAAGATGTTGTTATACGTTAAGTCAAAGTTTTGTTATGCTAAAAGCTCCACAGAAGGTGATGAATGCCCTCGGGCCTCATTCAAACTTAAAGGCAGTATTGCTTGACTGGAGTAAATTTGGGACTGAGCCACGCAAGAACAGTATGTCCATTAACAATATTCAGCCTGATGTAGACAGGTTTTTTCTTTATCTTTTATGGAAAGGAAAATGTTGAAAAACTTCTGGCTAGTTTGCTGCTCCTCAAACATATAGGATACAATTCCCATTTCATGTAAATCTTTGAAGTCAGGCTCAAATTTTGAAATATATTAATGCAGAATATATAGAACTGATTCAACCAGTGCAGTTAAGTTGCTGATGAAGTGAGAATGCATTTATTTCAGCGTTTGCTCATGAGGCAGCAGTGGCTTGAAAACTCTGATTAATATACGGCACAGAAAAAAATCTGTAAAAGACCTACAGGAAATTAATTTCTGTGCTTTGTATTTATGATATACTTGATACATGGGTATTTTTGTGTGTAATACAGTATAGCATTAAATTAGAAAAGCATTTAAACATATGCTAAATCTTTAAACTACTGAGTAGTCTTATATGTCTTCAAGAAAACACTTAAGCTTTAACTTTAATTAACTGATTAAGCATAAATAGCCAAAAGAAATACCTCACAGAGAATGTATTACCTTTATTTTAGATTACACACATGAATTTTCTTGTGTTGTTGGATAATAATAAAATTTCCACCTTTGTATTTAATCAGGAAAGGAGCCAGTGCAAATACAGTTGTGTTCATATTGTATTTCTACTCTCTAATGAATGACTCACAAGAGTGCTCTTTTTTCTTTTACAGGTTTCAGCTTTTTTGCTATTGGAGTAGCTGATGCTGACTATTCAGAGTTAGTTAATATTGGCAGCAAGCCCAGTGAAAGACATGTCTTCTTTGTGGATGACTTTGATGCCTTTGCAAAGATTGAAGATGAGCTGATCACTTTTGTTTGTGAAACTGCATCAGCAAGTTAGCCATTTTGACTTATACTTGCTTCTAAAATAAGTGCTAAATACTGGGGGGTTTGTAACTATTAATTTTCTATTAAGAGGTATTCTTAATCTTTTTAACTTAATTTACTGCAGATATTATAACTCTGATGTTATTTTCATAAAAGATGAAGGAAATGAAGCTGTTGTGACTTCAAAATAATTAATGGTTCCTTGCTATAAACCCAGAATACAGCCATTAGTTGTCAAAAGCTTATTTAAGATGTGAAACATTGTTAATGGTTCAGAATTTAGTCATAAAAAGTTAATTATATTTTATTTTCTAGGCTACTTTAACCGTCTTTAAGCTACATTCATTATTACTCAAATCACATGGTTAATTTATTAATGGAGAACTAATCATTAATGTTTGTATTGTCAGAGAAAGTAGAAGAGTTGTAGCCTAAGGAAAAGCTTAAAACATGCCCAAACTCTTTGAAATCTGTGAAAATACCACACTTCAGACTCTTTACGAAAATGAAAGGAAAGACATTCTGGAACAACACCTAATGGTTAGAGGTCAATAATTCACATGCTTTTAGGTGTGCACCCTCAGTATGTTTCCTTATATATAAGCCAGGGAGTAGGCAGTGTATAGCTGATGTAAATCATTTGTGATTGTAAGGAGTACTTGTGCATAGGACTATGGGTTATCATGGGACCATGAGTTATCAGAGCTGGTGAACATAAATACGTTGCTTGTGTCCCATCAATTCTTTGGTTTTGCCCATAAACTCTACTTTCAATGGTAGAGAGAATTTTTAATATTGAGAATGCTCAACAGTAGCATTTATTGGTCACTTGTGCTTGTATTCCAAAAGTGATCTCTGAATATGAGTATCCTGGGGTGCCATATTTCACACCCTGCCTCTAGGCTTATTGATTTCCCAGGGCACCTTTTCCGGAAGAGATTAGTGTGCTTTCTTCCCTGCCAGAAGAAAAATATAAACCAGATTTACAGCTATTTAAAATGTGTGCACACTACTTAAGGACTGCGTGCAATTCTGGTCTCCGTTGCTCATGAAAGCTATTGTGGAGTTTGAAAAGGTACAGCTAAAGTAATTGAACTTGAAATGGAGTTAGGCTGGAGAAGCTCACAAATGGAGAACGAGGGAGCACTTGGTTAAAACCCAGTATGAGACATACTTTTTTATGCAGCAGGCAGTGCATTTGTTGCCACAAGAGGTTGTGAAGGCAGGTTCATAGAAGGATTAGACAAATTCATGGACAACAGATCCATAAAAGGATATTATATGCAACACACAGGGAGGTACCCTTTAACATCTTTGCCACAACCCTTGTGGATCCTGAGGAGCATCAACTGAATGGAGTAGAAAGTGGCCAGGTTTCCATGCCCTTTCTAAACAGCAGCTCCTTTTGCTGCTGTTGGGGATAGAGTACTGGGCTGAGTGGATCATTGGTCTGACCCAGTGGGACACCTCTTGTATCCTTAAATATATCTTTCTTTCTTTTCCAGCCTGCCCATTGGTAGTTAAAGACGGCAACAATTTTGCAGGTACAGTATTTTTGCGTTAATTTTTGTTCCTGATTTATGGAATGATTTTCATTACCTGGTTTTCGCAGTATTAGGCAATAAATTTTCCTTTATGCTAACAGCTGTTAAACAGATGGTGATATGAGACTCTTTGATGCAACTGGCTTTGTCCTTTTTTTGTTTCCTGTAATGCGGTATTAATTTAAATTAATAGAATGTATATTTTGATACCTTCCAGGATTTAAAATGATGGAGATGTTTGGTTTGGTTGAAAAGGAGTTTTCAGCTGTGGAAGGAGTTTCAATGGAACCTGGTACCTTTAATGTTTACCCATGTTACAGACTGCACAAGGATGCCCTGGTATCCCAGCCTACCAAGTATGTATTAACATATAAATATTCATAACACACATGAAGATGATTGTCCAGTGCAGGCAATTATTCATTTCAGGGACCAGTATTTTCATGTCAGGAGAGCAGAAACGCTAGTGTGTGTCTACATTATACTAATGAATAGGAAGAGTGTTTGGTGTCCCGAGTCCTCAATTAGTTTCAGTCAAAAATAGCAGTTGTAGGTAAAAGTAGGTAAGCCCACTGGCTATTTTGGGTTTCCCACATGAGCCAGTTTCAGGCTTGTGCCAGTTTAGCACCTAACAATTTCATGCAGACATATGTTTGGGCAGATTCCAGTGTGTAGTACTTTGTGAAAGGTGCTTCTGGAATGCAGGTTGAAGTCTCATAGAGTGCAGCATGTCTTTGAAGCGGGGGTCAGAATGAGAACCTGCTGTAGCTGTTCTCAGTCACTTTTACTTCACTCTATGTCCATTCATTGATTACAAAGGAAGATTATCTCCTCATGCTGAAATGAGTTTGTGTGAACACCATCTAGTACCTTCCTGGGAGGCAGGACATAGTTCAGTCACAAGGACTGTGTCCTGGGAGAGATATGGAGGAGGTGATGAAGAAACCTTCCATCGAACTTTTACAGTCATTCCTCATTCTTCTATGAACAGTGTGTATGTTGTGTTTGGTTCCTCTCAGTCCAGTCCACCACTTTGTATTAAGTGGCACTAGAGAAAAGCAGTGGCCCTGCTGGATTAAACATGGGAAGATGTAACAAAAAGTATTCTTTACCTGAGATAAATAAGAAAGAAAAACAGTGGGAAATTACTTTTAAAGTTTATATTAGATGTCATCTCAGTCTTTTTGTGTGATTATCCTGTTGTGTCCCAGTTGGAGCTATACTTCTTGGAGCTGTTTCACATTCTCTGTGTTTAGTTTCCTCCGCGTCTAGATGGACTGAAATTTCCAGGGATTAGCATTTCTCACTGCTTTTTCCCTTTCTGCTTCTTTCTAATTGGATCTGCTGCATTTATATGCTCTTCTCGAGCTGCCACCCCAGCCCAATCTTACTGCTTCATTAGGCTTTCACTCCCTTTCATGGTTGAGAGAATACCTTTCTCTTGATGATCTACAGGTACGTCTCAATAATACCACTTGTTTTTGTCATCTCCTCTGTGCACTGAATGCCATTAATGTTATTCTCCTTTTTAAGCTCTGTATCCCCAAACCTTGTGTTTGCCCCACCCTGCTTATTGAATTTTCTTTCGTTCATTGTATAGCAGGCATACTGTAAGGCTTTTTTCTTATACCTATTGAGTTCCCTCGCTTTTTTCTCTGTGGGAAATGTGCAGTGTAACATCACGTTTGATCATCTACAGACACTGTGCAGAATATATTGATTACATATCACATTTAACTCCTTTTCCACCGTGATTCATATCTATACATCTTATATGTGCCAGAAACACTTTAGAAGGAATGAATCATAGTTGGGGAAAAAAAATTGATTGAATAACTTCTTCAGATCCCTTTACTATGATTTTAGGGAATCGGGCTAATTAACATTTTCAAAATACGGTCAGTCATTTCAAACACTTGACCAAATGTCCCACTTTGGGATTTGGCAATGAACGGTTAAATTATATTGGAACTACCAAATAACAAATTTTAGCAAATGGCATGAGATAACATACTTCTTCTATATCATAAACTTCCTCCTTCTTCTGCAAAAATTCTAGGAGAACAGATTGTATTTCTGTATGTGTGATCTGTTTTGACTTCACTTTCTTATATATTGGCTTTGAAATGTATAAACTACATTCCCTATAATTTATAAAGCTTCCTGTAACAGTCTCTGTCACTCCTAATTTTAATCCATTAGTAATGCTTTAATGACAAAGGACATGTCTATTGAGATTGGTCTTCCAAGCAACTTCTATTTTCATTGTCTGTTAAACCAGACAATAGTAAAGGTCTTGCAAGTGGCTACTGTTTTTTAAAAGCTTTTAATACAATTAATTTCAGCTTTACTTCAAATTGACCTCCGATTTGATCTTCAGATTAAAAAAAAAATTAATAGTTAAGGGCAATTTTGTAAATTTCAAGGGAAAAGATAAATTCTCCTTTCTTCATAAGTATTCTTTTGATAGTTATCAAGTTGGGTAGATTTTGCAAATGCTTATTCATATTAGTTCTCAGTCTTGATTTCCAGAGAAACATGCAGAGTAATAGAAAGCGCATTAAGTGAACAACTGGTGAGTAAATCACCAGATTTAATGTTTGTTTCAGTTTAAAAGACATTGTTTCTCTTACAGGTATTTGCATCCTGAAGGTCTCCCATCTGATTACACCATTACGTTTCTCTTTCGTATACTCCCCGACACACCTCAGGAGCCATTTGCTCTTTGGGAGATTTTAAATGAAGGATATGAACCACTGGTTGGAGTTATTTTAGATAGTATGTATTTTGTGTTTTATCAGTGACTTTAACTGTATGAATGATTCATTCTGTGTCTAGATTTATTATTGCCAATGTTCTAATCTGCTGCCAGAACAACTACCTGAATCTGGAAGGTGATAATCTCTAGTGGATGGTTTTTTCAGATGTAATTTAACTGAGTTTAATGTGGAGTTAGAGTTAAATTTTGAGTACACTGCTCTAAACTGAGAGGAATGATACTGAAATCCAAAGAGCTGTACTAGATGTAAATTGATGTGAGGGAGGTACTCATTCGCTTTTAAAATTTCCACTGCCCTGAATCTGGTTCTAATAGAATCTATCTTGATATATGCCAGTGGTACTGACAGTACAGTATACATGGAGGCAATGCAGTCTGGTGGAGAGCAGACTTAGAGCTAGAGACACAAACTCTTGATGACTCTCTTCATTTCCACTTGATTTGACTTCCACAACTGTAAAACAGGGTTTATAATTTAGAAAGTTTCCATATTTACTCTTGAAAAGGTGTAGATACTATGATAGCTGTTCTTCGTAGCTGCCAATTTTAAAAGAGATATATTAGTACTATCTTTCTGTCTTTCCTAGATTTTTAGATACGTCACCTTGAAATGGGTGGGAATTAGGCATTTAGTTAGCTTGTGGATCCGTGCCTCCTTTTATTGTCCAAGTCCCACAGAGAACTAGTGGGAGAGTAGGATCAGGTAGACGTGGGTGAGGTAGACTCCCAACTATTGGCCCGTCCTTCCTGCCGAACCAGGAAAGAGCATTTCCCTGAGATAACTTGTTATTTCTGGTAAACTTCGGTATATCACTTATGAATGTGTTTTACTGACATCTTTGGTCTTTATTAAACACAAAATTGACCCTTTCAAAGAATGTCTCAGGCCTTTTCTTCCTCTAACACAGAGCCCTTATTTTTATTCTCACACAGATGGTGGTAAAACTCTGACTTTCTTTAACTACGACTACAAAGGAGATTTTCAAACCGTGACTTTTGAAGGTCCTGAAATAAGGAAGATATTTTATGGGAGTTTTCATAAGGTTAGTAATGGTAATAGGAAAAAAAAAAAAAGCACTCTGAATAAAGTTTTGGGAATTTTTCATGTTTTGAAATCTTCTTTTATGTGGTCAACCGCTGCCAGAAGAAATGTATTTTGCATATTCAGAATCATCTACCAAACTGTCTTAAGTCTCTTTGCAATATTGAATTAACATTAAACAAACCATAGTTTTTACGATGAAGCTGATGTGTTCAATTTTCATCTCATGCTTTGTGCCTGTATTTTAGAGTTGAATAAAAATACTTGCCTTGAAAAGTAATTTAGAAATACATTGGCTTTTCCTTCTAAGGTTTGGATTGGCAATGTCACTCAAAACGAAAAGTCCAGCAAAAAAAATTATCCCTCTTTTGACCAGAGTTGTTATTTTTAAACATATTTTAAGGGCTATGCCATGTCGAACTTTTCTTGGCTGTTAGAGAACTCATAACATTCTTTCCGAAAGCAGATGAAGTAGTGCTGGGATTGTAGCACATATTTGTTGTGGAAGGTGCTTTTGTTGTTCACTTTTATTCCTGATGCTTGTAACTGTCCTAAACAAAAAAAGGAGACTGTGGATTGAGGGACAGTATTTACAGAGCTTCACTTTTCTGTACTTCCTGTTTAATCGACGGAGCGAGAAGGGGAAGGTAGCTCAGAGCTGGGGTCTAATTCTGACTCTTGAGTTGTGCTTTGGAGGAATACATGAGGCTTTAGCAAATTCTCCTCTTAAGCATTTTTCGGCATTTTGAATGATGATCCTTGCTATATATGTGTTTGAAAGGCACGGGAGACCAAATTCATAGCAGCTTTTCAGTTATTTAGCTCCAGCTGAGCCCAGAGCCAAGCAGCTACAGGACCCTTTTCTGGCATTCTCTCACCTTGGGCTCCGATCAACACGTCGTGCACTGGTATAGAGCAGATACTGCATTTCTACCAGCTCTTCATCAGGTCTCCCCTTCACCTCCCCGAACTGCTATTTTCTTTGCTTAACTGAGAGTTTGCTCATGAGAGGACGGTTGTGGCTAGGATTGTCCTCTCTGCTGGGAATGTCTTTGCTGCATTAGCGATGGACAGCAGAAGGGAGCAACTTTGTTATTGTGCTCTGCTTTTCTCTACTGTGTTTGATGTGATTTGATTTTTTTCAGCGTGAAAACTTCACTATGAAAGGTTTTGCTGTGTGCTTAATGTATAATTTACAGGCTAAATTTTACTGCTTATTTTTGGCTTTTGCAAGTAGCTATAAAGGATGTACTGGTGAAATCCAATGCTGTATAGCAGGATCATACAAGGCCGAGGAATTATTAGTGACCACATAAATCAAGGGTTCTTTGGGATCTGGGTGGTATATGAACATTGTGTAGAACTTTTGTCAGGGATAAATTATTTTCTTACTGAATAAATTATGTAAGATGCCAATTTGTAAGCAAATGTTCCATAAGCAGAAAAAATAAGCTAAATTAATTAAACAGATTAGAATCATAGAATAATTCAGGTTGGAAGGGACCTCTAGAGGTCTCCTAGATTATTTGCTATGGATTATTCTCCGAGTTTTGTTAGCAAACATGGAGTTAGGAGCTCATTTCAAAAAATGCCCCCTTTTCCTGGGATATTAGTATATCCTATGTGCTCCTTGTATGTTAAAGCGTCTTTTCTTTTGTCTAGTTGCATGTTGTTATCAGCAAGACTACGGCCAAAATAATTATTGACTGCAAGCAAGTAGGTGAGAAGACCATTAATGCAGCAGGGAATATTAGTTCTGATGGCATAGAAGTGCTGGGGAGAATGGTCAGATCCAGAGGACCAAGAGACAACTCTGCACCAGTGAGTAGAACAAGAACAATTCTTTAAACCATTTAAAATATCCTAAAAACAAGTATTTGGGATCTTTGAAGTTAGTTTTAAGTTGAAGCAGAGTGAACTGGTATATTGAAACAGTAAAGTTCCAGCATTTCAGAAATTCTGCAAAAGCCTGCAATAGTTCTCAACTTGCACAAAATCTATTTTTATTTAATCAATGAAATCACTAGATTATCATTGTTCAAATGTTATTCTCAAACACACATGTGAACACAGTCGATACACTCAGATATGATTTGTGTTCGAAACTTCATTACACAGAGTAATACAATGTATAACTCCTTTGCCTGGAGTCATTTAAACTTTGTTTTGAGTGGTAATTATTACCCATGTCTCTTGCTCCCTTCCTCTCTTTGTTTGTCCCCAAGATCACTGTCCGTTCATTAAATAATTGAACTAGTTTGACACAGATGGCCCCCCAAAACCCCTGTCTTGGTATATGTAGTTCTTTTATAACATAAAATATTTTAAACGTGAAAGGTCCTCCCCAAGATTAAGTACTCTTACGTTCCTCTGAAATTATTCTCCTAGAAGCAGTAATTGATCGTTCTGTTTGCACGGCAACCTATGGGAGTCTTTCCATTTTGTTTCAGATGTCATTAAGAAGGTTTGTCTGGGTTTTTCAGGTATATTTAGTTGTTGAAGAAGAATTGACAGTCTGGCAATAGTCTTGGGAAGGCTTCTTTGCTGTGCTGTTTGCTAATTTTATTTGAACTTTCTTGACCTTAGAATGAGGTTAGCAGAGAATGTGAACCTTGAACTCAAGGCTTGATTTGAATAAGAATGAGGTTTCAAAAATGTATTTACTTGCTACTATATGGAAATAGTCTTGTTTAGTAAAAAATAAGCCCTCAGAATATATCTCTGTGTACAAAAAGGAGCCTTTGGGCCTCAAACTTATGGATAATAATTATATCAAGCCTGTAAAGATAATTACACAGAGAAATCTTTGTAGTCACATTCCAATAGAAACAGAAAAAGGCAAACTTAGGAAATCTTGGAATTAGAGACAGCTTTGTAAAGAAGTGGAAAGAAATGGTGTCTTTTGTTAGAACCCAGGAATCTATAAAAGACAAGTCAGACTGCCCACTCACTGAAAAATTTGGTTTTGTTCAAATGAAATGTAAAACTGATGTAAGACTACAAATGTGTAGCTGAAGATGAAAATTCTTTACTCTGTAGTACTGTTTAGCTGCCTTCAGATGTTACCACGTATACCAAATTACAAGCAGGTCAAGAAAGCACCCAACTACCATTCTTTAAAGTCTCCATTCTGCACACTTTATTCATGTTGAGTAGAACTTGTGTGAATAGTCACATTTGAGGCATGAATTGCTTTCTGCTACTCCAAAAATTAGAGGACATCAAAGGAAGCTAGTAGGAGGCAGGATAGAGGTTCTTCTCACAACAGGTAGCAGATCAGTGGAGCTCCTTGCTGTAGAATTTTGTGGGTGCTAAATATTTACATAGATTGTAGGGAAGCCTGGACCAATGAATGAAAGGAAAACATTGGTTGTTAACAAATCTGGGGCAGGAAATCCCTGATCTGAAAGTCATTGGAAGCTAGTAGACTGTAAGGTAGAAGTATGACTACACCCTTGTGCTTCATTAGATATCACTTGTGCCACTGTTGGAAATCGAATAGTGAGATTTAGCCCATTCCAGTATCTTCACATTTTTAAGAGGTTCATGAAGGCAGGCATACAACAAAAATTCCTTTTTGTAAAACATTTTGTAAATTGGTGTTTGTTGATAGTTCCGAAAATTTCTTTTTTTCATCAGCTGTATTTTCATGAAATGCTTTAATCTTAGTTTGAGAGATGCTTATTACATAAAATAAAAACAGGCAGCCAGTTATTTTGGAATAAAATTGTGGATGTTTTGTTCTTACTGTATTCACATGGAACAGTTTAACATTGTCAGAACGTTTCTAGTGTGTTTTTTTAATAAATGAATCCAGTGCAATCACCTGCATTTTGCAAAACGTTTCAATTTTAAGGGAATATAATTGTATCAGGTTTTTTTTTCCCATCAATGCATGTGGTGTACAACAGTTCAAGGAACAGGCAGAAACAGAGATCAAAAGGGCAAAAAGGGGATTAGGCTAAAGGTGCCTAGACCTTTTAACATCCCTTAATAGTGAGGCATCTCTGGATTAGACACTCCAGCCACCTAGAGCAATGAAACGTGACCGTGACATGCAGCAAGTAATGTTCTTTATTCCTTCAGTGGAATTTAATGAAAAGTCCAGCTTTAAAACATTGTTTATTTACAATTCACAGTCCTTCTCTTTATTGATATTTCCTTTTCTTTTAAATTTAACTTGTTTACCTCCATGAATACATACTGTCAAAAAAAGTAGTGTGTGATGTGGTCTGGTCTTGAGAAGTCTTTGCAGAACTGTAGCCTAATCAGATGAGGATGGGCAGACTTTTACGTCTTACTGGTTCTCCTTGCAGGGCTGGATATTTAGAAAGCAAAATCACTGTGAATATAAAGAATTATGAATAAATGTTTAACAGTAGCAAAGAAAGCTTTGTTTAGTTATTTAGCTTGAGTCAGAGCAACCCACGTAGTATTTTAAAATAAGAATACTGAGTCATTCAATCTTTGGATGGTGAATGCAGCAATTCAGGGAATGTCTATTTGCTCTTTATTTTACACCAACATGCTTTATCACTATGTATCTCTAGATTGTTTAATCCAGAGAAAATGAATGCATATACATGTCTCTGTAGGACTGCAGAAATTTAGCCAATACTGTCAACCTTCTGTTGTTGAGGATAACAGAATAGCTTGGGATGGACTGTGTTATGGAAAAAATGGCAATGCTACGTACTTCTGAACCTAACCTTCACAACCATCTCAGGTGTTTCTGTGCTCCTTTTCTGGGATGTCTTATTTGGTTAAGTGTAGTATCATGCAAATGCCCAGTGTCATTCTGAGTCTCAGAGCAGTATGTTCATGCATGTTCATGTGCTACTGTGCTCAAGCTAATGAGTCTTCCCCTAATTAGTAGCTTTGGGATGTGTAGCAAAGAGGCATCAAAGTGGCTCCACATGGAGCCAGCTTGCATTTGACGTAGCCAGGGACACAGACTTGTTGGACTCAGGATAGACCTTTGTGGAGCCAAACTAATGGTCCAAAAGCTCTCTTCATGCTGCGCTTCAGCTGCCTAAGGTGTTTAGCATGCAGCCAGCTCACGTGTGTCTGCACCTGTAGTACAGCATATCTACAAACCAGCCCATCTGCTGGCAGATAAGAAGAATTTCTATGTGTATGAATGTATTCTTTTGTTTAAAATATAACATTTGACTTATATAGAAAAAAAATGAGGCAAAACCGAAGGTGCACATATGTAGTTCATTTTAAGAGATTTAAAGGCAATGCAGTTTTAAGAAAGTCTTTAAATTCACTCCTCTGTTCTAGTGTTAAACTAATGCCACTGAAAATAATAATGGGAGCAAAACCAAAGAGAGTTCTATCTCTAGCAGTTCCTCACATTTTTTAACATGTGGGGTTAATTTAGTGGGATGTTCTGTTCCATTCCCCTCTCTATTCAGTATGCACATAAATGAGGCATGGAAAAAGAATAGAAATAGTAACAGAAGAAAGCTTCATCTCTCTAGACCCCTTTGTTCAGTTCAAGGCTGTAAACGAGACAATTGGTTTTACTATTGAGTCCTATTTAGTATATTGTTTCTGAGTATCTAGCAGCCATTATTTTTACCAAATGCCTGTGTTCTTGTAGATTAAATTTTTGTCCAAACCATGTTCCCAGACCTGTGGTGGGAATTTTATTTTCTGCCTGATGTTGTCATGTGTTGAGCAAGCTTTTCACCATCCTTAAACTTTCGTTGCCTGGGGATAATATGGATAAGAGAGGGCATATTCTAAAGGCTCCATTTTGCACTGATCTTACAACTAACAGTCATTTTGTACATCACCCTTGTTTTGAAACAGTTGCAGTTACAGATGTTTGACATTGTTTGTGCTACCTCATGGGCTAATCGGGACAAATGCTGTGAGCTTCCTGGCTTGGTAAGAAACCTCCTTCAATAACTGTAGAATTTACCTTTTACTTTCCCCTTTATTGAGACAAATGTTTTAATGGAAAAGGATGGTTAAGAGTTTTTAAAAAAGCTCAAGCCTGCTTGGATTACTTGCCCTATTGAAAGTCAATGTGATGCATGTTTCTAAATCAATTAGGGACTTTTGAGGCATCCACATAATACTGTGTTTTAGAGTCATAGAATTCTTAACTTCTGAATCGAAGTTTTGGACATCATTCTCTTCCTGTCTTGATCTTTCCTTAGAGAGATGAGGAAAATTGCCCTGCCCTTCCTCATTCTTGTTCCTGTTCAGAAGCTAATAAGGGTCCCCTTGGACCTCCTGGACCACCGGTAAGGTTTTATTCAGGTTTGTAGTCAACTGTACCAAATAGTCCACTGGCCGCCTTTATTCCAAGACCTGTGAATATACTGCCATTGTATAACTAGTAAGGTTAAATTAGGGTTTTAAGTGTTGGCAAAGAGATAAAATTACATTCAATTTACAGCAAAGGTGCCAAGTAATATGCTGTAAATAAACCTTCTCACCCAATAAGTCAAATTTTTAATGGTTTAATCAAGACTTGAAACAGTTAGGGTAATCTTTAGACCTTGAACCCTGTTACCTGTCTGTAGCATTAGTAGATATGTCATAGTTGGTGCCATTTATTTTCAAATTTTTAATCACCTGCTATCTGTCTACTCTAGCACATGTGTATTAAATGTAGCTTGTAGTTTAACTTTCTCAAATGCTCAGCTTACAGTATTCTTATGAATTAAAGATACAGGGTATGACAATGCCACTTGTGTGATAAATGATGAAAGACTTTTCTGTCCTAAAAGCACTACCTAAGTACAATACTTATTGGAAAGCAGAACTAGAAAGTGCTGGTTCTTCGGAGAGCTCCTAGAGGCAGAGAGCTGGTTCTTCAGAGAGGTCCTGAGGCTCCCAGAGGCACCCAAAAGCTGTGAAGGGAAGAGAGGATGAAATGAACTGTCATTGGTGAAAGCAGAATTGAAACTTTTTCCAGCTTGCCAGTGAATGATGAAATACACACTGTCACAACCTTTAACTATACTTTGTGGTGTTACTTTGATAGCACTCATCTAAGTTTTTACTGTGTAAATGTTAAGTAAGTGCATATCTAAGTTCCTTGCGTAACCAGTGGAACTAGATAGTCTCTTCTAAGAAGAGTGAAGAAGGAGTTAGTATGTGAATTATTACAGGAGCCTGACCCCTACAAATCAATGGGCCCTGATGCCATCCCCCCGAGGGTGTTGAGAGAGCTGGCTGATGTCATTGCGGGGCCGCTCTCTATAATCTTTGAGAAGTCGTGGAGATCAGGGGATGTCCCAGAGGACTGGAGGAAGGCAAATGTTACCCCTATCTACAAGAAGGGCTCAAGGGAGGATCTGCGTAATTATACGCCCATCAGTCTTCAATCCCTGGGGAAGTCGTGGAACAGATCTTCCTGGGGGCCATCACGAGTCAAATGAAGCATGCGATTGGGAAAAGCCAACACGGCTTCACCAAGGGCAGATCGTGCCTGACAAACCTGATGGCCTTCTATGATAAAGTGACCTGCTCGGTTGAAATGGGGCGAGCAGTCAACGTTGTCTACTTGGACTTCTCCAAGGCTTTTGATAGGGTTCCCCACGGCCTCCTCCTGGAGAAACTGATGCGTTATGGACTGGACAAGTGGTCTGTGCAGTGGGTGAGGAATTGGCTGACAGGCCGCACCCAAAGGGTGGGGGTAAATGGCTCTTTTTCAAACTGGCAACCCATCACAAGTGGGGTCCCCCAGGGATCGATATTGGGCCAACGCTATTCAATATCTTCATAAGCGATCTGGATGATGAGATCAAGTGTACGCTAATGAAGTTTGCAGATGACACCAAATTGAGTGGGGAAGTAGACACTCTGGAAGGGAGAGCCACCCTGCAGGAAGATCTGGATAGACTGGAAGAGTGGGCTAACAAGAACCTTAGGAAGTTTAACAAGGACAAGTGTAAGGTCTTGCACCTGGGAAAACATAACTCAGGAGTGCAGCTCAGACTGGGATCCACCTGGCTAGAGAGCAGCTCTGTGGAAAGGGACCTGGGGGTCCTGGTGGGCAGGAAGCTCAACATGAGTGAACGGTGTGCTGCTGCGGCCAAGAAGGCCAATAGGATGCTGGGTTGCATCAAAAAGGGCATCACCAGCAGAGATAAAGAAGTCATTATCCCTCTCTACTCGGCGCTTGTCAGGCCACTGCTGGAATACTGTGTACAGTTCTGGTCCCCGTTACACAAAAAAGATGGGGACAGGCTGGAGGGGGTCCAGAGAAGGGCCACCAAGATGATCAAGGGTCTGGGAAGCCTGCCGTATGAGGATAGGCTGAGAGAGCTGGGCTTGTTCAGCCTTGAGAAGAGGAGGCTTAGAGGTGATCTCATCACCATGTACCAGTGCTTAAAGGGGAGCTACAAAGAAGATGGAGACTCCCTTTTTACAAGGAGTCACATGGTGAGGACAAGGGCTAACGGGTACAAGTTACTCCCAGGGAGATTCCGATTGGACACGAGAGGTAAATTTTTCACAATGAGAGCAGTCAATCATTGGAACAATCTCCCCAGGGAAGTGGTTGACTCCGCAACACTGAACACGTTTAAGACTCGGCTGGACATGGTGCTGGGCCATCTCATCTAGATTGTGCTAGAAAGGTTGGACCAGATGATCCTTGAGGTCCCTTCCAACCTGGTATGCTATGATTAATTATTTAACTTTCCGTCCATCTCAGCGTAGTATCTTAGATAGATGGAATATATCTCCTTCCTCTTTGCTGGCTTGTGGAAGAACTCAGACAATGGAACAGACCAGACAATGGAGATGCACGTCACTAAAGTTAGATAACTCAATCTCACATCCCAAGGCTGATTTTTAGCAGTGTAGGAAAGTTGTAGGCTCTATTTGCAATGGTCTATTATTGGTTTGGTTTAATGAGAATCCTAACTGGGATGTTTGTAGAATGGTCATGTGTTTTTTCTTTTACAACTAGATTGATAACTCTTAGGGCTGCTTGCTAAGTTAGCTTGAGATGAGGCCCTCTTGCGAACAAGTTTGAACTGCATGTTTCTCCGCTCATACTGTGTCCTGGATGCTCCAAGAGCATGTTTTGAAGAGAAAGAGCCAGTGAAGAATGCGAAGGAAAATAAGTTTCTGAAAATGTTAAAGTATGCAAATTACAGGAGATACATGTTCAACAAAAAAATTAACTTACACATAAGACATTCACATAGTAGATCCTAGCAGACATTTATCCTACTAACAACTCAGAGGTTAGTCTTTCTGCAAGAACTGTTCTTCAAGCTCTGGTACAAAAACTTGAAAAGGAACTCAGGAGAAAATTTACTGAAGACATGTATCTTGAACAAGGAAAAGTTATTCTCTTTTCCTGTTTGAATGTAGGTTGTAAATCAAGTATGGATTAAGGTTTTCATTTCTGTGAATAGATGTCCAATTTGTGTACTGTGAAAAAGACAATGGGATAATTCACACAAAAATGCAACTGAAATTGAGTAGTTTGACCACATTTCACAGTAAAATGAAAAATGTTTAAAAATAATTTGACTGGAAGGATGTGTGTTACTATAGTTCAAAGCATATACAGATGAGGAATTGCTAAAGCTTAACCCAGCAGTAAAATAATGTGCTTCTATTTATTACGTTTTGGATTAACAGTATTTTGAGTAGCACAGTGCCATGCAAGAGGAGGCTTAAAATCAAGCAGAAAAATCACTGCCTAGGCAGGCATGTATGCGATTCTGGAACTCAGCCTCTTATAAGTGATACTTCTTGCCAGACAGTTAGATGGCATAGCTCTGAAAAAAAGTAAGAAAGAGGCCTAGGAAAAAGCAGAGCAAAAGAATAAAAGTCAGCATTCGTCTCTGCGCCAACCAAAAGTCAGAAAGTCACATCTGCTATGTCTGGTCAGTACTGCTCCAAGTCATTAAAATGTCATGTGACTTTTCTGTAAGCCAAGGATTTTTCTGTTTAAGGGATCAGGATTCTACCATGTAGCCAGTTTTAGACATTAGACTGAAGAGACTCCAAATAAAAGGCTTCTATTTGTTTGGGATAGTAACTCTGGAAATATTTTTTAAGCTCTTTTAGGAAGTGGGTCATTTTGGGTAAGACAAAGTATCGTTTAGAGTTAAGATTATCTGGCAGTTTTCATTATGGGATGCTGTTTTTATGGCTTCATCTTTGCCAGAATTTGTTCATGCTCTCTGAAGTTCCCCATGCAAAGTAAAAGTAAGATATCACACAAACCTGTTGCCTGCATTTGAAAGGAGTGCTGCAGAACTGGAGAAGGTGAAGAACGAGACAAAAAATATTGGAGGACTGGAGAAGTTTAATTGCAAAGAAAAGCTTTCAGTGTTTCATAGGTTTTAACTATTAAAAAGAAATAAGGAGGTGACTTGATAACAGTTGATTAAGAACTGTTTCTGGGGAAAGCACTGGCTATTAAGAAGTAATTTAAAGTAAGAGAAAAAGGCATAAAAGGAATTTTTGGCTAGAAGTAGAAGCCAAAGAAATTAGTCACACAAGCTTAGCAGTGCTGGGGAATAACCACCACAAGTTTATGAGAAAAATGAGGGAGGCTCTTGTGATGTTTTCATCTAAAATCAATGCTTTTCTGGAACTTGTGCTTTTACCAAGCAAAGGTTACTGGGTTCAAAACATCGATAAGTGTACCAAATTGAGTGTGAATCTTAAAGCATATGATTTAATGGCTCAATATCAGACTATTTTTAAGTATATGTTATTACTCAGTAAAAATGTAATCTGTTTCTGAGAACAAAGTGGGAGAAAACTATATGATTTTGTTTATGTTAAAAAGTTGCAGCTATTTTGCTGAGTATTTCCATAGGAATTTTTAATCTGAGAGAGAAGCAGGAGAAAGAGCAGAGGGAACTACTGGGCTGGAATGCAGAAATGTGAGGATCTGGAATTTGGGAACTGGCAACTGGAACATGGTTCTGTGGAGAGCGTGGGATGAGATTTTAGGGTCAGAGCTGACCATGATGGAATGGTCGTGGCCATAGACCTGTAGGATGGAAGTGAGAAGACTGAAGGAGCTGGGACAAGGAGTAGAAAACTGCCCTGTAATCACACATATGAAAACTATATCATGATACCTTCATTGAAGAGCAAGAGTACTCTGGTACTTCCAAACATTTCTCTTATTGGTTTTTCTATTTAAAGCCTCATAGATACTACATATGCATTTAATCTGATAAGCATATTTTCTATTTTTATGTCTTTTATGTAACTGCTATTATTTTTATAAGTACTTATTGTAGCCTCTAAAGAACACTATTCAGTTATGGTGCCTAGTTGTACAGGGTCCTTTTTGAGTACAAAGAAGGGCAGAACCCCTGTACAGCTCATATCCCAAGAGATTAAGCAATATACTCAGGTGGGGGAAGAGGGAAAGTGATCTGAAAAAAGTGGAAAAAAAAAATCTTTATTTATGCTGTCCTAGAGGACAAAGCACATGCAGTATGTGTATGCAAAACACGTTCAATGGCAGCCATCCATAGATCTATGCAACTCCAGTGTCTCAGATGATAATAATAAAAAAAGCAACAGTTGGTTAATAAATGATTAACAGATGTAGGCACCACTGAAGAAAGCAAAAAAGAGAAAAATGGGCAAAAAAGTATTTTACATAAGAGGAGCTCTACATTAAACCATTGTAAGTCTAGTAGATCCTGTAGTTGTCCTTGCTGAAAAATAGTCCCGAGTCATTGAAATCATAGAATCATAGAATCATTTACATTGGAAAAGACCTTTAAGATCGAGTCCAACTGTTAACCTAGCACTGCCAAGTCCACCACTAAACCATGTCCCTAGGCACCACATCTACATGTCTTTCGAATACCTCCAGGGGTGGGGACTCCACCACTTCCCTGGGCAGCCTGTTCCAGTGCCTGACAACACTTTTGGTGAAGAAGTTTTTCCTAATATCCAATCTAAACCTCTCCTGGCACAACTTGAGGCCGTTTCTCTTGTCCTGTTCCTTATTACTTGGGAGAAGGACCGACCCCCACCTCACTACAACCTCCTGTCAGGGAGTTGTAGAGAGCAATGAGGTCTCCCCTCAGCCTCCTCTTCTCCAGGCTAAACAACCCCAGCTCCCTCAGCCGCTCCTCGTAAGACTTGTGCTCTAGACCCTTCACCAGTTTTGTTGCCCTTCTCTGGATGCGCTCCAGCACCTCGATGTCCTTCTTGTAGTGAGGGGCCCAAAACTGAACACAGTATTCAAGGTGCGCCCTCACCAGTGCCGAGTACAGGGACACTATCACCTCCCTGGTCCTGCTGGCCACACTATTTCTGATGCAAGCCAGGATGCTCTTGGCCTTCTTGGAAACTGAGCCTTTAACAATGTGGTGATTTTGGTGAGAACAGACAGATGTGCAGGAGGTTTCAGCAACTGGAAGGGAACCCATCACCACATGTATACATTTCCATCCCTACTGTAGCTTTCAGTGTTATTTTGATGCTTACGTAGTGTGCATTCTTGGCGCTAGAAAGTAATCACATCTGTGTTTAAATCTCTTCCTGTGTATGGCCACACTTAAGTATGATCTAAGTTTAATTACTCCAGTGGAAAGATATGGACAGGATATTCTCCGATTCATGAACACTGATTCAGGAGCAAGAAAAAACTGTTTGGGCTTCTCTGGATTTTGTTCTTGTTTATTTGAGAGTTTTGGTTTTCAGCAAATCCTGTTCTTGTGCTTCACAGGGTGGTCCAGGTGTCAGAGGTGCCAAAGGTCATCGTGGTGATCCAGGTCCAAAGGTACTTTGTACAGCACTTTACAGTTGACAGATGCACAGGTTTTTGGTTTCTCTCTGCTGCATGTAAACCTTGAAATGAATTCCAGATTGTCTCTGATGTCACTGAGGAAAAAGCACAGTGAAATGCCATTGGCGTTTGGTGTGTCTCTTTTCATAACAGTTGCTTGTCCTGTTTGTTCCTTGATAAAAGATATAAAATTCAGAATGCTGCTTTCACAGCATAAATCTTCATTTTTTTGTATTTATAAAGGAACAAGGCAGTTTTAAATTGAACCCTAACTGCTCAATCGAATGTTAACTCATATTTCAGATGTTTTTGAGTCTATTGGTATTTAATTCTTCAAACAGAAGCTGCCTTTGTCCATATGATAACAGTTTAACTTATGTCCTGTGCTACTTTAGGGACCAGATGGACCTCGAGGTGAAATTGGTGTTCCTGGACCGCAAGGACCTCCAGGACCACAAGGACCCAGTGGGCTTTCTATTCAAGGGCTTCCAGTGAGACTTACAAAATCAATAGGGTTCTTTCCTGTGATGTTTTGAACAGAACATATCTTAGACTAGACTGAAATGTCTTTTGGTGTTCTGATCAGAATCTCAGTTTCAATATCTGAGGTGAAATCACGGATTTGGGTTTAACCTATAGTGGATGTGGGTGCAATGCCAACATTTCTGGTTTTATTTGGATCTGAACTTTTAGTTAGCTGAAGGGATTTGATTGCAGGTTGAATATGACCCAGGTATTCACATCCAAGCCTGGAGACTAGTGAAAAAAATTGCAGTGGGGGTTGTAACATGGCCCCAAACCAAAATGTTAATATTTTATCTTTTTCTGGTTGTGGTATTGCTCATCGCAGATCAGTTCTGACTTGAAAGGTATACCCAAGCAACAGCACCATATTTGCTTCCAAAATTAAGCAATAGTATTCACTAGACTTACAGAATCTGTCATCAGAGGAGATGATGAGGCCTGGAGTTTGCAATGCTGTTGTGAAATCAGTCTCAGAATTTCATCATAAAGACTCATTGGTAGAATAATGAACCAGCAGCACTAATCTTGTTTCATATACATCTCTGGTAGATGGGTACACACAAGCCTTGAAAGATAGCAGATGCCTATCTTTTTCTGCTAGACTTCTTTTCAAAATTTACTACAGTATAATACACTTTCTTCTTTTTACCCCGTCTATATGATACTGCTGTACAATATAATGAAGTGATTTAACAAAACTGTATGTTCTTGATGATGCTGTCATCAGAGAACAATAAATACATTCATTATAAGAATAGTTATTTGATAGAGGAATTGCATTTCTGCATAAAATTTAATTAAAATTAGTTTATTATCTAGAAAAGTATATCTTTGTCATGCATATGTACTATAGAAACACGTCTAGTTTCCATAGAAATCCATTGGTTTCATCGTTATAGGAAATACTTCTGAGGGCTGAAGAAAACAGATTCCTTTGAGGAGAAAAGAAAGTAAATACCTTTTTTGTAACATAAGGGTTATAGTTTTGTCAAGTTAATTCTGAAGTCTTTTAAAATGAGTTTTTTTCATTATTTTCTATATTTGTAAATTCTTCATGTACAGTTTTGGAAACAGAGTCTTCAGGTTTGCTTTAAGCAGGAAAAATAGTCTGTTTTCTTATTAGTTGCTTGGTTGTTTTTTTTCTGCAGAAGCTGAAAGGAACTATTAAAAAAAGGAAAGTACCCATGTATTTGGTTTACTATGTGTGATTCTTAATTTGCAGGGGCCACCAGGTGAAAAGGGAGAGAAGGGAGATCTTGGTTTTCCTGGCCTGCAGGTATTCCCTAAGTTATTGTTGAACCTGTCACTTACTAACTATGTTTGAATGTTGAATAGACATCATTATGAATTTATATTCAAAACTGCTGAAAAGCATGTTGTTGGGGTGAATTTGAACAGGGGTTTAGAATCAGGAATCTAGGGTATGCCATTTTGCAGTGACCAAATCATTCAGGGCCTGAAGAACCTGTTACTTTCTTGGCCTTGTTTGACACTGAAATTGGGTCTCTATAGACTTAAAACCTATCCACTCTTAGATTTCTGCTTACACTGTGAATAATTAGCATCTGTTTGTTTTCACTTTAAACCCATTAAATTCCTCCTGAAGTTATCCAGGAGGACAGATCAGGCACTTAATCTTTTTGATGCCATCTTTCACAAGATCAGCATCTTAAAAAGCTATAGTATTCAGTGAATCTTACTCAGTTTGGTGTCTGGTATTTAGTCTGGAGATTGCATTCCAATTTATTGCTGCTTTCCAGGATCATTTGCTCTTCCCTTTTCAGATGCTCCTCTTCTGCTGATTATATCCCTCCAGTATTTGTTGGTTGTTACCAGGTTCCCCCCTCTTGTTCATATGTGCTAGGGATAGTAAACTCATACAGCCTTTCCTCGTAAATCAGTTTTGTTAGCCTTCTGGACCACTGCAGTAGTGGTTCCAGACTGCTTCTCTGCAGCCTTCGTGAGCCAGGGTGACATTTCATCTGAACAATGGGGAGCTGCTGGACGTAACTTGTAATCCTGCTCAGGCAGGATTTCCCCTTTGATATTGACTGACTTCAAACAATACAGTAAGATACTCCATTTTAGCAATGAGAGAGAGAAATAGCAGTTACACTGACACGACACTGGAATGATGTAGGAAATCAAGCTCTCTTCTCAGCTTAGTGGCACATGAAGCCTGACTTGACAAAATTGTCAGTGTTCTTAAGAGGGGATTGTAGTGAGGGGTTACGAAGCCTGTGCATTTTAACAATGTGTGTTTAATTGTCTCTCATTTCACAGAAATACCTTCTTTACTGAATCTCTTCTGTGGCCCCACCCATTACTGAACTCCCTAGTTCCATTTATCCAAAACATTTATCCAAACGCATGTCATACAGTTTCTCTGGAAAGCGATTTAGTCAGAGTCTGTTAACTTGATCTCATCATTTGTCCTTCCTTTATAATGCTTAGGGTGTCCCAGGAGCATCAGGTTCACCTGGAAGAGATGGAGCTCAAGGTCAAAGGGTAAGGTAAAATGAACACGTTTTGCCTTTGTTTTAGGAGTTTCCATTCCATAATGGATATGTTTGCCAGCATGGTTGATTTATTATAGTTTATGTCACTTGTATGCTGTCATTTCTGGAGACCCCTATCTCTGTGCCAATCAGCAGAGAAGACAGAGATAGGGTGGAGTATCCTTCCATCTGCTAGATAAGTGTTGAGAAATACTAGACGAGTAATGGGGATCCATGCAATATGTTTGTGTTTAATGCATTTGATGGGAGTAGATGTCACTACTGTCCAGCACTGCCAATTAGACCATTTGCTTATACATTTAAAATTAGATGGTGGCTAAGTGGTACATAATTGGCATGCAATCCAGTGCAATGATCTAAATTTGCTTTCTAGCTAATTAATGAATAACAGAGACAACTACAAGGGAATTTAATATTGAATGTAAAACAATACCTGTAGAAACTGCTGACAAAAGGAAAAGGTGGAGTATAATATCAAAATCTCCATATTCTTGTGTACAGTTAAACCTCTAAGTCCTCCTCCCTGTCTCCTTGGGGAGACTTCTGCTTCATTATTAGACAGGCGCTGGAAAGTTATCGTTAGCATAATACTAGGTTACTGTCTACAGCAAAAGTTCATTATTAAATATGACTTTTCAGTCTCACTTGAACAAGATTTACATATTCATGATCCTTTTTTGGATATGTTAATGTAACTTGAACTTTAGAGAAATCTGGACCTTCTCTGGATTTCTGGCATTAACCTGAGACCTTGTTATAAAAAAAATCCTTACAGCAAAATGTGTATTTGAGCTCACTATTATGAATTTAAGTACTGGCATATCTTTATGTATAGACGTAATTCCACTGAAGTTACTGTAGAATTTGGGCAATTTTTCTCTAAAATCAAGAAAAGAAAGTAATTTTATTACGATAAAGTTTTACACAACATTATCATCAGATGAATAACTGTCTAAGATTAATAGCCTTCTAATTTTCAATTACCTTTCAATTACCAATCTTCTCTATGGAAGGTCATTTTTGCATGTTTTTAATGTCTTCTTTTTGACTATATTGGAATTTTTTCCCCCCTAAATTCCCCAAGCTTGGTGTCACCTGCTCAGCTCCAGGTTAATAAAGACCTGGAGCCTGATGGACATTTGGATTTTTGCCACCATGCTGTCTAATCTTGGTTATAGCCAGGCTGAGGTGTCCTGGTGCTAGATGCTGTACATGTGAGTGGTATGTGCCTCCTCTTTCTGCATTCCTGATCACGAGGGACAGTGAGCGTTCTGCATTTCAGGGAGAAGAGAACTCTCTGTTTTTACTTTATTCTGTAGCTAACTTTATATTTAGCAGTGGAGGCCCTCAGCCATGTCTTGGTCAGCCAGCAGTTCAGAAATGGTCTAGTTTTCCCACATGTGGAAGTCAGCAGGTTGTTGCAGAGACATGGTATTTCTGAGAAAAGCCGGCAGGAAGACTAGTGCAGCAAAGGCTTCTTGTGCAGCCTGGAAAGGTCACGCAGTGCTTATTCTGCAGAAGACCTCAATGTTGTCTATAATAAAGTAGGGCAATTACATAAATTGCCAGTTTTTATAGATACAGTAATAATGCTTTGTTCATGTGTTCACTTTCTTCTGGTGTTAATCAAAGGAGCTGGATAAATATCCTAGATCTCATAAAATTAGGTCTGTTAGCCTGTTATTGTCTCTGTGCAACCCTTATGCAATATTGTCCAGCAGTAATTATTTCTATGGCAACAAATAATTATGTTACACTAATTTTATGGTGTTGTAACTCATTTGATTCCTGTGAAGTTATGGCAACATAAAATTGCTTTTAATGGGTGAAGATTCAAACCAATGATTTCACTTCAGTGTCTTTGAAGGCCAAGCACTTGAGAAAGGCATAATTCTAAAGGGCATAACTGCAGCAACAGCAAAGGGGAACCGGAAAATTCCTGAGAAGTAAATTGCCTTTTCGTGTAATGTTCCCTTTGTCGGGCTTCCTCCTGTTCGCCAAGATGCCAAACTGTTTTGCAGCTATTATACTACTAGAACTGAGATTTTATATGTTATTCTTAGCTCAGCTATAATTTCCTCTTTGGTATTTATTGTTCATTGAAATATTTTAATTATAGTGGTACCAGTGCTGTAAAGTACTTAAACAGATGGCTAAATCAGACTGATTTTAATGGGGGGTAAGCACAGGATGGATATTTATTGGGAGATCTCTGAGAGCTTTGCTGAACTGGGGATAATGTGATATTAGACTCAAGAAGTCCTGAAATGGAGATTTTTTTTCCTCCCAGTTGCTGGTAGTTGGAATCACTTCACTTTTACAGTTCTTTTTACTTCCTTTTTGTTTTGATTTCTAGTGTTCATAATTTCTGTTTTTATTTCTGAAATCAGTTGAGAAAAGGTATTTTTTTTCCTCTTAATGTTTTAATTCAATAATTAGCCTATAAAGGTTCTTTTTGTATTTCTGAACTTCTGCTTTTTAGTCCCTGGTTTATTTATTTTTCTTGGTTTTTAGTACCTTATTAAGAAATAGAGCATCTCCCCATCTGCTGTGTGAATTCATACAAAGATCATTTTCATAGTGAAATACCCTCCCTATGAAAAAGAGTGGGATGTAATAAAAATACTGTGTGAAAGTTGAATTAGAGTAAAAAATACCTTCTCTGATAATAAAAAAACCTTTCTGAATATGTATGATAATATTTTATACCTGTCTGGTAACTGGTTTAAATCTACATCTCAGACTCCACACAAGGAACAGTGCCCTCCCTTCTCATCAGCTTCCAGTTATAAAGAGTGTCATAAAAGATTTTATAAAATAGAAAATGGTTTCTTTTTATTTTATGGCTGGAGCTGTGGTTGTTTGGTGTCCTCTCTTGCTGTCCCATATTTGTGGCTGGCAATATAGAGAGGTTTTACTAAAGGGAACAGATTGTGTTTCTCCACCAACTCCCCCAAGTATATCATGTTGAAAGATATAGCTTGAATTGCACATGCGAGAGAATCCAAACCGACATCATGCTTCTGGTGAGTACGTAGACAGTAATTAGACTCTTGTGCTTTTGGTTCCTCTCTTTCAGCCAAGAGTATAAAGTTTAGAAGCAGACTGAGACTGACCCTTGTTGAGATGTGTAGGTAGAGGGAGGGAAAAGTCTTTGCTTTCCCATACTGCCATGGCTACTATCCAAGGTCAGGTCACAATTGCAATCCCTGTTCTTGCTTGCAAAGTGCAGGCCGCCTGAGACGACAGATCTACACAGCTGCAACAAGACAAGCCTAATATATCATCCTGAGTGGCCAGCATGCTCTGCTTGATGACACAATGTACGGAGGGATTTCCATTGTTCTGACTCCCAAGTTTGTATCTCTTGTGCCCATGACGTTGTTACTGCTTGCTGTCGCCTGATGGTTTCCTCAGGGGTGTCTTCTCCTGGACAAGCTTCTCCTTGGCAAAGAGGCATGGTTATTCCTTCGCAGGTTAAAAAGTTCTGGAGGAAGCTCTGTTAGATGTGCTTTCCTGTATGTCTGTTAGGGGTGGGACCACAGAGTTAAACTGTCAAGTGGTTGATTTCTCTTGCTGAGCTTCTGCAGCTAGTTTGGAGTCCAGAAGCATTGACCAATGCTGCCTTATCCTGCTTGAAGATGCTGGTCTGCAGTAAGATACCTCTTAACTGATAGAGAGGATGATTCAGTCTCTTAAACATTTCTTCGGCTTCTAATGGCTCCTGTTTGGCTCAGTCTGAGAGCAGGAGGGCAAAGAGACCAGCTGTGAGACACAAAGCATTTCTCTATAGACTAGTAAATTAGATATTGCTAGAACATGATTCTGAGCATTGGCTAGTGACCTATGCAGTCTAATGCTTGTCATTCCTCTTGGCAGGGTTGGTCTGGGCCAGCTCTTTAAGGACATTGTTCAGGGGATAGCATAGATCAGAAGCCATTTCCAGTAGGGAGTTTAGATACATGCTGTTTTAGTGGGATTTATAGAATCATAAAATTAAGATTGGAAGGGACCTTCAGAGGTCATCTAGTCCAACCGGCTGCTCAAAACAGGTCTGATCAGATCAGGTCGCTCAGGTCCAGGTTGAGTTGAGTCTTGAACACTTCCAAGTATGAAGATTCCACAACCTCTCTGGGCAGCCCATGACAGTATTAATTTAACTACCTTCATTGTAATGTCTTTTTTCCTGACGTCTAATCATAATTTCCCCTGTTTCCACTTGTGTCTATTGCCTCTTGTCCTATCGCTATGCATCTCTGAGAAGAATCTGGTTACATCTCTTTTGCCTCTGGTGAGGTAGTTTAGACAGCAATAAGGTTAGCAACCCACTTCTTTCAACCTTTCTTCATAAGTCCTGTGCTCCAGCCCTGAACATCTTCGTGGCCCTCTACTGGGCCTGCTCCAGTACGTCAGTCTGTCTTGTACTGGGGAGACCAAAACTGGGCACAGCACTCCAGAGGCAGTCTTAAAAGCGCTCAGTAGAGGGGAAGGAGCACTTCCCTGAACCTGCAGCTGAACCTGCTGGCTGTGCTCCTACAGCCAGAATGTGGCTGGCTGCCTTTGCTGCAGGGGCATGCTGATGACTCTTGTTGGACCTGTTGTCCCCTGGGAACCCCCGGTTCTTTTGCACAGAGCCACAGAGATGCAGATATGTATGTTGATATGAGCGGTGTCACATCTTTTTCTCTAAGAACTTGTTTAATTTACAAGCAAAGGCATAGTCAAAGGGACACATACACAAGGAAAGGAGTATTATCTTTCAGATGTTAATAGCACACTGCAAATACTGGAGGAGAAATATGACTGATTAACAAAAGATATGCAACAAATATATGTTTTAAATTATGAAGAATTAATAGTAAAATAATTTCAGACTATCAGCTTGTAGATGGCACTGGTAGTTTCACAAAGAAGAGAGGAAATGCTAACTCAGCATTATTGTGCGTTAAGACAGAGCTAGCCTATTTTGATTAAATAAAGACTGCGTGTTCTGAGCAACATTTCAAAAACACGCCCACATTTCTGCTCTTTTATTGGGTTAGCTTTGACTTAAAATAGCTCATGTTGCTGCAAAATCTTTTGCGAGCTACAGCTTAGGCTAATACACTGAGATAATGTTTAGTAGTATTTTTCTGATGGTCACAGTGGCTTATCTTGAGAGGATGAGCTTTTTTTTTTAATTTTTCATCAGGAGAAAAAAAAAAAAAAAAAAAAAAAAAAAAGATGAGGCAGTCATGGGTCCCAGGCTGCAGTGTTTCTTTTAAAGGCTGTACATGAAAGTCTTTCAAGGCTGGGCTCAGTAGCTTCAGTTAAGGTTTTGCCACTACCTAGTCCTACTTGAAAAATCACCTCTCCACAAGTACCCAAACAAATTCCAGGCTACCGAAAGCTAAAGAGTTTATAGTGAGGTCAGCAGCAGTACTGACTTCAGCAGACATGAGATTTTTACAGGGATTTAGGTGGTGCCTACATTCTGTGATGCCATTTGGATTCTGGCAAATAAAATCCCTTATAAAAAATTCTGTTGTAGCTACACTGCTTCTCCGTAACTGTTTTTCATGCCATTAGCAAAATATGTCCTGATTTAAGTTAACCTTCCAAAATAAAATACATCTTGATCCTAAACCGCCCTGCATCTGAGGTCACACGTCAAAATCTGTCCCATCCTGCTCTTGGACATGCAGCTCCATGGAGGAGATTCAGTGGCTCTGTACAGAGTCATTCCTATCCCGGATGTGACTGCATCAGAGAGAAGATGCTGTTGCACTATGTAATTTCCCCAGTCATTCTGGAGACGGTTAAGCAAAGAGGAGAGTTCAACAAACGGGAGAGTAAACATCTTCAAGGCTTCGGTGCTCAGAATACAGAGTTGTGAATTCTCACAGTGCTCTATTTTCTTCTACATTACACAGACCAAAAATAATGGGAGAAGGAGCCAGAAGATATACATTCCTAGTCTTCCTGCCAATTTCCTGGTACCTTCTAATCTCCTGTGCTCCCAAGTTCAGAATGAGTATCAGATCTGTTCTGGCCATCAGATGGTCTGAGTAACATCATCTTCAAACGCTGGTGGCAGCACAAGCAAAGATCTTTGGTCGTTTACCTGCATGAGAGAATAAGTAGTGCCAGACTCTTTCTTGAACCAAACCTCTCTTTGACTTCATTTATAAAGAGCAATTTTCACATCTAAAAAATACAGTAGGAGGTGATTTTTTGTGGCCAAGTGATACAGACACAGTGCCAAGAGAAACGAATCCTAGGAGAATAGAAAGGAGATGATTCTTGAGCAGCCAAGAGTAAGAATACTGCTCAGAAGAAAGAAATTGTGAAATATATTCAAAGAAAATGTAATTCCGATCATACGGTTAGTTCTGCTCTTTAACTGGGATGGGAGAAGGGAGGGACACACAGCGTTATTTTTCTTTAGAAGTTTGTGTGAATCCACACTAGATCCTAGAAGTCAGTGGAAAGCTCTACTTTTCCCTCCTCCTAGTTAAATTAAGCCCTTAAGAGGGTCCAACCAGTTTTCATCCTGCTTTAGGACTGATCAAAAATAAATGCAGATTTGAAATCTTTGCTCTCAAAAGCGAAACATACTTGTAAATATGAAGGTATCAGTCTTTCTGCAGGTTTTATTGTTACAAAAACAAGTCTAGTTTGCATTATCTTTTAGGGACTTCCATGTTGTTATAAAACTGTGAATAGCTGTCATTGAATTTTTCAAAACATTGTTCACAGCTAAATGCTTCTTCCAGAGATTATCAGAACCCTATTTTATAACTTTTAATGCATTTCAAAATTCCTTATACCATTCTCTGTTTCCTCTAGAAACACCAATTTTGAAGACTGAATACACTTCCCTTTGAAAATTTATTTAATTGAGCTAGGCTTGCCATCTTTTCTCTGCATATGTCTTAATACTACTGTGATAGAGACACTACTAGTATCTTTGTTTCAATGCCACCTAGCTGCTACATTTGCTTTAAAACTTAGTGTGATAGGGGAGCTGTTTTGGTCCTTGAAGCTTCAGGAACCATCTGGCTACACTGTGAAATAGGAAAGTATTTCCTTATCAAGTCTAAGGATGCATAGATGACATAATATGAGTTGACTATGTGCCTTATTTTATCATCGAAACACCCTTCTGGTAGAATTTTAAAAAATCCTTTCCAGGTACATGGCAGATAATATTCTCAAGCCAGTTTTTTATGCCATATGGTAACAGGCTTGAATCATAGTTTCCAAATTATGTAAAGCATAAGACTAGCCGTTCATGCTATATTCATTACTAAAATGGTGTCAGAAATAGAGTTTCAGAAAAAAGTACAAAATGAGAAAGATGTGAATTTTTTTTCTGAAGCTCTATGAGATCCCCAGGCCTAGAATGTTCTTTAGTGTGTGTGTCAGCGTGAACACTTTTAAACCCTCTCTTTCCTTCTACTCTCACCTCCATATTCTGGTCTTGAGCCAGAGATAAGATCATATTTCTCTTTTTTAGGCTGTGTTGTAATTAAAGAATTGACTTATTACCAGGCTGTTCAGAAACCTATGCTTTATAGCATGTGGATACAAAATGTGCATCTTGGTTAATTTGCAAGAATACTTTATTAATGGTGTATTTTCTTCTACATCTGGTCAGTCTTTTTTCTATGATTTGCTTGCTTTCCAGTTTCCAAGTTATCTTTAGTTTTTGGCTCTCATTTCTGGAAGCTCTGAAGCACGTTCATAATGTAAACCACATGAGCATTCCTGCTGCTTCCTGAATCAGGACCTCGGTGATAGCTAGTACATATGTACAGTATTGCTGGGCAGAGCGATAGACTCTCAATCGCCATCTTTCAGCACTTAATCAGTAAGACTGTGAATAGTTGCAACCAGTGAGAAGAGATGCAGAAGCGTGACCCATCTTGTGGTAGAGAAGTCTGACAGCAAACGCTCTCATTTACCTCACTAGGGCAGCGCTGTAAGTAAAATTCACTCAGAGGTGAAAATTGCAAGTACAAAGAGTTTTGCATTCCTTCTTCTTACTTCAAAAGTATTGTGAGACTAGTTGGATTTTTTTTTTTTTTTTAATATCAGTGACACTATAGCTCCTTTTCAGAAATAAACCCTCCCCAGGGCAAATAAGGGAATTTTCTTCTAAGAAACCACTAGCACCGGTTATTAATTTAAGAAAAAACAAAGAACAAAAAGAAGGAAAAAAAAGTCTTCTAGATGAAATGGAACAGATTCATGAAGTACATATAAGAAGCTGATAAAATTCCTGATATTTCTCTTTTATAGGGCCTTCCTGGCAAAGATGGACCCACGGGCCCACAAGGACCTCCTGGCCCAATGGTGAGTATTGCCCATGGAATTCGTTACTGTAAAAGTCAGCAGTGTTTTGGGGGATAGTAGGTCACTCTGTTATCTAGGCTTCAGTGGATAGACCAAGGCCAAGGGTTCTCCTTGGAAGTGAAAATTCTCATGACGCATGGGGTTGGCAGAGAGCTGCTTGTCCAGTGTCATTTCTTTCCACTCTTACTTAGCTCAAGAAACAATGTCTCCCATGGGAAAGGGAGACAGTTGTTCCATCAGCAGATTGATATCTTGTTCTTAGTCAAGTAACTGCACTATATAAAGGAAACTTAACATATAAAGGAAATCTTAACATTTGAAACAAGACTTTCTTTTTGTAAGAAATTCCAATTAGGATCGTTAGTTGAAGTGAACCACCAAGTTTTGCTTGGCCTGGAGGCTGGAGGTAAGTGCAGGTATTGAAATGCTCTCATAGAGTAATCAAGGAAGACAGTAGAGGCCACATTCAGCCATCAAAGCAAGACGTATGTTGCCTCCAGAATCAGTCTCATCCTTCTCAGCTAGGGCAGCTAGGCAAAGTTAATGCCTTCTTGATAGATTTAAGACGTTAGGTAAAACCACTGATGGTATTGAGTATTCTCCAAGCAATCCTGTTCTTCTTATAAAGAATGTTCTGAGTCATCCCCCCTGAACATTGTAGTAACAACACAGGATTTAGTCTTGCAGTTCAGCAATCTGTGCCTGCTTCAGAAAGCAAGCAACACAAGTCCATTTTTCTCGAGTGCTTTTCTCAGGGCTGTGCTTTTGGTGCTCTTTTTCCTGCAACATGTACTTCCTAGTCCTCGCTCCCAGCATCTCCAGTCTTTGACTTGCAGAACTGTCTGTGTACTGTCTGCGTTGTGAACTTCCTCTCCATCACACAGTTATTTCTTCCATCAGGATTCATGGATGTTGATTGTCATCACCACTAAGTATTTTCTTTCTCTTTGTCCGTGTAGGGCATACCTGGTGCTCCAGGTGTTCCAGGTGTTACTGGAAGCCAGGGGCCACAAGGTGATGTTGGAGCTCCTGTGAGTAAAATTAATTAATATTGCTATATTTGCTGTTGTGGATTAATTGGTTTCTGATTCTGGCTTCACTGCTTTACAGACCTCCTCAATATTTATAGCTTATGATCTGTTTGCAGTTCGTGGCCAAGCGAAACATCATATTAGTCTTTGTTCATTCTCCATAATTAAATTTATTTGTTGATCTTACATACAGTGTTTGGAATATAGGGATTAGAGAGTCAAAACACAAGATTAAAACACAGAATTTAAAAACATAACAGTATGTGAATTTGTAGTCTGTGTGTAATTACTTTCTCCTTTTTTTCCTTTGCACTTCAAGCAACTGTCAGGAAATTAACGTATGCCATTTATTAACCTGAATATTTCCAAAATATTAGTCTGATTTTTAAACTGTGAAAATATTGCATGAATAAAAAACTGGCTTTCATGATTACTCTGAGTTTACATCAGGCAACTGACTGACGATCAGGGCTTTTTCTAGAATGTTATTATAAATTTGACCGTCAGTTTCATTGAGTGGAAAATTACACCCTCTATGCCGAAAATAAGTATTAGGAACCTCTAATACTATGTTTGTCTTTCAGATATTATTTTCTTTATAATAAAAAAAAAAAAACAACAGTTTATCTAAAAGAAAGGAATACAACTATGAAATGGGTGTGTAAATTACGTAAAAGAGAAGATTTACAGTGACTCTCTTTTTCTCTGTAACAGTTCAGATAATATTGTGTATTCACATTTTAACATTTGACCACTTGGTTAAGTATAAAGCCTGCTCAATTTTTTTCCAGTGAATGTTCTGTTTCATTTTTAAAGGCATCAGAATGTGACAGTGTACTTCTGACTCAATTTTTAGAATAGAATTTTTTTCTCAATATCCAGTTTGCTTTGGAGGTTTAGTCCAATGCAAGCATTTTTATTTGGTTAAGTGGAAGTGAAATGACTGATAATATTTTAGCAAAGATAATAACCTAATGCCCAGTTCTGCATAGTTTCTAACTGTAATCATGAAATCTACTAAGGAGATTTGATGAGCTATGGAACTTATTACTGTCAATGTATAACATGCTGACTATTCAATTCCTGTCCAAACACATGTTCCAGATATTGAACTAGATTTCCTAGAGTGTAGATATTCCTGTGAGTCATGTAAGACCTCTGCTGTGAATGTTTAGACTCTAGTAGTTCTGATAAAACACCTAGGTGGGTAAAAAAATATTGAGTTTCAATAACTGTCTTTCCCAAAAGGTAGAGTAATAGAAAAGAGGCCTAGAAATAATCTTGCAGTCTTTGTAGAAGTTTCTTCTTTCCCAGGATAGAATAAGCTGTGCTTTAACCATGCATCAGTCAGCTGGTTACCTCTTCATGCAGACCTTCCCTTGCTTCAGGAGTTTCTGAGAGATGTCTAGCCTACCCCAGAAACCTCCATTGGTGAAGCTGTAGCTGCCCTAGACAACTTGTTCCAATCCATAATGATCCTTACCATCATTACAGTATTATGTTGTCTTTAATGCCATACTTAATTTTCTGTGCAGTTTAATCCCATCGCTGACTCTGTTCATAGCGGATGCAGAGTCTCGGTGTGGCCGATGCTACAAATTTCAGACCGATATTTTGTCTCACATCAGCCTTCTCTTTCTTATACTCGGTGATGATTAGCCCCATTTCAGCCATGTGAAATGCATCATCTGGTGGCCTGCCCTTCCTGGCATTTTAAACAAGAGAATTCAGGATGTGACAAACCCCTGAGAAAGTCACTGTTGCCATGTAATTGCCAAAGGTGAACATTTTGTTGAGTACTGAAATGGAAAACGTATATTCATTATTGTCACATAGCCTCCTGAAACCATGTTCCTTGTTTGGTTTTTCTCCTTTTACTGCAGTGCTGCAAGGGAGGCAACATTTAGGCATTAAAAATTTTGAACAAGAACAAAATGAGAATTAATTTTGTCTTGGATCTTTTTATAGGGTCCTCCTGGAGCTAAGGGTGAAAGGGGTGAGCGGGTAAGTCTATGTTCACGTTAGCCACCATTTTTTTCCTGTCTGGCCTTCTGTCTCATAACAAGCTTCCTCCAACAATTTATGTTTCTTTGTGTTTACAGGCACAATAGTTTTCTCTGTGCAATCAGGCAAACTAGCCTTCTTTTCCATTGTCTTATATACAGCTACAGTAATGTTTTGAGGGTGAGAAGTATATGGCATTAATCATGTCCCCAAGTCTCTCATTAGGGTTATCTTCTCCGACCTCTGTTTGCTGGCTAAAAACAGTAATGGGAACCAGGGAAATCCCAAAACTTTTTTTGGCTTTTTTTCTCATCTGCGAGGATATAATCTCTCAGGGATAATAAATGTCTTTTATTGCTCTAAGCATTTTCAAGGCAGAAATGATGCAAAAAATTGTGTTATGACACTGCTGCTGCTGTTATCCAGGGTGATCTCCAGTCCCAAGCAATGGTGCGTGCTGTTGCTCGGCAAGTGTGTGAACAACTCATCCAGGGTAAGTACATCGATAGTTCATATGCTTCTGTTTCTAGAATGGCTTTTTTCCTACCACAATTACTTACAAATATGATGCTTTTCAGAGCATCCAAGGGGATCTGCTCATTTTAGGCTAGGCAGTCAGGATTTATGTTCTGACCAGATTTATGTTCAAATGGATTTATGTCCAGTTAGGGCTGATTAGCATCAGGCATCTAAAAAAAAGTCTGAATTGTCTCCAATCTATTATATTATACAGATGCTTCTGCTGTAACAATTTTAAATTTTTATACACATAAAATACAAAAAAAACCCCACCTCATCAAAGCAAGGAAATAAAATTCTACACAATAGTTCTTCCCCTTCTCTGTGTACTCCCTAAACCACTGTTTCTCCACCAAGTGCACAACTTCATATTATCAAAGCACAACAGACCAGAGCCTTGAGGACCTGCCAGTGCTCTGTTCAAACTTTGCTGAACCAGATTCTCCACTACAACTTGAAAATGGGGACGTTTTTATCCCTGACAGGTCATATGGCAAGATATAACTCAATTCTGAACCAGATTCCAAGCCAGTCTGTCTCAACACGAACCATCGCAGGACCTCCTGGTGAGCCAGGTCGGCCAGGGGCTCCAGGGCCACAGGGTGAACAAGGATCACCAGGCATGCAAGGATTTCCAGGAAGTCCTGGTCAACCAGGAAGACCAGGAGAAAGAGGTAGGCTTCGTACGTCACATACGAAAAAATATACCTCCCTTTCCTGATACATTCTGATGGCTCTTGTCTCCTATCTAAATGTGAGAACAACAGTTTTCTTGCTAGTTGATTGGTGAGCTCAACACAGACCATAATGAAAGCCCTGGAGACTCTCAAGTTATGAAGGTAATGCAGGCTTTGCCAGGTGTGATTTGGCAGGATCAGACAGAGGTTAAATGCCTAAACTGCTGAAGATTGGTGGCCTCTAATTGGGCACATCACATCACATCATACTGTCATCTTAGTAGGACTCTGAAGTAAGCTGGAGCTGTAAACGTATAAGCAAAGGAGCTTTTGGAAAATGCAGCTGCAAAACCGATAGATTCGTGTTGGGGAAACCTTGAGCTCTTCTGCTAAATTTGAAATGTGTCAGTCTCAAGATTTCTAAGTTGTGATAGTCTGAAAGGAGCAAGGTTGATAAGAAGAGGGAAAAAAATCCTAGTTTATGAGAGGCTGAGAGGATCAAGGAGAGGAAATGGTGAGGTCAGAGAGAAGTAATACAATTAACTGTTCATTTACAGTCATTCTCCTCTGTATTCTTATGTGTATGCTAGATCCCTTTCTCCTTTCCTCCTTTAGCATTGCCTAATAAAGAAACAAGCTCCATGCTTTGATTTGCTCTCTCTCTGTGCAACCCTGGCAATCTTTGGTGTAGCAGAGTAGCACTAACAGAGGTAGTACTGAGCAGATCTGTGATTGTGAAAGTGCTTTCAAGACCATCACATGAGGAAGTGACCAAAAACCCAAGAGATAAACGTGATATTCAAGAGCAATGAATTGGGATTGCTGTTGCTCCATCTAAAATGGGATTTTAAAAATGAATTGCTATGAAGGCTGTTCAGTTCAGGAGCTTAATAGTTTCAGTTCACAGCAGCCATGATGACCAGAGTTAAAGTGAACCTGTGAGTCTGTGTGGGTCCTTTCTTCCCCTCAAGACTGTAATACTAATTACCTTCTTGAAAAAAGAGGCAAGATTTAGGGTACTAGCCTCTCGGTCATGCTGCTGCCTGCTCCAGCTGTGCAAAGACCAGACACTGTCCAGAAAAAAGGAGGAATGAGGGGGTGGGAGGCAAGTAGGAAAGAAAATTGGAAGAGACAGCAAGTGAGGAACTGACTTTAAAAGTGGTGACCCGGAGAGACTGAATGCAGATTTCAGGGTAGTTGCTAAAAATACTCGTGTATTTTAACTGGCTTCTGAGGCAGGAACTGTTTAAGTACACAGAATATTTTGCTGGGGCTTCAGGAATGGAGGAACCAAAATGCCAGGCTACAAAAAAGGAAACCTGCCCAGCATTTAGCATGTATTTTCCATTGTATTTTCTGTGCTGAGGCCCAGACCCCAATGTTGTACTACTGTGAAATCACAGACTGGTTAGATATAGTCATTTAAATGAAACATGATGTGGGTTAGCCCACTGCTGATAATATCTGGGAAACAGCATTGGTAATAGATTGAGTAAAGAAAAGGTAAAAGCACATTAAAAAAAGAATATGATTCTTTTCCTGTCTCTACAGATAACTGATGTTAGAAGGGACTGATTTTGGCAGGTAGTGCTTGTGGGGAGTTTCATACTTGGTAGGGAGCAGGCACTTATTGAGCATACTTCGAGAACTATAATCAGTCAGCCAGAGCCCTCTGCAGAGTTTCATAAAATGTGATGCCAAATGTTGGGAGTGTTTTACAGTATTTATAGCTTAAAATGAGATTGTTTTAAGAAAAAAGAATCTATGTGTAAACTTAAAGACAAAATAATTGGCTTTATTTGAGTGAAAATGGTTTTTAGGACATTCACATAACTGGAGCCTTGCACAGAACCTGGAAGGAAGAGGAAGCAGCTCATTCAGAACCTAGGAAAAAATATAGAATAATTTATTAGTCCTTGAGCATTTCATTTCTTCAGAAGCAACTGAAATTTTAGATTGATAGTGTGCCTGATGTAGTAGCAGTTTATTTAACAGAAAGATACCTTTTGAGTTGTACAGACCCTCGGGATATTTCAGAATCCGTTTCTAAGGAATTGCTCTAAGCTAACCCCAAAATGCAGCAATGAAAAGTAAAAAAATATTTTTACCAGCTTCATGCTTGTGGAGATTGTTTGGAAGTTTCTTGTGCATTCCCAATTCTCACTTGATTCCTAACTACGTCTCATACAGTGAAGTGGTGGACTAAAATTCCTCTGCTTCTGGATGGAAGGGTTTTTAGTTTCCAGTGAATACAGAGAGGAGGGTAAATGGACTCAGACCCCATCCCTTGCTGTGTTCTGAAGCATTGCTTGTATTTAACTCGTTCAGCAAGTCACAATGTATAGTCCTGTCCTGAAGATCTCCAGCCAGCCACTTGGAAATCTTTATGAACAATGTGTTTCATTTCGCTGATGTCATCAGCATTTTGGTTGTATATCAACTCAGTTTAATGTTCAAAACCGGTGCCAGGTTAGCAACTCTGAAAAGTCAACCTCCACCTTTAAGTACACTGCAACAGTGACAGCAGTGTCCATAGAGCGTACTAAAAAGTAATAGACATTAGAAGGGAAAAAAGACGGGTTGGTTTGTTTAGTAGAATGTTGCTTTTTTTCCCTCAGAGTTCAAACCATTGGGGTTGCTGCAAGAACCTGTTGCTGGCTCTGAGCTGAGTGGCAAGGTGCTGGTAGAGTGGGAAGAGAAAAGGTGGGGGAGGCTAGACATTTCCTCCTGCTCACCTCTCTCGCCCACCACCCATTCAATCCCAGGCTGTGAGAAGGGGGAACTTCTGAAAGCAGCGTCTGGAGCTGGTTAGAAATCATGCACCAAAGAGCGCTTAACTGGAAAATGTCAGCAGTGAGAGATCTCGACATCAGTGAACTTCCCTGCTAACTTGCCTGGCCATTAACTTCTCTTCCCTTGTTTACCCTGTCACTCTGCCAAGCGTCAATCAGATGTTTTGGAAGGAGGCTTGGATTGAGAGAATGTCTTGGAGTTTTGTTAGAAACCTCCACTTGCACTTCTAGGTCCAGGGTGTCCCATTCCTGGACGTATTCTCTCACTACTGAGACACACTGAGCTGGTCCTTCCAAGAAAGACCACCTCGGTGAGAAAGGATAAGTCATTCTCTTGACAGATTGAGTTCTCGGTGTCTGTTGCCAGCTGAGATCTATTTTTTCCACTGTAGACAAAAGTGAATGGATTAGGATCACACTAAGACGTTTGTTATTTAGTTTCCCCAGTTGATTATTGTTTTAGCCGTACACTGTGGGGTCTTATCTGTTGTATTTTTCTAATGATGTGAAAAGAAATGTCTCTGGCAATCTCAATATCTGCTAGCAATATTAACATTTTATTGGTGCCCCAGCAGGCCATTTGAATTGGACCTGTGATTTAAAGATTAAGGAGGCCACATTGTGTTATCAGTCCCCTATAGTACATAATCCCAGATAAATTACTAGAATTTTGCTCTCTTACATATTTGCATAAATATAGGAGTTTGGAAAAAACCAAACCCAAACACTGATTATTCACAGCACTCAGCACTCATCTCTATTTTTATTTTAATTAGTGCACAGCACTGGTTTCTATTTTTATTTCAGTTAGTTCGAACATCTTTTGTTTTGATTTTATGTTTATGAACTGGGACTTATATAACAAGTGTCTGGCTTCTGAGTGCTCAGGAAGCAGTTGGACTTCTGCAAGATAATATAAAAAGCAAAGATTCGGCATGTTTTTCTCTTTTTTTAGTTATTTTTACAATACATGGGTAGTTTCCTCAACTTTGAGGAAAAGGTAAAACCTGTAGTGAAAATTACGCTAAGGCACTGCTAGCTTTCAGATGCTGTGACAATGCAGTTGTTCTGCTGCTGGGTGGACTTCTGCTCTTATGATGTGCCTTGAAGTGATGCACAAAACTTACGGCTATTCACTCCACCCCGCTACGATTAAAAGAGAATAAATACCTAAGCTGTCACTGGGAAAGTCGCTATTCTCAAGTACAGCTTCATCCATATTTGCTTTCTGGCTTCATATGAAAGAGTTAGTTAAACATGTGTTATCAAAAGCCACATGTTTACAGCTCTGATGGCAAAATTTCAATGGGATTAAATGGAACTTTTGCCAGTTGAGTCAATTAAATATTTTTATTTCCAATTTTAGCTTCATCTGGATAAAAAAAAAAAAATCACCCTGTGTATACATTATGGTTACAACTGAACGTCTTTGAAAGAGGACATTTTTGGTAGCAGTTTAGTTTTTCTTAGTTGCAATATGCAGTTCTCCTCAAAGGACAGTATTCTCTTAAAGACAAAAATAGATAAGCAATACCTAAGATTTCCTTTCTTGCAGAAACCATGGACATTTAATTTTCTTTGCTAGAGAATGTGTTCATGATCTTGGTTTTGTTTTTAATAAGTGATGCTATCAGAGGTATCTTTAGGAGAGCATTGGAAATAATTGATTTCAGTTGCTTGTGATCTCCTTGGGGCTGAACCCAAGCCATTGCTTATTTTGGATGGGGACAAGAGATAAAAAATGTGGTTAGCGGGAAGGGGGAGAGACAGTTTGATGGTATTGCTGAAGTACGTCCAGAGCACTAATATGAAAACAGTTACTGGAATTTGAAGCCACTCTAACTCAAATGACAGGTTTCGATCCACACTTTAATCCCTGAGAGTGATTAACCATCGCAGTAACTTACATGGGGAGTGATGTCTTGTCTGCTTGACTTTCTGTAAGCTATGCTCTAATGAAATGCAAAGATGACCTTGATAGAAAGCGAAATAGGTGAATTTTGAATGTTCTGTCATTTGTAGGAGGGAGACGTTAACTGTGACCAAGAGGCCAGTGAATCTGTTAACTTAGGCTCATTAAAGAGCTTTGGTGGAAAGTCCATTAGGGAAGCCCATGGAGTGCTCGATTTTAACTCACGTGAGTTTTGCCTTAGGAACAGGGTATTCTTGCTTCAGTGTTGATGTTCTCTTTCACTTGGGTAAACTTTACGGGAAGTTAGACTGAAAGAAACCTGAAGCAGACTTGTATCTTGGCCTTCAGTATGTTTCCTTTAGGAACTTGATATCCATGTGATTTCAAAGGAGGTTTGCCCTGCGCAAGAGCTTCATAACTTGTTCCAGAATGAACATTTTATTCGTAGCCTGAGTAGATTTGTTCCATATTTATCATTTCTTACTGCAGTTTATTCTGTGAACATCACACATGGCTGTGTGTTCTTGTGTGTGTAAAGAATAACAACTGAGTGCAGGGAAGGCTGTGATTTGAAAACATTGTGGCAATTGTCTTTGAAGTCACCACGTAATGTTATTGTACAGTAGGATAAGCAATGGTCCTTGTACTAAACATCTGTGTAGATTCCAGACGGTTATCATGGGCCAGTCTTCTTATGATCAAAGCAATCCGCACATACAGACTTTGCCTTTTGCAAACGGCATGCGTTTCCTTACAGGGCATGTACGGTAAGAGACATTTGCACGAGTTTACCTTGTTAAAAGGCCTGCAGCAGAAGTAGTGAATTGCAACAGAGTCGTCTCTCCGTGTGTTTGAAGCAAGCCAGGGCTAAGCAAATTTTAGGTATCTGGAAACTGCATTTGGAATGCAGGACAAGAGGTTTGCCTGAGAAATTTGTCTTTAAAATGGGTGGAGTTCAGTTGTTCATTACAGATGACGTGTTTTTTTGGCAGGTTCCCCCAGGAATATAAACATAGGTTAGAGCATATATCTGCCACCTAGGACTGCTTCTCACACACACTACGCAATGCAGTCATTCCTCAGAGGTTCTGGATAGCACTTCTGACTGAAACTGCAATCTCTGCTAACCAAATGCTGGATTGCAAACAGGACGTTCAGACTGGACTGGGAAGACAGTCTCTGATGGCAGGAATCCCATGTATTATGTTGCTAAGAATCCCAGAAGAAAAGATGTTAGCAAATTTCAAGATGCCTGAGTAATTTAAACACTTAAGACCCATTGACCTTCAGTGAGATTTAGGAGCTAGGGCTACCAAAGGCTGTGGATATAAAATTCCTGAAACTTACCTCTTGGACACTTCATAATCTGAAAATCTAAAACAGTCTGGACAAGACCAATAGCTACCTCGTACAACCACGAGGCAAGGTAGGTGTACTGCAGTACGTTAGTGCACAGCAGTCAGACACAAGTTGGCTCTGCTGTTGTTGTGAGATCACCAAAGCGGTTGTATTGACGCGCTGCTGAGCCCTTCCTTAGCAACAAGGTTGTATTAGCTCAAGGCTGCACCTTCACCAACCTGGTCACATTGCTTGTAGTAATCTCGTAGTTTGGCCAGAGGTTCCTCGTTATCTGCCTGCAAAAGGCTGGTAGGAACTAATTGAGTTGTAAGATGAAGCTGTGGTGTACAAGCAAGATAGCAAATAGGAAGATTAGATGTGAAGGAGGCTTGATAGAAGAGATGTTCCTCTCCAGCTTTTCTCCAGTGGTTAAATGGTTAGAGCACAATTTAAGGAAATTTGAAGCTGCATTCTTTTCCTACCTACTACCACCACTGGGAGAAAGTCTTGTGGTCCAGTTTGATGAATATATTCCTCTGTGTTTTGGATATTAGATATTAGGTCTGAAAAAAGGACTCCCTCTCCCTGAGAAGTTTTTGAGCAGTTAGGCTAGAGAGCCATTCTTAATCTTTTCCGCCTAATGCATCCTGAGGTGGTAGTCACTGTGAAGCATCCCTGGAAGTCAGCGTGAAGTGCCAGTCATGGGATAACAAGCTATGCGATCAGAAATCTGGCTACTGAGCATGATAGAAGCAAGAATTTGCCAGGAAGCTTGGCAGGTGATTCGGGAAATGAAGAATTATGGTAATCAAATCAATGTATTTGTATTGGGTCGAGCTGGGATGGAGATAACTTCAGAGGCATGTGTTAGAGTCTCCAGGTCAGAGCATATTCCGGGGTGCACCCTGGCACTTGGGTTCCTACACTGGTGAAAGGAATATTTGGTAACACTTCTAACGTGCTGACATAGACAGGGAGTAATGAATCAGAAAAGTGAGAAAACTCGTGGGTTGAGACAAAGACAGTTTAATGGGTAAAGCAAAAGCCGTGCACGCAAGCAAAGCAAAGCAAGGAATTCATTCACTACTCCCCATTGGCAGGCAGGTGTTCAGCCATCTCCAGGAAAGCAGGGCTCCGTCACACGTAATGGTAACTTGGGAAGACAAATGCCATCACTCTGAACGTCCCCCCATTCCTTCTTCTTCCCCCAGCTTTATACGCTGAGCATGATGTCACATGGTGTGGGATATCCCTGTGGTCAGCTGGGGGCAGCTGTCCCAGCTCTGTCCCCTCCCAACTCCTTGAGCACCCCCAGCCTGGTCACTGGTGGGGTGGGGTGAGAAGCAGAAAAGGCCTTGACTCTGTGTAAGCACTGCTCAGCAGTAATGAAAACGTCTCTGTATTATCAACACTGTTTCCAACACAAATCCAAAACACGGCCCTGTACCAGCTACTATGAAGAAAATTAACTCCATCCCAGCCACAACCAGCACACTTGTCCAATATCCTCTAGAAGCAAGAAGGAGATACCTGCTATTTGCAAAGTAATGGTGTAAACATCACCCAGATGATCACACCTGCTCTCTTTTGCCACTTCCTGCTGATTCAGTTTGGCCATGGTATTTCTTCTCTTGGTGGCCAAGTCTCTCCTGTAAAAAACAGTGTTACTAGAGTCACTTGGAAAGCTCTGGAGACCCGCTACGGGAAAATGCTCTGGGTTATAGTTGTATAATTTCTCTATGATAAAATAACTGGTCACCAAAAGACATGTTCTTTTAACTCAGCAACAAAATTGTGCAACCAAAGGAAATAAAAGGTGCAAAATGGAAACGGGACATACTTAAACTATGCCAGAACAGTGGCAAAAAGCCCTGTAGAGGTAAGACAAAGAGCTCATCAAGCTTTGGTTAAAAACGCTCAGTGTGGAGTTACTGATTGCAGTGGTGTGGCCTGTGTTTCCCCGGTCATTGGGCTACATGATATATTGCCCTGGAAGCCACCTGTTCTGCAGAAGACCTAGAACTCCTCAGCAAATACCGAATCCCCTGTAATTCAGTAGACTCTTATTTTGTAAACTCAATGTGAGCAATTTTTTGTCAGTGATGTGTTTTAATTACCCCCCAGCCCCCGCCCCCCGTCCCCCCCCCCCCCCCCCCCCCCGTTAAGAACTTGTTCTTATTTATTTGCTTCCATCAGAAATTAGCTTAGGAAGGAAAAAAAAAAAAATCTTCTGTGGCTCCTTGCAAGAATGAGGTGTCCTTCCGATGTTTTTCCCTAAGAGGTGATAGTTACCTGAGCAGAAGGGGAGGAAGGAGGCCAGTCAGTTGAAATTGTAGACACTGCCTCATCAAGGGCAGCAGCTGTTTTCTTTCTACTTTGTTTTTGTGAAGGTGCTCTACATGGGCTTTGATTCTGTGCAAGTGTGGAAGCTGCGAAGCAGTGTGAGCAATTACCAGTGCTGGGAGGTCTGGAAAATGGGGGGAAAGTCCCACAAACCAGCCTGGATTTGGTGTCTTTGAACCATCCAAATCAAACACAGACTTTATGAGAGTTTCCAAGACGCCGGTGGAAACTCAGGGTCTGGAATTTGTAGTTTTGACACCTACTTTAGTTCGACACCGTTCATTGTGATCGCTGCCTATAGAAAGTGTTTTTATAGGATGCCATAGTGGTAGTGGAGAAGGAGATGGAAAGCTGGAAGAAGGCAGTGCCTTCCCTGGATTACTAGATCTTTGATCTCCATGGATCAGACCCAACAATAAAAATTTAGGGCCACGAGCAAGTGCAGGAACACAACTGGATGATGCTGGAACATCAGAATTTCGTGACTGGGAAACTCTTAGATCGGGCTTCAATTGGGGGAACAGATTGTCACTGTGCTGAAACTCCTTTCTTGCGTTTTAGCAAGACCCTGCAATAATCCACGATAACTCTCTCCGTTTATGCATAGAACCATCTTCTGCTGAACCACTGTTTGGTGGGTGAATGTTTGAAGGAAAATTGGCTGTGGCATTAAAAACTTGACTTTTCTGGGCCGCACACTAACTTATAGACAGCGTTGTGGTGCTCTGAGGATTCTTCTGACTTACAGTAGTTGTACCTTGGTATAGTCCAGAGGCAGCTTTCCAGCAGGACGTGCAGCCTGGAGCCTGGCCGATGCCTCTGCATACCACCTCGATGAAACCTCCATGGCAGCGGGAATGTTTAAGACCCCAGGAATGCCATGTTTCCCTTGAGAGGCTGTCAGGGAAGGAAGGGAAAAAGAACCAAACAATTCTTTATTTTTACCTCCTTCCTTCTCTGCCATCTGTTTTTAGATGAAAAATAACTTATGGAACCATAATCCTGGTTAAATAATAAACACTGCACACAGTTTTGTTCAAACTGTGACGCTGATCAGAGTACTATTTCCTCAGGTTTACCAGGCGAGAAAGGAGAAAAAGGCAATCCAGGTGTTGGAACACAAGGACCCCGAGGCCCACCAGGATCTACAGGTAAAGTTGTTACTTTTGGGACACCTGCATTAGACCCCTCTGACCTGGGTGGGAAGCAGCTACGACCTGCATGGCTCTGTCCTCCACTCCTCAGGCTTAAGCAGCGGCAAAGTCAGTACTTACGAACTGTCATAATTTTATTACTATGTAGTATGACCTTGTGATGTGTCACATGATGGTGTCATCAGTCACAAGTATTTTCCTTTTCCCTGCGATAAACTGCTTTTCCAAAACCACCCTTCTTAAAGTTTTAATGATTTTTTTTTTCAGAGATGGAGTCTGGAAGGGAAAAAATTAATCTCGATTAATTGCATTTGTTTTCCCATTGACTCAAGGTCATACCTAACTGTAACTTGACAGAGAAATGTATATTAATTAAGCACATTAATCACGGGGATTTATATTTAGCTCCTGAAAAAGCACCGTAAAATTGCATTGCCTCCGTTAGGATTTTCTGGCCATTAGAGCACTGGTATCCAGGCACAGCATTACCCAGAAACTGTATCAAAAGGGAGCGGGTGAATCAGGAGCTGCACAGGCATCCAGGGCTGTCTTCCCCCCATGAAACTGCCTTTCCGAACGCCTGACGCTTGGTGAAGCATTTGCTCTAGTGTAAATTTCTGGAAAGCTGTCTCTGGCACGGAAGACGAAGCAGCGGCCAGAGAGGAGGCTCGTCGGGAGCGGGTTCCTTGCCAGAGGAAGGCTGCAGCCTTTCCCTCGGCTTGCCCGGGGGAGTCGGAGCCAGGATGCCCAGCTCCTCTGCCCAGACCATCTCCTGGAAGTGTTTGTAGCACGCTCAGTGCCGTGGTTTCCAAGCACCTGACCTGCCAAGGGGGCCTCAACTCGCTGCTTATGAAAGGCGCTGCTCAGATGTTTCATCTCCCCCTTCTATGCAGGACCTCCAGGAGAAAGTCGAACTGGCAGTCCGGGACCACCGGGTTCTCCAGGCCCGCGAGGTCCCGCCGGTCACATGGGGCCCCCGGGCTCGCAGGGGCCTTCTGGCCCGCCGGGCTACTGCGATCCGTCCTCCTGCGCTGGTTACGGCATGGGAGGTGAGTAGTCAGGGGTCGGGGCGGCTGCCGTTTGCAGAGGCGGGGGTGGTGTTTTCTAACAGCCAAAGTAAGATGGAGGTACCGGTGAACCTTGCGCTAAAACGTGGTAGCTCCCTAAAACGTGCGTGTCCAGTGCTGCTGTAGCTCGTGGGGCTGCAGCACGACGAGAAGGTGACCCCAGCACAGCGAGCAAAGGAAGCCGCCATCTGACCCCGGCCTGTGAAACGGGTCCTGCGTAGTGGGTTTTTGTCCTGTGCGTGTTTGTGTAGTTGTACGAGCCTGCTCCACCTCAGCTGAACAGACTGTGCGTTCAACCCCCACCTCCTCACGCTCCTGACAGCAGAGTTTTTACGTTTGTAGTCTTTCAAACGTGTCGCTCGACTTCCTCTCCCGTGTGCCTCCGAATGGCATGAGAGCATGACCCTTACTAAACCCCTGGTAGCGTAACCTGACACAGGGATGCACGTGTCCGTCATTAACCAGCGAAGCAATCTGGAGAAAATGATTCTTTCTACATTTCTCTGTGTCTTACTTTCCCGTCTCGTTATAGCACGGAGAGGCCATGGGAGGAAGTTAACACAATTACCAAAAACTATGTCGCCCAACCTAAAATCCAAATCTATTGGTAAAGCGCTAGTTACGACAAATGTTACACATAAGGCATATCTGTTTGATGTTGACGGTTTAATCTGCCCGTGAGCTGATTTGTATGTTTTACTTACCTGAATGTTTTTGTTGTCGTCTCTTCCTATCCTTTTCTCCTCACTTCCCCTGCCCGTCGTTCCTCTCCTGTTCGAAGGCCCAATCCCTTACAATGGCTACCAATCCAGAAGGTGAAAGGCTCATTATGGTTCAGGTCTCCTTTGGCTGAAGGTCAGAGATGGATGCTGAACTGCTCTCTGCTTTCCATCAGTGACATTGACTACCACTAATGAACTCCCTAGCTGCTGTACATGCACTTAGCTTCCTTGCACTGCTAAAAAGTCTCGCCTGACCCATTTTGCCCGTTAATCGTGTATTCTAGCCCGTAATTGGAATAAGCTAAAGCAGGCAGATTGTGCGGTGTATAATAAGCACAGTGTTACAACTGGACGTTTGACAAATTCTGGTGGTGGTTTCCAACTAACCTGGCTGTCTGTTGGTGGGCTTCCAATCGCTCCAGCTTATTAATGTTGTTAAATGTTTTCACTGTTCCTTTATGTGAATAAAAGATGTGTATTTAAAGATTATATATATATATACTCACACGCATTATATATAAATATATCTCTATATAAAATGTCAATTTCCTAATGAGTGCTTTAATTTTCTGCCCCCCTTCTCCTGTGTTAACCGTATGCGTACTCTTGGTGGTGGTGGGTTAAGGTGGATACGGTGAGCCAACCGATCAAGACATCCCCGTAGTGCAGTTGCCACATAACTCCTACCAAATCTATGACCCCGAGGACCTTTACGATGGTGAGCAACAGCCGTACGTAGTTCACGGGTCCTACCCCTTACCGTCCCCATACTCCCAGTCCTCCTATCCATCACCTCATCTTGCTCAACCAGAGTTTACTCCTGTTCGAGAAGAGATGGAAGCCGTTGAACTGAGATCCCCAGGAATCAGTCGCTTCACAAGGAAGATAGCCAAAAGGAGCGTCAAGACTCCAGCACGCAAAAGGGCGAACGGAAAAAAGCCCTCTCAATGAACTGTTTAAAAAAGGGAAACATTTGATCCGCATCCGTGCTTGGCCTTTTGTCCAGGTGCCTAACCTGTCACGGAAGATGTTTACAGGCTCTTATATTAAAGGAGAAAAAAAATGTACCTGGCCAGGTGACACGACAAATAACGGTAATTATCTTGCATGCCAGAAGCTTAGTATGTTAGTGGGTTGGTGCTAGATGATGATGAAGGGTCACTTGTAGATCTGTCTCTGGAGTACTGTTCCGTACGCTCTGCAAAACCCGCAGCAGGCTGTTGGCGTACGTAGAACCATTCAGAAAAGTTAATGTGTTTTTTTTTTATCCATGTTTTTCCAGTTGATTATGTTCTGGTAGTTTTGGATGAATTGCTTGACTAGCAGAGTAACCCTACTAAATTCACCGGAGAACAATGCGTAATCTGGTTGCCCTGAACCCAGCTATTACTTTTGCAAAGAAATCTTATGTTAATGGAGTATTTTTTTAACCCACATTATATAAATACGCAAGAATGTTCCGTGGGAGCACACTGATAATTTATTGTGAACCTCTCTCATTTCTGTTTTGTATGCAAATAAAAGTGGCAAGCTTTTATATGTTAATTCCGTATTTGATTGATTTTTAACTTGGAACAATTGTATAGATCTTTGGGGAAGAGAATGTAAAGAGAAGAAAATACATTTTCCTTTTTCAACACTTTGGGCAACAGTTTTATTTTAAAGGCTATAGGCACTTAGTATGAACAGCATTTAGCCTTAGTTTTAAAATTATAGATGAATAAGTGTAGACGCCCACAGCTGTCGCTATCCCAGGGAAAGTTCGAGTTCTGTGGCTCTGCAACCTTCTGTGCTGTCTTCCTCTTTTCCCATTCTCTCTCTCCCCCCTAACTCCCACCACTTCCTTGGAGAAAGGTGAACAAGGCTGATGGAAATGTGAGTTGAATGTCATTTCCTTCCCTGGACTTGCATTTAAAGTAGAAGAAGGTGGAAAAGCATCGCGTAACTCACAGACTTGATCTGTAAGCCGCTCAACCCCAGCTTACAGAATACTGAGCGTGGCTGTGTGTGCACGCATGTACGTAGCGCAGCCTGGCAGGCACTGCTGACAGAGATTACTAAAACTAAATACAGGTTAGGGGCGCATCACGTGATTAATTTACCTGCTTGCACTTCGCTGTGTGAACTTACCCCGACCGGTACTCTGTACCGCGTCCAGCTCTGGGGCCCTCAGCACGGGAAGGACACGGACCTGTTGGAGCGGGTCCAGAGGTGGGACACAAAACTGATGGGAGGGATGGAGCACCTCTGCTATGAGGAAAGGCTGAGAGAGCTGGGGTTGTTCAGCCTGGAGAAGAGAAGGCTGCGGGGAGACCTTATTGCGGCCTTTCAGTACTTAAAGGGGGCTTATAAGAAAGATGGGGACAGACTTTTTAGCAGGGCCAATAGTGATAGGGGTAATGGTTTTAAACTGAAAGAGAGTAGATTCAGACTAGGAATAAGGAAGACATTTTTTACAATGAGGGAGGTGAAACACTGGCACAGGTTGCCCAGAGGGGTCGTAGCTGCCCCATCCCTGGAAACATTCAAGGCCAGGCTGGATGGGGCTCTGAGCAACCTGATGGAGTTGTAGATGTCCCTGCCCATGGCAGGGACCTTTAAAGGTCCCTTCTGTGATTCTGTGACTGTGAACCCTCTCCCTGCCCCCTTCCCCACGTGTTGTGCCAACACCTTCTGGAGGCCCCCCCGTGACGTGCCGAAGCGTAGGGCCTGTGGGAGCGACCTGAGAAGGTCACTGATGGAAAATCAGCGTTCAGGTGCTTCTGCCTGTGTTGCCTCAGCCAGGCTTTGAGCCTGCCGTTACCGTTCGTAGCTAATCTGCACCCCCGGCTGGCTGCCCAGCAACGCTATAGCCAAACCTCAGGTTCCTGCGGGCCCAGGCAGAGCGGCGGGGCAAAACCAGGGACGCAGGGAAGACAGCACAGCCGCAGTCAAGCGCTGCAAAACAAGGCAATTGGTGTTATTTGCCCCGCATTTGAAATGAACAGCACCGGCCTGAGCAAAGCCCCGAGGCTGCCCGTGCTGCGCCAGCCCCTGCACGGGCTGGGGAGCGGCTGGAAGCAGCGCGGCTCCCTTCTGCCCGCGGGGAGCCCGGTGCCCCCGGCTGCGGGACAGGCACCCGACCGGCTGCCACCGCCGCCACCTTCCCCTCGCGCCGCACGGGGCCTACGTGCACCGAATCAAACAGAGAGATTACTTGGGGGTATTAAAGTAGGCATACTCACCACAATGTTATAACTAACTTAATTTATGTACTAAAGCACAGCCTTTAAGGGCACTAGTTAACGTGCTTTAACAACTTTGTATCTATACTGACGTTTACTGGCACCCCGCTAACCGGAGTGCTGCATGTGTCGCTGGTCATACGTTCACTTGCTGGCTATACCTCGGTAATAAAAAGTAACTGGTGGGCACTACCAAGTTATACAAATATTATTCGGGATTTGTATGTTCGCCAAAAAAAGTAAGACACAGACACATATGGTCAACGTTTTCTCCAAAAATCCAGTCTCTGAATAATCAGGAGTGTCTCGTATTTTTCCAGACGGCCCAAGAAACTGAAGTTGCTGACTGTGAAGTATTTAGCACATGATGAACAGCTGATGCCACCCAGATCTTACCAATAAAGTATATGTACTGAGTCCTTACACAAAAAAAGAGCATTTACTTTAACCTACTGCTTTTAAAAATACTTTTACTACTTAATTAAATGTGGTTACTGACTTGGAAATGGAAGTCTGCACGTTCACTGGATAGGAACGTTTCCTGGGGTAAGCGCATCAGAATGCCAACGAAATGCCCGATACCACACCATTATTTCATATCATGAAATATGATTATAAATAAAACGTTTTTCCTCCTATGTGATGCTTGTATACAACAGATACAGGAAACACAAATTTTCCTCACCAAACATTGCAACATTTGGCAGACAAGGTATCAGCTCCTTCTACTATACAGAAAACAACCGGTGCTTCATTTGTTTACACAACAGCTCTGGCCTGAAGGTTGTCTGTGCAGAAAAGCAGTAATGAACTTCAGCGAAGTAATTTGCAGAAGCAAAATAACTTTTAAAACTTATTTTGCATCATTCAACACCTCAGTTTAGTTTCCACATTTGGTTTCTGTAAGAAAAATGTTGCTGCTTCATTCTTTAATACGTTCTTTAAGTAAGGCAGGCACGTTCCTGTGATTTGAATCAAAATCAGACTTGGGCTTAAGAGGAGGAAAAAAGGAAGAGTATCTCCATATGATCTGCCTTCACTGTCTGTTATTTCAGTAAGCTGTTTAACAAAATCCATGCTATGTGGGGTTGTCAGCAGACCTGCTCCTGTAGAAGAAAAGCCACTTAAGAAAACAGGCTGCGCAGCCCCAAATGGACGTTCTCGTTGGTGAACAGCACTGCGAGTCCCAAGCGTGCCGCCTTCAAAGCTGGGCCCAGGCGGAGGGGCGTTCTGCTTGCCTGCCTGCTTAGGCAGACAGAGCGCTACGGATATCAGCTCTCCTGCTGACAACCACGTAACATCTCCATATGAAGAATGAAATAGTATTAGGAATATATTTAATACCATTCAGCATCTAGAAAGTAGAGGAGAGTCAACCCTGATGTTGTCATTCAGCACACTAGAAATTTAAGTGCAGAGCAGACTAACAGAAGTCTGAAAAACAGTAAGATTATTAAAAAAAGAAATTGGTTCTCATTCTGTTCATTACTTGCCTACGCTCCTTACGCCGTTCCTGGAGGTACACCTTTCCCACCAACACGGCTTGCTGTTTGGATGCGATCTAGCAGCCAGTATCGCCTCTGAAATGCATGCTGTCCTTGCTGCTCTGCAGTATTCCAGCAATATGTTCTGTTGGAACGGAAACGCCACTCCTCCAGCATCCAAGAGATTCCAGACGCTGTAAAATGCCACAATCTTCTTCCCTGTAGCAAACAGGCCCTCTGGAAGCACAGACTGATTCCCCCTCGGCTTCATTTTTGGTGTTCCAAGCACACCATGTGGCATTCCATATCAAAAGACGGCCAAAGCTTCAGGGTGAAAAATTATGGTCGGTGACCTACTACTTCTTTGCTCATAATGAACAGGCTAAACTACAGGCAAAGCATGCTGTGCAGAAGAACTCTTTCGAGAAGGTCGCTGAAGACTGCGAGATAGATAAACTCCCACAGGACATAAAAAATGACCATCAGAACTCTCACCACCTCCTCATTCCTCCAAGATGCATCTTCTAACAGTATTTTTCTTATCTCTAACAGGACTACAGTATGCATGGACACATATTTGGTACCTGCACTCCTTCCTCTGAAGAGTTACGTTTTTCTAATGTAATTTGGCTCTGGAATACGTTTGATTTTGCTTACCACCACCACGGTAAGTCAGTGTGTATATTCACCTAAAAAGACAAGGAAACTGCAGGCCTGCATAGACATGCATTCAGCAAAACCTAACCATTAATTTCATACAGTGTACACACTCCGCAGTCTAGAAAATGCTTTCAGAAGAACCGCACAGTATATTACAGAAGGAATAAACAGCTCAAACCTTTGGTTTTTTACCTCCCCCAAAGAGAGAACGAGTTCTGCATGAACAATTCCCTTTTTCTGAACTAGGACTGGCATTCTCTCATTGAACAGGCTGTGTAAGGATGGCTCACCTGCTTTAGCAGAAAAACAACTCAGGTTATTTACCAGCAGTGTGCCATTCGTGGCAGCTCTATGACCGTAATTATTCGCTGCTCTTATTGCATGGAAATCAAGCTTTGCTACTTCTAGAGTGAGAGACTTCATTTCAGTAAACAATGTACTGTTTCCATGAGATGTAAATATTCATTAAAAATGTATCAATTCTTTAATAATAGTGTTAAAGCAAATGCAATTAACAAATACCAGCTCATACAACCCAGAGTACAGGTGGCATTAACAACATAATATCTATTCTTAGCGGTTTCAAATACAATAATTTTTATAATCTTTCTAAATAAAGTTTGCTAACACCTGTCAAAAACATTCTGTATAGAAGGGTTGACTGAGGTCCACAGAGGCTTCCATGTCAGAAGAAGTTTTTTCAAGGAGAAGAGACATTCCTGATGGCAGTTCTTCTTTATTGTTATTACTTCCTTCGAAAATCTTTAGGTCTGGCGGGAAAAAAAAGAAGTGCTTTAAGAAATGTATGGGAACTACAGTGGCTTTGCTTTAAGGTTGAAATAACAGCCATATCTATTTTTATTTCCTTATTCTGGTGTTTGAAGTTTTTTGGTGATAAATATTTTCTGGATTACATCAAAAGGATAGAACAAGTCAAAGCAGTTTACTAAGACCTCTAAGAATTCACAGACATCAGGACTAGTTGGTCAAGGTGTTTCTTATGAGCCACTCCTAACTTTCCTAAGCAAAACAAAAAGCATCTCTAACTGTATACAGTCTCACAATGACTTTAAACACTAGAATTAATTTGTCTCCACTTCTAAAAAATGAATAACCCATGCATAAGATGGCAAGTTTTCAGTTAACAGCATAGCCCACCACAACACTACTAGAATAATTAAAACCGATGATTTAAAAGAAAAACCTACTTTGAATCTTAAAGGTTCTGCAATCCCTTCTGCTTGGATGGCAAATGTGGAAAACATTCAGACAACAGACTGCTGTTTGCAGTCCTCTGCCATTTCCTACGCAAGCACATGTCACTCACTCTGCCTGCCACACATCCACCGGCCGCAGAAACCACGTTCTCCCTGAACCTACAAGGCACAGGATCAGACTAGATCATGGTTTTTAGAAGAATGCTAAGTTTGAGGGCAGGCTGCAAGCCTACATCCTAAACAGATCCTGCGTGCCCAGTGTGAACGGGCTGCTCGGCACAGCGCACTGCGCCCACGCGCAAACACACCGCCTGCAACGGTACGACCTGTTATAAATACAGCAGCCCTTTATTCCTGACTCTTCTTGACCGCTTCTCTCATATACAGATCAAAACAGGTAACATGAACTGTGTCTCACTAGAATGGAACAAGAGATGTAGTTACAAAGGTTTTGTGAACATGTGACGGGATACTAGGTCAGCGGATTTGCCGTGAAGTTGAATGAAAACCAAGTCTGGAATACAGGAAAAGCTGCAATCCACAACAGTAAACCAAGCTGAATTTACAACGGTGGTAAATTTTATCGCTGATTTTGTTCATCAATGCAAATTACAAGCAGATAGCAATGGATGCAGGGAGCTTACTTTGGAGACAGAGAGTTTAGATGGCTGCAGAGATGCTATACAGAAATCTAATACTTAATTAGTCATTAAAATAATACATTGCAGATCTAGCCTTTTTCAACCAACAGCACTGCAAAGTGAAGTCATTCATGCAATTCTCGTACAAGCCTGTAGGATCTTATGCGAAAGCAACTCCGGAATTCAGTCTGTGCTATTTCAAGTGTATCATACAAAATTTGATGATTATATGAATTTTAAAGAACAACTATAAAGACAAGCTAGTGTTCACACTGTACTGAATCACAAAGCTTCTTTGTTTTCCATTTAAATGATATTTTCTGCATTAACGTTTGGACTTGTACCTTTTGTGCATGAAAGAACTGCTGTAAGCACCATATCCATTGTTTACATACTTGCTTAATGTTGGACTTGAATGTACTCAACGTTTGATGGCAAGTATGCATGGGAAAGTCAAGTAACCTAGAATCCTGGATTTCAGTCCTCAAAAATGTTCCACATTTTGTTACTCAGATCTCACCCCTGCATACCAGAACATGTATTTCATTATATCAGGCTGTTTGTGGTGTACCAAGAAAGCAGGATTTTGAAAAATTCTCAGCAGTGATTTAGCAAAAGTTTTATCACTGCATCCATCCTAGATGGGTGGACCAATGCTGAAGGATTTCAGAGATGCAGCATGGTAACGACCTCATTGTCTTGCAACTTACAGTTATTACTCTTTTTTACAGGCCAATTCATCCACTTGCACATCGCTCAAAGGATTTTGCATTCTTTGAATGGCACATTTAAAACTTCAATCTAGGGTTACACTGGAGTGCTGCAGAGCTAGGGATCTGACAGAACTTTGTTCTTGGCTGAAAATCCGATTTTTATATATTTTTTTTTCTTGCTAGAAATCTGTATTTCAACCTTAATGCTTGTTGTCTTAAAGCTAAATGCATAAAACACTGGACTCTCAGTTTGCAGCCTTACAAAGTTAATGAAGCTTAAAGGCAGAATTTTCTACACTGAAAACACTTGTGTGAACAAATATAAAAGTTTTTAAAGCCTTTTGTATTGCCACAGTAGGCTTTTATACCTACTAGTACTTGGCTTTTGGAGGCCACAATCTCTGCTTTTAAAGAGTCTTTGGCACTAGGAAAGCTAAGCCTTGAAAAACACTGCCTTTGGCAAAAGTGTTATAAATATTTTGTCAGACGAAGAATATGAACCCACAAAAAACCTTGTCTACTCAGAGAGAATTATGAATTACTTGTGAACACCAATGGATAACTGCTCATTGAGAAATGACATCAATCCAGGCAAAAGTGTTCTTCTTCGATGGCAGCGCTTCTGCCCCTCCTCAGCAAAGCACTGAGATTACGCATTTGGAACAAAGGAAATGGTATCTTCTGGAAGAGATGGGTCAGAAATTTACCCAAAGGCAACACTGCACATAGCTGCTTCTCTCTCTCTCTCTTTTTTTTTTTTAAGTCAACATTCATGGGGAAAAAAATTCTGCTGTATGTTGACAGCAGGCTTCCAAGACAAGGGGAAGACAGGAGGCAGAATGTGGGACCTTGCATCTCTGAAATCAGTACTGAAAGGCAAAGTATTACAGGTTCGCTGAAAATATGCAACTTTATTCTGTGCAGCAGATTCTGCCACCAAAGCACAGAAAAAATATTTGTCCCACTAACATTTTATACTGCACATAAAAAGCATTAAGACACAGTCCAGTGAATTCTAGGCAAAATACTCAGCAAATTAAATTAACATCCAATTACGCCGTGGCTCTCAGTGCTTCCCTCTCTTAACAAATACTTTACCATTGAATAAAAGAAACTGAAGAGCTGGTCCTAAGGTCTGATTACAGATTTGAAATAAATCTCTTCAATTCTCCCAACTTTTTTCCATACTCACAGCTGTCAGAAGAGGAATACAGGTGATGCAAAATTCTGACAATCCACAGTTGTTGAACCTTACAAAACAGGTAAACCTGCACATAGGTACAAGTTCATAGGATCAGTTTTTACTATGGAAAACAAAAGGTTCTTAGTGGTCCCCACTGTAACTGGTAGCACTGTCTTCTTCCAGAAACTCTGCAGAATTAAGGTATTCCACACAAATGTTGTCTTTTGGTACGGTTGCCAGCCCTACACTCTTGAGTGCTGAAGAAATCAAGTGGACCAAGAGAGTTTTCCCATTTACAGGGAAGCTGTAACTTTTTAGCTCTGTACCCATTTCAAGAAATAAGACTGAGGTCAAACTAAACTCCAGAACATGGGCTAAGAGTTTCTCTAGAGGCACAATAGGTCTGGTTCAGTCTGTTTTACAATCTGATTCCTCTCACACATATACCTGAGCATTCCTCTTTGTAAACCAATACTCTACAAAGCTTTTCTACTCAGATATGTCAAATTCCTAAATAGCCTTGAATTTGCCTTCATTATGAAAAGAACTGCTATTCTGATCTCTTGATCAATGACAGCTGTTAACGGTAATAATTTCAGCAAGTGTTAATCCAGTCTACCATACAGAGAAACCGTACAATATCAAGAGTGAATATGCATGCCTTTCAAAAACAATTTCTGAAACTAAGTCCCATTATGTAACAAAATAAGCCAAATGCCTCCTTAAAACATCAAAATCACAGCTATAGGCACCTACAGTTTGTGTCTTTTTAGCCTCCACCATAACTCCCACACTAGAGAAGCTTCATCACTAACAGCAGTAACACTACTGCTGCATATGCTGTATTATAAATCCTACAGCTAAAAATACGGCAAGTCCTGTGACATTGCAAGTTTACGATTCTGTAGAAAGCAGAAAAAAACACTGCATAATATTTACTCAAGAAACAAGTTATTCAGAGCATATGAGAAAGCAGAACTGAAGGCAGATTAACAAGACTGAACTGTTAGTGTTAATTTCAAAATGGAAAGTGAGATAATAAAGACAATCTTCACCCAAAAATCCTTTAATACATTATATCACTCTCTCAAAAAGATGTCGAAATTAGAAAACAAAAGTTCTCAACCTCCTGATCTGCCTGTTTAGAATTTATTCAAGGTAGCTACAGATCCTGAATAAAATTCCTAAGAGGAAAATGGTGGGAATTCTGCCAATTCTGCCTCGCTCGCTACTACAAACTACTTTCAGCATGCTAGTTAGCAAATACAGAGCGACCTCCAAGAAAGGGATCTGTGACCTACCCGTGGCCTGTAAAGACCCTATATGCAGCCTGCAGAACTACACGCTCAGCAGAGTGGAGAAAGGAATAGGACAACTGGTTTATAAAATTAAGAGGAGTTTGTTTCATATTCTAAAGATAAAGGACTTGAACATCCTATAAGGCTTTGTAAATCCAGATATTCTTTTCCTATCTATTATCTGCATGCAATGGAAGTCAAGGGCTATTGTGCATTGTGCACAAAGGATGAAGTTCACTTGTGAACTAACTGCTAAAGGCTGGATCTACAACACTCAATGGAATAGTCAAAATGTTGGTGGAATTAAGGATCAAATGGAACAGTGTGCTACGCTTAAGGGATTCTGAAGACACCCTATACATTAAGGTTATTTTTAGTGATTAAAAAATCAGAGGAATTTGTGAAATCTCACTGAAACACAAAGCTGACTTATTCTTTCTAGAAATTAGAGCCGGGCAGATATATTAGCAAACTCAAAAGATTAGTTGGAGGGGCTAATTCAGATGTGCAAATGCTTCAGATGCCATTCACCTACCAATGTTTTGGGGTCCTGGTGGACAGAAAGTTGAACATGAGCCAGCAATGTGCCCTTGCTGCAAAGAAGGCAAACGGTGCCTTGGGCTGCATTAGGCAAAGTACTGCCAGCAGGTCGAGGGAGGTGATCCTTCCCCTCTACTCAGCGATGGTGAGGCCACACCTCGAGCACTGTGTCCAGTTCTGGGCTCCCCCGTACAAGAGAGACATGGACAGAGTGGAAAGTCCAATGAAGGGCTACAAAGATGATTATGGGACTGGAGCACCTCACATATGAGAAAAGCCTGACAGAGCTGTGATTTCAGCCTGGAGAAGAGAAGGCTCAGGGGGATCTCATCAAAGTATATAAATACCTGAAGGGAGGGTGCAAAGGGGATGGAGCCAGGCTCTTTTCAGTGGAGCCCACTGACAGGACCAGAGGCAATGGGCACAAACCGAAACACAGGACGTACCATCTGAACATCAGGAAACGCTTTTTTACTACGAGGGTGACCGAGCACTGGAGCAGGTTGCCCAGAAAGGTTGTGGAGTCTCCATCCTTGGTGATACTCAAAAGCTGTCTGGACACAGTCCTAGGCAATTGGCTCTAAGGGGCCTTGCTTGAGTTGAGGGGTTGGACCAGACGACCCCCAGAGGTCCTTTCCAACCAATTGGTCTGTTGTAATACAATGATGCAGTTAGAATTGCTTTTCAGACAAATCTGTAACTGTATGAAATCTGCACAGACACTGAAGACAGAATTCACAATGGCAAGCTTTAGCCTAAGGAGGTAAGTCTCTTCAAGTCATCTCTAAAGTCAGTGAAGAAAGGCAGGGCTTCCCCAGAGTACTTTAAGTAAAGATCCATTTTATTTATTCTATATGGAGCTTAAACTACCTGTGCTAAATTAATATTCAAGTTTCGTGATCATACATGTTAGAAGAATAACTTAAGCAGCTTCCCTAACAACCCCCCCCCCCCCCCAATGTACACTACTTTGTGCAGCTGCATAAAACAAGGTTATCTTTAATCTAGGTCAGTTCCCTGATTCTCTTTATTTGTTGCTACACAAGCAGAATGGAAAGGCGGGAAAAGTGATGGATGATACTTTAAAAACAGCCTTTTTGCCAGAAGAAATGCTCATGAAGCTATGACCTCAGCCTCTGAATATCTCAGATGGCAAACAGAAACTAACAGTGCAAAAAGACCTATCTGCATAGTTGCAACTATGATGGGACCTCCCCTCCCCATAATATTCAATATTCTTTTTCAGTATGATGTGAAATGTGCTCTTCCTAGGGTATTTTTCCTGTCAAACTGGACAGAACAGAGACACTTTCCAAAAGTTAAATGAGTTCAATTTTCAACTCCTGGAGTGAATATTTCTTTCCATCAAGTCTGAACAGACTTGCTGCACAGTTCCATCTTTATTAAATTCTTGTCAGCACATTCCAGCAAAGGCTTTTCCCTTTGCCTAGCAATGTTTTGTGGAGGTAAAACAGCCTCACTAAAAATAAAACAAAATAAAGGGGGCTGCTACTCTATGAAGGCCAAATCTAAGTAATGACCAGTCTGCATTATACTGCAACTATCTTGATTTCAAAAAAATATAGGCCAACCGCACCACCTTATTTCTAGGCAAGTGAAAGAACACCTTGTAATACAGTCCTTACAGCAGAGAGATGAAAAATAGCATTACTTACCTCAAACAAATAACAAGGTTAAAGCTCTAGAGTAATACATGACACTATTTCATATGTAAAGAAGTTATTTTACAGTCCTTTACAGCATTTTGATTTTCAGATAATCCTTTAAAAAATATTTTCTTTTCATTTTTAATAACTCAGAATACTTCTTCAAAACTACATATTTTAGCCCAAATTATTCTATTTCTTAGAACTTCTAAATGCATTGGGATTAGCTATAACAATATAATTTATAATAGACAGTGCTCTTCCTTCTTCTTCCGAAAGAAGTTACACACGTGCCTAGTTTTTTCAGCCACATGCTGCTGATAAAATAGCATTTGATAACATGACCTTATCTTCTTTCAAGCTCAAAAAAACTGGATAGTCATCTCTCCATAAACAATCTCTACTGAGAACAGTTTTGTTGTTAGGTTGCATTGTCTGAGGCATTTCAAAAGAAGTTATACAAAGTCAAATTTCATGGAGTTTTCTAGTCATTTCTGCGCTTGCAAGCATGTCTTCATGATTGCTAACTAAGGGTTTCAAAGGTGCCTCTGCTAAGGAATAAGACTGTCAGTGCTGCAGAAGAAGTGACCTGTCAATACCTGCTCTTGACTCAGCAATGCACACCTGGTTTGGAAGCTTTGAAGATCTCAAATTGCATTTTTCTCTTCACCTGCGGGCAATTGTCTCACCACTGGAGAACGTGACCCAGAGAGCCAGAGTTCCCTCTACTTTCTACACTCTCACCAGCAATAACAACGCATGTTCAGAAAGGATTTAACCTTGCATCAGCACTGTAAAAGGTCAGTGCCTTAGGCTAACTAGTGCTGCACACTAATAAACTGACAAAGAGATGAAAGCAGTGGTACAAGAGCAAAAGTTGAAAAGGACAGACTTAGAATTCTGTTAAGATTCCACTGCTTCCATGAATGAGAAAAAACCACTCCAGATGCATTAAAAACCCCATAAAAAATAATAACCATCCTATATGAAAGGCATATCCATCTCTTCCATTTACAGTCTGTGCAACGCTCCCTATTACTTAAAAAATGTCAGGTCTGGTCGGATTCCCATTTGCATGGGTTATCCATCACAAAAAAAAGTACCAGGCTTAACTCACAGTTATCAAAATGTTTTAAGAGTAACTCATGCCAGAGGATTTTAGGTCTGTGGCTGCTATGATAGATTTTTTTCCACTGGCTTTTTTTTTTCCCCTATTTTCTGCAGAACAGTAGAGAGTTCCCCAAACAGCTGAATGAATCTTCAGGATCACTGTGTAGTTTTACAGAAGCTCTGCGTGATTTTCCTACACAGATTTCAAGAATTCAAAGTAACAACAGGGATAAAATCTCTCCAATCTTGGCCGAAAAACTAAAACACACAAAGAAGTGTAGTTTAATTAGTGTTAAAGTACTTCTAAACTACCCCCAAATTCGTTAAGTAGTTAACCAATGATATCCACTGGCTCATAAATGTGTCTTTTAGGAGAGTTTATAAACAACAGGGTTTCTAACCCAAGGCAACAGGTAGGGGAAGACCAATTAGTGAAAAGATTTTGTGGACTGATCACACCATTTAGTATCTAGCCCTCAGACACTCTTTGATCCAATTACTCTGAGGTAGCAGGCACACTCGATCTGTATTACTGTAATGCTCTTCGTCATATTTACGGAAATCACAATCACAGGAATGTGGGATTATTGCTAACTGATGACAGTTGGCTGCTTACACAGGGTAATTCTATGGCTCATCTTTCATGTCTGCTTATTAACGACAATAGGTATTTTTTAGCATTTTCTTACAACAAAAGGTTCCAAATAATTTGGTTTTGTATAAAACTGTTGCACAATACACATAGCATGAAATCTGTGGTCTATCTGGCATACTTTTTAAGGTTAATTTATGAATACAACTATAAAATTTTGAGTATCTTAAGATTAATTTTTATAGCCAAACTTAAAAGACAGACTTGAACACAGAGCCAAAATTTACTGTAAACTCCAAAACAAGAGGAATATATATGTTTTTCAGGTACACTTCACAAGCTGTGCCAAAGTCAATAGCTATTAGGTAAGTGCACTATAGCTAAAGGGGATTTCTGAACACATTTCATCTGTTTGACTAATCACACTAGTAAATCAAAAACCAAGAATTAGACATGGCTATCATTCTCTGTAAAACCAAATTATGTGGTTACACTCAAATATCAACAGAGTTTGGAGCTGGGGGGAAGCTGAATCACTTTTCTACTCAGGATGTACCTATTATCCCAGGGTAGCTCTGTGCCTCTGGTAAAATAATCAGAGAAACAGCTAATGATATTTAAACTATCATTAAATTTCCAATAACCACCTTGGCCTATTCTAAACCATGAACTTCTTGCTCTGCTTGGGGGCAAAAGAACCTTTTCCATATTGGCGTAGTTGTCATGCAGACTATCATCTCGGCTAAAAAGCATGTCTACAAGTATAACTTATGTCACTTGGAGAATAAACCACAGTAACAGAAGCTGCATTAAGTAACAAAACAGAGTAAGAAGAGGTGGCTTTACTGATACTGTTATGCCAGTAGAGCTACAGTGACTAACCCCTTCCTGCACACACAATGCTTAAGATAAATCTTTTGATCGCAGCTTGGGGTTTTTTTTTCTACATAAAACTAGCACTTGTTTTAATTTTTAAAAAGCATCCATAAATCAAGTTCTCGAAACCAATGCTAATATGCATTTAGGTACTCTTAGTGAAATTAAGAATGGTTTATTACAATTTAAAATAAACTGGTTACAACCCCAGTTTCCCCCCCAAAAATTAAGCAAAACTGACTTAAGGTGTTTAAAAGTTACTGCCAATCCCAGATTTTGACCTGGATTATATGAATTCTGTCTGAAAAATAATTTAAGTTAAATTAATGCAATGTACATGTAAACTTTAGCTTGGTAAGATGATGCTTTTTGCAAATGAAAGGGTTTTCTCTAAGTAATATAGTCTGCTAAAAACTGTAAGACTGTCGAAAGAACAGCACTGTACACTTGGCTTTGTCCAAAGAATTACGTTATTCTTCAAATAAACAGAGAAGTGGGTAAAGGAATGGTGAAATGCTTTCCAGACTTACTGTCAGCACCAAAAGTGAAAAAAGCAAATCTAGACATTTAGAAAAGAGCAATTAAAAAATAATCTAATTCTAATTTCATCTGGGCAAGTAGTTCGAAAGTATCATATACAACTGGTCTCATATTGCTTGTCAAATTCCCACTAATTTAGTTTCTATTCTTGCATATGAGATCAACAGATTTCAGGGGAAGGGGAAAGCAGCTTTGGAACTTTCTTTGTGAGAGCCTCTTCAGACAGCTGAAGTAAAAGTGCCCCGTTACCCATTTATTACATCTTTTACCTTCAACTCTAGTTTTCGATAAAACGTAAGCTGCCCCCAGGTAAAGCGTATGAGAATCAGTAGCATTGGTGTGTTTCACGCATGCTAGAGAAAAGCCAGTAATTCATTTTAATAGGCTAAACAATCTAAACATGAATTTGTTGGATTTTTAAGACGATTAAGCTACTGACCCTTCTTGATTAGTGTCCAGTTGCTGCCTGCGGTTAAAATCTAATGTAGAGGAGAGCAATTTTCTTCTCAAGTATCTGTGTGGCTTTTTGTCCACAGGAATCTACATCCGGCTCTGGTAGCCTGAAATGCGAGACTTAGTTACCTTCAAGTCTCCTGTTCAGCAAAATGCTACACAAAATCCTGAGATATTTTTATGCCCTTACTATAAAAAAAAGTTACCAGTGATAGTTCCCAGATTTTAATGGGGGTTAATGATCTCCAGTTAGTTACTGGAATTCCTACTGAGAACCAAAAAAACACAGAAAATGAACTTCCAGAGGGATTCCTCGAAGAGTACATTGGAACAGAACTAGGCTCTACTGGCGGGATAGCTTTTTCCTGGTTTATACAGTTTGTTTTTAGGAAAAAGTAAGACCAGCTCCAGTCTTTCACAGAAGTTTGTGTTGGCCACCTCTCTTCTCAACACTGATACGTGCCAGCTCTGCTTTGCGAGAGAAGACGAGCACTCAAGTTAGAGGGGCAGTAATTATTCGAGTGCACCCTTGGTAAGTCTCCAGGCACCACCAAGTTGGGTGGAAGTGTCGATCTGCTGGAGGGTAGGAAGGCCCTACAGAGGGACCTGGACAGGCTGGATCAATGGGCCAAGGCCAACTGTATGAGGTTCAACAAGGCTCAGTGCCGGGTCCTGCACTTGGGTCACAACAACCCCATGCAACGCTACAGGCTTGGGGAGGAGTGGCTGGAGAGCTGCCTGGTGGAAAAGGACCTGGGGGTGTTGGTCGACAGCCGCCTGAACATGAGCCAGCAGTGTGCTCAGGTGGCCAAGAAGGCCAAGAGCATCCTAGCTTGGATCAGAAACAGTGTGGCCAGCAGGACCAGGGAGGTGATCGTCCCCCTGTACTCAGCACTGGTGAGGCCACACCTCGAATCCTGTGTTCAGTTTTGGGCCCCTCACTACAAGGAGGACATCGAGGTGCTGGAGCGTGTCCAGAGAAGGGCAACGAAGCTGGTGAAAGATCTAAAGCACAAGTCTTATGCGGAGTGGCTGAGGGAGCTGGGGTTGTTTAGTCTGGAGAAGAGGAGGCTGAGGGGAGACCTCATTGCTCTCTACAACTCCCTGACAGGAGGTTGTAGTGAGGTGGGGGTCGGTCTCCCAAGTAACAAGCGATAGGACAAGAGGAAACAGCCTCAAGTTGCGCTAGGGAAGGTTTAGATTGGATATAGGAAAAATTTCTTCACAGAAAGGGTTGTCAAGCATTGGAACAGGCTGCCCAGGGAAGTAGTGGAGTCCCCATCCCTGGAGGTATTCGAAAGACATGTAGATGTGGTGCCTAGGGACATGGTTTAGTGGTGGACTTGGCAGCGCTAGGTTAATGGTTGGCCTTGATGATCTTAAAGGTCTTTTCCAACCTAAATGATTTTATGATTCTATTCCTATTACAGAAACACCCCATAGCCCAAGATAAGAACCAAACACTACCACATGAGGCACGCTACAAACACAATTCAAAACCCAAAAAGCTGCAGGCATACTCTGCAACTAAGCAGGAACTAAGGAAAAGGCTGGAGGAATGTGTTTATTTCAGCGCAGAATTTTTAAAGGCTCAGGAATAAGCTTGAGATGGTTCTTATAAAAATAGCTCAAGACCTCACCATCTTTGGAGGGGATCTTTATGATTTTCTTTCTGAGCTTCTCCATATAGCTCCAGTAACCACTCCCACAATTTTTCATTTATTATACCTTATATTTCATTGTAGAGGAAAAAGCATTTTATAACCTTGGTATTAACTGCAAGTTATAATCTTTGTAACACAGCACATCAGTGGAAATACTCCAAATATCATTTTGGTATCTAATATAACGCGAAGTGTCTTTTGATGTTGGCTCCTTGTAAAGTTATAATAAGAAATTAACAGACAAAAAAAATTCATAAAAAAACCCGCCAGCGTCTTCTATTTATGAAAGTACTGTTTATAACATCATTTCAGCCACATATCCAGGATATCTCTGGCTTCTTCTTCAGCTCTGTTACTACTACATCCCAGAGACGATTTGGGTAACTAAAAATAGGAACTTACACTAGAAATTGTAGAACTGTGCAAGACAACTAGTGTTGCAGTTAACTTGTAAGTACAAACAGAAAGGGCAACTGTGGCTGAGAGGATCTCTTAATCCAAACGTCTTTCTGTTTACTGACACCTACAAATTTGTTTGCTAGGAACATCAGCAGTAGGCTTCAGGTTGCCCAAGGCTGGCAAGGCTGGCTTTAAGGAACACAAAGCCAGGGAAGAACTGGAAGTGGAATTTATCATTACACAGGATGTATAAGAGGATCATCAGAGCCATCTGTGGTTCATAGGTGACCAATGTGCTTGTCCTTCATCACCTACAAACTTTTCTTTCTGAGAACATTGTGATTCTCTGCTTTCAAAGCCATGGAGCGTGCTGATGAGCTACCGAGAGTCTGTGTGCCGTGCCATGGGGGTGACACGCAGTGTCAGCACCGTGACCCTGCGCAGCCCCTGCTGCTCAGCTGAAACAAAATTACAGCTTCAGACCAGTTTCTGCAACCTCCTGCCTCAAAGCAGGATGTACAGATGGGGGCCAGAAATCAGGCAAGTTACTCAGAAAAATAAACATTAAAAAGGTGTTTGGTTTTCTTAAACCAAATTTCAGGGTTTACAATACATCAAGTTTTAAAAACGTCAAAATTGTTCAAGGACTTTTTTCCCAGAAAGACAAGTGCGAGGCTGTCTGGCCCACGCAGAGCTCCTATTAAGGCTGGCAGTGGAACAGCCGCTCAGTATGCACGCCAGCCCCAGCGCGCTCCTGGAAGTCAGGCGGCTTTGCTTTCTTAAGGGAAACTCTCAGGCGTACATCCACCTAGCTGGAACAACACAGAGCTGCTGTTCCATATACTTGGTAACATTCTTATTTAAATAGTTCTTCAAAGACAATTTCCTGCCTTTAACACTGTCTAAAAACATGTATCTCCAGACAGTTAAACAACTTTAAAATGGTATATAACGGGAAAATTTACACATGAATCTGATGTATCCTTGTTTTTATGGAACAGAATTATTTGCTTAGTCATACGCGACTGGTGAATTCTGTGATGATTTCTGTTTAAAACTCATTTAAAAGACATACAATCTGAAACTTCAAACACACTTGAAATAATGGTTTCATTCATGGTAAGAAGCTACAAAATCAGACTCTGTCAAAGGAACTAGTTTTTGATCTTTCTCCCTTCTAAATGTGTCTGGAAAAGACATAGTTTAACTTTCCCGTATCTACACTGTTTTCTACCACACTTATTTCAGACCTCTCCACTGAGGACCTAAGAGAGAAGCTCTGCACAATTCGGGAAGTCAATTGGTTTGGGTTAGGAAAGAAATGCTCAAAGAAAATCTCTCTCACTGGAAATATTCTGGTATTTAATTCTCTGTTTTCATGGAGCAGGATCCCACTTGATGTCCTATCACAAACTCTGCTGTGGTGGAAGGAGGGGTGCGGGAAGGATCTCCACTCTGAAAAACAAACTACTTGCTAGGTTTCCACACCGGACATGTGCTTTCCTTAAAATCCATTTCTCTGTTTTAGCATTCCACTTGCATACTGCATATTTGTCTATGGCGTGTCAGTCTCCAATTACCAGCAAAATAGCCTTTAAAAAAACATCTACAGCAAGACATTTTGATACAAAATATAGGTAAAAAGTCCAATGAAATCATTAGCAGCATTGAGCATGCTCTCTTCACATTCCAAATGAAAATAATTTACATTATTACTTCAGATTAAAGAGAAAAAGGCTCTTTTCTGCCTAATACTAGTAACTTCTCATATAAATTCAGTAATTTATATTCATTTCCTATTATCTGTTTTATGGCTATTTTATATACAGTGAGGTACATTTCTTGGCTGTAAGTTTTAATATAAAACCTTAAAGATTAATTTTCTTGTCATAATTGTGTTTACCTGCATTTTATAGCCTTACATACCTTTAATCAAGCTATGCTTTTCATTTGATCTTTTCCATTAAAGGATACAGCTATTTTTAAAGGGCTAATATCAACTACATTATTCTTTTTCTGTGCCACGAAGAGTGTCTCCCCCTAACTCCTTTTTTTTTTAATCACTCTCAGAGGAATTCAATTCCCTTTTGAACCTTTACCCTTTGTTAAATAGAGTGGTCACCAGGCTCAGAACTTCATGGAAGATAAATAATAGTTAAAAACAAAAGTCACGTTAAGGCAGGAAAACTTATTAAAACCATGTGAAGAAAAAAAAAAAAGAGTTTATAGTTTTTCTGCATCCTTCATTTTCTCGTTTATTGTAGGGGCTACTCTTACCGCTTGGAAGCTATCTATGGGTTCTGCAGAAGCTCACAGACCAAAGTACACAACAGTAAACATAGAGGCCTTCTATATCCCAAACACAGAATGCAGGATACAGAGGACAAGAAAAGGCTACTCATTCTAGCACCATGTGCTCTCACCAAGACTTCTAAGACCCTAGTACAGAGTAACAAACTAGCCCAAGGAAAAGCCAAGCAGGACTAACACTACTAGCAACCTATGCATTGGGGTTTTTAAACACAGTTTATTAAAATATTAATCTATTTTACTATCTATGTTTGTTTACTTTCATCATATATAAAGAACCATAGAACAATTTGCATTGGAAGGGACCACACTCAAAGTGGGACTAACTTCAGCATTACATCAGGTTGCTCAGGAACTTGTGCAGTCAAATTCTGAGCATCTCCAAGGCTGGAAATTCCACAGCCTCTCTGGGCAGCCTGTCAGCTGGAAAAGAATAAAATGACGAGGAACCTAAACACAAAATCAGTTTTGCATTCTGAGATACACGTGTTCCTGCAGTATTTGGATTTCAAAAAAAAAAAAAAAACCAACACATGTTCTCTTTACATGTCGTCTTCTGAAACAATTTTGATGTCAGGTAGTTGTTTTTTTGGTACATCTCAAATTATAAAGAATATCAGATATATACAATGATATTTTAACTAACTTTTCTTTGGTTTGTTGAATAAAGCTGTCGCTATTTTCTCCCTTTTTTGACTCATTTTTGAAAGAACATTTTTGCTATACACCTCTAAAAAGCTCTAAAAAGCATCATTAAAGAATATATAAATACTTAATTCTTTGCTACTTCTACAGTCTTTCAAAGGAATAATGCAAACACTTCTTCCATGGGCTCACACACACTGAAAAAGTTGAGAACACGAGTCTATTACAGCTGGATATTCATACAGCCGTTCTTTTAGTGCCTTTGGTGCAAAGCTGTCTATTCTCAGACACTCCATCTGGCACTTTAATCAGAACAGTGACTGCTACAATTCACTTTGAGCCGCCTTTTACAGACTTCTGTGTTTTACTTATTACGTCAGAAAGTTATTGTACCAAATTTGCTCAATTCATCTCATCATCATTCAGCTCATCTTTTATTTCACAAATAAGCCCTTCCCCCCATAGCACTCTGAGTGCTAGAGAATCACAATACATTTATTCCCTTAGTCAGGAAGAACAGCATTATTTGTCCCATTACTTCAAATTCCAACTCTTCGCAACATCAGAACTGCCAGAGAAGTGAGCTGAAGGTTAAATTAAAACTTATCTATCTGACACTAATATTGACATCCACAATGGTCTGGTGGCAGGCCAGGACAAGAAGCTGAAATTAAAACAGCAACTACAGCGATGAGCCCTGTGGCTAGTGGAGAAATGGTAGGTAACCACCTTCATTCTTGATCCTTCTGATAGGACTTTCCAGTTCCTGAGAGCAGAGAAGAAGGTAGGGCTAAAGCCCAGCACAGCAAAGGTATGGTAGCAGTGTTAGGTATGTCCTCCTGCCTTTAAAATTGGCTCTACCTAGAGTAGCTGACTGAAGGGAAACTTCTGGCCCAGTCCCTCCACTCAGTGTCACAAGTTCTCCGAAATGCCCCTTTGTTTTTCCCTGCCCCACCCAGAGCCCACTAACTCCACTCCTCTCTAGCATTCTCTCACACTCGTTTCAGACCCTCTATTCCATTCCTCTCAGGTCCATCTTTTCCCCTGGTTCTTCTCACCAGAATACCCACTTGAGTTACCCACCCCTCCCATAGGAGAAGCACTATGACCCTCTCAGTTGAAAGCCTCGAAATCTGCTGCAGCTGCAGGGCTTCTAAGGCAGCAGCACTCCCCAGCCTCTGTAACTGGCATGGAGTAAAAAGACACACAGATAGCACTTACCAAAAATCGATCAGGACGAGACTGCAGAGGAGAGAAATACAAAAAAGGGATTGCATATTTTCTTTGTGTTTTGAATTCCTCTGGAGGGAGTCGTTCCAAGAAATGATGGGAGGGGAATTCTAGCTTCAAAATAGTGTTCTTACCTGCAGGTTTTCCCCAAGGATCAACACGCTCAAGTAGTTTTCTCAATGCTAACATGAAGCTATTAGGAAACTTAGAAGGCAGCAAGTTTACTTGTCCTCTACCACGCACCCCTACACGTCAACACAATTAAGGTGGCCTAGTGCTGAGGAGATGAACTCAAGCAAGACTATGGCAGTGCGTGGGGACAAAGAAAAGCATTTCAAAAGCTCTGGCAGCATAACACCGTTTCCTCCAACAAAAGGGACACTACCGATAAGTTAGTTAAAGCTAAATGCCAGCTTTCAATTCAGTGCTAAATTACCATATGAGAATCTTTATTAGTATTAGTACTAAAGACAGTTATATGAGAGCGTAATATACCATACGGCACGAGAGGCTTATCAGCTTTGCTCTAATGTACTGTAGAATTCTGGTCATTGGTGCAGAGTCTAAATTTCTTCAGGGCTAATCCAATGAAACCTCATAGGAACGAGGAGATCTCAGCATTTTCAACTCCATCCAGTAGTGAGGATAAAAACAAACGTAGCAATTTGTATAACTGATACAGGTTAGAAAAAGCCAAAATCAATTTACCTATTTCCACCCTGAAAAGGGCTTAAAGCATTACTGGACTTCGTTCCCTTTCAGCAGAGACTATAATACTGAGGTGCCTCAGACTACATAGAACTGGCACACAGACTTTATTTTAGTATCATTTAGGATCAGGAGCCTAAGTACAACTAATTTTTTTAATAAGCTTTTGAAAGTATTACCCACATTCACGAGGGCATAGGAGATATATGACAAAACCCAAGTAATTCCCAAAATGCTGCTCCTTTTATGCTGTCAACGCCCTTCCCCTATTTTAGAACAAAGGCCTAAGTCAACCCACATTAAGCAAGCACTATCACAAAGGAGTGTCTAGATCCTGATATATAAACAAACACGCTTTTTTTGTGTGTGCAGAACATTCTTTTAGGTGTTTTCCATATAACATTCACCCGGTATTTATATAAAACCCACATTATTATTATTATATAAAACACACATTAAATTCTACGTACTGAAAATGAGCAGAAGAGCACAAGTCAGTACTGATCCTCTGGAGGACCCCAGATCATGCTCTACTCCCTTCATTCCCACAACCCCTTGCCTTTGGCACTTAAAAGAAGCCCAGCATTAGGAATTCAATAGATTTCAAATTTTATCATAAGACAGGCTGTTTAGCAACTGCTCGTTCCTTTACTTTACACATGTAAGATCTGCCCTTCTAAGTCACATCAAAGTTCCATCATCTCAGTGGTAGATTCACAAAGAAAAAGTTAAAGAAACAAGATAAATATACAGCAGTATTTACAACTTTCCGAGCCATAAGTCACATCTGGAGAACCACATTTAATAGCCGCCGATGGCCACACACTTCCCTTTTTGAATCCACTTAAAACTTTTACTCAGAACCTACACGTTAACTGCAAGACAGGAAAAACACGCAAAAAGACAAAAGCAAAATGGCGTGCATCTTTAGTAGTCACGTGATACAGTCAACCCTCATGACATCACATGCTTCACGCAGTTCAATCACTAAAAGCAGCGGAAAACTACTCCACATGAAAGGTCTCATCCTGTCTCTGACATGCAAAATCAGTGCAACTCTGTACGACTACTATGGGTGTGGATGTGCAAACACAAATACACACTATACATAAATACAAAGTTCTATGCAGGCTTTTTCATCTGACTTAAGACTAGATAAATGTCACAGACTCAATTTCTCCTGTTATTACTAGGATTTGCAAGCAAAAGCCCACTAACATGAAGACGTTTCACTAAAAAACTATTTTGGTTTCTGTTAAACATGTGACAGAACAATGGCACATTATTCAGTTTCCCCCTCAAAGGAATACAAATCCTATAAATATATGTGAAACGGATACAGACATTTGTCCTACGTCTATTCCTGGGATTTCTTAATTGTATTGGTCTGGCTTGAGCAGCAAGAGCTGCTGTCCCATAGATGGAATTAGGAGCACACTGCTTTTCAATTGCAAGAAGGTCTTACTCAAGTGTTCATTTAAGTTATCTTATTACCAATTTTCTTCTGGAAAAGTTACATCTCTTGTCCACGTATCTCTGCTGCCTATGAAGGGTAAATGCCCTTATTTGCATGTGCCTTATAAGGCACAGAAAATACATGCTGTAATTTAAAAAGTTTAATTTACTTAAAAAAAAAAACGCAAAAAAAAATCCTTTAATATTTATTTTAGCAAGCAAAATCCATCAGGCCACTTTTAAAGGTATACCAACAGTCTTGGCCATGCACTAAAAATTATTTGCTTTCTGTTTTTACTGACAGACCATTTAAGAACATTCTTCCTATGTGAGTTTCCCCTTCTCTTCATTAATTCAAATTCAGTTTTGCTCCTCCAGATTAACTTTACCTCCCTACATAAAACGCCTCCTCTCTTTGTATTTAAAGGCATCCTTTGTTTGAAAGAGGGTTACTGGTTTCACGATTGTATAATGATTTTTTTTCTACTGTACAAGGCTTGCTACAATCTAGTCACTACTAGCTACAAATCTAAACCACGTAGTTGCTGCAGATCATTCTCTAATAGTGTTCTGCACTCAGCTGGACATCAAAATCTATGTTGAACCTATGAAATGCTCCTGTAAAAACAGAAAGTATTCAGTTCTGGCACTTTGAAGTCCTACTGATTTGAACAAGACTTACTGAAACACAGGAGGTACCGTCTGAAGATCAGGAAACACTTTTTACTGTGAGGCTGACTGAGCACTGGAACAGGTTGCCCAGAAAGGTTGTGGAGTCTCCAACCTTGGAGATAATAACAAACAGCCTGGACATGGTCCTGGGCAGCCAGCTCTAGATGGCCCTGCCTAAGCAGGGGGGTTTGACCACATGACCTCCAGAGGTCCCTTCCAACTTTGACCATTCTGTGACCAGCCAGCTATCAAGACACCTGAGAGATCATATCTTAAGCAGACTCATGAGAAATAAGCTGCTACTACCATTTCAGCAGCTGACCTCTGTCCACATGCAGCTAACATCTGGTTCAGTGGAACTACTCAATAGGATGACATACCATTGGAGACTCAGACCAAGTCTAATTTTTAGGATTAGCGTACGAGTAAGGACACAGGAACACTTTTTTACAGCACAAAGAGAAACGTAACCTGTTAAAAAACTACTACAGAAATAGAAACACTAGTAGGCTAACTGGAGATAGACCATCAAGTTGGTCCTGGTGTCAGCTTATTTACACCTTTCCCCACCTCCCTACTTGTTACATGTCTTCTTACATTTCATTAGCATAATCGGGAAAGGGGCCAACTTTCAAAATTAATTTCTCTGTTGACTACCGTAATGGGACCTTGAGCCTAAGCAGGACTCTCAACTGAACACAAGAAAAATCATCCTGGTACTAATCAGAAAACGTCCCGAATGTAATGCATTATTTTCACTAGCAGGTTGACTCAGTGCTGCATGTGGTGGTACAAAGCAAACCACAAATACTCATTCATATGCCACACAACTACTGTGGAACTGATTTTGTGCATGGAAAAGAAACTATTTATCAAAATAAACACGTGGTATGTTCCCTGCCAAAGATCCACTCTCCAAGGTCTAATTTAGCAGAATTCTTTCCCTTCCTCTGGAGAAAATCTGAAGGGTTCCCCCCTGCAATGAATCATTCTCTCACAGAGCCATGTGGTGTTTCTTTTGGCTAGGGCTAACACTTACGTATTACCAAGCACATACAACTCAAATAGGGTAATGAAGTTTTTTACTCATCATTTACTCAACTCATTTTGATGAAGCAAAGAGTTGAAAACATAATTTTATGCAAAGTTTTCTCATTAAAAGCAAGGCCAGAAATACAAAAAACCTAGGAACCACTCCCTTCTAATATGACCATTCTTTGCTTTAATGACCTCTTCTCTCCAAAAAAAGATGACATAAAGAGAAAAAACATTACTTTTCGTATTGATAATGTGGGAACCTATATAGAACATACTCAGTGAAAATGTCCTTTTAAAAAAAATTTAAGATACTTACGGAGTCCAAACCTTCGGAAAGGCAGCAATTTCTTCTGGTGTATATTCATCTAACCTCTTGGGGACTGCACGTGGCTGAGGAATCTCTTGTAGAAGATTCTTCTGTATATCTTCTGGAATAACCTGAGGCAGGTGAGAACAGTCTTAGCTATCTGATTGTTTAAAAAACACCACCACTCCCGCTCAAATCCAGACCAAAATTTGTCAACACTACTGCACTCTTCATGCTAAGTGTTTGACCTAAATACAGAAGACAATCTCATGCACGTCTTATATCTCACAATTTTGTGAAATAATAAAAAAGCATCAACATTTCAACTACATTTAGATACATAAATAAAAAGCAGCTTGATTTTTCTTAATTTACCTTCTTATGACAAGAGTTTTGGTATTGCTAACAATCCCCCTTCTCCAAATCACACAGGAATGAAAATGTAACTGCGTGACTACTCACATCTTCTGGGAACAGGTGCAGCCTCTGCATCATAGTTCTTCTCTGAAGGTTTTTTGGAAGCATTCTATAAACAGCCAGTTTAACAATCTGAGGAAAGATAACATGGTAACAAATAATCAGACAGGCTACAAATACCATGAAAAAGGTAAGCTGTCTTCCCTTCTGCCCATTCCACTAGTCACTGAACCTCTTTTCAGTCAACTTCTTCCATGCTGAAGAACTCTGGCACCACATTCAGAAGGTACTCTAGACTTATTGTTTTGGAAGAAGAAATACTTACTCTCCATCATATAAACACTTACTCTAACAACTGTATAGAAAATTTCAGCTCAGAAAGTTAAGAGCTATATTTAGCATTGTGGATAACTGCATACAATCACTCAACTTTGAAAAGAATTGAGAAGCTTGTGGTAACTCCGTATTGTATTGCACATTTATAGACATGTTATTGAGAAAAAAAATAAAATAGGCTCTAACAAATTTACCGAGTATTCCCAGCAACGAGTTTAACACTGTAATTCGCTGTGTTTGAAACTTCTATATAATTAATGCATCGTATGTTAAGCAAAGCTGACATACCAATACATTGCATTATGAACATACTATTTACATTTATAATTTATTCCCTTGCTATTAGTTCCAGATGAACAATCTCACCTCTGAGCATCAGGAACGAATAGAATTTGTACATCTACACTAGATCATGCTTACGGAAAAGTAACAAAATTCAACAGGATTTCTCTTGGACTCTAGTATAGATGCCTGTAATTTAAATACAAAACACATTGTTATGGACTTCACCCAGAAGGGGAACATTTGGAAATGTAAAACTGTAGGAGACAAAAAGGGTTTTATAAAGGACAGCAAAGCATTTAGGGATAGACCTACATGCAATGTTGTAAGCAGAAGGAAACCCACTCTGCCTGTGCTCCAAGCCACCCAGACATACACCAGCTCCGAGTCAGAAATTACCCAGGCACGCTTAGCGCAATGTTAAGCTGAAGTCAATAAGCTACGCTGAAATGCAGTGCACTAAGCATGAACAAATCTCCCAGGCATCCGGATATTTTGAAAAGTGTATTGAGCAAAGTTGCTTCCTTTTTATAAAATTAATTAAAGAAATTAAATTGAAATTGTAGAGACAATCACTAATACTGCGTTCCCAGCTGGAACCACGTAGTTAAGACGGAATGATCAATTGTTGCAAGTGAAATTAATGAGCAGTGCAGGTTCTTAAACTTGCAGGCATTTCTACTTGGCTTCTGAAGTTAGTAAACACTCAAGATAGTTTGGCTCCAATATTATTTTCATTTTGCCATGTAACAGACAGTAATGTTGTCTTAGGATCCTCCTAAATATATATACTATATGACTTGAGAAACACCGAAGGCATTTTGAGAAGCCTCAACATCATGAACTTTTTTAGATGTTACGCAGCCAGTACCACAGATCTGTGGACAAGTATAACAAATGAAGATGACAGAAGAAATACATCAGGTCAGGCAGAGTAATCTATAGTGTTCATACCTTGTCTAATAAAAATTAATAAGCAACTACTAAAAAACAAAGATGAAAACTAATGCTTTTAGGGATAAAAACTATTCATGCTTGTACAGCAAACTACAGTTTATTTAGTCAGTATACCATGTGCAAAAGGCAAGATGAAGATAGAAAATGAACCTTCGCTGGTTTACTTCACTGAATACTGAAAATCAAGTGACACACCCTAACGATATAAGAAAACACATGGATATTAATAGCAGCTCATGTCAACAGCCCTTTTACCATTAGTAATTTTCATTTCATACACTTATTTTCCTTTCTACCTCATATTTTTCCTTATAGCCAATGAAAGATCAAAATACATCAGATCTAGAACAACAAATCCAGAGACTTCACAACATACTGGCTAACTGTGGGGATTTTTTTCTTTATCTAAAAATTAGTTTTAACGCCAGATTTTGATAGAACCAGTTTTAATCCCTTAGATTAATGAACTGTACATACACATGGTCCAACATACGACCTGCAGATACACAGAGCTAGTTATTTAATGATTTCACTCCAACAAAAAGAGAGACTTTAAAGTGCTTTAATGAACATTGTTAAGTACTTTACTTCTTCAGACAACCAATGTTTGTGTCCAATTTTTCATCTTCCTGTGCAGCACGTGGCACAGACATCTGTTGAAACAAACCAGTGAGCTAGATGAACAGCTGGTCTATTCTGGTTGTAGATATTTCTGCCTGGTGAATCTGATCAGATTTTTTCAGCCATGTTACAAAGAGAACAGTTCAGTTGTAAAAATGTGCCTATTAAAAAGTCACACTGGAAAAGAATGACTGATTTATATGCTCAAGTTAAACAATAAAGAAAAACTTTCAATGTCATCTACAGTCACTGCAGAACTGTCAACCTCAGGTGATGACAGACTAACATGAAAGCAAGGACTTGGAGAATGCCAATGCATAATGAATGATCATGGATAACTATATATTCAATAATAGTTTCTATAGATAAGTATGCTAAGTGCAATAAGCATAATCCAAGGTATGCTTTGGTACATCTGCCAACCTCCATGCTGTTCAAGAACTCATTTGGCTTTCCATGCCCTCTCACACATGCGAGTGCATTACCGCATCATCTGCACTAGAAAAATCACCCTCACATGAAGCACAAACCATTTTTTACTGCCAAGCAGACCACAGAACCACAGAATGGTTTGGTTTGGAAAGGAACTTTAAAGGTCATCTAATCCAATCCCCCTGCAAATGGGACATCTTCAACTCGATCAGGTTACTCAAAGCCTAGACCAACCTCACCTTGAATGTCCCCAGGGATTGGGCATCTACCACCTCTCTGGGCAACCGGTTCCAGTGTTTCGCCACCCTCACAGTAAAAAATTTCTTCCTTATTCCTAGTCTAAATCTACCCTCTTTCAGTTTAAAACCATTACCCCTTGTCCTATCACTACAGGCCTTGATAAAAAGTTTTTCTCCATTTTTCTCATGAGTCCTCTTCATATATTGAAAGGCTGCAATAAGGTCTCTCCAGAGCCTTCTCTTCTCCAGGCTGAACAACCCCAACTCCCTCAGCCTTTCTTCATAGCAGAGGTGCTCCATCCCTCCAATCAGTTTTGTGGCCCTCCTCTGGACCCGCTCCAACAGGTCCGTGTCCTTCCTGTGCTGAGGGCCCCAGAGCTGGATGCAGCACTCCAGGGGGGGCCTCACCAGAGCAGAGCAGAGGGGCAGAATCACCCCCCTCGACCTGCCGGCCACGCTGCTTTTGAGGCAGCCCAGGATACGGTTGGCCTTCTGGGCTGCAAGTGCACGTTGCCAGCTCACATCCAGCTTTTCTTCCACCAGTACCCCCAAGTCCTTCTCCACAAGGCTGCTCTCAATCCCTTCAGCCCCCAGCCTGTACTGATACTGGGGATTGCCCCGACCCAGGTGCAAGACCTTGCACTTGGCCTTGTAGAACCTCATGAGGTTCCCATGGGCCCACTGCTCGAGCTTGTCCAGGTCCCTCTGGATGGCATCCCGTCCCTCTAGTGAATCAGCTGCACCACTCAGCTTGGTGTCATTCACAAACTTGCTGAGGGTGCTTTTGATCCCACTGTCTATGTCACTGACTGAAGATATTAAGTCCTTGCCTGATCCAGAGCAGGAAACTGGACTTCACTGTTACAGTCTCTCCCATTCCAGAGCTTCAATGCAACTGAAAGAACTCTCAGAGGAAACAAACTTATAACTTACTAATTAGGCATTTCAAACAGCTCATTTTTTAATTGCATGTTTTTGTGGTTATCATAGAACCTTTAATGTCTGAGTCACTTGAAAATATTGCCGTCTATACATTACACCCATGAAGAGAAGAGAAAGTAACAGTAGCCTTGGGTTTGAGCACGCATGTTCCCTGCCCCAGCAACTCACAGTAGGGGCAAAGAGGGAACAAAGCCTTGGCTTCTGCAGCAGATCATAATTTCCTCGCTGGAACAGGTCAAAGGCAGATTTATACTTCGCACCCCTCAAGCGTATTCACCTTCATCAAGAAGAAAAAAAGAGAAAAAAGGGGGGGGGGGAAAAAAAGAAGTAGGGGTGAGGTGGTGATGAACTATTATTTGAGACTTTTAAAAAGCCAAATAAGTGTATTACTAAGCAAGCTGGAATGTAAATTTAAAAGGGCCTGCTATTCTGTACTTTTATTATTGATTTACTGCAAGGTAGTTAGTCCAACTACAGAATAGAAGGCCATACAGGGAGCCAGGACAGAGAAGGTAGTGCTGGAAAACCTCTAACTTCATTGTAACTTCTGCCTCAAAGACTTTTTTACAAGCCAAAGCAAATCCAAACCCAGTTCCTAGAAAGACCAAGTTTACATCCAGCTCCTTGCCCAAAATTCTGCCTACAGCCAGAACCTCACTTTAACTGGTGCAATGACAAGTCAAAGAAGTTAGTAACTAAGTACAGGCTTAACTGAAGTTGTATGGCCTGCTGTTGCAACTTGAGTAAGGTTGTGTAACAGAAAAGGCAGATCCAACCAGCAATATTTACAGGGTGTTAAGTAGGGGCTCTCCTGTTACCTGAATGTGCTCAAGTTTTACTGAAAATACACCAACCCTAAATAAAAAGGTACGGAATTGCAAGAAAAAGTCTGCTACTGAGCTCATGCAAAGCCCAAGCCCAGATTCAATGCTCCCTGAAAGCACAGATCAGAACATGGTGTTTCTTTAAGGAATTAACAACAACAACAACCTTTCTCTATGCTTGTAATACAGTTCTAATAAAAGACAATTCTTATCGTTTTCTATGTGATTATATTTACTTTGAACTACTAAAATAACAAGAGTTTAATTTTACATGAAAGGTATAAAACCCAGTTGATTTCTGTGGAATTTCAAACTGGAAAAGAGGTCTTCCTACCCACAGGTCTCACTGCAACCTCAATCTCAGTTTAAAACTAATTAGTACAGTTTAACAGTTTGTTCAGTTATTTATGGATTCCTATTGCCTCCTCTCCCCAGTCCTTTACTCTTGGTATTAGCAACCTGTAAAATTCCATACCCTCATAAATACTCACTCCTAAAGGCCGTGATACTTTCTCCATCAGGCAAAGACATCCACTGTGAGATGTACGTAGCCACCAGAGAGTTAATATTTGGGGACTTTTAAAATACTGGAATGTTGTTTTCCCCAATTTCTTTTGAATTACAAAATTCCTATTGGCTGTAGTTACAAACGTCATCTTGAACACTGCAATACCTGCTTTCCAAGTTGGTTAATTTATACACTTACAGCATAGACATGCTCTTAATCACACAGTTATATAACACTACGTTTTTAGTTTCCAATTTAAAGGGCTAATTAGGAGGAAAAATCTGAAGGCAGCTCTAGCAAAACTCTTGCACTTTCAGTTCCTTAATACACGGTATAATATTTTATGAGTACAAATAAATTAAAAATATATTTATTTGAAACACTGTGTGAGGCCTGAACATTTCAATTTTTGTGATAGGCTTTGGCTCATGTGCAAGCTGCAGACTACGCTTGGTGGAGAGCAAGTTCTGAGAAAGATTCTTTGCCAAATAAAACATACTTTAAAGAAGGAAATCAACAGAGAAATACCACTCCTGGTCCTGAGAAACACAAATTAATTGGCTGAATTTCCAGAAGAAAGTCTACCCTAACAGCTGAATTAAGTCCAATAATCACCAGGAAGCAACTCTAGAACATGGGAAGGACACAGTGCTCCAGAGAAAACAAAGTGGTTAATTACAGGGCATACCAAAAAAAACCTAGAAGAATTTCAGGATACACACCGGTTACTCAGAGGTACAGCTTGATACTATGTCTTCCTTCTACCAGTTCTTGGTTTTCTGTTCTGTACACGATATTGTTCTTTTCACCACATGCGTTATAAAAGCATACAAAGAACTTCACCTTTCCACCTCTGAGAATTGTATGAGTAATACAGCAACAGTGAATGTACTTAATACCGCCATAAGAATCATTTGGTCACAGACAAATTAAACTTCCATTGCATGCCATTTTGCTTTCCACTACTGTTCAGCACTTAGAAACTTAGGAGTTTAATGTGAAGGTAGAAGTTTAATGTGTTCTTTAAATTAATTTGCCTTGCAAATTCAAATAAGAAATGGATTAAGATTTTTTTAAACAATGAAGTATTTGTCTACTACGAAGCAAAAGACGAAGCTAGCTCTAAGACTTACTTAGAGCACCTAGAGGTTTTAAAATAACAGGTTCCATAACAATATTCTCCTCCCCATGCCATACTAACTTCTGTGTACCTACTAATCCAGACTTTGAAGTTTTGCTCCACTTAATTAAAAAACATTACTCCACAGTAATAAAAGAAAACGCTATTATATCTGGTGTTTCAGTAACTGACTTTTACTATGTACATATTATTATATCAACTATCCCTTACTGGTGCAAAGAAAACAGGCTTTCAAACACCACAGCAAGATTTAACCATGTTTTCTGTCCCAGCTTTTCTTCAAAACATCATTGTTATGCAGATATAATGGCAAGTCTATACATGCGAGCAGTTGCTAAAGAGCATTCAAAAGGAGAATTAGAACATTTTAAGCTCTTTCGTATCAGTGCCAGCAGCTGAACAAACGAGAACCCTGACACCCCCGGAGGCTTCCTCCCAGCTCTATTTCCATAGAGCCACCCTGCCTCGCTTAATAACCTTTCCTAGCAGGTAACGTTCATTCTGAACAATTATTGCCCATTATTTCTTTTTCAGAGGCGATACAGCCTCTGAATACTGCAAAGGTCAATCCTCTCACTGAGCCTTTGGTATTAGCCAAACATGAGTTCTTCTTTTCCTTTTTTTGGGGGGAGTTTGTGACACAGCCAAAGAAAAAAGGAAGCCAAGTTTTTCTTCCTTTTAAATTTAGAAATAGAATAAAAATTGCTTGAAAACTTTGTCCTGACAGGATTACTGCCTGGTTCTACAGATTATATCGGTCAACATATTTTGCAGGCATTTTAATTAAAAGCCATAAGATTTTTCCAGAAAGTTTTTTCCAACTAATCTTTTCTCCCTCTCAAATCTGTGAGATTTAAGAGGACATCTTTCAGTCTTCCTGTATCAGGTGCTTCAAAGCCTAATTTTGAAAGTGTTGGTCTCATGCCTAGCAGCACTTTTCCAGCTAAACAAAACTTCTGCAAATTTTATTAAAAACAAACAAGAAACCCCCCAAATTCTACGCATTCCAAACACTTGCATCTCAAATAAAAAGGTTTACCTGTTTCCTTTACTTTCAAAAGACTCTCTTGGCAAAGAAAACACAACAAACCTTAAAACCAGATTTTTCTTAGCAACCTACAATGGAAATTACTGTTGTTCACTAATATATATCCTAAGGGAGTAGTAACACCATACAGAACATTAGTATTATATTAACCTGAAGAACAGAGGCTGTTTCGAACTACAGCAACAAGCTGTTATGCTGAACCTAAAGAACACATTTAATACTCTCGTCTATGGGTGGTCCAAGAATTTACACTAAACCCAAGTCAGAGAAAGAAAAGGCTGAAATGTGAAGAAGCTATTTTTTTCTTCAATAAGCACTTCCTGAAGTAGCCTGGCCAAGTCCAATAGACAAGAGCTATTCTCTGCTATTCTCCAGAAGAGCAGACAACTGAAAATACTAGAAATTTTAAACAGATTCACAGACACTCCCCTCCCCATGCCTTCCAAAGGTGCTGAAGGTAAAAATGTGCTAGACTATTTACTTTTGATATCTTTTTGGCAACACACTGTAATTTTTACCCTTCCATAAAAACAAATTTTTCCGAAATGCTGAAAAACTTGGCACGATGAACATGGAACTTCAAGTTCTATACAAAACATGAACTATGCAGACCTCTTTTTGTATTCACTGCCCCATATTAACATAAAAGATACTTAGAAGTGGAAAAAATAGTAATATTTTTTCAATCTCAGGCACAAAATTATACATGTGCAATTAAACACTTACAGGCACAAGGTTTTTTTTGTTTGTTTTTCTTTTTTCATTCTTTTCAACTAAGAAGAAAAGTCAAGGATTAGAAATGGTTGCCATGGGAGGCTTTCAAGACCATTCTGGATAAGCCCCCAGCAGCCTTAACTGACCTAATAGTTGACACTGCTTTGAGTAGGAGGTTGGACTAGAGATCTCCCAAAGTTCTCTCCAACCTAAATCATCCTATGACCCTATGAAGAAATGCATGTGCACATTCAAAATTCAGCATAAATCCTTCTGAAGCAGTGACTACTCCCTGCAAGGAATATAAAGGTCCAAAGTTAGTAAGATAGATACAATGATGTCAGCCTCCATTAAGTGAGAATATCAGATCATCATCCATCCCTATCTTGGTACTTTATGAAGGAACTAGAAACGATCAAGGATGATATTGCAGTAAACATGTCTAAATTCTGACAACTAGACTTATGACTTTCAGCCCCCCATGTAGACATAAACTATACCATTTTGTATCAAATTACGCATTATAACCTTTTTATTTAGCTGTTAGCTGTGTACCAGTTTTTCCCGAAAACAGTCTCTCTGTATACTAGAAACTATGTTTAAACAAATCTGTAATGGAAAAAAATATTTATCTTGGGGATTTGTATGTTTGAATTTAGACATATGTAAGTAAAGACATTGCTAAGCCGTACTGCAGTCCTATCATATACACACATTCACGGAATCTTAGAAGCTTTAATCTATTTCTTACATAAACCGAAAATAGTCATATCCATTGCAAAATCTCTATGTAACATCACACAAGTTTAGAAGGTGTTATGTCAACATCCTTTTCCTTGGAAGTAGTCTCTTCCATTAATTTAATGCCTTAATTTCTGTAACAGCACTATTTCCAAAAATAATGTTGAGTAATCTAATGAAGCACTACCAGGATGAGCTAGCAGGAGACAATAGGACCAAAGGCAGAGAAAAAGCAGTAGCCTGAAGGATGAAAATGCTTTACAGAATGAACACTTTGATTCCACAGAAAGACACAGTCTGCTTCCTACAACCTTCCTAATTCCACTGGCTTCACATGAATTGAATTTAACTTGATTAAAAAAGGTCAGGTCTCTCTTTAATTCAAAGAAGTGAAATAAAGTGATTTATAAAAGTCTCCACAATAACTATGTGTCATTTAGATCATATTTTGAAGATCCAAATGCTACTTAGGCTAGGCACTGTTCTCTTTACAGTAATCCTTTTTCAGGTTTTAATAGCTACTTCTAAAAATAAAACATGTTAATAAAACACCATCATAATTTCCATCTTTGTCATATCCCAATGTATTTCACACAAAAACAATTCAACTAGTAAATAAATGTTTCTAGTCATAAAATCACCGGTAACAGCTACACATACAGAATGTATCATGCCAAATTACTATCCACTCCTATTAAATCATGACAAAAATACATGAGAGATCGTTATGAGAGGGACATTCAAACGCTTCATCTTCAATAGAATGAAAGAGTTAATTGCTGAGGGCTCTCCACAATTCTGTTTAAAAAAAAGTGTCTCTCATTAAATTAGACCAAGCCTTGAGCCACATCACCATTTGCTGAGCCTCTGTCCAACATGCTTTAGTTATTGGCAATGCATTTAATCCTCCTCTGTTTGCACAGAAATTCATCTGAGTCTGGCAAGAAAAGAGGTATTTCAGAATGAATGCCAGAAGCTAATTTATAGAACATCCAATTCTCAGGCCCTAACAAACAAGTTGTGCTACACTGCCTCCCAGTGCACAGCGTCTGCCTGAAGCTCAAATGAAAAAGGCTGAAGAATCTACTTTAGACATAGAACTACCAATAATTCCCAAAGGAATTATAACTATCTTAGAGCTTGTTCTCAAAAGCATTTAAGTTGTTTTGAAAAATTCTAGACAGAAGATAATATTGAGCTGTGGGACTTCATTTCACTTTAAATAAAGAAAGAAACTGCAAAAGTAAAAACAAAAACCAGGAAATTCATATGGCAGATTGCTTTTTTTATTGACTGCTTGTACAAAATATTTTATAAGAGTGTCTTGGGACAAACCAGGATTTCTAAATCACAGATAAAAAATCACTGACAAAACCCAAGAATTTTACAGGAGATAAAATTTCTCTAGGAAAAGGAAGAAGCATTTTTATATTTCATATATAAGGTGACCCAAGACAAAGCATTTCAAAGTTAACATAAACATAGATATCTGTTAATCTCTGTGGGCTTCATATCATGCTATGAAACACTAGTACTTAAGAGAACTCAGTCCTCCAATGCTGACCATTCAAAACCCTAGCAGAAGTAATTTCATAAGTGGGTAAGTCAACATCCCAAAATGTTCATATCTAGCACCCTATTTTTTTAATCAGTAACAAACACATCAACACTGAATTTCATAATTTATAACAGTCTAATACAGGCATTTAGTAAAGAGGCTTAAGTTCAACGTAATCACCATTTCTGATTCTTTCAGAGACTATGAACACACAATATTGCAGAAAAGATTTTAAAAAATAATCATTTAACAAAACCTACAGTTGAATTTTACTGGCAGAAAGAGGCAGGTGTACTTGCTAACATTTTTAAGATTAGCATTATTCTTTCTGGCTCTTAAAAAAGCAGTAGGGTCGTTAAGTTGAAGTACAGCTTAGCCAAGTCTAACTTCAGGCAGTTCATTTACGAAAAAGGTCAGATCCCTGAAACTAAAAGCAAGTGAATCAAAAACGAGTGAAGCATGGGCAGCATGGAAGAATCACGAAAATGCACAACCTACAATCTAACCCTCAAAACGTGCTGTTTACAAAAACACTGTCACAAGCCACACTTCTAAGAACTCTTAGCAGAATGTCTGTAATTTAGCTTTAGACATGCAGGTAACTGATCCCTTCTGTTTAGGGGAACTAATTAAACGAAAACAAATGAAAGGGAAGAAGGAGAAACACTTACAGCAGTTGGATCCTTCAAATGGAGCTGAGTTGCTGTCACTTGTTTGAAACCACCAGGATAGCTAGAAAAACAGAACAAGCACATAAGCTTAACGCTATATGCTCAAACACGATGTTAACACAAATATCACTACATCTTGAACAACGGTGTAATAATATTATAAGCCTTCAAAAAAGGAAGTTGTTCTCACGAGGCCAACAACTAAATTTTATTAGAAAGATTCTATTCTGTCAAATATCTAAGTAACGCCATTTGTACTTTCTTATTTATTCACTTGAGTATTAAAAAGTTTGTGTTTCACAACCAGATGGATATGTTTTTAACACTGCTTATTAAATACACCATCACAGCTACAGAATACAATGGGAGTAAGATATGCAAAATTTGAAAATATTTCAAGATGATCAAGACTCATAACCAGTCTGTGGCTGACATACAAAACAACCATTTCGAACAGTATTTATTATTTTCTTACTATTTTAAATAAACCTTAGCATGATTTGGCATATCTACAGTAATAAAATTTGACTTCTACTGCAATGCATCCACCTTTTTAAAGTCTATGCGATGTGGTGAAGTTGCATTAATTCACATATATGCATATAGTTTAAATGAGTGATACAGTGGTGCAAGAAATTACACGGATGTCAGGTAAAGCTGGGTTTCATTCTGATTTAATTACGTTATTAGGTATCAACCTAAGTGAAATGAAAATAAACCCACCATCATTAAAACTTGTCCACTCAGGGAGCTGCACAGATTTAAGTATTTGTTTTAATTGTACCGTTCTTTTCGCTCACTCAAAACCAACTTAAGTACTTACGCAAGTGCCTTAATTTAGTGATAATTTTTAAGAAGTCATAGGAGTGGGGGAGAGAAAAAAAAAGCACTTTACTTTCCATCAACTCTGAACAAGAACTTCTCAGCAATTCAGCAAAGGAATTTCAGGACTGATATATTAGTACTAGCAAAATTAGCCTTCTCAGTGTGATTTATTCATCTCCTGACTGGATACATTTTGACACTTAGAGATTATTATCTAGGGTTGTCATTGTATAAAATAGGAGCAACTGTTCTTATTTGACTAAACTAATAATTACCATACTGTCTGTAACTGATTATTGCACTTCCATCGGTGAATAAGTTATGTCTTCCAGAATAATATACTGTACACTATTGTATACATCAGTACATCTTGAGAGCATTTAATTTCTTACTAGTTTTTCCAATTTCTTTTTTTTTTTTTTTTTTTTTAATCCTCTGATTCAATAATAGATCAATCTTGATATTTACTGTTAGGTAAATAGGTACTGCTAGGATAAAGTAATCGAAGTTGGCAATTGTATATATCCTAAATGTGCAATGCCAATAGGAATGTCTTCTACTGCTTAGTAAATAGAATAGTCCTGATCATTGGGTCCATGGGTTCCCACAAAACAACCTGCCTCACCAAATCTGTCAACTTACTCAATTGCTCTGACTACTTTTCAGTTAGATTATTTCCCTAACAACATATACTGGGGAAAAAAAAAAGACAGACAAGGAAAAACAAAGGTTTGCATCATTTTAAACATCCTAACATATACAAACAAAAACCTAAACATGTAAGTAAGAATTCCCTTTTGAACCGATACGCTAAAAAAAACTTTAAGAAAATATGACATTAAATTTACCACTAGCTCATTTGAATATTGATTATAAAGCTTACCCAGTATGTGAAGAATATACTTTCTGTTCCCATTTGTTACCAGAGAAGGCAATATGTCTGGTATTTATTATGACAACATGGTCTCCGCAGTCACCTACAAGGTAGAAATTAGTGGAAAATACTAAGAGAACCATTGGGGCAATCAATGAAAATAACAACTATAAAGTGTGTGATACATACACGGTAGCACATAAATACATATTTCGTAAAGCCCAAATTTAAAAATCTGAGCTTTTTGAGTCACACCATCCAAATCTCCACTTAAATACCAACCTTAATTACTATTTTTGTTAGTACTGTCAGGTTAGAAGGCAGGTGAGCAAGTGAAATACCATCAGACTAGATAATTAAACCATTGCAATTATTCAGCTAAGATCTGGAAATCTGGCTGACAGGCAAGTGTATTATTTTATTCAACACATGACGCTGCATATGCACCTATATTTCAAAATACCCAGAATAAAAAAGGGTTAGTTCTAAACAACAATCCAAAATATTTGTTTAATTTTAGTCTTCTCATAAAAACAGCACCAATGTTTACTGGAGGACTGACTATTCTGGACAAGTAAAATAATTCTACTAAATAATTACAGCCTAGGGCTAAATATATAAAAGAAACAAAAAGACTGGGGGAGAGAAAAGCCGCACAAAAAACCTAAAACAGCTTTGTTGGGAAAAAAACCCACATTTTCAGCAATCAAGCAGGAGTGAATGTTACAGCACATTCAGATATGTTGAGTGTTGTATCAGCAACTTTCACATCAAAAGTTTTTAAAGTGCAAAGTCTATAATCTACTACCTTCCCAGAAAGTTACTTTAATAGATCTTCTCTACTAATAAAGTGCTAGTAAAACCCACACCGTCTCAAAAATATGATGAAAATATGAAAAAAGATGTAGTTTTTCATTTCAGAAGTAATCATCTTGGTCAGCTGTATAAGCTATAACCACCCATTCAATCAATTGGAAAATGATTTGTCCAAAGTTCACTCTCGTACGCATTACCATATTGGAACAACAAAAGTATTCAGAGAGTCTCATTTAAGTAAAACATTTTTGAGTAGGTAACAAAGTAGCTACACTAAGAAGGACTTAAATTGAGCATACATTATTTTCTGGGAGCATATAATTAATCAATGCAAGTTTCACACCCTGTTTAAGTTTTCTTCCACTTTTTAACCTTGTGTTCTTTTAAAGCTCTACTTTCAACTACAGCTAAAGTGCAAACGCAGTTTGAACATCTTTCTCGATGCAGCCTTTCACTGCTGACAGATCAGTTCTAAAAACACTGTACATCTAAATAAATGTCAGGGAACTGACATTGGACTTTGTACCTTTTTTGTTTGTTTGGGTTTTTTAGGTTGGGAAGAACACAGAATAAGCTCATCTAAGGAAATTTTTGCCAACAGTTCTCCACTTTCATAAACACTGAATTAACAATTCCATACACCAATAGATCAATTACAAACAATTAAGAGCCAGGAGGAAAACTAACCAGGATACTTATGCGCTACCTGAACAATGACTGCAACCTGTTCTTTTTAAAGTAGACTGAATTTATGGATTGGTAATGTCTCCTTCAAAATTTTAAATTAATACATTATTTTCCACTGGTCTTTAAACAGTGTTGTTCCATCACCTCAGGGACGGGTGCACTTAATAGGAAGAAAGCAAAAATATTTACCATCTCCAGAAACACAGCCAAATTGCATCCTACTTCTGAAAAATATTCACAAAATACCATGCAAGAAAACTCTTCCTTTAGGCTATTTTCATAGAATAGTTTGAGTTGGAAGGGACTTTTAAAGGCCATCTAGTCCAACCCCCCTGCAATGGGCAGGGACATCTTCAACTCGATCAGGTTACTCAAAGCCTAGACCAACCTCACCTTGAATGTCCCCAGGGATCGGGCATCTACCACCTCTCTGGGCAACCGGTTCCAGTGTTTCGCCACCCTCACAGTAAAAAATTTCTTCCTTATTCCTAGTCTAAATCTACCCTCTTTCAGTTTAAAACCATTACCCCTTGTCCTATCACTACAGGCCTTGATAAAAAGTTTTTCTCCATTTTTCTCATGAGTCCTCTTCATATATTGAAAGGCTGCAATAAGGTCTCTCCAGAGCCTTCTCTTCTCCAGGCTGAACAACCCCAACTCCCTCAGCCTTTCTTCATAGCAGAGGTGCTCCATCCCTCCGATCAGTTTTGTGGCCCTCCTCTGGACCCGCTCCAACAGGTCCGTGTCCTTCCCATGCTGAGGACCCCAGAGCTGGATGCAGCACTCCAGGGGGGGCCTCACCAGAGCAGAGCAGAGGGGCAGAATCACCCCCCTCGACCTGCCGGCCACGCTGCTTTTGAGGCAGCCCAGGATACGGTTGGCTTTCTGGGCTGCAAGTGCACGTTGCCAGCTCACATCCAGCTTTTCTTCCACCAGTACCCCCAAGTCCTTCTCCACAAGGCTGCTCTCAATCCCTTCAGCCCCCAGCCTGTACTGATACTGGGGATTGCCCCGACCCAGGTGCAAGACCTTGCACTTGGCCTTGTAGAACCTCATGAGGTTCCCATGGGCCCACTGCTCGAGCTTGTCCAGGTCCCTCAGGCGTGTCAACAATTTTCACGCTATAATTTCGAATTATTTTTTTATGAAGTAAGTATGTTTTCCTCAAGAAATACTCAAAATAAGGCCAATATATTCTATTACATCATGGTATATGCACTTTGTTACATACAACATATACTTTGCACCTCTTCAGATAAAACTAAGCTGCCACAGTAAATCCATTTTATATCTCTGTGTGTTTATAACTTCGGTAATTCCTATCATGCAGGAAAAACACATGCTTCAGATACATGACTTTTTCCTCCTACATTTTAACTACGGACTAAATGGTAATTAAAGGTACATATTGTCAACTGTTAGCTCACAAGACTGACAAACTACTTGCCAAATCTTTCATCAGAAGACAAGTCTTCGCCGCTGCTTCTAGCTATTATAAATGAACATTGCAATCTAGAGTAACACCTGGGCCAGATCGGGTGTGCGGGACACTTCCATCTAGCCTAGACTTCTTTGAGGATGCAGAGAACAGCAGCAAGTCCTACCCAAGCAACCGAAGTGGCTCATCTACACTGGCTCACAATCCAACATAAAGAACCAGATTGCCCAATTTTTGAAAAATCTAGCCCATTATTTTTTGGTCTGTATTGTGAAGCTGCTCACAAAGATAGGATGCAAGGGGATGAGCGTGGAGAGAAGGGGAGGTGCAGAAGAAACCTAAAAATCCAGATTCAAACCTCCTGATCAAGGCTGTATTCCCTTATTTAAGGCATATGGTCTGACAGCACCTAAAAAGATGAGACTTTGGAGAATAATGAAAGATTATCCCTAAACCGGAAAATAAATATACTTTATGGAGGGGTATCTGGATATCAAATTAAAAACAAAACAAAAAATCCCCACGATGTTATTCTCTCTAAGGAACTGTTATCTCACAGACACTAAAATATTTCTTGTTAGCTCAGAAAAAAAAAAGAAGAAAAAAAAAAGAAGTGTTAAGTACACCAACCACAAATTCATGCATACTTTGCTCTCTTAGAGACTATCAAATGTCTCTCAGTAGTTGTAACCTATCAATGTCGATCTCAGGTGTAATGCGTTTGGTACTGATTTATAGAATACTTTAGACCAAATAAAGTTATCCTTGAAATGACTTTCCAGGATTTTATAACTTCATGGACATAAAAGTATCAAAGATCTTTCCCACAGGACAACCAAAAACATTTCCTCTCAGTGTCTGCTTTATTTTTCAGACAGCCTTAGTCTCCAGTGACATCTTGTGGGTAAGACCCAATTTGCAACAGCAGAACTCCTATTTAAAACATCTTTAGAACAGTACAAATACTACCTTCTATTATGAAAAACAGATCAAGTATAATTTTAGTATGTACACTCTACATGTATGAGCAAAGTTTAATGCTTCCTTTATGTTTCAGCAATGTCTCTTGAAAAATTTGCATGAGTATTACAGGAAACACCGTACCATCAATATGAGGGATCTCCTTTTTATTATCTATAAAATGTTTATCGCCACAAGACAGGCACTATGGTATTACAAGTAATGAACAAGATCACAGATAGATCTTTACTGCTGAATCTTCTTATTTGCAGAAAAGCAAAATTATTTTTTCATTTAAGCAAGAAGATATCTTTCAACAATGATTATGTCTCCCATTTAAGAATCATACAGGTTCCAGCCTCATCATCACAGAATGTCTGAGGTTGGAAGGAACCTATGGAGGTCATGCTGTCCAACCCCTGCTCAAGCAGGACCAGCTTTTGAATATCTCCAAGGGTGGAGACTCCACAACCTCTTGGGCAACCACTTCCAGTCACCCTCACAGTAAAAAAAATGTTTCCTGATGTTCAGAGGGAACCTCCTGTGTTTCAGTTTGTGCCCGTTGCCTCATGAAGACAGGACTTCTCTACACCTTATTCAGAATGAAGAAGCACTCCAACTTTGTGGTGTTGAGCAGCGACTGAAAGGTACCATTCAGAAAATCTAATCAAGAATCACATCAGTGTTTCATTACGTGCACTGTGAATTAAATCTTTATATCTAAAATCAATGCAACAAAACACATTTCAAGGTTTCAAAAAAATGAAAGCACAACCCACTGTAATTCAGCTACCAAAAATAAATTATGAATTCATAACGAGCTTTACATGGATTGGTAAAAACAATGACATAAGGTTGTAGAGGGGTATGAAGGAAAAAGACAAGAAAGAAAACAAAGACATTTATAATTTACAAACAATTGAAAAACATAACCTTACATATCAGGCTTGATTTTAAAACTGAAATCAAAAGAAAAATACAAGTGAAGGGAAGAAAATTTGCTTTTATCTACCGCAATACTCACTTAGTGCATGATAAATAGGTTTATGCCTGCCTTCAAGTCTGATTACAGTCACAGCTGCTATTTTTCCTGGTGGCTGCATCTTCGCATCGAGGAGGTACCAGGCTCTGGCAAAAGTAGCCCATTGCTAAAGAGAAAGAGATGTAGTGCTTAACATAGTAAAAGAACACACTACCGCACATAAATCCAGCTTTTCTAATTAGAAATCCAGCTTCTCTAATCAGATCAACACTATTTTTACACTCCAAAATAATAGAATAAATAGTAGTATTCAACAACACCCCCTCCAAATAACCTTTAAATGGATAGAGAACGCCACTACACACTGCCATACACCCACTGCTGTACGGGCTTCCAACGTATGTGGCTGCAACACCACTGAAAGGTTACCAGCTTTGAGGGTTTTGTTTCAGAAACGAAGATCTCTGGCTGCAAGCCTCCATTACTGCTAACTGAACTGTAAAACCGCTGTAGGCTATTTAATGCCCGACAGCTCTCTCCCTCTCAGGGAAGGGCACAACTCCCCCAGATGCCGTTTTACGAACACGGGCAGGCAGCGGGTAGCCTTGTCCCTCACAGTCACACACCCGCTGACCGCTACCGGCCCCTCAGGGCGAACGCCGGCGCGCAGGGGCGCAGCGCGACGAGGGGAGGCCGCCGGCCGCCCCGGCCCTCCCCTGGGGGCCTACCGCCCCTTCGCCCCGGCGGCCGCCATGGCGCGGAGAGCGGCCGTGAGGCGCCGGGGCGTCGCCGCCGCCGCGTGCCCTCGGAGGCAGCGGGACAGCCCGCACCGAGGGGGAGAGGGCCGCGCTCACCTGGGCCGCCTTGGTGTAACTGGCCATGGCCGCCCTCCCGCCGCGGCTGAGGGGAGGGGAAGGGGAAGGAAGGGAAGCGGAGCCCCTTGGCCGCCGCACCGGCGGGAAGCGGAAGCGCTGCCCTGCGAGGGGCGGTGCGAGGGCGGCAGCGCGGGCGCTTCGGAGCGGCGGCGGCTCCGTCCCCGTCCCCGTTCCCGCCCGGCCATGGATCGCTACCTCCTGCTCCTGAGCTGGGGGGAGCGCAGGGGCGAGGGTGCTGCGGCGGGCGGCCCCGGGCCCGGAGCAGGTACCGCCGCGGGGGCGAGGGTCCGGCGAGGCCGGAGGCCGCGCCGTGTGGGGAGCCGCCTGCCGCGGGGCCCGGCCGGGCCGGCTGAGCGAGGGCTTTTCTCTACGGTCGCTGGTCTGCGATCTGCGCCCCTGCAGGCTTTTCTGGACCCCTACCTCGTTAATCCCCCCCTTTTTTCAGGCTAAAAGTCTTTAATGACTTAAACCTTCAGAAACGTAGGGTTTTTGTGTTTTATTGCGACACTGCAATGTAGGTCTGTAGGGCGTTCATCAGATGTGCACTACTTTAACGAGAATTTTACAAAATTTGTCTTTTTAAACTCCTACAAATCTGCAGTTGGCAGGTTTTTTTAAAACTAGACTTCTAATATTTAACTGAATTTTATATTGTATTTGCAAGAAAGCAAGACACAACTTCTGTAATTCAGTAGTTTTAAGAAAAACTTTTGTTTTTTGCAGCTGGGACTGCTGCAGCTGTTTATCAGTTCCTGAAAGAAAGCTGTAACTCATCTATAAATGCAGATGTGAGCGCATTCCCAGGTAAATATAGTAGTGTACAGTAAGGTAAGGCAAATTTTATCAAAGAATTGGCCTAGGCACATTTTATGATCTAGGTGAAACAAGTTGGAAACTTAAGGAAACCCCATTTCTGCAGTGTGCCTAAACCTGCAGGTGGGACTGCTCCTGCTGCTACTGTTTCTGTGGAGAATTGATGTCATTTCAGCAGCTGAGGTGTTAGGAGATGATTAAATAGATTGGACACAAAAAATGAAAGAGAAGGGTTTTGAAAGGTTGACAAATTTCAATCCAGCTTAGCAAGGAAGAGTGGGAAAGGGCTTGTTTCTCATGTTAGTGGGCAGCTTGATATTTTCATTACTCCTATGATGTTTTCTAATTTTTTCAGTGGAAGCAATATTTGTCTGTTCGGTATCAATTCAGAACCCTAATGCACGGATATTTATTAAATCATTTTATCATCTGAAAGTAGATTTCTGAAGATCTGCTTTAGTACTTTTAGGGGTTGGGTGTTTGGGATTTTTTTAAAAATGCTTTCTTAGTTCTTAGTTTGGATATCTAGTGTTGAGCTGTTAAGGTTCATCTTGTCACAGCTGTCATATAATTATGATTCATGTGGGAAAACCACTATAAGCTGTTAAAATTCATGAAGATGGGAATGTTAAGCTGTTTCCAACTTCTGTGCTTTTTATTGCATAGAAATATTGAGAGAGCATCTCATTTTGTGCACTGCGTAAACCATATTTATGAAAGTTGTGGTTTAGTTCAGGTACGATACAACTTCTGCAAATGGAGCGCAATGTTGCCCGGAATGGAGAAGAGGTCAAAGATTTTCTTGTTCATTAACAGTCAGAGAATCAGTATTAGTTAGACACTTGCCAAGACACTTACCTATACCTTAATATGTTTAGAACTTAATTGTGATGCCAAAGGAAAGTAGAACTCAAGTCATTGTGGCACATTGAATGACTCGCATAGAGTCTTTCAACAGAGATGTTCATTGTAATAGGAAGACTAGATTGCAGTGGATTGATTATTTTAAGTAATTGTTTTATCTTTTTGCAGCATGTTCAGTGGCTGGTATTCCAGGTGTAAAGAAATGGTATTTTGCGAGTCATGTTATATGCGGTTATTATCAGGTAAGACATATTTTTTTTCAGAATGTAAGTTGCTCAACTGTCTGCCTGTCATTAGTGCAAGTTAGAACTGGGATGTTCAAAATTCTTTTTGCTTAATTAATTCTTTTTGCTTGATCAGTTCTGCAGTTCTGACTGGGAGGAAATAAATTTTGACACACAGAAAAATGAAGACTCTCTCCAAACAAGTATTGATGAATGCCTGGGAGCCAGACAAAATTTTGAGGAAGACGACAATAGCAGTCGAGAGTCACTGTCTATGACTGAGTATGCATATTATTATTTTTATTGAAAGTATAGCGATCTGACAATTAACAGTAATAACGCAAGGGAATCAAGAAAATTTAACAAGTAAAAGTTATTACCAAAGCAACAGTTAACTATGAAGAATCCCCTACTACTACTGAAAATAATTCTGTTTCATTTACCATAGCTTTAATTTTTTTAGCTACAGATGATTGTTATAGAATAACTGAACAGTTTCTTAATAGCTGACGGTTTTATATACAAAAAGAAGTTTCTTGCTAATCCGTCTTGAATCCTACTTCCAGTTTTACTGCAGATTGTTTTGAAGTCATTTAGCCTGCTTCTGCCTCAGTAGAAAGGAAGAAAAGTATATCTCATTCCCTAGTTATGTTTGTGCAGAATTTTAAAGATCTAAGATACTTACGTCAGGTAGTATTCATTAGTTGTAACTTTTTGTTTCTAAATGACTTTGTTCATATTTTGTTTCCCACCATGTTGCTCTTCGTTTTCAGTATTTATGATGAAGCTGCAGAAAGTCTGCATCAGTTAGCTGATAAACTGCCTGCTCCAGGTAATCTCGCTTAAAAAAGCAATCTCATGTGAGTTTATCTTTTTAGTTATTACTCCGAAAACTCAGCTGGTAAAACCATAGTCAAATGGAAGAATTCAGAGGATGTCAGTTTGTTAGTTGAATTAACTTGGTTTGCAGATCTTGGAAGTAGTTTAAGGAACTTGAGCATGATTGGTGTTGCAAATCAGCTTACAGTAGTTTGCTGCTTGTTTCTTTGGAAGGCCCTATTTCAGTACAGTTTAAGGTAGCTGTTTAAATAATTAATTTTTGCATCTGAAATGGCACCTATGTAGTAATAGACAGTAAGCAATATGAAACTCAACATGCAACCACAGGAAGTTTTTATGAAAAAAATGGAAGGTGTTGGCATCACTCTTACATCTGGTTTGCCAGCTCATTGCTTGTGGGTGGAGAGCCAAGAAGCTGTGAAGGAACATAGATCAGAACTATTGGATTCAGATTTTGTAAACTGGAGACACATATCGCCTTGCATGTTAGGGTTACCTAATGTTGCAGTAGTTGATTTGGGATAGCAAAGGAACTGAATGCGAAAAGAATGAGAAATAGCAGTTCAGAGGTGTTAAAAGGAGGAAAATGACATAGCATAGTTGTACTGGAGACAGCTCTGATCTGTCCAATACAGTGCTGAGTGAGAGAGGAGAAAGGTATAGAGCTGCTGTAACTGAGCGAATGGCAAAATACAATTTCTGTGTTAATCTAAGAGGAGCAGCGAGAGATGAGCTAAAATGCGTGAAAAGTGTTTTACATCTTGCTGAAGTTACTTGAAGTTGATCCTTAAGTCCATTTTAGTGCAGTCATTGATAATCAGTACTTTTCTATCTTTAAATGACTGAATCATTTACTGAATAATGGTACTTTGAGTCATATGTAACTTTTTATAGGCAGAGCAATGGTTGATGTAATACTGCAGGCTGTTGAACGGGATGGACCCAAGTTAAAAGACTGCTTACCTGCTATCGGTGCCCTGAAACACCTGAGAGAATGGCACTCTGCGCAAATCACTATTGCAGCAAGTGACTCTAAAGGGTATGCTGTTTATTTTAGGTCTATAAACAAGGTCATTTTTGTTTTGTGTTAGTGTATGTCAGTGGTTTAAAATAAAAACAGTGTCTTGAGTACTTTACATGTACACTTTGAAAATACGTAGATTTGTCTTCTATTATTGTTTGAGGGGAGGAATTTCTCATGCTGATTTATTGTAAATATATGCACTAACCAGAGGGGCAGGCAAAAAAGCAAGTCCTCTGAAGTTCCTGTTTCTATGAGAGCAGAAGGTTAAATATTTTCTCTTTCCTTTCCATCACTAGTGGCTTCAGTGTGCATACGATGTTTTGAAGTTGTACTATGCTACATAATAACTTGTATTGATTGTAGTTTTCCAGTTTTTGTAAAATGAGTACATAACTGCTGGTTTTACTTTAAATTTTATATTACCTTTGGTATGATATTTCAGGGAGAAAAAATAAAAGTGTCTGATTTGTCCCTTTTGAAAATGGAGTATAAATGCTAAATTACTTCCTGTATGCTTCTGAAGCGTCTTAACACTGAAACTATTAATTGAATTTGAAATTAAGTCAAGTAATTTCCTTACTGTCCTCCTCTAATTGACATATGTGGGCCATTATATGTCTCAGTGTAAACCACAGTGGTTTGTTTTTTTTTTCCCATGCAGTAAATTATTGTGTGGATATTGAATAACTTGGCAAAGTCTCCTCCAGTTCCCCTCCCTTCCACGCCCAAAAGATTCAAGTTTGCTTAGTAGAATATGTGGTTAAGCTTAATCCGAAGTTAATAAAACTGTTTAAAATTAAAAAGTTGAATGCCCAGTCCTTGGATAGAATAAGCATATACCTGCTATATAGTACTTCCTAAGGTACATGGAGGAAGATAAACTTATTGCAGTGACTTCCATGAGTGTTTCGTCTCAGCGCTCATTGAAATCCTCCTGTGCTGCCAGCTGTTGACTGAATAAATTTTTCTGCTGCCTTTTATGTAAAACGAGGCCATTTGGGCATACAGTTTCTCTGATGAAAGTTTTCTCACTTATTCCTCCTGTTCTGTTGATGGTGCTGATTTCTGTTAGAAGACAGACTGACAGTAGGACCCACAGATACTGGCTGTTCTCTCTCTCTGTTGTTGAATTTGGGTAATACTTGTGCTGCAGTCATATCTCTACTTACAAGGCTAACAACAAACCATCTAGGTGGGCCAGTGATAGCCCCAGTGATGGCTACCTGGCTTTGCTCCAGCTTCTAGCAGCCAGCCTTACTATGGTATGCCTGCAGCTTGCCATTGCCGGTGTTACTTGATGTCTGACAAAGTTCTTTGCTGTTACGTTCATGGAGGATATGAACGACTTCCTTTACAGAGCCTGAACTAGCAATTCTATAGTATCTTGTACTTTATGGAATATCAAGCTATATATGTCTGTCTTAACACACGCAAGACTATTCAGTGCTAAGAGGTAATAGGTAAATTCAGTCAAATTGCACTGCATGTTAATTTGTAATACTAAATTCAGTAAGGTTAATTCTTCCTTATTTTTACAGTAGCTGGCAAAAGATTGCAGACTATCTGTCAGCAGAATTTGTATCTTCAGGTAATGTCATGAATATTATTGATTTAAAAGAACTCTGGAGAGGAAGGATTCAGATATGGGAAAGAAAGGTAAAATAACTTTTGTCAGCTATGGTTATTTTTTTTAAAGCATCTGTGTACATCATTTAAAGCATGTATTTTACAGTACATTTTATGCTTTAAGCCAAATATGGTTTTGACAATGTAATTCAAAGAGGTAATGTGCAATGTATCTGGGTGGGTGGGGGAACAATTGGCTTTTTAGCATGATGAAAGGATAAATGAGATCAACGCATCAAGATCTGAATTTCAGAAATCCAGATGCTCTTCTCTGAAATATTTGCCTTAGAACTTCTTGTTCAAAATTAGATTGTTTTGTGTCTATCACGAATCATTATCATGTAACTCTGTAAGTCATTGTTGCAAGGACTTGTCTAATGTTTCTGAAAACACTGATAGCTTTGTGATTGTGAAAGACATTGATTACATTTTCAGTATTAAGGTTTTGGATACAGTAGTTTTTTATCTAAATCTAATGTTTTTGCTTAGTTTTATAGATCTGCTGGAAACAAATATAATACTAATTGTTTAAAATAGTAATACATGTAACTGGCTGAAGAGAAATAATTTTTCTCTCTTTTGACATGTTTATTGTCTTTTTTTTTTTTCCCCCAGTTTGGATCAGAAGTTAGGTTTCCAGAATTTTGTCTGAAGAGCACTTCAGCAAAGACATTCAGCACTTCACATTTAAGTTCTTGCTTTGCTGCTAAAAGAGAGCGACAATTGCGGAATACTGATGCTTTGCCAGAGGCAAGTATTCTTGATCTTTCTTTGAGCCACTAGAATTCATCTGTCTTACTTTCCTGAGAAAATTAGTAATTGGGAAAACCTTAGTCAGGATATAAAGCTGTATATGTCTGTCATAATTGAAAATTAAACATAACAGTAGTGATTGCATAAGATTGAGGAATACTTCTTTTGTTCATGTGTGTTCTCAAAACAGGTCCTTAAAATTTCAGCTGTTTGTTCTTAGGAATACGATGTTTCATGTTTTCCACTGGAAGTAGATATTTGATGGGAACTCCAGAATCATATTAGTTGATGAAAACAAAAATGGGTATTTATGAAAACTGATATCAATTAGGAGATTATTATTTTCATTGTTAAAATATATACATTTTGGATTGCATTTGTCTGTTCCTGGTAGATCTTATTTTTCTTTGAATTTGGATAAGAGTTACAACCTATTTGATGGACATGGTTGACATTCTAGAAAGTAAGTTTTATTAAACAGAATTTAATACCTTCCTTGGTTTTTATATAATTATGCTTAATATGGTATTGTCAAATGTTTTTCTCTATATTCCTTCATACCTCTTTCAGATGTACTTGTAAGGCAGACGCTTCCAGCAAAACACTTGAGGAAGTTCTACTGAGATAACATCGTATATAGTGTTACATGGTTTTTGATTTGATCTCTCTTCAGGTTTTTCATTACTATGGTCCTGCGCTAGAATTTTTACAGATGGTGGTGCTTTCTGATCTACCTTCCTTTTTTATATCGGATCTGGAATTCGAGGTGTATCCTTTTTTAAGGTTCTAAACTACTACTGATAATGGTACATAGCAGAAAGAAAACAATCGGGATCTACCCATGCAAGCAACACGAGGACTGGCAAGGGCTCATTCCATTCTAGTCTGCCAAAATAGTCATAGTGATTCTTCACAACTGGATTTTTTAATGTTGAAATTTAAATTACACTAACAATAACCAGCTATTTTTGATATTATTGCACATATACTTTGTCTGTTGATGTGTATGCTATTTGTGGGGAAAGAATAGAGAAATATTTACTGCTGTGTAAGTTTAAAAAAAAAACCCAACCTTACTCATTAGTGTATATAGTGTCCTTCACAATATAGAAACATTTTTCCACAAATCATGTTTTTATTGTGTAGGTGCAAAGTCTGTGGCAAGGTATAGCAGAGGAGTTCTTTTGAGTTGTGTATGCTGCAGAGATCGCAAGGGGTATTCCTATTGGTTTTAAATTTATGTACTTTTGGTACTAGTCTTGGTGTAACAATAGTAGCTTAGGCTGTATAAGCCTGTCAGGATTTTGAATATATAAGTATCTGTCTATGCCTGCCTATATTAAAGATGTCAGTGGTGTATTTCATCATATAACATTTCCAAGTGTACCACCTTGCCTGGAAAGGCGAGTTTCGTATGTTTTGTGGTACTGGAGTATCAAATATTAGACACTTGCAGTCCTTGTTTGAAATGTGATGGTAACATGATTTGTAAAATAGAGATGCATGCAGTTCTTTGTGAGGATGAGGTTCCTTAAACTGTTCTGTTCAGGAGTCTGGCAAGAAAGAGTACCAAGGAGACATCTACGCTGCTTTTGGACCAGATTTCTTCTCTCTCTGGGAAGGTAAAAACCTCTTTTTATTTAGGTAAAGCAGAAAAATGAAGATATGTATATTGCTCATAAAAGATACAACAAAAATATTTTTAAACCTAGTCTCTGTGTAAGCTCCTTCAATATTTAGTTCTAAAGCAAATTTAACTTTTAAAGGTGCATGCTATACAGGTCCTGACAATTTGTAAGCCCACTGAATATTTTTCTCTTTATCTTAGCTAAGTTTCGATCTCCTAGAACATTTTTTAACTTTTAATCCTATCCTGACACATAATTTCTGTGCTATCATAATTCAACTATTTTTTTAGCAAAAGGCAGGCATGTGTGCAGCCTACAAAATGTATCAAGCTAGTGTGAAGTGGTAAGCTTTTTTCTTTTGCATGTGCATATTCTGCTTTTCCATTCTGATTTTGGATAAAAAGAGATCTTGAAACATTTACAAGCCTATTTTTTTTTCCTCCCCCCCTTTGGAATGATAGTATGATTATTCATAGCCACAGCATTAGTTTGAAAATGTTTTTCCTGAATGTTTAAGGTGATGTATGCTTGTTTAGGAAAGTTTCTTTTTAGTGTTAAATCTATGCCAATCAAAACAGAGCCTGCAGTGAAAATGCTGTTAATTATAATGAATAACTGATGTTCTTTATTTACTGTGGAGTTGGTATTCTGTTATCAGGCTGTATGTTTCATCTTCAGCTTGTTATTTAGGTTTTTAGAAACTTTTTTCCTCCCCTGCCACTCCATTCTCCATTATCCTTAGCCAGAAAAGAAAGAAGTCCTTTTTCTAATGCTGTACCAAAAATACCTTTTGGAATAGGTTTATATTGGTAAATATCACAGGTAATTTTCATTTTGCATGAGGATACTGAACATTTGGTCAACTATCTTTTACACTCTTAAGAGCTTGCCTTTCTACTAGTTCTTTTAAAGAAAAAAACAAAACAGTTAAAATGTTCTCAGGCTACTTTTTAGAGTCTGCACATGTTGAATTGAATATGTTTTCAAGATAACAATTTCTCATAGGGATTTTTTTTCAGTCTACTACTGGAAATAGCACACATTTGTAGGCTTTTCTAATAGCTGTAAAAACATTGTTTTATTGCTTGACTATTCAAATATTTGTGCATTTTTTCTATTAGTGCTTATTGGCCTGAAATTTATGTACGGACATAAACCTAGTCCAGTATTGATTAATTGAAAAGGATAATATGTAGGGAGGACAAAAGTTACATGTTTCTCAAAGGAATGAAGAGTTGCTGATGCCAACTATATCTTTTGAATTCTGTTTTCATTCTGGATACTACTCTACAGAAGTGTTTTTAGCCAGATTATTGAAAGACTTGTAATAGGTAACAAATACCTTTTTAGGTATGAAATTATAAATTCATCAGTTAATGATCTCTCAACTGGAGCAAAAAATAAGCACAATTTTTACAGCTTCTGTGTCAAATGCTGTTCCATCTCAATTGATGTGAATGACAGGATTGTTAAGTAAAGATGTTTTTCTTCAATTGAAGTACATTTGAAATAATGCCAAATCAGTAGCTCAAGAATGAAATGTAAAACAGGTTTCAGTAATATTGCATGTATTGTATTTGCTCTCATTATTTAGGTGGGAGCTTTATTTACATTGCCATGTAATGTAAGCAGTGTAGTGATACCATCCCCTGCCCAGCTGAGTACCAAGAAATGGAAGGAATATATGGCTAGGAAACCCAAGGTCATTACTGGTAGGTAAAAAGAAGATGACTGCAGGTATATTTTGTTGTGGTTATATCTTTATGTGTATGTATATGTATATATATGGTGGGGTTTTTCTGTACATTTGGGATGCCCTATTTTTCTCTCCAATGCAATTAAGTCAGTGATTGTAATCTTCATTGACAGAAAAGGTTTTGGTGAATGTGAATACAGCTGCACAGACTTGTAGAGGAAAATTGATAACAACATCATGGCAAGCTTTAGGGAAACAATGCATCTCCTTTAAGCCATTTCTGTGTCCTATCTATCAGCTAAGATCCAGCTTCCACACACCTTTCTAAGGTGATTGTACAATCCAGGAGCGAAGAGGTTTGCTTCTGCAGATGGAAATCAAGTGTGCTTCACTTAGGTGCTTCCTTTCTCTCTTAAGCATTTCCAGAGGTTATTCAGTGCACTTGCATTTAATTTCAACCTCTTCCCGGGAAAATACAGAACATCAGGAAATGCTGGATGCCTCCATTCACCTGAGAGCCAATGTGCTTAAATAGTGTTTGAGAATGTGCTTCTTCTTCCTTATGGGGCTTATGCTGGTGGCAACTGACTCCTCTTACGCAGTGTGCCAATGCTTAGAAATTTGATTCAGAAAGGGAGAGAACAGAATCTGTGCAGACTAAGACTGGGTGGAGTTTCTCAGTCAGCCAGTATATATTCCCTGCAAGCAGAGGCACTGCACAACTAGCGACTGTGAGGTTTGTAGGCACTTGAAAACATCGGGCTTAAAGGAGCTTGGTGATAGCCCAGTGCTTCAAGTACTTATCTAGGACAGGATAAGATGTAGGATTCTGCCTTCCTATGTGATTTTGTTGTTTATACAGTGGTCTAATATATAATTCATGCAGATTCCAAGGAACAGTGACAACTTCTGTTGCCAACTGAAGATAGCGTTTGTGAACAAGTATGCAGATGAGGATGGCTGACAGACTGATATTCTTTCAGGTTTTGGGACAGGCAAAAAATTGAGAGGAATTAGGAACAGGGCAAGAAGCTTAATTCTATGGCGTGGGTGCTGGCAGTATATAGATTTAAAATGATCTCTGCTTGTTTGGATGTGGTAGAGCAGAGGGGGTGTGATTATAATGCTGATCACAGCAGCAGCATTTATACTGTGTTGGAGAGATACTACTGATGCAGTCAAATGAGCGCAAGATCCCCAGGGTCTGCAAGATCTTCTTTGTCCTGTGCTCCAGGGGAAGGGTTTTGTACAAGTATTAGCTGTAATGTGATCAGTAATACGCATTAGGCCTCTTGAGCAAAATTTAGAATAGGAGGAAGAACATGGCCATTTAAACATATTTGCTCGTTTAGTAGAAAACTATTTATTTTTTAGTGGCTACCACTAATCTGACTATATTAATGATTTGCAAATCCTTAATCTCTTCAATCTGTGGGAGGGTGTAATTCTTTGAATTGGTAGTTCTCAAATACTAATTAAGGTTAAAATGAGAAATAAAAGCTTTCCCATGAGGAATCAGCTTTGAGATGCCAAGATAAACTGGAAAAGGAAAATATTTCAAATGACTAGGGGAACAGGGAACAAGACGGTAGTGAAAATGTGTCTGGAATCTTTTTTTTTCTTTCTTGTTCTTTTCTTTCTTTTTTCCCTGGATTAACATATTGAGGTAGTGGGATTTCCCCTCTCTTCCCTTCCCTTTCCAACTTAAACTTTTCAAGAAACACTGGAATGCTTTATATTTGCTACTAACAAAAATTTATAATGCTAATAGACGTCAAGCTCTTCTTTTTTATTGAGACTGTGCTGCAAATATCTTATGAAATTAAGTGATTTGACTTTTAAAACTTAGTACATCAAGAAGTATTCATTCTCTTAATTTCTACATCTACCAAGGTGCTATAAAATGTTTTCTGTGTAAAAAGATAGCAAACCCATCTTTTCACTGTTACTATCAAGTCCTACATTAATTTATTTTCAAAACTGCATACTGTATGCCAGTGTTTAAAAGTAGAATGTGTTTATCTCTCACCCAGGCCATGCACAAGGGTAAAGCATTGAGTGAAACTCTTATTAATGAATAATGCAGCTTCCTTGGGAATTCCCAAATGTGTACAGTATTTCCTTTTCCTCTACGGATATATGCTCTTCCAGTGAACACTTACCATTATTTCAATCCACATATGCAAAAATGCCGATTTTTGCCTAGCAGAGGAGACCCTTCTCTAATCATTACGTATGTAGCCCACTGTTTGCCTAACTCTTCGTTGTTTCAAGGTAGAAATCTAACTTTGCCAGTTAAAGGCTTGTCTTTTACTAAGGCTGATTAAAGAACTTCCCTTGGTTGGTGGTTGGAGTTTCCAGATGTACTTTGTAGCCTGCATTGGAAAGCTGGCTCTCGCTACATTCACAGGAGTTCGGTGCTGGTAACATGCTAGCTTTAAGCCAGCAGCGTAGTCCAACTCATCTTTGCTGCTGTAGCTCATTTATTTTGCATGATCTTCAGTTTGTAGCTTTTTAAGGGGTAAATAGCAGCTGTAGGTAGTGTGTCTCCTAAAAAGATGTTAGTAAGATTTCTCACAGAACAGAAGAGGCCAAGTAGAATAATTTTGATGGCGAATTATAGCTTGCGTTAAAGCTGTTTTCCTGATGGTGTTTCACAGTTATGTCCTGATGTTTTTTAAGTTCCAGAAATTGAACTGAAAGGAGAATCTTGCCGATATTATTTCTTGCTACAAGGCAATGGCTCTGGAGGATGTAAAGCAACCTTGATTCATTCAGCTAGCCAGATCAATGGTACGGCCACTCTTGCTGCAGTAAATGGAAAGCTAAAGACAAAAACAGAAGAAACAGAGTCAAGTAAGAGTTATTATTTATTTATTTAAGAGTATCTGAGTGCAGGAAAATGCTACTAAAATGTATATGTTCCTTTTATTCATTCCAGTCTGTGTTAAAAGGGAGAAAACAAGGAGGAACATTACATTTTGATGAATATCTCTTCTTTCAGCAATATTTTTTCAAATTGATAAAAAAATATAGTAACAGCTTATTTATTCACAGAATTTACTACTACCATATTTTTTTAAATCAACTACGTACAGTTGTAGTCAGTCATTTCTCATAGCTGTGATTAGTTGTAAATGGTTTAATGTAAAGGGACGTCCAGGTAATATTAATGCAAAGCAAATTTGCAGAAACTTAAAGTTCAAAAAGGATGTATTGTTGGTATAAAGACTGACCAGCCCATGCCTAAAATCTAGTCAGTCACCTGTTGACAAGCCTGTTTCACTGATGATTTAAAATAAAAGCCGCAAGGCGGGCAGGCAAGTTGAATTTCATGATCATGTCTTCAGTTACTTGGCAGATGTCCGTATTACTGCAGAGTGGTTAGGATATGGGCTAGCAGATGATCAGCTGCTCCACTAGGTAAGAGCATGTATGTAGACATTTATCTTAGAGTAGTTGTCCTGTAACAACTACACATAGTAGATAACTCTGCTAATTCATGTATTTGCTCTCAATAACACTGACAAAGAGCAGAGTGACCTGCATCTTATCCTCTTATTTCCTTATTATTGAAATAAATCCGTGTGCAATATGACTGACTGCTTACCATTTGTCCTAATTAAAATCCCATTAGTATGGTGTCAGAAGACTGAAAGTCCTTGACCATGTGTTGGGAGAAAACTTTTCTTTCCTGGTGTCAAACTTAGGATCTTTTTACCTTCTTTAAATGTCAGTCATGTTAATTGTGTTGTCATGATATTGCTTTTGTACAGAAATTCAAAAATACTGGTCAGATATCTATTCCAAGTTATTGCCCTGGTATCTTAATTAATTTGTAATTGACTTCTTTTTTTTTTTTTTTATTAGCCATATTTGAAAGTCTGGTTCTTTCCTTTGAATATGAAATTTGTATGTCTGCTGTGTTTATGTCTTCTTTTAAGAAGTATTGACTTGGTGTCTCCAAAGTCATAGGAGAGAATCTTAATAATAGATATCTCCTCATCTGTGCAGGCTTTCATATTGCTGACTTTATCAAATCTCTGCCGCATTTTTGTGGAGAGGAGATTGTACAGAGAGAAAAGAAACTGTCTCATCTTCAAGTGTTTGCCTTGAAGGAATATCTCAGTAAGTAATGGAGAGCACTGGTAGTTCTCAAACTAGTATTTAAAAGGTCTTTATTTCTGACTGAATGTGACGGCTCACCTTACAGGTGAGTTGATCACTTTGTGAAGAAAAAAGTGGTGCTTCAAAGAGAAACTTTTTGTAGTATATCCATGATTGTATGCCAGGTAATGACTTTTAAATATTGAAGAAAAGAGAATGCTGAACTTACAATAAAGTTGGAGGGTGTTTGTTAGACTAATACTCTGAAAGTTTGAGCATAGCTTTAGAATAATTCTATGGTAATTAACTTTTTCTCTGCTCTGTTTTTTTTAATGCTTTTTTTCCCCAAAAAACTTTACTGCTGGATGTGCCTTCTACAAAACTAAGAATTCTGTTTTATGGTTTTAATTTTTTTTTTGTTTTATTTTATTTCTTGCAAAAGTCTTAAACAGCAGAGGAGAAGCATTCTTTGGAGATTTGTTAAATTTATCATGATACATCATTCATAATAATAACTGAGAGGTCATCCTCTGTAGATTTTCATGACTTTGCAGAGAAGTACATTTGACTGTCCTGAGTTTTTCTGTCTTAAATCCATTGCTCAAAGAGACTCAATTAAAACAAAAAATGCTTCTGAGAGATTGGCTAGATTATTGAAAATGGCATACTGTGAAAATAATTTAAGTGTATTATCATTAGCAGAATACCAGCTTAAGGAAAATAAGATTTCTGCTAACAGTCTTGCCTTCCACCCCCCACCCCCATCAACTTGCAGTCATTCTCAGATTCCTGTCTACTTTAACCCTGAGCTTGGGGCTGCCTTAGAGCTTGTGTTTTAGTTTGTTTTGAGTGAGTCACACATTTCCATTAGGATGAAGACTGAATAGGAGCAGTTGGGATTTGCTAGTCATCCTAAATCTTACCAGAATTAACCTGGCCCTTGATATTCTGACCAAAGGCACTGGAACAAGCTATCAGTTATATCGGAGACACACTTCTGCAACAGCAGGAAAAGTAGGTGGGTAGGAGGTTCTGTAGACTGGAGCTTTTCATGTTTAGGCTCAGCAAGTCCAGATGTTTGTCTCTGGGGGATTCGAACCTGGATATACTCAAAAATGTGCATACACGGAAATTAAAGGACTGTAAAAACGTGATTCACATGTGATTTCAGCTATTCTCACTGCTAAGTTTTTTTCACTTGCCTATGGAGTAAACCACCCATGCCTTGCTTAAGGGTACAATAGTAAGCATCAAGTTAACTTGTGATATTGTTTTGGGGTGGGGATTTTTTTGTTTGGTTGGTTTTTAGCAGGCTCCAGTTATTCATTGTTACTTAGCAGGTGCAGTAGCTTCTCTTTCTTTCTCTTTCCTTTTATAGAGAGAAAAGAATTGATGGAGCAGCCTCCAGTTATTTCTGCTGATGAGTTCAAAAACTTGTTAGAACTTACAAGAGAACGTATTTTGGACCTGTGCAACACTAGTTTTCCTAAACCTGTTCTACAGAAGGTTGCCAACAGAACTAGGTCATGCACTGTGACTTCTGGTAAGTACCATTATTTAGAAAATACACTGCTTATTCTCTTTTGATATATTTTCATACCTGTTGTCAATTTTTTACTAAAAGAAAGCGAATCTTTTACCAAAAGAGGGAAAAATAGAATGAAAAGTAAAGTAGCTTTCTAGGCTTTTTTGGAAACTGAAATTATCCTCACATTAACTATTTCCTTTCTTTTCCTCAACAAAAAAAATTATGCAGAAAACATTTCTGATCACAGCACAAGGCAGATTTTCCTTATATTTATATACTTTTAAATATATATATATATAAAGGAGTGTATGTACATATATGCATTTCTTTAAAGAATAAGATTCTTTACTTCTATTAAGGGTTATCCACCATATATTTCTTGCAGAATCTGATTTAATGGAGCCAAATCCATTGGAGTGGCCAGAAAGACATGTTCTTCAGAATTTGGAGAACTTTGAAAAAAACAAACAAAAAACGAGGTAATGGTTAAATACTGGAGATTTTCTTTGTAGTGGCCATTGAACATCACTCTAGAGGAACTGTATATGTTGATAGCCATTTTTTAACAGTATTTCAGAGGAAACACTTCTTAAAGCTACAACTAAGTTTCTGTCAATTTCCAAAGGTGTATTTTCTTGGTATTTAAAGTAGTTTTGTTTTGTTTTTATTGACAAAACACAACTGAAAGTTAGCTAAAAGTAACATAGTTCCAAAACTAAATTACCAAAACGGCAGAAACTACTAGAAAGCAGTAGCCATAGTAGAAAACCGTCCCAGCATGCCCTGGGGCATAAATAATAAAGATAGTACAGTGTTTTTTGTCAGCATGTACAGTGTGTTTCTAATCTCATATTTCCTAAATAGTCAGGACTTAGTATCAGGTCTCACTTAATTTTAATGTAGAAGACCCTATTGGTTTATGTTTTAAATTTATATTTAGTTTTTTCCTTCAGTGCTGTTTAAGCGAAACCTGTAGACCTTTGTGTCACTTAATACAGCCTACTGATTTCAGTTTAGTTCTCGCTTTTATATAAAACTTCATGATCTTTGGTGACAGACCTTTAGAGCCAGGTGTTCATCTTCCTTTTTCTTAGTTACTTCCATCCCATTTCTGTCTTTCAAATACCATAGCTGGCCATGGCCTAATTGGAGTTCTGCATGTCAGAAATTCTCATATTAGATATCTGCTTTCTCATGGGTAGTAGTAGTAGTATTATTATTATTGGCATTTTTCTCAAACAGGTAAAGTTCCTCCTTCTAATTAGCTTTTGAAAAGCTTCTTGAAGGACCTTTTGTTTCATAGTCAGTTAATATTTATTTCGTTGTATTCTGAACTGGTTGTCTTCTGCTTATCCTGAATCAGTGTACAGCATGTTGCTTAACAGTAGAAAAGAGGGAGCTTTGCTATACTTGATTGAGGACACTAAAAAAAAAAAAGAATAAAATAGAGTGGAGAGTTGCATGCAGTAGTGGCTTTATTGTTCCTTTGCTGCATATTGTATGTCTCTTTTTTTTTTTTTAACGGGAATTAATTTTTGATCTTACAGGTCCATAAATGGAAAAAAAGGGATGAATAATGGTCTTCCCATGTTGTATTTCATAACTGAGCTATAAGATCTGGAAGAAATTAGGTTCTTCAGTAGGATGGTAGAGAATTTGCATGATCATGAACTTTCGTGTAAATGTGCTCAAGGAGCAACCTTTTTCATTTTACTTTGGAAATACGTTTAATTGCTCCAGACTAGCAGTGATTTTTTTTAATACAACGAGATTACTACATTCAAAAGAAGAAAAAAAAATTCTTAGATTGGTCTTTTTTTTTTCTTTTCCTTTTTTTAGAGTTTCTATGTTTGCACATTCATCTGAGCAATTGCTGGGGCATAAAGATAGCCAACGGGAGTCATTGACATTGCTTGATGCTAAAGAATTACTGAAATATTTCACACCAGAAGGGCTACCAGTTGGTGATCTTCAGCCACTACAAATTCCCAAACGGTATGAATCCAGCTTATTGAAACCACTGAAGGCCATACTCAGAACTGATGCAGGGGAATGTGAATAATGCCCAAATGCAAGTCTTAGAGTGGCCTAACTGGATTTGAGTTTTTAACTTGCAGCATCCTTGCATCACATGCCTACCAGTGAAATCAACTGTTAAGGTCCTCCAGTCGGTCTTGCGATTTAGTTCTTTCAGAAGCTGAAGTGGCTGGAGATGACGATGTTGGTCCTATGCATTTAAATAACAAAATAATTACCTGATGCGCAAAAGCATGCCAGCTGACCTTTGCCATGGCTATGCTACAAGCTGCCACCACCATACATGTCCATTTCCAAAAGAGTATTTCTAGCAAAGCAGAAGTTACTGTAGCAGAACTTTAGTTTTATCGGTGTGATTTCTTTCATTCAGTGGAGGGGAGCTAGGTGGGAAGACAAAGTGTGTAAAGGGCAATAGCTGAGCCTATTTAACTGTGTTTGTCTCATGTCGTGCTGGCCCAGCATTCCTATCAATAGTCTTATGTGGTAAAGTGCTCCTTAAAGGAAGCTTGTCTACTCTGACTTCTTTGCAGCTGTTCATCCTTAGTGTCTCTACTGGTAAGTATTAGTGTATTAACCACTGCCTTTTCAGCAGGAAGATTGATACAAGGAGTTAATGGAGTAATTTTCAGTATCTGAACATCTGTTAGACTAAGGCCAACCTGTACAACAGTCAGCTAGTGTTTGTAGAAGCAGAGCCTATACTATTTGTGCAGTGTGTCATAGACTGCTAGGTAAGCAAGACAATCTTTGCAGTCACTGGAGTTATATTTGTTGACCTTTTTAATGTTGAATAGTAGAATGTATAATGGAATTATTGGATACAGCCCTCGATCCTTTTTTAAACTTCATTATATGTAATAAATTAAGAGGGCTTGTGAGAGGGAAAGGTTCTGTAGGATTTTGGAGACTTCTGTAAAATACTTACTGGAGATTTGAAATGAACTTAAAGATGTTCTGAGTGGAGAATTCAAGCAAGTTAGAGAATATGCAGTGAAGATTGAGAGTCTCCCGCAGAGTTGTTAGTTAATGAGTGCTGATGATTTAGGATTTTGGCTATAATGTAAAATATTTTCATTCCAATTAGTTGTGTGGGAAAAAAGTGAATAATTTGTTCACTACAAAAATGGTTTTTTTTAATCCCTGATTTTTCAAAAGCTTCTGGAGAAGCTTTATAGCATAGAATACTTTGATTCTCTTGAATGATTTGCTTTGAACTACAGCTGAGTGAGGTCTGAATTTGAGGGGGCTTGCTTGGATTTGTGCCAATTATTATGAGAAAGTATGATGATCAAACCTTTGCTTTGTAGTACATTACTGTAATGTGAGTCTCTCTCATAACAGAGATCTTGGATATCTAAGGGAAGTATAAAGCCAAAATTGAGATACTGGATAATAAAGCAGACTAAATGTTTTTGCTTGAAGGCTACAAGGTCTGCCAATGACTTATGCCGTACGTGTGTATTCCACTTCATCCGAAAAGAAACCAGAAAACCTATGAAAATCCATAGCTAGACTGTTGTCTGGGAGATGGTGAACCATTCCCTTTCTGCCATACCGGGTTGCTGTTACTGTTGTGTCCAGCAGAACTCTCTACTCCTAGCTGCTCACCCCCCTAGCAGTTGCTCTGACCGGATTCTCTGGGATAATTAGCAGCTTTGCACGGTAGATGTTCAAGCACAGTGACTACAGACCCAAAGATTTTCCTGACCAACAGAAGGAAAAAAGAGATTTTATGAGAGACTGGTGAATTAAAGGAGTTTTCACTTTTTTTTCCATGTTTGAGCTTAAACAGAAGTTTGATAGATTAGAGTTTTGGCTGATAGTCTTTCTAAATTACCATCTTGCTAGATTCGGTATCACGTCTTTCCTGGATGTTTTTCCCAGATAATTTTTCCAGTGGTAATGGTGCAGAGACAGTCTGTGTGAATAAAACTTGAAGCTATGTGTTAAGTTTCAGATACTGCTACATATTGCCTTTCATCTCTTCCCTTCTTTAGAGATACTTGGGATGGGACTTCACAGGGAATGCTAGGACCTGGCAGCAAGCTCTTCCTGTCTGTCTTGCTATGGCTTACTCTGCTGAAATACTTTCAAATACATTCATATGATTTAGTTGCAGAGAGTTACTAGCTGGAATTCAAATATTGCAGGAGACGAGTGGTTAGTTATGAAGCCTGGGAAAGGTGACTGTTAGGTGAGACGACAACGTGAAGCTAAAGGGAGGGAATTCACTGATCATAGCACTGGATTGAGAAACGGGAGATCAGCTCCCGGTTCCCCTCAGTTCATTCTACTACTCAGGTGCCCCATTGTGAAATGGGGTTATAGTTGCCTGGTTTTATTGATAAATTATTTGGATCAGTGACCTCTAAACTCGTTGTAATGTCTAAGAGCTTCTGTAATAATAATAGCTCAGTAGGTATTAGTTGCACTTAAATTCTCATTTCAGTAAAGATTTAGTTTTCCATTGATGCTGTACCCCAGAGGCTTAGCTACAAGACATGCTGTTTTGGTCTTGCTGTGTCAAGGCATTTATTTCTGACTTCTGGAAGTATAATTTATCCTGACTGTAACTAGATAAAAAAGATCTGTATTTTTTTCCTTTCAGTGAAAACGCATTCCTTTTGACACCAGAGCTTACTCCTCGGAAACTCAGAGGTTTGCCTTTTGAGAAAGCAGCTGGATGCCATTATCATGGAGTTGAGTAAGTTCTCTGGCTTCTTTTCCCAAAATTATATTTCAGCTTCTGGTCGAGGTATAATTAGAAACATTTCAAGCAACACGAACATTACTTATGGAAAACTTTATGTATCCTTTTCCTTTGTTGGAACAACTTTGCACATGCCACTTCTCCCTTTCTTACCTTTATTTTATTCACTGGCTTAAATTGCAACACTCATGCCTTAATGGTAATGTAAAAACATTTAAGTTTTTTTTTTTTTCCTAAGTGATACTGCTATAGCTATTCTCAGTGTCTCTGAAAATTTTAATTCAGAATTAGAAGTGGCAAGGGGAAGAGGGTGCGTTAGTACGTATCAAGTCCCTGGAGCAGCACATGAGTGAACGACATATGTAGTTTCTACTTTGATATTAAATTGTAGGCACTTTCAGACTAATAGTCATAAGGTTTTTGAGACCTGCTGCGAAGCTACATGTATGTTCAGGAAACCTGAAAACACCACCAGCAGGCAAGTGTTAGCAGTAAGAATCTTCAAAAGAATCGATGTGGTTAGAACTGTATTTAGTCACAGACAGCCAGCGTTATTATTTGTCAAAGCTTCAGATGGGCAAACATCATATAATGTAGCTGTATAAAAATTGTTTAGAAAAATACAAATATTGTCATTGAGGAGAAGAGGAAAAGGACATACACAAATGCTAGAGTAGATAATTCAGCATAACTCTTCCATGTAGAGAGACTCAGTCTTAACACAGTATATATTAAAAAATGCAGTGGATACCAAGCGTAGGCAGTTCAGTCTTCATGCAAATTTCCATCGCCTCCTAAAAATGCATTTTCAGATTATCAGAATGTGACTAATGATACTGCTGGTGTTTTTTTCCTATCAACTGCACAAATAGTTTGGTTAAGCCTATGTTTAATATCTGGTAATTTTAGCTACGTTCTCTAGGGAAGCGAAGCAGTCATTCTATCTGTTCCGCTATCTGTTTCTTATTCTAAGTGGTAACTCATGAGCCTGTTAGCCTTTTTAGATTTGTAACAAAAGGCACAGACAGGCAACTGGGTAGGTAGGAGAAATGCAGATTTGTCCTCCCTGGTGTGGAAAGAAAGCACTTGGCCATTGTCTGGTGGTATGTGGTAGCTTGCTGACCTGCCTGACCTCAGCAGGGAGTGTGCGTGGGGATTCAAATTAGGCACAGCATAGCTTGTGCTGCCTCTTCTCATAGCAAAATAGGACAGGTACAGACCACAGGGAGGCCTGGGTATTGTGGAGAGGAGGGAGACCCTGGCATGTGAATGTTACAAGGGGAATGTGCTAGCAGTAAGGGAGGGAAGCAGTAGAGTAAGATGGTAGAAACTAGTGTGAACGGGAGGAACCTACACCTGTACAACCAGAATATATTGTAGCAAGAGTGTCATATGGTCTTTTGGAGCAGATGTGTTTTGTACCATGCAGTTGTGATTGCAGTTTCCATCTGCATAGCTCCTGTATTTACATTTGGAAGTAAAGTCTTGTCAACAAAACCAGGAGTAGCAGTTATGATTAAATCAAATTTCTCGTGTAATGAACCTGTGCCAAACATTTGAATCCTGTGTTGCAAAGAGAAGGTAATTGCCGTTAAAGCAGAGTGAGTAAAATGGCAATTTAACTTACAAAGATAAAAATGTTTTTATCTTTGTAGGGGATGTGATTACTCAGGGAACTGAGAATATAAATAAGGAAAATTAAATACCTTGAAATTTGTAACTTAAGAGAACTTACTCTTATCAGATAATGAATTTATTTCTAGTGGAAAGTCTTACTCAGCTGTAGAAATGGATTCCTCGGACTGTTATTAGAAAAGTGAATTTCGCCCTGAATATAAAAACACTCTGAAGAAAGTGGAAAAATCAGATCTAACAATTTAATATGACTCCATGTTAAGAGATAAAAGTAAAGAATATGTCTAGAGTTCCTAAGAGTCAGAAACATTGCTAAGTAGTTTGGAGGGTGGGCTGAGAGATAGCTCACATGGTTTAGAATGCTTGTTAAGAAAAGGACAGAATAATATTGGATAATTCTGTTGTCTTTCCCTGCAGTAGAGGTAATGTAAGTTACTGGGCAATGAAGCATTGGGCTCTTGCAAGGAATCCTGAAAATCATTTATGCAAGAGAAAAGTTAGTTAAGATGCACTTTGGATTGTTGTAATCTCATGAGTATGTTTCACTGAGTTAGCACTGTTCATTTGTTCTCTTTTAGCTCCACCATATTTAATACAGTTTCTTCTTTTGATTTGGTTGATTAAACCAATTATTCTTTGTAATCAATAGGAAGCTGGGAAGCTTGTGCTTGTTCAGTGACACTTTTGTATTTTTAGCATTTAAAAAATGTGAATCTCTCATATAGCAGTGCTTATCTTCGACAAAGCTAAAGGTTGCATTTCCAAAGAGTGCAGTTAGCAAAGAACGTGTACTAAATAGCATTTAAAACACTTAACCACGCCCTATCTTCCTCATACTTACACTCAATTAATACAGTATCACAGCAACCTCGGTTTTGGCACAACCTGGCTCTTCCTAAAATTATGTCAGTGTCGTTGCATTTTGGGATTCCTGAAGTACTCGTAACTTGCAAATTAAGTATACTGTACTTCGGGATGTTTTCTTCAGGCATTTCCTATGTGATTCTCTTATGGCATACGCTCTGAAGAAATCTTGGGTTGCTTTTTGGTTTGGTTTGGTTGGGGGTTTTTTGACTAGGAAAGTTGCATTCTCCCAGGAAGAAATGGAGGCATATTGTATGATCATATTATCACATTAGAGTGTATCATTTTATATATAATAACCTGATATTTTCTAGGTCTCAAAGTTTTGGTGGATGCTTGCAAGGTCTGAGGTCTGAAGATACTGTATTCATTATGGTGTGCTGGGTTCATCATGTATTTGGGTTCAGAGCTATCTTCACTGCTGTTTTATTGCAGTTGCACACTGGTTAGCATGTTCACAGGGGAAACATCTGTTAAGTATGGACTGAATGTGAAAAACAGTAAAATCTAAAATAGAGAGGCTGATGATACCTATGTAACACAGAGCTGACTATAAGGAGCAAAAAAATCCATTGTCAGTATCCTAATCCATCACTTACTGTTCAAGGAAAAAACTTATTTGTAAGACCACAGGGTAAAGACTTACAAATAGCATATGATTCAGCTTCTTCATTGGAGTTAGACTTAAATATGGCTAAATCCATCAGGCACATGTTAATTTACTGGGCTGTTTTAAGGTATCTTTCAGAACAATACACCAAACAAAAAAGTTTTGGAGATTATATGATAGTCAAAAGTAAGTTGTTCTGGTTTTTTTTTCTGATTGCAATAAAGCAGAGACTTTCTCTCACAGATTTCTCACCAATTTCAATTTTAGATATTGTCTAGATAACAGAAGAGCCTTAGAGAGAGATGTGGGCTATGCTGAACTTCAAACTCGTCTGATTCGCTATGAAACTCAGACTACTTGCAACAAAGAGTGCTGCCCTGTGCCATTTGTCCTGAGCCCTCTCCCATCTCCCGCAATCTTGTCAGAGCCTGGAAGTGTCCCTGATGGAGAGTCTTTACAAAGTGAATTCAAAATAGAGGCATCAAGGCTAAAACGCAGATCAAACGACTTGGATTGCTTTTATCCCAAGAAAAGGTAATGCACTGAGTAAAATAAATCTTTAGCATGAAATATTTCAGTAGTCTCTTGTGAAATGCATCTTTTCTTTCATCTTGAAATGTTTTTAGTGAAGCTACCTAGACAAATGTTCTAGTTGTTTAATCCTCTTCTGTAGGTTCTTTTTTTTTTTTTTTCTCAAGTGTGACCTTTCATTGATAGCATTAGATTAATCAAAACCATGCAGCACAGGCAACTTTTATTTAAGAGATTTGGGCTTGTATCTTGCAAAGTCTCAAGCACTTTTGAAAAGATGACAGATAGCCTCATCTAGGAGTGAAATTGTCAGTGCTGTTACAGTACAAATGAACAACTAAAGGTTTAGAAAGCCAAGCACTGTACAAACAGAATAATTGAATTCCTAATCCAAAGGACTGCTGGTATAAGATGACTAGCAAAATTCAAACTTACTGTCAGCCTTGTTTATTAAAATCTTTTCTGAAAGTTTAGTTTTTAAGACTTCCCTTTGTACCTTGTCCTCACTCTGAAGATGCAAATTCTTTGTATCAATAAAAAATAACTGCTATGTAACACTACTTCTGAATTCACTTTTTACTGCAGTATTTCACTTCCTTCTTTCCAGTTTGATACCCTTTGCAATCTAATCCCAGTAAGCTTTTAACAGAGGTATGGTTTTAGGAATATCCATATCTTTTGCAGCTTACTGAATAGTTAGAAAAGAAGATGCGATTGTACTTAGCACTTCATAAATTGGAGTTTCAGAATTACTAATGCTCTTACAGTTGAAGGATCAAGCATTACAGTGTTCCAATAGAATTGTAATGCCCAGCTTCCCATAGTTAAAGATGAGTTGTGACGTTCCTGTAGGGCCAAAAGAAATTAAATAGTTTCAGGAAGTTTTGTCTTAACCTGAGGCTGGAGGCCAGGAAACTCTCTTCTTCCTAGATATCTAGATGAAGTGCCCATATGCAAACCTACCCCTTCTTCCAAAGAGTTTCTCTTCTTAGTTATCTTGTTTCTACAGTTTGTTTCCAGACTTTGAATCAGAGGTGCAATGGTCTACGTATCAGAGACCAAATCAGTCAGTATAGTGTTCTTCTAATACAAAAAATGTTACAGAATAGAACCCTTTCTGCTGTTTTCAGATGCTGTTTGCAAGAATGTCCAGTACTTAATACTCTCAGCAGCAGCCTCTATAGCAGAAACAAAGGCACCAAAAGAGTCAGTACAAAATCTAGTTCTTTTTTTTTTTTTTTTTTTTTTTTTTTTTTCTTTCCAGGCTAACCAAATCTGAGAGTACAGATTCCCTCCTCTCTCAGGCAAGCGGAAGTAGTGGGAGTCACTATACAGTTGCTGTAACGAGGAAGCGCTCTGAAAGATCAGTTTCTTTAGCTTCGATGCCATTGAAACAGCCTGGTCAACCCCACAAAGCAACCACTAAGGTTGGCTCAGCAAGTCGCCTAGGTGCAACCGAATCTGGGACTTCAAAGCCAGCTAAGGAATCGAGATCCCAGAAACACACCAGGGTAAAGGTCTATGTTGTTTGCTTAGTGAAAAAGCATCTGCTTAACTTCTTTCCATGTGACTTGATTGTTTTAATTTTTTAACTCCAAAGTTAGCTGTCTTCATCTCTATTTGTTACTATTAAATTTCATTCTGTTCACTTGTGTAAGTGAATCCTGAAGGCACTGAGGAAAGTGCTGCAGAAGCAAGCAGTGACAAAATTTGTAAGGAGCATTGTATCATGCCCAGGGAATTAAGGCTGAGAGAGGTAACAACTAGGAATGAAAAAGGTGCGAGAGAGGACGCTGCATGAATATTGATGTCGTACTGTCAAAGGCAAGTTGGGATGACCCAAGTAAGCGTAAATTGGTGTGAGTCATTCAGACCTACAGCAAAGTTTAAACATCTAATTATTTTTTTAATATGGATGTGTCAAACAAGGGAATATCAATATAAAGAAGAGGTTTAAACACACATACATACACACACATAGAGTATTTTGGAGAAGAGAAAACCCAAGCCGTTATCAATTTTTTTCTGTCTTCCAAGCCCCATGTGAATATTCTCTGATCTTTTACATTGCTTTGACATGTAATCATTTCCTTAATTTTTGAGATGAAGGAAATGGAAATGGATTGTTAAATAACTCTGCCCAGATTTGGTCAGTAGGTTGATGGCATTTGGCCAATGAATTAAAGACAGAGGCAAGATCAAGAAATATCAGGTGTTCTATTTTTATTTTTTTTTCCCTTCCCTTGGACAATTTTCCGTGCCAATAACTGGGATGAACTTTTGAGTGTGTTTCTATTGTTTCCAAGATGCTGAAGGAGGTGGTTGCTAAGACTCTTCAAAAACATGGAATTGCAGAGGATCACAAGTGCTTTGCATCATGCAGCCAGCGTCTATTTGAGATATCAAAGTTCTACTTAAAGGTAACTAGAAGACACGCTCTTACAGTTGTTTGGTCTTAGTTAAGTGAATCCATTCCTGAATAAAACTTGAGATGGACCATGGGATATTCAGACTTGATTAAGCTAATATTTCCTAGTCGTGTATTAGTAGTGTGTAGAGTGTGTGGATGAACCTTTAGACTTGTCAAATGCAGAACCTGCTTTTACAGTATATTTTGGTGGTTGTGTATTTGTTTTTAAACCTTATAAAGCAGTAGTCCTTTGCGTGAAGTAACATGTTAAAGCAGTGGTCTGTTAGGTAAGGTCATGCTTATACTATGTTGCTTCCTTGGCTGTTGTAGCTATCTCCCAGCCCTAGCTGTGCCAGCTCAGCTTCTCCCTTGTTCGAAGGCTATTGGCTCAACAGGTAGCTTGCACAACTGACTCAGAAATTCTAGTTCCCTGACACGCTCACAGAAGACCGTGTAAATGCATTGTAAATGTGCACAACTATCTAACACTTACTGACTTGGCAGCACTGTGTAGAATTGCATCAACCTCATTTTTAGGAGGAGATGAGAATTCTTTCCCCAGTACCTAGGAGACTGTGAGTCAATGCTCGAGCCCATGTTACTTAGTCTGGGCACAAAATCAAGTTAAATTACAGTACAGGGTGTTTAAAAGCTATTGCTTACAAGCTGAGCTGCTGTTTCTGTTCATTTGCATGCGTTTAGCCTACCACTATTTGTGAACTAATTCAGTTTAGTCAACTTCAGTAAAGGTGATTTAAGCTAAATGAAGTTGCAATTGAAGAGGGCTGAATGCTTATACGGACAATTAGAACATCTTGCTGATCAGCACCAACTTCTTAAATAATTAGAACACAGTTGCACAGTCATTCTGTAAGCACTCCCGAAATCTCCCTGAAATGTGCCCTGAAGGAAGATCTTCTAATCCGAAATCAGAAAGAGCTGCGTCTAGGGATGAGTGAGTAGGGCAAATCAGGTGGGTTCACAGTTTCATTCCAAGTAGAAGAGCAAAAGGAAGGGTCCTGTCCTTCAGAAAGCTGATCTAGAGACAAGTGTAGCAGGATTTTGTTCTCCTGAACTGTCTTGGAGTCCCAAGTCTGTAGGAGCCCTTTGAATCCTTTTTTGTGCTGCCTGCTTCAGAAGCATGATATCATAGGTATCATTTTCCTTTGGAGACAAGTAGTAAGTGAATTTTCTTAGTTTTCCTTTCTCTTTAGGCAAAGTTATGTGCTTGCTTTGTTTAAGAGACTGGATTAGGTTGGGTTAATTGGACTGCAAAACAGACAAGCCATTCTAGGTTTTTCCTTTCTTGCGCTGATTTTCTTTCTCCATGTCCTCTTTGCTGTTCTTTGGCAGAACTCTCTATTGCAGTCTTTGCACACAGTTGATTGGCATGTCTATACGGAAATAAGATTTCAGTCAAGACTATAAGAACTTTGAATATCATTTAAGAAAAAAAAATACATTTCTGGAAGTGTGTGGAAGATTAGGAAAACTGTGACTCAATCATACACTTGAGTACTAGGTTTGGACTGCTGTAGGGAAAGCTGCAACCCATTGGAATAGATTTAGATTATTTCTTTTTTTTAAAAAAAAAAAAAAACAACAAAGTCAAATAATTATTGTGTGGTTCTGAACAAGGTGATAAAAGGGTAACACCCCCCTGGCTGTTAGGGCTCTTAAAATCCAAATTAGAGTGAGCATGAGAGTTTGCTGATTTCTGTGGCTTTGTGTTTTCTGTTTAGGATCTTAAAACTTCTAGAGGACTTCTTGATGAAATGAAGAAAACAGCAAATAACAACGCTAAGCAGGTAAGACCATTTGTTTATTTGTTCCTGTAACTAACCAAGGCTAAATGTAGCTGTAGCAGCTTGGCTGTAGGAGGGTTTGGTCCACAGCTTTAAGATATGAAGAGATGCATTCCTATGGCTGTGGGTCTTATGTCCCTATCTGATCTCACAAAAACTTTCTCTCAGTGAGTAGTCCCATGGCAAAATTTCCAGTTGCATATATTCAGGTTTTAGATGGTATTCTAGTTACAGCTGTCAATGTGATGGGCCACGGTGAGAAATGGAAATGAAGGCAATAAATGTTTCTACATCACTGGGGAAAAAAAAAATGGAGAGATGAGATTTTTCTTCATTTGAGAGAAGCCTGGACCATTAGGGAATTCTTCTTTCCTTGTGTTGAAGAAAATAACATGTCTTTTCAAAGGTTACAAAGCAATAAAGGGATCTATAAAAGGAAATAAATTTCTTAAAAGAAGCAATGAAAATTAGTAATTTAAAGCTTGGGAATAACTGTAGGCACAAGGGATATCAGATGAGCTTATTTGTGTGTAAGGTGGCACTTACGTGAGCAGTAGCACAGAGCAAATGACAGGAGTCAGACTCTTGTCCTCCAGAAATTAAGTAACTCTGATTTAAATTTTGAAAAACATGCTGAAGTGACTCCATGATTTAAAAAAAAAAAAAAAAAAAAAAAGTATTGTGCGTATCTACAGTGCCGTTTTCAAAATCATAAATTAAATGGAAGGATTTGGACTGGGGTACTTAAATAAGAAAACCCAAACTGTTAAGGAAAACTGCTAGATCGCCATAGAATTTATTCTAGGAGAGCAGTGTTTATTGTGTTCTGTGCTGTGTTCCCTTGTGAATTGCTTCCTACAGATCATGAAGTTTCAAAAACGAGGTGGGTTGTGATGTTTGGTGTTGAACTGGGATATTGTGCTGATACACTGCTTCTCACCACCATCGTTTGGGGAGGCCAGTTGGTAGTTTTATGTATGTTTGCTGTTGGCAAAGAGCAACAAATTATTGGCAAATATTATTATTGGCAAATAATAGGGGATCTCTTGAGCTGGCCCCTTTTCCCTGTATTAGCGAATACTTTGAAACTACCTGATAAAAATATAATTGCACAGGACTAGTCAGTTGTCTGAACAACTACCTTGTTGGGGAAACAGCAGTAATAATGGTGGCAGATACAGCGGTGTACAAATTGTTCTTTGTCCTTTCTTTAACGGCTTGAGGAATTTTTTGTGCTGGAAACACTAGCTGTGGCGCATTGCGTGTGCACCGTGTTGCTAGTACGCGGAGAGAGCGGGCTGAAGGAGCTCAGTTCAGGGGATCTAAAAATGCCTTTTTCTAAAGACAAGGCATTCTGTAAAATTAAATACAATTCTTGGGTAAGGCTCTATCCTCTCAGTTTATTAACAACTCTTTCTCCTTTTGAATTAATTACTTTTAAATCCTGTTTAGTAAACACCACACAGGTGGTGGCAAAGGAAGAATTGATCAAGTGTATGAGATGTTCTTAAGTTGCTTTCAAGAACTGAAGTTATCTAAATTGTTTGTTTTCTCATTTGTTTTCCCAGGTGATTGAATGGGTTTTGGAGAAGACTGGCAAGTAGAGGTACTAACTGGATGCTGGTCGCTCCTTCCTAGAAACTGCGGAGAGCGAGTGCTTCTGATTGTAAGAAAAGCGTTGTGGTGCCTAACACACGCATGCACATATCTGCACACCAGAAGGACTCTGGGCGGTGTAATTGTATAGGCTCAATTGCAAGCACAGTAGCATGTTTTGAAACTTTTTATACTGAAAGTTTTAATTTTTTAAAAAATGCAAATGAAAAAAGGTTTTATTTTATATGCATATTTATTATGTTTCATTGATAAAAGGATATAGCTTGACTTGGTTTGATGAAGCTTTGTATGTTTTTCAACCTGTATATTTATTTTTTTATGTGAATAAAAAACCCACCAGATCTAGTTTTAATAACAAAACTACTTTGTTTTACCTTTTTGTGTGAAGACTTCTGTTCTATTTATTACTACTTGCTGTTGTATAAACAGGTGTTTACAGCATCAACCGTTGACATTTTATAGAATAATTAAGAACAGTTCCTATCCTGCAGGTGAAAGCAAACGTAATTAGAATTTGAGTCACAATGATCTCTATGTTGTAGTATAAGAAAAGAAACAAATAATGTTTTCTGAAACTTGATGCAAGGTCCCATTAAAGAAAGGATCGTTGTTTTACAAGCTGAATTTCCGGTATAATTTCATGTGTGCTCGGTGTAACACTCCTTAGAAACAATTCATAACAGAGTTCTGAGATTTCTTTTCATGGGGGAGGAGAAGATCAAAATGATAGCAGTGATGATGATTGTGAGAGCTGTGGAAGAGCTGGCATGCTACGGTGAAGTGTAATGGGAAGAAGAATTTCTACCCGAGGTGCAAGCACAGTAAAATACTAAATTCGGCCTCGGTTTGCTTAAGTCTCAGGCACGTACCTGGCTTGTACTAGTGACTTATTCAAGTTAGTATTCTGTTGAGATGAGGTGTTCCTACCAAAGCAAGTACGTTTTACAGCTTTCAGCATAAGGATTTCCTGGTCATTATATAAGCTAACATGATTGAAATTGATAGAGATGCAGTGTTGTTGTTTGCTATATTCTCCTGGAAGAAAAATGGATTAAGCAATATTAATATGAACGAAATTTAATATTATGAAAAAGTAATTGAACTAATCCATGTGTAGGTTAGACTTAACACTGTAAAATCTACTCATTCTCTAAAGAGCCGTCCTGATTTTGTGATGTTATTCATTGCTTAATTCTATTTCGTGTAAAGCCAAGCCCTAAGGAGGTTTTTCGTGTCTAACAGGATCTTGCCTTTACCTCTTCTGTTCCTTTGTTCCAGGGGTACTGTTCCCCTGAACTCCACAAGACCTTTAACGTGGGGGTGTGCTTGGTTTAACCGCCCTCTGAGCGGCAGTAGGAAGGCTACCTAGCTGGTTTACGGTGACAATAGCCTCTAGCGAGTACCACGTGCGTCTTAGCCCAGGAGAAACACAGCGACTTAGGAGCGGGATTACATTTGTCTGCAAAATCCCACACATCCGTAGCATCCAGGTTTTACTGATTTGATGACATAGAAATGCAACGAAGGTAGATATTTAAATAATTATTTAATAAGTGCATGCACGAAATTGCTCTGATGTATTGAGTATGGCTCACATTTCTTTGCATTCAAGACAGAAAACAAGAAATTAATCAAGACGTTAATCTTCCTTAATATTTAATATTGAATAAAGAAAGTCTCTACTTCCAAATAGAGAGAGAAAAGCCGTAAGTTATGATCTGGTATCTTCAGCCTGAATGCTGATACTTTTGTCCAAATACTAAAGCAAGCCACTGCAAGTTGTATTTCCAGCTTAATTTGGGGGGCTTTTATATACTTGTAATTACAAAAGCTTTGCAGTTAATAAATTACGCATAAGTTGATAAGCAAAAGTACAGAAACTTTACATTTCATAAAATACTTGAGGGTAGGTACCATGAGCAAAGAAAATCCCTTTCGGGAAAGTAATTAATACTCTTTAACTGGCTTTCTTGATGAAAAATTATCTGCATGTATCTGTAGAAGGGCTTCCATAAAAAGGTGCTTTTCAAAATTATTTTTTATTATTTTCTCATTCCTCCCTCACCTCTCTATGGCGTCCATAGTGAGCCCTGGACTTGGATGCTAACTCTCTTACTTCAAGTAGAACCCAATGGTTATTGTTTTAATTAATTCTGTAGACCCAAAGGCTGGCCTGAAATAAGCAGCAGGAAAGCAGCTACGGAAACATAAGCATTTTTTGATGTATTGTTTGTTTGCGTGATTGCTGGTGCTGAACTAATACAATGCTGCCCCTGCCTCATTGGCTCTTTGTTACTATGTTGGGGTTTTTCAGGGTAAGTGATAGCTGGTGTGTTACCATGGCTTAGTAACACTGCGCCCCATTTGAGCTGTGGTGACTGCCCTTGTCCATGCTCTTAACCCACAAAAAAGCATGCAAAATAATTAGACGTGGTCTACCTTAACAGCGCTAAACCAAATTATCTTATGTCTGTTGTGGTTCAAAAACCCCACGCTGCGAGTTCCCGCGGCTCAGCTAACATGGTGTGACTTGGGTGATGCAGAATGCAGCATCGCCCTTTGCCGCTGAACTTCCAGTTATTTCCTTGTTTGCGGCTGCTGAACCCCAAATCCAGTCTGCCCTGTGCACGCCGCGGGTGCTTGCTGTCACGTTTCTGCAAGTCAGGATAGAAGTCATATTCGCCAATACCCGTTCATGGCTTACCCATAACCCGTCTGATGCGCTTAGACAAGATTGGGGTAAGACAACACTGATGTGGTTGCGATTACTGGTGATGCGATTACTTCTAATGCTCATCACGCAATTGCTGTAGTATCGCTGGGCTACCACAGAACTGAACTTGGGTACAATGCTTCTCCAGATTCACTAACTCACTTTTCCCAGTTCACAGGTCTCCCTTGGGATTTGTTTTCTAATGCCTCTAATTATTTACACAAGCACTGAGATTCTGATGAAGGAAACAAACTGAAAAGCTAATCCGATGTGGACAAAGTAGCTGGTATGTTCACAAGAGGTTGTAATCTTGGTTACTTAAATATTTAATGTTTTTCCCCTCATGCTTTTAAACTGAACTTTTGCCCTGGTTAATCTAGGGGCTCGCTTACATCAGGCAGGCTGAGTTTCTCAAAATTGTGCTACTATATTATCAATATCTGCTCTTTAAAATCAAAGTCACCACTGAATTCAAAAGTGTCCATTTTAGATACAATTCCCAATTACTTTATAGTAATAGTATATACAGTAAGAGGGGGTGTGTATATGTATAGTAATATATAATATGTACTATAGTAATAGTGTGTGTGTGTATATATAGTAAACAGCCCCATTAAACAGCCAGTTACAAACCTGCCAGTTTGACTCTTATGAAAAGTAAGATAAACGTACAAATCAGTGATGGTATAACAACCTGGAGCACATCATTTGTTTGGGCTCTGATTCTGCATCCACGGGAACCAAGGAAGCTCCATTAACGTTTAAACACGGGTAAGAGGGCACTGAGAAGTCTTGCAGATGGAAATCGGATCAACCTCTGCTTCGAATCAGCTGTGCTCCCGAACGCGGCGAGCTGGATAGAGCGTGATCCCCCGCCCTGTGGGAAGAAGGAATACTTACCTTCTGCAGAACGAAAACACTCGTTTCATTATTTGGAAAAGACCGATTCTAATGATGTTCACGGTAGCGATTTACTTGGTAGTGCATAGAGTTGTGTTCTCATTATAAAGTACCTTGAGATGCCAGTTCCACTTAAAGAGCAAGACTCTCAGGAAACACCCGTATGCTTCCCTGAACGCAATCAGATCAGCTTTATTTTCTTTTATTTTTTTTTTTTTTTAACAAACATTAGATCACATTTTTCCAGTAACATATATGTTCCAATATGTATCCAAGTCTTTCTAACGGTGAAGCTGCTATACAAACTTTCTGATCAGACCGTTCCGTTTACCGTCAGTATTTTGTGAAAAGAGTGAAACTCGGGAACACCCGTTTTGAGGGTTTCCGTGAGGCTGGGCTGCCGTACCTCGGGCCAGACTGAAAGAACAGCCTTAAATTCCCCCAGTTAGCTTTTCCGTTTGGGCCACTAAGGGAAGAATTAAAGTAGAAGGGAAGAAAGCCATCTTTTTTTCCATAACGGTTTGTAAGATAAGCAAGGCATGTGTTGGCCTCACTCCTTCAATGCGGAAGCAGAAGTTTCTGCTCTTTTTTTTTTATTTTATTTTTTATGACTTCTGTGACCGCCCGGTTAAGTACAAGCAACAGAAAAAGCACGGTAACTTCAGCGGGTGGGTCCGACCGGCCTGCCCCAGCCCGGCCCTGTCGCCTTCCAGGACATGCCAGCCGCAAAAAAAAAAAAAAGCCATGTACTTGTGCTGGCAGCCCCAGCGCCGCTGTCACGTAACACTGAGCTTACTTAACAGAAAGCCCCCGTGCGCCACTGACAGGCCGTTATTACTTTTTTTTTGTTTTCAGTTTTTAGAAGTCATTCCATCAATGCGATGAATAGTTCTCTCAAGTAACTGAATCCTTAACAGAATGACTGAGGCTTAAAATGTGTTTTTCCCCAGCCCAAATCTAAAGGACGGCCTTCCAAACAGCTTGTTTGGGTACAAAGTAAGCTCACCTCACAAAAATCCAATAAATGACTTTATTAAATATATTCTTTTCCTCTAAAATATAAATATTCACTATACTCTTATAAATGTGGAGTAGGTCCATATTTCATTTGTCTAGCCCATCCAAATATGAATCAGTCCAAAATCTGAAAATGAAGAAATAGCATCTGTAATTATCATTATTTTTTCTATAAATATATATAATATGAATTTTCTTTGCAAACTGTTTAGTTATTCACTTATACTTCATATAGTACTGAGCACCTTAGATTACATATTGTGTCATTTGATTGTTGGTACTAATATAGGAATTTGTAATATTTACAATGCACATACATAGAATCATAGAATCACAGAATCGTTTAGGTTGGAAAAGACCTTTAAGATCATCGAGCCCAACCGATAACCTAGCGCTGCCAAGTCCACCACTAAACCATGGCCTAAGCACCACAGCTCCACGTTAGGTGTAACATTCCAGGGATCTGCGAGTGTTAAAGGAATACGGAAATAGTGCAGTGTATCATTTACGTACGGATTTATCTGCCCCACAGCATGCAAGTTTTCACTTTAACCTTAGGAGCTTTTACAGGAGCCTGCGTCCAAATTTTTATGTGATACTTTGGCACAGCAATATTAATGTCCTGAATCGCTTTTTAAAATCTTCACACAGCGGTTTACTTGACGACGTGATGCTCAGAGACCCAGCCCCCCAGCGTACCGACTGCTCTCAGCTTCTCCAAAGATCTTCTAGAAGCTTCCGAGCCAAAGGAGACCCAAGTCACCACCACGGAAAGTTACGTGACCGGCAGTGGTCGCTAAGTGAGAAATGTCCGTGTGGCAATCATCACTAAGTTACGGAACGCGTTGTCTCCCACCTTGTGGATTTACACGAGGAATTAATTTTTAAATGCAAGTATCATGCCAGTAACAACCCAGTTCACAGCTGGGTGCATCCCCTCCCAGGCTCGCTTTTGTCTGGTGAGAGGTGCTGGGAGCAGGGCTGCTCTTCCCAGTGGCGATTTAGCTGCTCTTCTTCAATGATTATTTTCTGTGTTTGTGAATTCAGCCCATCATCTTCTTCTTAATTTTTTAATTGGTTTTGATGATTAAGATACCTATGGAAACCACCATGAACTAATTCCTATGCTGTCAATAAGCAACATGACTTATGCTTAACGCTCAACCAAACTGTGTTTTTAATTTTCCTCTTTGCCAGCCAAGTGATGCTAAGTTGAAACTTATGTGCTTTCTCAAGAATAACAGAAGTGGTGTAATATGACAAGTGAACTTCCACAAACTTTGGATTTATTACTTCCCAGACAGTTCCTGTCCTTCAAAGTGTGAATTTAGGGCAAAACTCTAAAAGCAAACAAAACCCCACCCCTATATGAAGCAGTTCTGTTACAAAATAAGAGCAACATAAATGTCGTCCCTGTTCTGCTTCTCTCTGTTCTCCCCCAACCACATGAAGCCAATTTAGCAGTTCCAGGTGCAAGCCGTGTGTGTCATCTCTGAGGGTGAAGGTCAGTGTTCCCACCTGCTGCCCGCTTTGTGCCCAGCCGAACTGTGAACAAGGCCAAAACTCAGGGATTCGCACGTTTCGAGTTAAAACAGCAAGCTGTGGTGCGAAACAGAACTAGTAGTTATGGGTACCGAGGTGAACGTCTTATGTTTCAGCAGAAGAAATAAATGTGGACTTGCCAAGTCCCGCTCGTAGGAGCAGCTCCTTCCATATTAAGGCTTTTCTGGCACTGCAGCTCCTATTCCTGCCCCGGTGCGGTTCCTCACTGTTGTGGAGCTGCTTGAATAACTTTTCTGATCTAATCTAGAAAACTCAAAAAAAAAAAAAAAAAAAAAAAATCAAGTCTTTCTCCTTCCTCTCATTTGTTCTTCTCTCAAGACCACCCAACCGGCCTCGGCAGAGCTGAGGGGGCGACTCAGTTGGGGTAGGAGGACAGGAAGGTCAGCACAGCTTTCGGCTGGAGAACTCTGCTGGGGAAACGGGCTGGCAGAAGCTTCGGTCACGCTTCAACACGGATTCAGGTAAGGCGAGGACGCTCCTACCTACGCCCCGCTGACAGCTGGCTCTCCACACCTCACTACAGCTACTCTTGCTTTGGGTCCATCGCTAGGAATGTACGCGGGATGTCTTTATCATTTAATTTGAAAGTGCCCCTCGGCAGGGACCCCCCAGCTGCTCGCTGACCGCAGCTGTATTGCTTTAGCGCATCCTACTCAAAGGCGCATGTTTGCAATGCTCTGCTGGACATTCAAGCAACAGGTTCTGACAGCGCTCCAAAAGAAAAATCTGCTGTAAGTGGTGCACAGGTTAGAGCAGAAAAAATATTTTACTTTTGGGTGGTGGGACAATCTTGTTTGGAGAACAACTACTCAACCAACCTTGAGCTTGCAACCAACCCCTTCTCTTGTCTGCTTAGCCCTTTACTTATTCTATATAAACAAGTACATTGAAATAGGCACAATTTATGATTCTGAAACATTTACACGTATGGTACTACATGCTTTTACTGTCTCACATGGGATTTTGAAATCCCATTATTTACAATGAAATCCACCGTTTTACTTGTCATGCCACCTCTTTAGCTGATCAAAATGAAACCTGGGCCTTGGAAGACTGCAGAAATGACCAAGGCCCGGCACTGAACCCCCGGCTGGTGTATGCTGCTAGCTGTACGGGTTGCTGCTGTTGACTGTATTCAGATTAGCATGGTCGCTCCATCTTTCTTTGAAGAAACAGATGTGTCCCACTTATGCCACCAAGCCAAGTCTTGTAATCTTTGCTGACAGGAAGGAATGAATGATGAACACAATTGGTTTTGGACAGGAATGAAGGTCCAGTTGCTGTAAGTACAGAAAGAAATCAAGTTGAGAATGATTAGATTAGATTACAGCTCAAATAAGCAATCATTTACGGAGTACTTGATTAACTGCTGCCTGGTATTTTCAACAGGCTTCTATTAATAACAACCCTTTATTACAACATATTGTCCTTCCTTTGCATACAGCTGCAAATATTTAGGTTACTAAAAGTAAGTAATAAGCATCTTGAGAGCAGACGAGAGCCTGGTGCCTCTGGGCTTGCATCCACCTGGGTAAGCAGCAGAAAACAGGGTCAGATGCTGCAAGCAGTTTTCCAAGAGTTTCAACCCCTCCATCTTTTCAGGCTCTGTTTTTGACCAGGGATGGCGGTGGGACTGCTGTGTCCAACACCCAGTGCATCTGCTGGTGGTCACAGCTGAAGCCAGGACACCGCATCTGCAGCTGATGCTGCACGGTTGCTCCTCTGTTCCCGCAGCCGGCAGTGAGACTGAACTGAGAGGGTTTTTTTCTGTAGTTTCGGTTCAGGTGATCCCACCACGTGCTTGCTAAGCATGACAGACTTGTCAGTGGGGACAGCAGGTTCAGCTCTAGGTTCACAGCAAAACAAACCAGATTTGCCATTCCACCAGTCATGCATCAACTTTATTGAGAGCTAGTAACAAATTCCCTCCTGAAAGCCTGACAATAAGCAGTTCGCCAAGTATATGTTATCAAAGGTGATGTGAAAAATTAAGCACCCAACGTGCTCAGGAACTGCTGAAAAATTTGACAGGAAAGACCATGTTTTCATGCATAATTTATGGTATCTAAACTGCCTGTAGGAATAAGCACCTTATTTTTAGGCATTGTGACAGCTAACTTTTAGAGGCCTAAGCAGTTTGCACTACAGCTGTAGTCTTCAATTTTTTTCATCAACTAGATGTTCAAAAATGTCTAAAGACATAGCTTGTTGTGATAACATAAAGTCCCTATGTGTACATTGGAATTGACAATATCTCATTCTCAAGTTCTTCCACCTGCAATCAATTAAAAAGTGAAATGGATACATATAAAATTTCCAACACCTGGCTATTTAGAGATACAATTTGTTCTTAAATGTAAGAAATCTTTCATCCCTCTTTGCATGGTTTTAGCATTTTATCTCTCTTTTTAGTTTATCTCCTTCTAAAGCCACATCGTCATGCTGTGCTAGAAAGCACGGCGTCTAAATACTGGTACTGGAACCTGGTACTGGCCAGCTGTCATTAGAATAGAATAGAACAGAACTGAACAGAATATTTCAGTTGGAAGGGACCTACAACGATCATCTAGTCCAGCTTCCATTAGTGCTTCTCCACCCCCACAGCCTGAAGGACCACCGAAGAGATGGTAACGTGCATCCCTCTGCTAAACGCAGTACTTACAATTTCTCCATCCTTTCCTCCAAAGTCTAAATAAAGCATCCTTATCCCGTCATCTGAGGACATTTTCAGTTTTTCGTAGGGATATTGTGCAATTGTCTTAGAGAAGGCACCATCTTGTGGTTCGGTTGTAAGAGAGAACCCATGTTCGTAATGGATGGTCAAACGGCACTCCTGGCTTTTATATGTGCAAGCTGAAGAAGGAAACAAAATTTAGCCTGTAACGTTCTTAAAGGCAACAAATTCCATTTGGCTGCAGATATCTGTGTTTTACATTCGATCTCAACGCTGTCTCGCAGAAACTAACCTTTCCTCAAACTGGGCTAATCATGCCCTAACTGTAAACCTGCAGATTTGGAAAAACAACGGAAATCTTTCTGTTGTGCAAGGTCCAAGCAAGGTTTGTTAGTTCTGGTGTAAACACACAGACTAAAATTGTGCTTGGCAGCAGCAGTACTGATGTCACTCCTTTCAGTTATTCGCTGCATTCCTCATGTTGCAGCGTACATCTACGTGCTGCCCAAAAACAATCTGCTGAAGGTTACGGTGGCTCAGGCTGACATTTTCTCCTTCCAAACCTCGACAAAGTCACACCTACTCTTCTTCTTACGTCTGACAGACATAGCCAAAATCAATAAACGCGGTGCACAACACACGAGAAAATTAGAAGCTGTAAAGGGTTTCCCTAAAGTATTTTGACAAAGATGAAGACACTCCTGAGTCCTCATTAGTGTCGTGGTAATTGAAAAAGGGCCCGAATAATTGTATATAATAGCTACTGCAGCAGAAAGTCTGCATCTTCCCCTCAGCTTGGAAACATAGGCCATGATCCAAATTAAAAAATGAGTAGTTTAGGTGTTCACATCCCAAATTCTCTTTTCCACCACTTTCCTGTGAACAATTCTGCCAAGAAGGGTCCTTGGCACTGGGATAAAAGCACCGCGATAAAAGAAGGGGCTGATGCCCTCCTGCATTTGAAAAGAAAGGCATCCATGGCACTGGGCCGAGATGGCGTGCCCTCGAGGTGGTTCCCACTGAACACTCCGGTTGGTTTCCATGTCAGAGGCCCTCGCGAAGACGCCTGAGCCTCCTGCGAGGAGCGGGGCCTGGCAGGCTACGGGCAGGCGTCCCCGTGCTCAGCAGCATGGGGCTGTGCCTGACGGCTTCACGAAATCAGAGCTGCCCTTCGTCATGGAGCGGATTTGTGCTTTGGCTCTTGCTCTCACGTTTTTAGGCAATGAGTGGAGATAACGTTCAACTTTAACAGCCTTGTCAACTGGACAACTAGTGGGGGAAGGACTCCCAAATTCTGGGGGTGCTCAAGGGAAAGACACAGCCTCAGAGCTCCGGAGCTAGCAGCTACCTGGCCGAACGGGACATCACTCCAGAGCATCTGCAGCCGATTGCTTTTATTCCAGTTGATTTTGCATGTACAGAAGGGCTGAGAAGTGACCCCCTGGTGTTCAGGGAGGGAAATGACTAGCAATCAAAATGTGGCTACTGGACTGGTTTGTATTTTTTTACTCTTCTCAGGTGTGCAGAGCTGGGTGAATAGATGACCAGTTCACGCTTCTGAATGCGCCGGTCCTCCTCTGCCTCCCCCCTCTGCAGGAGAAACTCCCGCCCGGCTCTCAGGAGTCTCCTCAATCTCAGAAAAATGCTCTTTTCTGTGGGTTTCTGGACAAACCTCTGACGATCACTCCTCCACGACATGCAGCCCTTTATGGCTGACTACAGACTTGTGTCTGAAACAACACACCGAAAACAAGACCAAAAGTCAGAATGACAGTGATTGTGTCACTGGCCACAGGTACCACACCAGCTGGGACTGGCTCAGAAACCAAGGGGACAATATTTTAAATACATAGAACCCTAAATACGTGCATTTTTTAAAATCAATCGCCTCTAGCAGAAGGAGCTTGAACTACCCCCGTGTGTCACAAGGAGGTGTGGAGATGTGGCGCCGCAGGTGTTACTCACATGTGGTGATTTCTGTGATGAGCTCTGCAGAATTGTGGCAGCCCTGCACTACGCTCCTCGTCCACAGTGAGAGGTCTCGGCTAGTCTCCGTCCTGAACAGATGGGTTTCAATCCCTTGCCTTGTACCGGTACGGGTTGCAAAAGACAAATCCACCCCCGACTGCGGTGAGCCTTTTCCTGGGCCAGAATGGACCAACCTGCAATCGGATTTGAAAAAACGTCAGGGAATTATAACGGTGACACAGTGCACTGCGCCAAAATCCCCCTCGAGCACAGCTCTGCTCTGTACGTTCCTAAATGCATGTGGTTGGGAGCACAAGAACTCGCATCTCCTCCGTATTTGAGCCTAAAGTGACTCCTGGTGACGCGCAGGAGAGTGAAGGTCCAAAGCAGTGAGTACTGAAGCAGCTGGACATGCAGGTGATGAAGGGCATGTCCCAGAGGGCCCTAAATTCCTAATGGACTGTAGAAAACACCCCTTCTGATACGGAATCGAGAAAAAACACCAACTGGTCCGTGGTGATGGGGTTTGGTGGACAGATACAAGTGCTCGCTCAGATGAGGCAGCTGAATCCAACTTTCACTGTCAGGCTGCAGTTGCCATAAAGCTTAAATACCTGCAGACAAATTCAACAGTAAATGCTGTTGGATAAAGTAAGAAGTTCTGTGAAATATGCAGATGCCAAAGTACTGCCTTGTGCATACTTTTCCCATAAGGAACCTGAAAAACACAAAATGCTGCAGCTATTTGTAATCTGAAATTCTCTCACATTTTGCTGCAATTAACATTTTTTTGCCTGGCATCAACAGCTGATCTCCCACAACCAGGAAAGGTTTGTTCATCTGGGCAAACACTAATTGCAGGGAATATTTTTGAGTGAGAAAATCAACACCTCATAATATTTAATTCTTCTTTAAGACTGCCCTTTTGGGTTTTTTTCCTGCAGAAGTGCGGACAATGAATACAGAATTCGCTCAGGGACATGACACTGATTCAGATGAAAATAACAGTAATCCAGAGGAGTTCATTGCACTTTGAGACCCAGGCAACAACCCTCTGAGGGAGGCACAAAACGAAACCACAGAAATTCTTCTGAAAAGCTTATTTCCATCATGTGTCTCCTGTTTCCCTTTCTATAGGCAAACAGTATACTTCATATGAGACTAGGACGTAAGTATGTAGCATGGTAGTAGAATACTTGCGCTGAAGCATAAAACATTAGATTATGCTGATCATCTACTGAATGCTAATTCACCGTCAAATTATTGTTTTGCATCTAGAAGAATAGTTGCCTGTTAGCTGACACTGTAGAAGTGTGCCATCAAACAGAGATGTTAAGAGGAAAAAAAGCAGAAAGGAAAGAAAAAGCACTTTAGCTTTGCAGTTATTGAAACACTAACCGTAGGGCACCTGAAATTTTCCCCAGTTCCCTGGCAGCTCATGCTGACATTTGGGATGTGCCTTGTGCTGAACAGATGCGTCCCTCTTTCCCACCCCACTAGAAGGTTTGCAAGATTTGTTCATGCTCAGGTTTGTGGTGTCTTCCTTAGGATTTTGAGCATCCGCTTTGATTTTACGGTCCCAGGAGGTCCCAGAAGGCACGGGGCAGAGTATCCCAGGCAGAGCTGCCCTGCCCTGTGTCTGGGCAGGAAAGCCTCTTCCAGAGAGGCACCACCACTCTCTCCAAATGCTTTTTTTGCCTGCAGAAGGGCTGTGTTAACGCCACACTCAGCTTTGATACTTGAGGCCTTTTGTATCAGGAATAGTGTGGCCAGCAGGACCAGGGGAGTGATCGTCCCCCTGTACTCGGCACTGGTGAGGCTGCACCTTGAATCCTGTGTTCAGTTTTGGGCCCCTCACTACAAGAAGGACATCGAGGTGCTGGAGCGTGTCCAGAGGAGGGCAACGAAGCTGGTGAAGGGTCTGGAGCACAAGTCTTATGGGGAGCGGCTGAGGGAGCTGGGGTTGTTTAGCCTGGAGAAGAGGAGGCTGAGGGGAGACCTTATCGCTCTCTACAACTGCCTGAAAGGAGGTTGTAGCGAGGTGGGGTCGGTCTCTTCTCCCTAGTAACAAGTGATAGGATGAGAGGAAACGGCCTCAAGCTGCACCAGGGGAGGTTTAGGTTGGATATTAGGAAAAATTTCTTCACGGAAAGGGTAGTCAGGCCCTGGAACAGGCTGCCCAGGGAAGTGGTTGAGTCTCCATCCCTGGAGGTATTTAAAAGATGGGGAGATGTGGTGCTTAGGGCCATGGTTTGGTGGTGGACTTGGCGGCGCTAGGTTAACGGTTGGACTCGATGATCTTAAAGGTCCTTTCCAACCCAAATGATTCTATGATTCTAACTGCACCCCGGGGCAGATTTTGCAGTCGGGGAGTCAGCAGCAAACAAACAGCCCAAAAACTTTTATTCACTGATTTGGCACGAGGAGGTGCAAACTCTGAGGAGAAGCTGCATCTTGATAATTAAGGCAGGAGATCAGGAACTGAACTCTCCAGTGACTTCTGCTGCTGCCTGACCCTGTCCAGTCACTCAGGCGCAGGCAGGGCCACCGCTCTCACGCTGCCTTTTGCTGCCTGGGGGGCAGAATGGAAGGACAACTGCAGGAAAGCAGCCTGGAAAATCACCTCAAGTTTGTCATTAAAAATAAAACTATCCCAGCTTCTCCTTGGGTCATCCCTTCTCTTTTATACAGTGCTCATCAGCTGTGCTAAAAATTGTTTTCTCATACTTGTGATACTGAATATGTGACAGCCAGGTGGTTCCAATGTTTTATTTCCTTTCAAATCCACCTCCCCGCTCCCCTACGTCTTCAGGCTTTATCCATAGCACTGGCATTGTAGGGTTTTTTTAGCATATGGATAGAATGAAGATGTACTTTACAAATTAAATTATGCAGACACATCCAACACGAACATTGTTTCTTGCCCACCTTCTCATTTCCATTATCCCCTCATTATTAACAATTAATTCTCACTATTTAAAAATCCTTTTCTATCATGCAACTCCAGCCTGTGCTTTGGAAAATCATGCAGTTAAATATGAACTAGACAAATATGCAGGGGAACATTTGATAGTATTTAGCCATGAGCTGTCAGTACTGTTGTATTTGGGTACAGGTCAAAGGATTCTCAAGCTTTAATAAAGCTGCATTCACGTGAGCTGTTTCATTTACATAAAAGATATTTGCTCCTAGAGACCACAAAAATACCTTAAAAGGCAAAAAATAGTCTTAGAAACTTCACAAAAGGCTTTCCCTCGCCCCCGCCTCCCGTCGCTCGACCGCAGCGGAGGGTGTGTGTGCTGCACGCTGCACCCCACAGCCGAAAAGGCACCCCAGGGCCGGCTCTGGTAATATTCAGCCGCAGTCCCTGAAGGTTACTGGGCTCCGTGGAGGTTTCTGAGGTGTCTGGGAGCAGGCAGGAGCCTGAGCACGCTTCCCTGGAGCAGCCAGAGCCGCAAGAGGGCAGGAGAAGGTTGGTCACGATCAAGTCTTTGCACAGGGTGTAGATAGCAGGCAGTGGCTGTAAGACACAACTCCTGGCATGCTCCAGGGAGCCACTTCTAATCTTCTCTAATTTCTCCCTTGTCTCTCTATGTTTTGGGGACCTTTTTAGCATTATTCTTTGCAAACGTGTGATAGCAAGATGTGTACGGTTCAACTTGACGTGCTGGTGCTGGGTGAGACTCACTGGGACCTGCTTCTCATTCTAATGCTAAGAAAGGAATTTCAACCATTTACTGCAACAGCAAAATCTAACGGCCTCTTCAAAAAGGACAGCGCAACCAGCACTGACATTCAAAGCAAGTCTTCAGCTGCTCATTTGAGATTTATCTCAGAAGAGGCTGTGATACAAATGCATCAACAGTCATGCAGCTCTGCCCAGCAGAAAGCCACCATCATCTGACCTTTCTTATGTTGAAGCCACTCCTTGCCCCTGACTTAGCATTTGAAACCTGCTCTGGAACGGCTATACTCTTTGGAAAGCTATGCGCAGGCCCTCATTCATCGCAGCTCCGCATGGAGGGAGCCACAACCACCCCCGCTGCCCTGGGAAGACGAGCGGAGAACTTGCACCACTTGCACGCCATCTGATACACCTTCCCTGGGGTGCTCAGGGACCCCAGTGCTCTCCGCCTGCCCCTCTCTCCACTTGCACAGATGACTAATCAGTGCCCAAACTCCTTTCCCAACTTGCCATGGCATTAGCTACCAAACTGCTTTAATATTTTCTGGTTACAGACCTCAGCTTCGCACAAAAGCTACTTACCTGATCTTTAATCAGAGTCCAACATAGGCTGCTTCTTTTTTTTTTTTCATTTCATATCTGGCTACGATAGATAACACAATTTGATTGCAAACATTTAAGATGTAATTACTTAAGCCCCATTCCCATGCTAGAGGGAGGCACTGTTATTCAGGCATAAGGAAACACTGAAACAGAGATTATGACAAACAGGTCCTTGGAGTCAGGGCTCCGAGCCAGCTGCTGCGCCTCCCGGTGCAGAGATTTAAAGGAACAACTTAAATCTCCTGATCTCAGTTTTATTTGAGCTATTACTTATATTCCACACAAAGCTGGGAAAGACTGACTGGAAAATATTTTTAGGTCTTAATAGCATCCATAGGTTGAAGGCAAACTTATCAACAAACAGAAAGGGCATGTTGCAATTCTGCTGTTAAAATACTGTAGGAAGATTGTAATCCTTCTACCACTTTCCAATTTTCTCTGCTCATTATGTCTTGGGTAGATTAAGCATGACTCTGTACAGTATCTGGCACTGAAGTTTTCCAGTTTCAGCATCTTTTCAAATATGCATTAGCTAAGCAAAAATTTTTCCCAAGGACTCATAAAAATATGAAAGATGGGAGCAGCCAAGATTACAACATGTGGTCTGCAAACTTTCCAGGTGAAAAGTTCTAAATTGCACCGATCAATGCACAGAGGGGATTAAAAAAACCATCACGAGGAGGCTAATCACTGACCGAGCATGAACACAGCAGTCAATACCAACAGCAAATCCTGTGTATTTTTTTTGGTATAACTGTACTCAGTGTGACAGATCATAAAAGCAGAATCCTGCAGGGTTTTAATCAAAATCATCCAAAACAGTAGGTGTAATGATTTAGGAATCTGTCAATTTATGTAATCTGCTCACCTTGGGGATTCGTGTATTTATACATATTTATCAGATTGCGAGTCCATTCTGAATATCATGTTTGGTATATCCGCTGCCTTTTTACGTGAGGGTTAAATTCACAGTGATCCTAGTAAGAAACCCCAGAGATGGGGCTGGAATGGTCATCTCCCTTGCCAGAGCAGGGCTAACTGTGCCGGCACATTCCTGAGGGTTACAGTGTCACCCGTCCTTCAAAGTCCCCAGTGATGAGGATTGTACACCTTTCCAAGAGAATCTAATCCAGTATCTCACCCACACACCAAGTTTTTCCCAGGACCTACCCTGACAGCCCCCACCGCCCACCCCCAGATGCAGGCAACTATGTCCTGTTGTACCCAGCAGGGAACATGCTCTCCTGTCCTCCTTGTGTCTCATCTTCATACCTGAAAACTATTGACATGTTTTCCATGCACTTCTCTAGATTAAACAACTAAGGTTTCTTAAGTATTCCCCTACTGATAGTGTTTTCTACATTTGCATTGCTTTCTTCTAGACCTTCCATAGTTAACTGGCATGTTTTTGGAAGTGCAATGCCTCACATGAAGGTGGTGTGTCACCCGAGGCTTTTCTCACGCTCTCTAGTTCAGTTAGATTACTACATCTGCCCAACGTGCAACACTTCTGCTATAACCCAAGATGATTGCCTTTGTTTTCTCAAAAACATAACACCGTAGATTTAAGCAATTTCGCCACGCTGCCCAGATGCTTCCTGGCAGAGTAACTGCTTTGTCAGTTGTTCTCCACCCCAAACCAGCACACCTGACCATTCCCCAGCACTGAACTGTCTGAACTTGTCCTTTCTGAACCGCATCCCATCTTTCTTACAGACCATCTTCCCAGTCCATAAAGACCCTTCAGCAGCTTGACACCTGTGTCAAGCAACTTCTCATTCCCTTCCAGCCTGAAGGCTGATGCTCCTCCACTCACACGGGAATCCCATCGGACAAGGAGATGACTATCCCCACCCAAGGCAAGCCAGTCTGCTCTCTAACCTGAACTCTTGAGAAAAAGTAATTAAGTAACAGGCCCTCCAAGATGAGGACTTAGATTGTTTGATCCGGTAAATCAGTGCTCGCTGATGACGGGGCTGGCGATGCCCACCAAAGGGCTGTCTTTACACGTGACGATGTGTGGGCAGGAAGGGGTAGGGTGTGCTGCAGGATCCCCAGTCACCGTAAGGAGGAAGACTTAGGTCCATGTACAACTGACACCCCAAAGCACTGGAGAGGAGACGCGTCACCTTCTGCTGGGGTGCTCTTGCTTCACAAACTCTAAGGCCTCAGTGACATATCTGGACGCAGCCTCTGGCTCCAACACCTTACCCAGTTTTCATCAGGAATTGCCACATGGAATTGCCAACCTTCACCTCCATGAGGTGCGGCAGGCTGCAAGCTGCAAAGCATGGGGCTCTCGCCTCCTGTTATGATAACAAAGGGTGAGTCAGAAGCCAGCTTCCCAGGAAGTCTGAAAGCTCCATCATGGGTAGGTAGACTGGGACAAAACAATCATCATCATAATTCACTGAGTTCAGCTTCATTTTTTTTAATATAATGATTTAGCAGCAAAGCCTCAGTTCATTTGGGGAGAGAACTAAGAGACCAGGAACAAAAATTAACTAATGAGAGTGCAGTAAGAGACCCGCTGCTTTTGGCCATGTGCTACCAGCCCTTCTGAATGAGAACTCATTGAAAATGGTATAATAGAGGCCTGTAGCAAGGCCAAAACAATGGAACGGCAGCTCTTTCTCAAGCCCTTTGACCATACTGGCAGAGAAATGTAATTAAGATTCACATCAAGAAGAACAGACAGTTTCCACCGCATAAAGACAACCATGGGAAAGCTCTCTCTGAATTAGTGTTGATGGATACCTTTGAAATAATGCAGATTTCCAACCTAGATTCAAGAATGTGTCTTCCAAGCTCACCATTTTAAGCTAAAAAAGCCAGGAATTAATTTGCTGGAGCAGGAACACGAGCTGTGCTGAAATTAAGTGTCTCCACCACATGTGCGAGCCCCCAGAAGCCCCAAACCGGTGGTGCAGAACTGCCACAGCAGCACGTCCAACTCAGGGCAGCAATTTCACGTTTTTCAGCCTGGAGGAGCAATTGGAAATCTGAGTGCTTCTGCCAAGCCCTCAGGTCTGTACACTGAGATAGAAATCTCAGGAGATTGAGCTCTCAGCTTTTTCAGCACTCCTGCCTCTGGATCCAGGCCAAACGGCTGCATCCATAATCCTTCTGGTGTCCTTCTGGCCATCATCCTTGGCCAGAACTTGAAACAGAGGAGAAGTGAGGAGTTAAACTGATCACATCAGCCCACTGAAGAACAATCTGCTTCTCAAACCACAACATTTCAAGTGTGATATAAAGCTATGAACCAGCTATACCTGTTCCCGGCTGACTCAGCCGTTCCCACCGCTCTTGGAAGTGGTTGTAATAAAAAAGCACAGGTACCTGGTGGCTAGCAGGGGGTAGGTATGCAGAGGGCTGAACCAAGCTTCTTTCATCCGTGGCATGCTCTCGTATATTAAGAGGTCTTTCTCCGTCAAGACCACTAACACTGGCTTCCAATGCTTCTCGTTGTCTCCTGGCACCTGAAAAAGAGTGAAGTCTCAGTGAAACAAGAGACAAAGCTACCATCATGGAAAGCCTGACGATATGAACATGTTGAGTCCTGGGCGAGATAATGAACAAAAGAGAGTTTTACTTCTTTGGCTTTTTGACATCTCCCACCTGAATTTATAACCAGCTGCGGCAGAAATGGAGTAAAGTGCAATGACATCTGCTGCTCTCATTAGCACTGCCATTTCCAGCCCTCCTTGCAGCCTTCCCTTACTCCAGGCTACTCCGTAAGTGCAGTAGTGGAAGAACACTGAGACAGAGCTGGCTGTTATTTAGCTGTGGTATGCATGAAAGGACGTTAAATGTATATTTATAATGTGCACCATTCGTGTGTAACTGGCACATTAACCTGAGTGCTGGACCCTGTTGCTGCTATTTCTATTTTCATGACTGAAAAAAGCTGCGACATCGTCGCTATTAAAGGTGTCAGGTAGTAAAAAACAGTGGTTTGGGAGCAGATGCTTTTTTCCTCAGCAGTTCACGTTTTCACTGCTTCTCCTTCCTTCATACCCTTCTTCCTTACCAACAGTTTTACAAGTGCCAGTGTGTAAGGAGATCCAACCTAAACATGGCATTGACTCAGTGATGGATCTGCATCTACATTTCAAACCCATCCGTAGAAGATGCCTAAAAATTGAGGCATCAGAGCCCTTTACTGGCTGCAGAATCCAGACGTGGAATTATATTTTGCAGGGTAGGCATGTGGTCATCCACATGGCTACACAATTAACATTATGGGGATCAAGTATGAATCCTGATTTTTACTTATTCTACGCTGGCAGCATGGAAGTGTCTTAAAATATATGGGAATATGAAAGGGTCTTGGTTTCAAGTGAGAATGAAGCTCTTGGCTTTCACAGACAAATTCATCATTTTCCTTTTGGTGCACATAAAGAAAAAGAAACCACGTTATGTAGTACACTCACAGCCATGCTTTCAAGCCCAAACTCCTCGGCAGGGTACTAAGGGGAATCAAACAAATTCTGAGATTCACTAGAGATTCACAGGTTGTCTACATGACTTCTCCATTAAAACCATCTCCGTGAAAGAGAAGCAGTTGTCTATGGCGTTCTATGGTTGATGCCAGCCTACTTGCCATGGGTGTGCGCCACTGGGCACATCACTGGGTCAAAAAACACATAAAAGGGATCAATCTAAGGTTGGCCAGGCTGAGGGTGGCACAGCCAGGAATGATGATTCAGATCCTTAAGTACGATGTGTCTTAAGTGATGGATTCAGATTGAGAACGGCATTTGAAACACTTGTATTTTATATGAAGAAATGGTCTAAACTTTTAAGGACTTTCAAGACAGTTGTAAGATAGCTTTGCACCAGAACACCAATGCCCAAAACAGATCTTAAACTTAAACCAAAGATTTTTGGTTTACATCATTTTTAAGAGGTATTTTTCCTTCTGAATTAAGCTTTTACAATAATTATATTCCTGTTTACAGCATTCCTTGCTCATTGGTTTTTCATGTCTGTGTGTTAATCAACTTTAACTAGTAAAAGGTTCATCCTTTTAATTTCTTCAGAAGTGTCAATACTTATTTACCATTTTCTTGTGGTGACAGTTTCTTGAAATGCAGCCTTTCATTTTCAAATAAGGCTGAATAGAGAAGCTGCATAATTAACACACCTATTAATACACTCCAGAAAGAAGGCAAAATCCAGAGTTCTCACAGCCCATGTACCACGGAAATATTCACACAAGCAAAAAGCATCCGCAGCTTCTTAATACCACAGTTATTAACTACAGCTAACACCCCAGTTCCTAGTATGGGAATATAGAAATGAATGTTACAGTTAATGTTAACAATTAATACACGTTACCGTTAATGTTAACATTTAACTTTTGAGCATCTACCTGTGTTCTTTAATTCAAAGATTTTAGTACATACTTTTGAAGAATTCCAGAAGGGAAAAAGGAAGATAAACATGAAGTCTATCATAGAATGAAAAACTAGGATGTTCAGATCCATCATCTGGAGGAGTAAGCAGGAAGCGTACTGGGCTGTTACTTCTTATTTTTCTGTTCCGTGACCACAAGCAATCCAAATACTATGGGAAGCTGCTCACATCTTTTCTGCAGAACCATCCTGCCTGTGTAGCATTTTCAATCACAAGCTTTGTTATTAGGTGGCTGGTCAGTCAACTGTGACTCCAGGAACTTTGGGAAACACTGTTCCCTGTAAAGCAACCACAAGAAAGGGAATAAAATTCATTTTGTCAGCTGGTCCCAGAACTATTTGCTGGACAGGCACAAACATTAGGAGCCAGAATTTCCAGCACGGATCCTGCGGTTGCCACCTGCACAGTGAAGCCCACAGCTTTGCCTCAGTTCTTCCCAATAGCAGGGCGACTATGGAGAAGATGGGGCTTGGTCATAAGGTACTGAAGACTTTTTCTCAAATATAAGTGACCTTATACTATCTCTCTGTGTAGGATGTATCTCCTGTTTGTAGGGTGTATACTGGGAAGGGGAGAGAGGAGAATGATGTTTGCCTGCCTCCTGCTAGGAAGCCGTCCCCAGTAAGAAGGGCCATGCAATACACACACTTTTAATCACATTTTTTGAACCTTACTGGGACCATAGCTGTCTCACTGCTAAGGAATGCTGGTGTAAGCAATACTGCTGCTATTTCAGACCTGAAAAAGGATTTGTGTGCCTGAAAGCTTGTCTGTTTTTGTCCAACTGTAACAGTTGATCTAATAAAAGATATTGCCTTTCCTTAAAAACCTTAAATTGCATTACTGTTCCCTGATTTCGTTGGGGTTTGGATCAGGCTTTAGCAGCTGATGCCGTGCTGTTCAACAGGCAGTTGGCACTTCTGGAAGGTGTCTAAGGAGAACACTCTGTCCCGTAAATGGTAACAGCAAATTTTACAAAGGAAGAAGAGAGGCTGCAAATATACCATCAGCCTACAGGGCACATTCAGAACAAATCAGCATGGGAAATTAATCCAGGTCAAGCAAGTATCATCATACCAAGCATGAGTACAATAGCAAATTTCAAAACAAATGCAAAAACCATGCTGCTCATGGGCAGCTAAATGAAGGATTTGTTCAAGTTTTAAAAGTTTTAAAACCTGACATATAAAGATAACATGAAATACTTCTGTAAATTTAAGTATCATTTGAGATAGATTTCAGAGGCACCATTTTAGACGATGGTTAAGGCCAACTTCTTAGCCAGAATTTTGCAGAATTCTGGCACTTGCGCTACAATTCCTTCACCCCAGCTCCCCGTTGCACATGTGCAATTCAAAGTGCATTGATCTGTGTTGCAGACACATAGAACCACCATCTACTCCAAAAAACTTTTCAAACTCAACCCTTTTTCAAAGTCAAAAATGTTAGATGAAATCTAGATGAACTAGAGATTCTTAAACCTCCCACCACAATAAAATGAATCAGCAGATTTTTTTGCTGGTTTTCTGAGCACCCTTCAGGTAACTCTAAGCAACAGGTACCCCCTCTCCATGCTCTGCTCATCTCAGCTGAGGTCACTGCTTATATTCCCAGGTGAAATTCCACTTCAAGTCAATGAAGCTGTAAATGTTTATACCAGAAGCAAACTTTTTTTTTTTCTTCCTTTCCGAGACGCGCTGTGCCTCTAGATCAAAGTCTTCAAATACAAACCTGAAAAGGGAGAACATATTCTAACAAAGAAACCCCAAGTGCGGTGAAGCATCCCTTTTGCTACTCGCAAACCTCTTTGCTCCTCATATACTCACCCTGTGAAGTGCAAACCCCACTTTTTCCCATATGCACCTCTCTGGTTTACCTTTCCAAATTCAGAAAATATTTCATGTACGGCAGGGATGAAACCTAATTTTTTTGCATATAACAACATGATGGCTGGGCCTGGGATGACACCAGAGGAGACCGGTGTTCACATCTCACTCGGCCACTGGCTTCCTCTGCAAGTCAAAATGCTCTGCGTTTCCGTATGGAGATCGCGGTCTCTGCTGGGGTGGCAAGTGCTGCTGTAACACACACAGCACGAACAGATGTCAATGTGAAGGCGGATGAAAAGCGCGTAAGAATGGCTGCTGTAGCCAGCAGCTACGTGGAGATTTGTCCATCAGCCTTTGGCTGACACGAGCAGAAGTGCTTCAATGCAGAAAGCAGACAGCTCACGCGGCGTTAGGACACACCAGATCCCACCGCACCAAGGATGCGCCTGAGCTCTGGCTGCTTCGGGTTGCCTTTGCAGTGGTGGGGCAGCATCGCTCCAGGCTTTGCTTTAGGGACGGATCTGTGGTCTAAAGGACCGACTCTGCAAATAACGACGTAGCAAACTCAACACTACCTGTATGACCGCTCCTGCTGGTTTTCTGGCAACTGCTCACGTGCTTAACACCACTGATTGCAATGTACCCTTAAAGAGTAACTCCTCTGATACACAGCAAACAATATTTCAAAGAGGAACCAGCTTGTTTTTCCTGCAGGCAATGGGAACCCCTGGCTCTTTTAATGGGTGTCACAGCTTCCAAATCTTTAATAGTTTTCACATATAATTAGTTGCCGTAAAGACAACGAGCATCTCAGTGGAGATAAATCCTTTTACAAATGGTTTGGCCCTTTGCTCTTTCATCTGCCAGGTCTCCTTTTCATAAGTTTTTTCTTTGAATTTCAGTTATTCATCTACTTCAGGCTGCCAGGAACGGATGAAAGAATACTTTTAATCTATGAGGCTCACAGATAATTAAATTAGAGGCGTCAGTCTACTCTAGAAAGCTGTTTTATATTTTCATTAACTCAAAAGGGACATTTCAATTACATTCCCTGTTTAGTAAACAAATAATATATTGCCAGCAGACTCCACTGCAGCAAGTATCCAAAATGTGGCCTTTCAGAGAACCGTTGTGAAGGTAGCAAGTTTATGCTTACAGTAAGTGGTTTAACCCCCTTTTCCATCACCCGCTCCCAAATCCCAGAGCTACGCTATCCCCTCACACAGAGCACAGGAGGAGCAACTAAGAAAGAATTTTCTGAATCTTTTTTCTTGCTATTTTCCCTCCTCCCTCACTTAAAATTTCTCCATGCTGAAAAGAACCATCTTCCACACAGGCTGGGATATGTTCTGCTACATATTTCTTGCCTTTTCGTTGTCTTTTGACAAAGGGCTACATCCATGTTCAGAATAAATTTGATTCATTTACAGAAACCTACTTGTCAGTTCCTGAAAATAACAGCTGGGACTGCAAAGGATTTTTGCAAGATGAACACCAGCGATGCAGAAATACATCACGCAAACCCCAGCATATGCAACAACACTGGCATTTCTGTGAGCTCATTTGATGGGAGACAATTTGCAATGCGGGAGTGGATGTCAGTGACAGCCGTAGGCAGGGGATATCAACACCTCCCGCACCACAGGCAGATGAGATGTGTTTTGCTGCTAAACTTTGTAGTTTTAAACAGGAAATAATGTGCACATGGTTTAGGGGGAAAAAAAAAAGCTAATGAAAATGTGTCTGGTTTTGTTCTTCTCACCTCAGTGACAGCTCAAAGGTGGCTTATGCCATTATCAGATCTGGGTTACAGTCAGTGCGCACACAAAAATCCCTCAAAGGGCACAACATTGCCTCGTGTGAGCAGCAAGCAAGCGACAGATATGCTTGGCCGTGGTGCCGCTGCTGCGTGAGCAGCCAGAGCCGCGCAGGTCAGGCGGGACCCACAGCAGGGACCACGCTGATCCACGCCTCGTGCCACCCTGCGCGGAGCTCGGGGCCACACCGGCAGCTGCAGTGACAGGCACTGCTGAGTACAGACAGGACACCCATTCTCAAGACAGGTCTGTTCAAGTCTGAACTCCTTCTAAATACCCTTTAAAATGAAAAGACACAAGCCAACCTTTGTCAAAAGTAGCACAGTCAACCACGTCAGCATGCCAATATGTTCGAGCCAATGTCCTGACTCTGGGCTAACAGGATGTTCAAACAGCTCTGGCTCATATCCAAATACCTCTAAACGTCAAGAGAAGCACCTCAGTCCTCTGTACCCACCCATGCGAGAATGGCAGGTGATCTGAGACCCTTCCTACAGCCAAACAAGGATGCCCAATCCCAGTCTTGTAGTGGAGGTCTGCTCCAGAGCTTGGTGAAGTTAACCGGAGTTTTTCTAATGACTCTTTAATTTTGGACTAGGCCCTTAGGAAACAAGTCTGGAGGGCTGCGTGTCTCCCACGCTACAGAGAAGATGGAGCCAAATTCTTCTTGGAGGTGCGCAATGAGAGGATGGGATTCAATACCCACAAGTTGAAACAAGGGGAATTCTGAGTTGATACTCAGAGAAACTTTTTCATTAAGTGACAGTGGTCAAACACTGGAACAGACTGTGAAATGTCCACCCATCGAGATGATACTTGCAATACAACTGGGTAAGGCCCTAAGCACACTGGTCTAGCTGGCTCTGCTTAGAGCAGGGGGGTTCAACCACAAGAACTCCATTCCACCCTATATTATTCTGTGAGTCTAAGAAACACCAGAAAAAATGAAAGAAGCTGTCCAGACTTGGTTCAGAAAGTCATAGTTTAGAATGCCTCCGAGTTAAAGTTTGTTGTATAATTATTCCATACACATGGAGGTTTTCATGCATATGTATTGCATGAATGTTGCATCAATATGAATGCAGTAGTTGTATAAATTGGTTATTGTAGCTTAAGAGTTTGCAGGATGATTGGTAGTTACCTTGTACCTTAAATCGTTTAGAGCTGTATAAAATGTGTATCCTTGATCCTTCTGATTTGGTAGAGTTTAACACTCTGGATTTCCTTTGCAGTAGATGCCTTGCAAAAGATAGGAATGTAAGGGAGTGTAAAACACAGCATCACATAAACTTCATTCACTGTACAACATACCTTAACTAAAAATATATTTTTATATTTTTCTCAACTGGATGAGAAAAGTTTAAAAACCTGATGTGTTCTCTTTCTTCACCTGATCCATGGGTCCATAGAAACGGGTTAACTAAATACACAGAAATCCACCTCTGGGGGACTCAAAAAGGAAAAAAAAATGCTAATTCACATATTTTAGAAACGTCTACCATGACCTAGGATCATATTGCTACACATGAAGTTGAGATTTGCATGTCTGTAAGAGCTCTTTTGCAGTGAGACATGAGTCTCTCACTTTCTGATAATGTCAGGAATCTTCCCAGGGAAGCGCAAAGAGGCAGAGAGCACCGGAGATGGTAAATGCCCCACACCATTTGTTACAGACACCAACTGCTTTTCATCTTAGGGAAGGTGAAAGGAACTCTACTGTGTTTCAGGAAGTATTCTAATGCTTTCTGAGTAAAACACATTTTCTTCTATAGCAGCTGCTTCAGACCATGAGAGCACTGTCTAAAATTAAGTAGTGGTAATTTATGATAGCAAGGCTTTGCAAACAGCAAAGGTCCACTCCTGAAAAGATATAGTGTTGAGCTAAATGATTTCTGTAGAAAAACCTGCACTTTGCTATCTTTTTTTCTTTTTTTTTTCCTTTTTATTGCTTCTCAGAAATTGCCAGGGGAGAGGAGGGAAGGGAAGAGGACATTTCATCACTCAAGGGCTGTGACAAGGAAGACCTGCCCAACCTGTAAGCCGCAAGGACAGAGAGGGAAGGCAAGTCAGACACGGGGGCAGGTCGGAACAGCCCAGCTGGCACTGGCAACTGAGGCTGATCAAGAGATAGTGGACAGGCCAGCTACAGTTCAACTGACCTTCTAAGCCAGTTTGTCTGGGAACAAACCTGTGCTGGAAGAGGTCACATTTTCAGTATTGCTTACAAAAGTGGCACAAGGGAAGGAGGAAAAAAGGGAAGGAAAGACCATTAACCTCAGGCCTTTCTAATCAGTTCTACTGATTGAACAAATGAACGGAAAGCCTGAAGAGTGGAGGTGAGCACAAAGCTGCCATATAAAAGCAAAAACCTGTGCAAAAGCGGAGGCAATCACAGCAATCTCTCTCTTCCAGCACACTCACACCACACATTCAGGATAAAAGTGAAGATGCTATTAGCAGACGCCTTTGCATCTCTTGTGTGTTCATGCATTTTGAGCACGCATGGCTTATCTATGGGATATCTGGGCTCTTCAGACTGCAAGTGAGGGTGGCTGTAAACTTGCTTTCTGAAACACATCTCACAAACATATCACGGAAAGGCTGGTGATAGCAACTCCTTGATGTTTAATAAATATTTAAATAAAAATCACAGAATTAAAATGTGGGATGAACTGTACTTCTAAGACACAGGTGACTTCTGGGAGAGAGAAGCAGCTGTGCTGTCTCCAAAATAAACACTGGACCTCAAAGCACAATAATCCTGGTACTGAGGGAAAAACACTGAACTCCCCTATAAAATGGAGCAGCCTCCTTCCTACAGTAAGCCAAGCTTGCCCTAGGAAACACTAAGAAGGACCATGGCATGGTCTTCTGTCTTTATCTTCAGTTCATGGAGCCAGAACAAGGGGCAATGGTTTTAAACTAAAGGAGGGTAGATTTAGACTAAATAAAAGGAAAAAAATTTTCATGATGAGGGTGGTGAGACACTGGAACAGGTTGCCCAGAGAGGTGGTAGATGCCCCATCCTTGGAAACATTCAAGGTCACGTTGGATGGGGCTCTGAGCAACCTGATCGAGTTGAAGATGTCCCTGCTCATTGCAGGGGGGTTGGACTAGATGACCTTTAAAGGTCCCTTCCATCCCAAAGCATTCTATGATTCTATGATTTTGCACATCAGGGTCAGCCCCAGAAGAAAAGGGATCATACCTGTGAGTTAGAGGCAAGAAAAGAGACAGGGAGCTTTGGAAACTCCACCACATCTCCTGTGCAACTGCTCAAGAATGGATACTGTTACTGAGTGGTCAGGAAAACCAGTTTCCCCCAGGTATGCTCCAGGATACCAAGAGCAACCACTATTCTCTGCTATGCCCTGCAGGTTGCTATATGCCGGAGTTTTGCTGTGAGCAGAGTTTTCTGTTCAAGCCAAGATGAAGCATTTTATGAGGGAGTTCATCATCATCAGTGGAGTATAATGGCAATTGTACAGGAGCAGAATCAATGTAAAGACATCGTAGTTTCAACTCACTGTCTCTAAAGAGTCTATAATTTACAACTGAATCTGACTTCAGCTGATCAAGTGGGTACCAGATTAGGATAAATGAGTAATAATACCCATTACCTCAAAAGATACACACATCTCATCTTTCAGTTCAGTAAAAGTGCATGGATTTCTAATCATGAGCTCAAGAACACTTGTCAACAGCACCCAATCAAACATGAATGCTGGAGGTGGAGTTTTGATTTGAAAGCAGCTTGCAGTTTTTAATGATGGCTCAAACATGTAAAATGCCATCTGAAATTGTTACGGTGTCTGTTTGGTGAGGGACAGGTAATCATCAACATCTACATTAAAACTATAGTGACTGAAACCTGTCCCAGAAGATGTTCTATGCCTTTCTCTATGACACTGTCTTTCTGAATATTCAGTCTCAGAAATGATGGCCCATCATGCTGGGTACCTTTTCAAGACTGACAGATTTGACTGCTTTACTCAAGGGTTATTATAAATCACAAGTGCTGGAAGAAAAAATAGTAGGGGAGTAATACAGAGAGAACAAGATGTTTCTTTGTCATTGTTATTATGTTGTCTCAAGGACAGTCTAGAATACTGTGTCATTTCAGTCTATTGTGTCATTGATCAATATTCAGTAATACTGATGGACTGCAATGCAACTAATGACCTCAAGCAAATGAGTGAATTCACTACACGCCTGGCACAAAAATGTATTATCTTTAAAAAACACTGATGAAATCTATATGTTATGCTTCAATAACTGGATTTTCAACATGCTGAGAAATATTGGGAAGCCTTACTGAAAAGGCAAAAATTCAAGTAGAATCCTTGATAATTTGGCTTAATTTTGAAAAAATGTGGAGCAGCCACAGGTTTCTGAAAAGTCTGATGAAAATTAGTCACAATTTGGAATCCAAACCTACTTATTTAGATGCCTAAGTAAAGATGTACCACAAAAAGTTCCTTTATTTGTCTTTTTTATGATTTATTTATTTATCTGGTTGTCATTTTCAAAGCCATTCAATTATTTGAGACCATATCTTTTTTTAAATGGAAAGACAGAAAGCCTGTATCTCTGCCAGCATGATGACAGACCTCCACAAGCTATCTAAGATACTCAAGGAATATACCTGCTTTCTTGCTGGGGCAAAAAGGGAACTTAAACATGTAATTTTCATTAGAATTTGTTTATCGAATTCAAAATTTTCTGATGGGCAGGGTGATTTTTTTTTTTTTTCCCCCAGAAACCCTGCTGAGCTCCAAGAGACCTCTGCCCACCAAACAGGTTTCCAGTTTGCTATACCTTGGCAACCAGTATGGAGAGCTGAAGACCATCCAGTAGGTCTCATTTGGTGGATCTCAGTATTGGTGGATCCCAGGGTTCCAGTAAAGGTAGGAAATGAACAGTTATGCCATTTAATATCCAATTCACTTTTTTTCACTCCTTAAATAGGACAAAGTTGAATTTTAACACCTTTGCCCTTTGAGAGAGCTCTGTTTGATTTGGGATTTGTTAGTTTTCTAAGGGATGGGTAAAGAAGACAAATAGGATCTAATAAAAAAGTGCCACCTGCCCCACTGAAAAGCTGAGAATATCCTTTTTCTGCCTTCCAAGAAGGCTTAAGCCAGTCACTGGTTCAGAAATGTGATGGTTAGATTCATAGAAAGAGGGCTCAAGATGGCTTGAAAGATCAACTCATTCAGCCTCTGCTCAGGAAAGGACAGACTTTGCTCCCAAGATTTGTCTAGCTTGTTCTGTAAAACTTTCCCTGATAGAAATCCCCAGCTACTCTATCATAGTCCTTGGCCAGTTCCACCATTAGGAAATTGTTGCCCATGCTGGAGCACGTGCCACTGTAGTCCTGGGGATACTGTGAGGCCAAATATCATTACATGCTTGGGAGACTAATAGAAAACTTGAATTTGTTTTTTTAGCTAAATGTTTTTTTAAGATGGTCATTATTCTAACCCTGCCAAAGTACTTTCAGGATAGTGATGGTCACAGAGGAAATGGGTAAGTGGGAAGAATGCAAGAGAGAAAGTTCAGAGCTAGAAGATAACTGCAGTTTGTCACTGGTCCTGGGATTTGCTGGATAGCTGTCACCACTACCTATCTGGTACATGAAGAAACACACACACCTCCCTAACGTTGCAAAAATAAATGACAAGGCAGCTTTAATAGGAAACCGGTATTACCAACTCCAGCCAGCCAAAGCTCCCTTGGGGATGTCAAGTGGGGCTTGCTTGGTATTTAAAATATATTTTTAATTCTTGCTCATCCATCAAGCCTTTTTGCTTTGCTGGCATTCCATAGTTTTGAGCTTTTCTCTGTGGCTAGGAACCTACAATAAGAATGAGAGCTCAGCTTTCATAAAACCTCTTTATTTCAGAAGATGGTAGTAGAAGAAATATCCCTACAGTACGAGTATCAAGCTATGAGGTTTGGACCTATGGTCAGGATGTGAGCTGCCGCTTCTCAAGAGGCATCCCTTTCCCAGACCCGATACTGCTTATATTACAAGATCTGACAAGATCACAGCCCAGGGGTTTATGGCAACAACTCTTTTAATTAATCTACTATCTACAACAAAAACGCAGCAAATATTGAAGGGCATGTGTTAATAGAACCTATGAATATTCAACAGAGCCATACGAGGAAGACAAACATAAAGAACCTTCTACTTGGCAGTTATCTATGCTGAGCATTAAATGAGCCACACAGGACAAATGGATTTAGTACTGTGCCATGTTATTTCATCTAGATTACTAAAAGACACAAAATTAGGACCATCAATCTACAGACCCAAATCCTACAAATATCAGCAAATTACATGCTATAAGCTATGTAATTTTGAAAGCTAATGCTCTTTATCTGGTTCTAATTCTCAGTGTTTCATATTTTGCAATAATCACAGCATTTAACTACTCATAGGACAATTCTACTGAGAACTGAATATTCCTCTAGAAGAAAAACTTGGGAGGAATAAAGTTAATTTCCAAAGCTAGTATAAGCAGATTGCATGCTACAGGTCATCTCCCTGGGGCCAGGACGGGAAACTAAGGTTTCAGATTTAAGAATTATCCCTGAAATACATAATTTAATATAATAAAGAACTTCCTGGTAACGGCATTAGACTTTTACATCTCTTAACAAACACATCACATATCCAAAGGGAAATGATTTTTGGCACGAGAGATATACGATCTCATGAACCAACTGATTTCATCAATGGAAGACTCTTGCCTGCTGCAGGCTCATAAATCACCCCAGCCAGCAAGTGCCAGCCACTTACAGTAAGAACCGGCTGAGGGTAACATGAACAGCCTAGAGCTGCTATTACTTCTGCAGCTACAACGAAGTGAAAGCCCCAAGAGGAAAAACACATATGAATATTACCAAGTGACTACACATAATTCTACCCTTGGTGTTAGAAATGTATTTGCACTGAAGTCACTGGGAAATTTTACAAATTATTTCTTCCAGTTTTATTCCTACTATGAAGATAAATATTTGTCTTTTCCTTGAGATCTCTTTTGTAGTTTGTACTGGCCTAAACATCTTACATATACTGGTATAAAATATCTGAAGTAACTCAGTTGAGTAACACCAGTATAAAACTGCATAAAGAAAATAGGAAACCATGTACTTCGTTAATATTGTCATGTGCTAATATTCACATAACCCATTTTAGAAGTATAGCAAATGGGATTGGATTGGATATCATACCAGCAGTTTCATACCAAAATTTCGGGATTTTTAAATACCATGTCCTCATTGGCTTTTTTATTTCCTTAGCCATATGGAAAACAGTCAGGCACAATTAACTATTTGTCAGAAAACAATCTATTAATTAACACCATTCTGTGCGAATGAGCTGAAAATCATGTTCTTTGCTTGCCAAAAAGCTTCCATTTCTGCCTCATGTTTGCACTCAGCACTAAACATAGCTACAGATATGCTGCTTGACATAACTGACCAAGGGAAAAAAGAACAACTGCTGCCGAGGTTTTTCAGAACCAGCAGCCAGCGAGATTTTCTAAAGATAGGTAGGGGGTCAGCAGGGCTTCACCTCTGCATCTCCTAAAATTCTTTACTGACAGATCTTTGATTAAACTGGGCAGAAATAGACTAAATCCCAATTAAGACATTCATATTTGTGGCAGGGCTTGAAAGAGAAAAGAAAGCGATGGGGGGAGAGTAAGTTACAGCGTTTTCTAGACTTAACCTTAAAAATACAGGATCTGATTTCAATTATATTTATATCCATTCAATTCTACTGACGTCAATGGATTTACTCCTAAATTATTCCAGATGGAAATCAGGCTAGCTATTACCACATTTTCATGCATATAAACAGCACCCCTTTAAAAGCACCATTTATTCAAAAGTATGTCCTCAAACAGCATGCATCCTCAGATAAGCCAGCTAAAATCAGAAGAAGAGATAACCAGTGATCGGGAATGCCAGGGGAGAACTGCAGAGTGACAGAAGGGAAAGAAGAGATCTAGAGCAAACTTCCTTTGCTGTTATCCACACGTGCACATAACCTTCATAACCTGCTGCTGAATCCTGCACACTAAAACGATAACCTCTGGGGCTGACACAAGAGAACACGGTGGCTATTTGCTTGCCTAGCAGAAAAGCAGTCTGATCTATGTTACCTCTGAGACCGGTATTCCTATATTTCATTTTTCAGCAGCGCAGCCTGCCACACTGTTGTTTCCAAAACTCTGAACCCCTCTGCAGGTCCATGCAGGGCTACAGGTGCGTAACCATTATCAGTTAGTGGCTGGCTCCTCATAACCGTTTTACAGAACTGTTCACTCGCTTGGATGCGATCCTATAACCACAACCCATTCCTTCTGCTCGTGCTTGCAAATATCCAGCAGCTGTTTCAAGTTATTTGAAGGGGCTAGAGACTGAAGTTTTACTTGACATGTCCAGGGTAATAGAAACTGATGGTGTACATGACCTTTGACGAGTGCAAACAGCCCCTCTGTCCAATCTGAAGTGAAAGAAGACAGAGAAGCCAAAATTCCTCTCTTTGAGGTCTCCTTGCAGCTGTGAAGAATTAATCTTATAGGGTTATGAAAGGTTCAGGGAAGGCTGGTCTTATTCTTGCCAATAGGGGATATTTCAACACCTTCCAGCCCACCCAACAATTTGTACACCTGCCTGTGCCCAACAGTCTCTGCAGCTCATCGGTGGGCTGCTCCTTCCACTGTCACCTTCCCACAGGCTCGCGTAGCTCAGCTTCATCTCCCAATCTCTTCCAGTGCTGTCCCACTCTTCCCTTCTCCCAGGCTCTATTCGTCTTTCTGCACTCGTCCATTTGGCGTACGTCCCACAGGAACAAAAATCACAGCAGAGACACAATGTCTGATGTGTGGTTCCATATTTTCTCCTTCCTCTACCTTGCCTACTCAGATAGTTAGAGTTTGGAGCAGGGTCTGCTCCTATTGGTACTGTTTATGCTGCAATCTCGCACCATGGCATTCCAGGTTTGCCTAGTCCCTAGGCCCTCTCATACTAACATAATTTTTAATATTATTAACCTCCACAATCACCACCAGAATCAGTGCTGCTTTCTTCTCATTTCAAACTCTTGTAACAACAAAGCAAGAACCCAACAGTAAGTCAGCTCGTGCTCAATAGACAGCTTTCCCAAAAAACACAAAAGCAGGGGGCCTCAAGACAAAAACATCACATAAAAGGTTCTCGCATTACCCTGTGCAGCTGTGCAATCCCTCTCCACGCTTCTCCTCTTTGCAATACCTCCAGCATTCTTCCATGTCTTCCAGTTGCCTTTGCCTTGTTAACATCTGCCTGCAGTTTCGGGCATGCAGATTTAAACTTCTGTTTTGAAATTTTAGGTGGGAGAACGTTAATGTATTCTTTAACCCTATGATTCAGGGATCCAAAGAACATAGCAATAATAAGCATTTTTTAAGTGGAATGAACACGTGTGTGTTAAACCTAAAGTTTTAATGTATTGCCCCCTGAAGGGCCCTGCAGAAAGCCTCACAGGATGAGATGAGGCCAGAGGCAACACCATAAAACACTTCATAATAATGTACAAGCTTCACATTCCATAAACAAATAGGTAAGCTTTATTTCCATAGCAGGCTTCTCCTCGAAGTGAACTTTTTAGAGCCATTGCCATAAACATCCCTGACATTTCCAGTACGAAGCACAAAAAAGCAGCTATATCCATACTACACATCAGCAGCCTACTCTGGCCGATGTCTGCAACTATATTCAGCACAAGATCAACAAATGAATGTTTGCACAGCAGCATCTGCTCAGCAGAAATGTATAAATAAAAAAAGGCCCAACAATAACATGATGTGTTCACACAGTTTCAGGAATCTTCACTGCGGCTAACAGTCATTAGCGTCTAGTGATTAAAACCCAGGTGCTTCCTTCCAGCAGGGCTACTGTTACTGTAGAGCACCTGAAACTCAGGGAATCCAAATAACATCCAAGAAAACCTTTGGTAAGTCCATTTGTCTTCAACAGCAACGTCACTACGTTGGGAGCAGTAGGTCCAAACCCTCCTACAGAGTCTCCTTCTGATGTACACCCAAAGGAACAGCCACTTTGGCTCCAGAGCCCCTTTTTGTACCCTGACTATTGAACGGGTGCACTGTACAAGCCGATACGCCCTTCCAAAGGAAGGGGTGGAAATCCCTGTACTTAAAAAATATGTTCCACGGTATCCATCTAGAGCTCCGAGATGGTCCTCAACAGTCTTGCAGCTGGAGCTGGTAAGAATAGGTGTGCTTTTGCTGAAGTTGCTGAAGCTGCTGGCAAGATGGCTCACTCTTCATGACAGCATGCCATCTCAGTGCCACTATTTTTTAGCAACTTCTTCTGACTCTTCTGATCCCTATCTCCAATAAGTTTAACTTCTATCACTTCTTATACCTATGACTCTACTGCCGCTGCCTGACTTTTCTGAAAAAAGCCTAAGCTGTTAGAAGAGAAAAATACTTAACGTCACTATTAGACCAGAAAAAAAAAGTGACTCCATGGGACATTTCAGCAAGAGCAGCTCTAAAATGGAATGCAGAGTTTTCCATGGATCCTATTGTGTGGTTATTACTAAGGATGGTGTACCACATCCGTGCTGAAATTGCATTATTTCTGTGTGCTGTGCTAGTGCTGGAAAAAATCCAATGTCATTCCAACAGGCTCTGCCATGAGGTCAGGTGTGATACAACGGTACCTAACTTCTCTACCCCTATGGTATGTCTGATAGGATAAGTCCCCAATGCCTCATGTCGGTGTGAGGCCACTTCACTTCTTTCATGTCCACCCTCTCCAGGCCTTGGTAATGCTGCATGTATGGGGAACTCTACCAGGAATGATGCAAGGATGGGGCAGTTTCTCATACATCTAGAGAACTTTGCTCTTGCAGAAGATCCTGTTTTGTATTCTTCTACCCACTGACCTCCCCTTCTCACCCTGTCCCTTTCAGGCTGTTTTTCCTATCTTGCATCCAAAGTCTAATGTGAACACGAAAGATTGCATCTCTATGTACTTTGTGTATTTCCATTTGATTTCACTAGATTTTCTGTTTGAAGCAGTAACGGTTCTTCAGCCCTACTGATCAGTTTTCATTGCACAAAGAAGGGGACATAAAACTGTGTGTGACCTGTAGAAATCACATTTATTCTGTCTCTATTTCTCTGTCCCCTGCAGCTGGTTGTTTAGGGCTTACATTAAAACTGGAAATGTTGCTTTCTTATGTAGTCATTGTGCAACTCTTCCTTCCTGCCCTAATCCTTCAAGTGAGAAAAACAGCCAGGAGAAGGACATTGTGCATGTTGGGATTTTTGTCCATCTCTTCATGGGGATGATTAGCAAAATACTGTCTCTCCCTAGATTTCCAGTTGTAAAATGAGACAAAATCTGGCCCTTCGAGGGAAGTGTTACTTTTGAAAGTGATCAGAAACAGCTGCTTTCAAAACCAGTGATGCTGGCTGTTCGTGGTAATTCAACAATTGCTCTTAGGAATTTTACTTGTGAGGACAGAACTTTGCTGAAGTATTGCTAAATAGGGTATCTACTAATAAAAAAATACAGCAATGCTCCCAAATTCCTTGCAAAGCCATGATAATCATTAGATGGTAATCCCTGACAAGGTTAAATCTAATGTTATTCAATGGCTGTTCCCCAAAGTAGATTCCCTTTTGGTAGTAAAATCATTATCTTACTGTTTAAACATTCAGGCTTTCCTCTCTATTTCACAGTTCATAAAGCACCTTTATGGTGTTCAGATTTTTTTTTTCCAAACAGACAGAAGACAGTTTGTTTTTTCTGCTTTGATTAAATCCTACATCCCACAAGCAGTGAACCTGTGATACTGCTCTACTGTTTTTAATTGCTTCCTTCTATTAAGATGCCAACACTGTACGTCTTTCCTGCAGCCCCAGCACGATTTTGCTATGTGCCTGGCGTTACCGCTGTCGGGTCCGAGGTTAATGTGTACACCGTACAACTCATTAGCTGCACATTACTATCAGAGCCAAAAATCAACATGATTGATCCAACAATATGTTTGGGCTCGGGACCGAGGCTCAAATGAGGTCTCACCAAAAGCAAAGGTCAGCAACTTGGCACAAATTTTGCTGTGCACAGAGAACGCTTTTCTTCCAAACTATTCATCAGGGAAGGTACAAATGACAACTAATATGGGCCTCATTAAAAACAAGAAGAGGAAGCCCCTTGGAGAGGGCAAGGAGGCTCCCTCACTATCATTTTTTTTTTTAGTCCTTTCCTAAAGCTTTTATTTACGTTACAGTAAAGACACTGTGGAGCTTAAAGGTAGCTGTGGGGCTTGGGGTTTAGGAGACTTGTTAGACTAATTATCTTGATGCACACTATCAATTACTGTCCAGTTAAGCAGAGAGGATAACTCTGCAGGCAGAAATAAATCTTTAGAACTGAAGGATCTGGGGGAAGGGAATAAAAAGATTTTTTTTTATCAGCACTATTATTTCTTTTAGTTAAAACTCCAGTGTCAAAACATTTCCCATCTTAAAATAACTAAAATAAAACAGACACTAGTTTAAGAGTGGGAGAGAGAAGAGGAACGATACAAGAAACGTTTTCAACCATGGATTTGTTCCAAGTACAGTTCTTATGAGGATTTCACTCATAACTCAAGCACTCTTGCCACAGTCAAGCCCTGAAATCAGTACTTCAAAATATGCTATTTTACATATGGTATCATCATGTTCTTTCTTCCTCAGTAACCAAGGGTGTTGAAAATGGTATTGATACAATAATTAGGCTGTACAAGAAATACTTCCCTGCAGTCTCCAGAGTTGCTGTGTTGCAATATAATTGTCTAATGGCACATTTTTGTAAGGGCTGTCATGGTATTATGGGTATAATTTTATTTTTACAGGATACGATAATAAGGTAAAAGGCTGGCATTAATAGCCTTAGGAACCTATTACATAAACAGAGGTTGAGGATTAAAATTGAACTGGATTTGCAGAGGCTGTATTGAGTAAATGTCTTGCCACACTGAAAATTATAACGCATGTAACTTGTCCCTCTCCACTATTTTTTTTCAAACTCTCCTATTCTTCTAAAGGTCAATCCCTCTTTCCAACAGAGAACACAGCTTCTTCTCAAGGTATTTTTAGAAAATCTGTTTATTTTTCTCTGTTAACAGTTATTTGGCAAAACAGGATACAAGGCATATATTGCTTCTGCTTGTACCAGCAGCGATACTCTGCTCTTCTGCAATGCCCCTCAAACATTAGCCAGCTCATCTGTCCTAAAAGCACTTGTGGGTAGAGACAACGCACCTCTGATTGCAAGTTGAGTGGGTGAGCAGGATGGGGCAACGTTATTCAAAAACACAGGGGAAAAAAACAAAATGTTTTCCTCTAAATTAGGGCATTTTTACTAGGAATGGCTCTGCTTTTGCCAGGAGTTTCCTCCATGGGGATCAGCTGAGGGTCCTGAGGGGAGAAGGGCTGCAGGGCAGAGAGAAGAGGGGTTTTTTTATGGCCTATTCTGCTGCTTTCTAATCTATTTATTCATGCCATTAATCAAAAAGCTGAAATGGGAGTATCGTGCTAGAAAAAACATCCCCAATGACTGGGGTGAGAGGAATTTATACTGGGCAGAGCCTGAAGGTCAACACACCCCTAATGGGCCCCTCCATTCCCTTGAAGGTGATTTTTAACTTCAGGAGACAAAACCAGCAAATGAGAACAAGGTAATGCAGCTCGACGGGAACTTAATGTTTGGAAAATCTGGGATTTCCTAAGATAGACAATCCCTTTCCTTTCAAACTTCTTACACGCAGCCAGTAAGCAGAAAAATGCAGACAGACGAGCAGACAGCGCAAGGGCGTAGCTCTTGCAAAACACTGTCTTTCTCAGCACCCATCATGTCGCAGTGATGTGTAATCAGGGTAAATCAGCCCCAGGGATGTGAAAATAAATCTGTTTGCCCCGTACAACCAAAGTGGGATCTAGGAGCTGGAGGGTGAGCTGGGTGTCCACAGCGCTGCTCGGGTCAGCACAGTTAATGGGGGAGATGCTCAGGGCTTTGCTATTGCTCAGTCTGCATTTGCCTTGCTCTTTGTTTCACCTGACTTTGCCCCGAAGCATTGCCTTAATACCAGCCTCCCCACCCTAGATAACTCCAAATGCCCAGGATGAGCTCCACACCTTCCCCAACCCACGTGCTGGTCTGCAGGTTATCCTTCTCCCACCCTGCAGCCCACAGCTGGGCAAGAACAGGCGCTCCCCTTTCCTACCCTGCCACTGCTGACACCCTACTTGCACCAGTGGAAGGAGGTAGAAACACATCGGGGCAGACCACCAGTCGCGTTGACGCTTAAGTGCTTAAAATAATTGGGAAGGGTGCCCTCCGCTCCCCACTGACGGCAGGACTGGATATGGGTTCAGTAGAGGTCTCTGCTTCCTCACACAACACATGTTTTATTAAGGAGAGGCTCATGTTGCATTTAAATCGCATTGGAAAACCAAGGAGCATCACTGTCTCCAATTCCTTCACTGTCTTTCTTGCAATATTTACTGTCACAGGCTGAGAGAAAAAAGGAGGCCTTTCACCTGCTTCCTAAAGAAGAAGATCAAAGCCTTCCTTCACATCATACCTGTATCTTTGCTGCTTTTTTTTTCCAACTGAACTTGACTGCAACTATGTTCAAACAGGCTTTCAAACCTGCGAAGCCCCTAAAAGTGAGCTGACCCGGCATGTGCGCGAGGGGAGGTGGACCCTTTTGGACAGATCCAACTGCAGCTGCCAAGGCGAAAGATGGAGAGGCCCAACATCCTGAAAATTTAGCAAGACCTTGGAAGAAAATCCCTCATCTACCAAAATCTAGAAAGTCTCTTGTCCAGCAAAATCCAGCCCAGCCCAGCCAAGCAGCTGTTCACGTTTGGGTTGCGTAGAAGAAAGAGTTAAGCATCCACACCATGGCAGCCACACTGAGCAAAGTGGCCACTGCTCAGGACCACGCCGGGACGTGCTCCCACAGCCACCACCCCGCCATGTTGGAGGAACCAAGAGGAACAGCTCCCACACCCCAGGGAGAGAGCAAACCCCCCCCTTGTTTCCTTTCGGCATCCTCTCCTCCTTCCAAGCTACGGCCCATCATTTCCCCTCTCAAACCGTTCCCCGGGTTCGTTGGCGGGACATCTGCAGAAGTCCCTCTCTCGGCAGAGCCACGGGCCACCACATGGATCCCACCTGTGCCCCATGTCCCCCCTGCCCGCACAGGCACAGCTGCCAGAGCAGGAGTCACATCTCCGGGCTCACAATTCCTCCTGATGCAGGAAGAGAGAAGTTAAATAAAGCATGGCGGGATGATATTAAAAAGGAACTTTATTGTTGTTCCTGGGGTTCATAGGAACAGCGATAGCAATATGTTGTATTTTATGGAAAACTTAGGTCAGTTTTTAGGATTGTTAGAGCAAAACTGAGGGAGAGCAGGCAGGGTGTGATTACCTCTGCTGGGATCCAGCCAGAACTAACGCAACCTTTGTGGGAAGGGCGAGGGGACGTGCAGGGCCCCAGTTTACACTTCAGTTCCATTCCTGCAAGAATAATTTAACATCCGAAAGCTACCGCAGGCACAACAGCGCTCACTCACTATTTAACTGTGCTCCGTAATTACCTGATAGAGGGTTTTTTCTTCACTCTAACAACCAAACTGTACTGCAGAAGTATAGACTTTCAAGCTCAGGTCCTTCATGCCTTCCATTTACCATCGTATTCCTGTAATTTTTCATTATTTATTTAAACTTACTCTTCTTTCCAATCCCCTTGTACTGAGCACTTCTGCCTGACTTAGATTTATCATTTGCTTGTCTCTCATTGGCATGGGAAGAAATAGCACATGTGTTACGGATAAAGACTGGCAAAGTCTTTAATACAGTATGGTGAATGAAATGGCTGTTTTCAGCCTGAGTTTTCCTTAATATATCCATTTACTGAATGCACCTAAAGCAACAAGAGAACGATGTTAACTGCTGATAAAAGGGGCCTGTGGAGGAACCTTGCTGAAGCTGGGAGAGGAAATTACTCTTCATGCTATTTCAGGTTTACGTCTTTCCTAAGAACAGGCTGATTGTTATCCCAGATAATGAAGACTGTTAATGTAATTAAGTGCTCTGTTGTGGTGTTTTACAAAGCAAACAAATAAGTTCCAGAATTAATAAGCTGCATGGTTAAGTGACACAGGGCAAAAGCAGGACTCTTCATTTGGATGTAAGTGCTCCACAGCAAGCAATTAGCTGGGATTGAAAAGTACAATTTCTAATTTAGGACACACAGAAGATTTTCCGATTTGAGCTATGTGTAATCTCCAAAAGGTCAGGTCAATTTTAAGATTATGACCAGCTGTATATTATCAATATGAGAAATCAGGTGCTTCTCTAACTACTCAAAACAGGAGGCCAGGACCAAATTGCCTTGCTCGTCTTCCTGGGCATTACAGATGGGTAGTATTTCCAAACATGCCTAGATAATTAGTAAACAAAGCAGAGACTGGAAGAAAAGAACAAAAAAACCCTGTAGAGACTAGAAATTGCAAAGAAGACCACACTACAGGAACGTAATTTCCTTGCAAAGAAACTAGGCATTTGAGTTACAGTTTTCTTAGCAAACGCCCATGTTTCTAGCGGGTTATTTATCCGGTTAAACCATATGCTGATTTGCACTGGGGGTTAAGACACAGTACAACCCAAAACTCACTGCAGTTTCAGCCTAAACAAACACAGGTACTTTCCGGGGCCGGAACACAGACCTGGGGATTAGCACAACCCGAATTTTAGTCCCGAACATGCTTCTGGTTCAGTCTGTGCAGCCTGATGAGGCAGCTAGCCCAGAGGAAGAGTTACGCACTGCCTAACCAGGCAGCCCTGTTTCCCAGTCCCTGCCTCTCTGCTACTTCTCTTGCACTGGGATTTGCATTTGTCCTAAAACCTGCAGAAAGCTAATGCTACTCGACCGAAAGTAATGAGTTTTCTACCAGTGTAACTATCTGATCTGGCTCAGGGTCAGACAAGCACTGCCACTGCCGCGATGGAAGAGCTGGGAGAGCTAAGGGGGAGGCCGCAGCCCCAGCCACAGAGACAGCCATGCCGGGGTTTTTAAAATGCTGCCTAGCAGCTGCTGTGCTTCCTGGGAAGGTGGTTAAAAACAGATATTCATCATGTTAAATAAAGGCAAAATGTTTTAACTGTGATGGACTGGTAGTTTTCTCATGCAAAGACATTTTAAGCTTGCTTTTACAATTTGGAAATTATATAAAATTTTAAGACTGAAGCTTCTCTCCCATTCTTTGAAACTCATTTATCTGTGATGAGAATAACAATGTGGCTCTGTTGCTGTCTACTTGTTTTGCTAACCAGTGAACATACTTCCAAAGGAAATGGTAAAACAGAAACATTTTCATTTCATACTGGGGAAAAAAAAAAAAAAACACACCTCAAATACACTCTTATGTCATTTGCCTAAATCTTGTTTGGACAGCTTGCACAGCTCACAATCTTACTGTTATCACTCCCTCCTCTGAATTAGAGCAAGAGCAGGAAGATAAATATAATACTGCAATATACGGCTTGATACCGAAGAAGATCACTCTGCTGTGACATGCCTCGCACTTCAGCTCTAACACGACAATACGCTTATCTAAGGTTTGAGGAGACTGAACAGCCTGTAATATATTAACACACCCTTCATTTCGGAGATAGTGTCAGGAGCTGATAAACAGCTCCAATTCACCGTGCCGCTTTGGTTATTTCCCCTCCGGTATCAGGTGTTTCTCTGATCCCCACGCCAGATCTGCGAGGGCAGCCGCACGCTTGCCCTGCGCGGGCAGAGCGACGTGAACAGGAACCAAACGCCGGGGTTAAGATCTACTGAGAAAAGCCCATAAGGGCACTTTTTTTCTGCAGCTTCAAATATTAACATTCTAAAAGACAACTTGCAGCAACTCCTATTTTTAAGTTTCTCAAAGGAGCCTTGAGACCATTTTAAGAAGCCCGTTGCCTATAAGGCATTTGACATTCAGAAAGGAGAATGGTCTCCGGCTGCAGAAGCGCTTTTTCTTTCCTCCAAGCCTACATTTAAAGTGTCACTGGCACAGCGAGGACAGGGAGAGACGAGCTCGGGGTTTCATTTAGGTTGTTTTTTTTTAACTGACCCAGCTACAAGCCTGGCGCCTGGCTACAGCTTCAGCTTCCCCTGAAACCAGTCATGCTTTTGCTTGTGTGGCCGCCTGCTGAATTGGCAAAACCTACCTTTGCAAAACCACTTTTGCCAGAACACCTTTTTGTGTTTGCACTAAAGAGGCAAAAATGTAGATAAAGCTTTTGCCAACGATATCTTGGTCTATTGGAACAGACATTACGAAGTGATAAAATAAACTACCATTTCCTCAGTGTTTTAGCTCTCCAGTACCAGAGCCGCATTTGCTCCTCACAAAGGAACTCAACGGTCGGTGGATAAGCGTGAGGAGAAAAGCAGCGATGCCTGTTTCAGCTCCTCTGTAAACCACAGGATGTGCAGAACTATAAAAAAGAGGGGAAAAAGAGAGGTGGAAAAGACATGTCTACAAGGATTGCAAGGATTCCTGGAAAGAAGACGGGCAATTAACACACACACATGGAAAAGCTCCTCAGTTAGGATGACATTACTAACTTCTTTTTTTGTCTTTGGTCACTAAAATTATCTTTACAGGGAGCATTAAAAAAAGGAAAGACGTGGAAAGATTAAAACCCAGACGTAGCTGTTCCCTCCCGCTTAGCACGCTTGTTAATCCCACAGGTCTTGCTGAAGTGAAAAGACAAATACAAGCAAGAAAAGGCGATGGGGAGCACACACACTTCATTACAAACCGGTACTTGACATTTCTCTTAGGTACAGAAAAATTTTAGGATGCTGGTAACTAATATAACTCCCTAATCCTTGGCTGGCTTCAGAAACCCTTGCCATAAGGTCAAGGTCAGGACAAGGTTAGTGCCTTAATAAAAGAGGAAATATGGCATCTTTAATGATTGCTTCTGGCTGTTTTTCTCCTTACCTATAATAATGCCACAGTGAGTGTTTGCTTTCTTAAAGTGATGCAGAGCTCTCTGCTTTACCTGCTGACAGACCCTCATTGCCCACCCCGGGACCTGATGGTGGACCTGCAAGATGGATGTTTCATGTTGAAGGCCACAAATTTAGGGCTGTCTTCACAGGGAAGTTCAGTGAAGGTGGAAGAATCCTGTTAGCATGCAATTGCATAGTACCTTAGATAACCTACTATTTATTTTAATGTTACCCACCTGAGGGAGGCTCCGCTAATGAATCTATTTTTGTAGTACCATAAAGGTTGAAGTTTAGAGCTAAGTTTAGAGCAGAGACATATAAAAAATGTCAAACCAGGAAACAGCTTAATGAAAGCAGAGAGTAATCACAGCAAATTACAGTGAAATTTCTATGGGATTATGGTTTGCATTCCCCAAACAAGCAGAGGAATTCATCTCACTTAGCTTAATTCCATTTTGCTGAGAATTCACTGTAAGGATATGCTATGTAAGTAACATAATGCGATGCCATAAAAGCTGTCTTAAAAGTTACAGTCTAAGATACTTTTCAAAACAGAGTTCAGATTTCTTCCCACTGCAGTCTATGGAAAAATAGCAAGATATGCCACAAATTATCACAGAGAAAAAAATTAATAGTAATATTAGGAGGAATACAAGGCACGTTTTATTTTGTGGCTACTAATAATGAGGTCCCTTTCTAAACTCCAACGTTTAGAAACCAATCAGCAGTGGATGTGATAGGGAGGGTCACCCCAGGAGAAGAAAGCTGGTATTCCTGGGATGCTTCCAAGAATCACTGCAGAATTTAATGTCTCCCCACTGGCAAACTCATGTTTGCATCTAAGAAATGCCTTGTGGTCAGCACCTCACCTAGCAGCCTTGAACACCTCCTCTGAAACAGTATACATACAGCTTGCATATATATGCACAGTATATATACACCTTCCTCTCCCACCCTGCAGGTTATCTTTCTTTCACCCAGGCTTTACAGCCCACAGTCCAGGAACAAATAAAAGCAATTTCATATTGCTTTTTACCGTATGTAGTGATTTTCTCTACTTTTCAACAGATCTCCAATACGAGAAGAAACTGGGAACTTTTAATCTTACTCCGTTACTATTGCACAGCTCTGGATGGTTGGTTTAGTGGAAAAAACACGTTGACTTTTGGGTAACAATGTCACTGCAAATCTCTCAAGGCTAATTCTTGATGACAGCCACTGTAAATACACTGGAACGTGCACAGAGCCACAGCTTGGCCCTATTAAAGGCAACAAAAGTTTCACCACTAAATTCAGCAGGACCTTGAGCTGGTCCGTAATAAGTAACATGAAATAACATCTCAGTCCATAAGGCAAAAAAAAAGAGGAGAAAGAAGCGTGTGAATGGGATATTGTGTATTAACTGCAAGGAGAGAAAATTCATAAACAGAAGGGTGCCACGTGTCTGCTTAAAATGACCTGTCAATATTTTACATATAAGGTCTATATGATCTGCTACAGAGGAGTTACCCTTTCAGAGGAGAGGATTTTGCAACAGAAAAAGCCTCTTATATTCAGCTTTTCATAAGTTTATAGAAAGGGATACAAAAGGGAAAACAAGATTAAAGACCCCCACGGCTGTACAGTTTAATACTGTTAAAATTTACTTACCAGTGCTTTGGTGTTTTAACCCCAAATTATTCTCCCAAATTTTTACATTTTCTACAGCACTAAGCCACAGAGTTGTGCTGTCCTTCCCACTCTGCAAGCTTGGAGGGAGGGACAGGAAAACATACAAAATCCACCTGACACGTTTTGCTATCTTTGCCTCGCTACAAGTGGTGTGGACTGACCCAAGTTTTGCTAAAAATTAATGGTGTGCCTTCTTAAAGGACAGACAGATAGAAATATGGCACCTGTGCCTGTGGCTCCCATATTTTCATCTACAAAATCCCTGATAGAGCTAAAATGTACAGTATTTTTTTTTTTCAGGGCAATTGCAGTCAGCTTTCCACACCTGTGCTGGATGCACAGGTTGAAAGGGCAGTGTGTATATAGTGGCCATGTTTCCACGCACCCCAGCTGGAGAGGCAGAGATGGTCTAACGGCCATCCAGGCAATATCTGGATGGAAGGTATTTCTAGGCACAATCCTAACGCCGTTACCGTAGCAAATCCACACTTAACAGTTGGTCCAGTGCCTAAAACAAATTCTGAGACTACTGATTTAAAACCAGACCATCTCATACTGATACCGTCCCTGTGCATTCATGGGTTGACTTTCCACAGGTCAATGGATCCCAAACTACTTTCGAACTGAACACCAGCTTTCCCCTGTGGCATAAAATATTTTGAGACTCAAACTGTGCAAGGCACAGCAGAGGGGTGGACCATGGACCAAGGAACTGGTTACTTCCCAGGCTGGGAGTAGGAAGGTGACATTTCATATACATGAACAGGAGACATAACAGCAGGGGAGCTTGAGGCTGGTGTCAGTTTTTGTTACTCATGTCCCATGCCTGTACTTGACAGATCAAGAGACTTCTGATCTCCCAGGGAAGTCTTTGCTAATTGTCATACAGAAGCAAAGACTCAGGCAACCTTCTAGTTTTTTGTTTTTTTTTAAAAGCACAAAAATTGGCACATTAAGAGAAGAAAGGTCTTCATGGAAAGCTAAATCAAACCCCAGAACATCATTTAGCATCTCCACTTCAACAAGGCTGAATTCAGGAACAGAGAGCGAGCGAGAAAGAGAGGGCTTAGAAATGAAAATAAGAATGTTTTCATTACCTTTTCTGCAAGCCAGCCTAGATGCCTGATCTCTCGACTTCCAGCAATCCCTGTTTTACCCAGCTGGTCTCTGACCTCTGCAATCACCTTGGGGATGAGCTCATTGACACTGGAGTGGATGGCATTGAACCAGGCCTGGGCTGTAGCCGAATCCTTACTCCTGAGCACCACGGTGTGCTTGCCATCAGGTGAATGAACTTCAATAAGTCTAGAAAAACAGGGGGGGGGAAACATTATGTTCACTCAGATACCATTAGGTGGCTAAATTTATTACCTTGCTTAGTGTTAGCAATAAGTTAAAAAGAAGGACACTAATATCAAGACCTAGCACTAAAAAACTTACCTTTACAACACCTGAACAGAGTAGGATCATCTTAACTGAAGCCAGGTCTGTACTGGCATTATGGTAAAATCCTTGAGAAGGGGATCGTCCAGTGCTGACGCAATCCCACATCTACCATGTCAAAAGGAGTTTCAAATATAAAGGCAAGAGGTGCATTCACCCATTAACATCCACTGACACGGCAACCACCCAGAACTGCACGGGAGATGACTGTGGAGAAGCCAGGGATAAGCTGCTGCCTTCTTTAGCTGAATATCACGGCACAGCCAGAGTTTCTCAATGTGTTTATTTCACACATACATAGCTAAATGAAAACCACCCTCATCCCAAAAGGAGGGGTTTTCTTAGGATTGTGCTGTGGTTTCAGTGACACCACTAAGCATCAACCAGAAGCCTAGTGTAATTGGCCTTCTCCAGGAGTTACCGATGTCCTCAATGCTCCATTTAGATCCTGCTAACAGCGGCAGCAAGAAAGTGCTAACCACAACCATATGATTGCTGCTGGCAGACATCTTTTACAGTTTTCAAACTCTTGTGGAGAGAGATTTTTTTTCCCTAAAAACATGTTTACTAGTCCATCCTGTGGGCTTCCACCCCACCACTGTGGTTTGAAAAGCACAGGCGAACACAGTTTCCAGGAAAATGAATCCTGTCCATCATGGTTATGGGACCTGTGCCAACACCTTTGCTAACAACAACAACAAAAATGCTTTGAGAGGCAGCTGCAGCTATTTCAGCTCTGTTCTCAGTGAAGTTATTAGTTATTAGTGGGGCTTTGTGTGCTCTTTATAGCTTTGTGGGCCACTTTTACTTGAACATTTGTTAAATAACCCACTAAGTAATAGTCCAGTTTATCTTTGCATAGTGATTATAAAACCAAGCCCTAGTCATTGCCCATCACTCAACTCCGTATCACATTTGTGCCTTTTCGTGATACACATACGGTGACTGCCCCTGAATGTTACCCACACAAATTCAACCTGGGATCTGAACCTAAGCACGTACTTCTGTCCTGTGTATTGCTGCCCGATCTCTGGGACACACAACGACTCCTTTCTGTAGCAGAAAAGTAATTAGTTCAGTGGAATTTATTCAGGTTGAGGTTCAAGACTGTACTGCAATGCAAATATTTGTTATGCAATTACAAAATCTTACAATTTGGAGCTTAACTAACAATTAAGAGGTTTTAATTAATTGGTTAAACCAGAGCAGAATCCAAAATAGAGGGTGACTCGATCTGTGCGGCTCTCTGGGGCTGGGAGAGCGAGGACCGCTGGTCTCGTGTTTGTCCATTTTGGGAAGGGCAGGTCTCCACGTAGACACTGCTCTAAAGATAGAAAAGGTCATGATTTTCCAAACTCAGCAGCTGAACTGTTCAGGGTCCTAAATCACTGTTTGCATAGCTTAAAAATCGGGTTGATTTTTCAGAAAGTGCTGAGCCAACACAGTAACGTGTGTTTCCTCGGTAAAGCTGCTGGAGCTCAGCACTGTCTGAAAATAAAGGCTCTTATTTAGCCACTCCAGGATGCACCGAGGATTCAACCTCAGGTACCAAAAGGAAAATTCCTTGTCAGATGATGATGGTGAATAAGAAAACTATGTTTGTAGATTGGCATGTTCCCAATCACACTGATTTTTTCTAAACTACCAGAAAAAGCTGTCTCCCCAACAGTTACCATTTGTGTCCGATGATCATTACGATCATGCACAGCTACCACGCCCTGGTCTGTCTTTCCATCAGAAACACTGCTGTCCCACTGCCCTATGAACTTGAGGTTGAACTTGTTCTTGTAGGCAGCTATCAATGGAAACAAACTATACAGGCTTGGATTTTCAAAGTACATTGTGGTCATCAGTGAAACACTGCTTATTACTTACAGAGAACTTCATAGCACGAGATCTCATGGCATTTTACAAACGAGGTCAGCGATGGCATCCTCATTTCACCACCCGAAAAGTAGAAAGGTACATAACCCAGATGAGGCAGAGAACAAGCCAGGAGCAGCACTCAGTATTTTCTGCACTCTAACTCCCATTTTAATACTTCTTTTAAGGAGAAAAAATATTTAGGCAGCACAGCAGTATTGTGCTGTTTCTGAAAAATGTTAATACGCCGTACGGATTGTGTGAAACAATGCTCTTTACAAAGCCTGTGGTTTCTATAAGGGAACTCCCACCTCCAAAGTCACTGTGTATCGTGTGGTAAACAAAGTGCTGAACAAGGACTATAAAGACACAGAAGAACGTGCTGCTTTTTCAGCTGCAAAGGAACAGCAGCAAACTTGTGTTATTTCTTTTTAAGTTAGAGTTGTAGCAGGCTTTGATTTAAAAATAAATTATCTAGAACTGAAAGACTTTCCAAATGGCAACTCTCTTCCTTCCAATTTAGAATACACTTAAATTCTTACTTAAAGCAAGTGGATTAACAGCCAAACAAGTATTTTGCTACCTGGGCCTTCATCAAAGTGTATTTCCCTTGATGGTGGCTATTTAAGTATTTCTACAAGAGTTCTGTCCCCTAAAATAATGAACATTTAGTTAGCTCGTAACAATTCTGTTTTAAGGGATTCTAAACTAAGCATATTCTAATATATACACATTCTACTGTGATATCAATGTATGTATTCTAGTATACATATGCACACACACATACTGAGCCACGCTTGCAAAAATACTCTTAAAATATCATCCCTCAGTGACTTCTAATGGGGCTATTTTGGGGACTGCTTGTCAGTCATCAAAGTTTGATGGTGATGCACTAACAACTGCAGAAAGTCTGCCTCGTTCCCTGAGCTGAGTGACGGGAAGATTGGACAATACTGCTACGCTTCTCAAAAGTGAGTTCGGAATGGGAATAAATGCTGCATTGACAGCCCTGAAACTGAATCCTTTTATCCATGGCACTGGTCCAGCCTGAGGAATACATCTGCAAGCATCGTTCCTGTGCAAGCTGCTAGGTAGGGTACCTTTTTTTATTCATACCATAAGGACAGCAGTCTAAATCTTCAACTGCCTGAACTCTGCTATGGGCTATTTGCTCTAAGATCTGGGCACTAAACTACCTTTAAGAAACGGGGCTTACAGATTTCTGCTCAAGATCCAGGACTCCCATCTCCACAGCCAGTTGGGATGGAGATACTAACAGAAACTTATAATCTTCTCGGAAACCCATGGGCTCTGACTGCAATCAGATGCAGAAAGCGCTGCGTCCCTAAAAACTCCCCTTTTCTGCCTTTCAGCCTATGCTGCTTTGATTCACCAGTCCATTTGGATGATGCTTTTTGTATAACAGCTGACTGATGGCATTTCCATATTTTTTGAAAAGCAAAAAAATACCCGTGACCTTAGTAAACTCCAACACTAAAGCACTTAAATGTTTCCAGCAGTCCAGCCATTGTAGCTTTGATTTGTTCCTTGGCTAAACTGACCACCGCTTACTGACTTCTGTTTATCTGCAGTTCAGTGATAAAGTTCCCTTAATTCCCCACTGAATTGAAATATTTAGGGCAATGCCACAGCTGTGTTTATTCTCACACTCCACCACAGTTATGTAAATACTGCATATGGAGCCGTTTCTGATAAAGCCCATACCAACCCAAAGGAATTATATGTTAGCTCTAGATGGCTGCCAAGATGCGCGGCATCTCTCCAGCTTGGCAATGCATATGAATGATATCACATTTTCTCAGAGATCATTTGGCAAAACTTATAATAAAAGAGTAATTTTCTCTCTCCTTCTCAAAGAGTGTCACTGAGCCAAGGAGTGTTTCCAGCATCCCCTTCTCCACCCATGGAACATGGGGGTGACACAAGACCCAACGCCTCCAAATGCTGTAACCTTGCACATAAGAGGCCAAAACTCCTTCCCTCGCTGCATCATCCAGAGCTTTTACTTTACAGAGGATCAGAAGAAGTTGAAAGCAAATGTTTGATAGACCATACTCATTCCACATTTGATAAGGCCTCTTTCTGTCGGAGTGTTCATTATCTAAGAAATACCTTTTATCAAATCTCTTGAAAGCAGTTCTCCCACTAGCACTGGCTCAAGACCAAATCAGCGACTGATTTACACTTTGTGCCTTTTCCCGGGTCAGATTATGTATTCAGTGACTGATTAAAGTGTGGAGTAAATCCCTTGAAGTTAATGATAAGCTGGAGCCAGAGTTATTCGAGTCCATCATGCTACTTTGATTTTGCACCGGCATAGCCAGGAATGAAACATTCTGCCACTGACTCTGCAGACTTAAAAAGGGGGTGAGGGCCAAACTGCTCGGTCCATCTCCTCCACCATTGTCTGCACATGAACTGTGGTAAGTAATTTTGTTGATTTCTGAGTGTACAAATATGGGAGGCTTTCCAGCGTAAAGGGGGATTTAGAGGAACACAATCAGAGATGATATTTAAATAGTTGTAAGTTTTGTTATAAAATAAAAAAAGAACTGTTAGGGTTCTTTTTCAGTTCTACATGCAGCATCAGGAGATAAGCCAGGAAGAAAATACATTAAAATTAAGCAATGGAAACTTTGGGTTTAGTCTGCAAGGAAAATATTCCATAGAGAGACTGTTAGGCTTGCAGCGGATTCCCCAGCACACACTGAAGAAGCATCTTCATTTGATGCACCTAAATGGAGGTGAAAGCAATTTTACCAACTGAGCGCTATTTGGTAATCAAGTGGAATTTTTCTATGTGAAAGTCTCTTGATTCCCTCACCGTCACAAGGGTACCTGCTGTATTAACAGTTACTTGCTGACTTTCAACTTACAGTGGTAAAAATGATGTAGTTACTTGTTTCTTTGGAGCTGGACTAGACTAATGTCCAAACAGAGGGTGTATATATCATTAATGAGCTGTCACAGTTGATTTCATTTCTCTTTGCTGCCAGCTGGGCTTCAGTAAAAGGGATATCAGCGGAGCTGCGCTGCATTCAAGTAAGGAAAAGATTTGGTTCTCCAACGGACTTGCTCACACCGCTGCGTGCCAATGCTGACCGATCTGCAGAGCACACCACACGCTCCCTTCTCTACCCAGAACAACTACAGAAGTTATTTAATAGTTTTTAAATGTCTATGGATGTTAAGGAGAAGAACTCTTTCCCCACATTGCCCAAAAGACTGCTTATCTTTTTCTTTCTTGAATTTTTCTTTTATATTCTGGTTGTAACGGTGCTGAATATCGGCAAAGCAGGAATACACAGTCCAGCCTGCTTCACAATGGATTCAGCACCAAAAAATGGCAAAAGTACTGTTTCAAGAAGCAGTGGGGTCAGTTACTTGGGGGGAAAAAAAAATTATTTCAGAGGCATGGTAGGAATTTGATTTAACCTTTAAAAGATGCTGCCTGAAACTTTAAGATCAGAAGATGTTGTGATTGGTGTGGTCAATACATTGACCACAGCTACCTGAAGCAACTTTTTCACAGCAAGAGGGAAAGTGTATTAATGCTAGGAAAAAAAAATTGTTTTGGCCACAAAAGCTGCACCTCTAGCAAAGCCACAGCCAACCTCAAAAGACCTTCTGCAGCAAAGCAAACCTTCTGCAGCTGGAGCTGCGTCTGGGCTAAGCAAAGAGCACCTGACTGTAGCTGGTAATAGCAGTAAATGACCCCTTCATATTGAGTCAAGGGTGGAGAGTCTCATGCTGCTGCATAAATAAGAGATCATGGGCTCGGAGAAGAATTAGATGTCTTCTGAGAAAGACCACCACTGTCGCTGCTGCTGGTAGGCAGCACTGTAGTAGGACCCAGGGGAAAGAAGGGGACATGATCCACGAGCAGGGACAAAAACTAATAGGGAAATGGGACAAATAAGCAGGGCTGCTGATAGATCAGCTCTGTCTTGCAGATGAATTGTCACAGGAGAAAGTCTCGCTGAAAGAGACAAACAGCAGGTCCACCTCACCTAGCAGGATGCGTCTCAATGTCTCATTATTTTATACACCTACTTTTTGGCTTCCATGATCAAGAAATCCCAGGGATCACTGATTAGTTGCTAAGTGAAGCAAAACAGAAGCCAGACTGTTCAACAACCACAACGATAAACCCACAAATTCCCCCTGGATCAATTATTGGCCTCTGAGTGCTGTGGAGAGAGCACCACCTGGGAGTCAGGCTCCTGGAGATATTGACGGCCTCTTCAGGGACGGCGGGCATGGGTCACCTCCCAGCATTTTCACTACTGGCTGTAAACTCATCTCCCATCAACTTGGAGGTCAATGGAAAAGCTCTATGTAAGCGATGAGAAGAAATAACAACTTCAGCGTTAACTCTCCCTGATTCCTACTATGGGAAAAGAGGAATTTCCATCAGTAGAAATGCATGTGAAAACTGGAAGTGACAACAGGGTATTAAAATAGCAATATCTGTGCATACAACTTAAGCGCTAAAGCCCAGCCTCAGCACCTACCAACACTGAGCTGGGGCACCCACACTGGCAGCCCATCACCCCACGCTCCTGCTGTGGCTGTAATTTGCAATTTGTTGCGATACAAGCGACTACAGAAGGTGCTTCGAATACACCAGCTGAAAATCCTGCTCATTGATTAACAGCAGGTCAGGCCAGATCAGAGCTGTAAGACTGAAATCCAATTTGCAGACCCGCTGATAAGGAAGGAAAAGCCCAGCACTGAGCACAGCACAGCAGTCAGGCAGGAAAAAGGGTCTCGAGGTTGTCACTGGCTCCCAGTCATAACACAAAGACTGCAGGGACAAGAAGCATGGCAGGAAACTGAAACCCTTGCATATCAACTTTCTTTGTTTGGCAGATTTCAGGGGTGTTAATATTGCTCTCCAACATTATTTAGCAGCAGCTTGGATGTTGGCACTTACATACGTTTACATACAGACACACATAAAACATGATTAACTGTTTGCCCTCCTCTGTCCTCCCCTGCAGCACTCGCACTGCTCTTCCTTTCCCTTTAGTCTGTGACACATTTCTTGGAGCATTTCTCTTTCTCCGTCTTGTCAGTGCATTTATTTTTCCCCTTTTTGCGAAAATGTTCACTAAGTAAAGTCTGCTACAGTTTTCACTCTCTTGGTTTTTTTGCTTTGCCTTGTTGGTTAGCTTCTTTCTCCATCGCCTTTCCTTAATTTGTTCTTCTCCCTTCCCTCCATGCATTTCTCAAGGCAGTTTTTATTTCTTGTCCCCCCTCACCTGATTAATTACCAGTTCCTCTGCTCTTATTTCTATTCCTCAGTTCAGTCTTCTACAGTTGAAGCTGGTTGGAAAAATGAAATTTTTTTTTACTTTTTCAAAACGCCCGTAACTGAAGCAGTGGCTGAAAAAAACCCCAAAATACAACAAAAAAAACCACCAGCATATCTTCTTTTTCTCCATTAACTCATTATTTAAATATTTTCACATAAAAGAAAGACTTTGGTTCAAAGTTTGTTAATCAAAAATCCAGCTGAAAGCATTCTGCCAGCTTTGGTTACTGCCACCTCCACACCACGCACATCCTTCCTCATCGCCCACTCACTGTGACACGTTTTATTCCTGTCAGGTCACATTCAGTCCCATTCACACATAGACACACATACATACACAAAGTTTTATTTACACTCACAAATCTGCATGTATGCACAGACACTTTTTTGGAGTACCACGTGCAGGAGCTTTGCCCAATCCCTTTTGATTTGTGCTGGAGATGGGAAGGACACCAGGAGCTTGCCTTTCCAGCCCAGAAGGATGGAGAAGGGAGAAAGCCCCATGTCATTACATCAGGGGAAAAGATACGACTTGTTTTCCAAGCAGATGAGACATGACTAATCCCAGATTCACTAGGACCTGCACAGATTGAAGGTGAGTTACAACATGCCATAACTATCCAGTTCTACATGAGTATCTCAAATATCCTGCAGGAAAACTCAGTGGTTTCCACTGTGTCCCCAAATCCTGTCAGATTGCCCCAGCAATTCACTTCTCAAACTGTCACCCAGATACCACAGCAGGTCCTCAGGACATTAGAAAGCTATTTTAATATGATTTAACAGAACAAAATTTAAACTTGAAGTAAATAAAAGTAAATGAACATCCAAAGTTCAGCCTAGTTTGTTAATGTTTTTGTGTAAATGAATACCCTTGAGGCTGCTTTGCAGAAAATGGCCTTTGAGTTCTTTGGTGTTTTTTTTTTCTTCCAAAAAGCTTAGCTGGTGATTTGACTCAAAAGAGACTAAACCACTCCTCTTTACAGAAGGGACAGTCCTACAGAGGTGTCTGATCTCAGTGACCTTCCAAGAAGGCTGAGAAGAAACTGAGGCTAAGATATAAGTTGGTATGACCAAAAGCAAAACCGATGACCTATTTGGCTGGTGGAGAGTTTCACAAAAACAACAATTCCTAATAATGAAAAAACAAAATAAAAAATTCACGCTTTCTGCCTAGGGGCTTCAGAGCTCCCCCTTAGCAAGACAGATGACTGCAGCTTCCAAAATGCACCAGCAATTGTAGAGCTGCCCAAAAAGCAGATGAAGTAGATGACAGAGGACTGTCAGGCAGCCCAGCCTGAACCAATTATTAACTCTAGTAGTTAATGATTTGCCCCAAAATTCTGTTAGATGAGAAGAAATGCAGTCTTAGGGGTCTCTCATCCAATACACCTAGCCCTGAATCCATTGACCCTAGCTACCAAGGAGGGTCCCACAGCCATACAACTCTTTGAGAGGACATGTTAAATGTATCGAGGAGGAGGAGGAGGAGGCCTTCCCCATTGCCCAGCCATTCATCCATCCCACCACTCCACTCCTCTTCCCTACATCTCAACTTCTTCCCTCTTCTAGGGCATTGACGGGGATGTTGTAAATGCCTTTTTAGCTAAATCAACTAACTTCTCTCAGCTTGAGAAGAAAGAAGAGTACATAAGTCTCAAGTGCGGCCTACTTGTTCATCCCTTCTAGTAAATAGCAGAACTGGGGGCACAGATTAGCAGCTACAGTACTATGCAAGAAACATCCAACTTTACACAAAAGGAGGATTTGGATCCATAACAGTAAAATAGTTGGGAGCTAAGGTTAAAAATCCACATTCGCCTTGATCTTAAATTCACTACGCTTTGTGGGCAAGGATGTAAAGGGCTTCACAGTGGTAGGTCATCCTTCTATAACAGACCGTGCACACTGCGATAGCCTAGCACAACAGGGTGGTTTAAGGGTGAGGGAAGAGTCAACCACAGTTTCAACCCTGATTACCGTAATTTTTGTTCTTTTCTGGATTTGAATTACACCCTTTCAAGTTGCTTTGCTTTAATGTTGGATTGTTGATTTCTTCCCTTGTTTAACAGTAATCTAAACAGATAATAAACACAGCTCACCAGGAAAAAAAAAAAACAGTAACAAAAATTCTTGATATAAATCAGGACTTTGACTCTAGCAGGCTCAATGACTTCTTCAAAGGACTTACTGATATTCAAATAGCAAAACATGTCTGTACCAATAATGATAATTAAGTGCTACAAGCGTTTCATCCAAGGATCTCAAGCTGTAGCTCGCAACAACACTGTGAATTAAGTACGGTCTCTCCGTTTCACAGAGGTTTTGTCTACAGCCAGCGAGCAGCTCAATAACAGCACAAGGAGCAAGGCACAAATTCCTTGGGGAGGTGTGGAGAGGGATTTTTTTATACTGGTAATCCGCCCGTTATTGTATCTTTACCTTTGCTCTATCCCCCATGCATACATAAGTCCTTTCTCTTTCTTTTGCCCACCTACAACACATGGTAACAGAAAAAAGACCCAAGTTTCCTAAACCAGAGGCCAGTCCTGTTAAATCTGTACTGTCCATTAGTAAGGGAAGATTTCCACCTCCCCAGGAAGCCCCACAGAACTGCTGGTGTTCACCCAGGGCTGACACAGCTCCAGCTTACTGCAGCGGTGCCAGCACAGTGATGGAAACGGTACATCACCTCCTTAGTCCCGGGTCCAGGGATCAGCCTTTGCCCAGCACCTCACTCCATCCATGCTTCTACCAGTAGCCAGTATTGTTGGCTGAGCCCAGTGTTATCAAGCTACCTCTTAAGAGACAAGAGACAAAAAGCATGATAAATGGGACCTATGCTCTACAAGAGCAGCTGTAACTCATTCTCGGTACCATGTTCACTCCCCGTGGCAGCGTGCTGACCTCTGCAAGCCCCAAACCAGGTACGTGACTCGGGGGATCTGCTCCCTCATCAGCAGGGAAAAAAACTGGGCTGCGAAGCTGCACACCTAAACCATGCTGCTCTTCGAGGAGAATCCAGCCTTTGCTTTGCATACCAGTGGCTGCTCGTGCCTGGCAACATCAAAGTATGGTCCTGTTTACCAAGCAGGAAACAGGCAGGGTGGAGGCATGAGCCAGCCCACGCTTTCATCAACAAGACGTCCAGACTCTTCTGCACTGCCTAATACTTGCCTCCCTGCCCCCTTGGTCGCTCTTAAATTATACCAGCATGAGCTTGAAGAGGTGCAGGAGTTAAATGTCTGTCACTCCTTCTTTAGAATAGGATAGGATAGGATAGGATAGGATAGGATAGGACAGAATATTCCAGTTGGAAGGGACCTACAACGATCATCTAGTCCAATTGCGTAACCAGTTCAGGGCTGACCAAAAGTTAAAGCATGTCATTAAGAGCATTGTCCAAATGCCTCTTAAACACTGACAGGCTTGGGGCATTGACCAGCTCTCTAGGAAGCCTGTTCCAGTGTTTGACCACCCTCTCGGTACAGAAATGCTTCCTAATGTCCAGCCTGAACACGTCAAGTCTTGTAGTCCTTTTAAAGAAAAATAGTTGTGCTTTCGATCAGCAGTGAAACTGGGAGTGCTGGCAGGTCCCAGTCAGTCATCTTTTGTAGAGTTTTACTGAAAAGGCATGGAGTTTCTACTACTATTCCAGACATCATCTATATAAATAATCCATCAGCCTCACAGCTGAAAATGCATTAGAAAAGCATTCAAGAAGTCCATTTTTGGACAGTGCTGTCCTATACTAATGTCACAGCTCCCTGACTTCTACTTAAAGATGCTTGTCTTTTATTTCATCTTCACGCTCTTCTGCTAACTTCTTATGTTTGTTATCAGCATTCATGGCTCAAGCTTTTTGGCACAAGGACTGGTTTTTACTATGTCGTATTAAATCTGGTTGAAATGCACTTTGTATTTTAAAGAAGTTTCAACTTTTCTTTTCATGCCTTACTGTAACAAAAGCAAATACATCCAAATTCACCAGAATTTGTTTTATATTCAAGATTTTTAAATTTCATTTCAGAACCACACAGGGATATTTTATGCTTACGGAAATTACATAAATTACAAGCTTATACGCCAATTACAACTTAAAATGTTAAAACTCACTGACCTTGCTACCGTGCATTACTGACATATTATTAAATAACAGAAGAAAAGTTTTTTAAAAAGAATGTGTGCAAAAGGAATCAATTTCGGCAGCGGCAGCTTTGCAATAAATCTTGCAAATACTTCCTTCAGTGAATCAGTGCTTCCCAATGCAGAAAAAAAAAATATCTAAGCAATGAAGCAGCTTAAGTCTATAGCTGCCTTTGGAGTAAGCAGGTCTCAGTCTGTCTCGCACCTCCCTGTCGTCTGGGGAAGCTCAGGTCATTCCCAGCGGCAGCTCAGTGCACAGAGCCCAGGATGAATGCATTCCAGCACAGTTCTTCTACCACCTTTAAAACATACCTGCAGGATTTTATCTTCTGATCATAATTCTCAGTCCAACCCTGAAATGGACAACAGATAAGAAAAGTTCCTTATCTGCTTCTCTGCGTGTCCTCGGTGTGAAGTATGTGAACTGCACCTGTACTTGCTGCGGTGCTGCTGCTGCGTGCAGCTGGCAACCGGGGCCACCCTTCTGGGAATCTGTCCTTGGCTCATTCTTCCTAGCTTCAAAACCAAAGCAAACCTTTCCCATCAGAGGGCCAAATCCTGCCAACGAGTAACTCGATCCTTAAGACTGGATCCCTGCTGAAGTTCCCTGTAAGGATCACACTGCTTTGGACACTGGAAAAACATGACCTGTGCACACTAAGTGCTGGCAGGATCAGGCCCACGCTTCCTGGGTTTGGCTGAATGAAGTGCAAGCAGGATTTCAGGGTGATTTCAAAAGCAGAAGAAAAAACCTTTTCAGTCCATGCAGCATGGCCTCATTCCTACAGGGAATGTCATGTCTCCTGTGCTATGTAAGGAAGTACCTTTGTACCCAAGGCTTCAAAAGCACCAACAGAACAAATTTCACCTCAGACACCTATTTCCTTTTTTTTTTTTCTCTCCTGTTCCTTAATATCATCACCAGAAATTGATGAAAAGCTTTTTGCACTGCAGTAAGATTTACTAGCTGCGACCATTCCCACAGGTCCCTTCACCAGGAGGAGATGCTGCCCTGTGAGGCCTGACATGAACCTCTAGCACTGCCACCAAGAAGGACATTTATCAGTGAAAAAGCAGGCAAATGACAGATTTAAGTGGTAATCATTTTAATCTAGTTTCTTCCAGCCTAAAATATAACAATGGCCCCTGTGTCTAGAGAAGAATGACATAGATGCCACTAAGACGCTCTGCATCTTTTCTCCTGTTGCCATGCTTGTACTATTAAAAAATATTTTTCTACATACTGAGGCTTGGCATTGGTTTGTATTAAGGATTTTCTCCTTGGTATCATACAGCTTTTTTAATCAGGTAACAGGTAAGCCAATTCCCTACCTCCTTCAGAGTGAACTCACAGGCAGGTTAGGTGAAGGAGACATCTGAGAACCACTGGCTCTAAAAGCACCAAACTTCATTCCTGCTCTGAAATAACAGGCTCATCAAACTATCTGAGGGTAGACACAGACTTAGGAATCTCTTAACTCGGGCCAGTCTTCAAGGAGAAGCAGAAATCCTATGCAGGGCTATCAGCTCTTGTGGGAAAACCAGATGTGTAACTTCCTCTGTGCCCGTTAAACCCACATTTCACCCCAGCCTTCTAAGAACTGGAGATGATTCAGCGCCACCAAGCAGGTATTTCCTCCTGGGTCCTTTAACATGGGTATCTTCTCATGCTGAACGTCAAACCAGTTCAGCCTGGTCCCACAAAGCTGCTGTGACATGATCTCCAGCCTGCACTGGAGAAACATCTGCACTGGAAAACTCATGCTTTCTATGTCCACGCTTGGTCCTAGATGACAATTACCTCAGCTATAGTCCAAAGGAGCCCTTTTATGGCCAGCATGTGCTTTGGTAGCCTGCCAGCGGTGCTCTTCTAAAGCCATCCAGCAAAGTGACACCATCAGTTATAAGATCTATGTGTGTCAGGTCACTGGGTTATAAAACAGAAGTGTCATAAGCATGTAAGGACATGGTTTGGGCTCTGCTGTGAACGAAGATCAAATTGTTTTTGTGGAATCAGATTATTATCTTGGGATATATTCCAGTGGGAAAGTGTTGCTGCATTGTAATAGCATTTCTACTGGGAAATATCAGTTCCAGTATTCAGAATTGTCAAAAACCCTGAAATTGGTAAAGACCCAAATCGATGGGATGCTACTATTACACTGCAGCTAGCACAATCGTGACGTACTGTGAGCTTGGATGGAAAAATCCAGCTTAGACTGTACACTGCACTGTGTTGGACTACAGTAAAAATCAGAAGTCACTCTTTCCACAGGAAATGACAGTAACACAAAACGAAAACCATGATAATAAGCAACACGACTCTCCCACGCGTTACTTCCTAGTAACACCTAAGAACACACGCACTTGTAGCACACTTCAAAAAAGTTAGCCTCATCACAGAATTATCATGAGCAGTGAGTGTCTGTCCTCCTGAATCAGTCGTCCCGGCCGCCAAACAAAACTGAGGACCAGGAGACTGACAGAAGCTGAGAACTACAATACGGTCAAAAAAAGAAGGGAAAAATGCTGAAAGAATGAAGCCAACATGTGCAAAGCATCGTTACATTGTGCTAATTCAAATAATGCAGCCTGCATGGGTATTTCATTTTTACTCCATGGCAGAGAGAACCACAAACTCTCAGGCTAGTGATACAGCTGTCAAACCTCAGCATCTTAAACTACACAGATATATGTGAAAAAAGTGGCCCTTATCAATATCCATCTTGATTTAAATTTGAAAAAGACTGCTAGGGTAATTGCTGTTTTACAATTGCACTTCTGTAGTGGTCAGTTATCACTGACCGGCGGTCACCACTTGGTGAGATGAAGAGCAGAAGCAAAGGAAAGCAATACTAAACAATAAAGCATAGGGGGAAAAAAACCTTGAAAGAAGGTCAGACAAATATGAAAAAGAAAGAAGGAAAATTACACAGATACTGATAAAGTTTCTAAATTGCAGTGCAAGAGATTACAGGGGAACCCATCCTCCCCAAACCCCCTTCTGCTCTCCCCTCTTCTCCTTATCCTTCTCTGCAAATGAAAATGCAACTTTTATTTATGCCTATACGTAAGTGCTGAGAATCAAAGGCATTACACCCAGCTTCTGGGCAAGCCAGCACACTTCAGAAAAACAAAAAGGCCATTATTTGGATGGAAGAATCAGTCTGTATTACTGACTTGACTAGTCCCTTTTTTATTAGCAGCTGTTAGTACAGGGATCAGAGAGTGTGCTGGTGTGGTGCAGCTGTTCCACATGTGTTATAAATAAGGGCTGGTAAAAGCTCATCCTATTTTTAAAGTTATGAAAAAAAACAAGAAGTCACAGAAATTCCCTACTAATGCCTTGCAAGTGGAACTTTTCTCCTAGTCTTGACTTTAGTGCCCAGAACTGAATGGACAAAACAGGCCATTCTTAAAATAATGTTCATTAAAAAAGAAAAGAAAATGCAATTTAGTGGAATTAGATTAAGCCAGCCTGCAAGATATAACCAATTAGCGTGTACAGTGTCTTTTCCTTCAAAAGCAGACACTTAATCAGGATGAAAACAAACCCCTGTGATTCTATTTCTAATAAAAACGTTGGATTACCGTGCTGAAGAGCTTCTCTAGCACAACCCAAAAGCTGCACCCAGCACCACGCGGCTCAGACATCACCACCCACCCTTCCCAAACTGGTGCCGGGTTGCTCTGTGTGACCAGAACCCATCACCAGCTCCTCCTCACCAACCCCAATGCTGAAAAGGTCAACTACTATTCAACGCAAAGGCAAAATCCCAGCCCCGGGCAAATCCTTCGCTCACCTGTTTTCGGGGTCCGACACTGTCATGTTGCGCGTCACGTAGCACATCTTGAGCGGTATTGTCTTCTTGTCTCTGTGGATGGAGAGCGAAAGCTGCGACAGGGGGTCAGCAGAGGCGCAACCCAAGCGAGGAGATTCGGGGGGAGGCGTCTCCCACCCAATTTCTGAAACAGGAGAGCCTTTCTTCACATAGGGGGTTGCTTCTCTCATGTATTTCACTATGGAAAAAAAAAAAGAAAAAGGCAAGTAAAAATAAATGGATATTAAGTAGTGGCATCCCATGTGAGTTCTTTGAACTGTTACCAACCCTCAGCGCTGTTTATTATTTCTGCTTGTCCAGCATCACGGCATTTGAAGCTGTGCAAATACAGAAGATGGAGATCTGACTGCTGCCCATCTTAGTATGGCGCAATGAGTAAAATGAGGGAAAAGAACAGAATCGGTGAAATAAGGCCAGGAGAGCCATCCGACCTCTACTTGACAGGCTGTAAGTCCTCATGCAGCAATTCCTATGTACAGAAGCTGTGAGTTGGCTGAGGTATAGGGAATTTTTTAAGACATTCAACCAAGGGACAGTGAATTATTCCCCTATCTAAAATGTTCCAGTGATACTCCCAGTGCAGCAAACTCACATCTCGCTTCTGGTTCACACTTGTCAGTGTCCCGCCACTGATCTCAACAGCTACTTCTGCTTGCTAGGAAGCAGTTTTAGCTGATCTACTTGTGCATATATATATGGAGTAAACAAAACCCAATTCACCTCTTCGCCTTCTCTTGGGGAAGTAAAATTGAATTTGAGCCTTTTGTGAGAGTGAAGGTGTCAGATTAGATCTCTTCTCAGCCTCTTCCAATGCCTTTTTCCAGTATGGATAGCAAAAGTGAATGTAGGATTCCCAAATGATCTTAATGTATGCAAAAAATCAATACCTCTTTTACACTCATACTTCATATTCCCCTCTTTATGCAGGCAAATATTGCAACATTTTCCCTGTTTTTGAATTCTTTTGGCAGTTCAAGATCACTTTTGCTTTTGCTTTTCATGTGCTTGGCAAATCTGCCATCCACAGTCTCCTTCTCCTTAACAAACCTGACAGAGCTCAACCAAGAAAAGACCTCACATTTAAGCACCCTGGTTAAACATATATGTCCAATGTACACAGCTGTGGCTGCCTAACTGGCTACTGCCACTTGATCGTACCCATGACTCAAACAGCGACGACATGAACTGAAAGGGCAGGAGCACCGTGAACTTACTTGGGGAAGTTATTAAAATGCTGTGAGAGAAGATTTCAAGGAAACAGTGCAGATCATCGTGTTAGCTTGGCTGAAGAAGCTGGGAATGATTGAATAACAAAAGAATAGGTAAATTACAAAGGGGCATTGGCGTGAAGGAGGTTAAATTAGGGAAAGCAGACTCAAGTTTTTAAGTTCAAAGTGAAAGCAAGGGAAGTATTCAGAGGAGTGGAAAAGAACAGCAGTGTTTCTGTTAAAACCACAGATAAGGCGAGTAATTTCAGCAGCACTATTTTCGAGGCACTTCATAATAGCTTTATCAAGAGAGATACCCGTGCAAAACCAAAGTCCAGGCTCTGTGAGCGTCTATTGCCATCTTTCCTGTAAAACACCTTAGTGCACATCTTGCCATTGCTTGCTCTCTCCTTTTTAAAAAATCTGTTAACCTCAATATTAAGGACTTCTGTGTTTAGGTATTTTACAGGATATTCCTCTGTGAGAAGGATCATTTGTGATTTATCAGAAATGCTGTCCTACCCAATGCTGCTCTTTTGAATCCTTTGCCCCGCACTATTCTCAGTAATTTTTGAAATTAATTTCTTCCCTGCTCAGGGAAAAGCTGGCATGGGATTCTACCAGGCTTCCAGAAACTACTTAAGGTAAAGGGTGTTGACATTGATTTTTGATCTTTTTGTAGACATCTACCTGGAGTCCATTATCTAAAAACCTATGTCACCTAACTCTCAAAACCAGTGCTCATCCTTGGGCGCTCCATAAATTACCTGATTTTCAAAGGAGCTGAAAATGAGCAGTTTTAGCCAGTGCCACACAGATACTGGTTTTAGCAGTCAGCATCTCAGTTTGGATGTACTCATAGCCTCTGGGAAACAGAGAGACTGAACACATACAGATGTGGTCAATCTGTTCCTGTTTACACTGAACGAATATGACTTTGTCATTCATTTAGATGAGAGGAACAGCTGAAGCTGTAAAAATCATGTTTGACTGCAAACAAAATTTAGTTCCCTTTAAAATTAGAGATTTTAATTAATCTGTTGAAAAAAGTAATCCAGTTGGCTTTTGAACTCCATTACAGTGACATGCCAGCAACTGTGATGCTAAATAAAGGTCCAGGTCTCAATAGTGTAGTTATTTCATCTGTGCTATTTTCATCCTTTTTCAGCTGCAGCTATATGCATTCGACCTGAGCATCTTTTAATTAAGGAAAGGAGAGAGGGGCAGGGGGAGGAAGGAAGCTGAAGTGAAAAATTTGGCTCTAAACCTAAGCAGGAACACAAAATGTGAATTTAATTCCCCAGAGACGGGGACAGAAGAAAAGAGCCATCCCTTCCATGTGCCAAGAAGCCAAGTTTCCGTGTGACGCACCGGTGAATTCAGGGCAGGCAGCTGCACCGTTTCAGAAACTCCTGTGAAAGCGGAAGCAGGAGCAGGAGGAGAGAGCAGAAACACAACCCTCTTTCCACAAACTGAGTCTGAAACACAGCAAAAGCCAAGAAAATTACCTTGAGTAAAAATGGCCTATGAAAACTCCTGCCAACTTCTGAACTCCTAGACATCTAGTTTCTAACTCTCAACAGGAGATGGTTGCTCAGCCCCAGAGACTTACATAAATAAAGACCCATTAATATACTGGTGAACTGCTGAACACCATCTTCCTACAAAATTCTACAGGATAATTAAAAAATAAAGTGAATATAGGTTTTCTGTTAAAAAAAAAAAAAAGGATTTTAGTAGTTTTCTACTGATTACTTCCTACTTCCCACTAAATACAAGCACAGCTCTCTAGATTCATCACTGAATGCTGCTGGGTTTTACAAACCAGACTTTATGGCTCTTGCATATTCAAATGTGTTTCATATTTTAAAAGCCCCCAAATGGATACATATAAATGCACAAATGGAATATGGGAGTGGAACAGGTGGCAGAACTTGATCCATTTATATAATTTTTTCTATTATTTAAATTTCAGAGCCACTGTTTTCCATTTGCCCCATCAACATCCATAATTACATGTCCATAACCAAAGTCCAGTTTATGAATTTAGCTGAAGTAAGGCACATGCTGTTCAGATGATTCATAATTTTTATCAGTAATTATTTCCTATTTATCTCTAAACTCTGGATGCAAATACTGCAGAACACTCAGCTTTATATCAATGCACCAGTAACCCTACTACACACACAGCAATTTATGGTGACCCGACACGTGTCTACATTTTGCAGTCTGTCCATTAACCAGTTCTTAATCCACCCAGTAGAAAAAAAGTTGATACCAGTATGTATTATAGGCATATTCCTATTCCACACTGCACTATCTGAGAATCTTGAATGCAGCAATGTTAATGTGTAACTGGAGTTATACAATTCACTTCCACCATCAAGTTTTAAACCAGAAAAAATATGATGCAGACTATAGGACATTAAAGTAATAATGTGGATAATATTCTGTTCTCAGGCCATTACACTCAAGAGCTAGATTTCCCTTTGGATACACTAGCACAAATCCAGGTACCGATTGAAAAAGAAAGCGGCTGTAGAGAGCCCTGTTTTTATATATTGCCAATGAAACTACCTAATGGATTAAAACCCCAAAACACTTAGTAAAATTAAATAAGGTATGCCACTGTATAACAACTCTGAGTTATGTATAACTATACTATAGGCATGTATATATATGCCTTCAGAATAGATACATATGTACAATATATATATACAGACATTAAATATCTACTTATATAAAAATGCTACATTCTTTAAGACCACCAGCACATACCCTGCAAACATAGAAACCAACATGCAAGGACTGAGAAAAAATTCTAATGGTTTCATTATTATAACTCAATTTACTGATACACTGTAATTTCAGTCGAGAGTTGTCTAAACTCGTCCATTTGATGCTATAGCTCAACCTCAGAGATCCTTATATTCAGTACTAATTAATGATCCATGCCCTTTTGGTGCACCACTAATTAGAAACTGCGGTCAAGCAATTAAAATTGCAATCTCCGGAGCGCCCCTCCCCACAAAGCGAAGAGGAAGGGAAGTGGCAATCAAATTAATTAATCCACTGATACACATTGAAATACTTTGCATTTATTTTTTGATCTGCAAGACAGCCAATGTAGCTTCCAAAAAAGCACTTCATTTACAGGCACTTCTGCCAAGTCCCAAGTCTCCACAATTAATCCTTTGTTACTGTTCACAGATGACTTTGGTTTTTGGCGGGGAGGGGAAGAAGCAGGCTTTTTTTAATGAGAGAAATACTACAGACCAACTTGGTCAGGTTCTTGGCCAGATGCAGTTCTGAGGAACTGGGACTCTTCTGACACATTCAAACTGTTTCCTAGGAGGGAAGACAAAGACTACTGAAGAGAAGCCAGCACTCCCGAGCAAAGCTCTCTCGTTACTATAGGAATGAGGACAGGATGTGTAGGTTTACAATATGAAAGCAAAAGCCCAAATCTGCTTGAGGAAAGATGATCAAGGAATTCCTCTTTGCAGGGGAGAAGCACAGAGTCTTCTCTTTATGCATTCGTTCTGTCCTAAGTACTCAGAGACAACTACCAAAGGTAGGCACAAAACATCACCCAGAAACCTCTTGAGGCTGTTTTCAAAGGATGCGCTAATGCTACTGATACCTATAACCAAAAAAGACAGGTTTTCCAAAGTTCCCATAAATCCATCTTCATCTGGTCTGGTTTCTGCCAGGGTGAAAGGTGGCCCAGAGAAGAGGAGCTAAGCAAGTTCTCCACCATACTTAAGACGTTTTAAGACTGCATGTAGGGATCAACCTTTGGAGTTACTCAAGCCCACAAACTGAACACGTTGAGATCAATTGCTTTTATCAGTTTATTCAGGATGAAGGGGCTGTTTGACTCGTCTGTGCTGAAGCGAGTACACAGACCATCTGCAAGGGTATTGTGGGCAGCATGGCATACAAACGCTTTTCTTGCAAAAATGATTCTTGGTTAGTTTGAAAAGAGCTGCAAATGCAGAACTAGAGGAGGCCCAACCTGCAGGTACACAGTTCCCACCTGGAAAGGAGGAAACAAATTAAGACAAACACTTCTGAGGTTATAGATAGCATCACTACAAGTCCAAGTTAACAACTCAGAGCCACCTAACAGCTGCTGAAGTGATACTGTCCCAAGAAAAAAAGTGGACGGTAGCAAAACCTAGAAGTAATCACTGCAGGTATGCGGCCTTCAGAAGGGCAAATCAGCCATGCAAGTCAGTCACTCAGCATGGTTGTGTTGTTTTGCTTGATGAAACATTAAAACACAGAATTTGCAGTCTAGCAGTTTTGGTAAGGCACAAACCAAAATGCCCCAAATGGTTTCAAAGCTAGTTGTAACTGAAAGGAGAAGTTTTGCCATAAAATTTATAAACTGTGCCCAAGCAATGCCAACATAAATGCAGAGTACTTTACACTATTGTGAATGGAACTGAGATTAACAGAGGTAGAGCAAAGTCTACTGTATTAAAATTAATTCAGTATCATGACACCAGAATTTGCCTGCTAGGTTTTATGTTAGAAATCAAATTTCCACCAAACTCAAGCAAACCACACACCCTACAGTGAAGACACGTGTATAAAACTGAGATAAGAATCTGTCCAGCTGCTGATGCCATCACCAAAACTAAGACCCAAATACCTGAAGGAAAGAGTTTATGAATCAGGTCGTCTATGAAGATGTGTCGCATGACCCTTTCAACGGCTTTAATGTGGGTATAAACCAAAAACCAGTCAACAATACTGCTTGTGAGTGTTTCCACTCCATTTCCTACAGAAACAGCTGTTACTATGTTCAGACAAGTAACATCCATTAACATGATCTGCTTTCCCCTGTGCTGAAAGGGATTTGAAAGAGTAAACCTCCTGATCTGCCAAGAGCATCAGATCTCCACCTCTGGGAAATGATACAAATCAGTCAAAATAAACACCTTGTGAGAATACAAATCCTCTTCACGCTTTGGCCATTTCTCACACTGTAGTGAGACTAAGTTGAATTTACCATTTTCTGCTGGTTTTAAATTAATTCAGCTGAATTCAGTGTATGTTGCTTCATCCCTTAAAGAGACAGGCTCGGATCTAAAATGTAAGGTTTTTAAAATCCTTTTTAAAATACATTCAATGTATGCACTTATTATACTTTGTATTTGGAAGAGACGAATGAGTGTTTTGAAAGAGAAACTTCAGGAGACAAACACGCCTTTAAGATAAAGTTTACCTGAAGAGAAGGCATTAGCAATTGGTGGCAAAAGGATGCTGGTAAGCAACCAGGCTTCAAGTGGGCTACAGGCTTTCAGTGAGCTACAAACAGGCTGGGTGAAAAAGATCATTTTAAAAATATAAAGAATACTTCACTGTGTTCCTTTAAATTAGCAGCTGCTTCTATAAAAAAGGTAGAGCAATGTTAAGCAGTGCTGTAAGCACCATCACACGCTTGCACCCAAAACCAGTTCCTGTTCAAACCACCTTGCAATCAGCAATTTTGCATGGTTAAGAGAATTTCTTTGTCAATGAGTAAAGGAACTTACAGTCCAGACAGCAGACCGAGGGATCAGAGTGTCCAGGCCCCCATCAAACAGGAGAAAATGGGCTGCTCTCAGGAAGCCATGCAAGGGTGCAGTCTGTGAAACCTCATGGTTTTGATAACCTGAATAGGGCACAGTGACCAGCCACACTGTGGTATCCATAGCAGGTCTCAAAAAATATAACTCACCACCAAAGATGTCTTAGAAGTCAAGAAACTGAGGAAACTCAGCAACGAGTCTTGGCAGGAGCCACGGGCAGCCCCTGCGGAGGCCTTCTCCTTCCCACCTGCACCGGGGACCTCCCTTTTCAGCTCTGATTTCAGCACTTGTGGAGCTAGAGATTACATTCCCAGGCCATCCTATGCTTCTGTGTAAGACCAAAAATTCTTCAGAGTTACTTTTTCCTTGGTTTCTTTTCCTGAGACTTTGCCTATGATGTGGGCTGATTCAGCCACTGATTCCCCAGGCCTGATGTTCCCCTCTAGTAAACACTTCAACTCTGAATTTCCTCAGTGCAAATGTTTCTAGGAAGCGAAGGCTTTACATGTTTTCTGATCTTATGCAGCATATCAATTTTGTCAACTGCAAAACCTAGTAAATATTAATCCATTTTCATTCCTCGACAAAGCCACGGTTTTATACTCCCCATAGAGCAAGCATAAGCAAAACACACAACCTACTCCCCTCCAGTCTCTGTTAGACAGCCTGAAAGTTTCCCTTGCAGTCAGCATTTCCCACCCACTTCTCCCCGCTATCACCGGAGCTGGTCACTGCTAACCACCCCCTTTCAGCTCCTTCGTGAGTTACATGACCGGGTTCTAATAATAAAGTCCATGTTTGAGGCTAACAGCACACGTGGTCAAAGAAGCAGGACTAGTTTCAAAGCTGAGGTGAGATTTTCATGTTTCTGTTCAAAAATAACAGAAACTAAACAAACACAAAATTCTGTCACACAGAATCACAATGAAACCTGAGGCTGGATCACTGGCTTGCTTCAGAGCTCTAAATACATGACACTTAGTAGCACTTGAGCTGATGGAGTGACCAAAAGCAGTCACAGGTTGTTCATAATCTGGTATACGAAAATTTCAAACTGGCAAATTAATAATAAACTAAAGACAGACTCCTTACAGTTGACGTTCTTCAATACTTTCAAGTTCCATTACACGTATCTACTACACTGAATGTGTTACAGTTTCCTTCAAGTGATTTAGTTTATTTTAAATTTCAAAGTGTCTGTTTCAATAAATTGGATGTATTCAGTTCTGATTTTTTATACGTCAGTAATGATAAATGCATGAATTCTAGTAGCAAGGTCCCACAAGCTATTCATCTGTCTTCCAAAAATGTTACATACTTCCTCAAAACAAATGCAGATATAATTTTTTCATAATCTGACAAACAAATTTTAGCTTGTAAATATTCTGTAATCCCCAGAAGTACAATGTTTGGTTAAAAAGGAGATACTTTTGCTTGATCTAGGAGGAGACATGGCAGTTTCTTGAAGAGCTTGTACTCAAAAGAAACACTACTCAGTGGAGAACAGGCAGCAGCTACACTGCACAAGTGTCCCTTATCCAATAAACTAAAAAATAAAAAAGACTACTGTCAAAACCTGCAAGCAGTAGCTATATAACTTACTACATTTTTATGTAAAATGTGACACAGCTCATTTGCTACATTGTTATGTGACATTATGAACTCTACAATTAGAACTATGCAAATCTTTCATAATGGAAGTGGAAAACATCTGAAACAGGCAATTTGGGAGCTGAACATGGAAATCAGCAGTCACAGTTGGAGAAAAAGCATTGTGGGACCTGTGAGTCACTCATTGATAATCAAATTGGAGTTTCTGGTTGTCTCTAAGGCAGAATGCTTCATAAGTTAAAAAATAAAAAAAGAAGTTTTAGTCACATGATATTAGGACTCGGTCATCATCCTCCTTGTGACTCTACTCAACGTACAACAGAAAAACATGGCTTCACATAAAGCAGGGAAATGGAGCAAAATACATTTCTTCAGTGGACTTGCAGGACTCAGATTCCTAAGGACCATCTCCTACCCAATACTGACACATTGTATTTTAAAATCTTTTATCTAAACCTCAGGAATAAGTTGATTCAGAATTTCTCATGTGCCACTCATGCTTGTTGTTCCCCTCTCTGTTAGTATTTATAGATCCCTCTCCAATCACCCACACGCTCAGATGGAATTCAAGGTGTCTGGCATCGCCAGCATGCTATAATTTTTCTATTTACATGAGTAATCTCAAGTGTCAGAACAAATATTTCAACCACTAGTGATTATGTGAAAAATACATAAGGGCATTACGGTTTTAGAGCATGCTGTTATTTCAGCAGTCACACAAATCATTAAGTAGTACAGGATAGACTGAAAATGGCACTCGCTGGCGGAAATTACCATGCTGTATATGATTGTACCTGTTTTACAGATGGCTAAACTGACACAAGCAAGTTAAAATGCGTTCCTCAAAGTCATGCAGTAAGTCAGAGTTCTCAGCACTAAACTCAACTTCTACCCCTTTACGACTTTTCATTTTTAAACATCCCACAGGGATCCCAGTGCCAGTGAAAACTGGATTCACAATGGATTCACATTCTCCCTATGGGAAGACCTTGAACACCTTCCAAGATCCCCAGGATTTATTTTGAAGAGCAGGGCTGCAATCACTTCCAAAATTTCAAAGTTCATCATTTTCATTCTTCACTGGACAACATCAAGGGCTTTGAAAATGAACAAACTCAGGGCACTCATTCACCTAACAACTTGCCATATCTCCTGTGGCTGGGCTATCCATCAAAAGGCAACAGATCACCATACAAGTCCTTATTTTTGGGAATCCTTTAATTTGCAACCTTTCCAACAGCAGAGACCAATGGCCATATCCAGAATACTCAAGTACCAGTGATTATAAATACTTATATCTATATGTATATATGTATGTAAATACAGACAGATACATAGATATATAGATAAATACAATGTGAACACTACTGAAGTTCAGCAACTTGGACTGCAAAATCCTATGAGGGCCCATGTGCCTGCCTACCTCTCTCTCCCTTTCTCATTTAAACTGGGAATAACAGAGTTAGGTAAATTTGGAGAAACATCCAGTCACTTCTACACTGCCAGCCCACAAGAATCTCCTCTCTCCATCAAACACCACCATCTCTGTGCTGCCACGCCATCAGCGTAGAGAAGCACAACGGCTTCCCTAACGAGACATAAGAGAGTCTGTACAGTAGTCTTAAGACTTCTATATAACTAACAAAAAAATGGCAACACCAATCTAAGGAGGTCCCTAAATCTACCATTGGGAACTGGGATGAGTTTTTGATCCATGGTGGGCATAATGTAGAAACTATAGTTTTATTTATTTCAGTGTGGCGTAACAGTAGCTCAAGACCACCATTGCCTGGTTCTGAAGTCTAAGTACAGTCTCAGACTGCCTCTTCTCTGCCTGAACACATTTGCAAGATGACCCACCAGGCAAGTGGCAGACCTGGAATGAGGTTTGGGTCCACACCTATCTGGTGTGCTGGTCTACAAAAAACTACCTGAAGCAGACAGATTGCTTGCTGAGGCACTGGAAGGGAGATGAGACCCCACATCACACCACCCCTCGTATTTCAAGAAGAAAAGGAAGCAGGACTGTATGTCTAGTGAGGGCGATAGAAGGACAATGAAACATTAAGCCACATGCTCGTGCCTCAGTGCTTGGGCTTCCATTTGAATGGAGCCCTTTCCTCCAAGGGATTACGGGTTTTCTCTAGGAATAAGCCACCAAAACCCTAACAACAAACTACAACAATTAAAGAATAAGCACATTAGTCATTAGCACCGGCTAAAAGGTATTCAGAAAGCACTCAGCACTTTGAACACAGGAAATTCTCAGAATTGCAGCACCCAAAGACATCACGACTGAAACCCAGCTGTGCTACCACAGGACCATGGCATCATGTGCGGTTCTTTGCAGCTCAAAGTCTCTTACCAAAATGATAGCTCTTCTGTTCTCATCTCTGAGAAGCTGTAGTTACTGTATCTTAAAAAAATACCAATGATCCCTGATGGAATATGGTCCTCCTGGAACTCCAGCGCATAATGCTATTTGGGGTGAAAAGATTTTTTTTTTTTGGCAGGTTTATTGCTTTTACATAGCATCATTTAAAATTATTCTGCAGATGGGATCTCAGAAATGAATTAGTGAACACAGGGAACAAAGGAAGCAGTGAAAATCCTCATAAAAGTCCTAAAGATCACAATACAGAGACTGAATTTTTTTGTGTGAAATGGTTTTGTGCTCTGAAAAATACGTTCTCACCCAAATTCATTTCTTTCTCTGCAAACAAAATAGTACTTTGAATTGACATTTTGATTTAAAATGCCCTTTTAAGATCAAACTCCTTTTCTAATAAATATTGCATGGAGCGTCCCCCAGCATCCATTTTGTCAGATGGAAAATTCATATAGTTACGATTTCATTAGGTTTCTTGCAGTGGACTGGGCATTTAATCAATGAGAGCAAAGAGCATCTAAATAGGGTTAGGCTTCAAATTCCTTTCAGTGAGAAGTTAAATCCCCATTAGCTTTGAGCCATAAGCCCCTGTGGATTTAGCATGCAGCTTAAAAGATAACTCTGTGAGGGGTCACGGCTCTTTACTGTAGTACAGAAAGCCTATTTCACAGATGGCCCTGCAATAATAATGTAAATATAATCCTGTTTCAGTGGACACTTTATCCTTCCAGAAAACAAGCAATGTTTTCTGTCCCAGAAAAAATCACATTAATCTTCAATTTAAGGGCAAAGTAATTCCCTGCTTCATTCAGGCCCTATTACAGGCAATTACTGAGACTCGCCTGGTACCACACCGATGCTGGGGCCAGCGTGGTCCCCCCACCCCTCCGTAGGACAAGACAGACACAGGTTGCTCTCAGCAGCTGCTGAAGAGCAAGCGCAGTTGACTCGGCACATCAAAACACATTTCCTCACTATGCCAAATGCCAGTTTTGACTGTTCCAGGTTAGGTCAAAGCCAGGTTAAAATAGTACAACCTATTGTTTTTCAGAGTCTGCAAACTGCCTGCCAAGTACTTTTTGGTCAACTAGTACGGGAGGCTGATAACAGAGGTTGGAAAAGAAACTGGCAGTTCCCAGCTGAGCTTCAAAGGGCTGTAATGAAATGCAACTCCGTTTCAAATCATCACAGAGAAAACCATTTCTTTAATCGGCGAGAAGAATGCTAATTTGTTTGCATCGCAAATTTATTTGCCACTTGTACAACTGGAGCACTTACTGGGATTAGCGAAGAACTGGCGCATGACAGCCTCAGATGCTGTGCAAACACAGAACAAAAAGCTGGTCCCCTCCCAAGAAGCTTCAAAATCAAGTACAAGTTAAAAGACAATAGGGACATGACAAGGAAATAAGCAGGCAGAAGAGCCTACGGTAAAAATCATGCATGTATCTTGCAGTGTTGTTACAGTTGTATTGTATTCCTCTGTAACAGAGACAGCGGTAGCAGGTGCTGTTTGTAAAAAACACTGGAAAAAACATGAGGAAGAAAAGGAAATATGAGTAGGGTGATACAGTTGCTAGGATGCATTTGTAATTAATAGTGGCAAGAATTTTCCCTGTGTTGTTATCACTGCTGCTTCCCATGCAGGGACTCCATCAAGACTTAAACTTTCAGCACCATCTCAGGCATAAGAGGTTATTGCACTGGAGTCATTGCTTGAATTCTGCTGATAGATAGACAGCTATAGCTGTAGCTGTAGATGTAGATATAAAACAGTTTGTCTGAAGCAACTGGGAGCACCTAGCCAGACGAGGAAGCCCACCAGAGCCTGTATGGACAGGGGGACTCGTCTTGAGACCACGTATAATGCAAAGAGGAGTCCTCCATACGTGTGCAGATTAACTGCAGCTCTGCTGAACCTCATGCTTGCTGGCTTGGCCTCACATGTTCAGGCCGGTTCCCACAAAAGGGGAAAAATCCTCTCTATATGTCTGTCTTGTAAGTCCTAAGAATAATTCTCTTCCAAAAGTAAACAAGCTTGCAAGGCAAAGGCAGACTGAAAGCAAAGGATGGTGTATGTGCAGGCTTGCCATTAGCATAACTGGTTTTCTTTATGCTCCAGTGTGGGAGTACCTTTGAAAAGAGAAGCTGAAAGCACGGCTTTCCCATCCACATCATGTATGCTTTTACAGAGGCTTGGGGATACACAACAGGGATAACTTATCTACTTGAGGCTTGTTTGCTTTATTTAGTTTATTTCGTTCAAGGGCAGGTCTGTCTTGCTACTTGCAGAGAGCACAATCAGATGATATCAGTTTTTTTTTTCTTTTTAACATCAGCACAGATGGGCACAGCAAAAAAAAAGAAATCAAGAACAATTCCTGCCTCAAAGAGCTTCTGATCTCAGGATCACTTACAACTTCTGCCCAAGTCACTGGGTTCATCTTCAGTGGGAATTAGCTCAGGTCCAATGGCCAAAGCTGAAGATGTGAATAGGCTATAAAGAGGGAAAGAATGGCAAGTGAGAGGAAAAGTAACTGCAGCAGGTAGATGCATGAGTAGCTATTGCACCCCAGTTCACCAAGAGATATCCCAAATGGAACCACTGGAAAAAAGTTTTACCTTCAGCCGAACAGGACCATGCCTCAGCACAGATCACAAACACCTGCCTGTCTGTGTCCCCACCGTCAGGGTGACTCTTCTCTCATCTTGCACACCAAAGGCCGTCAGAATAGTATCGACGTATCTCTGAAGAGATCACTCACGTAAGTAAGCTGACCTTTGGGCTTACTGCCATAGTAGGTTTGTGCTCCAGTTTTTAAAGGACAACTTTGAAACTCTAGATTTCAGCAAATGTCAGAAACTGATAAACAATTCAATATTTATACTGTGCTCATCTCCAACCCTTTAAAGACAACTTCTGCAGTTGTTCCCCTTGCAGACCCCATAAGAGGCTGAAGTAAAGTTGGTGGCAGATTGAAAGCCTAAAACAAAACTTTTAAGGAATGCCAAGACCAATCTGCCTGGTTGGTTACTGCATTTGAGAAAAGAAGATGGGGAGCTGGGACAGGATTTTAAGCCAGCTGATGGCGGGGGTATGCTTGTGATATTTACACCTCTTCTACCATAGGAAGTGTCAGAAACTTATTCCCTGGGTGGGTAAATAATGGCACACTAGTTACCAGAAGCTAGGAGCTGAGAATATTGGAGTGCTGTACACACTCTTTGTTTAACCAAGGGTTATTCTGTAACTCATTTATTAAATGCGTGATAGATTAGAGAGTGTACAAGCCTATTAACTGCAAAGATGGGAGACGAGTTCAGAAGTATGTGCCAGTACATAGAGTGCTTTTAGGTCACTTCAGCCTCCTCAAGACTGTTTTTCACACCATTTATACTGCACTGCCTTGTCTCAGCCCACCAAAGAGCCAAATCAGTCTCCTTCAGAGGCAGGACTAGAAGACTCATGGGATTCTTCCAGATTGACCACGCAATCCCTGCACCTCAGTTTAGCTTACAACCGCTAGACCCGGCTCACGCTCTGTGGCTTATAGGGTTTGTGCTTAGCAAGCAGTGACATTAATGATCAATGACCAGAAAGCCCTCTTTGACGAAAGTGTTAAGGAGATAATTTAGTAGCAACAGAGTAACTATATATACACAAACCAATATAGTAATGTATAGACCTTTGCAAATATATACACATATACATATGTCTCCTCAACATATGCCATGTCCTAGGATGCTGTTATACAGCTAGGGATTTCTGGCTCCCCATTCCTCCAGAAGCTGTTACCTGATCACAGCGGGCCTACCCCCGCAACCCCTGGGATGAAATCTGGGTTTGTTCCTCTGCCAGGAACTGATCAGCAGCAGTCTCCCTTTCACACCAGCACCTGCCCCAGCCCTTTCCCTGCCTCCCTCTCACAGGCACACCCTGCACATCCCTCCCTCACCCACCTCAGCGAGTGCCAATCTCTCCCCTCCCTGCCCGAAACACCTCACCTTCCCTTTTACCCTTTCCCTCCCTCAGCAGCAGCCTCTAAACTCTGCTGCAAAGGAGAGGAAGGAGGGAAAAGAGGAGGCACAGAGATAACCACTGCTGCTGGGCCGGGCTGTCCTCACCCACTCCCCCTTTGCTCTATGCACAAGCGTGCACACACGGAGCAACAGCTGATGCCGGGCCCCAGCACCTCTCCCACCCCAGCAGCACCCTGTGCTGGGGCAGGTGCTGCAAAAAGCTCCTGAGCTGCGTTTTGCAGCTTGCAGAGCTGTCCCCGCGGGAAAGCACAGCAGCAAGGGCAGAAGCATCCCGTGAGCTACGTGTTGAACTATGGCGAATGACACCAACACGTTCATACCAGAAATTCTAACTATCTGCCATTACATAGAAATATTGCCTCCCTGACAAAATCTCTTTACAGCATGCAGAGCATTCGCTCTGCATCAGTATTTTCAGATCACTTCACAGCAGCTCAGCGCCCACCACAGTCAGATCAAGTTGCGGCAGCAGGTCTGCGCCGCTCCATGACCCCTCCACGCAAAGGGAAGCCTCTGATAAAAAGGCAACGAGGTGCCCACAGCCCACCACCACCCCTCTGTCATGCACAGGGAGCTAGAAGAAAGTAAAAGACAAAATATATGTAATTAGAATTAAGTTTTTAGAAAGGGATTGTGGATTTAATGGAAAAGAAAATTTTATCAAATGAAGGACATAGTATCTAAAAACAAACAAACAAACAAAAAAACCCATAACAAAAACACCCAAACACAGAACAAACAGAATGGTTTTTGGGGCTGTTACTGAGACGTTACCTAATAGGATGAGCAAACTCATTACAGCCTGGCTGCCTGCTTGATTCTCCACTTTCATATAGTCTACAGTACAATTCCAGAGAGTTAGCTACAATGGTGAATTCCAGTGATATTCAATACAGGCAGTACTTAAATGGTTATAAAAATGTGAAGGTGGAATGCTGACAAGCTCTATGAGCAGCATTATCGGCAGTGATGGTTGGGGAGTCAATCTGCCACACTTCTCCAACGGTTTAAATAATGTTTGCCAGGATCCCCCAGTCAACACTTTCTCCCCCCGTTTCTTTGCATCATGCCGCAGTAATTGCGCAGATGCCTGCTGTGCTCAGAAGATGGAAAGCTCGAGAGAAGCTCGAGCTTCTCTTCAGGAGAAGAAAAAAAAAACAACAGAAAACCTCATGCAATTAAGCCACGATTCACCTTCCAGCAAGACTAACCCAACGGGCCACCAACAGCTCCTCTCCCAGCCATGCATCCCCCCACCCCTATGACACCTCTAATGATCTTACTATTTCCTTCTTATGATCTGAAATAATCAGTTTTTAAAATATACACCACAAGTGTGTGGCTGACACCTGCCCATTAAGCTCAAGAACGAGCAGGTACATTTACCCCAAAATTTGTGACCAGGGTCTTCTTCGTAGATGAGATCCCCCTGAACAACAGGGCTGAGGGGGAAATGGGCTGTGCTACCACCTCGGCCCTACACTTCTGACTAAAAGCCATTTCCCAAATCTCCTAAAATGTTCTTGTAGCATCAGGGCCTCTTCTTCCCCCACGGGAGAGGTGAGGAAGGACAGCCCAACACATAGGGACTGGGTGGCCCCGCTCCGCCATCCCTGTCCGTAATCACAGCTGTCTGAAGTCAAGCATCTGAATCCGCACTGTGACAAAAAGCAGTCTCCTTGTCTCCTTTGGCACGGGCTATCACATTTAGAAGCGTAATTGTTTTTCTTTAAACTCAATAGTTGCTCCTCAAGCGGGAGGAAACGTAGTTTGCACACACGGACGCCCCACTTCCCAGGTCCACTCAGGCCTTCCTGCTCACCGCCCTGGGCACGCACTAAGAAAAGCCCCGGCTACTCACGCAATAGCAACATGTTTGTTAATGCTGCATGTTCCAGTCATCTATCACATACAGAAATATTAGATCAGAAATAGAGACACAAACATTGATTTTTTTCCTGTTTATTCTCCTACACGATGCACTATTTAATACTCTACAGTCCTTCAGCAGCCTCAAACAAGCATTTGATTTAAATGTTCTTTTCCTACTGTCCTCTGCCTATGATGCCCTGACTACATTCTTTTTCAAGGACACTCCTTTGTGCCTTTGCTCTGCTTCTACCACAAAACTACAGGGCTTTCCCAGCTGGTAACCGCGAAGGTGGGGGAAGAGCAGAGATTAGCTCTGTTTTACTGTCTGATTTGTTTCCTATGATCAACCAACTAGGTAAGTCAGGGCTGAGTAACTCCACAGAACTAAGTCTGTGTAATTGCTTGCTCATTGTTTTCCACTATTATTCTTACCTTTCATCCCTATTTTATTCCTATCAACAGTTACACACACTTGTCACACCGCGTCTTTAAATGCTGATCTCTTCAAGCAAAGCACTGTCTTCTCTGGCTTCCTTCTGCATTGCCCAGCATTGCACAGATACAATCCTGATGTTTGCTAGGATGAAAAAAAGTCTGTCTTGCTTTTGGGTTGCAAGCACTACAGCCGTCCAAGCAACCCCGCCGAAAGCTGGAGAGGGAGGAGGAAGGAAAACACACCTCAAGCCTTGGACAATATATTGTACCTCCTTGGAAACAGCCATCAGGAGGCCTGATTTAACCGCAATGCACTGCACAGCAAACATAGCAGAGCGTCCAAACATGCTCCTCAAACCTTGGTTTTCTTCCCATGTAAGTGCAGTACAGTCAGCCTGTTGCCAGGCAATGCTGTTATAGTATGATCTGGCCTCTAACGCAGCTGATAGAGACCATCGCTGTTATTCCTGGCCAGTTTCCTTCATGCTCTTCCTTGAGCATTTCCATGGGATACTATGTGTATCCCAGATAGCTGAGTAAAATAAAAATAAAGGAGAACAAGCAGAAGCTTGAGTAGTATGACATTAAATTCCCATTTCTGCATCATAAAGTCAACTGCCACATGGTCCATCACAAAATTCAGACTATTAATTTTAGGCTACCCCGTCTTCCTGTGATAAATACCAGAGGATAAAGTTTGCTCCTGGTGAAGGGGTCCAATTCCCACCACAATGAATGAAACCCTCTTAAAACAGAACAATCCAGCCTAAATCTCATTAAAGTAAATTTGGAGGGAGGAGCAGGGGAGGTGAGGGACGGGACGAGGAGACTTTTGTGAGTTTTTTATGTTCTCAGCTTTGACCTAGTGAGGAACAAAAAAATGTCTGAATTCAAATTCTTCACAATATTAATGACAAAACCTGTTTCTCTGAGAAAAGCCCAATAAGGGAGCTGAGGTTTTAGGGACATGGTTTAGAGGCAGACCAGGCAGTTAGGTTAATGCTTGGACTCGATGATCTCAGAGGTCCTTTCCCACCTTAATGATTCTATGATTCTAAGCATACAGAGGCTCCAGATATTTTGCAGTATAAAAAGTTTAGCTCATTTCTTCTCAGTATGTTAGAGAAAAATTACACTACCAAATGCTGCCAGCATATTCCCACATGTGCATTTCTACTCATCATCAAAATAAATAAATCAGTATATCCATAATATTTCAAGACCTTAGACATAGTTTATAAACCTGGAATCTCAGCTGTAGAAAGCATGTTCTTTAGCTTTTACCCTGAGAATAACCAGATCAAAAAACTGAAAAGTCTATATAAAAATAATACTTTCCTGTAAATGCACTCCATTTTAGGAATAAGCTATTTCAAACTGTACCTCTACTTAAAGATGAGAAAGTACAGGATCGCAGCCTCTACACACAGCCAACACACACGGCTGCAAAGCAAATGTTAAATGAAGCAAGCTGCAGAACTGTGACACACCATGAGACGGTGCGGACAGGACTTCAATTCCTATCTTGAAAGCTGAGACCTTTACCTTCATCTAAAAAACTTACCGCCCATTTATGAGGTTAGAAATGAAGCATGTTCTGTAAGGGGAATACTGGCATATGCAACATTTTATTGCTGTGGAAAGTTAGGATTTTCCAGGTTTAGGAAATGCCTGGAGACCACCCCTTCCCACCCAATTCCCCATACTACGTGGTTCGTTCCCCCTACCTATCAGACATCTCTGTTATCTACACAAAGTGAAGCAGAAAACTGCCGCCATGCTAAGGGAAGTATTTTAATTCTTCTCATTCTCCATGTACGTAAACTATTACACACAGTTCAAAGAAGTATATAAATATTATTGAAACTACTTTGTCAAGGAGACTTAATCTGATACGCAAAACAGCATCGACTCTCTTACAATGCAGAGAGAGGTGTAGATTTTTAGGAATGGTTTAGGATTCAATCCTAAATTGCATTTGTATTCTCCATGCAAACACTCGGATTAAACAAAACTGTTATGTAATTTTAAAAAATATTTTCAAATATTTCAAAATAATTTTAGAATAATAAACTCCCCAGGTTTAAAACAGAAAACAGTCTTGTAACTTGTTTATACTAAAAATAAAGATGCACAAACCTATATGGTCACCAGAAGTATGATTTGCAGTAAAGGAGAAGTCATGGCACGCAGTGCAAAGTCGAGTCCCAGCACAACACAAAGGCTTTTTTTAAGCTCAGCTTCAACGTCTTTCATCCCTTGCCCCCTCAGACAGAGCTCCTACTTCACTGATTACATCCACATAAATCCTGTGGGATGGTGGGAGTCACAGCATGGAAATCAAATCCAGTCCACTTCAGCCAGCTAGTAAGAACAAACCTCCATACCCTGTGCAAACAAGCACTAGCTTCTGCTCAGTTGTATGGCTGCCATCGGATTTTTAAGAGTTAAAAATAAGACAGTTTGATGTGTCATTTGTGACAGTGACAGCAAAAGGGATATTGGAGATAAATCTTTCAAACACTGATGCTACTGCAACACTGCATTACCTGAGGCAGCTCAGGCCTTGCTCTGAAATTGTCTCTGAAATCAAGTCCTGTCTTGGGTACTCAGGATGCTGGGAAGTCTTACGTGTACAACCCAAAATCCAGAGACTTACTGCAAAAAGACACTGCCATCAGTGTAAAAGTCAAACTTAAAAAAGTCCAACAGAGATGCAAGGTGCTGCTGGTGAAGATTTCCAAGCCTGGGGAAAGACAGAGAGGAGAAGCTGTAGTATTTTTAATGACATACTCTCTTGGGAGAACACTTGCCAGTGGGAAGATGGAATAAAACCCCTGAAACCACTCGGTCTCACAAGGAATCGTGAGTTTTGTCTCACAAGTAGAACATAGGTGAGATGCTAGAGCAGTGATGACAGAGAAGCTGGAAACTTTCACATCCTGGCAGAGCACAGCAGGCTGTTCCCTCATCGGCCATGGAGCAGCCACACATGTGGCTACGCTGCGTGACCCTGAACTTGCCAAGGTCGTCTTCCCTTTTGTTTCTGGTACTATGCTGTCCATAACCAGCAGGTCCGCTCCCGCAGCAGAGAGCAGCAATGGGGCACCACAGGTGCCCCACTCCTTATTGAAGACAGCAAGCACTGCGGCCCCCACGGCAAGCAAAAGCTGTTGTTGCATGGCCAGGAAGGCCTATGGCAAGAAATTTGTGTTTATTTTAGCTGGTACCACATGGAAGGAGGGTTTGTGCAGTCATGCTATATAAGCCCCTCCTAATAACAGCATTCATTGATCAATTTTGATCAAACATGACAGAGACTGGCAGATATATTCTCAAACATAGCAGGGCAGAGAGACTTTATCAGCGGCCTGCTAAAGGAAATAACCAGAGGCAAATCGTCCTTAGACACCAGAAGATCTACAGAAGGGAAACGGTATGAAATATTTTCTCCCCTGTACAGATTCTTTGATAAAGAAATATAAAAGCTCAGTAAAACTCTTCCTGTGTTAGGATATTACAAATGTCACTTTCGCCCCTAGACTCTGATGTTTACAAGGCATGAGTTCCCACCACAGTCTTATAATATTCCTGGTTGATTAATTAGATTAAGAAGTCAACCACAAAACAGGATTCACTGGAAACCAGGCTCCATTAATTCTGGAGCTGTCAGACTTCATTTTTCTGGCAAATAACCAGGAAGTCCAATTACAAGAACAGCAAAAAAACAGAACATTGGATTCCTCAAAGAATTAACAGAGAGCACCCAAGCCCCAAATAACAGTTTGTCTGAGCAGGAATCTGTTCCCTCGCAATGGAAAGAGCCTGACTTGTATGAGACATGTGGCTGCCTTCAGCCCGTGTCAAGTCCTTGCCAGAAGTACCCATAAACAAAGAGTCATCCCCACTTAGCAATGCTCCAGACTGGGCCAGATGGAGCTCTTGATGGAAGCTGAGTAGATAACTGAGACCTGAAGAGCCACAAAACCCCTTCTGTCTAGAAGTGCCCCTCAGTTCAGAGGCACGGCATCACAGGCATCCAGAGCAGCAGCTGGCCCTAACATGCTACAGGATTCGAGTCACCAACGTCATCAATCCCCACGCTTAACCAAGCATGGTGACATTGGTCTTTTAAGACGAAAAATACAAGGAAATCTTCTTGTAGAGCAGAAACCAGGCACTGGCTGAGGTCCCACGACTTCAGGAGATGATTTGTCTCTGCTGCTTTGGCACAGTTAGCTTTTGGTAGACACATGCTGCTGCTATTCCCTTGGTGATCAAGTTGGCAAAATCAAATGACTAAAAGTGAGAAGTCTGGGGGGAGAGGGAGGCCTTTAATGTGATCTAACACAACTTAAAATCTAAAATGAAGAGAACAGCCAACAATGTGGCATAAAGGGAGGCATCCACTGAGTTTAAATTACTACCTTAGAAACTGGCAATCTCTATAGTTCACAGACATAAATAGACCTCTCAAGAGGGCAATTCATGCAGCAGTTATTGTAAAGTGGGAAGAAATCAGCTTTCAGAGCTGCCAGGTTTTCTCTTTTTCTCTGTTAACAACAGGGAAGAGTGAGTACCTCATCTCAGCTAGCTGTCAAGCACTTAGCTAAAGTTCAGAGGGATGAACTACACCCAGAAGACCAAGAGACTCCACTTGAGCAACTTGTATTTGATTTTGCATCAAATCCAGTATTTTAAATCCAAGGTCATACCATCCAATTATAATTTGTAAATGCTGAAGTGGTGCTGCAAAGACTTGGGAGACAGGAAAGTAAGAGTAAATTAAATGCTCTGGAGTTTCCATAAGGGTTTTTTTTTATTACATTACCATACCCAAATCATATGCATATACATTATTCTTTTGACTGCAAACCATAATCAGAGATGGCAAGGTGGTTCATTATGTTTTGCAAGTCCCAGCTAAAGGATCTTAAAAAAAGGTATCTCAAACCCATCCATCCCTCCTTTTCCCATCCCTCCCCAAAGCTATTCCAAATCAAACGCACGGATTACCCTGTTTCCAACATGGAGCTTGGATAGGCAGAGATAGGACAGAGACATTCAGGAATTCTCCTGGGCAGGTTTATTTTGATGGCATCTTGCACAGACAATGAGGGATGGATGATAAAAAAAAAGACTTACTCCTACTTTTCTCAGCCAGTGTGAAATTGAATAAACTTTTAAAGTAACTATCCATGTGAGGCAAAACTAAATAAAAAGATACATTTAAAAGATCATGACCATCAAAGAATAAACTATGTACTCTCCTTTTTCATACAGAGTTACACAACACTGTATCTCTATCACCAAGCAATATACTACACCACTCAATAGGCATCTAAATGGTCCAGGAACCGCCATGTCACATACATCCCCTGCAGCATTGCCTTCTTTTCCTTTTAAATCTCTCATGGAAGCCTGAGGGTTTTCAAATGTCCTGCTTTTTGTCTTCCCAAATCAAAGATCGTAAGTGAGGCACCAGCAATGTACTATTTACACCTGATAACCTGAGAGCCAAAGAGGCAAAATACAACTGCTAGGCAAGTCTCACCAGTCCATGGGTGGATGTCAGGTTTTCAGCTTCTGACTGCCTTCACTCCACTGCTCTGCTCAGTGATACTGCCCAACAAAATTACCAAGAATTAAAACTGAAGGCTGAGCTGCCAAAACACGGTGTAGTCAAACACAGTTCTGCAAATTTAACTAAGTTAGCTTCTCTTATTATTGCCACCAATATTTATTGCAAAGAGCTTTACTGTTGAAACTAAAGAACTCATGGATTTGCACTGAACAGTGAGGATTCTCTTCAGGTAAGAATTAAACTCAGAATCTAATACTACCAAAAAAGAAAATAAAAAAGTTTACAGGAATTAGATAATGTGTTGTCTGTGTTTTAATTGACAAGTTCTTCTCTTTAAAAGAATAGAGATTTTACTTATAAAACTAAAACCTGAACTACTCTAAACCCTCCTCCATCACTGTATCGGCTACCACCTTGTTCCATTATTTATGGTAAAATGACAATAATTAGTCTTAACAGGACAGGAGAAACTGAACAGCCCTATTCCCTACTCAAAAATACTTCAGCTATTACAAATTAACTTTCTCTACTGCAAGCACTAGTCTGGAACACAATTATTTCAGAATTTAGTCTGAATTGGTATTCAGTCATAATGACTTGTACCCTCGAAGCAGGGTCAACTCACTTACCCTCTGAAAAACTCAAGTGTCCCCATGGGAACCTTGTTCTGAACAGCCACATTAGACAACTGGCACCTATGCCCAAGGTTTTCATCACATTAATTCCCCAGGCTCACATTGCTCCATGTTTTCCAGTCCAATATGCACAATTTCAAAGTACAAGTTAAAAGTTAAAGCTATGTGTTGAGGCCTTCCAGGACTTATTTTCTGCAGGCACGACACATTTATATGGATTGCAAACCAATAGTTATTTTGGGGCTCTTCATTTCCAAATGCGAAACAGTGTATGTAGAAAGGGAGGGCACAGAACTTGACTTTCCAAATGTCAGAGCTACAGATGGGTGTTCAACAAATTAAAAAATGAGAAAAACACACACACAGAAAATTTACCTTAAAGTAGGTAAGACATACATCAAACCAAAAGAAAATCCAAGATTTTCCAACTCTATACCCCAAAACACAGAGGTCTAAGCTGACTAGAGTATGAAGGAACATATTTTAGTTTGCATAGAAAACCTTTTTTATTTCTCAGCAATAAAAACAGGGCACTGACCTCTCTGTCACAGTCTCAGTCAAGGATGGGTGGTAAAAATAATGGTCAGAAACATAATGCTCCAAGGTATTTATTTAGTAGCTGCAGGGGAGAGACGCAGGGGCCGAAAGTTGTTCCAACAATGAAGCAAATCTGCTCTGCGCCCAGACAGCCCCTCTATTGAGACAGTCTCTTGGTTACAATAGAAACAAGATCACAGTTAATCTCCAACAGAGCTACATGCCTTGGCTAAATCAAAACGTATACCCCTTCCCAGTGCTCTCTCCGAAAGCCCTGCTGACAACAGCAGAGCTGACCAAGCATTAGTTATGAGGACGCAGTAGGGCTGCTGAGGTTGAACCAAAATTACTTCATCCTCTCCGTTTCGGTTAGCCTTTTTGCTTGCAGATGCAGTGTCATTTTATAGGGACACGTTTATTTCTGCCGCTGTTAGGAGCTGGTTATGGACAGCCTGTGCTCTGCTCCCGCGTTCCCTTCCACCCTCTTCCAACTCCTACAGCCACCCAGAGTTATGCAGCTAATTAGCACGGTCATTTGAGCTGTCATTGATTATCGACTTGTCATTTGACGACTGATCAGTCAGCAGATGACTGCATTTTGCCCACTCCTCAGTTTAAGGGATTTAAGAGAGAAGGAAAGGCCAAATTCAGTCCCAGAGTTAATGAAGACGACTTTAGCACCTTGTCCAGATGGAAGAAAGAAGGTACTATTGAACAGTAGAGGTAACTCTACAGCTTCAATACGGTCTGCTTTTGACTTCTTCCTTAAACATTTCAGCTTAAGAAAGTCACTCTGAATCTATACAAAGGCAATAACATAGAACTGTTGTACAGAGAAAAAAAAGCCACTAATCCCAGAGAAGGTCACAAAATAGCCGTATATGTTTGTAAAACAAAGAACCTTGTCATAGCCAGAGCTGAAAGGAGAACTCAGCTGAGTTGCCACAAACAAATGAGTCTGCAGGGAAATGCTGCTGTTTCATGCAGGAATTCTTGGGCATGCATTTGTAAGCTACTTCTTTACAAGATTAAAAACTTTGCATATCCTCTTGATACAGGCTTTGCTAGCACATACAATGGGCAGGCTCCTGGCAGGCATGGGTTTGCTTACCAAAATCAGAGACATAAAGAACGGTCTGGACATACAGAATCTAATTACACAAACACTTCCAATCCCAAGAAAAGACTGAATAAAACCAGCAAATACAAGTTCCTCTAGTAAGATAATTAGTCTTTTTCCCTGGCTTTGCACTATTTGCAGCAATACTCTGTGGTTACCAGCAAATAACCAGAAGAAAAAGTTTGCCTTCTACCAGTTTCTGCCTTCTTCATGTTTCATGCATACTACTTTGAAAACATCCCCTCTGACTGCAAGATGCTTGATTTTTTTATAAAAATAATGATAAATGAATCCAAAGGATCTATGTTTACCTTCCTTACCCTGGACTCATTTTGCCAGCCTTCAGAAGATTTTAATTAATCACTGAACAAAAGCTTACAACGCTGTACGTTGGAAGGGACCTCCAGAGGTTGCCTGGTCCAGCCCCTGCTCAAAGTAGGGCCAGCTTCAAAGTCAAGAGCCAGCTGCTCAGGGCCTTGCCCAGGCAAGTTTTGAATTCCTCCGGGGACAGCGATTACACAGACTCTCCGGGCAACTTGTCCCAGTGTTTGACCTCACATTCTGAAGATTTTCTCCCTTATATTAAATTGGAATTTCCCTTGTTTCAACTTGCAAAATTAAAAAATATCAACTTCGGGCACTTTGAAGCCTTAAGAACTGCAAGTGTTGGCAAATCCGAACTTCTCAGCACAGAGACAGGAAAATAGAACTGGGAAAAAAAAAGGACTTGGGTGAAGTCTACATCAACCAGCTAATAAGGTCAGTAGAGGAGACACATACACATGGTCATTCTCACTTTTCCCACAGGCAATCCGAGTATTTTGGCCAAGGGCACAGGGAGCTTTTGACCATGGCTCCAACTTGGAGCCTGGGTCAGTGCCGTGAGGAGCGTCTGCTTTGTTTGCATTTGTATCAAATCTACCACTAATCCAATCCACTCTTGAGGAAATTTTTAAGTTTCACACGCTGTGGATTTTGAAGATTAAAGGCTCAAAACATGTTGCCTGGATACCATTGGTTAGATAAGATTTCTGAAGAGAAGATTATGCAAAGAATTACCAGATACAATGAAATAGCTCAGGAAATGCTTTTGCATTGCTTGCGCCATTAAATTTGTCCCCGATGTTTCTCTTTTCATCTGCAGAACTACTTCTTTTTACAAAAAAGCCAAATTTAAAAGGAAAGCAAATAAACTCTGGTCAACAGCACGACAGACAGAAAAAATGTTTGAGTTGGTCTGAACATTTTCAAAAGTTTTGTTGAATTATGCAGGCTGCAAGCCAAGTGCTTCCTGGATATCAGAAGGTATCAGGTCTACAGCTTGCTGGTAATTTCTAATGTAATATTGACCTAGGTAAAATATGCCAGTATATTTTTATCTCAAGACAATGTCAGTTGACAATTCTACTTCTTCAAAAAATTAGAAGATTTTGTCTTCATCGCAATAAAGACAAAAATAAGCAAGACAACATTAAAAGCTATTTCCCAAAGCAGGAAGAAGGTCAGATGTATAAACTGTATATACCAGTTTGTATAAGTCAGCTGTAGAAAGTTTGTTCCTTTCCTCATTTCCATCAGGAAGGTCTACTACAAGTCTTGCATCATACATTTAGCTTGTATGTGATAGCATTTTTTTTTTTTCTTTCAGTTGTCTCTCTTAGAGAGCAGTCAGACCAGACAGTCATTTTTAGAATAAACTTTAAATAAATCAGTCAGCTCAGTCACACTATTTGTTTTATTTGTTTACTGAAGCAAAAATGACAACTACATTCACCTACAAAACAAACAATCAAAACTCCAAAGCCTTCTATCCAGTACTTATTCAATTCAGTCTGATCAGGTTATTCTGACAGCTCAGTGGTGGCCACAGTCTCCTTTCCCTAACAGCGTAAGGATGTTTCCTCTTCCACAGGAAAGTCATTTGCTGCTTTGTGCAAGTCCTGCCATTTGTTTTATCAGGGGATTCCAACAATACCAGCACAACAGTACCAAGCTGCCTTTGGCCTGCAAAGGTGTCACTCCCTAAGTCTAGATTTCTTATTCTGGTTAAGATGTGTCTGTAAACAAATGTGATTTAAAATGCTGACAAGTCAACGAGGTCACCCTTAAGATGAAACTGAAGTACAGAAGGATGTGCAGAATAAACAGACGTACTAAAGACCTTCCTTGAAACTTTTGCAGTCAAGACATGAGTCTTCCAGAAAACTTCTCAGGTTTTTGATATAAGGCAAATATGAACAGCAAAATGCATTCTTTAGGATGAAAAACATGCCAAGTATTGGCTTTTGGTGGTCTAACTCTTGAGATCTCTTGGACTGTTCTTCATGATATTAAACTTTATCACAGGTATCTTGATGAATCTTCACCTCAAGGCAGATGGACAAAGTAGATTACAAGGAGGCCAACTGAATAATTTGCAGTCACATAACAAGAGTGTTAGAGAACACGAAACATGGATCTGGGACTTGCTGTTCTAATCCTTATGAAAAATTCACCTCGGGATATTAGATTATTGAGGTATCCAAGGTACAAAAAGGTTATGGTAGATCTGCAGCAACCATTAGGTGATAATATGACAAAAGTGCTAAATTTTATCAGCATTAAATTGCCAGAACACGCAGTGAATCTATTCAGATAAGGTTCTTCTCTCTGAACCTACATCTCATTATCATGAACAGAAAAGCAGGAAAGAGGGAGAAACAAGCACGCCCAAGCAATACAGGCAAAACATGACCTCCATGCAACACGACTCCTGGATTTCTTTGTCCCTCAATCACATTAACAACTGCATTTTGTCATCCACGAAGACCTACAAATTTGCATGGCACAACTGTGATTTTGAAAATCTATGGCCACCACAGACATTTTGATTTTGTGATTACTGTTCATCATGCCCATCTGGCCTTGTATTGCTGACAAAATGATGCCTGGAATGCACCCTGCAGGAATTGGGCCATTTCATCAGATAGATTGATACTCTCTTATTATTATCAGGCCATAGGAAAACCCTTAGGACTATATATGAAATAGTGACAGAAGACCCCCAAATCCAACACAGTTTAATTTGCAGCTAAGGTGTGAGCAGAATCACCTGCTACTTGAGAAAGGAAGACTGTGCCTAAGAAATGAATAAAACATTAAATACACAGCAGGTAATCAAATGACTAAAGCAGGTTTGAAGGGTATTATTATTATTATTATTATTATTATTATTATTAGGTACTGAAGTGGTCTATCTGCTCCTAAACTTGTATGTCTGAGTTGGAAACATAACATGCAGTTCTTGTGCCGCAAGGCTGAATTAAACTACATTTTAAATTCTATACCCAGGTAAAAAACTTCCTACTAAACTTTATGGGCAAAGGAAAAGAATACTTATATCTTATTAATTTTCATATTTCCAGTTCTGCCTCAAAAAAGAAACGCTAAAAAGCCTATGATCTGTCAACCAATTCAGATCTAAGTGGTTCATGTCCAAGTTATCCAGCACCTGTAATAGGACGGATCTCTGTTTTTTTATGTGAAACCACTGTTCAATGCAGCAGAAAGAGCTTGGCCACTCACCTTTTGGGAGGACAGAATGTAATGTTACCAAGGATCCTACCTTTTTGTATATGAAAGGCCCTGGTGCGAAAACCTGGCAAGCCTGTAATTTTTATCATTTTTTTAAACACTTGAAAGAGAGACCTTAAATGCTAGAGGGTGTACTTTCAAAACCCTTACATAACCTGTTATGCTTCGACAACTGGGCTTTTCTGTGCTCTGACTAATGCACCAAGCCGTCTAGGAGCAGGGAGCGGGTGCAGGCAGCAGACAGGATGCAAACAGGGCTGGAAAAGGAACCGCACATCTGGTCGACTCCTGGGTTCAAAAAGACAGGACACGTCTGCAACTGGCAGGAAAAAGGGCATGAGAATCAAATCCCCAGTGTGGTCCTGTCCAAAAAAAAAAAAAAAAAGCCCTCTCTGTCTGCCACAGCCCACTGAGCTGCCTCTAAGCCAGCACAGAGTAACTGACCATAACTTTAATTAAACTCTCCTTAGCCTAAGACTTGGGTTTTGGTACTGTCCCACACTCTTCCTGTGCTCAGCAGGATGATATTTTTGCTGTCACATCTTTAATAAACACTTGCTCCTCCCTACTAATGTAACCAGCACTTCAGCAAGACATCGCTGTGGCTCAGTCCATATAGAGAGGCCATTCCTAAAACTGGATTCAATGATCATTTCTCTCCAGAAGTACAGAACAGGTAAAATCCCTCAGGGAGGAGAAAGAAAACTGAAACACACACCCCAGCACCCCAAGACAAATCAGAAAAGTATCATAAAGGAGCAGCTCCTGCAATGTAGGTATTTATCCACCGAGAACTAGAAGGAAACCAAACGAGCTATTAATTTGCGAAGGTCACTGAGCAACCATCAGATAACAGGATTCAGTAACTACTGACATGGACTGAATTTCAAACACCAGTGGAAGGCTTTATTTTTGTTTTCTTAATTTCACGATCAAACCACCAAATGCTCTCAAGGTTGCTGGCGTGCCGAGAACCGACCGGGGGATACACTTTGGGTTAGGGGACATGAGGTCTACAGCACATTAAGGGGAAAATCTAAAGCCTGTACCATAATAACATACCTTTTCTTGGGGTAAAAGTTTTCATCTTCTAGGGTTGCTAAATTAGCACAGTTTGGAAGCATAGATACTCAAGCACCCTTTAGTCCAAGTCCTCTACTCAACCAGGCTTTGCATTCACCCTCATAAGTCTTCTGAAAATGAGGTTGGGGCAATGCACCATCCTCATAACACTGAAATTTCTTTTTTTCACAAACCCTTCCGAAACAACCATGGTCACCAGCACAGTAGGATTCACGTGAAGAAAAACCTAATTACCAGTTGTGAGTAAAAGCAAGATTAGATGGATTAATAGAGAAATATAAGTGGAATAGAGCTGTGAGTTTTACCTTATTCAGTGCCCAAGAGTGCATCGGAAGAGTATATTTACCTGCTGCAATTGCAGAAAGTCCTGCTTATGTCCAAGTTTCTCTCATTAGCATTTTTACACAGAAAAAGTTTGTTTTCAGGAGATGCAATTTTCAAACTATTACTTTGTAATCGCTAAAAAGGGAAAAGAGGGGAGGAAAAGAACAGCCCAGAGATCATTCCACCACTGGCATTCAGTCTGCCCTGTAATAAGCCCACATGCCTTGAACAGAAAAGGAAGCATCTGCTTCTTCTGCAAAGTCACAGGTGTTGCAAGCAGAGATGTGCTGCATGCATCAGTCAAAGAGAAGAGTGCCTCTGCCTCCTGGTTTGCAGGCGCTGCACCACCTGTGGCCTTACCTGCTCCCATAAAAGCTGCAGCTGGAGCGTCGGCTGCTATGTGGGCTCCTGCAGTCTGTTACTTCAAGGGCAAAGCCATAAAATGAGGATTAAAAAAATAAAGTAAAACTTGTGGAGCCAACACAGTGTTAGCACATACTGCTTCACTCGTGCATAGACTGTGTTCCTTCCCCTTCTCCCTCGCTGGTCGTGTTTATTTAGACTATGGGCGTTTTGAAGAAGGGACACTCCTCCTCCCTATATTTGGATGCCGGCACCCCAACCTTCACTATTTTTTTAGGCACATACCATAACCCAACCAGGACAGGCCACGCTCCCAAACAGGCTCAGAAGATAAGCTACTGAGCCTCTCCAAAAGGCTGACTTGTTAATTAAGGGACGTTACTAAACAACAAAAACAAACTAGTCCAAGCCAATGAGAGCTTGCAAATAAATAACTATACAGTTCGTTTACAAGCTTAAAGATTATTACACTCAACTGGCTGAGAAGATGGGAAGAGGTTGGCATAGGCGCTGATGCAATGAAGGCAGTGGGAAGCCTTGATTTGAATGAACATCACATTTTTATCCTGTTTTGCATTTTTTTTCTTTCAAGTTGTAACTTTCTTTCTTTCTTAAAGAAAGTTATCTAACAGTGAGCATTGAATTATCAAAATATATTGACGTGCAGCTACATACTGTGACATTACATTTGGTACATTTGTCCTTGTAAGAAGATAAGCAGATGTAGGATAAATATTCTATTAAAATTCATTATTTGTGTCACTCTTTGCTTGGATGACAATGAGGATCCAATGACAAATGGAAAAGCAGGGCTTTATATAGTGCAGCCACTCTAACCATGACCTGCTCTCAGCATCTGATTAATGTATGGTTTCTAAGCCAGCAACCGCCACCACTTCAGCAGTTTGAGTTTCCTTAAAACTTCTGCAGAAAGCATACGCTGCCAGTTTTGGGGAGTCCTATTTTAATTCCACGTTTTCAAAAGAAGCTGAATTAAAATAAGAAAAAAGTCCTGTTCCAATTAAACAAAGAGCAACTTCACACAACCAGCCTCCACGCACACCTGGCCTCCACAGAGGCCGTCCTGCTCCTCCCCTTCAACTCCTGGCCCTGTATCTCCTCCCCCTCCCTCCAGTTAGATTAAGAGATTAATTAAAAAACTTAAGGTATAGGAGGCTTGAAGCAAACAGCCTTAAAGTCATTGAACTTGGGGTTATACTGGAAATCAGCTGGAAAGTCAAAGCAGCCAGCAGCCCTCACGACCTGGCCCCCATGTTTCCATGTGTCCGTCGAAGGACTTCACTTCGCCTCAGCTCAGATCCCTCTAACTCCGTTCTTGTCCCTCATGAAATTCAGACACAGAAGGTGAAATTATACCATGCAATTCAATGAATTCAAGAGCAGTTTCTTCTCGGTGTAATTTAGATGCTCTAATACAGCTGAAGGACAAATGCGCCGCCACATCACTGGGGAATGGGTCTGTGTCAGGGTTTAAGGATCTGGTCAGAGACAGAAGGGCTGAGCTGGGAAATCACTGACAGAATTACATCACTGAGTCACAGAGGACTACAAAAACCTCCCCATGTGCCTTACGCCGTGGCCACTGAAGTTATTCCAGGGTTGAAATGAAAAAATGTATTATTTCTAGCGTGTCTATCAAACAGAGCCAGCACCAGTTCTTCACAGGACAGTCAAATTCACTCATCGACTGCCAGGGTCTCTGGTGTTTCAGCTCTTCATGGAGATGCTATCTGCTTCCCAGTCCTATGCCGGACAGAAAGTCTTTCAAGGTTATTTTTTAAGCAACCTGGATGGTCATCAAGGTGGCCCCGTAAGGGATTACTGATGAGATTAACATTAACTATTATAACTCAGTGAAGAAATCTAAACGTGATAGTGGAAAAGGCTCAGAGAACATCAGCTCAATGCTCAGGGACTGCAAGAGAGAGAAGTACATTGATAGTACGCTCACATCTCCAACACTGCATTCACTCTTGGTCACCCCATCTCAAGAAGGATTTGGAAAAACAAGAAAAGGCACCGAGAAGGATAAAAAGGATGCCTGTAAGTCTGTGCCAGCTTCCAGACATATCAGGAGACTAAATATACCAGGACATGTTGAAAAAATGTGTTTGATGATAGAAATGACAGAAAAAACAATGAGTATTCATCTTTTTTCCTACCAGAGAACTAATGAGCATGCTGTGAAATTATCAGCCAGCCAGCTTAAGAGAGAAGCATTTTTTCCACATAATACATTTGCTTGCTGCAAGATATTGCAGGCATCATTTTGGGTATTCCTGGGCTTAAAAAAAGACTTCAAACAAATCCATGGGGGTTCGGTTGGTGGTGGCTAAGACATACAGTGGCCAGGGTACAACGCCTGGCTCCAGAAGTCCCGAGCTGCTGACTGCCCAGAGGCAGAAGGGGATACAAAGGGAAGGAGCAGATTTTTATACTCTCTCCCCTAAATATCAGGTTACTGGCCACTGTAAGAGAGAGGATCCTGGGGTAGCAGACATCCAGCCATATCTGTATGGATGTTTATATCCAGCACAGGAACAAACCTGCAACATGATTCATCTGTTGGTGAACCCAGCCCAGGGGGAGCTGCAGGAGGAGGGCACCTTCACCGCAGCTTTGGAAAGCAGCTAGCTCAGCAGCAGCAGCCTTGTACGCTTCCTACATGTTGCCAATACAAGTCCTTCAGAGAGCGTCCAGCGGCTGGAGGTGTGCTCGCCACCCCATCCCAGGCCAGGGGTGAAGCCCTCACTCACTGATGTTCTCCAGGGATGCTTGCCAACTGCTGTCCCCCCAGAACAACATCATGCCAACAGCCAGCAAAGCTGCAGGAGGAGGTCTCCCTTCCCACAAGGACCTATGCTTTTGTAGTGGCCTGACCCAGCCACCATTTTCTGGATTCACACCAGGCAAGGTCCCGAACCTCCATCCTCCAGCTCCATGCAGCACAGCAGCAAAAGCAGCCTGGCAAACAGCAGTCAAGTCCTCCTCCTTCCTAGGCAAAGTAGGAAGAAAAAGAGTTAAAGGCGGGAGGGCATGGTGAGAGGAAGGACTCAGGAAGCGAGGCTGGAAAAAGAGCGAAGACTCGCTGTGATAACTTGGGGAAACAGGATGTCGCAAGGAGGCCAAATGCCCACGCTGTTCCCACACCCTGATGCGATGCTGTCCAGGCTCCCGCGCCCCCCTGAGGTTTGTCTTTATTTTTAGCAAGTGCAAAAAAATCCCCAAGGCAACACTGTACTGACAAATATAAATGACTCCGCTGGAGATAGACTGGCTGAGTAAGCCCCAAGACTAATTTTCTCTCTTGCTCTGCCCCTCTCAGAGGTAATCTTATACCTTCACAATAACGAGATCAAGACAAAATACATCTCTGGTCTGTCTGCTGGGCTGGGCCAACAAAACACTTTGCATCTCCCAGCAGCATCGAAAACTATTGCAAGGCAGGACATTTTTCTCTTAGTCCACCTACAGCCTTAAATAAGCCTCTGTTACTTCAAGTAATGAAAAAGTACTGACAAAATCAATCAAACTGGTCCTGCAATTAGTATTCTCCTAGCCACCATAAAGATGATTGAAATATCAATACCCTTAGTAGCCCAACATAAAGATGGGCTACTGCCCAAAAAAAGCTTTTCTTGAGTAAACAAAGGAAGTTTGCAAAAGCCCAACTGTTCAAAACTTGCTTCAGTTTAAGAGCTGCACAAACAAAGAGTCTCACGAGCTCTTTCGATTAGAAGTTCAGAGCACTCAACCTGCCAAGGAACTGGGCTGTCACGTTCCCAACAGTCCATTAGGAGGCCACAACAAAAAAATGTACAAAATCCTATTCACGAGCAAAGGCACCTACCTGAAGAGGGCACGTTTTCACACAATTAAAATCTTACCTATTTGTGTCCTAACCATCCAAACAAAAACCAAGATGTTTAAAAATCTATAGGCATAAATCCAATTCCATATATTACTTAGGTTTTCATATTTGAAACAAGAACAAAATTGTCCAAATGATTTTTTCTTCTGAAGACTCATCCAAAGAAACCTGAAGTCAATGAAGACTCCTTTCTACTTATGAAATTAAGAAGGCTTTTGATTAGGTTCCACTACCTGATTGAGACTCAAGAAAATACATATACACTCTTTTATTTTTCATCTCCTACAGTCTTAGTGCATTCAAAGGAATCTAATTGATCTTGATGCAACCAAAAAATCATTCTTAGAGCAAATGAAGTATGATAGCACTGATCATATTTAAAGATCCCATTGAACTGAACCATAATATTTGTTCCCTTGCAATTTAAGAAAGAATCAGTTTATTATTAAAAATCCAGTGGATGCAAAGCTTTGCCAAAACTTCTGCAGACTTCATTTCTTGCTTCCATTTGCCATCAGTGAACCCCAATGTGTTTTACTGCCATTAAACCCAACATGTTTGAAAGCAACTGCTGATTTTAAAAAGGGGGAAATTTCTGTTGCTCAGCTTCAAAGATGTTAAACTGTGCACATAAATGTACAAACACCTGTATGCACAACTTTGGTCTTCAATTAATACTGTCTTTGTAATATGCTGCTTCGATGGAGGCATTCTCCCCATTTTTTTCAGCAACTGAAATACTGGGGGGGGGGGGGGGGGGAAGAGTAAAAAATACCATTCCTCTGAATGCAAGGACAGTTTTCTTAGCCAGCTTGTAACAGACCCAGTCCTCAAACATGGGCATATATCCCTTAAACTGCACTTTTTGTAGGTTTGTGAAAGGCAGAGATTACTACATGTTTAGTGTGAAGCAAATATGGAACAGAAATAGCAAGTAAAATCATGACTTAAAGTGTAAGGGCCCAAACAGTAGGTGCTTTAAGCAGTTCAACTTCTGAGTTAAAAGAAAAACAAACAAAAACCAAACAGCTCCATTGCATTTGTGCAAGCAACTTGCCCAAACTCCAGAGGCTGCTTAATCATGTCTGAGTGTCAAAGACGCGATGAGGGCTTGCTGTGATGAGGATGCTGCACCAGGCGGCACGTGGAAGAGGGAACCAGAAAAAAATACAATCAATGGTGACCCAGAAGACATGAAAGCAAAGAGAAGAGGCAAGCAGAGAATTGTTGGGCTCCTCTTGCATATGGATGAAGGCTCACTTCATAGATGCAGACAGACCAAATGAAGAAAATGGTGTGCTAGCCTGATTGCACGCCCTTGCTGCCAAACTCTCTGGGCATCAGCTTCATACATTTTGCAAAGAACATGCTCTGGCTCCTTTTTTTTTTTTTTCTACACTGTTTCCTGTTCACTCTCTCTACTGCTTTGGTTTGTGAAGCCAAAACCTCTGATCAAGCACCAGATTAAGAGAACACACATTAGAAAAGCATTCTTTATTCCTGCATTTGAACAAAGATGACATTTCACATACATTCATAATACTGATCAGCTAAAAGGGTTTACAGAGCAGATGTGCTCCCCCTAGACTACCCGTACCCGTAATGGATTCTTTACTAAATCTATAAGCCAGGACAGGATGGATTGTAGATATTTAAACAGCAAAACTAATGAACTAAACATCACTACTTCCTTTGAAGCTTTAGTAGATGGTAAAAATTTCCATTTATCTATTTTTATGTGTGAATTGGAAACATTTGTGAAACTCGGTATTCTTCTGTCATGGAAATTAAGAACGGTATTTTAAAGCATAAATCATCAGAAATCCTGAACTGAGGTGAGGGCTGCTAGCTTCACCGCTCTGCTCTGGCAGGTCCCCTGGATTAGATGGCAGATGACTCCTCATCTCTAATTTCTACTGGTTTTGAAGATGTGTTTTTTACTTTCTCAGGGATGCTTCTCTGTATAAAGAGTACATTTACCACCTCTCCACCTGCACCTTCATTTAAGGAGGTGATTTCTAGATTTATCAGCAGGAGTAAACATCAATATTTACAAATATTTCAATAGTAGACACATTTATTAGTGTATCTGCTAAGCTTGCTCACCCCAAAATTGAAAGATTCAAATTGCTACGGCACACGAAACCATACTTTCTGAGGTCCATGTTGTTCCTCCAGGAACATTACTGGTGTAAAGAGGGTTTCCACTTTTGCTGAAATAACTCAAGACAGACTAATGCCTTAATTTCTTTCCAGATTCAGCTTGCTTAATTTCAAGATAAATTAAAAAAACCATTTTGAGTCTCAAACTTACATTTTGCACCTCCTGCTGCCTTCATTGTGGCAAGAAAGATACCAAATCCTCCCACCTCCTCTGTCCTGTGCAAAACTGATAGGCTCCAAAGTGTTGAATTTTCAACAGCTTTATCCTCTCCGAGGAGCTGAGAAAGGTGTAGCTGAGACCTGGGTTTGCCCTCACTAAAATGGAGACCTGAGTTTGCCTCACCACTAAAACTGGGTGAGGAGTTTTTGTAACTAAAGCACGAAGTTCACAAGCCAAGAAGGGCTTCGCCAAAGAGCCGCTCCTGCTCCAGCAAAGGGCACAGACCCCAGTCAGACCAAGTCACTTTTCAGGGAGGGTGCAACTTCAGGAAAGCAAAGAAACCAAGATTTGTATCAAAAAGTACTCCCTAGACACCAAGACCAGAGCTAGCTTAAAGAAGGGGGAAAAAAAAAGAAATAAAAAAATTAAAGTTTAAGGGAGAAAGAAGGATGACAGATAAATGCTTGTAAGGTCTAGAGAAATTAGCCTGTAGAGCCAGGTAAAAGAGCTTGGAAGAGCAAGAACAACTACAGGAATACATGTAGAGATGCAGCATGAAAGATTTGATGCTCACATACAAAAGAAAAGGAAAGAAAAAAAAAAAAAACATCCTTATGGGTGCATGAAGCACAACAATACAGCCTGGTCCTCTACCTTCGCCCTGTGCCACGCTCTCCATCCCGGTGTCACCGGCACCACCCCACAGCATCTCTGAACAAAAGGGATGCCGGTGGCTCACACCAGACACTGGGGACCAAGGAGAGGAGGAGAAGGCAAGGAGAGAGAGGAGGGGAAAACAAGGTGATTTTACTGTATCAAGTGTTAAGATAAACTGACACAGTGCCACCATTCATCTGCTCTACACCCAAAGCTCCCTGAAGGTTTTCTGACAGCCTCCACTGTGTACTTTCTCATGGGCACTTGGCCTGACACTGTTTAGGGATATTTAAAAGGTAACCTGAAGCCTAGGAACTCATGTAGCCATGCTGATCTCCAGGCTTGCTGCCTTCACCGCTGGCTTTGTCTTCACAGAAGACCTCAAAAAACGGCCAGTTCCTCTCTGAGGCTGTCTCTGAAAAGGGCTGATGCAGTTCAGTCCTCTCCTGAAGGGGATACTTTTGTGCCTATTTCTCAAAAACCATGATAAAATAGCACGGAAAGGGACACGTGAGGTGTCACAGTCCATCTGCCCACACCATGAGTTTGGAGAGATGCCATCTGGGCTAATGGCAGTGAGGGGTTTCCACAGCCTCCCCATTCTAGTGCTTTTTAGTCATGTCTATTAATTCAATAACCCCCAAAAAAGGAGTTAGTCACTGTTTCAGACACAATGGTTCTTACTTCTCATACTTTCCCAGAATTTGAAAGTTTCAGATAAACTGGTATTATGCTAAAATGTATCAGTTAAGGGGAAAGAAAAAAACCACCAATGTGTTAGTACCTGAAGGCTGCTGCCACCAAGAGCAAGGGGTTCAGTGGCTGCTCACAAACCATGCTTTCCAGCTGCAGGCTGAAACTGGTTAGTGTGTAATCATGCCTTCGCCAGCAGGTTTAAGAAGTGCCAGGCCAACTTCTCGGTCCTATCCATGAATCACTGTTTGCCACCCCCTCTGCCATGCTGAGGGCACTATATTGGGTTAGAAACTATAAAAATGATCGTATAAACCAGCCCAAGTCTAAGTGACACAGTCAGCTGCCATTCAGTAACTCTGACCACAAAGCAAGTGGGGCTGGAGCCAGCAAAGGGATCAGAAGAGATGCTCGGGTAGGGAATCTTCTTCATCCTGTTGATGAAACAACATGACAACACACTCCTCATGTTCAGCTGTGTGAACCAACTCCCTGCCTGACTCCAAAAATACCAGTTCGTGTAAGGGACAGCTCAGGGCTGCATGGCCACTGCAACAACCTCAGTTTATTGCTGGTTTAATTCTCTGAAGCTGGCCCCTAGAAACTTCGATAAATGCCTGAGCCATGCAAAGAAGAGTCAGGAACACACAGCTGGGGGTGGAAGGAGGTCAATGCCACAGCAGCAACTATTTAGAAAAGTTTTAAGCATAAAGCAAACACACCCCAAGTTCTCCCAGGTGCATTAACTCACCCCAGATCAATACACTGAAATCTCTAGGTCATGCAAAATTGTATTTCCATGCCGCAGCACTGAATCTCCTGGAAAAGATGGAGCAAGAGCCTGGAAAGCAGCCTCACACTAAGAAATAAGTTTTAAGTCCTGAACAAGAAAATATAAAGCCATCCTGCAGGCATGAGGCAGTCAGTCTTGCAACCAAACCTAAGGGTCGCTACCCCTTTGCAAAATCTGAGAAGTGAGTCGAGTTCCCAAGATCCTTTCAGCACTATCAGAGCCTGCTAATCCCAAATTTTTCTTTTTTTTTTCCTCGTATCTTTGCAACACTCCACAATTTCCTAATTTAGCTAATGAAGATAAGCTTCTTCCAGTTCTGAATTTTTTGTGTTAAATAAAATATTTTTTCCAAGAGAGCAAGTCTTCAAGCATTCCAACACCTGGTAGTCTGAGTAGCACTGCAAGATTAATGAATATGTCGGAGGAGCAAGCAACAGAGCAAAATACTGGTAGAGGTGTAAAGAACCAGCACATTTAGGCTGGGGTCACCAAGACTCAGAAGGAAGAAGGCATAAAAACCAGAAGTGATAAGCAACAGGTTAAAAAATTAAATTGGTTACTAATAGGACAGGGACTGAATACATAAGGGAATAGTATATTAAAAAAAAAAAAAAAACTTACATAAATAAACTACAGCATTTGGAAAGGTTGCAGAGCTCACAGACCAACTGAAACAGTTATAGCTCTGTGAAGTGGGTAGGAAAGTCAATGTAATTAATTGGCCTCAAGGCAGAGCAAATACAATGTGGCCGGGTTTAGCACAGAACAAGTCATCTAGATCTGAGGTCCATGCAAGCCCTAGAAAAATCACAGGAGTCCCACACTTAATGTGTGATCAGCTGCACAGTATGGACCAAATTTACTCTTGCATGAGAGCTGCCGGCTCCTGACGCTTGAACTGTAAGAAAGATCATCCCTCCTGCTATCAGATCAACCCAGCCTTTGTTCAGGACAGGTACTTTTAACTTCTGCAGAATTTCCCACTCCCACACACAATCCAGGAGACAGCCTGTATGAAAGATTTATATCAATCCTTTATGCAGCAACACAAGGTTATATAAAAGCTGGGATATACAGAATACAAAGCAGGTAACAAGCACACTTTAACTTGTAGGTGACACAGTTAACACTGGAAATTCAAGATCGTCACACAGCAGTCTAGCACTTTCTAAAAAAAAAAGGGGTTGTTTTTATCTCAACTGTGGCACAATTTGCAACACTAAGAGAGATCCTGGCTCTGCTCCATCACTGAGTGTTTGAAGTTGCTTTCACCAGGGCCAGATTTCATCCACTGCATGTTGACAATAACAAGACAAGCCTCAGCACGATGGGTGCAGTTTCACAATGGTTTTACATGGATCTTAAAGATAAGCTGTCCCCCAAAAGGTACCTCTAATGACTCAAGCTTCCCCTGACCTTGCTGCCACCCAGGCAGAGGAGTTGGGGACCTGGAGCACCCCAACACACGGCATGGCCACAGGGGAGCAATTATCAGAGCTCAGGTGGAGGAGAAGGAATGAGCCAACGAGGCCAGGAGGAGGGCAGGAAAGTCCCGCTCAGCTCAGGCTGAGGTTTCACAACACGTTGGCTTCAGCGACAAAACGACCTCACTGGGTTCCTCCTCTGGCCTCAGCACTTCTCCTGCCTCGTGCTGGAGTCCACAGCTCCCTTCTGCCAGCACAACCGCTTTCGATTCTGCTCTGTAAACTCCATCACCAAAAAAACAAGCATTAGCAATGACATCTTTTCTGGATCATACCTTTAGCCCATGTCATTTTAAAATAATCTGCTTCTGGCATGGCATTGCGTAGTTAAATCAGGGCAACCACAAAGAGGCGCGCTGCAGCACAGGGATGGGCTTTTCTTATGCAAGCTTCTTGCCAAGGCCAACATACAACGCAATGACACGCTAATATTCTCAAACAGCATATATAGGGTTTTTGTATTACTTGCAACGAAGATATGTAGCACTTTCTGCTCTTCGGATTGTATCCTGCTCTGCACAAATTCTGTGTTCCCCTCAAAATTCCAATTCTGGAGAACCATGTAACTGAGTAAGAACTAAGAAATAAAAAACTGTCCTCGGGTTGCAAAGAAAAAGCTGGAAAAACATTATAAGGGAGGGATCTATGTCACATAACTTTAATCAGCTAAGAGGTGTAACTGGAAGCCAAGCTAGTATCCCTGTAGTAAGTGAGGAGGGAGAGTGGCATCTCCCAAGGACTACTCAGCCTGTTTCTCTCTCTGCTGCCCATCCTGAAAGCAGGGATGCTCAGTCTCGCCTAAATATCTAATGTAAGAGGAACCCTCTCTAAAGGTCTGAACACTCCCAAGAAAGGGGAAAACAAAAGCAAATTCACAAGCATCTTTCTCTGCCTATTACCTTCTAATGCTCAGAATTAGAAATTAAGATTTTAGGGATGGCAAAGGTCACTACACAATCAGTAAAAACAGTACAGTATAAAGCCAGCAAAAGGAAGGACTCAAAGATACAAGCAAGTCCATTTTATAAAAAAAAAAAAAACTAAAAAAAAAAATTAAAAAAAGATGAATAGGGAGAATTATTTGTCCTTTCAACCAAAAGCCCAAACCAATTAGATAATGTTCCTTTAAGAGCAAAGACTGTATCCCGTATATTACCCCTCAAAACAAAGTCAAATGCCTTTTTACAGCTTGACGGGAGCCTAGATTAAGATTTCATTTCATGTGGCCTCTAGCTCTGCATCCTTGTTAAAACCCATTCCCTGTTAGCATATCTCACAATTACTCAAGAACGTCAAAGATTTAGGAGGTAAAGGGCTCTCTTCTGCACTCTCTGAGTGCTAAAACAATGACACCCCCTTCATAGCTCCTTTAAAAAAAATTAAGCCATTACTATGATAGTTCTTGATAGCAAATTGAAGTCTACCTAGAAGCCCGGGCTGCAGTCTGGCTGCAGGGTGCTCCCAGGGAGCCCAGCAAGGTCTGAAACTACTGAGGAGGCAGATTTCCCTGGCAGTTGGGGATGGTATCAGCGGGGCATTTTCCCTCCTGCTCCACGGGATATAATAAATATCGGCGGGTGATGATAGCATGCCAGCCACAATCCAATCGCACGCTGTGCTGGCTCAGCGCTCCTCTACCCCGGAGGGAAGACCACAGCCAGGACCCCTCACAGCAAGGCATCATGAATGCATTTCCCCTCTGTGTTACCTCTACAGCATGAACACCAAAAACCATGACCCAGAAGTGAACATGCCAGCCCGCTAAGCCTGATACATGTTTAGCTTGGCTTTATTTGCTGAAGCCCAGCCCAGCCCACAACCACTGAGAAGCAGAGAAGGATCAGTCTCTAACAAGTGAGCTAGAGGAACAAAGAAGGGACTTTGCCTCCAGCACAAGACTTCTTCAGCACTCGATTTCTAATCAGTATTACTAGACGTTTATAATACTGCCTTTCCTGGCAGCCAGCCGCTGGGCCCACCTCTCACAGCCCATCACCACTGCTGCAAATAAAGACAGAGAACATTTGGACGTGATGGATGTATCTCCTGTAGGCTCCAGCTTCACGGCTGCTCACGTCCCAAGCCTGGCTCCATATCATTAACTGAAGTAGAAGGATCTGGAGCACAACTAGGAAACACAGAAATCAGACCACACTCCCTACACGGTGGGTAGGGTGTGAAAAGCATTGGCCCTGGTGATGAAGACACTCCACGCTTTGCTACAGGTAGTTTCAGCCCAATTAACCTCTGCAGCTTACAACGTGCCAGACTAAGTGGTGAAGACAGGCAATCCCAGCTGACACAGCAGGCGAGCAGTGCTCAGGACAGCAACAGCTTTTAAGTGTCTTCTTCCTCCTCCTCCTCCGATGAGTAACTGAGATAAAGCCAAAGGAGCCATACCAACAACACTGGCAAAGCCTGCAACTACAGTCCCAGACATCCCACCTCTCTGCTGCTGAAGGTAAGAGGTGCTGCAAGCTACACCACGCTCAAGAAAAACTGTGAATAGCTCTTGGGCCCTGGGAAGTAACTTAAGTTGAAGAGTTTACTTAGGACTAGCAAAAATACCAAGCACTTGAATAGTATTGGTGTAAGGCATCATACAAAGGAAAAGGGCAGAATTAGACACTTTACACCAACTGCAGGTCTCCTCCTAAATTTCACGAGGGCACACCTTCTGAAGGAACAAGTAATGGCAGAAGTTATTACCATTTTTTGTCATAGAATCATAGAACCATTTAGGTTGGAAAAGATCTTTAAGACCATTGAGTCCAGCTGTAAACCTAACACTGCCAAGTCCACCACTAAACCATGTCCCTGAGTGCCACGTCTACATATCTTTTAAATACCTCCAGGGATGGTGACTCAACCACTTCCCTGGGCAGCCCGTTCCAGTGCTTGATAACCCTTTCGGTGAAGAAATTTTTCCTAAGATCCAATCTAAACCTCACCTGGTGCAACTTGAGGCTGTTTCCTCTCATCCTACTAAGTCATTGCTAACTTGTTCCCACAAGAGGTATTCCTACTAAACACTTAAAGACTTAAGTTGCCAAAAAAAGAAACAACCAGCAGAGGCTTTGCTGGGCACCACTGCACCTCTGCACCGCTCGGTGCTCCAGGGCAGCGAAGCAGCTCTGAGCCTCTAACCGGAGGAGAAAACCCCTGCAGAGGAAGCAACTTGGGCAGTCTTGTGACACAGCTGAAATATCTTATGGCCGATGTTAAACTTTGGCTTATAAAGATTGGAACCGTTTAACTGCCTGCTCGATGCTTCGCTCTGCAGCAGGGGACACAGAGGAGGCACTTGTCTCTCTCCCGCTGACGGACAAGCCACAAACAGTCGGTCGCGCTGGGTCAGAACCCGTTTTGCCCATTCCCTCTGAAAGAAGAAGGACGTTTGTGCTGGGGACACAAAGGCTGATCTGTTCGGAGCTGGCCACAGTCCTCCCGCCTGGCTCCCATTGCTGGCCTGACACGGGCTGGCGTCAAAGGGGGAAGGGTAAAAACGCAAGCACTGTCCCATTTCCCCAAAGTCTGTTCCTAGCAAATGTCATTATTTCAAAATGTTGCACTTCGAGAATACTTGTGTGAAGTGCTCATGAAAATCTGAACTGTGTAAATTGGAGTTCAATTTGTATATTCAACATTGCCACTCTTTTAAAAGAAGTTAAACATGGCTACATTTTTTCCAGTGGAAAAAGCTATGATCTGCAAAATGATACTTCTTGGGAATTGCTACCATTTCCTTGTTTGTTTTGGTGCGGCATAGGTTGGGAGGGAGGAATGATGATAAAAACATGAACGCTTTTTCTCCTCACCTTGAACAGTGACAGGTTTAACAGCAAGCAGCTTTGTATAGTGCAATCAGTACTTGTATGCCCACAGGAGAGGAAAAACAAAATCATAGGTCTTCGTCTTGCATAGCCTTACCCAAACTTAGCTTCAATGAAATACATTAAGACATCTGATGTATGCAGAGGACATCTGGATCTATATTGTTACAGGATTGGGGCACAGAGAGAGAAGCCTACAGACACACACTGCAGAGAACTGGATAGGGCCTTCTGCCTGTCTTTGCTCCCTGTCCACCCCGCTTCAGCCTGCAAAGCAGAATATTTTCATATATTGTTATTTTCATATATTCTTATTATACAATATTTATTTAAAGGCTGAAGAGACGGCGTGACCTAATTTTGCTCTGCAAGCAATTTCAGGGAGTACCTGTGCATAGGAGCCGTGGATCCAGTCAGGCAGCCGTGAGGAAGGCTGGCCCAAGGGGGGCTGCCAGTGGCCCTCATGGCTCAGTCCCCTCCGCCACATCCCATACTGAACAGCGACATGGTGGGAGGTGGTTCTGGGACACAAGCAAAGCTCTCCCCCGAGCAAGCTGAGGCTGACAGGCCCTTTTCAGCCTCCTTGGCCCCTGCAGCTCATACAAATCTTCAGCGGGACTATTCAGGGGGCTTGGTCTGCACAATGGGGGGCCTTTAGCTAGAACTGAACCCCAGAGAAGCCGATGCCAGGGGCACTGCAGCTGAAGTGCCTGTTGAATTAGACTCGCATTATTCTTTTCCTAGCATTTATCAAGGAAATAATGTTCAAAAAGCATGGACTTATCACTGCAGACCTGCGTCCCACTTGACTTTTCCGAATCAGTTATACTTCAACTGGGTACTCTTCATGTAATACTGTAAGAGCCTTCTTTGCAACACTCTTCTAAAGCTATGATTACAGGTTTAAAATCAGGGGTTAGTTTCAACTCACTGTATTTTCTAATGATACCTATATTTAAAAGGAGAAAAAAAACACAAGGTCATTGGGTTGCATTCTGGGCCTGGAGACCTCAGTGCTCCTGAGCTAACCCAAATTCTCCCAAGACCTCAAACACGAAATACAGCAGGCTTGCAGTTTATGTACCGTCTTGTGATGATACCAATTCTGTCACTTTTCAATCACTCTCAAACTGCAGTTGCAACTTTGCACCCCTTTAGAGATAAAGAAAACCACCAGGTTTGGCTGTTAGCCAGGTGACCATCAGCATCTGATGGAGCCTGCCCGGACACTGCGTTCAACCCCAGCAGGGATCTGCCAACGTTCAGATACACAAAGCAGTCAGCTGGGATAAAGTCAGCAAGCTAACATTTTGATTATGCAATTACTTGTTAAGCTACATCTGCAGGTTTTCCTGCATAATCAGGCTGATACACATCAAACTTTTTCTGATGTTGTCTCGCATCCTAAATGATGCAGTCAGAAGCCAGAAAGGAGGCAAATGATATCCAGAAAAATCAGAGGGGAGAAGAGCGTTGTGTTGTCGGGTCGGGGGAAGACACACAGAGGCTTCGGGCTTGGTGTACTCTGCACACCCAGAGTATCTCTGATGACTGTCAGTCTGGCATTATACACTGCAGTGGCACCAAGGTAGCAGCAAACTCTAATTTCTCCTGGAGAACCATCTACACCTTGACAGTGCTACAGAGAGGGCGGGAGGGCACTTACAAACCTCCCGTTCAACAGTAAAGAAGTCAAATTTCTGCTGGGTGCAGCTTTTGGGAGAAAAACATAACTCTACAAACCAGCCTTCCTTCGGCTGGGGCTGCACGGCTAGAAGGCACGTCCCCTGGGTGGTGGATAGGGGATCCCTCTCTGGAGGGTGCACCAGATAAAATTGAAGAAGGTGCCGCGAACCAACGCAGCCTAAGGGAAGGCCACCCTGACAGAAAAACCACTGGCCCTCCAAGTCATGGGGGTTGGGCAGGAGGCCAACTACCTCCTCCCGGAAAAAAAAAAAAAATAAAAAGTTGCAGAAACGACGAGCATCAACTTTCAAAAAAAAACCGAAATGGCGGAGATGGAGAAAATCAGTAGTGAAGTGAGGAGGAGGAGGAGATGAAACTGGATCGGTCATGTCTTGAGGAAAAAACCAACAGAAGACTGCGCTGTGGCCCTTGGGACGCCAGAGCACGCAGCCGCAGACCGATCGAAGTGGAAGAACGATGTTCGCGCCTTGTGTGCCTCCTGGCACTGAGAGAATTCAGATCAGATCAGACAAACCAGCCTTCACCTGAAACTACATTTTCGTTGTCTCCAAAAACAATAACTGCTTCCTGCTCCCAGTTAAACATTATTTTTAGTGTGTCTCTCCTGTTGCAGAGGTCAGAGCTTTTAGCTCTGAAGGAGAAAGAAAACCTGAAACATCGTTTGGAAAGCTGTTGATACAGTGTCTGTCACCCTGGAATTTAAGAGAAACCTTGGAGGTTTGCAGAAGTAACATTTTTATGCTTTTCTAATTTGAGACAAGGACCAAAAGCTCAGGCACAGACCTGACTGCGCTTTATTATTCAACCTTTGTGATTAGCACTGAACAGTAGATTAAGAAATAACAATTGTTTAATTAATTATTATTGCACAACATGACTGAACTCAGAGACTCAGCTGCTGCCACGTCTATTTTACAATGCTTTCGCTCATCAGGCTTTGGGGGAGTGGGAAGGAAGGGGGGACAAGCCGAAAGGGTTGTGGCGTTGGGAGTATGGAATCAGGTTTGCTAAGCACAGTCAAGCAGCATGTTAACACAGAGCCTCAACTGAAATGCTTGCAAGCAGGTCTTTGCAGCCACGCAGGACCAAAGATCTGTCGGTATTATTTTAAAGGAGAATTAATGCAGTAGGCATCAGAGATGGGATGAAGCTGCATCAGCATCTTTTTTTCTCCACCATTGATTTATGTCATTATTGCCTGCTAAAAAATATCCTAATCCCACTGAAATCAACAGGAAAATTCATGCCAACTTTAACAGGAGGCAGCTTTCACTCTCCCACCTTCTGCTCCACCTTCACTCTCCTTTCTCAGCACTCTCTAGCAGACGGCAATTCATCCCCACCAGGCTGGCCATCGCCTGCTCACCGCTGGCAGCCAGACATGGACGGTGGGGTCCAGGTGGAGAACGCAGACCCTGAGAAAAAACAAAATTGCAAGTGCAGCCTCCTGTGAAGTACTACAGCAAATGAGTCAACCCAGAGACTCCTTCAGTGCAGGTACAATCAAGACTATTTATTTCCATTTTCATAGAACAATTAACTGAATCTACATAGCACTGACAACAAACAAATTCTGTCTTGGATACAAGCAAACACTTTTACAATACACATGTGAGCTCATGGCTTATGCTTTATGTGTGTACCCACTTGTACCTTCTGCCCATGTAATATTGCTGATAGGCATTTATAGCTGTGCCCACACCAGGGCTAGGTCAGCTCTGGAATCAAACAGCTACATTTAAAGGCATTCCCAAACCAACATCAGCCAATGCAATAGTGAACAGAAAGAAAGCAAAGGGAAACTAAAGAAACAAAATAATGCATTGCATATTCCCCCATAGAAATAATTTCCCACCCTTTATGGTTTCACGAACACTTCTTGATTCCTTCATATACATACAGTTCTACACAAAGTCTTTAACAGAGCAAAAGCTGAAAAGGTACTGGGCCAATTTAATTTACAGCTGCATTGAGGAGATATTAAAATTACACCTAGAAGAGCTATTTTCGGGAAGTTTTAGAGACTCGAGAAGTTTCTTCCTCATTTCCCTCTGTACAGCTTCTACTGTGAGTTTCATGGAAACAAGGGAGCATACCTCCAGAACTACGACTAACTGAAAAGATCAAACATAAATGCCTCACAGGAATTCAAGCAATATATCACTTGTGACTTCTCCACTGGAAGCATATCTGTCTTGGCTCGTACCAAATATACATCCTTGTCCACTTCGTACAACGTGCATATTGATAGAAGAGTAAAAGAACAAAGTGTTTAAGGGGAAGCATGTCTAAAGTTTCCAAAGAACAGAATAAATACCTGCACTTATAGAAATGAACTACGTATTTTAACAAGATGGGAAAAAGCTACTGCATTGAGTTGGTCAAAACTTTTTGGCCATGAAAATTTCCTGTTGATAAATGTGACATGATTGCAAAGATTTTCCACACGGAGAAGGTACACTGGATAATTCTCTGTTATTCCACATGGAAAATTCTACTTAGAAAAGTTTTAAAATGCAAGTTCAAATCAGCGTTTTGAAAGCAAATTTCTTTCTTTTTAAATATAAAATGCCGTTTCAAATTAAAACATCATAAATATTCCCATAGAAACTTGTGTGTTTTCAAGTCAACCCTTCTTTTCCTCCCTCAAAAACCAAAAGGTATTTGTTCCTCAATATTTTGTTAAGAGAGTGAACCTTGAAACCCTTCCAAGGTCTTAATACTATTTATGCACATAGAAAGAAAGCTCTGGCAGTACTTGAATGAAAACTGAAGCATTAAATACTAACATTTCAAGGTATGCCTAGCAGAAAAGTTCAATATATATATAAAACAAGATCAACGCCAAATGGTCTTAGCATAGCAGTCCTTACACAGGCAAAGCCCAGAATCAATTTAAGTTTATTTTTATTGGGTGAAATTTATAATATGCCCAGACTCACTATTTATTTCCTCAAGGCTTCACAGACGAAGTGCTGCTCTTTTGATAGTCTATCCCACATGTTTATTAAAACAGATATAACACAGTGAAAGGAAAACATAAAACTGACAGATGATCATTTTTAGTTTCAGGGATATTTTACATGCCACCTCTTAGAACTTTAATTTATGGCTTTCCTTAATGGAGCCTTTCAGGGTTGATTTTAATGTGTTAAGCAGAAATTCCACTAGTTTGTTACTGCAGTGTTTTCTTTATGACCTGCCCTCGTACATCACATAGGTCTGGCTTATTTATACAGACAGCCGTTCACTGAATGGACTGGGAACTTCTTAAAACCAGTTTCTTTCATTTGCATTCTTCCTGAATTAAAATGCTGTTTTCTTTTATTGCCTTTTTGGCAGGACACTTCTCCAGCATTTCACAAACATGAAGAAGACTGAAGTTACTATGAGCTTTTTTTTACCTTTTTTAAGGCAGGAATACAGATTTCCTCCCTAGGGCTAGACGAGAGCTGTGTATACAAACATCCCGGCATCAGCCTGCAACCCAACCACTACCCCTGCAAAGAGGAGGGTTGCAAAAGCCATGAGAGCAACAGCGGCTTCAAGCAGATTAGCTGTGGCATCTGTAGCCCCTTGAGGTTTGTCGGCAGGTTTGTGTTGCTTGTGTCTCTCCCCGCCAGTGTGCTCAGGACTTCCTCAGCTGTTTGAAGAATCTGAGCTATGTTAACACTTCGACCAGCCATTTACCTGAGCATCTACAATCTAGGTGGGTTTAATTTAGGCAAAGCACAGTAATAACACCTGGAGGTCTTCACGAAGAGCTTGCTGTCATTCCAGCTTGAAGCTGGCTCCCCTCTTCTTGCAGTAAGCACATCTTCTTGACTTTATTCAACAGAGCTCACAACCAGCTACATCCCCTGCTCTGGAAGAGGCTTTCCAGGGGTGTGATATGTAAAGCCTCTCCATGCAGTGCTGAGCCAGGACAGCCCACCACACCACCCTCGCCGTGGAGAGACCCGATGGGTAACACAGGCATCAGCTCAGCCTCTCCAGACCTGGCAAAACCCCAGCAGCCTAAAGTTAGTACAACCACGTTGGCCTCAAGCACATTTGAAGGTCAAGCCCCAAACAAGGAATGCCTGTTGATGGGGCTGTTCATTACAGAACTATGTATATAAATACATCTTCTGGTGTGTGTCTCTGTGCCTAGGTACATATTTATATGGTAGGTAATCCTACAAGAATCCTGCTGGTTCTCTGGAGACAGCCCTCCATCCCAGCCACACATCGCTGATGGAGGCTGTGTACCAGGAGAGTCTACCACTGCATGAGACAGGGCAAGTAAATCAAAAGGGGCAGATATTTACCAAGGAGAATGTGTTCTTTAGGAAACAATGGTAATTTGGAAGCCTTTTTCTTCCGTCCATAGCATCCCCAACAAAAACAACAACCAAAAAACCCCCAAAAATATTCCAACAAAACAAAAATCAATCAAAAAAATTCCACAAAGAATTCAAGCAGCAAGTACTGAAAGTAAATTTTGCTCAGCTCATTCCTGGAAAATACTCCTGAACATCCAATAATTAAATCCCCTCTTTGGCTTCACATCAGCAAGAGAAGGATCCTGCTGGCTCCTGCCCGGCAAGAGTAAGAACAACGGCCTGCTATGAGGGAAATCACGTCTGCCACCGCTGTCCTGCCAGCCCCACTACCAGCTCTGTCCTTCCAGGCTGTTTTGCAGTGACTAAAGCCCAAACTCCAGGATAAGCAGAAAAACTCTCACCGTCTGAGTTAAAACTATTAGCTTAAAGCAGCCTCATAAGCTACGTGCTGGATAACACTAAAACTCACCAGAATCTTTACCTTCACACAGCTGCCTCTTGCTCCCCTTGCAGAATCAGAGCCAATGGCAGGTAAAACACACGTTAGTAGAGTAAAGCCTGGAAACACCTATTATTGAAATAACTCAGACAAGAGTGGACATACGTTATTTCCATGGTATAGCTTTCAATACTCTCTCATTGATTATGCTAAAACACTACTTGATTATGCTAAAAGCCAAAATAGGTATTGCACCAGCAGAATATGCCTATGGCAAATGGAACATAAAGCTTAACTAATGGCTCTGTTTCCCTGAAAGGGCACGTGAGGCTGATAAATAGTCCCATGAGGTCATGTTATCTGTTGGAGCAAATCAGTTAAGTTGTGCCTCCTTTGCCAGCAGATAATTTATATCCTGATATTGTTCCTTTAAAAAAAAATTTTTTTTTCATTTTATTTTGATGTTATGATATGTCTCTAACTTTCAGATAGTGGGAAAAAGGATCTTGTTTCTCTGATACGTATACCATAGCAGGAATTTACACTGATTCATGCCATTAACGTGAACAGAAGCTATTCACACACACAAGTTACTCACCTATGTGCTGCCTGCAGCAGACTCACTGCTCGAATACGTGTCATCTTTAGATGGAAACATCCCTGAGCAGTGAAGAATAAACATAGCCACAGCCTTCATTTTGACAACTTTTAGAGCTGTGCCAACAATTACGACTTCCAACAGTTCAGCAAAAAGCTGCACAACATTTTTAGGAGGAGTGTGCTATATGTTAATCATTTCTAATCAGAGACAGTTTCTCCACATCTACTGTTCTGGCTCATTTCCTTACAATTAAGAACTCCATTTTACCCAATTGCTACAATACAGATGTGCTGCTTTGGCAGTGGCCTACTGTGTCGTGCCCTTAGTATATGCGCAGTGAAAGCCATAACCAGTTCACTAGTTCAAGTTCTAGACAGACAAAATTAAAACCAGACCGTAACAGAAATGTACAGTAGCAGCAGTCAGAAATTCAAGTCTGCCAAAGAGTTATGCAGAAATTATGTTCCTTAATTTAATTTACATGAAGGAACAAACTTAACCAAACGGCAAGGCAATATCTAGTGGTGAAGCAATCTGAAGGACTAGTCACAGTTGATTAAACCTTTTGTAAGCAAGTTTCTTAACATATGTTCTCGAGAACAGTATGTTTTGATAGCTGGTGGCCGATGGACAAACCAATTTTGTCTTTTCCCAGCTTCTCCTGCAAGAAGAGTTAGGTAAAAAACTGTTGTGTCCTAGTTCATTACTCAGTGTTGCTGGACTCCGAGACACACACAAGATGCTGGATGCCATAATTTCAATGAATCCTCTCTCTTCCAGAAGCGCAAGGCACAGAAGGCAGGGCCATTAGCCATCTTTTAAAGCATGGAGACCAAGCCTCATAGAGCAGCTTTCTTGGTCCTGCAAAACAGCAGCTGACAGTCATCTATTTAAGAGCATGAAGGAGGCTCATAACCCACCTCCCAACATGTAGCATGAGCGATAAGTAGCATTCCAACACTTTCTACATACCTGGTAGTTTCTCACAAACTTCTCTAGCCCAAATCAGCCATGCCTCACCTCAAACATCTAACTCCCTCCTTGCACTGATGCTCCTAAGGGCATGTACTGAATGCTGCCACTCCCCTGAGGTTCCTTCCCATCTCTACAACTAGCTTTGTGCCCCTGCCAAAACAGACTATTTATTCCTACTATTCAGAATCCCAGCTCTTTCCCAATCCACCACAACAGCATGATGCTCTCCCTGATTGCTCTAAGTACAGATGTCCTGGCAAAGACCCTTAGCACAGACACAGCTTATGCTGACAGCAGTATTTTTTTCTGCTCGACATAGTTTAAGGTTTGGAGAGGTGACATAGCTGAGGCAAGTGAAGCTCACTTCACACCAGCCACTGTAGTGAGACCAACGGGGGGTTGGGAGGGGGTAAGAGAGATGAATCTCGCTCACCTCCACCCACCACATCAGGGCCAGCAAAACCATGTTACGTAGGCTACTCGCAAACCCTGTATGATATATAGTTAAAAGACTTTTTGCATGTTCTAGTAACTAACCGCTACCATCCCTTCTTCACCAACTGTTTTTCTGAGATGCTTGAAGAATTTTTGCATACTTGGAAAGCCAGAGTCTCCCGTGCACTGCTGGGACAGCTTTGTTCCCATCATATTTTGTTCATTTACGTATGCTGTTGCTCTCTTGAACTACTGTTTCCTCCAATTTCCCTTCTACTGAAGTAGCTGTACCAATTCTAACAAGTAGCCATGGCAACATAATCTTGCAGAATAAAGTACAAAATAATCCTATGATCAGAAATCTAAATTAGAAAAATGGAATGGAAACAATGTGTTTTTAAAGCCTGGAAGTAAGTGACCACTGGAACAGATTACAAATAGATATGGTAAACTCTCCAACACTTACAAACTCTGAATGCACACAAATGGATGCTATACTTAAAGTCAAATTTACAGATAAATTACTACCAGGAGAAGCTCCACACCATATGTTATAAAAACAGTGAGATTAAGAAAGTAAAAAAAAAAATTAAAAATCCTTCCCAACTTATGCCTGAAACCATCAACCTGTCATACTGGGCTGTTCCAAATCCAAACTCTGGTTTGAATTACAGAGACTCCTCACCAGCTCCCTTGGGACGGCCATGCAGCAAGCATTTCTGACCCAACACCAGTGGGGAGCAGGGATGGGGAGAGGTCAGTGTCGTTGGTGATCACCTGTGTGAAAAAGCCTTCCTGGGAGGGTAGGACTGGCCTTAAGCGAAAAGGCAGCTGCCATGGCAAAATTCAGACAAACACTGTTTCATTAACTATAGCAAAAGCCTTCAGCTTTCAATTTTACTCTAATGGTTTAAAGATTCTTAAAGAGTTATACCAAGTTTTCAATTTAATTTTCCACAAAGGAATTACTGCTGGGATTTTAAAAAATGCTTTTATTTCTAATGATACTTAACATGTAGACTCTCTATGTGCAATTGATTCCCAGATCCCTAGACATATTTAATCTTCTAAGCACCCTTAAGGAGCTGGTACTAAGTCCTATGGAAGAACGATTTCCAAGGTGGGTGGGTTGAGGGGGAACCCTGCACTTGGTCCAAATAAATCCAGGAACGTGTTGCCCACAACTGCCTTATTTTCTTTCCAGTAACTGAGAAACAGGTCTTGTACCAGATTTACTGCAAAGAGGATGTACTGATTCTTATCTGTGAAAGGTGATACAGACCGTCTGGACTGCTAAATTAGCCTGTAATCTAATCTAATCAATGAAAGACACACCAAGTGTTCCCACTCAAGCTTCCCCATCAGCCGCAGGCAGCTGAAACAATCAAAACTGAGATTCTTGGGAACTGCTTAGACCTGGTATTCTTGTGAATAAGATTACCTGCTCCTTTCCCTTTCAATTTCACTTTCAAACTGATGTGTGCCAAGGGCAGCTACACAGGCTATGAAATGCGGTATAGCCTCTAAGTACAAAGCGTTTCCCTAACTGCATATTTGCTGGCATCAAAAAAAAAGGTGAAGTGTTTTCTCCATGCGTTTACTGGAAGTATAAAGAATAACAATGCACACAATTTGCAATCACCGAGATTTACAGCCCTGACTGTAGTAAGTAGTTATGTCACGTAGGCACTTATTAAGTGCCCTGTGCCTCATTTTTCCCCTATATATGCAAGAGACACACTTTCTTGGATAAATATTGTATTTTGTTAATCCCCAGAAATCTCCTGTTGTCCATACTTTACTGGAAGAGACACAAAAACATAGATAAGAGAAAAATACAGCCAACAAGTAGCCTGTGCCTATTTTACACTATTTCAACGTGTAATTCACCCAGGCAGAATTGCTTTGCTTCACCCAAAGAAAATTTTAAAAGGGTAGGAAGGGGAGAATCCTTACGATTCTTAGAGAAATATTGTTTGGAAAATAATACATGTTACTACGGCATAGACTGCACCATGCTTACTCTTACAGTGCTTTAAAGCTGTGGATTACTCCCAAGAGGGCTACAGAAGATGACTATGGTCTACTGTCCATATGCTAAAATTCACTAGGCAGAGGGCTGCCTCTCTAGGGGAAATTTCTGCAAACCGTGCAAGAGCCACTTCTCAAGGGAGCCATAACCCCTACCTTGCAATTGTGTTAGCTTAACCGGGAATCACTCAAAACGAGTAAGAAACTATCAACACTAAGAAGATGCTCCTTCTCCCACTGTGTACCTGCCACTGTCATCATCAGAAGCTTGTCGACACACATTTAACAAGTTAGGAAGTGATGCAATCTAAAAAAATACCCTGAAGCCAGCAGCAAAAAACCACATTGATATGTTTTTATTTTCTCCACATCCAAATACAGCATCATGCTGAGGGATCCTGTCTGACATGAGCGCGTGCTACTTCAATTTTTCCTTTTTTCACCAAACGCATAGAGAATACAAGCGAAGTACAACCACCTCGGTTACTGAGCATGCCAAGGGACTGCTCTCATCTAGGATGCTTCAATAAAAACAAACACCTTTTGTGTCTTGAGAGTCACTTGAATGTAATGTGCTTCACATGGCACAAGAGGGGCTGCTTGATTTTCCAAAGTGCTTATTTAAGAAGACCCAATTTAACAGAACAGCAGGGAAATTACATGTACAAACAATAGCCGTCATGATAATTTTAGCTGCCTTCGACGTCTGCAAATATGCACTGTACAAGGAGGCTGTCTCATCTCTCACGTAGGGAAATTCCTTGTGCTCCTTAACGCTGGCGAGAAGCTCCGTCCTGATGTACTGAACACCTGAGAAGCCATCCAGCGCTGACAAGGCCAACGCTAGCGCTTCCCCTGGCCCTGCTCACTGCCTGCTTCGCTCCCCTGCACCCATGCCCAAGCTGTGATGCTCACAGGCAATTAAACCCTGCAGGCAGAAGTCCATCCCTGTAGATGAGAAGAGAGCAGGATTTCTTAGGGCTCGAGTCCTTCCTCACCATCACCTCCTTCTCTTGAACCTTCTGCCTCCTCCTATGGCAGTGTCGCCTGTTGCCTTATTTCCCTTCCATTTATCAAATCCTACGTGCTTTCAAGGCACCCTGGCCAACCCCACAGATCAGACCTGTATGAAGGAACTGATTTATGCAAGCTTAGCTTAGCAGCTGGACTGCAACAGATCGATGTCCTTCAGGCTGGAAAATGAGAGGACAGAACAACCCAGGGTGCCTACTAAACTTGTTAGAATAGGACCTATCCCACTGGGCTCTACAGCTGTGCCACCCCACATCAGCACAGCTACAGCAGCCATGCCACCCCAACCCTTTGGCAAATAATTTCCATTTCTACCAGCTCAGAAACGATGATCAAGGCAGCAAAAAGGGCGAGTGTTAAAACAAAGCATTGCCCCATACCCTTCCCCTCTTCGCAGACCTTCCTCACCCCGCCACACACCCCAGCGCCAGCCCCGCTGCCCACAAATGGTGCAGAGGCTGGGGAGGGATTTTCCGCTCCCTTCCACCCCCGCACAGGAAAGCAGGAGAGACTGCAGTTTAGTGCTGAGCTGGTAAATGCCTCATCTCACTGAGCAAACAATTTTAGGAAGGACACTATATAACAGACGGGCTCCAGCACTCTGATGTTGGGTGTATTGAGCCATACTGACCACATATTCGCTGCTGATAACCTCTAGGAAATACTCAACCATAAGACCCTTTCCAGGAACACACAATGCATTGGGCAATACCCAGAGCCCTGTTGTACCATGAAATGTGCCCCTCATGCTTCGCACCTTGCCATGCCTTTGCAAATTCGTCTTTCGTGGTCTGGAAATCACAAGTAAGTCTCAGAATTTCCCTGAAAATGTAAATGTGACAGTTTGACCCTGGAAATACATGCTGGCATTGCTCTGTTAATTGGAGAAAGATCCTAGAGAGGAGCTGTGCAGGGGTCTTGCCCTGCCCTGGCGCAGGCTGCTTTTTGCAATACAGAACTCTCTAAGAAGTCAGGAAATGGCAAATTCCTATTGTCTGGAAGGAAAGGAAAATCAAGGCTCTCCCTCCTATACTTTAAAGGGAAAAAAAACTTTTGGATTTTCCTTCCTTTAGTAATAAAAAGACCATTTTAGACTGTGCTACTGAAGAAAGAGCTTCAAAGTAGGAAATTGAATCCCGGAGAATTATTTTAAACTGCCTGTTTACACAAGCCATTCACGGAGAGAGGTTCCCTGCTGAAGGAGTAGCGGCTCCGGGGGCAATGCCGCAGCCAACTCATTTTGGATACTCTGCTGAAATAGCAAGAGAAAGGCAGGACAAAATACTGAGTTCAGTGTCAGAATATTTTAACTCTACACAGGGATGACTACTGAAGTGTGCTCTCCATTTACAAATTACAAATTCCATCACAGAAACAACCACTGAGGCACATCAGCCTTCACGGAGCAAAGAAATGCAAGAAAATAGCTGCGACAATGAAAGGAGGGGAGAGAAGGAGGGTACTAAGAGTCCACGCTGAAACAGCTTCATCTTCACTCCGAACGGGAAAAAAAGTGAGGGTTTTTTAAGACTCGTACAGCAGCAGCGTGTTCAGGTGCTGTTACTGCAGGCGCTACACAGAGGGAGGGAGACTGTTGCAAGCCCTATATATACACTACTTACTAGATCACACCAAAGGTCAGCCGTTGCCTGGCCCACACCCCAGGAAGCCCTTAAACTGCATAAACAAACCAGTGACAGAATTTAGATGCAACAGCGTCAACTCAGACCTCAACGAGAAGTTCATATTAAGACTTGACAGGTATCTTCATAAGCGGTTCGGCTGCAGTGAGGGAGGACGAGACGCACTTTGGTCCTGTGAGGAGCACGGGGCACGCAGGGAGGGGAGACGCAATTGCCCTCAGCTTCTTAAATCTTCACGGGGCTCTAACTCCTTCGCAGTTTTCACTGTCATGTGGACAACACCAAACAGTTTCTCAGCATACGCTACTGCAGATGTCATTTTCTCACCTTCCCTCCCCTTCAAACTTTTCTCATAACTTTATGCCACAGTTGGTTGTTCACAGCTGATCCTCAGCTGCACCTCCTACCCGGCAGCAGCACCTCCTTTGCTTCTCAGAATAAGGACCAAAAGGACACACGTGAAAAAATGCGCGGTACCGAAAGGGCTACAGGCACAGCGAGGTGGGAGCGCCTGCGGCTCGCAGGAAGGCGATGGCACGGGGGAAGAAGGCACAGCAGCATGCCTCAAATGCCACTGACCTCCAGTTAAATGAACTTCTGGGCAAATATGTAATCACTTTATCAAACGCGCATCACGGGCATTTCTGAAGCTGTTCATTCTCTCAGGTGGAGCAAGTAAATTAGTCCTTGTGAGAAGACAAGGATTAAATGCCTGTGAACGCCTCTCCTCATGAACTCGCTGTCCTGGGGAACTTGGCTCTGCTTCTGCTCACGTCCTCCCCAACATCTGACCCGCTCTGGGGGGACACCCTCCCTCCACGCCTCCTCCACGAACACCAACCCCGGCTCCTTACTCCGGGCTCGGTAGCCTTAGAGGCTGCCTCTTACAAAACTGTTTCAGTCACCCTTGGGAAAGGAAACGAAAGTCGCTGCTTTGCGGGGATGGTTAATGTGTCAGTGAGGCACCGCCAGCTTCATTCAAGCCTTTTTCCCCCTCTCCCCTAGTCGGGAGTGGGGCGGTGGAAGGAGGCAAGGAAGAGTCGGACAGCGGGAGGTCTCGGGCAGTTCGAGCTGGCGCGGGAAAGTCCCCCAGAGGGACTCCTCTCCTCCTTTAACCCCTCCTCTCCCGGCACCCAACTCCCCCCACCCTTCTTGAGCTGAAAAACCGCGAAAACGTCCAGGCGGCAGATCCTGAAGATCCCTCGCCCCGGCGGGGGTCGGCCAGGCTCCCACCGTGAGCCCTCAGCCTGGGAGCCGACCCGCCGCCGCGGCGAGACGGGGCTGGGGGGGCTCGGGGGGCCGCGCACGGACGGGGCTGGGGGGGCTCCGGCGGCTGACGGGAGGAGGGAAAGTTCAAGCCCAGCTCCCCGGCAGCCCGCTCGTCCCTTCCCGAGGGGCTACGTCCTTAACGCACGCCGTCGGGGGTCCCGGCGCGGCTCGGGGTGGGGGGAATAAACTCTCTGCGAGGGCACCTCTTCACCCCCCGGCTCGGCTCCGCCGCCTCTCCGGCAGCCGAGCCGACCTGCCCCAGAGCCTGCCGCCCCGGGGCGCGCTGGCGGCCGGGCTGCCCCCAGTCCCTCGCCCCATCCCCCGGCCCCTACCTTCCAGCAGCACCTCCTTGCCGGCCCGCTTGAGCGCCTGCACCGCCTCGTCGTGGGTGGCATCCCGCAGGTCGGTGCCGTTGACGGCCAGGATGGCATCGCCCACGTAGAGGGCCTGGGTCTGGTCGGCCGCCAGCCCCTTGAAGATCTTGCTGATGAGGATGGGCATCTTGTTCTCCTTGCCCCCCTTGATGCTGATGCCCAGCCCGCCCAGCTCCTGCTTCAGCACCTTCACGCACCGCTTCTTGTTGGAGACGGCCTCGGGCACCTGCTCGGGGGGGTCGGTGAAGGCGGTGCGCACCGCCGCCGCCCCCCCGCCGCCCTCGGCCCCGCGGCACGCCGCCCCATCGCCCCCCAGGCCGTTGTGGGCCGCGCCGTCGGGGCGCTCCTCGCCGCTCAGCACCAGCGCCTCGCCGCCCAAGTTGGCCAGCACTTTGTGCCAGCGCTCCCGCACCAAAACTTCCAGCCAGCCGCTGCGCTGCGCCCGGCCGCCCCCGCCGCCGCCCGCCGCCGCTACCGCCATCTTAGGAGCATGCTGGAAGCGCCGAGTGACGGCACCCCCGGCACGGCACGGCGCGGCACGGCGCGGCGGCACCGGACTTCAGCCGGGGGGCGGCGAGCTCCCGGCGCGGCGGGGTGGGGCGAGGAGCCGCGGCCGCCCCCCCGGGGCCGCGCCGGGGCGGGCGCACCTGGCGGCACCGCCCGCTGCCGCCGCCCGTGTGCGTGGGTGTCCGGGGGGGTGTGCCTGTGTGGCCGGGGTGTCCCGCCCCTCCCACGGACACATCGCGGGGACACGGCCCCGCCGCGTCGCGGGTCCCTTCGAGCCGGGGGTGCGATGGCATTTAGCGCTGAAGGGACCCGTGGGGAGCGGCGGTGTCAGCCCCCGGCAGCTGCCGTCTGCTGTGGCGGGGAGGTGAAGGACATCGGCGGCAGAGCAGCGTAAACGAAAATGCAACTTTCTTTTTCCCAGGGACTTTCTTATAAAGCAGATTTAAACTAAAAGGTGGCACGAAGATAGTTAAATTTCAACCGTATGAAAGTAGAATCCACGCTGTTTCACAGCTTTGTAGGATGAAGGTGGTGAGTGAGTGTCATGGATACTTTTGCACATTTTGAACCTGGTTTCTTTGCCTTTGATCACAAATTTTTAAGGCCCACAGAGGCCACGTTGCCCATTTTTCAGTTTTTCCCATGCTCACTTTCCACCTAGGAAAGCAATTCGGTGCCTGATGAGGGGCTCGAAGCTCCAACTCAGGCACCAGAGAGGACAAAGCTTTCGCATTGCTGTTTTGGAGATGCCATCAGTGGGCCTGGGGGTGCTCCTCCACAGCGATGTGACTCTACAGATACCAAGCACCTCCTGGACTGCCTTTGTTTCTGCTCCTTGCAGAGCAGCTCTGGCTCCTTCCTAAGCTGGGCTGAAAACTGCAGCAGTTCTGGACCATTTGGTGTATGTGGGAGCAATGCTTTGGGGAGGCTGGGGTGGCCAGTGAGGTTATTAGTCCCATTCATTTCGGCCACGTGAGTCATGTGGGTCCCTAAATACGGCATCTTGCTCCTCTTTGAAACGATGCCATCCATTTCTGACACCAGGGTTTTGCTCCCAGGTACGCACAAGTGCCCCAGGTTAACGTGGGCTGGGCAACTTGGGACTCACCTTCTCAGTGTGGCTGGGACCTACCTACGGATTCGTCCCTGGACAAGCTTGCCTTGGTTTAGTAGGGTCTCTCAGACCATGCCCCTCGCACTGGACTACACAAAGCACATCCCCTACCCTCCCAAAGACAGCAGAAGGAGGCCTCAACCCTCCTTCGCCTGCGGCCTCACCCAGGCTGTGCACAGGTCCCTCCTCCCCGGTAGGAATGCAACCCTGCGCCCAGGGAGAGTGGGAACCCACAGGCAATGGGTTATTCAAGGATAACGGGTGGGCGGAGAAAAAGCAGACTGAAGAGAGGTGTCTTCATTTCTCATGTTAATTAATGCAAGGTGAAAAGCTATAATTAAGTTTTCAGGGCTGTGAATCCAGAGTGAAAAGAAGCATGTCCCGCTAAACCTGAACAAGGCACCTAAGCCCTAGACAAGGCTGTAACACACCCATTTCTCCAGCATTTCTCACTGGCTAATTTAGGTAGCTCATGTACAACACCCTCAATGTTTGGGTTGGTGTTTTTTTAAAATCCCATTCCCAGGTGCCAGGCATAGTGAATGAGTGTGCTTGTTCAGTTCCAGCAGCTTCAGGTAGGTGAGAGAAGGATGGGGAGGAAAGGACCCTCATGCAAAAATCAGGTGTTGCAATGCCGGCTGTCGTAGCACTCACATTCCTGTGTAGCTCCGAGCCCAAGTGACCAGGCCAAGTTATAAAATCAGGCATCTCTGTTTCCCAAGGGATCAGCTCTGACCAATTATTTCATATTTTTTCTCCATGAATTAGTAAAGAATCAGTGCTGCTGCTAATGGAAATGTGTCTCTAAGTATTTTTTTAAAGTCATTCCAGAACATTTACAAGGAAAAAATATTCAGATGGTTTCTGTCCTGTTGTGAAAAGGTAATAGAGAAAGGAAAGGAAATGTTTAATGCCTCACACTTCTCCTTCGGCACACTGTGCGCTTGGCCGTGTTTGCTGAGTGTGTCTGGTTCTCCGGTGGGGTTCCCATGGAACGGCCTTGTATAGACAATTGCACCGCGTGTATCTGAGAGCTGTGCTTGTTCCAGCTATTTTCCTTTCCCATTCCAGCAGAGGTAAATAATAAAGTTTCCCAGGGCCAGCATCCGATATATTGGTCCCTGGTATGAAAAAGTCTTTATAGCAGTCTTCATTGCCTCCTCCTCCCCCCTCCTCCCCACCTTGGAGCTGTAAGAAAACAGAAGTGACGTTTTAATCTTGAAAATAAAAGTAAAAAGAAGATAGTGTAAGAAAGAGAAGCTAAGGCACAGGCCCAAGGCAAACAGTATCCCAGATCTTCTCCCTGCCCGGAGACAGTGTGATTGATACCTGATGTCTGTGTTTCCCTGTCCTAGGAGTGCAGGCTCGTAATTGTGTCTCTGTACCCTGAGTCTTTGTGTACCCCAAGAGCAACTTCTGGGTGCTGAACTAAGGACAAGAAAGAAAAGGTGCCTTGAGACTTCTCCGCTGGTACCCCTGCCAACATTACCGTCCTCAGCCCTGCCTCAGGTCTGCTCATCACACCTGCAGGGGTAGTTTCTGAAATACAGGTTTATGCAGCAGCAGCAGGAACAGAAGATAGAAACGCGTGTTTAATCTGGTGTGCAGCTATTGAACACTCAGGTTTGCAACAGAGAGAACAGTTACTCCAAAGTCAGCTGCTGGTCCCTAGTGGTTTCCAGTGCATGGCAGAGTGCAAACTCCTGATTTCAGCTACAAGCTTCTGCCAGTGATGTTTCTGATATAATCTGCAAATACCCACACTGCAATTGCAGCATTCAGTGTGACTATTTGTGAGAAAGCCGGGATGTGCGGTGGGGTGGGCAGAGCACTCAGTACTTCCAAGCTCCTCTCTCCAGTCACTAGAAAGGCTTCCAGTGCAGACAAAGCTTAGCAAAAGTCTCTCTCCATCACTTGCCTTTCTGAAAGGGTCTGCTGTGAAAAGAGGACCCTTTCAAACAAGTCAAATAATCATCTTTTACCTTTTGTATTTTAGCAGCATGTAAAAGCCTGAACTAGATTAGGGCCCCTTTCACTCGTGCTGTATGAACAAATTGTTAGGCAAGATAATGCTAATAGCTGCTGTTGAATAAGTCTTTGATCTGTGGGGGACTGTGGGCTCAGCTAAAGTCAAGGGGCTAAATGGAAGAAGCAATTCAGTGAACTGGAAGAAGTGAGGGGCTTGGAAAACACAGAAACTGCCTCCTGGGACAAGGAGCACCAAAGTACGCCTGGGGCAGAAGCGCAGCAGTGATGTCTGAGGAACTGCCTGGGTGCCCAGGCAAGGGAAAGGAGTTTGTGGTCTGTGTGTGTACGTGAGAACAAAAATATAGGAAAAGCAATGCAGAAAGGGTTGTGAGGGTGATGCTGAGGAGGTTCTTCAGGCTTGGCTTTACGAGAGGGTCTACTGGAGACAGAGTCAGGATACTGCCTGTTCTTGGGGTTTTTCCTGGTGTTTTCAGGCAAAGAGGTCAGCGTTCACGTCTTATGTAAATAAACTGGCCTTCTGACAGCAAAACCATTGCAAAGCCACATATGCAAGCTTGCCACTCAGACTGCAATGCAGGGAACACAGCTCCCACCCCACTTCCAGGAGGAGAAGGTAAGGACACAAGAGAGCCTTTCAATAACTATGGCTTCTTTATGACTGTCTGTGCTATTCTATAGCAGAGGTGTAATTTTTGAAGAACTTTTGGGAGACGCTTGAACCTGTCTAGTGCTTTTTTTCTTCCTTTTTGCATTATCAGTATAGCAGCAATAGCTCAAAGCCAGCTCATCCGAAATTCCTTTAAATTGGAAACAGGGTTGTGATCCTTGAACATGTTTCAGATGACGGAGATTAGACAAAATCAGGTCTGGATAATGACGTCCCTGTCTTGTTACCCTGACACTGACCAGCTCAGCAGACAGATTTAGACAGGAAGGAAGTCCAGTGTCGGGAGACCAGTGCTGGAAACCTGACAAGTAATGAGAGAGCTGGAAGGGAGTCCAGTTCCTCCAGCGATCCCAAACACTGCAGCAGCCAAAGTTAAGTAAGTCTTTCTGAGGAACGTGCCTGAACTAACCCTACTCGTTCCCCCATGGCAGCCCCTCCTATGTTTGTACATGCTGGGATGCATCAGAGCAGACTCCAACCCCAATGCAGATGTCCCTGTTGCATGGTGGTGGGACCTCTCACTTGACCGGTGTCACACCTTGCAAAAGGCTATGCTGGTGGGGGGCTGGCACCCTGCCTAATCCCCCCAAGCAATCCACCCCTTCCTCAGTGTTGAGGGAGCCTGTTGGCTTTAAAGTCAGAATTCAGCAATCATTACTCATTGGCGCTGGTGGGGTTGTGAAGATGTCAAGAATGCCTAAAGATCTTCATAATCTGGAGGTTGCATTATGGCTTGTTTTCAAAACTATGAAAGCATTGTTTTTCTTTTCCTAGTTTGAAGCTATGAAGGTTTTTACACACATCATGGCATTTAAAGATAAAATTAATGCATAGCTGTTTGCCAGCAAATGCTTTATGCATTCAGCTTTTCAAAGCAGGAACCTACTTGTGTGTACATGAAAGAAGTATGTGTGTGAAATCTGTATGTGAACCTACCCGAGTCACATGTTAGCTAGGCAAACTGAGAAAATGTTCCCACAGGTGGGGAGTTATGAGCCAGGCTGCAAATGAACATGTTTGCCTTCTGCAAATACAACCCTGGTGCAAGTGAATGCAGAAGCGGGTGCCAGGAAGCATCCGGGTTTCTTGTGCACACAGATCTGGGGCTAATTCATGCTACTCCTAAGGTGACTTTAAAATAGACAGGATCAAGCTCAGAACCCTAGAAACTTTTGCCTTGGCTTCAAGCAATCTTATGAAAGAACTAAACCCAACAAACTCTGAAAATAAAGGTTCATAACTACAGTGTTGACATTATAGCAGAGTTTTTCCTGTCGTGGTGTCCTTCACTTGCTCTGCAGATCTCTTTCAGTGCATTAGTTTCTTAATTTTTCCATTCCAAGTTACTTTGATCCTGTCACTTTGCAGTGTCTTGAATTAGTTTTTTATCTCTCTCTTGTATACCGATCTTGTCCTACTCCCTAAGCTAAGCCCAAGATGTTTTAAATGCCAAGATCAGAGGTTTGCCTTGCAGTTAATTCTTGAACATATAGTAAATAATGAGGAAAAAGGTGGTGGAACTCCAGATTTCATCCAACATGTTTCAGCCCTGGTTTTCCTTTTCATCAGAAACAGGTTAATCTGGTCAGGTGTCAAAGCAACCAAAGCATTTTTACCATCTTGTTCTTTCCTGGTCTTAACCTATTTTTTTTTTTTAATGATGCATATCTGTCATGTGTTACCACCACGTGGTTCTGACCCCACAGCCCAAAGACTTCATACCCGTGTCCTCAACCTGTCAAATCCTGTGCATTACTGCAAGACTCACTTGGAGGTGCCCTGCCTGTCACCCCACTCATGCTATGGCGCCTGTGAAGCACATGGTCCATGAGGTCTTTGGGCTTTTCCTGCCCTGGGATCTGCTGTGGTATTTGCTGCTCATCTGTCCCCAGACATCTGTGCCTGCAGCCTGCTGCCCCACAGCAGGAGAGAGGCTGTGTTGCTTCGCAGGTGCCAGAAGCATTTGCTTTTCATCTGGAAAAGCTAGTTTGCTCCTTCTGTAGCCTTGAGCTCCAGCTGCACCCTGGCACAGGTGAACTAAGGTCATCTTCCACCTTTCCATGCCACTCCCAGGGCCATAAATCAATCTGTTAAAGTGGTGGGAAACAGAGACAGTCTGCTAGGACAAAAGGGAAATGAAGAGAGGAGTTTGTAGTTCGGAAACGGGTGATTCTCCAAGGCTGGTCCTGCAAAGATGATGCTGAGCTCACGCTATGACTTCAGCTCAAGTTTGTCCCCCAAGAGTAGCCCCCAGCCCAAGAGAAGGAAGTAGCATGGTCCCACTGGTCACCAGAGGAGGGAGAAGGGCTTCCTAGGAGGGACCTTAGCAAGCTCCCCTACCTACTCGTCCTCGTGGGAGCAGCAACTTGATACTCCAAGCAGGAGGGATGTCCCGATTCTCTGTGCTTCAGAAGTGCCTTGCTCCGTCATTGCCATCACAAGAGTGGGCAAAGAGGTCAGGCAGCCCCTTTGAGCTCTGCTCTGTAGCAAAGCACATGAGCCACAAACCAGCAACTTGGATCTTGCTCCCACCCATCACACAGCAGGACCGCATTGGAGGGGGGGTAGTGGGTTTCCCCAGAAATGCCTTGTGCTGCACAGGCAATGTGTGGACAGGCAGAAAGCCTGCTCCACTGAGGAATGGGACAGTACAAAGCTATCACTGAAACACTGGGAATAATAGTGTTCACCTTCAAATCCTCTGTATTATTATATTTTTTGCATGTGTATGTGGCAATGGCATATTCTTTTTGTTTCCCTTTTGAGTTCTGTAAAGACTTAGTTCCTCCTGTTGCTTCAGATGATATCTGCACCAGTTGTCTTCTCATGGCATTGTAAATCAGATGTAAGTCCAGGGAGGGCAATGGAAGACTGATCTCAGCAAAAAGAGAACCAGCTTCAGTATATTTTTGTCTCTTGGTTGTTTCTCATGTGCTCCAGAAATAAGACACAATGTGCCTACAGTTAATTGAGATTGGAACTGTCACATTTGGGGGAATTACGACTATGTGCTTATTTGCCCAGATCAAATTATAAGAGAAGTCTAGGAGGGAAACATTGAAAATGTGTTCTTATTTTAGTGTAATCAGTGTGAGTTAGCTTTCCATGGACAGGAATCATCTGAAAGAAAAGCAGGGCCAGACCCAAGCAAGCCAAGGAAGGTGTGTGAGGCACGGCAGGAGCAGATCCTTCACACACAGCTGATCTGTTCATCACTAAGATTGTAAAATGGACCTGCAGTTCTTTGTTAAATCAGAGGTTTTATTGGAAGTAAAACTACCATATTTACAAATCGCAGATGAAGTTGCTTTAAATGCCATTTTGAAAAACTGTGAAGGTATTTGATGCTGAAACCTAAGTGACATTGGTTATGTGACCTTAAGGCACCCTTTGTTACTCCCACCTGTTTCATGATGGGTCCTAGGAGAGCTGTTTTAGCACTTTTCCCATCTGCCTGGATTATTCCTCAGGCAAATTTGTCCAGTGGAATAGTTGTTGCTAGTTTTTTGGGGGGCTTTTTTTGTTGTGGTTTGGTGGTGGGGTTTTTTTGTTTTTTTTTTCCTCTTTATGTCAGTGTTTTCTTATGTATAAGCCCTGGCCCACAGGCTCTGTGAGCCACTGTCCAACTGAATGGCTGTGGACAAATCCTTGGTTTGTGTCCTAGTTCCTTGTCAATTAATGGGCACAATAATACTGACTTCCTTTATAAAGTACTTTGACTTTCTTTAATAGAAACTACCATGTGAGCTAGACAATGACATTTCACAATATTAATTAAATTAATTAATTAAAAGGTGAGAAAGTCACAGAGGATGCAGGAACCTCTAGATGTAATCTGTTCCTCACCATCCAGCACTGCCAAACCGCATCCCCATTAGCTTTTCCATACTGTGCACACTCTTGGTTATGTGATAAGGGAACAGGCTGTCCTGTCCTACCCTACCCTACCCTACCCTACCCTACCCTACCCTACCCTATCCATTCCATTCCATTCCATTCCATTCCATTCCATTCCATTCCATTCCATTCCATCCTATGTACCCCTCACTGCTGCCACTGTCACTGCTTCTACCCAAAGGGTCTACCTAGATTTGAAGCTCTTGGTTGTAGGAGCTTCCTGGTACATGACTAATGTATGTAACATACTAACCAGATGTATTTTTATATATTTAATGCCTCCCCCCCCCCAATTAAAAATCATATTTAGCATGGAACATATTGAATAATTTTCTGGCAGAGTGGAATAGGCTGAATCCTTTTTAAAATTAGGGTCATAGTGAAGGTGAATTTCTTGCATCTTTGTGTGAGAAGTTTTGTGAGAAGTTTTGTCTTTTGGTAGGTGATATTGGTTAAACTGTGCTGAAACACACTGTTAATGGAAAATATTGTTTCAAAGGTTGGGTGTTTTTTGAAGTATTGGGTTTTTATTTAGTATTTATATAGTATAAATCAAAATTAGGTTGTTAAAATGACAGTAGTATTAGAAAATGCACAATGTGTTTAACAACTGGTGAGATAGTCACCACAGTTACTTAGCCAAGCACACTTCCTCTGGGAATCTGGTTCTACCACATGTAATGAAACAAAACACGATTTTAACAGAATATGCTCCTTCATGCTAATGCAAATACAGAATAACTTTCTTACTAGATTTGAACTGAGACAAATAAGGATGAACCTCTGAAATCCCCCACCAAGAACACACAGGAGGGTAGCTCTGGACCACTTCCCAGTTGCCTACAGCAGTGTTTCTCATTTTTTTCTGGGTGGCAATCCATTATTAAAACATAAACAATAAAAGCACAATTGCTCTTCATTTACTATAAGAGTGAAAATGCATTCAAGATAGCAATGATAAGCTTGTATAATTGGAGTGTATGTTTGGCCAGAGAATACAAAACTCCTGAAGACAGCACTGTTTTGAGCCTATGTGAATGAGCGTTTTTTGATCCAGACTCTTTAATGTTGTTTTAAGGCTGGGATAGGATAAAAGTAAGGAAGTGCGACCGGCAGAGCTGGGAGCAGTCCAGCAAAACAGCTCCAGCCCCATGGAGGGACCCATGTGGTGCTCGGTACCACCGATCCAGGGCAGTGGAGGGTGAGTCCTGGAGCACAGTGTAGAGACCTGGAGAAGGTCTTGCATGGGGTCATGCACCACATGCTGCTGAATGAAGATCCAGATGTTAGACAGCAGTCAAAAGTTTGACTCCTGCTAGTCTTTCACAGCTTTCCCCTGCCCTATACGAGGGTAGCAGCTACAGCTTACTGAAAAGCAACATTATTTGGTGGCAGGATCATTTTTTTTTTTTAACATTTTGTTCATACAATACTATATTCAAATTCCTTTCACTGCCAGGAAGCTCTCTGGGCCCACTGCAGGCAGCGGTAGTAAAATCAGCGTGAACATCTATAGATTTGAACAGCTGTAAATGGTCACCACGGTTTGTAACAACCAGACAGCCCCAGCCCCAAAAGACCCAAGACTTACAGACTTTTGTGTGCCTTTCTGCAGATTGTCTAGCAGCTTTGAGGGTTCTTGCGTCACTGCTGTTTGCAGGGTTCCCACGATCCCTGGTGCAGTGCTGGACAAGAAGGTCTAGATGGAGATAACTGTAGAGCTCTAAGGCTTCAAGTCTTGCACATCTGCACAACAAATGTGCAACATCTGGTGTCTCATGGACAGTGTTTGTTTCTTTAAGAAAATCCCTAACTTATTGGGATCTTGGCATAGGGTAATGGTCACATGGGAAATCAAATCTCTTGGATGGGATGTTTGGCTCACTATCCACATGGCAAATGGAGTCTCTATTGTGAGCGTCCGTGCAGCAGTGTCTTCTGCTGGATCAGGTGGGACTCCCTGAATCGCCGTCCTGCTCGGTTCCTGTAGTCCATCTGGTTTGGGGTCCTACATAACCTGCTATACACTATGTTAAACTATAAGCAAAACTCCTAACTCTCCTTACTATCTTTACTATGTGCAGAAGCCTGTTCTACATGACCAGTTCGGCATCTGCAGGAACAATTTCTACTGAGTATTTAGAAGTAGCTCATCAATGTATAGGATGGTAAATTCTGCAGCAGGTACTGCCTGGGGGAATGTCCAGCATGACCAGATGCTAACACATTGACACCAAATAGTGCCTTTAAAATGGTCTAGGCACAGCAGGAACTGTCTGGTGAAATCTCTGGGACTGCCCAAAATTTCCACCTGGATACCTCCTGCAGGAATTAGGCAAAGGCTTTGCTGTGAGGGTGTCTGGAAACTAAGGCAATCACCTTGTCTCAGATCAGTCCCTTGTGTCACCTCTGCAGAGAGTAGTTGGGAGCTCTGGGACCACCCAGGGAACTGATGCCTAAGTGCACCACATGTGCACCAAGGCACAGCCCTGATACCAGCTATGCTGCAGCTGTAACTATAGGACAAACTTGAATGTCTATAATTTAAATTCCATAGCTCTTGCTACACAAGGCTTCTGGCTCCATTGCAGGAGGCCTGGAAGTCCTGGCACGGTAAACTGTTTCAGAGTCCCAAATGAAGCCCTGGGATGAGAGTCAAAGACCCTGGAAGCAAGACACCACCTCTGCACTCTCTTTTAGATCAGTTTTAGTGGCAAACTCGAGACAACTTTTTCTGTCTACATTGTTTTACTGCAGGAGTTCCTTGGGGATTGTTTTTAGGACAACCCATTCAGTGTGTTTAAAGGAAAAGTTAGGGAAGGGAAGGAGACTATAAACGTGTCTGTTAATCTCACCTTCCTTCAGCAGGATGAGACCTGCCGTGTTGTGCTTAGTAGGCCTATTTCCATGTGCTTATCTGCCCTTGCAGCAATACCGGGAGACAAGATAGCACAAGGTCTTTCCTAAGAGGGCTCACGTGTTGCCTGTCACAGACAGTAGACGTTTGTAGGTGGTCTGAGTTCAGGTTTCCTGCCTGTCTCAAGGCTGCAAATTTAAACCATGTCCTGGTCGCTGTACCACTGTTGGATTCTGTTTGAAACCCAGCTTTGGATGCGGTGAACTGCCATTGCATTTGGGCTCAGTGCATTGACATGTTTGGATAAAGCATGTCAGCTTTTGTTGAGACTCACTGAGAAAGACAGAGGATTCATGCTTCTCTTTTGATCCTTGGAATTATTCTCAGAAGGTTTTCCCCAATAGAAAAAGTAAATTCAAGGTTCATACTAATTTTCTTGAAATACTACTCTGGCTTCCTAGGCAGCTTTGAAGGGAACACCCCTGTCCAACAGATGGGTGTAGCAGAAGGGAATATAAGATCATAAATAAAGCAAATTCCCTTTCTGTGCTTTCCTAGCTCGTTATTTTCTCCCATACATCTTTGCAGACAGCAGGTTTCCCTGTGTTGCCCATGATCACCTTATCACTAAAATCGCCCATGTGGTGAGATACGGACTGGACGAGTGGATGACAAGGGGGGTGGAAAATTAAACTGTTGGTGATCCATGGGTTGGAGTAACTGGCAGCCAGTTACTAGTGGTGTATCTCAGGGATTGCTATTGGGGCCAATATTGTTTAATGTCTTTATTAACGGGATGATGGGATAAAGTGCACTCTCAGCAAGTTTGTGGCAAGCAGTCAATGACCTGGAGGGCAAGGCTGCTATTCAGAGGGACCTGGACAGGCTGGCAAAGTGAGCTGACAGGTACTCATGAAGTTCAGCAAATGTCAATGCAAATTCCTGCAACTGGACCGGAATAGCCCACTGCATCAGGCGGGGGCCAAGTGGTGAGGGTGAAGCTTTGCAGAAAAGAGTTGGGGGTCTGGTTGAACAGTGTGTCCTTGCAGCGATGAGCAGTTGTATTACCAAAAACGTAGCTATCAGGAGGGAAGTGATTCTTCCCCCTTCGTTTAGTACTTCTAAGACTGTGCCTGCAGCAGTGTGACCAGTTTCGGGCTCCCCAGTGTTAAGACATTAAGAAACCAGAGCAAGTCCCATGGAGGGTCACAGAGACGGTCAGGGGCTGGAGCACATGTTGTAGGAGGAGAGGCTGAGACAGCTAAGCTTCTTCAGCCTGGAGAAGGCTTAGGGGGATCTTAAGGCTGTTTACAGCTACCTAAAAGGAGGATGTAGAGAAGGCAGAGTCAGGTCCTTCTCAGGGTGCTCAGGGAAGCAATTTGAAATGTGGGAAATTGATATAAGGGTATAAGAATTCCTTGATATAAGGGGGAAAAAAATCCCGCAAGTGTGATCAAATATTAAAACAGGGGCCCAGAAAGTTTGTGGATCTCCATCCTCGTAGATACTGCGATATCAACTGGACACAACCTTGAGCAACTTGTGCTAGCACTAACCCTACTCTGAGAAAGAGGTTGGACTAGAGACCTCCAGAGGTTCTGTGATTTTGTGACTCCGAGTTAGCTGAAGGGAAGATAGGGTCAGAAAAGATCTGTGCTTTCCTAGCCACATCAGCCAGCTTGTTCTTCGCAGACAGCAGGTCAGCAGAGCACACTCCACTGCACATATCAGTTGTGCCTTCTCTATTTTTAGCAAATGCTGGAAAATGAATAAGTGACAGATACAACCATGTTGACTGTCCATCAGCACCGTTTAGTGACCTGGATCTAATCCACCTCCTAGTGAAGCCCATTGTAAGATTCTCATCCATATAATGGGATTTGATGCAGGTCCCGTGAAAGCAGGAGGATTAAAAAAAGCTGGAGCATTAGAGGCAGAAGTCGTAGTAGCTCAGTACAGAATTATCCCCTGCCCTCTCCCAGCTCTCCATCACATACACACACACTCATCCCCACACATATGCAACCACCTTCGTGGTATCTGCAGTTCTGTACTGTAAATCCTACAGCGCTAAAATTAATTAAAATGGAGATGCATGTTTACTGTCAATAAGAGAATGATACTCTGTTCATTACAGATAAAACTGCTTTAAATCTGCAAGAGTGCCATGGGAAAGCAGGAAGGCTGAGGCTACAAAAGAAATGAAGTGCTCAAAGAATATTGTTTTCAGCAACTTATGTTGTTTCATGATACTCAATTCAGGACAGAGTGTAGCTAGTCAAGTGTGATTAACTTCTTCTGGGATCTGACATCTTATTCTTTTTTGTAGCAAGAACCCGAGTACACAGTGTTCACAGGAGAAAACTGATCAATGGACGCGTGCCATCACCTGAAAGAATATGTTCTTTTGATTCTCCGCTGCTGCCGAACAAGTGTCTTTTGTTCCTTGAGTAGAAGAGCAATATAAAGGGCTTTGCACAGAATAACATAAAGAAGAAATAGGCCTCATATAACGTTCTCGGCAGGAAAATGACAATTGGGGGAGGGGGTTCGTTAATGCCCAAATCCCTGCTAGAAGCTCAGCGGGGAGGAAGGGAAGAGCAGCAAATACAAACAATCAGACATTTGTTAGGTGATACAGGACCTACGAGCACATGAGAAGCTGCACTTTCATTCAGATAGCGCAGTAGAATAAACAGAGTGTGACAGCGAAAGATGAATGGGAAGTTAATTCTATTCGCATTTACAATATTTCAATGGCAATATTTTCTGAACAATGGTCCCTATTGATGCTACAAGTGCTTGTACATTGTGCCTGCTACTTGCTGAACAGACATGACACTATTCAAGCAGCTGTATTCTCTAATTGGAAAAGGGAAGTTTCCAAAAATGATGAAAGGCTGTATCTCATCCGTGCCGAAACTGTTTGGAACCTAACTCATTTTGGTGCCTGATTTCTTTCCCTTGTTTTTTTTTTTTCCTTCCTAATTGGGATCTCTGGGAAGATTTGTTCTCTCAAGTGGCAGAGCAACTAGAGGCCAAACCTTAATAACTTCAAGTCTAATACTTCAGTATTTTAATCACAGGCTAGTGCTTATCAGAATAACAAAATAAACAGTAGTTTTGTCTACATTAGAAGGAGTTTGCTGTTATGAGCAGGCCATTTAGATATACATCTCCTTCGCCTTTATAAACTGTGTTTCCACTAAGAGGATTTGCATGTCTACATGGTACAACTCAACTGGCAAACTTCCCTTGGTGCATACAAGTCCCCTGTACACTTTCTTATTCTAAGAAAGCAGTTAGCCATGATAAAGTACTTGGGAATTAAAGGGGGAGAAAAAGAAAAGAATTTCAATATTTCCAGTGAAATAACTTATTACTCCTGTTATTACAGGTCTTTCTATACAGAGATGTGCTGTTTAGGGGTATGAATTCTTCATACTCTCAAACAACATAGCTCTGCCAGCAAAAACTTTAACCATAGACAAGACAAACCTCTGTCATGGACTCTGAGCCAAGTTTAACACCATCTGTCTCACTTAAAGGCCAATGTTTGCACCATTTGGCTACAAAAGCAAATTCACATTAATGCTGTGGATCCTGCACGTTTGCTTGCTAGCTGTCTGTACACCAAGCTGCTTGATTTTCTCAACCTCCTGTGCTAAAACTGGGCCCCTCCCTGGCCACAGGGACAGCAGGCTGCTCTAAGCAGGCCCAGGTGCCAGCTGACATCTGGAGAAGGTCTAGGTCATTTCTAGTTTGGGATCTAAAAGTCACCGATCAGAGCTCCAACCTCTTCCCTCATCCCTTCCTTTCAATGCAGCCCAGCCCTCCTTGATTTTGAAACCATTGCCTCTAATTTCTTGGGTCCCCAGCTGCTTACACAAGCTCCCTGGAATTCCATCCCATCTGTGGAGTGCTGTGTTGGTGGTTTAACCCTTGAGGGGCACAGCAGGGAAGGGCAGGAAAGCTTAGGAAGGATTTTCTTAACTATGGAAACATTGCTCTTGAATTACGTCAAAGCAATAGAAAATCCTCTGACCATCCCTTCTGCTTGATCATATACATTACTTCTGCCTGTCTCTTAAAAATTTTCCTTGTTGTGGTGGTCCATACCTTGCTCAGAATAACACCGTGTCTTTTAATCTCCTCTCCTTGAGCAGTGTCCACCTGTGTAGCTCTGCTGGAAAAGCACTATAGCAATAACAGAATGGGGGCTAAGGCATGTCACATTGCTGCAGATGAAAACCTGAAAATTAAGAGGAATAACTGTCATTTTCCACCTTCACTGTGACTCTTTCATCATCTTTAATCAGTAATATATTTTATAATGCTTTAGATTTTCAATGCAATGAATGGTGGATTCTCACAACAACCACAGGGATTAGTTACAGAGATATTATTATCTCTGAACTAGATGGAAAGAAATGATCCTGTAGCGAGAGGACACCTCTACAAACCAAAAAGATATTGCTTTGATTCAGAGAGGTCTGAGACTGTGGACTAGTAATTTAATTTCCATGCTTCAATTTCTCCATCTTATTGAAACAGGAACACCGGTATTCATCTGCCGTGGAGGGGCATTCTGATGAGGATGAGCAGGGTAGTGCAGGGCTTTTACAGCGGGAAGCACGAGCACAAAATAAAATTAAAATTTAAGAGATGAAGAAAAATGGCAGGTGCAGAAAGGCTGAGCAGCTCGCTGAGGTCTGTGCAGCAAACCATCTGCGGAGGCAGGATCAGAAAGTAAGAGCTGCCAGCTGCCGCTCCAAACGCAAGCAGCTTCTGGCTGAAAACACTTCGCAGAGCCTCTGGAGAATAAAAGTACAGATTTTTTTCCCCGGGTTTGTTATTTTGTGGATATTATTACATATCACGCCCTACCTAGCAGTGCAACCCTGGGCCGCGTGGCTGGTGACATTTTGCAGTGGTGGATGCCATGGTTAGCGAAATGCCTCTTAGTGAAGTGAAAGGAATATCGCTGGTTGACCTTTTGGTTGAGACATCTGTCCCAGACTACTGCGCGTATGTTGGTCAAAAGACAGTCACATGCTTTTTTTCCCCTTTTTCATACTTTTACAGGGCAGAAAGTCCTGCAACCTCCAAGCAATTAAAAACATTGTATTAAATGCTTTGCAGGGGTCATTTCTTGCATTATTAAGCCAGAACCAGGAAAGGCCCTAACTTTCACAAAGAGTTGAACAGAGGGAGAAGACAAACTGAAAGACAGGACAGAGCAGGTTATTAGCAGTATCCCACAAGGAGATGTCCCAAGGGATTACGGAGGCGCTGGGCTGGAGTCAGCTGCCAGGCCTGCACAGACTCCCCTTGCAGCCCAAGCTCCAAGGCTTGGTTTTGCAGCTGGGTTCAGTGTTAAATCTGGTTAAGGCCAGCCACTTCCACTGATCCCAGGGGCAGTGACCTCTGCTTCTGCTGCTTGCAACAGATGAAACTTTTTGGTGAAACTTCCCTTTTTTTTTTCCTTTTTTTTTCTCTTTTCCTTTTTTTTTTTTCCCTTCCACTTCAGATCAGCGGCCACTCTTTGGTTCAGCCATGTGTCCTTTTCTGTCTCTTTAAAAAAATAAAGGCATTGGGTTTATATATCTTCTATAATGAATTCAGGGGGTTGAAGGATATTGGCTCCGCTGGAGTTTTGTACAGAGTTCTGTACTGCAGTTTGTCCTGTGACAGCCTTAAACTGCTCCAGCATCTGCCTTGGATATATTCTCATTTTTTGCTCAGAAATCCAAGTCAGCACTGAGATGAACTCATGCACGTAAGAGGCAGGTATTTAAGTGCCATCCTGATTTCATGTCCAAGTTGTCTGTACAGGGATACAAATGTAATCACTGGCATTTTAGTGATTTCTAAGCAGGCTTTTGGAAGCCCATCTTTGGCTGGGGTTAATCGGGAGGCTCCAGGTGGCTGCTGTCGCTCGGGCTGTGCACTTTTCATGGCCATTTCTGAAAAGAGACTTTTGTGTGTGGATATGTGCGTGAGAAAGACTGCAGCCTGAGTCTGAATTCACGTTGGTGACAAAATCAAACCTGTTTTGAATAGAAATAGTAAAAGTTTGCAGACGTTAGGTTTTCCAATCAGGGAAGGAATCAATATCACGTATCTTAGGTGACCTAGGGCAGAGCTTGAAGACCAGAAATAAATGTTCAGTCTGCAAGCAGCTCACAGGCTCAAATGTGCTCAAACAAATTTGCTTAGACAAGCTATTTACATAGCCTTTGGTAGACAACAAACATAAACACTGATGACTGTTTGCAGAAAAGAAATGTGAGACTGTCCAGAGGAGAGCCACAAAGATGGTGAAGGGTTTAGAGGGGAAGCCGTATGAGGAATGGCTGAAGTCACTTGGTCTGTTCAGCTTGGAGAAGAGGAGGCTGAGGGGAGACCTCATTGCAATCTACAACTTCCTCACAAGGGGAAGAGGAGGGCAGGCACTGATCTCTTCTCCCTGGTGACCAGTGATAGGACCCAAGGGAACAGCAGGAAGATATGCCAGGGGAGGTTTAGGTTGGGCATTAGGAAAAGGTTCTTCACCCAAAGGGTGGTGGAGCTCTGGAACAGGCTCCCCAGGGAGGTAGTCATGGCACCAAGCCTGGCAATATTCAAGAAGCATTTGGACAACGCCCTCAGACATGTGGTGTAAATTTTGGGGTTGTCCTATGCAGGGACAGGAGTTGGACTCGATGATCCTTGTGGGTCCCTTACAACACAGGACATTCTATGATTCTATGATTCTAAATTCCCCTGCTGATTTTTTTTACTGTGAGGTGTTCACCAGGAGATATTCCTTTATTTCCAGATTGTTTTCTTTATGAAAAATATATCCTCTGTGTGGTCACTTCAAATGTACATCAGACCAGAGATCATTCAAATGATCTTCTAATGCTTCTAGATGATATTCTGAGGATGTGATATGACAGCTAAGGAAGCTCATGTGTTCTGTGAAACATGGGAAATAAATTCATTTTTCTCCCAAAGGCCTATACACAGCTAGTGATTTTTCAAAGGTTGGCTCTGAACTTGTTTGAACTGTTTTTTCAGCCTGAAGAGTAGAAAGACAGTAATAGGAAAGAAGTGACACTAATAACGCAACATCAGTTCTTTTCTTCTTTCTCCTTTGCCTCAATATGCAAAGTCTGATAGTTGCTGAAATATATTCAGTCCTGAAGGACAAAAATGGGGAGCTGGAAAAAAGCAAAGATGTTGAGTGGCTGAATAGGAATATTGACAGTTGCTGTGAATTTTCTGAACTGTTTCCTGTCTCAGAGTTTTCACTTCCAAAGCGAAGACAAATTATTCACTGCTTCACGGGTATTTCAATAGATCACTTCACTGATGAGTGGATATGCAACTAAGCTCATGCTAAAGCACTCATTAGCTATAACACCTATAGCTCTTTAATTATACGTATGGAACATGACAATCAACTATATGAGTTAATCATTGAAAACTGCCTGCCATTAATTCCTCACTGTTTGGGAGCTAAAGCTTGCAGGCTGAAAACCTGTAGTCTTTACCCAGCCAAAACTCTCTGTGAGAACAACGTGGACTTTGCCAGATAGGGTCAAGTCAAAGTGAATGGGTGTTTTGCCTGAACTAAGAAATAAATGCATTTTGTCTTGGTTCAGACCTTTCCCTTCCCCTCAATGCTGTATCCCATCACTCAGACTGGGTTGCTGCAGGGAGTTTTTGCAGTGTGGCCATTGAAATTGTCTGAACCAGCACTAAATTATAAGCCTACAGTGCATAGCAATTTCCATGGGTAGCATATCCCTTTTCATGCAGCATGCCTTTCTGAGTTTTCCCCTCCCCAGTGAAGATTCCCTCTGCATAGGAGATCCCAGGGTTGGAAAAGGGTTTTGACTTTCCGCTGCCCCGTTCTGTTTTGCAGGCTGGAGAAGTCGTCTGCTTCCAGAGAAGATGCTCCTGTTGCCTAACTGCTCGTGGGTCTTACGAACAGAATGGCTGCTTGCTGCCCAGATGCTTGATTAATAAATACATATGAATTTTCTTCTGAAATGGCTAAGTGTAGCGTCAGTCAGTATTGAAGTGGCTTCTCTTTGCCACATGCTCCTTGCACTTTCTTTTGCATCTGAGGCACCTTTCCCCATACAGTCCTGCCTGACAGCTTTGTCAAAATGTGAGCTGGTTTTGTGCAATGGGCAAATGTTTATGAAGAACAGGACTGGCAATTGAAATAATTTGTTCCATTTACCTAAACTAGTTTTTGAATCTTAAATTGCCAAGAATAAAAAAAAAGCTCATACAATCAACTAAAAATAAAACCCAGGGTAAAACTAGTAGATTAGAACAGCAATAATTATCCTACAACAGTTAAAAAAACCCGACTATAAAAAACCTTTAAGCTTGGATTTTTTTTCATTATCATCACTCACCAATGCTTTGTTCATTGCTGACATTATTTGAATTTGTATTCTGTACTGCAAGCAGCTTTTGTGTAGTTTTGTTTCTTTCTCAGTGCCATCTCAGCAGAACAAAAGATTTCCATTAGCAAACTTGGGGATAAATGATATCCTGACATACAGCCATGGCCTTCTGAGAAGGAGGGAACAGCTTTCTCTGAAAAAGGGTGGAAGCCCAAAGAAGTCATAGAATCATAGAATACCTCCCATTGGAAGACACCCATAAGGATCATTGAGTCCAGCTCCCTGCTCCTCACAGGACTAAAACCAAACATCTAACAGTGTCATCCAGACACTCATTGAACTCTGACAGGCTTGGGGCTGTGCGCTCCTGAGATGAGAGGCAAAGCATTGTTGTACGTGACAGAGCTCAGCATTGTAAGGTGATGACTGAACTGCCTCTGGCCCAGCAAGGGTCCAGCATGTGTTGGGCTGTCAACACTGGAGGAGCTCTGACACCAGTTGGGTTGGTCCTCTGCTGAGGGCTGAGCTGAGCTTGGGCGCATTTTCTGGTGGAGTGGAGAAAGGCAGGGAACTGGAGCTGTTGGCTGAGTCATTGCATCACTTGTAGTTTTTACATTTTAGGACTTCATTTTCATACCTCCTTTCACATAAAATCAGCCCCATCACTGTCCTGAGCAGCCTGTTGAACTGGAGCTGGAACATCTTATTCTAGGGGGACTGAGCCCTTTTCTGCTTCTCTGATACTGCATGGTCTTGTTATTTTGCATGTTGGACTTGCTCAGGAGGTCAATTCAACCCGAGTTGAATTTCACACCAAACCACAGTTTTAGGTATTAAAACAATTGCTTGATTTGACATGGCTCTGTCTGAAAGCTGTAAGGGCTGCATTAATGTACAAGTGGACATTGAACCTCAGCCTTATGATTCCTTCATTTGGTCTCTACCAGCCATGCCTCATCACTGTCAAGGGGGCTGGTTGGTTATTATCTCCACACCATGAATTTGTTATAGCACCAGCAGCCTAAAGTGGGGTTCCCCAAGGTGAGGGTGGTAAACCAAGACAGAAACCCAAGGCAGAAGGAGCTGAGGCAGGGCTGGAGCTGGTGCAGAGTTAGAGACCTGGATGAGGGCTGGAGCAGCAGCATGGAGCTGACCTATGAGGAGGTCTGGAGAAGATGACAAGAACGAAAGCAGAGCTAGAGCTGATGGCTGCTCTGGCTCAAAGAGAGGGATGAATCCTGAACAGGATTGCTGTGGTCAGGGCTGTGCATAGCAAGCCTGCAGGCAGCCTGACTCCTGACCACACCTGACCATGGACCCTCCTTGGTGGCCCGGGTGACAATGTGACTGTCACCAGCTGAGAGGGTGGAGGGCAGTGGAGAGAGCTGGTAGAGCTGCTTCCACAGTTCAACCACCCTGAAGAGACTACCCAAATTAATAGTAGGTTTTTCATAACTTCAGCAGGACTGGAGTGAGATTATTGTTTTCTAGCTCCTTGGAAGGCAGGTAAGCTGCTGAGAAAACATGGTGTGGGGACACATGGTAGTATTGCTGCTGGATAAGGATAGTGTGACTATTCTTTCCTTTCTCACTAACACAGGACAAGGCCATAATTATCTATTTCAAGGCAAACACGGCAGATGCTGTTATTATCACATCAGCGGATCGTTTGGTTATTACTGTTTGCATTGCAGTAGTGCCTGGAGGCCCAAACTGTGTTGAAACACCTATTTGCTATGCACAGGACATACTTTTAGGGAGACCGTCCCTGCCTGGAAGAGCTGCTTCTGCACACACAAAGCTGATCACACTGCACTGGAGCAAAGAGAAAATGCGCTGTTTACCCAAAGTTGTAACTCAGGAAGTCCTTGATGGATCTCTAAGGACAGACTCATCACCCAAGCAAGGTGGAGACACAGCAGATCTGATCAGCTGATATTTTGGTTTTGAGTCTAGGAAGAAAACGTGGTATATGCCCAGAACAAGCTACGTTAAATGGGGTGGTGGAAGTGTCAATTCCACTTGTTAAGAAAGCAGACTGATCATGGGAGGCTTAAGGATTTTTGCAGACTTCTTTGCTAATGATCGCTTTAATTACTTGCTGTAAGTCATCTGGAATGAAAATATCACCATACTCATTTCAAGAAGAAAGGTTTTGTAATGCTGTGCAATATGTTTGGATTTAGGGCTCTGTGGATTATATTTGGCAATTTCAGACATGCAAAGTTACTAATCCACACTTTGTCTATGAAAAATAAAAAGAAGCAGTGAGGCAGGCTGATGCCCTGGGGACGGCCGGGGAATTCCACACATGCCTGTCTTCTGCAACTTGTCCAGGGAGCAAACATTAACATCGGTGTTGCAATAGTTACAGGCAAACCAAAGGGACACACTTGCAGCAAAGCATAGGTGGTTTCACCAGGTACTTCCCTATGTTTTCACCTCACTTTTTTTTTTTTTTTTTTTTGCATTTCTGTTCTTTTAGTTTCCTGGTGTTTAAAAGTATGTATTTGTCACATCTAATTCTATTTTCCTGTAATAGCTTCATCCACAGAGAATTCTCTTGGAGAACAGCCCAGAGATTTTTCTGTTTCTTCTTATGCCTTTATTTTCCCTGCATCTGCTATTACATCATTTATATGGGTTACATCCATATAATATTAGCTTTTATGTCAGACTTATAATGCCATAGTCAGGCTGTCAAAATGGCTAAGTCCTGAGGATTTTATTCAGGCAGAATTTGCACTGAATCATCTGTGATTGCTTCAATAAGTTGAATGTTGTAATATTTCTAGTAGGTAGGACAAACTAATATAGATATATTATATTATTATAGATATATTCCTGCACCTCAGTGATAGATCCTGGAATCTCGAATCAAATATTTAATTGGTTTAAGTTTCTTGTTTGTACTTCAGTTGCCTTTTCAAGGTCACTGGGCTCCACCCATATGTACTTTTTTTGTTTTTCTGTCTGTCCCCCCCATCCATCACCTGGGGCTTCTTTAGCCCTAAATCCCACCTGGGGCTCAGTGCTTGAGATTTGGTAAGATTGTGTAGCAAAACACAAGAAAGAGGCAGGAGGATTATACTAGATTTACAGAACCCTTGTAACTACTGTTGCATATTTGAAGATCCTGCCATTGAGTAGGAGTTGCTCGAGGGCAAGATCCTGCAGTGCCTACAGGTAACAAGTCACAGCTTCTGAAAACTGTGACTTTTTTCTCCACCCTTCCCTTGTCTTTCTCCCCGTCCTTCTTCCTCTTTCCGAATCTCTCTCTCAGTGGGAATTATTTGTTCAGCAAGTTGAGAAAAGATTAGGGAGACTCATACCTCTACACCCCAAAAGTAATTAAGTGGAATAAAGGCAATTACAGATTTAATATTTCTTGCTCAGTGTCCACCTATCCCCCTGTTTTCATGTGTGATTAACCTATTCAACTTTTCAGTTTCTTAGCTCCCTCCTTCCCGACTTAACTGGAGTTATTTGTAGTAAAGCGTGAAGTTTGTCAGCGGATGAATTGCATCAGTGTCGCTGCCAGACTGTTCACAGTACCTTTATTCAAAAGTCTCACTTCATAAAATAAGTGAGGTGTCATGTTGGGGTGTATCTGAAAACCAAGCCACAGGTAGGTTTTATGGATAACATGACTGTTGTGTGACATCCTGTTTTTCTGGTGAGCCCTCTGACCACATGGCTGCTGTGTGTTACAGGGGACACCACCTCCTCTGGTGTCCATCTTCTTTTAAAAGAGAGTGGTGACCGTCAGCGCGATACGCATGCAGCCTCAGATATGGGAGAACAACAGCCGGTAGGGCTTTTTAGGAGAAATGCCTGGTTGGCGGACCATGGTGTCAGCAGGCTCTGGGCTACCCAGGATGGGGGGATCCCACCCATGTGCAGACTTAAGAAAAGTATCAGGTGGGCTTTTGGGATTAGTGCTCTGCATACCACCTCTGAATTTCTCCCCACCTCTCATTCATGTAGCCTCAGTTAGTTATTGAACTTGGTCCTAGCAGGTTCCTGAGAAGATGGATTATTTGTAAAAGCAGTTGCAAATTACAGGAGATTAGAAAAGGATTAGGAACTCTGCTGGGCAAGTGCATCACGCAAATGGTATTTGAACTGATGAAGAAATGAACATAGGCACTCTGGGTTGATTGGTTCCTTTTTCATGTCCCTACACAAGTAGGTGTTAGTGACAATGCTAGAAGAGCCTGGCTGGGTCACAGATTTGATGGAATAGCAAATCCTTTAAGATGTAGGGTCAAATGCAGCTCAGATTGGGACACCAGGTGATTCCACTCCATGTCAATGATATGAAATAGCTGGATTTCATCCTTAATATATCTCAGCATTATTTGCTGCTAAGGGATATATGCTGTCAAATAATTTCTGGGAGGCACCCATCGTCTCAGAGAGAGGAGCTGAGGAGGGCTCAAATTACAGATCTGCCCACCAGGAGCAGTGTCTCCTTGAACACATATCCCACAGCAAGCAAATCTCCTGCTGCTGTGGTGGTGCAGTTCTAGTGGCTCCTTGGATAAAGCAAAGCAAAGGAACAGAAAAGGAGAAAGGAGAATAACACAAAAAGGCAGAAGCGCTACACATTTTTCTGTCCTTTTTGGAGTGGAATTGTGAGACGACAGATAAGATTTGAAAGGAAGCCTGTTGCCCACAGCGTCATTGCTCTTGGGGCATAGGCGCGTGATCCCTTGCAGCTAGATACCACTTCCCTGCTGGGCAGGAGACAAGTTGCGGAACAGGACTAAGTGCTGCAAAGAGTTTTTCTGTCTGGCACTGCAATTAGTTGCGTAATTTGTAGCTGTTTGCACAGACACACTCTATCCACTGCTCTCTGCATGCTCATTTGTTAATGGGAATCATTGGGCAGGGTTATTTCCTATTACATGTCATCTTTGCTATCTCTCTGACTCATACTTCTTCCGCTGTGCCTGAATCCACTGTATGACACTAGAACACCAGGGGCGGTCATTTCCTTTGGTACCAGAGGAATCCATTCCAGTGAGCAGCCAGGTTGAGTTATCAGTCTGGATAGCTTCAAATGGATCATAATCAAGTCTTCAAAGTCCAGGGACCTCATTTCTCACACAGTTAGACTATTCTGATATTTGTTCAGATGGTCATGTCAGAGGGACACCTCTGATCATTTGAGTGAGAACAAGACTGTTACATCCACTTTAAAGCAGTATATAAAATCCTCCATCAGTAGGTGAGTGAGTTACAGAAGCAGATGATTAAATGCACGTCATTCCTATTTATATATGAAATTGAGACTTTGGTGCTTAAAATTATCATAGAATCATAGAATCATAGAACCATAGAATACCAGGTTGGAAGGGACCTCAAGGATCATCTGGTCCAACCTTTCTAGCACAATCTAGATGAGATGGCCTAGCACCATGTCCAGCTGAGTCTTAAACGTGTTCAGTGTAGCAGAGTCAACCTCTTCCCTGGGGAGATTATTCCAATGATTGACTGCTCTCATTGTGAAAAATTTACCTCTCGTGTCCAATCAGATCTCCCCAGGAGTAACTTGTACCTGTTACCCCTTGTCCTCACCAGGTGACTCGTTGTAAAAAGGGAGTCTCCATCTTCTTTGTAGCTCCCCTTTAAGCACTGGTACATGGTGATGAGATCACCTCTAAGCCTCCTCTTCTCAAGGCTGAACAAGCCCAGCTCTTTCAGCCTATCCTCATACGGCAGGCTTCCCAGACCCTTGATCATCTTGGTGGCCCTTCTCTGGACCCCCTCCAGCCTGTCCCCATCTTTTTTGTGTAACAGGGACCAGAACTGTACACAGTATTCCAGGGGTGACCTGACAAGCGCCGAGTAGAGAGGGATAATGACTTCTTTATCTCTGCTGGTGATGCCCTTTCTGATGCAACCCAGCATCCTGTTGGCCTTCTTGGCCACAGCAGCACACCGTTCACTCATGCTGAGCTTCCTGCCCACCAGGACCCCCAGGTCCCTTTCCACAGAGCTGCTCTCTAGCCAGGTGGATCCCAGTCTGAGCTGCACTCCTGGGTTATGTTTTCCCAGGTGCAAGACCTTACACTTGTCGTTGTTAAACTTCCTAAGGTTCCTGTTAGCCCACTCTTCCAGCCTATCCAGATCTTCCTGCAGGGTGGCTCTCCCTTCCAGAGTGTCTACTTCCCCACTCAGTTTGGTGTCATCTGCAAACTTCATGAGCATACACTTAATCTCATCATCCAGATCACTTATGAAGATATTGAATAGCGTTGGCCCAATATCGATCCCTGGGGGACCCCACTTGTGATGGGTTGCCAGTTTGAAAAAGAGCCATTTACCCCCACCCTTTGGGTGCGGCCTGTCAGCCAATTCCTCACCCACTGCACAGACCACTTGTCCAGTCCGTAACGCATCAGTTTCTCCAGGAGGAGGCCGTGGGGAACCCTATCAAAAGCCTTGGAGACGTCCAAGTAGACAACGTTGACTGCTCGCCCCATGTCAACCGAGCAGGTCACTTTATCATAGAAGGCCACCAGATTTGTCAGGCACGATCTGCCCTTGGTGAAGCCGTGTTGGCTTTTCCCAGTCATGTGCTTCATTTGACTTGTGATGGCCCCCAGGAGGATCCGTTCCATGACTTTCCCGGGGATTGAAGTAAGACTGATGGGCCTATAATTACCCGGATCCTCCCTTGAGCCCTTCTTATAGATAGGGGTAACATTTGCCTTCCTCCAGTCCTCTGGGACATCCCCTGATCTCCACGACTTCTTGAAGATTATAGAGAGTGGCCCTGCAATGACATCAGCCAGCTCTCTCAACACCCTCGGGTGGATGGCGTCAGGGCCCATTGATTTGTAGGGGTCAGGCTCCTGTAATAATTCACATACTAACTAACTCCTTCATCACTGATGGTGGGACCCATTTAAATACTTTGACTCATTTAAATACTTTGGTAATTTGGGGTCTAGGATTTTAGGGTATATTATTTTGCAGAGGGTGAGGCAAAATGAGGGCCAGGGTACCATAAGCAGGGATAGACCCCATCAGGGTCTCGGGTTCAAATGCTGCTCCACATTAACATACACAAAACCCCTTCTTCTGCTTCTTAAAAGTTTGTGCTTATGATTCCTGTCACATTTATTGGTGATAAATTATAACAAAAATAGCCTATGAGTTTATATTTAGGTGCTTCCATAAGGATCTGCTAGGCTAAATTTGTCTGTGGCAAGTTACTTTATTTGGCCATTTGGCCCTGAGAGGCTCATCCCTCATGCTTTCCCACCAACTCTATTTTCTTAGTTCTTACAGGAAAGGAAAGAGTTAAAATCTCCTCCATAGAGAAGAGGACAGAAAGAGAAGTAATTTGAATATTCACCTCAGTTTTCCTGGTAAGGAACAGAAAAGAGTAACAAGTTCTCTTTTAGCTGCAAGCGCTTTGTTGCCCTTGCTAATACTTTCAGTCAACGAACCTTAAGACACTGTGTAACCAGGAACAGAACATGCCGCCAGCAGATGCTTAACTTTTTGGCACCGAGTTAATAGCCAGGCAAACTGAAGCAGAGCCCGGGGGTTAAAGAGGACCAGCACCCAAGTTTCCTGACTCCTTCCTCATGCACTATCACTATGTTAGTGTTTTCATTGTCAAAAATGAATATATTCTCCATTTGAGGCACCTGATGCAATAGAAGATAGACAATTCTATAGTTGTAAAGGGTCATCTAGGTGAAAAATGAAAGGACATTTAAAAATGCAGACTGATATTAAGTAATACTAAAAAAAAAATCTATAGAGATTCTTTCTCATTTTGAAGATTTAGTATCTTTGTGCACATTGTTAAGATGTTCACAAAAACAAGTTTGAAATTAGTGGGCACAGGATCCTTGAAAAATTCTTCTACTCCTAAAGTTTTAGAGAGAAAATGTCCAGCAATAGCCCTGCTGAGTGTAATGGCTGCCTGCTGCACAGCTGAGAAGAGACTGGTGCTGACAGTGCAGAAACGACAGCACGCAGGTACCTGCTCCAGATGCTCTTCCTTCATCGTTCAGCCCCTGAGTCTTATGTACAGTGTCATATTCATTGGAGTGATCCTAAAACAGAGTGAACAACTGACATAACCAGCTGAATAAGCGCAGCAAAGACACTGGTACACACAAATTTAAATTTGCAGTGATTAAGCTGAATGTTAGTCTTAGATCCATGTGTTTCAAATAGGTTGAGCTGCTCTTCCTCCTGTTGAAGTTGGTCGTGGAGTGGCTCTCGATGGGCTGGGTAAATTCATGGCTAGGAGCCTCCTCGAGGTGCTTAGGGAAGGTCAGCTCTGAGGGCTTGGATATGCTGGGCTAATTTTTGATCACTGTAAATCAATGGGCTGGCATTGCTGTGATAATAGAGAAGGAGCTTTGGATCCTGATTTTATTTCCTTTGCTAGCAAAGCCTTTTCTGTCTGCCTCAACAAATGCCTATGATATAGCCAACAAGTGGGGCTTTATGGCAAAAGGGTGCTGCTTCCCTGTCTCTGAGATCACCGAGTTTCAAATGGCTGATTGCCCCTAGCACCATAGTTTTCATCCAGATCGTTTGTCCCTGCAAGAGGTTTAATTTATTGGAATTAATTTCATGCAGCTGCTGGAATACATCAAAGTGCAGCGAGAGGGACTTGAGCAAACTCAGCCCCCACAGTGCCTGTCGGGAGCAAAGCTGCCATCTGTCTCCCTGACGAGCTGCATTAAGTTTTTGTGCCCAAGAAATCTGTGCGTTTTGTTTCAGTCTCAGACGCTGCTCCTGAAAGATGCTCTCTTTAAGCAGCTGATGTCCGATGACAGTAGGCCCTGGGGTAATCACTGCCGGTAAAAATACAGTAGAGCTGCAGCTTAGGTTTAAAGCTCACCTCTGCAGTAAGGTGGGAGGAAACCTGCTGTAGCTGATGGCAGAGCAGGTGGGATTATGTGGCTGTTTTAAAGGCTTCACACACTGCTGGGCCAAAACATTTTGAGGTCAGTTCTCCACTGAACCTTACGCAGTCATTTTCTCCAGGGCAAGGTGGTATATAACATTGTCCAATGGGAGAAAGACAGTCTTCACCCATATTGCAGAAATGAGAGCTTCTCATACAAGGCAAAGGAGAATCTCACTTCCAGTGGTACTTTTGCCCTGTTCTCTCAGCGTTTGAGTATTTGTTGATGATTTTGTCGTTTTTGATCTAACCAGAAATTAAAGTTGTGCTAGTTCAGTTCAAATCAGTGCAAAGGTATGTAACTGCAGCAGTGGGAGCCCTGTGCATGCACTAAGCTCTCAGGTACATGGTGCCTTAGCTCAGGAAGGCTCAAACATCTTCCCGCATCACTCAAATAGTGAGGCCAGATGAACAGTTTGGAAACATGTGGTGGTCCTGCCTCCGAGCTGTGCTCCACTGAGTGATGGCGTGACATTGCTAAGCCACTGCAGGACAACGTGTCTTTGCTTCAACATCTGCTGAAGGCTTTGCTGGGAACCAGCAGCTTCGAGGGTGGGAAACATGAGTTGTTCAGCACTTTACTGTAGGAGCAGAAGTGGCTGCTTGGCCATACCACAATGAAATAGAAATATATATATTTCTCTTTTTACAGCTGCAGAGCTGTTTGCATGGATTGAGCTTTAACTGGTACAATGTTATGGATGGAAAATCCTATAGGCTTTAGACATTTTGGGGAGAGAGGGAAAGAATTGTCACTCATGCATTTGTGTAGAGCTCAGCCCATGGAGTCCTGACATAATGGGGACTTCTAGATATCACTGCAGTATAAATGATAATAGAAATGCAATGTCCTACTAAGATTAACAGTAATGAGGTAGAAGGAAAATGACTACCTCAATGCTATGATAATAGCATTTCGTGACATACAGGCATTATAGTTCAACAAATAGGTAGTCAGTTGTAAAACAGAGTAATCAGGAATCAAAATGCTCATTCTAGAATGTTTTTACAGCGCACTCTGATCATTACATTACAATGTGCACTGTGCACTGTGCTCCAGCCAGTGGGAGGAAGAGGTCCGGTACGTCCTTAGACTGAGACAACGCTTCTCTGTGCTTCTCCCCTTTCCTTGTTGAGATGCAAGCCCCTGTCTGTGTGTTTTAGGGCATATGGTTAGCACTGAGATAAGAAAGAAGTTAGGAGCATATGTGTTTAGTTTTTCCCTTCAAACTGGCATCAAGAGCATAGGAGCATAGGAAGGGGAGGGACCTTGTGTGCTTCTGTGTCCAGTCCTCTCCAGCTGCAGGCTGTTGGTTTAGCTAGTCCCCTCCTTAATGGATGAAGTCCTGTCTTGGGATTTTTATCTGTCATCCCTTTTTGGGGTTGTTTCGGATCCCCACTTCCTTAATGAGTAGAATCCTTCATCTAATTTCCAGCCTAAATTTATTCATGGACAGATAGTTCATAACCATTTGCTCTTCTGCCAACATATTCTTTTCATTAAACAGCTCTTTCCCTCCTCTGGCAATTAACCTCCTGATGTATTTATACAGAGCAATCATATAATCTCTGTCTCTATTTGTCCAAGCTTTTCTAGGTCCCCTGGTACTGTTAACTTTCAGTTACCAAATATGTGAAATAGTTGAAGGTCCTATGGGGGAAGACATTGCCTAGCTCTCTGAGAGCCATATCATGGCACCTGATGAGCTGGGACATGGGAAGGAGGATAGAGCTCACATACCCATCTACTGAGCCTCCATAGGTACTCCAAAATGTGCCCCAAACTTGGCATTTGGGTTTGGAGACCAAAATCCATGTTTATCCAATGTCAGTGACTGGAAAGAAACTTCTACCCACTGGAGAAACAAGGACTTTTGCAAAGATCTCCCAGAAAGGGTAGATTTCCCACTAGATGTTCCCTCCTGGAAATTTTGTTTACCTCATACTGCAGGTTTTTATTTGTCACTACGGAGCCTGTCTGAAGGAAGATATTCTTGTGTGGCATCCTGCCTTCCTGGGTCTGCATTCAATATGCCAAGACTTACTATATGGTTCTTTCTTGGACGGTGGCTTTTCCTGGATTGTGTGGTTGGCTGGTATGCACAGATAAGGTAATCACCACTGCCATTGCAAGGAAAAACAAAACTGCTGCAAAGCAGGATGACTGGAAATCTACTTTCTATTCTTGCTCATTTTTGTTAGTATAGCAGCTGATTCACTTTCTGCTGGCTGCCTTTGGGAGACAGCTCAGTGCTGGAACTGCTTGCTCCAAATCCCTCGGAGTTACTGGACTGCCCATCTGATTGGCCCAAATGCTGGAGCCAAACTAAACTCTGGCAAAAAAACCCCAAAATAATATCCAGCTGAGCAGGTTTTTCACAAGTAAATCCATCCACCTTTCCTTTTTCATAATCCTTTCCCTACCTGTAACCCATTATTTTTCAGAAACGAAACTGGTGGTTTGCTTGCTGAGGACAGTGCTTTGTGGAGGAAGGTCAGCTGAGCTGAGAAGGTGGTGCCACATACTGAATTTTGCACTGGAGAGTGTGCAGAACATGTCCCACTGTCCTGAAACACAGGCACAAACTTTTTCTGGTGCCATGGGGTCTTCAGGTTCCCAGTTGCACAGATGGGAAATTAATGAGCATTGCAGGAGAGTGAAGCAATAAGAAGGTGCCTTTATTCTGAAGTTTTCTCTGTCATTAAGGCTGCAGCTTCAAACCAATCAGCATATTTTGGTCATGTTGTTTGTCTCTGTTGCTCTGCTGAGTCACACCAACCTTTCAGTCTCCTTCCCAAAGACTCCCATATACAAAGTCCTTCTGTGCCGCACCCACAAGGCATGACTTTTTCTGGCTAAGATGAGCTGTTGCTTTCCTACTCCAAATGCTTTGCACAGTCATCTATGAAAAGAAATGTTGAAAACTGTGTGGCCCGCAGGAGTTTCCATTTGTAGCTGGCTCCATCTTTAAACCGTTCCCTTTCTGCCTCACCATTGCACACAAAGCATCTGAGAAAATAGTGGGAGCATTGGAGAGTTGTTCAGCTGCCTTGATACCAGTATCCAGTGCTTCTGGCTGTGGAGGAGGAGGCAGATGTTTTGCATGTGGTGTTTACAGCAGTCTTTCAGGGACGCAACCACTGCACACTGTGGAGGCTGTGTTTTGGGATGCTCTGTATGGAAGCAAGTCATGGCAATGAGCACACCAAGGCATCACATATAGTCAAAATACAGGCCATATCCTCATGCGAGCAGATATTCTCACATCAGGCTAACTTCTACTTTGAAATACTTTGCTTGGCTCCTAGTGGGGTTGCACCCAGGACCAGTTCAGTCTTCAGCAAAGGAAGCCCTGCCAAGAGGGATGGTGGCAGGCGTGACACAACGAATGCGGGAAGGAGCAGCCATGCCACCACTGCCTCTACGTGGCAGGCAAAGGAGGCCAGGTTTGCTGGGAGCCAGTGAGGGTCAGCTCCTGATGGAGGGGCTGGATTCAGGAAGAGCTGGCTGGAGAGCAGGGAAAGATGGACTTATCCCAGTGGGCACCCAAAACATCCCCAGCTCTGAATACCCGGCAGAGCTACCTTCTCCACAGCCTCCCTTTCCTTTCACAGTCTGGGAATCAGCTCTGCTGTCACTAATAAAATAAGTTTGGGGGCTCTCTCAAGGATAAGGACTGCATATATTTATCCTTATGGCTGGGAAAAATCAACTGTTGCTACATGGCTGGAAAGCCTTGAGACAGCTCTGATTGTCCCAGAGCAGCCAGGAGTAGGATTTATCATGGGATCTTCTTTGAGAAAGGGTGGGATCCCTGGGAGAGAAGATAAAATGACATATCTTTACGATGAATGTGACATGGCTTTTCTGTTCTTTCGCTTTTGTGAGTCAAATCATCCAAATATCAGCATTTGCACAGCCAGATTGTCCCAAGAGCAGCAGAACTAACGACAAACCATTTTCTAAGGGTTTGTGTTTTGAGGCTGAACTTCTGTGGGAATTGCCCAGTTTCTGAAAGGAGCCGAGATCACAGTATTGTCCTTCTCTCGGTGGGGTTATTAATGAGGTCTCTCCCCTCTCTCTGATTACTTAGTACTTCTACAGAACTTGCCAGAAGCTTAATAATGTCGAGACCTTTATCCTTCTACTAAATTTGGCTGCTGTGAGCCAAAAGATTCAAAAAATATTTGGGAGGAGCTGACTGTTCAACAAACACAAATTAATGACATAATTCAGCTGGAAATTGGGCCAAAAGAGCACTGAGGAATGATGAGGAATTTAGCCAACTCACTAATGATGTTCACGATCACGGTTGGTCCCAGGTGGGAAAACACAGGTGGGATCTTTTACATGCAAATTGCCCCAGCAAGGCAGAAAAAACTTGAAAACCCTGTGCCTAAGTGTAAAAATGGTGCTTGCTGTTTGATCACCGTTCCTGGCTCTGCTGCAGAACAAACTTCTTTCCCTCCCTGTGTCAATTTGCCTTTCCCAGCATGTGCCTGTTTTTTCTGCTCAGATCAGGAGCTCTCTGGGCAGGAGCTGTCTGTTGCTGTGTGCTTGTACAACACCTCTGATAATGAGAACTCCTTCTTGGTTCAAGCTGTTAAGCATTCCTATAACCCCGGTAATATATACTAATAAATAATGAAAGTAGAAGCAGAGAAACTATCAAGAGAGCTGAAGCTTGTTTAGCTGGATAAATGGCATTTGACTGCACTTCTAAGCATGTTTTGAAAGTGAACTAAAATTTTCATTACTTGCCAAGATCTGTGTCATGCCCATCACTAACACCTAAAGCAGTGCAGAGCCCTCTCACAGAGCCTGTGTAGCTACCTCAGCCAGTCTAACAAAGATATCATCTACTACGATTGATAGCCTTAGGTCCGATCTCTGATCATGGCAGATAAGCAAAGGAAAAAGTGATCTGAAATAAGTTCATTTTAAAATATATTTATTCCTGTTGAGCTTTGCTAGTCTGCATGCTGTGTAGGATCAGAGAAATTAGCCTGACTTCTCCTTGCTTGTGAAGATGACTTCCCCAATTTTGCTTTTCATTTTTTTGACCACTTTAGCTTCATTACCTCAGGTTACAAATGGTCCCACCACTCCTTTGTGGAAAATATTTTTCCATGCAGTCATCTGCCTGTCTCTCTTTTGTGTGTATGTGTTTGCTATTGTAAGTTTTCCCTTTTTTTCCGAGCACAAGCTCTGTAGGCTCCTGCTGTTAACAGAAGTTCTGTAATGCAAGAGGGATGACTGCATGTATGTGTGTGTGCGGGTGTATTGTGGGGGGAATATATGGCATGGCACACAAAGCCAGGTTCCTTGGGCTGAAGTACATAAGTCCTATAGAAGGGCAGGGAGTGTTTCTGCTACACTGAACTTCATGGCCCTGATCAGAGCAATAGCAGCTCAAACTGCTTCACTTCTCAGCTGGTCTGTGCCACAAATGCCCTCTTGCGTGGGCTGTCTCTGGCAAACGGGGGGTTAAACTGTAAGTGCTGCAAAGAAGCATTATAAAAAGTGTTTGGAAAAAAACTGTCTCATCTAAGGAGGGGCCCACCCTCCAAAGCTGGGGAGCGCTGGATCAGCAGGTCTCTCGAAGCAGGAGTAGCTCTGAGGCTTGAATAATTATGGCAGAAACTGGGCAGCTTTGAGATGTCATTTTACCTCTACAGATTGTGCCTGGTAACATCTGATGTCCTGTGTTTTTGCATGGCTACTTAAAATAACTGTATGGACTATTTAATAATCAACCTTTAAATATATCATATAATTAAGTGAAAAGTCTTTATTTTTCCTTAGTAGCTTTAAGCATTTTCATGCAGCTGTAAAATTGCCTATTTTTAAATAGCTGCAACTTTGCAGATCTTTTTCTCATGCAAAGATTCAATTTTATTACACATATTTCAGTGGGTTTTTTTTACTTTCATTTGATATCCTGTTGGTCTATTTTAAAACATTTCCTAAGCCTGAACACAAGGGCTAATACTTTACAATGCTCCTTCATTATTCCTGGTGAATGAACATCTTGCCAAGCAAGCAACAGCTTCACAGGCGATGCTCAGTGTCATCAGATCCTTGCTGAAGCCTGGCAGAGGCTGCCTGCTCACCGTCTCATCCTGTAGCGTTTTGAGTAGGGACAGCTGAAGACATGGCAGGTCAGTCTGGGGAGGGTGAGGGTTAGGACTGGTGATGAAGTATTGGTTTGTTGTCATTTAATGTTCCTCCCACGAGAGTGACTCTGCGCTGGGCTGTCCCCAACATGCTGGCTTGTCAGCATGACCCCATGATACTTCATATAAAGTGGAGATATTAATACATACAATTTGCATTTGGATATCCAAATACGGATTAGTTCTTCTCCATAGTTTTAAGATCTGTGTCCTCGTGATGGACTACATTGTTTAACACTGCTGCCTTAATAATGGGATGGTAAATTTTGCTCTCTACACACATAGTTCATTCTCTATGCATGCAACCACAGCTACATGCCAGTTTATTTTATGAGGAAGATGGTCCCAGAAGACATATACACACACTTTACTACAGAATTTTAAAGCTTGCCAGTTGATGTCAAAACTTCCTTTGCGGCATCCATCTAGACAGTGTGAACCCTTGGGACAAGGAGACTCCTCTCAGCCCCACCAGTAGTTCTCATCACTGGGCACCTCCATCCCTGGGTACATCACACAGAAAGAGGGACACGATGTGCAGGCTGAGTCTTTGTTTTCATGGGAAATGCTGCATTCTTTGTTTCTTTGTTCTGTTTCTCTGAATGCTGCTTGCCCATCAGTACAGTGGGCAACGTGACACTCACTTGTATTTCTCAGCCATGCCAGGAGACCGGATAAATATTTGCACAAGTGCTTTTGGGATCTGTGGTTCAAGTGTCCTCTCTATGGGCTGAAGCCTTCAGTGGCTCTGTAAGGGCAGGGTATGGGTCAGGTGGGGCTCCAGGAGGACATGGAAGCCCGTACGGACCTCCCTGAGCACTGAGCTCCACACCAGAACAGAGCTGCTTTGTCTTCTCTTTCCCAGCTGCTATTATGACTGTTGATTTCACACCTTTTTTTTTTATATATATATATATATTTAAAATGTTCATCACACAGGCTTGTCTTCAGAAGTGAGTTTCTCTTGGTACGATATATTCCAGTGAGTTGTCTGGTAATCAGGACGAGAACGTAATTGACACATTTCTGCTTCAGGTGGGGCAATTAAGAAAATTTGGTGTTGAGAGCAGACATTGTTTTGACAGAGAAGAGTTGCTAAGACTCTGCAAGTCTGAAGGAAAAAAAGAGACAGTATTGTTAAATTATGTAACTTCTGAAGATGAAAAAGGAGTCTTTTGTTTGTCTAGTTGTTGCTCTAGTCTTAAAGTCAATAGAGCTGAAGCACAGTAATGAAAAAGATCATGTTGGAAATACCTTGTCTCATTCAATTCTCTTGCCTTGTCTTTCCAACCTGCACTGAATAAAAATGTTCTTCACTTCTGGACAGATTATCAAATTTAAAGTGTATTAGCAGGCACCAGCTGTGTGCTGTAATTATTTGGCTGAATCTTCTGACGTTAGAAGAGAAAATCTGAGTTAATGGCTCAGATGCTCTCCTGCCTGGTTGCCTAATATCCCCCACCTTGCACCAGGTGCATCTGCACAGAGCAGGGATAAAGCAGCAGGAGGGCAGAAGGGGACTGTCAGGGACATACAGCACAGAGGGACAGATGACTACTCATGCTGCAAGAGCTTTGTAGCAAAATATTAACCATTCTCCATTAATAGTCCCAAGTGAGAAAGGAAGAACTCAGTTGAATTTCTTTCCAGATGGCTGTAATGTTGTCGCAGTAGTCAGGAAGGGCTGGGTTCAGCTGTCTAAAGTCTTTGGAAATGCCCAAGAGGAGTGATGAATTTGTGTGTCTCGGGTGATTTTCAGGGAGGTGTCCCCAGCGCAGCCCTGGCTAGGCTGCTGACCCCAGGGCTGGAGGAGGCGGGCAAGGGAGCAAGCTTGGTTGGCATCAGCATGGTTTTGTGGGTTTATTAGTTACCTTATCTGCCTTCTTTTAGTTAAACGGAGAATGGCAAAATATTTTGCACTTTTAAATCAGTAATTCTTAGTGGTTGAGGCTAATTCAGAGTAGTAGGAGAGTGTCAGCAGGTAAAGCAATGGCTGCTGAGTCTTTTCATCTGCGTTTGTGTGGTTCTGAGCTTTCGCTTGGGCCTTGGCTCAGTCTTGTCATCTAGCCTGATTGTCCCCCTGTGTGTGGGAACTGATTCTGTCTGCAAAGCCAGTCACACCTCCCACCTCCACGAGGGGCTGGAGTGCTCTGGTGTGTGCGTGGTTTAATTTCTTCTGGAAGGATTCTAGTTCATGTGCACCAAAACTACTCTGCAAACTGAGCCAACGTGCAGTAAATAGGGGTGACTGAAAAATTTGCTTTCCAACTGCATGACAGCTGTGAACCAAAATCCTAAAGTGAGAGGCACGGAGTATCTGGAGGAAACACCTTATCCATCTCCAGTAACTTGACTGCTCTTCAAATTTTAACCAAAGTTACATGATAATTTAGATAATCTGTTTTTCTCCCTGTAAATATAGGGACAGATGTTCATTGCTGAAGAGGACTCCAGACCTCTGGACTGTTCATGTTTTGAGGTGCACTATCTGACTGAGAGATGGATGCTAAACGGGGTCTTCAAGCACGCATGGGCAAACCCAGCCTGGCAGAATCAAGCAATTATTTTATAATAGCATATTCTGTATTCTGTTTAGTTGTCATTCTGTGCCCATCCTTTGATGGCACATGTTTTTCCTCTTAAGGCTTTCTTCTCTAGCCATGGGGGATGGAAACTTACCTTAGAAATGAAAGCTGAACCTTTGGGGAAGATCTCTGTTCTACCAGTGGGGCCTTCGGGCAGGAAACTACAGAATAGGATGAGACTGGAGATAGAATTGCAAAAGTTGGCAGCCTTTGCATGTATATATTACAGGGATACCAGAGCAGCATTTGCTAGTATTGAAAAAGCCAAAAGGTTTTGACATAGCAGCTCTTGACCTTCAAATGTAAGCCTTTAGGAGCAGGGTACAGCATGTACACAGGCAGTGCTATTTTAATAATGATTTCCTTTTTCGTGCTGGTGTCCACCTTTGCCTCACTTCTCTTGATGAGCAGGGCTTTCAGTAGTAATAATTAGAAAAGCAATAGCTCCTCTGGTGCTCTGAACGGTAAGAAAATATTCAAAACCATATAGAGTACTATGTGGATCAAGTTATTGCATGTGAAATCTTGTGCAAGTGCTACTTGCAGTCAGTTATTCCTGGTAAAAATATTTCTGTGGTTAATAATGTAAACAGTGGGCAAAATGGAAATCTGATATGAAATTTATTTGTTCTGCTACACCATTTGGAAAAGGGCCAGTATGTTAAATTGGAAATGCTGGTATAATTTACCATGATACATCCATTTTGGCCACATGTTGTAAATACCCACTGGTTGATTAAAAGAACGGAGTACTTGGCAGATCACCTGGAGCTTTCTGTCACAAAAGAGAGGGAATCTGGAATTTCCAAGGTAAATTACATATGAAGAAAGCCAAAGGAGGTTTTATAAATGGTTCATTGATGTCAAACTGAGAAGAATCCAGTAAAAAATACAGTCTGAGCTACTTCTTGTTCCACATGCTCTGCATTGTTACCAATGATTGTGCAAAGAGAATGCAAAATAGCCTTGTCCAGCAAATATAGAATTCTTGTTATAAGCTTTTTACATCAAACACATGTAGGAATACATTTCTGAATAGGTTACGAGACAGGTTAATCAGAACCTTTCTTGCACTAAGATTAGAATCAGAGCTGCTAGTCCATATTCACATTCATTAATTCACAGGGAGTCTCACATTTTTGTCCCAGATTTTACAGGTTATGTATGTAACTACCCTTGCTTTGTCTGGGAAAAAAACAGCTCATACCCTCTCTCAGTCAGAAAGCATCTCTGCTGGCAGTATTAACTATATGCCAGAATAGCACTGTACGTAAACTTTGGTCAGCCTATTTTAAAAATGTCAGTTAGGTATTAGCAAAGAAAGTGATTCCTAGATGGGGGCTTATTTCATTAAGACTATCTATCTTATGCACATGGAATTAAAGTAATTTTTTTTTTTTCTGCACAGTTATCATGAGCCACAGTCATAATGAAAATCAGAAAGGGTTCACAGGAAAATGTCTTATAAAGCAGGGACACACTCAAAGGCTTTCCAGTTTTCTTCAGTCTCACAGTGTAATAAATTGGGAAAGAAAATGCAGCCTAATGTCTAGTGCAAGATGCTGAATGGTAGGGTGTCTGTATTTATTCCTGGCTCTGGCACTGACTCTTGTGCTCCTGGGTGAGTCATTGCTTCACCTGTGAAAGAGATGGCAATGATAAAATTCAATTTTTTTTTATATATCCAAAAGATCCAGTGATTTCAGAAGGTTTAATTCTGCTTTTAAAACATGTTTTGAAATACTTTGATAAAATATTGCAATGAGATAGTGCTGTGTTTCCAAAAGAGTCCTACCAGAGTCATAGTTTAAAAACTGAACTTTAATCCACAAAGTGATTCAGCCTTTGTGACAAATCAACATTTCAGCTACAAATCACTGGTCTGTTTCTAAGAGACTTTTAAATATAACTTACTATAGAATAGTATGTAAATTTTATGGTGTTTTGAAATTACCTTTGAGATACTAGAGGAATGAAGGTCACATCATTTTTTTTTTAAAGGGTCTAAGGTAATCTGCTGAAGATACAGAGCACTAAATCTGATCTCTACTCACAGATTGGTGGAGATATAATATGAATGACTAGAATTACTAGACATAAATAAATGTTATAAACTGAGGAAGAGCCCAATTGAACTTTTATAAAGGAAAATTATATTGCATATGTTTACTAGATTTCTTTGAGGAACTCACCATGTATGAGATTGGTACTGTTGAACTGGTTTTCCAAAAAGCCTTTGACCAAGTGTTAGAGAAACTAAATCATCTTGGGGGCAGGTGAAACATCCTTTCATGGATTATTAATATCTGGTTAAATTGTAGTGTGGGAATTACTGATCACTTTTACAATGCGGAGGATTAACAGTGGTCACCCCCAAGAAAATGTGCTGAGACTGCTGTCGTTCACAACTCTTACATGATCAACAATAAGAGGAGGAGTGAAGGTGCAAGGCAGAAAAGCTTAAGAAAAATAGGAAATGCTTTAGGAGAGTCAAAAAAGTCTTTGAAGTAATGAAATCCTTCTGATTTCATGATACAGAGTGTTTTGGCAGTAAAATTGCAGATGAAATTTAATGTCAGTAAATGCAAAATGATACACGTAGGTAGGGAAAAAAAGAAACAACTGTAGCTAAAATGCACAGTGATGAGCTGTCTTACCTGTCTTGGAATCATCGTATGCAAAAATGTTGCCTTAAGTTCAACAATGATCAAAAAAGAAAATTAAGTTTATAAATGATTAGCAAAGGAACAGAGAGCAAAAAAGAGTATATCATCATGCCACTGTGTAACTCCAGGGTATGCCTGTTTCTTGGCCAGTACCTGCAATAGGTACTACATTAGAAAAAGGAAAAAATCATAACTGGATTGGAAAAGTAAGACGTAAAGGTGGAGAAGGATGATTAGAAACATGAACTGTCACAGAATCCTTAAGGTTGGAAGGCACCTCTGGAGATCTAGTCCAGTCCCCTGCTCAAAGCAGCAGCAACCAGAGCAGGTTGCTTATGACCATGTCCAGTTGAGTTTTTAATATCTCCAAAGTGGAGATGTTTAAATGTTCCCTAACTCGATCCTTATCCACCAAGGATAAGTCTTCCTTGCTTGCAGATTTTCCCACTGGTCTCAGGGGCCTGCAGTTCCTGAAGGCTGGGCTTGCCAATGAAGACTGAGGCAAAGAAGGCATTGAGTACCTTGGTCTTTTCTGTGCCCTTTGTTACTGAGTCCCTTGCTCCATTCAGCAGTGGGCTCATTTTCCCCAGTCTTCCTTTTGCTACCTATGTACCTTTCTTGCTGCCTTTCACATCCCTCATCAGATTCAAATCCAGGCAGACTTTGGCTTTCCTAATCCCATCACTGCACATTGAGAGTGTCTCAATACTCCTGAGTTACCTAGTCCTGCTTCCGCCTCTTGTAGGCTTACTTTTTTGTTTGAGCTTTGTCAGGAGCTACTTATTTGTCCATATAGGCCTCCTGTCTTCCTTTGCTTGACTTCCTAAACATCCGCATGGACCAATCTTGAGTTTGGAGGAGGTGATGCTTGAAAATCAACTGTCTCTTCTGAACCTTCTACTCCCCATGATACCCTGGGGATTCTTCCTAACAGGTCCCTGAACAAGACAAAGTCTGCTCTACTGAAGTCCAGGTCATGATCCTGCTATTTGACTTGTTCCCTTCTCTTGAGATCCTGAAGTCCTCCATCTCATGGTCACTGCAGCCAAGTCTGGCCCCTGACCTTCATGTCCTCTACCATTTCTTCCTTGTTTGTATCTGTCAGGTCCAGGGAGTGCCTCATTATCATCAGTGCACTCTGGAAAAGTAATGGATTGCTTGTGTTGCCCTTCCAGCAGATATTGAGTTGGTTCAATTCCCCCATGAAGACCAGGACCTGCAATGTAAGGCCTCTTCCAGTTGCTGAAGAAGACCTCATCTCCTCCTTCTTGCAGATCAGGCAGCCTGCAGCAGACATCTACCACGATGTCACCCACATTGGTCTGCCCTCTAATCTTGACCCATAAGCTCTCAGTTGACTCATCCACCATGTTCAAAAACCCTAAATAGATTACTGCTATTCAGCTTGGAAGAAATGACTAAGGCAAAGCAAGGAATATAACAGATTTTTGTAATTTGGGTGGTGCAAAGAAGATGAATGGAAAAAGGAGCTTCACTGTTCACTGTTTCTCATAGGACAAGAACTAGAAGGCAATCTGCACCTTAAAAACAACCAATGCATGGTCAAATTATGAGCTCCTTTGCAACATGCATAATAATGGTTTGGATACCACCCTTCTGAATGCTAGAAGCTGTAATGCAGAGCAGGCAATAGTCACTTTATATTTGTCCTGTTTTCTAATGTGCTTTCTGCTTCTGGTCACTGCTGGCTGCTGCACTAGGTGGATCTGTTGTCTGAGTACAGGGGCTCTCTCCCTAGTACGTGTTTATATGTATGCTGGACAAACCTCATTCTAATGCAGTTCATCTGTTGCTCTCTTTGGATTGTACTTTCTTTGCAAGCACGGTAGCAACTTGGTTACAAGAGGTAAGATAACTGAAAAGCACTGTTTATACTGTGCCTCTTCATTTGAAGAGACAGTAGGCTAGAATACACACATGCAAATATTCTGACTACCACCTCAGGGGTTCAATTTTTGGACATTTCAGTCTATTAGCTCTAACTGGGAGCCAGCCGCTGAAACCAAATAGCAGTTTCTATCTTCCTTTCCCTCCCTTGCTTCCCTGGTAATGTTCAAGGACTTGGCTAGAAAACATACAGACACAAAGACAAAATGGGCCTAAATTAAATTTAAAAAATCATCCAGAAAAAAGACTATGGTACTGTTACGGCAGTTCATTTCAGAAGCTATTAGTTCATAATGCCGTTCTGGAGACAGCTGGGGAGGGACTACCTCGAAGCTCTCCATTGCACAATAGTTTCCATATGATGTATATGACTCTGGAATGGGAAGGACTCATAAATCTTTAGCAAATTGAATCCTGCACAGAATTCACAGGATGCTTGAGAGAAGCACGGAATGAGACTAGCTTATAAACCTGACCTAAATAACCAACAGTGAATCTTAAAGCAGACAGAAAGTGTCTAGGGGTAATAAAATAGGCAGAAGTGCTTGCAAACTTATTCTAAATGCCAATTGATTCCACTTCTTCTAATAGCTTTCTGAATCCATCAGCATGGATCAGGGAAATCTCTCTTTATATCACATTTATTCCAGGAGGCTTCTGAACCTTTGTCAAAGTAGTAAGAGCTAAAGACAAAATGAATAAAAGAGTGGAAGAAAACCCCAAATTAAAATCGTGGCCCCAAAAAGTGACCCTTTACATTTTATGTTCAGTACTAGTAAGTGCCATATAATTTGTACCATGTCCTTTCTATAAAAAGCTAATAAAGGAGAGCTGGAAGTGCCTGTGGAAGGCAGTCTGCCTATGTGGGGATGACCCCACACCCAAATACCAGAGGATACTGAGAGTGGCACAACTTAGCATAGCTATCCCTTTGACATTTTCATTGAACGAGCTGCTATTTCTGTTATTTTTTTTAATGTGGCTCCTCTGTTTTTTAACAGAAGGAGTGTCTTGGGCAGAATATAACCATGTACAGCCATTAGGCAGAGACATGTCCAACTACGAGTGACTTTCTGCTGTAATGATTAGGTGGGCTTGGAAGAGATGTCCCTTACAGTTCTGGAGCTTTTATATCATCCAGCTCCACTTACTTATTATGAACCCACACTTGATTTGAAGCCTCACTAGCTTTATACTGCCTCAAGGGTGACTTCTGTAATGCAAAGCAGAAAGGATTTTGTGCAGATATTGAGGAAAGACACTGACTGAATATGGTGTTAGGACGAAGGGACCTCTGACTCTAAAGATCCTTTCTGCTGTCAAGCAAATTCTGCAAAGCAGTGCTTTACTTGAGAGAAAATGGATAGCACTCATAAAGGCACTGGATTGTATGTCATGAAGTCCTTTCCCATACTTTAGAAGGATGGATTCTTTAAAAGATCCATCCTTTGTAAAGGAAGTGTCAAATAAACCAGACCTATTGCCCCCAGCAGCACCTGTGTCTCTTGAGGGGCCCCCAGGTAACACTCAGAAATACCCCTGCACTAGAGACAACAGCTGGGCGAGGTGAGAGCCTCGGCTTGCCTGTCCCTCTGCCACCCCAGGGACGGGCAGGCACGTCCAGGGAGCCCTCAGCCTGCCTGACACCGGGCTCTCAGATGGGTTGGATGATTTATGTCTCTCCCCTCATGGTTGGGGGAATCTCTAATCTAAATTAGACAATTATATTTTAAATGGCCAAATCCCACTGTAGCCATATAGACGATCCACTTCAGTGCATAAGCATATATTTTACTTTTATTTCAGTGGGACATTACCTAGTGTTTAGAGTCAAATGCTCTCTTAAATTCTTTGCTGGCTAGAGGTTGTTGAGTCATGACTTCCTAAATTTGAACCACAATGCGAAGAGGAAACTGCAACTTTTTATAATTTTTTTCTTTCATTTGCCTTTAACAAGCCCTTGTGAGTGCAGCTGATGTAAAAGGAGCTATATAGAAACAGGAACCTGAGTCTGAAGCAAACAGTGTATTAAAATAACATCACTATGAGCTGTTGTTAGCCTACTTCTTTCCAGATTGGGTCTCCACAATAACATTGCAATCATTGATAGACAAAGCAAAAATGTGCATTTTTTAGAATCAAAAGAAATACTTGATATGCAGCAATGCAGCAGAAAAGGGTTGGCAAATGCACTGCACCAATAGTCTGGCAGCAGTGTTACTTCTGCAAGCTTTGAACAAGCTATTGATTGTGACCATTTTCAACCATGTCTAAATGAGCCCTTAGTTGTTTTGAGTTAACTAGATGTTTGTCCTTGCACCTGAAAGCGAACCCGAGTAAAAAAATGTTTGGAATTAGTCAATATATGAAACACATGATGAAAAAAACCACTAAGTAACCACACTGGTTGTGCAGCTTTGTACAAACATTTATTTTTCCTGGGATTGTGGGTATTGAGTGTAGCTGGCTGTTCCGCTCGCTTGCTTGTTTTACTCTTCAAGAGTCTATTGTTCATCTGTTCTGCAAACACTGTAAGGATCTGTTCTGATCTGTAGTCCTAAGAGTTGCTGCAAGTCTCCCCTTATATCTTTGTCATAACTGTTAGGACAACAAGAGGAATTTTATACTGTGATTGAAGTTGTGCCATCCCATTGGTTTGCTGCAACGGTGTTACTGAGGTTCAAGAGGGCATAGGGAGTTAGTGGTGTACCCGTGGTTGGTGTTTTATGTCAGGTGATTGCATATGACTCCCACTGTGGTAACCATCCTTAAAAATATTTTTAATGGTTTATTGAAGTCAAGGGAGAAAAAAGAAGGATGTAGATGTATTTGAAGAATTTGACATATAAAGTATGAAAGGTGGTTTTGACATTAGGTTTCCCTTCAGCACTGAAAAAAGTAATCGTAGGAGAATCTCTTGGTTGGTATTAAAAGTAGTATAAATAGTGCACTTGGGGAGGAAAAAAGAAGTTAATTTACATGGTCTGGAACTTTATTTTTGAAGTTCGATCCTGCTTCCTTTTAGATAAAGCAAGACCAGCACACACGAATGAGAAGAAATGACAGGAAGAAAATGTGTCTCGTGCTGGTTTTCACATATAGCTCACTGTGGGAAGGCATGGACCCAGCTCTTGCTTTGAAAAAACACTTGGGGAAATGGAAAGCTTTTACCAGCATTGCACTGCTTAAGACATTGCTCCTATCTGGCCTCTCTAGGATCTGCAGCAGGAGTCAAGCTTTGTGTCTGTATATTGCAAAAAGCTGGGATTGAGTTTTCCTAGGGGACTGATGTCCTTTGGGTGCTCTTCTCTGCAGACTTGGGCAGGAGTCCTCACAGTCTCCCCAGTGAAGGACTCCCCCAGGGAGCCCAGGAGATGGTGAAGGAGGGACCAGCCAGGGTTACACTGTGCTTCTTGCAGTCATTTTTCATTTAGTGACCACGTCAGTACTACCAGCCGAGGAAACATGCCCGTGAGCCTGGCTGCGATCACCTGTCTCACATCTCTAACATTTCTGCTTGTTATCCCGCCAGTGGATAGCATTACTGCAAAACACCTTGTTGAAATCAATCCTGCTTATACCACGTGTTTTATCTCCAGCTTGTGGTTGGTTTTGTTTGCAACTCTACATGACAAGCTGGGACAGATCCCTCCCACATCACAGCACTCAGAAAATGGGTCCCATGTAATCACATCTTTCAACTCTAACTGAGGGTCCCTGAAAATATTTCTTTTTCTTTAATAGCAGCTTGTTTTCCTGCTATGGCTCAAATCCTACTCCTCTGGCTCAGAAGGAGTCACAGGGATGACTTACACATTCATACAAGGCAAGACTGCTTTCTTGTGACAATATACACCCCACGGTGGCCTCTTACAGGCAATGTGGGACTACAGTTATTCACAAGCCCTACCTTAAATATCACAGATTCCTTAGTCTGGAGAGTGAAGCTGTAGGGCCCTCTTGTGGGAAGAAAACATCAGTCCTGCTTGTTGTGAAATGTATATACTCCGGTGAAAATCTGCAGTGAACGTGTGCCGTCATCTGTCGAAGTGTTGTACTGTGATACGCATTGTGTGACAGCCCAGACATCTTCCATTGGTGCTCAAATCTGATTCCTATCTGCAAGCTTGGAAATAAGAAAGGGTTGTATTTATAAACCTCAGCCCTGCATATGGCTGCTGACTTCTCCACCTCTGCCCCTGATCTTCCAGAGCGTTTTTTTTCTCTACCCTAGTCATGGATGTTAACTCTTAAAACCAACCTCTCTGCTCCGTTCAGCTAGGCCCAGCAGTGGTGGCACTTCATTCATATGTGGATGAGTTGACTCTGTGCCACGGTCATACCATGACCTGGGGACCTGTCACATCCCCTTCTCTCCTCCAGCTGCTGACCACAGTTCCTCATGCCCCAGCCCAACTGCCCTCCCACCAAGGAGGAGTGTGGCTCTGTGGCCTCACCTCCTTGCAATGTGCCCTCTCCTCTCTGCCTCTTGCTTCCTGGCCCGCAAAGACCCTGGCATGGCTTCCTGGAGGCTTAAAACACCTTTTGCATCTTTGTGCCTTCTTCAAGGAACTGGAGGCCTCATCTTGGCCCGGGTTGTTATCCATGTCTTTAGAGGAGCTGTGAGCTGGCTGCAAGCAGGGATGCCAGAGCTGGAGCCCATAGGCAGGCAGAATTAGAGCAGGCGCCTGCTTTATGTCAGATCTGTGGACAGGAGGTTTTAGCTTCTGAGTATGTCTAAAAAGTTAGTGAGAGGAGCTGTGTCTGGTTTCACTCCAAGCAGGCAATGGCCGGAGTTGGACGTTGGATCTTTTGTACTGAATCACACTAAGGTGGCTGATGGAGCGGTGACAGGCAAGGCATGACAGCAATTCAGAAATCTTTGACCCAAGCCTTGCATAGCTCCCCAGCACAAAACTTTCCATGCTGAGCATCCCAAGCGTATTTGAGTATCTAACTCTGTCTCTCTCAGTCACATCCAGAAGCTCTGGACCTTTTCCTATAGACCAAGACCCATTTCTGACATCAAACACTCTTTGAGGGAGGATGAGGCCTGTTTGCTACTCAGTACTCTGATAGCTGTATGGTGCAAGAACAAAGCAAAACAACAACCAACCCCTCTGAAGCTCAAGTTAGGAGAAAGATCATTGTTATTATTATGTAATTTTTATTACTATATTGATAGGTGTTTGCATATTTTCACCTCCTGTTCTGATCTCAGTTCATATCTGCCTCTGCTGTGACAGCTTCATGTCCTCGGGCATCCCATCTATTTAGCTGCAGCAAATAACATCCTAAATTACAGCCCAATCACACTCTTTCTTTAATAAGTGCAGTTAAAACTTTCTACTACAGTTATCTCAAATATTGAACTTAATAATACATAAAAAAATCAAGGAAGTTCTTGGAAATATTTACATTATTGCAAATTGTAAGAATCAAAAATATCAGAAGTGAGATACTGCCAGTATACTCGGAAAGTATAGCATATATTTAAAACCCGATTTCAGAATAATTGATACAATATGAACTTTTGTCTTTCTAAGACTATTTTCTGGAGTTCCATTCTCATTTTTTCTGATATCAAAATGACTAATTGGCATTAATTTTTCATGAAGTAATAGTCAAACTCATAAATGAGTGTGGGCCAATGTTGTGGCTACAACTTCTATTGGTTTATTAAAAAAGTGATCAATGGGTTCTAAAATCTACTTGATCCTGACATGGACAGTTTGCTACTTTTTCTAGTTAAAGGATTCCCCAGATAATCCCTCCTTGCCACTGTTTTGGGAGGATGTAGAAGGTAAAGAGATGTCTCTTGAAAGAGCTGACAAAAATCAACAAGCCATTGATGAGTTGAGGAGGAATGCTTCAAGAGAGGAGGTCATTTACGTTTTCTTATTTGGTGTTTCTGTATGTATGTACAAGGCTTACAGGAGAAAAACTTGTGTTTTGGCAGGGTGTCTTACCCTTGTCCTGGAATCCGTGAAAGCAGAAACAGTGAGCACAAGGTTTTATAGTTCAGAGCAAGTAATGCTGGGCAGGAGTATTTTGAGGGAAATGTTGCTGGTTTTGGAACAAAAGCTATTGATGAGCTGTTGAAGCCTATTGAACCCAAAGCACTGAACTGTACTGTGTGTGCTGCTGACGTGGACCCTGAACCTCACAAACTGGAATAAGAGGCCAAAAGATAAAGCAAACCCTCCATCACCTCCAGCAACAAAGAAACACAGATCACAAGATCTGGAGCTAGTGCAGGACCTCAGTAAACACCTAGCAATATTACACTACAACCTGTTGCACACCTGGCTGCATCTCTGAATTGTCTTGTTCATGGGATTACCACAAACTAAATAAAAAATTGAATCTTTAGTTTCTTATATGATCTGCTAAACATGAGAGCTTGGATTCTAGGAAAAACAGCGCAACTCAGGAGACTAGTGTTATTCGAATTAGCAGCAAATCTTAGGAAGAAGGATTGGGCAGCTTATTGTTCTGCCCTGGGGGCAATCATTTATAATACTGCAAATTCCCAAATCTATAGAGCTTTGGTAGCATTTTACATTTATTTTATGCAGTGTGTAAGGTACTAGAACAAGAAACTCAATTCACCTTAATTCACTTCTCTCCCTCCAGGACAAAGCATGCTTTGAAAATTAAATTCCGTTTGATTTCCATAGTGTGCTTTGACTAAAATGCTATGTGAAATCTATAAACCAGTGCAGGAATTGTACTTACAGAGCTGACATAACTTTTTGTTATTTCTTTCTGCAGTAGTGCTTTGCTGGGCCTGCCTTACATCTAACAGGCGGTGGCACAGCTTTAAGAGTCCTGTTGGTCTTATTCTACCTTACGCCTTGCTGGCAAAATCCCCAGTTTCTGGGCTGCAGGGAGTCATTCCCTTTGTGTGCCCTTTTCAGCCATCCCAAGTGTTTAGAGTTGTGTTCCAAATCCGTGGTTGTAATGGAGATCCAGGTTATGGAGCTGTTTCACAAGTATATATTTAGACCCAGTTCAGCAAAGGTCTAAAAATGTGTCTAAATCAAAATATGACAAGGCGGCACCATCCAGAGATACCTTAGCTGTCTTGGAACAAACTAATGCCATGCTAGAAGCAGTACTGCAATGGTGGTACACTGGTCTCCTGGGGACATTTCAGATCTGTTGGGGCCATGCATGTTAGCCTTGGTACAGTGTTTTTGGAAATTTGGCACATTTCCTGAGCGCTTGCACTAATTTGTTCAGAGCTAGTCTAGGTAGCACTATATAGCATTGTAGGTATGATTTCTGTGCTTCTGTTCCCCTTCCTATGCCCCAAAGCTAAACGCTGTATTACTGGGCTGAGTTGGGATATTACTATCTGATTTTCAGCATTGAGGCTCAAAACATGCATCCATTTTAGTGAGAAATGTGGTGCTGAAAACAGCGCCCAGAGGGCACAATCCTGCACTGTTGAAGTCAGTTGGGGTTTCACCATTGATTTTCATTGGGGAAAAATCAGGGATCCTAGCAGCTCTCACTGCAATATTACTGTAAGATAGTGGTAGGTAGCTGCAGGCAATGTGATTTGGAAGAACAAATTTGAGCAGACAGGGGTTAGATCAATATCTGAAGGATGATTATCTTGGTCAGCACAGTATTTTTCATAGCCTAATCCAATCTAAACAATCTCTAAATATATCACAGACTGTGAAATTTCAATCCCTGTCCTGTCAGCCTGTTCATGTGAAGATGGATGACATGCCTGATGAAGTCAAAGGGCCTGATCCTGCTACTGCTGAAGTAACTAATAAATCTCTGGTTAACTTCAGAGAAGACCTGAAAGAGTCACTTTGTCAAATTGCTCAATTAAACAGAGGTAGCAGATCCTTTCCAGGTGTAATGGGTTCGCAGCAGTTGTACGTGCACAGGCCTTCTCCCCGAAGGAAAGGATCATATCTGCAAGCTTTTGGAAATTGAAAAACTAGCCAAAAAGAAATGGAGATAATGTTCAGAATGGGAGGCTGCTATTTTAGGCAGCCCTTGACCAGGAAAGACTGCACAGGGATTCAGTGAAAGCCAATTATTGTAATATTTTTTTGTGGGGGCCAGGTGCTCTCAGATGTGTGCAGATGTGCTCTTGTGCTCCACTGCAACCCCTCGCCTATGGCCAGGTGTGTGCTTGGACATGGGAGGCACTGTTGGACAGCAAAATCTTCGTCTGGGATGACATAAAGTTAAAGAAATGATAAAAGTGGACAAAAATTGGCTTTCACGTTGAGAAGAAGTTTTCCTGGGATTCAGCTGGGCTTTTTGCAGAAAAGGTGGCCATCAGGATAGCCAGGCGGCCCCCGAAGTGGGGCAGCAGCCCAAGGAAGGTGCAGACTGGGGGCAGGTTTTGGGGTAGTGTCCCCCAGTTGCCAGTAGCAATCCACCCAGGCAACCTTATGGGCTGGTTAAGAAAGGGGTGAAGTTTGTGTTCGCAGACTCGTTACAGATCTAAGACCAGATATGACTAATTGCTGTTGCAGCAATGAGCTTGTAGATAAGCTTACAGCAGCACTGGTTAAGTACCTCTCTGGGAAGAAATATCTCTCTTCACCCAGCTGGAACCCCCCAGCCAGCATTACGAGAAGCTTCCACTGTCACGACGGGAAGAATATGAAAAAAAAGAGTGGAAATTCACTCAGCAGAGCTGCCCAGCAGGCTACAGGCTGGAACTGTAATTCTGACTCCAGCTGTCTTTGCTTTGCCCTCAGTGCAATCACATACATACACACATGAGCCTCTTCCTGTTTATTGCAGTAAATAAATATTTTGCCAAAGGGAAAAAAAAACCAAAATAGATGTGATAATGAGGTTAAAATTTCAGGTATAAATATAGCCATCTTTTAAAAAGAGGCTTTAAACTCCGTCGCGTTGCTCACAGGAATTCATTCTGACTGCTATTAAAACCCTGGTGCCTTAATTATATTAATGATTTAAATCTTTAGTTTAACTGCTGCATATTATTTAAAACTTAAAAGAGCTACAAACAACTTTGGTTGCCTGTAAGGCTTCAACAGATGTTTTCCTTTACCATTACAATACATTCTTTTTTATTTCTCACTTCCAAAATACTATCAAATATTGTTAAATTATGCAAAATTTCAAAAAAATAAAATTGAGCTGAATAGTATTGGGAAAAATCAGTCAGTATTCACCTTTTTGTGTGTATAGTCAAGTGACAAGGTAATGGATTTTGAAAATAATCATGTCAGCAGCGATGCCTGGAAGCTTACCTGGGTTATGGATTAGCCATGGATGCAGAAACACAGAAGCACTTTTTTTCTATCTATCTGTGGTCGGCTTGGATCCAGGAGCACACAAATTAACTGAGCCTTTGCCAAGACAGCTCAGGGCTGGAGCCAGTCTACCTGCTGATGCTCAGTGTGGAGATGAGATCAGTACCTGCTGAGGGATCCAGGCTGAGCTCCTCAGGATTTTTTAGGCATAGCAGTAACAATTCATTCTCCATAGCTATAGCATTTGTAAGTAAAGCACACCAGAAAGGTTGGCCGACTCATTAATTAAAACAGGAAAAAACGCAGTTGAAGAGAAATAAAGGGTAACAGCTGCATCATTCTTTTGTAATTTACAGCACAGAGATTACTCGGACCAGGTCCTGTATTCGTGAATTCAGTAGCAGCTTTGTCATTGGTTCAGGACAAATAGGATGAAACCTGCTCAGGCTGCTCTGAAATCCTAACATAAGGCTAATGTCAAAGAAAATTCTTTTAGTTCCAGTTAGGATTTAGCAATAGATGAAGAATTTTCCAATACTAATCGCTCAGACAGGTATAGTTGCAGGATGGCTAACTCTCTTAGGCATCCAGGGCTCAGCAGTACCTATGCTGGGCTCAGCTTGCTCTTCAGGAAAAGTGGATGTGTCAAGTGGTTACATAGTGAGGGCAAAATCTAAAGAGCAGCTTGAGGTTGGTAGCAGAGGGCGTTCATGGTGGCCTCATGACTTCTTCTAAACAAGACCATTTTCCTTCGCTCCTAGTCAGGAGGCTGAGGCAGTGCTGCCCGGGGGCAACCAGGTTGCTAGATAAACTAATACTTGAATGGGCAAGATCAGCATCCTGGTTTGAAATGAACTGGTTTTATCTGGAAAATTGAAACTCATGTTTAAGAGAAGGAATTTTTATCTATCTGTGCTGTTGTTTAAGAATAGACTTGAAACACTGGCTGATGAGTTGGCTATTTAGCTACAGTTTACATTAATTTTACTTTGGTTTCCCAAAAAGATTAAATCAAATTGTCCATATCTGCCACATGTTGGATTATGCTATATACATGCTGTAATTTCTACAATGACAATTGTGTGATGTCATGTCTACTTTGTTCTTTGGGCATTCTTCCCCACATCTGGTATTTTGGGAAGAACTTAACATTCACTAAACCAGCAACAGATTGCTCTAACATCTAATTCTTCTTGTACAAATTAAGGCTCTGATCCTATGAAGATTTATTCATATGCTTGCTTTCATGTACAATGGGTTGTCCCATTGAACTTGCAAAATGAATAAAGTTATGCTTATGCATAAGTGCTAGAAGGATTATGTGCCTAAATAATGAAAGTGAACACTGATGGTATATAATTATCCATAACCTTCAGCTATAAACACAGCAGAATCCACCTCCAAAATAAATGTAGGAAATGGAATGAAATGGAGAAGTCTGTGAGAGTATTTTTTACTTTGCCTCATTCACAGCAATTTTACACTGTTAGTAATAACCAAACTGGTAATCTAAATTGCTTGCTGCTTGTGCTATATATGAACTCTGTCACATGATTTGGTTTCTGTATCCATTTAGACACTTACTATTGCCAATAGATGTTAAAAGTGAAAGAAGGGTGGAAAGAAAGGTCTCTAAATAATTTCAGTGCACTTTGGAGACCCCAGTTTATTCCTAACAGCCATCCATTACTTTAAGAAAATTAATAGACATGATTCTCACCGTACACATTGCCCATTGCCTTCAGAATGACTCTAACATTGCTAGTCTAGATATATTTTGTCACTTACATGTCCTTAGTCCTCAGGTTTTAAATCAATTCAGGTTTATTCAGAGTTGGCTGAAATGCAGAATTTCAAGTTGGCAGACAATAATAATTGTTGCTCAAAAATATATAATGAACTGGAACTTTGAAAACAAAAATTGCTTACAGAGGCTCCATGATGTGAAAGAAAATGGTATTGCTGTTTCTTTCACCACCGCCAAGAGAGGAGTTGGTTGAATGCACAAGCTGCAGAGGTCTCCAGCTTGACTGCCCTCGTTCCCTGGGCTACAACACCTCATTCCCTGGGTTACCTCTAACCCTGGGTACAACACTTTCAGGCTCCTGGGCCATCATCTTGTGATTTGAAGGCTGGTGTGGTAGGCTGTGAAGTTTTGTAGATCAAGGAATTGATTTTCTTTCCAGGAATGGACCATGAGAACTTGTGCAGCTACTTCCAGCTTCAGCATCCTGGTTCTGCGATCGGAACGTGGGAGCCTGGAGATCTGCGGCTGGAGCAGGGCCCCATGGCTCTCAGGCAGCCAGCTTTGCAGCACTGTCATCTTCCTCATCCAAGAGGCACCGCTCAAGGGAGCTGTGCATGCAAGGGACTCCAACCTGTTGCTGTGAAGCCATGGCCCTGAGAGCCCCAAGGTCTCCAAGGCCCAGGTGTTGGCTCTGGAGGGCAGGGCTAGGAAGATCTAGGTGCCTGGGTCTCTCCAGCTTCTTGTAGAAGCGTTAAGTCCTCATCATTACTCTCTGAAGTCAGGCACGTTTCTGTGGGAGAGATGCCTGTGGTCTACCAAGAGCTCAAGAAACTTGAGATGTTCCAGTTGAAGGATTTCAGTTCAAACTCCAGCTTTTTCAATGAATTTCATCAAAACTTTTCTGACCTACTCTAGCTAGGACTTGTGATACAAGGCTAGCCGGGACTCAGAAAATGTATCCTGAAAAAAAAATTTATTTGATTTTTAAAAAAACCTATATTAAATGAACATGAGTGAAGTGTTGTTTTTTTGTTAAATTAGGAACTGGGGACAGGTAACCAAATGTTCCCTGTTTAAGGAGAACATCAAGAAAGACCAAGCATTTCTAAACAATAAACAATATACAAATTTATGTTTAACTCAAATGTCTTGAAGACAGCTTTTATAGAATGTATATGAATGAGTAAATAGTTTATTAGCCTTCTAGAGGTTAAAGATAGTTAAAGATATTTTGGATTTCTGTTACTCACAGATTATGGAGGCCAGAGAAAACAGGGAGCTGAAACACTATTAAAATACCCTTTACTAAAGACAGGTCTTTGTAAGTGCGTCTTTAAAACATTTTAATTTCTCGTTTTTCAGAAAGTCCTCTGGGAGGAAGGTGGTGTTGAAATTACCAACAAATGCTGGCAGAAGTTTCCTTGTCCCGTTCATTAGCGCATCAGTTTGCCCCAGAGCAAACAATGATGGTCCCTGGGACACCAGCAGACAACATTTACAACACCACAGAAACTGTTTCTAGATATAAAGGTTGTGATTAAACAGTCTGTGCTGAAGCCGGGTGGAGGAGAAAGGAAAGCAGCTCCACGTCCCTGCTCCATGGTGCAGCTCAGCACAGTTTCTCTCCTTAAGATCTAATCTCTAGCTTTCCAAAGACTTTGAAGATCTTTGTAAATTATCCTTGATGTCTGGTGTCGTGGTTTAACCCCAGCCAGCGACTAAGCACCACGCAGCCGCTCGCTCACTCCCCACCAGTGGGATGGGGGAGAGAATCAGAAGGGTAAAAGGGAGAAAACTCGTGGGTTGAGATAAGAACAGTTTAATAATCGAAGTAAAATAAATTAGAACAGTTAAATAGGCAAAGCAAAAACCGTGCACGCAAACAAAACAGAACAAGGAATTCATTCACTACTTCCCATCGGCAGGCGGGTGTTCAGCCATCCCCAGGACAGCAGGGCTCCATCACGCGTAATGGTTACTTGGGAGGACAAACGCCATCACGCCCAATGTCCCCCCTTCCTCCTTCTTCCCCCAGCTTATATACTGAGCATGACGTCATATGGTATGGAATAGCCCTTGGGCCAGTCTGGGTCAGCCCTCCCCCCGGCTGTGCCCCCTCCCAGCTTCTTGTGCACCCGGCAGAGCATGGGCAGTTGAAAAGTCCTTTACCACTGTGAGCGCCACTTAGCAACTACTTAGCAAGAACAAAACGTCAGTGTATCCTCGACATTGTTCTCGTCCTAAACCCAAAACACAGCCCCATACCAGCTACCAAGACGAAAATTAACTCTATCCCAGCTGAAACCAGGACAGTATCCACCCCTTATTCCATACCATTTACATCATGCTCAGGTCCCACATTATCCAATACATCCTTTTTAACCACCACCCCTGTTGTCCCAAAAATGTCCATTGAGCTCGTTTAGTCCATGACTTTGGGCTCCATCTGTGATAGTGGTCACTCAGGACAGGAGAGGTGGTGTGCTGTGTGGAGTTACTGGGCACCAAAGCCAGCTCAGGTCAGGTCACTGCTGCGCTTGCACTGCTTCTTGTAAGGCTTCTCCTCCATTGGTTCAGGTGGTTCCTGCTATGGTAGTTCCTATAACATGCAACTCAGATCATGGGTTACAACAATTTAAAGGTATTTCCATCACAATCTCCACCCCTGGCCCCTTTGGGCCAGGTTTAACATTGCAATGAACTCCTCCCCTTACTCCTAGCCTGGCTAGCACCAAGGGGTTCCTGCTATAGTAATTCCCATAACATGCAACTCAAATCCCGGGTCACAACAATTTAAAGGTATTTCCATTACAGTCTCCACCCCTGGCCCCTTTGGGCCAGGTTATAGGGTTTAACACTGCAATGGAGTCCTCCCCTTGCCCCTGCTCCGGCGTGGGGTCCCTCTGACAGCACAGTCCATGAACTTCTCTAATGTGAGTCCTTCCCACGGGCTGCAGTTCTTCACTAACTGCTCCAGCGCGGGTCCCCCACAGGGTCACAAGTCCTGCCAGCAAACCTGCTCCAGCGTGGGCTCTTCTCTCCACGGGTCCACAGGTCCTGCCAGGACCCTGCTCCAGCGTGGGCTTCCCATGGGGTCACAGCCTCCTTCGGGCATCCACCTGCTCCAGCATGGGGTCCTCCACGGGCTGCAGGTGGATCTCTGCTCCACTCTTAATTTCCATGGGCTGCTCTGACACGGGATTATCCACGTCCACAGACACTTTGGGGTGTCGTGCTCCCGCAGGAACTCGTCCACAGGTCACAGTCCCTTCGACTCGAGTTGACACTGGAGTTCCAGCCTGTCCAGTAAAGCAGCACAGAAAAACAGCGATGCCCTGGCCATCTGCCAGCCCGGGTACGTGGCCATTGCTGTTATCAAAATATTCCCAGGCACAACACAGTAAGATGACTCTAACATACAGTAAGGCAAGCAAGCCCCATGGCAAGCACAGAAGCCTGCCGATTAACAGCTAAACAGCAATAACAGCTATAAATTCGATCTAGCGCATTCCAATTAAATCTGTTGTTATCTCGAACCCTTCGAGCCCCACGTTGGGCGCCAAAAAGGACTGTCTAATCTCTAGCTTTCCAAAGACTTTGAAGATCTTTGTAAATTATCCTTGATGTCTGGTAATGTAATGTAATGTAATGTAATGTAAATCTCTCCTTTGCAAACAGAGCAAAGTTAGTACAGACTGTTGTGGCACGCGTCCCCAGCAGTCCTGTGTGATGAGGATGGAAAAATAAAGGTGTTTTGTCTACAGCATGGTTCTTGCAGAAATAGCATGGCTCAATTCAGAAAACTACTGCATTTAATTAGTTTAAGTAACATGGATTTTCCCGTGGGTCCCCATCCTATTCTGTGCAATACTTCCAGATCCCACACCCTTTTCCCTTTCTCTCATGGGTGCAGAACAACCTTTTCTCCTTACCCTGGCAAGGGTTGAAGATTGGCAGCATACTGACGAAAAATGAAATTAGGTGAATGGCAGAAAAGACATGGAGTAGCAAGAGCAATCCTAGCATCGGTGGCTAGGAACAGAGATATGATGATACACAATGATTTAATTTAATTTTCTCTCCTCCTAAAGGGATGCCATAGGATGGGTAGAGGAGGTTTTCACTTCAACATACATGTTAATTGCCACCCTACTCTCAGGAAAACATCCCATGAAGAAAATGCAGCCTTCCTTGAAGACCAGGGAAGACTGTAAAATGCTGTTCTGAATTCCTGAGCTTCATGGCTTGAAGTTTTGAATTTTTACTTTAATTTCCATTCCAAATGGTAAAAATGAAGATGATTTAATTATTTTTGAGTAATCTGGGGGACTTCACAAGTACTGGTATGAACCTTTAGTATTACAAGTACTAGTATGAACCTTTATCTCTATCAGGAGAGGGGAAAAAATCAAATATGGTCAGATTTGTCTCCTTCCCCTTTGTATAAAATGCCAGTATGCCCTAACACCTCAGATATTAAAGAATGATACTAATTCAATTTTGTTTTAACATTCTGTATTGATTTGCTTTATTTTATATAATATTTGAAAAAATTCTGAATGTCATATTTTTTTTTCCCATAAAGATTCTGGAGGTGATCTGTTATTCTTTTAACCTTAATGGAACTTTTATACTTGGAAAAGGTTTTGTGGCTACATGTTCCTTCATGCTCCCACTTCAAGGTGAAATGTTTGTTTCATGTTTTCCACAAAGTACATGCCTCATGATTTCAGAGATGTCACAATTCTGAAATTCTGAATGATATATTCATTGAAATTTTAAGGACATCAGTGTTGTGCTTTCATTCTAGATTATTTCTGATTCTAGTGAAGCATTCTGTGTGGATTACAGATTTTTTTTGCCTTGTTGACTGGATCTTTCCAGCTATGTCTACAACATACTGAATTATTAATATAATCCACACAGGGCATTGCATGAGGCAGCAATCCTGAAGCTAGGATAGTAGGCAGTCATGTAATTAAAGATTGTACCATGATATGTCAGCACAGGGAGACCAATTTAATATGACAAGGGCAATCTGAAGTCTGGCACTTCCTTGGTTTAGGACTTGCCTTTACAAATTTTAAATTAATTAATCTTATTTGATAATGACATACTTTTTTTTTTGAGGGAATAGTCAGAGGCTACATTTCTAGAATAAATGAATTATTACATCTTTAGAAAACAAAAAAGAGCTCAAATTTTAGTACATCACTTTTCCTAAATTATTTCTTCAGCTTAGTATATGTCCTTCGTACCTACTTGTGCAGAAAGTAGGATTTGATAGACTGGGCAATTTTATTTGGCAGCAGAAAAAGTTTGTTGTTTTCATTTGCTCTGCTGGGAAAAGAGCACTCTCAGATATTTCTGAGTCACACAGCTACCCCAAATATTGTTAAAATAAGAGTCTATTATATGAAATGCACTCATTAAGTGAAGCAATAGTTTAAAAAACAAGCTTTTTGCTATATTCAGCATAAGCTGAAGCTACCTGAAAACTACTGTTCATCTCCAATACAATAAGTATCCCTATTAGATAAATATCCCCATTCTTAGTTTTTCCAGCACTCTGCCGGTGACCTGGGCCATACTCTTGCTTGCTGACAGCTTATACTGGGCCAGGGCAGTTTCTGGGTGGCTGAGGGGAGGTCTTTCAGCACAGCAGAGCTTTCTAAAGCAAAGTTATCTAAACAGGTGCTGAAGCTTAGTGGCAGTTTCACAATGTTGAACAAAATAAGGTGATTATAATCTATGCTGTCTTTGTCTGGGGTTTCTAAGCACTACTTGACTGAATTTTTGAACCAAGGTAAAACTAACCAGAACAGACATATTTACACTTTTCCTCTTGGGCATTTGATAAGAAGCAGCAGAAGGGCTGGTATGTTTTTCAAGCTTAGGTCTCTGTGGTTTTGGGCTCACACCAAGCTAATCGAGCCTCTCAGACTGCAGGTGCCGCGTGACGGGCCAGCTCAGAGCACAGATGAAGCAGATGTGTGCTCCTCCCTAATCACTCATAACTTATGTGGACCTAATATATCTAGGTAATCCTTGATTATCTGAGTAATCTCTGATTTGCTCTTTCCTGAATCTGCTACCAGATTGGTTACAGTGGTTGACTACGGGGGTGCTGTCTGGTGACAGCCAGCTGTTCTAGTCAAGCCATACAGGTATTAAGTGTTTCTTGACATCTTCTGTTCCCAGCTTTCCCTTTTTACTGAGAACGGCAAGACCATTTCCATGACCTTCCTCTGACTATCTAATAGATATATTAAATGTTTTCTTGTTACTTCTTACATTACTTGCTAATTGCATCTGTGTTGATTTTCATGTATTTGTATGCTTCTGCGTGGCTTTAATTCTTGTCCTTAGCTGTTTCAGCTATGTTTTGCTGTCTGGTTCCTCTTCATATTTCAGGTTATTGAAGACCTCTGATTCAGCTGGGTGCCTCTTTTGTTTCCTCTGCTTTTTCTGCCTTTTTCTTTGCCTCAGGATACTTTATTCCAATGCTTCTAATTTTCTTTATTTTTATTTTTAAATGGAATTTTCAGTTTGCCTGATCCCACTCCTTTACATATATTTCTACAAGATGTTAACTGCCAGCACTCTGAATTTATTCTGCTTAGCTTTCTTGAAGGCTTTTATTCTGTATTTCTTCTTTGTTACAAGACCCCCTAACCATCCCTAGTTACTTTAAACCACTGCCTGCTACTTCCAAGATTTCCCTGTCGGTGAAAAGTAGATCCAGAAAAGCCTGTCTTCCAGATGTGTTTTCTAAAATTTACCCACAACACCTGCTGGGAAGTCTGGGTGAGATTCCTCAAACCCAACAGAGACGTACGTGAGTAAATGAATGTAAGCACAGGCCTCAAATCACTGCCTGTCTGATTTTATGGACAGTATTAAATAGTAATTTGTAGTGAGCAGTAGTTGTAAATATTAATTTTTTTTGAGTGTCATTCATCTCATCCTAAATTGGTATCTGAATCAATGAATGATGCCCTAAAAGTGCCTGTTTCTCACCACTGATTACGAGGAGACCCTTGGGTTGCTAGTTCATATACAGACTTCAATGCCGCAGGTCTCCCAGGTCCCACCTTCTGCCATCTGCTGCAGCTCCTTAGCGGTAGATGCCTGGAGAAAGTGTTCCACTAACACCCAGCCTTGTGTTTTGCACGGCTCTGTTAGCTGTAGAGAAAGAAAAGACTTCATCCATCCAGTGCCAGGTTTGGTGGACAACAATGCACAGAGGTCTACTTAGCTCCCTATGTGTTAGTTCAGTGGTTGCAGTCCATTTCTCATGGGTAAGATGTTGGTCACAGAGGTCTCCCCGATTTTTTCATAGTCATGTTGCAATATAAAATGACAGGGAAAAAAAAGCGTGGTGGTTATCTGCAGTTATCTTTTTCTCAGCATTGCCATCCATCAGGCAGAGAAGGTTAAGACCTCACCAGATTAGTTATCGTATGCTACTTTGATTTCTTCATTTGCATCTGATTCATTTCAATGGCTGCTTAAGGTACTGGTTGTCTTGTGTTCAACAGGTTCCTGAGCTTACACAAGCCTTCAAGGCTTCAAGGGAAGTGAGAGCCAAAAGCCATTACAGCACTGATCCCAAGGCTGTTGTCAGTGTTGGAACAAGTCCCAGTTGAATGTAATTTCTTCTTAGCACAAGGACTCACATCTTAGGAACAAAACCAAATGCTGTTGGACTGTAAGACAATTGACTTTTCTGGTTACAGTGTAATTAATGCTATTTAAATCTCAGAAAAGAAAGCAAAGAAACCACAAAAGGTTCAAGTTTAGGACTACGCACCTTTCTTTCACTACCTATCTCAAGGGAAGTGAATCCATTAGAAATACGGTTCCAGATGCCAAAACCAATAAAAATGCAGACTTTAAGGTCTAGCCAAATTGTGGTTAAAGTTATTTCTCTGTGGATCATACTCACTCATTAATTTTAAGGCTGGACATTCTCCAAACTGAGTGGTTGCTTTGCAACAGGGGGTAAGATCCCAGTGATTAGATGCCTTGCATTTCACTATTTTTTCTAATATATCCAGTTGAATGAAAATTAGGATTTCAGAACTCTGTTGCTTTCTGAAGGACAAGCAAAGGAGTAATGTAAACCTGTTGAAAATGGACACAAACATTCAAAACAAAACAAAGCAGTTTAGATTATATAAATCAATACGACTCAATGGTTTGGATCACATATATGTGATGTGATCTTCTAGAATTTTCATTTTAATAGGTAGAAAAGTGCTGTGGTCAAATGCTTTCAACATAATTAAATTCGTAGGAAATCATTTCATTTCAATATGGATTGATGGGAAAAGATGATTCTTTTGGAGAATATAGGAAAAGAAGCACATGAAAGACTTGCACTTTTGTATAAAACATTGTGAAGCATCCCATTCTTCAGAGGCATTTGCATAAAGAAATCAGTAAACAAACCAGCAGAACGGTGTGCTTCCAAAGCAAAAATAACCCTTTATGAAAGACCGTCCACAAAATTGAACTCTTATATTAAAAGATGCTGCTGAAAAGCATAAGGAAGACTTGTAGTTACTTTGAAAATTGTTTATTTTTTTTTAAATACTGATCTAGTAGAAGCAATTTATATTTTAAACTTCAAAAGATTACAGTGAATAGAAGTATAGGTCTCTCTGCTGAGAAGCATAGTAATTTTATGGCAAACTTATTTTACAGATTATTTTAGGATATGCTTTTTTTGGAAAGACCAAAATTATATTAAGCTTATGTTTGAAAGCCTGAGATACCTTGCTCAGGATTTTTTCTATAATATCCCTTGACTTCTGCTTGCAATCTTTGTATTGTATGAGAAAATGGCCTTTCAGGTAATCAAAAGATATTTGGTCGCATTAAAATATTACAATCTTAAGCTAAAACTTCTTAAAGAAGATTAAGGTTTTGCTTAGAAAATTGATCACTGCAATGCAGGAAGTATCTGTATAACTAATCTTCATCTTATACTCCGAAGTTCTTATGCCCTTAAACACTTCTTAACATCTGCTGATGGCCACTATGGTAGAAAGGACACTAGATGAAACCAGTCTTGATCTGACCAGTGTGGATTTCTGCACAAGAGACCTCCTGGCCCTGCTGAGGTCAGTGTTAAAATTCCCACACAAAGTAGGTGAACTCTCAGGTAATCCTGGGATGATTTGTGGGGTGTCTGTTCATTCAGGATATGATATGAGCTGAATGCTACTGGCACCACAAGCAAGCAGCAGCATAAACTATGTAGGATCAAACAAAAAAACAAATGTACAATCGCCCTCTCCTCTCCCATTTGAAAGAAAATTCAGATGTGTCTCCTTTCCTTGCAAAATCACCCGTGAGCTCACTGCACTGGGCTAAAACTGGTATGACTCCACTACCATCCACTCCTGACCCCATACGTGCCTGCACTGTCCCCACCTTCCCTTGTCCTCGGTCCGGTACCTGGTCAGCAGCTCCACAACATTTCCATGTTGTGGATACTCCATAGCTGTGCCACTAGCTTCAATGGAGGTTAGCCCAGACGCCTTTCTCACATACCCCATCCCATCTGTCGCTGTAAAAATGACATTAACTTAAGCAGGGTGAGTTAAATTTGGATTCTCATGCTCAGCTTTGAACAGCCAGACTTTAGCTGGTTTAAAGAAGACCTTCTATATTACTTTCATGTATCTCTGGTGGTATTGTTTCCTTTTCCTTTTTTTTAGCCCCACAGCTATTTAAAAACTGAAAAAATGTCATAACTATCATTACACATCAAATAATATGCAAAGTATCCTCCACAAAGCTGTGCAAATAATTCTGTATATGTGTCAAATGCTTGATTGCTTCTTAGGAACTGTTACAGCCTGTGGAATAATGGCTGGATATTTTTAAATCTTTTATTCACTTGATAGTCTAGGAAGTATTTTTTATGTAGATCGACTGTACAGAGTTATTTTACTGTCAATATAGACTGTAAACTACATTAAAATTATATTGAAATAAATTATTTTGGGCATAAAAATAGGCAGTGAGCTTTAATTTCCAGAGGGGGGCATTAGAGACCCCAACTGGATCCTGTCAATGTACTGATGATTGTTGAAATTATAGGACTATATGAAACTCCCTATAAGGCTAGGCTACAGGTGCTTTGACTAATTTTTTATTTCCATTTTCGAGGTGGGCGAACCACAGGGCTTTTATGAAAAAGGAAAGTCTTAAACAGCTAATTAGACCAAGGCTTTCTAAAGAAACCAATCCTTCAGCTAAACCATTTCAGAAAGATTTGCTCACTAAGGTTTCAAGTGCTGCAGGTTTTGAGTTCCCCTCTTGCAGGAGCTCCCTTGCAGATATACATGTGAATATCCAGCTTTATGGCACTTCAGAAAGGACAGCCAAACCCAGAAATGCTTAGGATCACCAGCCTTTTCTGAAAGGCTTCACTGGAAGTTGTCATCCCAAATGGTAGGCAGCAGTAGTCTGTAATGCTGGGGCAAGAAGCACTTGCAGTGATTTCCATTAGTGTGCAGCATGGGCTATAGGGAATATGTAGGGGTCCAAAAGCCTGCGTGGGAATGTATTGCCCCAGATGTGTTTAAGCACTAATTTAAGTTTCAGTCCTGCAAAACGTGTGCGTGTGCTTAACTTTAAACATACAAGTAAATTCTATTGATGTCAATATACAGAGCATCCGTTTAGAAACTGTACAACTGGTATCAGCCTTTTTTAGCTTTGTTTTTAGGTTTGTATATCTCTATTACTAAGCAGATTGTAAGACCCAGTTGGCATTGAGTCATTTTTTCCAGCACTTATTCTTATTTTGTTAGTTGGAACAGTATGACTACAGGATGGAAAGTTGAACATCTCTGTACTACAGACTCAAGCTGGATGATTTATGAGCGATGTGTGGGGTAAGATTTTAGAGAAACATAAATTATACCTGTTCATCACGTTGACTTCTTTTAATGCTTCCCACATGTTACTATGACAACATTCATGGGATATATATTTTAATTTCTGTTGCACAGAGGAAGTGTGTCAGGTCTGCACATTTCACTTGATTTTATGGCTGAGTGCTGTGTCTAATGTAGGTTGTAAATCTTCTTGGAAAAATATATAAGAGGGTTTTCATCACAGTGACTCTCCTGGCAATTCTGAAGTTTTTAATAAGCATAATTTAAATTTAAAAAGAACTTTTACACCCCTTGTGATGTGGAGACTTCTAAAGTGGAGGCAGCAAATGCCGTACAGAAAAGCAGAAGCCTCATGGTAACGATTGCTGAATGCGTTACACAGTTAAACACATTGTTAAAACCCTTACATCAATAAACCTTGGAAAAATATCTTGTGGCCAGTATTTAATTTCCTGTTTTCCTTATAGTGGGTACAGGATAGTTTTTAAACTTCCAATTTTTTTTTTTTTTCCCCTTGTGGAAAAAGTGGCTTAAAAAGTTCTTTATAGTTCTCTAAACATGTTTTCCCTGGGTCCTGAAGGGTTTTCATGACAGTGAGATTTTTCTTTAAAAAAAAAAAAGATGTAAAAACTAGATGGAACTTTCTGAATTGGGTTAGACAGTCTCAGTTTCTGCACCGTAAGCTGTTGTTCTACATGGCAATTAGTTTGCATATGCATCTGAAACCAATGCCGAGAAAAGTGACAGCGAGTTGTGCTGATAAGTTGTTGAATGGAATTATTCAGCAGGCCAAAACCCATTAATCACAGGGAACATTCTCCCTGTGATACTTCAGCATGTAGTTAAACAAGACTCCACTTATTTATTTACTTTTCGGTGTAATTTTTTTAATCAGAGTGGAAACATTAACTGCAGAGATTCCCCCCAAAAGTAAAATCTCCTCCAAATCACGAAGCTAGAACTAAAACATAATTACACATAAAGAATTAAGAGTTTTAGTCATTTCCTGTCATTTCCCACCAAATTAAGTTTTTGCCTTGCAATACTGCTATACAACAACACTGGTCCTGTCTCACATATAGTAAGTGGTGCACTCTATATGAAGGCTCCATTCTCATTTCTTTTCCCGTTCTAACACACCTATGGTCATAAATGGAGAAAATCCACATCCAATTAGTCTTCTTCTTCCAGGCTATTTTTTGATATCACTCTTATCTTGTCCTTGTAGCTGCTGTAGCTTTTGCACTTAGGCACCTAATAAGTCAGTGGAATATCAGCTTGTTTAGGACAAATGGCTGCAGCTGTTTCTTTATATTCACATATACTATTGGCTATATTGGTATAATGGTATACTTATCTTTCTAAGTATTTAGCCTGTGTTCATTGCCTGCAGCCCATGCTGTGCTATACCTCTGGGTGTACCATTGCAGCTTAGTTCTGTTCTCCTATAACTTTATTACTTCTTGTAAAGTTGTGGCATTTTTAAAAACCATGGCTCTAGGGGAATTTACACCCTAGAAACACCTGACAAATGTAGTTAACAAAGGGTTTTCTGACACCCCCAAAATAGTCCTCACCTGACCTTCCACCAGTACCACAGCTTGAAGATTAGCTGATGCTTCATCACTGAGCCAGAAACAGCTCTGAGGGTCACCTGGGGGGGCATGAGTGACCTCCCACACACCACCCACCGCTGCTTTGAGAACGGCTGCTATCGGCGGGATAACTCCGAGTCCAGCTAGCTCACTGCCCAGCTGTGGCAGAGCTTTTATAAAAGACTGTGCCTTCTTTGTGGTTCCTGAAAGTGCAAGCGTGCTGCTAAGCTTTCATCACAGGCTCTGTGACCTGCCTGGGATCTCCTGTTTGACATGGGCTGTTAGGAAAGTCCCTTCCTGGAGCCCACCAGAGTATGAGCAGAGATCTGTGACCTCCTTTCCTCACAAGGCCAGCTGCTGGGACATGCTTTCTTTGTCCTCTGCAGCAACAATGTGGTAGTATAAATCGTTCCATAGCTTTCTTTTCAGTTTATGCCTGGCCTGTTTGGATTGTTGCAGATGTTTCAAATTCACCCTGCACTTTGACTGAGAATTTTTTTCCTCATTTGGAAAGTTATACAAGCTTCTTTTTGCAGAAGAGGCTTGCTTCGTTTGGTAACACCAGAAAAAAATGACAGAACAGGAGGTAAAAAAAAAAAAAGCTTTGCCCATAGCTTCACAATTTCTTCAGAAGAATATAGACAGTAATTTCCCATGTGATTTTCAGTCTGGCCATACCAGGCTCACATAAAGGGCTAGAATATGTACAACCCTTTCATCTGGCAGACCTAGACCCAAACTGCAAGTGTATGCCAAAGTACAAAGGGCACATTTATGTGGGGAAACTTGAGTCTATTCTGCTAATCCTGTCTGTAGAGAAATTTTATAGACATCAGCTGGAAAGTGAGCAAAATTTTGACAGGGTCAAGTTTCACCACCTGTATTATGGGGTGGTGGTAAGTTTGTATATATTCTACTGGAGATGCTGCAAAAACAATGGTGCTTTTAACTGTATTAAATGGTGTAGGAAGAAAAGAAGTGAAATGAAAAAACATACTGATGTGTATTTTCTCTGAAGAATATGCTGAAAATTATAAAGAAGTATAGTATAACATACATTTCTGTTTTTTTCCAAGGGATCATGCTAACATGATAATATTGCTAAGCATTTCTCAGATGGACTTAGTGCGTATCACACAGCTTAAATTTGGCAGAGGAATAGGAACAGGGAGAAGTAAACTTCAGTCAGTTTGTCATATTGTCCATGGTGGAAAGAGAGTTTCCAAAGCATGTGAGGGATTTAGGTACCTCAGTCCACTGGAAGCCTGTTGTTAAAAATCCCCCATCCCCCATTTATCATGGGGGTACAAAGACAGACTTAGAAACTTTCATTGTTGGTATTTCAAAAGGTTTATGTTCCTTTACAGTGACACGGTAGGAAAACAAAGGCACAGTTTAGCAAAGATAAAGGATGAGGAGCCAGGTATTAGTGTATCTACTAGTATCTTTGATGAGGAGCCAGATATTAGTGTAGACCTTTGGCAGCTATCTTAAATAGCTTCTTTAGCTGTCATACTTAGCACTGTAGTCACACCAGGCTAAATGCATGTTGAGCTTTCCTGATCCTGCAGCCCCAGAAGCCCTAGGTGTCTCTGGTATTTGGATAGGAAGCCAGCTGGAAATGCTAGGCACAAAACTCTCTAAGGCACAACATGAGAATTCTTGTTCAGACCATCCTTCAGCTCAAAGAAACTGAAAAAGCACTATATGCATTTGTTTCTGACACTGGAGCTTGGCTAAAAGGTGGGAAAATGAGAAGGATCTGATTCTAGGATCAAGAGCAAATGGATTAGGCATTGTACAGAAATACAAAACAATACAAAACAAAAAGATGATCCCTAACCAGACACTTCCTCACCTTTGTAGGCAGTGTACAGATAACAGCGGGAGATGATAGGTAAGTACCTCACAGAGACTGAAGGAAAATAGGAAATAATGAGCTGACTGCAGTGAAATACTCTGTCACAACCCCACCACTGCTGGCTTGTGATCAGGTATGCAGTTGTAAATGAAAAATGGCACAAAAGTCTGAAGACTGAGTCTGTGACAAAGGACTGGCATCTTACCAAAGTGCCATGCAAGATGCAAAATGTATTTACCATCTTTTAAAATCACTTTGTGACTAAGAACAGTTTAAAAGTGCATAGGAAATTTATGTGCCTCTCAAGGATGCATTTGACAGAGGTGGTCTTAAGCTTGGTGCTATAATGGTTCAACTGCATGAGTGAAGCAAATTGATTTGTAATGTGGTAGAGTCACCAGAGCCATCAACACATTTACGCCACATGACTTTTCCCCAGCTGATAACGCTGTAGTTTATGGTGGATTTTGGCTGAACTCAAAGTAGAAAAGAAGGGAAAGGTTGGAAAGCAAATGGAAAAGAGTCCAACATAATGAAAGCACATCTGCATCCAAGTTTGGAAGTTGAACAGAAGTATGGGGAGGATAAAAAAGGCCACATATATCTTGACAGTCTTGGTAAATTTGCAAGGTATGTTCCAGGGGCCTAGGCATGACTCCTGGTTGAAGGAAGCTTAGCATTAAGATCTGCATAGGACTGGCTAAACATGCTTTCATCTTTTTTTCTGCTAATGTTTGTTGGCATAACAAACATCTCCCTGAATTGTATCTGTCCTGCTTTCAGAGCAGAACTGCCCAGTGCCAGCTAGGTGCCTGTGTTGCTGCTGCAACTGGGAAAGTTAATTGTCTGAAGAAGTCTCAGGAGACAGCCCAGTTGGTGGGCAGATATCTAAACTGACCAACAGACAGGAGAGAGGTTGTCCGTCTGTCCCCTGGATTATGAATTAGTTGTCTATATGAGACTGTCATTGGTAGGTCCAATGCATTTCCTGCGCTTTGAGGTCTAAATCGTGGGTTTGGATATAGATGAATGACTCACTGTTTTAAAATGCTGGGTTATGCCTGACACTGATACGCTGACCTGGTAGTTACAGTACACATCTCAGAGGAAGAAGACTTGTCTTCTATTCTTTGTTCAGCCTTAAGAAGTTTAAGTATGCAGATACCATCTAAGTTCAAATGAGCCTCTTAGGTATTCACAGTCTTGCTGAAGCTAGACTGAAATGCTGCCAACAGCATGAGATTCATGTGGCCAAAGAGACACCTGAGTTCCAGTCCCTGCTCCTCAGACTATTGTGTGCACTTAGCATTAAAAAGAAAATAGAAACTACTAAATAAAATTTCTAAACTAAGTATTTTGGGAAAGCTTGAGACCAAGCTTACCTCAGTGTCCTCATTCCTGAGCTCACAGATTTGTGTTCACCTGAAAAAAGAAATGGAAAGTGCCGTCTTCTTTATTATTTGGTAAATAGGGTTATTCTAGAGGTTTCTATAGTGATCAGAGATCCTAGTATCTTGTGGATATCATTCTTTCCATAAAGGACAATGGGAATAAATCTTTCACTGTGTGGACATTAATACCAGCACCTCCTTTTAAGAAAACTGCTAAAATACACCAAGATTTGACCCATAATGAGATATAAATTCATCCTATTGAATTATTGCATGCTCAGGTTTTCTTTGTTACTAAACTTGGTTAAGACTGCTCAAGTGATAAGATTAAATGTCTGTCATGCCTGATGGTGCTGGTACTGCCAATGAGAAGCCATTAATCAGCAGTTTGTGAGATGATCTTAGTTTAGTTAATTCCTATGCTATAATTCTTAATTATACTGAGACATCATGGTGAAAGATATTTTAGAAACTCCCATGGAAGATTTATTTCGTATGTTTGAAACTTTGAGAAAATGAGAAATTTATTCTTCTGTCCTGTACACAACGGAACTTTGTTGACATTATGTATTAAAATTGCCGAAATATCTGCAAAGATGTATTACTACAAGTCACAATTTCTATTCAAAGGTATCCTGTTGCCTGTCCAAAACAGTGAAGCAGAAATGTAACTGTGAATGTCAACTAAATCAGATCTGACACTTATTATTGTCTAGGCAAGTGACTCGGGCAGCTGTGATACAGAGAATTGATAGGTCTTGCCTCGGGCAGAGGGGAAATGTTGACTCACCTGGATAGTCACATTTTATCAAGGAGTCAAACCTGCAGTTTCATGCTCTGGTAGAAAGTGGCATTTCTCATCTCAAAAATATTTGATTCTTCAAAAGACTAGGACCTGGGCTAGAGCTACATTACATCTGAGATTTAGTATGTGCTTCTTTGTATCCAATATCCTTGAAAAAGACAGCCTACTGGGGGTTCAAATATATTTTTTGACTTTTGTATCGACAAAAGCAAACATAGGAAAGTAAGTAATAAGATTGTTATTATCAAGTACCAACGTTTTTAAAACCCAATCCCACTAAACAGCTCCATCTTTGTCCCTGGTGGCTATCAATAGTGAAGATGTAATTGAATTTTGTCATACAGTTAAGATATGATTATCAACAGGCAGTTTATCCAGTCTCTGGCTTAAGTTGCTGCAGATGAAAAGACATAAATTGGCTTTGTGCAGAGTCAGGTGTGGTCTGCAGGACGTATGTACTCGAGTGCAGTGCCATGAAATGCAGGTGATCTGTCCAGTAATACTTTATATCCTGGCTCAAAGCCAGAGCAGAAAAAGCCCACAAGGAAACGCCTTCAAGAGACTTCCAGATGGTTCTGTACAGGCAGCTTGGGCCCAGCTTGATTTATTTGCTTTGGCTAAGTGTGGATATAGCATTCAACTGAACTAGAAAGCCAGTCAAAAGCCTGGAGCACTGGGGAGCACAGAATACAAAAAAATGCAACTCTGCAATATGATTCTCAGTGCATGTTTTTGTAACTACTATACTCCCGGTTCTTCCATGACTTGGGCATCACAGATCCTTTTATGTATAACATAGACATAAGCATATATGGAAACACATCAAATGCATAAAGAAATATCTTCTGAGTTCTGCCTCCTGATGATGTGTGAAGTATTGTCTGGCATTGTTTCTGTGTATCAAATTCAAGGTTGTGATCACTTCTCTTTTTCTTTCTATTGCATTTGTTCTCCTATATTTCATCACATGGTTTTATTTGTATTTTGTCAAGGCTATCCAGAAACCCCTGCTCCAAGGGGCTGTTAAGTTAAAAGAAATAACTAAGAGTTTTAAACTTCAGAAATAAGCTCTTGATTCATTCTGCCTGAAATTCAAGATCACCTGTGGCACAGTAGCTGGGGAAGTACGAGCCCACACCTGAGCTGTTGCATGAGCATGGTTCTACAGCTTTGAAATAGCCAGCTGATACTGACATTGGACAGGCACTACGGCACTGACTGACACCTTGCTTCAGGAGCACGAGGCTGTTGACACACAGATGTGGACACTGCTCTTCGCTGTCTGCTGAGAGCATACTGTAAGTAGAAAACTGTTATTTCAGTTTCTCTGAGTTTGCAATGAATAGGACGAGTTAACACCTACCAGAAAACCCGTCAAATTCTCAGGCCATGCTTGGCCAGAACAGGATTTGGGCAGTATTCCTTCATGATTTCCATTGTTCTTGATCCTTTGTATCTAACACTAAGCAAAGAAGAGCCATTAGGAACGAAGTACAGCCTGGAAAGCAGATTCCACTGCGATGAGGCAGAATTAAAGCAGCTGGTCCAGAGATTTAGCCAGTGATAGGAAGGCTTCACTGATTAGACTGTAGCTGCATGATTGAGCATGCCCTTTATCAATTCAGAGCGACATCAGCTTCGATGGGATTTTGGTGGTCCTAGGTGGAAAGTGCTAAGCCTCAAGAAATACTTTCCCACAAAGTATTTTCTCAGTTAAGTGATGGACTCAAAAGTAGATTTGAAAGGGATATTCTCTTTCTATGATATGTGATATGCCATTTATTTCATGAAATGAAATTAATGAGCCAAATGTCCAGGCCTGTTTCCTTGGGTGCAACCATGCCTCAAGAATCACCTCGGTTAGAGCAAACGCCCTTGCAAAATTACTGGAGGGACCACTTCAGAAAAGTGTATTCAGTGTGACTGGTAAAATATTTCATGCTACTTCTCATTGCAACATTATATTCCTTAGAATGGTTTCAATTATATATAGTGAGTCAGGGCTTGTCTACGGGGAGAATGAAGCCGGCTTCAGAATTCTGAATTTTACAAGGACGGGGGCTGGGCCTCAGTCTCTCCTGCCAGGGCGACCATGAGTGTCTAATAGCTGTTGCTGTTCCCGCTGCTGTTGGGTGGATGACAGAAATGATGGCAGTGCCTCTGCCTGCAAAACCAGCCACCATTCTATACAGCCCACCTCTCACTGGGTGGTAGCAGCAAGCCTGGCTTAGTAGGGGTACTCTTGTCCTTGTCTGGCCAAACCTAATGACTAATGGCTCTAGATGTATGTAGAATGAGTGTTGATGAGAAAGCGAGGGGGAAATCAAATCTCTGAATTTAAAGATAATTAGCAGTCTACCTACTCTCCAAGAGGATACTTGGACAAAGAGGCTTGCATGGGAAATGGATTAAAATACCCATTAATTGATAATGCCTAACCCCATCTGCTTAGTGCAGTACCCAGCGTGCTGAGTGGTGCTGTGCTGTATAGCAAACTAGTCAGTTCAGTGTACAAACCTGAATGAAAAAATGGGGTCACAGTCACACACTGAGATTAATATATCTCCTTGCAAAAAGTGTTATGAGACCATTACTGTTCACAGGTGGTCAGGGCTGTGGTTTCCAGATGACTGAACTTCCATCACATCTGGATGAGATCTGACAGTATTTTGAGGAAAGAGATCTCCTTGCTGCTCTTCATCCCGTGCAAAACCAAATATCCTTCTTGACCATTGAAAGCAACAGGACTTCTGGTATTAAGGATTTTTCCAGGCTTGACTCTGAAATAACTGACAACAAGTCCTTCAGAACATGAGTTTTTATTGTATGTTACCAGAGAGAAGAAGAGAAAAGGGTTTGACTATTCAGAACCAGGAGTTCTGAAAAATGTTGCAGTCCAGTATAATGGCTTTATCAAAATTACATACATACTATCCCATAGACTACATAGTGTTTAAAAATATCCTGTCACTTATAAAGTCTTGAAAAACAAGATTGTTTCATTTACAGGCCTGTTAAGAATTACAAGCCAAGATGGCCAATGCATTCATTCACTATGAGGCTTTGCTACCATAATCCATCATTATCAGGCCCAGAAGTGGAAAGCCAGCATGACATTTAATGGCATATAGAGACATAAAATCTGGAAACTGTTGCAACTTCTTACAAGCCAAGTAGAATAAAACATTAATCAAAAAGGTCATAAAGTGCAAATGATAAATGGTTATGCAAGAAAGCAAACCACATGCGTCACTACTACTTCCTTCACAATTCTATTCATCTAGCAAAAAATCCCCAAACCGACAATCACTGCAGTTAGCAAAACTGCTATCAGGACTCTTACAACTGAATAGATCTACAAAGACTGAAGTCATAGGAAGAGGGATAAGAAGTGAGCAGTATCTGGGACCTTTATTTTTCTTTGGTGATTGGTAAATAACAACAGCAGGAATGGGCCAGGAAGAATTGTGCAAGAGTATTGGGAATGGGGAGCTCTACAATAAGAGGAAAAGGAACACGGCAGAAAGATGAATCTTGGCTTTGGGAAGGGTTGGAGGTGTGCTAAAGTGGAAGACAAGAAGCTCTAGGTAGCAGGTAGAGCTCTCTCTGTCCTGCGGAATATTGCTTGTGCCTACAAAGAACTGTTCCTTACTGTCTGTCTGACTAAACCATGGCATATGCTCTAGCAATAAAGGAATATCCATGAAGACCAAATGTATTTGGCAAGCCAGCGATCAACCTGTGCATGGTAGAAGAAGGGTCAGGCCTGGAAAATCTGGTAGAATCCAAGCCTGATGATCCATCTCTCTCCTGGACTCATTAACAACTGCTATATCACTTAGCCAGGAGTTATACTGGCCTTGTACTTCCTCATGAGGCCTTGTGCTCTGCCAGGTCATGATGCCAAGCTTATGAAAAACAGAAAGGGTAGAGTTACAGTACAACTGCCTTGTTGTATGGCCTCAGCTCTGCCCACTCCTGGAATCAATTTTTTGAGTTTTTCCCACAGTAAAGTGTAGGTAAACCTACTAGATACTCTGTGCATCAAAGATAGATGTACCCTGCTCTTGATATGAAAATGACATTAAATTGTGTTGAAAGGGCATATACTGGAAAGCTGCAAAAAACTGGATAGGGAGGAGGGGCCAAAAGAATTCACTGTGATTCATAGGAGGAGGAGTCCTTCTTGCTTCATGTTCTACATGATGGAGGCTGCAAGGGAAGCTAGTCTTTTTGATGGCCTCAGCAACAAAGAGGGGAAGAGCAAGGACTGGATGCTGAGATATGCTATCTCAGAGCAGAGATGCTCCTGCTCCCTACCTCTGCTTCAGGCTTTCTATCTCCTTTCCATGTCCTCTTCATTCAGGAGGACTCTGAGGGAGACTAATGAGGGAAGAAGAGCTAAGATATACTGAAGGAGAGATTTCTTGGTGCTTGCTCATTCCAGCCACTGCTCCCAAAGCACAGTCCCTCCTGAGTTTGGTTCCCTCCCTCCCAAGATGCTCCCATCCGTCTTATCTCTAGAAACGCTTTAGGGTCACAGCCTGCAGTACCAACAAAATGAATGCACGCTGTAGCCTCCTAGATATACTTTCTTCTCTGCGTAACTCCACCTCTGTACCTGGACAGAGGGTGTGTTTGTTGTTTTCAGGAACTTGGCTCCCATTCAGACTCATGGTGTAGCTAAATAACACCCTGGAAACACAGCCAGCTTTAAAAGTTCCTGCCTACTGGCTACACATTTCTTTACACTATTTCTCTCCCTGTTGCAATTAACTGCCTTCTCAGCTGTGCTTGTACAGATGTTTCTGAGGCCATAAACATGGAAACAGTCCTTGCTAAAATAACCTCTCATTTCAAAACCAATAAATGGAACTTGCGAAGTCTCCATAGTTGGAGATACTCAAAAGCCACCTGGACATGGTCCTGTGCAACCTGCTTTAGGTGGCCCTGCTTGAGCAAGGGGTTGGACTAGATGAACTCCAGAAGTCCCTTCCAACCTCAACCATTCTATGATTCTGGGATTCTGGGATTCTGTAAAATGAGGTTAACTCTCCGTTACATGTTCACTAATGGCAGAAAGGTAATGGAATCGATGGGACCAAGAGCTTCTTAAAAGTATTGTGTGTCTCATCTGTGCTCCCCAGCATGGTCTGGTTATGCTGAAGCCTGGTTTTGCATACAGGGCTGGAAGAAATGGGTTTTTCAGGAGTCTGGGTCACAACCAGGCAGCAGGGTCTGGCCCAAGTCCCTTGCTTGGGTGTATCAGCTTGGGTTTATCCAAGAGCAGAATTTACAAGGATACTGATACAGGCAAAGTAGGAATCGCACTGTCAGTATACAGATATAATTTTCAGAGGCTGCAACACAACACCTTGAAACCAGTCTGCTCACAGACAGTCTGCTTGGTTCTGTCATGTCAATTTGCGTCAAGAGCTACTGGAAAGTCATCTTCTGCAACCAATACATTTATGACCTTTTAAATATTTCTTTTGCTGAGTGGCAATGAGTGTCAAGATCAAAGCTTAGTGGGTGATTAAACTGGAGATATTTGAGCCATAAGTAGGAAACTGATATCCAATGCGTTGAGAGGGTAATGTATCTTGGAAACTGATTGAAAAAATGGTAACAAATCAAGGCTGTGAAGCCTAATTGGAACTTTGATGAGGTACAGAATATTTCAAAGCAATCTGAGAATGCGCATGCATTTGAAAGCACTTGGAAAAATAAGCTGTTACTTAAGGAATTATTCCCACTATAATATTGTGAACTCGCTGCAAACAGTTTCATATGTTAAACATCTAGAATCCAGATTCATTCAGGTCTGACGAGTGGTTATGAATAGCACTGCATTAGTCTTACCGTGTTTTTACCTAATCATTGGCTTTAGGGAATGCTTTCTGAGGCAAAGGAATGGTATTACCTGGCAATACAAATAAACATTAAAATCAACCTAAACCTCAAAGAAAGATGCAATAGCTTTTTGTCTGCAGCTGTTGCTGCCACTGCATTTTGTGGGCTTTTGTTTCTGGACTGAGAGCAAAAGCTGAGATTTATCACACTTTGATTTAGATACTGAACTGAAGTGTCTTAATGCAGAGAGAGGATTCCCAGGCTACATCCCTAGTGAAGGCGAGGTGGTGTCAATGGAGGATAATTGAACACACCAGTGCACCTTGGGGAGACAAGTCAGTACACAGGTATGCTGAATCGCCTCTCTGTCTCCCTTGCCGACAATGATAGCTTGAATTTTGAGGGCCCTTAAGTGCAGCAACTTAATTCTGTATCTAAACCCTGGTGGGAGGGATCCGGGTGCAAGTCCTCGATATTCGCAGCTGATCAGCAGTGACTCTTCATTCATTGTCCATCTGTCTTTGGCTGTTTATTTTTTTCAATGTAAATCTCTGGAAATGCTGCAGTAATTGCCACACACAGCTGTATAACTTCTCACTGTTGCTCCTCGGTTGTCTCCAGACCCAATGTTAATATTCCCTTCATATTCTGCAGTAATGCTGGCCATGAGACAAGGCAATTCAGACAGGGCATGGACCTCGGGTTTCCCTTCAAGGATCCGTATGTGATCCTTGGGGCAGTCAGTCTCAGAAGCCATTTGTTCATTGCGCAATGGGAAGTCTACCGGTTCTGTTTCGCTTATGTACCTCTAAGAGGAATTGCTGATAAACTTAGAAAGTTTATTTTATTTTTTATCTTAACATAACACCAGGAAACAAAATACCTAGTGAAAACTAGATAAGGCATAACAACCCTATCTCTGTATCAAATGTGTGATTTAGCTTCTGTGTCACTGAGAATTTATCTAGGAAATTCCTTGCGAGGAACAAAAATATACCGTAAAGATGAACTATGTTGGCTGTTCTTCTCCTGAAAGAGCAATAGCCAGGGACTTCACACTCAGGCAATCTGATACTATTTAGAGAACTGCCTAGATAACACTTCACATATCATCTTTGGAATTGCTACTAATAGAAAACATAGTAATAGATTTCCTACTCATTTTCTGCATCTCATGAAACTGGTAAGGTACGGGAAAGATGAGAAGCAATGCCTTTCTTTATAATATGGCATAATAAATTTTGTTCTGAATAGAAGAGGAAACCAACTTACCTCTAAGCAATAGCAATGTGATGTGGCTGGTAATCTAAGAAGTTACAGAGCCGTCAGAGGATTTTGAAGTTTAAGTGATGAAATGAGTTTATAAAAGAAAGGTCTAGAAAAAAGCACAGTTTAATTCCCTGTCTTATCACTGGGCACTAGGGCGGTGCTCCTAAAACTTGTTTTCCTTTTCTTTGTAGACACACCGCTATTTTCCCTTTGATATCAATGACATAGTACTTCTAAACTCATTCAAAATAATAAAATATGGAACCAGGAGAACTCCTCTTACCTAGCATACAATTACACTGCAGATAATTGTAACTTTCTTCATGTGTTATTAAGTGTATAGAAGAGTGAACAGCAAATTTACAGTTTGTCCAGGAGATGTCTCTCTCTTCCTAAAATATGCCAAAGCCATTTGTACTTCAAGTAATCTATCCTGCATTACAGATGTTGGCTCCCTCAGCCTGCAGTTATGACCTCGCAAGAAAGCAATATGCAGTCTGACCGCTATGTATGCTGTGTTCTGTTGTGAGGTTTGGCTGTCGTTTCCAGTGCAAATGCCTCATTTTTAGGTCAATGTTTTTAAAAACCATGGGAGCTTAACAAACATTTGTACTGCAGCCTTGTTTTTTCTCATGCACTTCAAACTTATGTGTAAGCTATCCTGCTTGATTTCTACAACCAAGTAATTTATTGTGCACTTCTGTCACTGCGACCAAAGAACACACAGTGATATCAATGGATTTTAGGGACAGATACAGCTCATGGGAGCCTGAATATGTGCTATTATTCTCCTAACAACATAAAGAATATAGTGTGAACCGTAAATAATTCAATATTCTCATTGAAACACATCACAAAGGAATTTAATCCAGAGACACGTATTTTGAAATATTTTCAGTTCTACTGCACAGAACATGCAGAATAGCAGATAGTCCTATGACAGTCAATAAATTTTAATTTTGCTAATGACACAGTAAAAGAATTTATGCTTTAAGAAATTACTTTGTTTTTAGCAATACACAGAATAGTCAAAACACTTGCAGCCCTAAGTCCTTTGGATCTACTGTCTTTTAGTCTCATCACTGCAGTGATTTTATCCTGTACTTAATGGTGTCAGTTCAGGTGAACCAAACTTCTTTTGTGAGGAGACAGACAAAGAAATCTCTTTTTTTCCCTGGACAGAGCAAGCCAAAAGCCTGGTTAGCCCAATGATTTTATTAATATGTATTTTTTCATGAGTTTCACTGATCTATTGATGATCTTCACTGGGAATTACGGGAATTATGACATCCATAACAGTATTCCTTTTCTCATGGGAGAAATAATGAAATATGATATGAAATTTTAATCTGGTGAATAGGACCTGGGGCTTTCACATGCTTTAGAGGAAAACTAATTGGATTTATATGAGCATTGACTGACTACTGCCATTGGAGAATGAAGTCCTGGTCCATGCAGTGGTCCTGCATGAATCTGTGTACTTCGGGACTGGCTGCCTGGCCAGCTTTGTGAAGATCAAGAAGGAGGCAGGACAGGAGGATTCCTTAGCAGAGTTACTCTGCTTCTGGAAAGAAACAGACAGCTGAGCATACACATTTCCCCCCAAAATTCCTCAAAAAAAGAAAAGGGGCAGTAAGATGCCCCCAGCAAGAAATGGGGACAAACAAGCAAGGCTGAGCCTTTCTCCAAAAAATCAGGCTATTCACACTCCAGTAGGGATTTAGTTTGGAGGAACTTCGAGGTTTGATTTGAAGTCTCTGGGGGCAGGAGCTGTCCTGTGGCAAGTCTGTCTCTCTTGGCAATACTATTTCTGCTGGCAAGCTGAGTGGCAGTACTGAAGGGTAAGAAAAGAGAAGTTTCACATAGGCTTCCTCCACTCAAGGCATCAAGACCAAATGCTGTTCACTTGTGTCGATCTTCATGACCTGATTCCTCTCAGGGACTGAGAAGTTCATTATTCATCGAGGTATCTGAGTTAAAATTAACTAGAAAAGGAGCTGCTTGTACATTTCAAAGGTTGGCTTTCACAGTCTCTGCAAAATCAGAGGAAAAGATACAATTTTCCCACACTTTTAAGAACCTCTTTTTAGTTCTAACAGCAAAACCCTACTCATTTGTCTTCAAAACAACACCAAGCAGCAAAGGTATTACATGGTAGTTACGGAGACCTGTTGAATATCACATTTGTTGGACACTGTAAATGAGGGCAGTGTCCTACGTGCTGTGGAAATGTTCCTGTTACTCAGCTGGCTGACATGGAAGCTCTTATTCTTGGTGTTTTTGTTTTTGTATTCTGCTTTGCAGCTGCACTCCCCCCAGGAAGAAACGCGGGTGCTTCTGCTGACTCAGTCCTAGCCAGAGTCCCCTGAATGCGCTGGAGCCATCTGATTCTTGGAGAGCCTGGAAGTCATTTCCAGCCTAGTGTGTTTCATTTTGAAGTTTAGTCAAAAGGTGCAGTCAGATGGAGTGTTAGATTGTCCTGGAGAGAACAAAATCTCAAAGTGGAACTTTAAATAAAAAAAAAAAAAGAGAGAGAAAACTAGGAAAGGAGGGGAGGAGGCTAACTTTGTGATGTGCCTAGTAAAGCACAAACTTTATCTCGAATGTCAGAGTGATGTGAGCGGCTGGAAGGACTGGATTAAAGGGTTGAACTTTTGGGTGGAGTTTTGGGGGTCAAAGGAATATTTCTGCAAGCTACTCCACCGGTCAGCAGCCAGCCTGAACACACCTGCCACTGGGAGTGCCTTGAAAACTTTATGTTAGCCTTTCTAAACTGCAATTCTGCTCTTCTGACATCACACTCAAGCCATAATCTTGGAGCTTCTGCCATTAATACGTTAAGCAGCTTCTTTGATTTGATGGCCAGGAGGGCCCACAATGACCAGCGAGGATAGCCGGATCCAGGCCCACTCTGACTGAATTCTCCTTTGAATTCTTGCCTGCCCTTTATAAAAGCCTAGATTTAAAAATTCCCACATGGGGAGGATTCACCAGTAACCTTGTTATGTTGTACCAAGTATTAGTTATCATCTTTGCTGTTAAAATATGTCCAGCCTATTTGATAACTTGGCTGTAAGTAGTTTCCAACCTTCCACAAGTAGATGGTTGCACTTTTGCTTCAGAGCTGAAGAAAGGAATCAACCTGAAAGGTGGCCACATTATCCTACCTCCATGTCAACTTCTCTGCTTGGACATTACCACCTTCATTCAGTCTCATTCACGCAGAAAGCTCCTTAGAGATGGAGATGGCCCAGTACAATGTCACATATAAATACTCCAAACAATTCTGAATCACCTACCAGTTTATTTATCAGGAGCAATATTATTCTACTAACACAGTGCTGCCTCCACCTAAGATACCTGCCCATAAAGTTTCCTATAGATAAGCTGAGCTTACAGCCCGCTGCCCTGCTAGCTGGGTCATCAGGGTGAGCTGGGCAGGAGGCAAAGTGTGAAGGGGTACCTGGGGTGGTGCTCACAGTGGCTGCGCACAAGATGAAGTGCTGAGAGTGAATGCTGCCTTGGAGCATGCCAGGAGGAGCAGTCAGGGGAACATCTGGAAAGCAGTAGGAACTGAGGAGCAATGCGATCTCTTCTAGGACATGGCACACTGGTTACACTGACAGCATTCCGATAACCTCCAAAATGGGCATCTTTTCAGCTCTGCAGAGCCTGCCTGAGTGAATAGTAGTGTTTTTTTTTCTATTTGGTTTTATCTTGTGTAACTGAATTTTTAACTAGTTGTAAATATATCTGTTTACTGAAGCCTGTCTTCTAAAAGAATAATTTATCTGTATTAAACTTCCTCCAGTGCTTAGCCAATGGGTCTAATTTGGCTGCATATATTTGCAGACACTCTCAATGTTTATTTTACAGAGCTATATGTTTTGAGATCCTATTTTACTGTCTAATAGCACTGGATCTTATCCATCTCTCTCGTCATCTCATTTTTTCCCCAAGAAAGTCACTGTACGATTTCCAAATTCCTAATTTCATCCTGATGTAGTCATTGCAAGGCTTCTGCTTGGGGAACAATGGCAGAGTGAGTAAAGTTTCAGTACATCTCCTGAATGTTTGTATTAGTGACTTCTGTAGTTTTTCCTCACGTTTATACCAGCAACGATTACAAGCTTTTGCATACTTCTTATGCTGTGTAAAGACCTAGACGCGTGATCAAGTTACCATGGTCTAAACAAGTTACTGCAGGTCACCTGAGAAGTAGTAATTACCTGTGTATGTAGCACAAACTACTATGAAATTATGATGTGACTTAGGTAATTCTCTTTCCTTAAATGCAATCTTTAATCAAATTAGTTTGTATCTGACAAGCTTGAACATGCATATCTAAGTGGTGTTCACTGGTGCCTAGTAACTTCTAAATCACTGCAAATGGGCAGCATATCTGAGCTTCATCATTGTGTAAAATGTAAAATTAACTCAATTTCTGTACTGAACCCAAAAAAGTGGTCCTTCAGCTACCACTGAAGTAGCTGGCTGCAGTCTTTTAGAATGACATGAAGGTGCTATTAGAAAGCAGGTATTGCCAGGTTTGCTGTAGCTGTTTCATATGCTGTTTTGCAGCCTGCTGTGCAGGTACCATGTTCTGGATGCTCTGATGAAGATGGTGCTGCCTGCAGCGGTGGGGTTTTCTATTTCCTATTTGCCTTAACCTCGTGGGAGCAGTGGAAACCCTTCAGGGGAAGGGGCGATCTTTTGGGCCAAATGGACTGTGAGGAGGAAATTTTCCTAGGGACACAGAGAGGATTGTGTGACTCTTATTCAAGCTAAAAGAGCACTGAAAAATGCTGGAGTACAGATCAAGGATGAGGAAAGGACCCACCACGCAGGGACACGCTGGGCAAGAGAGATTGGCTTTCACATTCTTTATTTAATATCTTATCTAGAACTTCTGAGTCTTCCCAATTTAAACTTTCCTTTTACTAATAAAACCTCATATTAGAGGCTGGGAATATTTGAGTCTTCGGTAAGTTCATCTCATACCCTTTTCTTCAGCAACATATATTAATAGTGTGGATACCCCTCTGTGCTCTTTCTCTAACTTAAAGGCCACTGAGTTGCAAACAAAAGGGACTTTTGGCACATGACTTTGACCTATATTTGATAAGAAGGTAAGAGTTGGTGGAGTGGCTGATGAGCTCCTGAAAGTTTAGAGTCTGTCTCCCGAGCGCTGTTCATTTTGCACTTTCCACGCAGAGAAGGAAGTGTGATAGCTGAGAAACACACTTCAGGGATACACACTCAGGCAAGTCTGACTGAGGACACTTTCCAGGCCAATGCTTCTGAGCCTTCACTTGCAATAAATAGTGATGAAGCATGAAGGTGTGGGAAGCACCTTTAAGGAGGAGACACATGCCCCTGGGCTGGAGAAATAGGAAGATGATGACCGTGCAGGGGCATCTGGCCACCAGGGCCTGAGTGATGCTCTGAATTGCACTAAGCAGGGTTGTCTGTGCTTCAAACTCATTACTGTGCTGTCATCCTCTGTTACGGTGGCCACAATGATGGTGACAACACTCTGGCCTGGAAGTGACTATCAGTGACAACAAGACATTGTGTCCTGGTGCACAAAACGAAAGAGGACCTCCTTTCTCTTCTGCCACCTCTATATCCATAAGAAAATCTAACTCTAGTAAATAGTCATATGATTTCTGGTTGGATACCAGTAACGGGGTGAAGGTAGAGCCTCCATCAGCTCCCTTACCTGCTGTGTGCCACTGTTTACCTTGCTGATTTATTATTAGTAGATGTATAATTTTCCCCATACTTACTGGTGTCTTTTCCATCAGGTCATTCCTTATTTGAGTATACCAGTTTGATGCCACTGTCAGCTGGCTGACATAAACAGTTACACCAGTATGAAACTGTTGTAAAGCCACAGAGAGTCACATTGTATGCCTTATGTGTAGAAAAAAAAATTCCCTTTTCCTTGTTTCTCTAGTAATACAAAATTGCTATTTCTTCAGAGCAATAGCTAGTTTCTGTGATCAGCTGTAAACAATTACTAAGCTGCCTGCCCGGATGATTTATAGCTTAGTTATAAAAGGGTGTACTTTCTCCCAGGCTGCTTGCTAAGCCCAGAGGAAGACCCTGAGTTGATGGTGATGATGCTGTTTTATCACCTGCTGTGAACCAATTCTAGGAACCAGTCAGATTTTTCTGAGGAAATTGCTTTCCAATGTGAAATCAATAAAGTCAATATTCTTTTCTTTTTTTTCCCCTCTGTGTGTGGGAATAGACCAATATGAAGAAGTGATTTTTGGGGAAAAGGTGCTTATCTTCAGGATGAAATTTCTGGTCCAAACCAGAGATGACAGTAACGTAAGGACAATAGAACAGAGCATGGTCCGGTGAAGATGGCACCCATGGGGAAAATATGAGAATCCGAACAGAGTTCATGTTTTGAATCTGCTGCTAATTTAAATCCAGTGTGAATTCCTTTGTAACCTGCTATTTGGGCAGATATTTACTTTTTCATTAAACACTGTGAAAGATCCTGGTTTTATCACATTGCAGAATGCATCATTTTTTAATTAAAAATTTGACTGGTTCTTCAAGGTAGGAAAATTGCTTCCTACAGAGATGCAATAAGAAAAATCAGGTGACTATTTTCTCAGATTTTATTTTGGCTTAGTACTTCTTATCTTTTAAGGGTTAAAAAATTCAATGGTGAACAAATTGTGGCATGTTGGTAGTTATTCTAAAGCTTTTTTTTTTTAAGCTACATGTATCAAGCACCCTGGAGTTTTTGTTTGTTTGCGATAGTTGTTTTGTGTGATCATCTGTTATTAATTACAGTATTGTTGGTCAACTGGCTGTTCCAGTGATTAGTGGTATTGTTATAAAAGTATGTACACTCCCTTAGTACGTGGGTGGTGGTGGCAGTTGTGTTGATATCGTTCCTGTCTTTTTCATGGGACAGAGCTTTAGGTCTTGTTTGGTTGCTTCATTTCTACCAGATCCCAGTTCTTTTTACTTTCCTTTTTGGAATGTTTGCAGCTTTACACTACAGGAATGGATCTTCTGAAGGTATATGGATTTTCACCTCCTATAATAGATGCACAGTGCTCAGGAAGATGATATACATGTGCTCTCTAGAGATATCAGAAAAATGTTATGTAGCGTCTTATTAATTGAGAGTTTTCTTTTTGTGTGACTACCCTCTAAAATATAAAATAAAAGAATGGATTTTAAATTAGACAGTGGCTTCTAAGAGAAAAATTATTATGTCAGATGTTAAATAAAGGTTATGTGAACCTCATTTCAGAAGGAATTCAGCCATCAATGTGGTATTTCTGTGCTACTTATGAGCAACCTGTGCTTTTTTTTTTCTTTCTTTTTTTTTTTTTTTAATGACACTAGCATTTAAAAGGTTGATGACTTCTTATGTTGGACAGCATAACACAAAACTGGAACCACTGAGCTACCGATGAGAGCTGCCATGACAATAGACATAGAGCTATTAACTGTGAAACTACTGCTGTAGTTAACAAGTGTGACGGCAAAACGATATTTCAGGGAAAGCTTTATGTTCTGCAGACTCGGAGGGCTAGTGAGAAGCACAGATTTTTGGATAGGGAGCCTTTAATACTGCTGCAGAGATGAGTGCTTTGAACCTAATCCTCCCATGCAAAGACAACTTCACGAAAGAATTCTTACCCTGTTGCTTTACAAGAAAATTCCACAGGCAAACTGGCTCTTACTGCATTAGTTTAGCTAAAATACTGCTATGGGCAGCCATGTCCTATACAATAGAGTCAATGATGAATTGCATCGCATCTAACCTGAATAACAATCCATAGTGATCCTAATGTTTACAACAAATGCCTTTGGTATGTTCCGGCTAAAGCTGCCAAAGAAAATTCAGGATTACTCATTAATTTTTAAACTTGATGCATTATGCTTTGTCTAATACAATAATACAGTGATGTAAACCAGCATAATGTTAATTGGACTGTGGCCAAGAAATTGTGTATCGGGCTTTTCATTGAATTGTTGTGATGGAACTGGGTGAAACTTGCTTAATAGTACTGGACCTTCTCATTCAGGATGAACACAGAAAGTAGATAAACACCTTCATCAAATACCAGTAAAAGCAATAATCATGTTTGTCCAAACTCAGACCAGATACAGAACTAGAGCTAAAAGTTCAGTTGCACACTATGTATGTCTTTCTATGGTTATCTTTGTGAATTTAGGGACAGGGAGTTGATTAGGTGGCACGCTTTGTGTACATAAAATATTGTAGAAGAAGTAAGAGTAGAAATTCCTAAGGATGTAGCAAAAGAAAGATATCTGATACTTTTTGCCATGTTGCAGAGATGTCTTGTTGTCCTGGTTTTGGCTAGGATAGAGTTAATTTTCTTCCTAGTAGCTGGTATAGTGCTGTGTTCTGGGTTTAGTATGAGAATAATGTTGATAACACACTGATGTTTTAGTTGTTGATAAGTAGTGTTTATACAAGTCAAGGACTTTTCAGCTTCGCATGCTCTGCCAGGTGCACAAGGAGCTGGGAGGGAACATGGCAAGGCCAGTTGTCCCAAACTGTCCAAACGGATATTCCATACCATATGACGTCATGCCCAGTATATAAACTGGGGAGAGTTGGCCAGGAGGCAGGTATCGCTGCTCGGGGATGGGATGGGCATCGGTCAGCATGTGGTAAGCAATTGCATTGTGCATCACTTGTTTTGTATATTCTTTTATCATTATTGTTATTGTTGTTGTTGTTGTTGTTGTTGTTGTTGTTGTTGTTGTTGTTATTATTATTATTATTATTATTATTATTATTATTATTTTCTCTTCCTCTGCTGTCCTATTGAACTGTCTTTATCTCAACCCATGGGTTTTACTTTTTTTTTCCAATTCTCTCCCCTATCCCACCAGGGTGGAGGGAGGGTGAGCAAGTGGCTGTGTGATGCTTAGTTGCTGACTGGGGTTAAACCACAACACTTGTAGAGCTTGACTGTACAAAGTAGAAGGCCAGGGAAAGCAGTCCTTCCTGTGAATCACTGGAGCTGTCAGGATGAGAGTGGGCACAGCCAAAATGACTGTAAGTTGTTACACAGGCACTCATGGACGAAGCATTTGCTAAACTAATTTATTGGCATATTTGCACAGGGTAACACTCACCTGAAAAATCAAATCTGTTGAACAGGATGGCCAGTCACTGCCTAGAAGGTGACGGGAGTCTCTGCTGTGAGGGTCCTTGCAATGGCATCTTCAGCTGGACAGAGTGAGATTTCCTGAACCACTCCTCTGCTCAGTTCATGTGATCCTCCTGGGCTGTGATCCTACGTGACCACTCCATTACAGGCATGAGCCAGCGCTATAGATTGTAGTAAAGTAGTTACAAATTCTGACTTGGCTATGTACAAAAGACTGCCCTACATGACCCTTTCTGCACCTACAGGAATGGTTTCTATTGACTATTTACAAATACACTTTGGTTAATTCTACAGCAGGAGCTGCCTGCAGGAGTCCCTGGCCTGGCCAGATTCTTCATCCTAGATGCTAACACGTTGAAGCACACAAGTAGTGCCTGTCAAATGGTCTAGGCACAGCAGGAACTGTCTGATGAAATCTCTGAGACTGCCCAAAATTCCCACCTGGACACCTCCTGCAGGAATTAGGCAAAGGCTTTGCTATGAGGCTGCTGAGAGCTCAGACAATCAGCTTGTCTCGGTTCAGTCCCTTGTGCCACCTCCACAGAGACTAGCTGGGAGCTTTGGGACCACCCCGGGGAACTAATGCCTAAGTGTGCAGGGTGTGGACCCAGGCACAGCCCTGATACCAGCTACACCACAGCTGGAACTACAGGACAAACTTGAATTTCATCCTTATTTCATAAATTAAATTTGATAGTTCTTGCCACAAAGTGTGAAACAAAAAATGATAAACCTGATTTGATAGGGCTAATGATCTACTTCTGCAGATGTGAAAGGTGGACCATATATATTGTCTGGATTCAAAATAGCGAATGATGTTACTTCCTTTTGGCAGCTGTCTGGCCATTTAAAAAAATGCATCCTGTGCTGAATGTGCACAGAATAATATGGTTCTTCATTGACGTGCACTGAAAATAAGAACTACTCCACCAAGTAAAGTGCTTTGTGCTTACAGTCCTGGTTCTTGGTTGCACTAAGGCTCTTTTGTGTGAGTCTAGAAGTATATTAAGCACTTGAAGGAAGTGCTCATTTTGCTGAAGATCTCCTTAGGTCAGCATGAAGAGCTGTGAGTTCAAGGGAGACTCGGTCACTAGAAGAAACCCAAGCTAGCTCAGTGTCATCAGGGTTCTTGTTTTCCCTTGCTCATAGATCAGGACATGTTCCTGTTCTGGGCAGGAGAAGACAGCTCCCCAGTGTCCTCACTTATGTGTGCTCTGTCGAAAGCAGGAAAAGTAAATGGAACAGCTGGTACATTAAATTCATGCCTTCTAAATCACTTCACTGTGGTGATAACAGCACTATCAATATCCTCTTTCACTTGTCTGCTACATAGTCTTTTTTGTTTGAGTATTCACAGGTCCTTTTATGTCACAAGATTTCTCCAGCTGAAAGCACCACTGTCCATGTATTTTGAGTGAAAAGAGACATTTCTATTTTTATTTTAAGATTATGCTTCCGCTGTTGACATGGAATATGTGTGGTAATGGAAGTGTTAAAGGGGACATTTGCATCTCTGAAGTGATTCTGGATAGAGGAAGAAATTGTTATCACATGGCAAAGGTTTGTGCCTTACCCTTAGTTCAGGTCATGCAGAACTTGGATAACATTTTGGGTACAGTGTTGGTTTTTTTTTAGCTTTGGGCCATTTATATCCGTCTAGACTATTGCTGCAAAAAGCATTTTCCTAAACCATAGCTTCGACCTCTCTTTCTGTCTTCTCTGCTGCTACCCCTCTGTCACATCAAATGCAATTTTGTCTTTGTTCTCAGAGTTTTTCTTGGCCTAATCTCCCCCACCTATCTGTATTCCAGTACTGAGAAGGTGCCTTCTGTCTCTGATCAACCCAGTTTGACTCATGTCATAGCACTGTTGCTTCACAGTCACTGGTCTATCTATCTCCATCTAATCCCATGTCTCCTATTTAGCTCGTTAGAAGCTCTCTAGGGAGAAGCTCTTGTTTTCTGTGTTGGCAGCTAATGCAGTTATACCCTGGGATCCCATTGGGGATCCTAGGCTCTTTGCAAATATAAATTAATAAAATATGAATTAGTAAAAACAGTGCCCTGCAGAGGGATGGGAAAGTGAGAGGAACAAAAGTAATAGCCTGGGGGTCTCTGCATTAGCCAGTAGTGGTGCCTAGCAGGAGCTGATAAGCAGAGAAATGGTGCTGAGGACCTGCTGTATGAGGTCTGTACGTTGTGCTGGGGGGTTGTTTCCAGCTAGCTGTAGCCTGGTCCCACAGGCTGGAAGCTCATTAACAGCTGGAGCACACCTTCTGGTTTTGTTTAATCTAAGGGGTGTGTGCTCTCTGAGACTGCTCTGTGATGTGAAACAAGTGGTGGTGTTGGGGGGTATTGGGATGTTAACTTCCAAAGTGTCTTCCTGAGCCAAACTAAAGTGCTAATGTAGGCACACCCTCATTGTCTGCGTATCTTCAGTACAATTTGTCATTATGACATCAAACTAGCAAAATGCGGAAATATTACTCCAAGGTAATATTTTTTTTTCTGATTGAGATCTGGATTATAAATTTATGTTCATCAGCCTAGAGTGACTTGTCAGAAGAGACAAATGATTTCCTTCTATATATGTGTTTGCACTGACAGGTGTAGCTTTATAGAACCCAGTGGATAGAGCATTATGGAAAAACCTATAGAATAACACTGGAGCCAGAGGTTTAGTTTAAACCTACAATAGAAGACACTAAAGTGTGCCAACCAAGAGCACCCTGAATGTAACAGATTTCATAGGTCTGCCTAGTCTTCTTGAATCATAGGGTATTTTGTAGCAATCTGTCACTACAATATCTTATTCTTTTAAAATTTCACCATACTTTTCACCAAGGTAAATTCTGCCACTTACATAGCCAGCGGTGAGTGGTGATGAAACTGGAGAGAAGGCAAAAAAAGAGATATCTATGTAGGTGTCATCAAGAACTGTTACATATTTCTTATTTCATTATTTGACTTGTGCTGACATATGGATTAATAGTTATCCACACTGCCATTTATTTTTGACTATGACATGGTAAGTAAAGCAAAATGCAACACTTGCCTTGGTACTACCAGACTTGCAGCTTGATATGGAAGGATGAAATAAGATACACAAGCATTACTTTCCAATGCCTATAAGACTGCAGTGAGCTGCAGATTTAATTTGGTACCTGTATGGATTTAAACTTGGTTTAAAGCGAAAACTTCTAAAATCCTTTATTTTTCAGTATATTGCTCTCATTCCTTTCGGTTTTTTTTCTTTTTTTTTTCAGAAGTGATTTGATTTCTTTGTTCTGCTAAGTTTAATAAAATCTACAAAGTAACTTAAGCCTTAAATATGTGCTTTGTATGTTTCTTCTGCTAGTTAAAACATCGATTTCCATTTCTTACAAATACTAATTGCACAGAAGGTTGTGGGGTTACACATGTGCGTGTGTGTGTGTGTATGTAATATCTTGCTTCCTCTTTTCAAAGCATTGTCCAAACACCAGCTAATTGATTTGACATGCTAAAAGAGAAACCCAGTGCAACCAAGTCATTTTGGTATGAAAGACATTTCCAGTCATCTCCGTTTAATAATTGCAACCACAACTTCAAAGATGATACAGATGCAAATTGAAATGTGTGATCTTGTTCTATCTGGATTTGATTTCTTTCCCCTTTTGCTCTGAAATACTCATCCTCCCCTTCCTGCTGGGATCAATGATGGCTGGGACTGCCACGTACAATGAAGCTATACAAGTCCAGAGCGATTGAATTTTACTCCAGGGATATAACTCCAATTCCCTCTTCCTCTCTTTCAATGGGGCTGGCCCTAATTTTATGCATATTCTGTGAGTTATATCCAAAATGCAGGACGGAATAAAATCTCCTAGGGGGATGATGGGGAATCATGATCCTTATCTTCTAATAGGCCCCATTCAGAGATCATCCTTCTCTTATCTCTTTCCAAATTCTATGCTTCCATATGGGAGTACAATAAATTGTTGTTGACTAGTGAATACCCCCACAACTCTTGCAGAGGATAAATCATACTACACATCTTGAAATTCCTAAGCATATTCCACCAGTGAAAGACAGTGAGCATCAAGTCTGTACAGATGGAAGTTTTTTAATACCTTAGCTAGTCCAAACATTCTGCTGACTATGTGAAGTCCACCAGGAACTTTGAAATTGCTGCTGATTTTACATGAAAGACTCTCAGATGCTATTGAAAAAACAGAAGACCCTTGTGACCCTGTCTCCTCATAGCTGTATATAATAGTACGTGTCATGCTAGAAAGTTTCAGCAATATTTTCTCCTGTGCTTGTGGAACACAATGTCATGGCAGCTAACCATCATCTGCACAGAAGATGATGACTCTGGAGCAGCTGTAAGCATCATTTTGTCTATTTGCCTCACCCATTTGCTGTCCATGTGGCTGACTCAGGAGCCGGCAGCAGACTGCTCCGAGTATGACCATGCATGGCAGTATGTGACACCACAGCTCTACCTCAGTGCATGACACCAGGGTAGAAGGTACTTGTTAGCACATGGATGCTGCAGGAGGGATAAGAGCACAGTATAGGGGAGAGAGGCAGAGTCTAGTCTTTGAGTGGACTTCAAGCATAACAAATAGGTGAGATGTAACCAAAATATGCAAGAAAAGAATTTGTAAAAGTGTTCACAGTTTCTGATGTTCCTCCAGAGCTCACAGAATCAGAGAACATAAGCTTCCTAGGAGGAGATTTTCTGGTACTTCTTTCTTCCAGTTAGATCAAATTTGGAATTTGGGGTTTTCAGGCCTGGAATTGCCTGTTGCAGGTTATTTCTGAATGAAAAGGGCAATCGCTTCTGTGGTCCTTTGAGAGGCAAGAGAAGGAATATGGAAAAGCATTTCCTTTCCATGCTTGTAGTGTTATAATTTAGTCTGTATTTAAATCCGAAAGGCTAACAACCAGCTTTACAGTGCTGCTCCCTGGCTAGCTGGAAAGTACACCGCAGGGATACTTCACACTGTTTGCTGTTAGTTGTGTCTCTTTTTGTTTTACCCTTCCTGAGGTAAAGATTACATTGGAAGGGATTTGCTTTTGTTGTTTCAGCAAGCAGAGCCAACTGGCAGCCAGTTTGTTGTTTATATCGCAGTTGTTTCTTCTCCAGGGCACAGATTTTAGCATTGCGCAAAATCGTATTGTTATGTCCAGATCAGGAAAAATACTTTTGTCTCCACTGCAGATATAAAAGTGACAGCCTGTGGGAGCAGAGATCTGTCTCAGGTATGTGTTGCTGTAGGAAACACCTGGATGCTGTAGACACAGTTTAATGTTGCTGATGGTTTAAAAATGGGAAAAAATATGCAGAGAGGAGAGTGATACAAGCAGTATTTTGCAGCCTTGCTGATGATGTTCCAAAGGAAATGTACAAAATAAAAACTGAAAAAGAAAACCCCAAGAAAAATATTCTAAGCAACCTCACTCTCTCTATGATAAAACTAATTTGTGAGACTGACAGCCAATATTTCAACTTTTTTACTCCATGAATGGCTCCATAGAATAGGACTTAAGAATACCTGCAGCACAGTGCATCTTCCAAGATTTATTCTGCAACCATGGAGCAGCTCCTGAGAAATGTCCCTTCCTGCATGGATAAACTTACTGTAAAGCAAAAAAGTGTGGTGTGATGGTATTGATTATGGTCTAGAACATGGCCTTTGAACCACACTACCAAAAAGTACCAAAGTAACGAGGAAGCAGTTTATGGGGAACCTTAATAAGTGCAAAGATGTTAAAGTTGAGATGATATTCTAAGAAAAGGCAGCATAGAGAGGGGAATATATCTTAATGTGGCTGTGGTTGTCTGTGATGCTGATCAGCACTCTGAAATATTCCATTTTAGTTATATTTTTTAAGAGTTTCTGGCTTCAGGCACAAGTGTTCACAGTAATTAATCTTTCTAATAAGAAAATAATCAAGAATTTAAGCTGATTTGAAGCAATAGAATGAAATCTTTCAGCCTGGTGATCAGTGGGGCCAGAACGCAGTGGCTGTAAATTGGCACAGGTCCATGAGGCCTCACCCAGCTTTGCTGCAGTGTGACAACGAGCTGAATGATGCTTTCAGTTTGTTAACTGACTGGCGTAGATTGTGTATCCATCCAGGGAACATGATGTGCAGAAGTTGCAGCTTGGCTTTGGATGAATACCAGTGCTCTATGAATCACTGCTGAATCCCATGTACTCATGAGCCAAGTGGGCCTGGGAAAAGCCAGGTCAGTTTTGCTTAGTCCAGGTTTCCAAGGTGTTTTTGGAATGTGGAAGTTTCTGCCCTTTTTGGACTCCACAACCCTACAGCCAGTGCTAAGTTGGGTATCTCCCTGTTCTTGATCAGCACTTTCAGCAGTTGTGTGCCGAATATATAAGGCAGACACTACTATCAGAAGATTTTCTCAAACACGTTCACTTTTATTAATAATTAAAGAAAAAGTGGTAGAGAAGTTACAGACCCCTTTCCTAGACTCCCCACTCCCCGCTCCAATTCTGACCTCATTCTTCCTGTGAGTCTTTCCTTGGAGAGTGTCCTAGGCTTGGCGGGTTCGCTTCTCATTTTTTCTTCCTCCAGGTTGGTCTTCTGGCATGTGGTCTGGATGCTCTCTTTTGTCAGTCGGATTTCCTTCTTGAATTTAACTCTCGTTTGCTGATATTTTTGCCAAACTTTTACACAGCTGAATTTCAGCCATCAGATGGACCCATCCCAACAAATCACTGTCCTCAGAACTGGCCTGGTTTCTGAGTTATTCAAAGTGGCCTTGACAGGACTCATGTTGATAATCCACTATTAGGTGTCCCCCTCTCTTCTGTTCCCCCATGGTGGAATAGAAAAGATTGTTATTACTGAGGTCAAGCAATTGCCACACAAAATGGGGTTCACAATGCAAGCAGGCATTTACAGTTTTTGTGCAGAGATGCTGCACTCCACCGCATGCTCTTTTTAATGGCAAATGAGTAACAGATATGTATGTATTCATGTGCAGAAAAGCAGAGCCTCATTCTTTTAAACTTAGACACCTTTTCAAATCATATGAGCTTAAGCGTAGAGAGTATTGAAGTGAAACAGCTAACTTATAGTCCCTAGCATAGTACAGAGTTGTCGCCACTGAATGAGGTTTTTCACAACACAAAAAAAGACTTTCTTTCCAGGAAAATGTAAAAGGGTATGCCTAAACGATGTCCCCTTATAGAAAAATTTTATCACTTCAAGCAAAATATACTAGTTCAGATTTATCCATACATATGAAGAATTGAAACAAACTTGTTCTTAAAAATAAATGAAAAAAGGACACTTTGGAATATGATGCGTTAGCTGTTACCTTATTAATTTATGATGTGATCTTGCTCTCTCTTTTAACTGAGTAGCAAACCTCTTACAGACACTGGTGATTGTAACATAGTACTTTAGCTGGTAATGAACAAAATGTAATCTTACAGTATTCCACACTTCACTCAGGAATAGAAAAGCTCTAGTGTAATATTCATTCCATCACCTTCCATAATAGGTAAAGATGTGTTTTGGCACAAGGTGCCTCTAGTCACTAAATACCTGGCCCTGAGCCCAGACAAGTAAAATTTCTGGCCAAACGTGTTATGCACTGTTGTCTGTGGCTCAATAATGAGGATAATTGTTTGAAACTGCTTCTGCCTGTGCTCAAGCAGCTTAGAGCTACAAGTCAAAACTTAATCATATCTAGGGACCCAAACCACTGGGCCACTGGCAGTATCATTGAAAATACTCCCATTTGCCTCACTAGGCTTTGGATCTTGCCTTGGGTTACCATGGTGGAGTCTCACAGCGTATCTTCTCGTGTGAGTAATGGGACAGTATGCCAGGGGTTGATACTGAGGCACATGGTTGTTCAATATCATCAGCAACCTGGACAGCGAGGGCACCCTCAGCAAACCTGTGATGGCACTCAACTAAGAGGAGTGACTGACATGACCCCTCAGTCCAGCAACCTCAGTAAAGTTGGCTGCACCAGCAAAGCCCCCATGAGGATCTGTAAAAAAAATTGTACATCTAGAGGAATAACCCCCTGCTTTGCTGTAGTTTGGGAAGTGACTGGCTCAATAACAGATCACGGTGGTGGATGCCAGGTTGAACATGAGCCACTGCTGCACTCTCATTGCAAACAGAGCAAACTTCATACTGAGATACATTATGAGGATCTCGGTCAGTGGATCAAGGGAAGATACTGTCCTCTTCTACTGGGAGGGTAGTGCAGAAGTGGAACAGGTTTTCCAGGGAGGTTATGAAGTCTGTCCTAGGGGGTTTTCAATGCTGTGTTAGGCAAAGCTACAGCTGATCTCATCTACTTGGTGATACTCGTGCTGTGGGTGGAAGGTCAGACCACAGACTTCAGAGGTCTTTTCCAATCAATGCTTCTATGATTCTGTGATTTTAACTATCATACCTATAATTATGTATCACAAAGCACTGGATAATAAGACAAAACTAAAAACATATTAAAAAAAGAAACAATCAGACCAAATACACAGCAGTACAGAGCTAAATAAAACTAACACTGGAAATTCATTCATACTGCAAACAAACCTGCCCTCTGGCTGCTGATGGGAAATCTTGAGAAATACAGACAAAAGGAGATAAAACACAAGGCAGAGGGAGATAAAGTTACATGAAACAAGAGGAAGGATTCCAATAAGTCAAAGTTAATTAAGAACATCAATATCATCGCAGCGAACATTTTTTCTCATGAAGGTCCCCATACTAGCTTGAACAGCATCTCTGGAAGTGAAAGGTAGAATACCTCCATTAATTTTCATGCCTTTGTGTATAAAATCCAGTGTGTTTGTTTGGCCTTCAATACATTGGTCTTCACATAAATGTGCATAATGGAGTGCAAGACTTACTCCCTTTGAGGCCTAATCTCTCAACCTCACCTCTGTCTGAAGTAGGCAGGAAACTGCACTGATGGCAAAGACGCCTGTAATGTAATATGTGGTAAGATAATGGAGACAGAAAGCAAAGGTTTCTTTCTGGACCCAGCCTGGTATGGCAATCTTCATGCACTTTAAGTCACTTAGGTGAACATGAGCACCTTTGTCCTGGCACACCGTAGAATCATAGAATCATAGAATAGCTTGGGTTGGAAGAGACCTTTAAAGGCCATCTAGTCCAACCCCTCTGCAATGAGCAGGGACAACTTAACTAGATCAGATTGCTCAGAACCCCGACAAACCTCACCTTGAATGTTTCCAAGGATGGGGCATCTACCACTTCTCCGGGCAACTTGGTCCAGTGTATCATTACCCTCACAGTAAAGAATTTCTTCTTTATGTCCAATTTAAACCTACCCTCTTTCAGTTTAAAACTATTGCCTCTTATCCAGTCATTACAGGCCCTGGTAAAAAGTCTCTCTCTGTCTTTCTTATACAACCCCTTTATATATTGAAGGTTCGCAATAAGGTCTATCCAGAGCCTTCTCTTCTCCGGGCTGAACAACACCAGCTCCCTCAGCCTTTCCTCATAGCAGAGGTGCTCCAACAGGCCAATTTTTGTGGCCCTCCTCTGGACCGCTCCAACAGGTCCATGTCTTTCCTGTGCTGAGGACCCCAGAGCTGGACACAGCACTCCAGGGGGGGTCTCACCAGAGAGGAGTAGAGGGTCAGAATTACCTCCCTCAATCTGCTGGCCCAGGATACAGTTGGCCTTCTGGGCTGCAAGTACACATTGCCGTCTTGCGTCCAGCTTTTCATCCACCAGTACCCCTAAGTCCTTCTCTGCAGGGCTGCTCTCAATCCTTTCATCCCCCAGCCTGTGTTGATACCGGGGATTGCCCCAGCCCAGGTGCAGGACCTTGCACTTGGCCTTGTTGAACCTCATGAGGTTCACATGGGCCACTTCTTAAGCTTGTCCAGGTCCCTCTGGATGGCATCCCATCCCTCAGGCATGTTGACTGCACCACTCAGCTTGGTGTTGTCTGCAAACTTGCTGAGGGTGCACTTGATCCCACTGTCTATGTCATTGATGAAGATATTAAACAGTACTGGTCCCAGTATGGACCCCTGAGGGATACCACTTGTCACGGATCTCCATCTGAACATTGAGCCGTTGACCACTACCCTCTGGCTGTGACCACCCAAACACTTCCTCATCCACTGAACAGTCCACCCATCAAATCCGTATCTCTCAACAACATCTCAACAAATCTGTGTCTCTCAACCAACATTTAAGGGACGGTGTGCTAACGAGGTCCTTCGGTCTGTCATCTCAGTGGAGGTAGGGGATGGAGAGCCATGCAGCAGTAAAGATGCAAGGGCTATGGATGTGTTTGTTAGAAATCATGGAAGTGCCTGAGAATGGTCACGTAGGAACTAGGGCTTCTCCCACCAAAAAGGTGGCGGGAGAAATAGCCCAACTGAACTGCATCTACGCCAATGCACACAGCGTGCGCAACAAGCAGGAGGAGCTGGAAGCCGTTGTGCAGCAGGAAAGCTATGATAGAGTTGTCATCACGGAAACATGGTGGGATGACTTGCACAACTGGGGTGCTGCAATGGATGGCTATAAACTCTTCAGAAGGGATAGGCAAGGAAGGAGAAGGGGTGGGGTAGCCCTGTATGTCAAGGAGTGTTTTGAATGTCTAGAGCTTAACGATGGTGACGATAGCGTTGAGTGGTTATGAGTAAGCATCAAGGGGAACACCAACAAGGCAGGTATCATGGTGGGAGTCTCTTATAGACCACCCAACCAGGATGAAGAGGCAGATGAAATATCCTATAAGCAGCTGGGAGAAGTCTCACAATCGCTACCCCTTGTTCTCGTGGGGGACTTCAGCTTACCAGATGTCTGCTGGAAATACAATACAGCGGAGAGGAAACAGTCTAGGAGATTCCTGGGGTGTGTGGGCGATAACTGCCTGACACAGCTGGTGAGGCAGCCAACGAGGGAAGGCGCCCTGCTGGACCGAACAGAGAAGGACTTGTGGGTGATGTGACAGTTGGAGGCTGCCTGGGCATAGTGATCATGAAATGATGGAGTTTTCAATTCTTGGAGAAGTAAGGAGGGGAGTCAGCAGAACTGCTACCTTGGACTTCCAGAGGGCAGACTTTGGCCTGTTTAGGGACCTGGTTGACAGAGTCCCTTGGGAGGCAGTCCTGAAGGGCAAAGGAGTCCAGGAAGGCTGGACATTCTTCAAGAAGGAAATCTTAAAGGCGCAGGAGCAGGCTGTCCCCACGTGCCAAAAGATGAGCTGGCAGGGGAGAAGACTGGCGTGGCTGAACAGAGAGCTTTGGCTGGAACCCAGGAAAAAAAGGAGAGTTTATGACCTTTGGAAGAAGGGGCAGGCAACTCAGGAGGACTACAGGGATGTCATAAGGTTATGCAGGGAGAAAATCAGAAGGGCCAAAGCCCAACTAGAACTTGAACTGGCTACTGCTGTAAAAGACAACAAAAAATGTTTCTACAAATACATTAGCAACAAAAAGAGAGCTAAGGAGTATCTCCATCCTTTATTGGATGTGGGGGGCAAGCATAGTGATAAAGGATGAGGAAAAGACTGAGGTACTTAATGCCTTCTTTACCTCAGTCTTTAATAGTCGGACCAGATGTTCTCGGCGTACCCAGGCCCCTGAGACTGAAGACAGGGACAGGGAGCAGAATGAAGCCCCCATAATCCAAGGGGAAATGGTTAGTGACCTGCTACATGACTTAGACACACATAAGTCTATGGGGCCGGATGGGATCCAGCCAAGGTACGGAGGGAGCTGGTGGAGGTGCTCACCAAGACCCTTTCCATCATCTATCAGCAGTCCTGGCTGACCCGGGAGGTCCCAGTGGACTGGAAGTTAACAAATGTGATGCCCATCTACAAGAACGGCCGGAAGGAGGATCTGGGAAACTACAGGCCTGTCAGCCTGACCTCGGTGCTGTGGAAGATTATGGAGCAGATCACACTGAGTGCCATCACGCAGCACATATAGGACAACCAGGGGATCAGGCCCAGTCAGCATGGGTTTATTGAAGGCCGGTCCTGCTTGACTAACCTGGTCTCCTTCTACGACAAGGTGACCTGCTTAGTCGATGAGGGAAAGGCTGTGGATGTTGTCTACCTAGATTTTAATAAGGCCTTTGACACGGTTTCCCACAGCATTCTCCTGGAGAAACTGGCTGCTCATGGCTTGGATGAGTATACTCTTTGCTGGGTAAAAAACTGGCTGGATGGCCAGGTCCAAAGAGTTATGGTGAATGGAGTTAAATCCAGTTGATGGCCGGTCACTAGTGGTGTTCCTCAGAGCTCAGTATTGGGGCCAGTCCTGTTTAATATCTTTGTCAATGATCAGGATGAGGGGATTGAGTGCACCCTCAGTAAGTTTGCAGACGACACCAAGTTGGGCGGGAGTGTTGATCTGCTGGAGGGTAGGAAGGCCCTACAGAGGGACCTGGACAGGCTGGATCAATGGGCTGAGGCCAACTGCATGAAGTTCAACAAGGCTAAGTGCTGAGTCCTGCACTTGAGTCACAACAACCCCATGCAACGCTACAGGCTGGGGGAGGAGTGGCTGGAGAGATGCCCAGTGGAAAAGGACCTGGGGGTGTTGGTCGACAGCCGACTGAATATGAGCCAGCAGTGTGCTCAGGTGGCCAAGAAGGCCAATAGCATCCTGGCTTGTATCAGAAACAGTGTGGCCAGCAGGACCAGGGCAGTGATCGTCCCCTTGTCCTCGGCACTGGTGAGGCCGCACCTTGAATACTGTGTTCAATTTTGGGCCCCTCACTACAAGAGGGACATTGAGGCGCTGGAGCGTGTCCAAAGAAGGGCAATGAAGCTGGTGAAGGGTCTAGAGAACAAGTCTTCTGAGGAGCAGCTGAGGGAGCTGGGGTTGTTTAGCCTGGAGAAGAGGGGGCTGAGGGGAGACCTTATCACTCTCTACAACTACCTGACAGGAGGTTGTAGCGAGGGGGGGGTCGGTCTCTTCTCCCAAGTAACAAGTGATAGGATGAGAGGAAATGGCCTCAAGTTGCGCCAGGGGAGGTTTAGGTTGGATATTAGGAAAAATTTCTTCATGGAAAGGGTAGTCAGGCACTGGAACAGGCTTCCCAGGGAAGTGGTTGAGTCTCCATCCCTGGAGGTATTCAAAAGATGTGTAGATGTGGTGCTTAGGGACATGGTTTAGTGGTGGACTTGGCAGCGCTAGGTTAACGGTTGGACTCGATGATCTTAAAGGTCTTTTCCAACCTAAAGAATTCTATGATTCTATGATTCTCTCCAATTTAGAGAGAAGGATATTGTGGGGGACCACGTCAAAGGCCTTACAGAAGTCCACAGAGATGACATCTGTAGCTCTTCCCTTGTCCACTGATGTAGTCACTGCATCATAGAAGGCAAGTAGGTTGGTCAGGCATGACTTGCCCTTGGTGAAGCCATGCTGGCTGTCTCAAATCACCTCCCTGTCCTCCATGTGCCTTAGCATAGCTTCTAGGAGGATGTGTTCCATGGCCTTCCCAGGCACAGAGGTGAGGCTGACAGGTTGGTAGTTCCCAGGGTCCTCCTTTCTACCCTTTTTAAAAATGGGTGCAAAGTTTCCCTTTTGCCAGTCCCCAGGGACTTTACCTGACTGCCATGACTTTTCAAATATCATGGAGAGAGGCTTGGCAACTACATCAGCCAGTTCCCTCAGGACTTTGGGATACATCTCATCAGGTCCCATAGACTTATGTATGTTCATGTTCCTGAGGTGGTCATGAACCTGATCTTCTCTTACAGTGGAAGGGTCTTTGCTCCCCCAGTCCCTGCCTTGCTGTCCATCCAGTCAAGAGGTGTGGGAAGAGAGGCTGCCAGTGAAGACTGAGGCAAAAAGGTTGTTGAGTACCTCAGCCTTGTCCTCATCCATTATTACCAGTTTGCCAGTCTTGCTCATCAGGGGGGTACGCTTTCTTTGACCTTCCTTTTCTGGCTGACATACCTGTAACAGCCCTTCTTGTTATTCTTTGCATCCCTTTCCAATTTCAGCTCCATCTGTGCTGTGGCCTTCCTGACCCCATCCCTACACAACTGGGCAGTGTCTCTATACTCTTCCCAGGATACCTGTCCCTGCTTCCACTGCCTGTGCATTTCCTTCTTACCCTTTAGTTTCACCAGCAGGTGTCAACTCATCCATGCCAGTCTCTTGCCTTGCTTTCCTGATTTCTTATACCTGAGCTCTTGCACTCAATGGAAAGCATCCTTAATACTTGGGGACTGGTCTTCAGAGTGAAAAGGTGCATGGATAACATGTTCAAAAATGCCCCAGAGCCAGATCCTGAAAGAACCTGAGTGAAAATGCAAATGATGCAAATTAAAATGCAAAGTGAAAATGCAAATGACTGCCTAGTCAGGTTTCCAAAAGCAGCTAAGGAAATTAATCCCCATTTCTCAGTTCTGAACTGCACCTATGTATTATTTAGGTTGAAACATTATTTTCAAAAATGCACTGGAATGGTAGCCTAGATCCATGAAAGGGCACAGACTTTGGAGAACCTAGCTCCCAGGCACTTCCTACCCAGCTGAAGTCAGAGTCCTAGCTTAAAGCTGCACAGATTTAATTTTATGGCAAACCATGATATACCTATTGGGCCAGAGAAAGAACAGGAGTGTGAGAAGCGGTCCAGGACCTCATGGCTCTTGGGGATGATGGCCCCTAGAGCAGGGAGCTGTGCCGGTGCCTCAACGGGAGAGGCTGAGGTCAGCCAGTGGGAGTATTTCCTATGCTCTGATATTCTGCAGTTACTTGGAAAGTTGGTGAGTTATACAGGATTAAGGATTTGCATTGCACCATTGAGTCAGATGTAGACTACGTGAATGGGGTGGCTGTTCTGCTCTTAGCAGCATCATGTATTACAGAAGAAAGTATGCTAGTGTGCTGTACTGGGTAGTGCTAACACTACAAGAATTTCTTTGTAGAGTAGGAGAAATTACAGTTCCTTTACTCCTGCTGATAAATCTTCCCATGTCTTAGCTGAGTGACCTGATTGCTGGGGTCAAGCAGAAGAAGGAGTGTAGTAACTTCTTATCTCTCTGCTTTGTGTTAGGCACTGTCTGGCTGCGTGCACTCAGAAAACCCAGTGCTGTGCTGCTAGACACAGAGGAAAAGCTTAGATTATAAATTCTGACAAAATTCAGCCATGAATTCAGTGCCTGGTTTCTCAGCACTGTCAAGAATTAAGCAATTCTGGGTGTGACCCGCAATAGACAGTGTGGTATCTGGGGAATTTTACTGGGAGAAGCATCTGAAATTTCAAGCAATTCCAGAATTGGGGAGCTGTTGAGGAAGTGGGGTGTGAGGCTGAGGATCTAAATTTTGCACAACTGTGTCTTAAATAATAGGACACAGGGGTGTTCTTGTGAATTTGCCTCTTCAGAGATTTGAAAAGTCCTGAGGAGCTCGTCAGTTCTTCAGTTAGAAAATGTTCTCTCCTGTTGTTAGAAGGGTCCTGCCAAAAGACCATGAATCTGTCCCATGGAGGGGCCAGGGAGCGGGAAGCATGGCTAGGGATAGTGTGGGGACAAGGTGGTGGTGGGGCTTTGCAATGTTGCAGGACCCCAGGCAAGAAGGAGGGCAACTGGGAGCAAGATGGGGGCAGGAGAGGAAGACTAAGATGAGTCTTCCTCTGAGCTGAACCCAGCAACACAGCTCTTTGGAGAGAGGGCAGAGAGCTGCAGACCACTGCCCTGCTTTTTAGCAACTGGTTCAGCAGCTGGATTGACTTCAGCAGTTAGTTTTTTGAGGGGCTGAACACCTCCTTCACAAACTTGTCTTCCTCGCAGTTGTCCCACATATGAAGAAGGCACAGTTGAGGCTCCAACTCTACCAGTTTATGTTCTTTGTAGGTTCTGAACTTTTTTTAAAGCCCGTTTTGTAAATGCTAAATGATTTGGGCATGTGTTTATATCTTCTTTTTTTTTTTTTTTTCCTAAATGAATGTTGCCAAAAATCAGTTAAAGAAAAAAAAAACACCACAAAAACAATTGACAAAAATTGCTTTTTCTGGCAGCTTTTCTTTGTGCTGAACAATTGTGCACAAATGATAGTCTCTTGCTACAAAATGAATAAGTATTCCAGCCAGCATTATACATAGAGTATTTTCCCCAATTAAACTTATATATTTTCCCTGTCAACTTGCTGTACCTGATTCTGTTATTTTTTAAAAAGGAAGTTTGATTAAGGTCCATTTGTTCACCACAAATCATTTAAAACTGCCAGCCTTAAATAGGTGGTAACTGAGAAATATCACCAAAACAAATTACATCACCTCCTTTGAGTTGCTAACTGAGCTTTGAAATTCTTCCTTTCTCCAAGTGGGGTTCAAGGAAAGTGCATGCCAGTCCACGTTCATTGTGAAGCAAACTCTGTGTGCTGGATATTCCCCCTTGATCCTGTATGGATACCATTTGTGTGCATATCTGCATGGAACAAAATGTTTAGCCTGTTCTAGATCCTTCAGCAATGTCCCCGTGGAGGGAGCAGTGGCTTGGTGAACTGGTATAGAAAAGGGAAGTGGACTGGGAAATCTCTCTAATCTTGCAGAAGCTAAGCATAACGCATTGCACCAGCTTCTCCAGTTGACTCTCAACGTGCAGTTCTCAGAAAGTTTTTCTTTATCAATGGACTAAATTGGAGTTGCAATGTTGGGGAGACAAAGATGGACTTCACCAGTCATGGGTAGAAGATGCCCCGTAGTTAGTTCATGCTATCTGTTCCTTAGAAAGAGAAAAATGTGTAAATATACAAACTTCAAGAGAATCTCTGGTGCTTTATGACAAGCAGGGATGGTCTGTGCTGTTACAGCAGTTGCTTTTCTGAGCTTCGCAGTAGGAGAAATTCTGGCCCTAGCTGATCACCAAATTAATGGGACAATATTTTACATACTGTACTTACCTCTGTGTAATTTGGCATTGGATATCCACTGAACTGTGTTTATATGAAAATACTCTCAGGATAATATAATGCTTCATGTGCATAAACATCATCTGACTGGAACATTAGGCTATATGGGTGAAGTTATGGTCTGTTACATGCGAGGAGAATATATCACTTTTATTTTACCTTATTGAAAGTAAAATTCCTTACCATTTTTTCTTTACAATATTAGTCCTGAAGAACAGTTACAATGAAATAATTAATAGAAAATTACATTCATAATAACATAACACCTGTTCATTAATTAATAGAACAAAAAGCCGTCAAAAATAATTAACTGAAAGAGAAACAATTATATAAAATAAGCAAATGATGAAACATCAGGTATAGCAAAATAGAATTAAATAATAGCTATTACACAGCAATTTGAGTTGAAGGTCTGGTTTTCAGGCTACTTCTATGTCTCAGTGGTGCTCATTCTCTCTGAATGCCAAGTCCTGCTTGTCTCAAGCAGCGTGGCAGCTCTTTCCATTAATTTTCAGTTTTATGATTACACAAAAGTTTTAGGAAGTGGGTTAGGACAGTGAAACCCAAAGCTAAGTGTAAAAATCTGCAGAATGATCTTACAATTGTAAGTGTTTGCAAGCAGAAGGAATGTCAAACCAAAGTAACCCACATTTAGAAAAATACCACTGACGTTCAGAGATGGGATCATCAAATATTACTTGGCAAAGAAGTTGAAAAGCCATTGTTGATCATTTTTTGAAAGCATAAGCAATTGTGAAAGCAAATAGACTTCAAAAATCATATAAGAATGGATGGCAAAAGAACTGAAATTGTTGTACCATTCTGCAAGTCTATAACAGATTGGGATTTTGGATTCAGAGCATGGTTCTAATTATTCTGTCCCCAGGAAAGACACAGAGGTTTAAGAGGTACTGAGAAAGGTAGCAAGGATGGGCAGGCATATAGACCATTTTCCAACCTGAGAGAATTGAAATAAGCAGCTAAGCTAAAATCTTCAGCTTAGAAAAGAGATGATGGGGATGGTTTTCATAGAAGTCTCTAAAAATCCTGAATTCTAGGGAGAAATTGAGGACGGCAAGGTATTCACTGTTTTTGTAGTGCAATGACTTATTCTCTGACTTGGTGTTGAGGACTTAATTGGTTTCTCATTGAAAGCATCACAGTATTTAATTACATGAGAAAAAAAGAGAAAAACCTTGCAATTAGTTAAAATGGTTTAGAGTTGCAGCTCTTCTCAATATCTGAGAAAAATGATTCCAGGTAAGTAAAAGGAAGATGCTACTAAAAATTATATGTAAAGCATATAATAATAATAATAATAATAATAATAATAATAATAATAATAATAATAATAATAATAATAATAATAATAATTAGGTGTGAAAGAGGTGTGGAAGACCTTCTAGGAGCTTGGAGGATTCACCCTAGAACCAGGTGCAGGACAGCTAGAGACGATCAAGTGAGTCTTGAAATTGATAGCTTCAGATCTACTGGAGTGCAAACACATAGTGAAAAACATTATTTACCAGAAGACACCCTCTGTCTGGCTACTGAAAAGTGGGAAGCCAGCATCAGAGCAAGTGGTGATGATTCAACTGATGTAACTGAACAGTCACATGTAAAAAGAACAGAATTTGCTGGAGAAACAAGCCTGAAAAGTTGAGATCAACACTGATGACAACGCCTAGGTAAAATAACCTTACAATTCTGACTAAAATCCTCCTTGTTTTCTTCCTTAAGAGATCTAAAAGACAGATTGTGATTCTATTCGAGGAGCAAGCTGATTTGTAGAAAGGCAGAGATGCTGCAGAAGATACTCTGCAGATGTGACCAAGTCACAGAAGTTGAGAAAAACTTCTGCATTTTGTTGTCAGCTTCTGAGGGGGACTCACTTCCTACTGAAACATTTGATGTTTTATTGTACAAAGTTGAAAGCCTCATGCAAATGTTTTAAATATAGATTTTAATTTCACTGATAAAATTTGTTGTCCCAAGTTGTTTGATATCAGTAGGAATTTCCTTGTTAAGAAAAGATAAGCATTAAATAAGCACTGTGCACATCTAAATATCTATATCCACTTACTTTTTTTGGAGTGCACTTTTCACTTTTTTGGAGTGCTGTGAAGTCCCTTATCTCCTGACTGCTCGAGGGTTCCTTTGCTTCCTTCTCTGGAACTGACCTTTCAAGGTCCTCGATCAAGATTTCTTCCTCTGCCAGTGTTTACAGCCCTCTGTCATCTCATCGGTCAAGTAGGACGTCCTTCACTGAAGTGTTCCCAGGAAGGATGTCTCTACCAGACACATTCCTTATGCTGCACAGCAAACAGGAAAGCTCTTATGTATATATGGAAACATGCTCACAGGCCACAGCGTTAGGAGAGGGGACATAAATTCCACTGATGTCCCTTTTTGGGTCAGAGACCTGGCTTATGCACTTTTGGTCAGAGACCCGACTGATGCACATGGATGGTAAAAGGACTCACTGTAGCAAGGCGTTCAGCCATACCTGGATGGTCTCAGGTAGCACTCCACCTGGCTGCCTGTCCACTTACTCTTTCAAGTCTGCCCTGCGATAGGGAAAAAAGGCTGAAGAACTGAGAAACAAAGCAGTCCCACAAAGGCTCAACAGTGCAGCTAAGAGTTTACGTGCTCTGCTGTGCTGTAGCAGCTTTACTAACAGCGCTAGGGCAGAAGTGATCCCCAGCTAATGTGCCAGTAAGACTAACTGACCTGGCTCACTGCTGTGTCCCATGGCTTCCACTTCGGAGCTCACACTTATCCATCTGCGTGTAAAGGCAGAGTCAATTGCCATGTAGATATACCCTTAACCTGCTCAGAGGAGCATCACGCTACCTTACACAAGACAGATAATAGGATTAAAAGTAACATTATGTCTGCTTTCATGCAGTTATTGCCCTCTGGCAGAGCACATGTTGGCAGGAACCTTTGCAGCTCCACCATATAGCTGTGAAGCTGAAATTGCAGACACTGCACATGGGCAGGTACCTGCATTGCTCCTTAGGACCAGTTGCAGTCTCCACCCTTGCAGGGAAGCATTGCTGGCACAGCCTGCGGTGTGTGGGGAGGGCAGGCAGAGAATGCACCCGCATCGGCAGCCCTCTGCAGAGGTGCCAGAGCTGGTTTGGCCCATGCCTAGTGGCTTTTTAAGTGCTGCACCTTCAAAGTTATATAGCATGGCTTTGTTTCTTCTCTGTTCACAGCAGGAGGTATAGCTGGGTATTTGTAACTATCTATGGCACATTAACATCTCACCCAGAACATAAACACTTGTTGCTTGCTGGGAGATTTCCATCCTGCTGTATCACTCCGGGATGAACAACATACAAGACATGTTTATTATAGTTGGGACTGGGAGAGGGCAAGGGGGAAACCAATGACATTAAAGGTAGCAGGTTTGATTCTATTATCTTTGATGCGGAAGGACTTTTTATCCCAATTGACTTATTTTTTCCTAAAATACTTTAATATAATTTGGCGGGACAGGGATTATATTCCTATTGTAAACAATGAAAACTCCATTCAAGTCAATCCCAGCTTGCGCAGCATCTAAATGAGCTCTTCTGCCTGGAATTCAGGACAGAAGTTGTTTGCCTAAACACATGAACGTTGTATTATTTATCCAAGAAGACTTTGTTTTAATAAATACAAGATCTGAATTCAGAACGGACCACTCCTATGCTCACTGGCACATGTCAGAGTCAAAATTTTATTTCTTTTCAAGCTGGAAACTCTTCTGTTTTGTGTGTGTTCACATGTGTTTTTTTAAATCAGAGAATAATGATGCCTCATAATCTTTTCTGATTTGGGCTATTACCAAATCAAATCTCAATTTGTCAGGTTCTTTTAGTGTCTGCTTCAGGAAGAATCATTAAAAAGACAGTCTTAATCTCCTCCTATTTGAATTTAAAAAGATGTTAACTTTTATCTATTTTAACTGCTATTTTTAACTAATAGCAACCCTTGTTTGACAAGCCTAACTTATCAGCCCTGTCAAATTGCAGTTGCTTTGGAGGGGAGACTGCTCTGAGCTTAAAGAAGTTTCCAAGAGAAGCCCATAAGGCTGGCTATGTATGACAGGACTGTTGTTTTTTCTCTTTACTTTCCTCCTTTCTGTTAACAATACTGTTGAGAAGTGCAGAGACCTGGAACTGGGCTGGACCTCTGGGCTGTCACATCCAGGCCACTGTGGCACCGTGTCATTCAAATGCTGTGAGATAAACGTGTCGTGTATCACAGGTGAGGGGTGAAATCTACAGGAGGAATGAGAAACATCAGAAAAGGTTTGAAACAGCACTTTTGACTGGCAGCTTGGCCTGGTTCTGACTTGTCCTGGTATAAATCAGTAATAATTTCATGGAGTCAGGTGGAGTTGCTCCAGTATGACACCACTTTAAGTGAGAAGAGCAAATTTTGAAAGGAGAGTTTGCTTCCCTCTTCCTCCACAGCCTTACACGTTTTAACCATTAAGGATGACGACACAAGAGAGAAAACTCCCTTCATGACCGTCAGCGAGCACTGAATTGAAACAAACCACTCAGAGCCAGATATCATGAAATAAGACAGCCACGAGTTCAGCAGGACACTTCCCTTGCGCTCCCACAACCTGTCTCCGGCCGAGGCACTCCCTACGCTCAGCCACACTCGGCAGCTTTCACGGTTATTCGAGTCAGCTGCTTTTTTGCTGTTCTCCCAGCATGTGAGGCATCTCTCCCAGGAATACAGAAACTCCCTAAAACAAATGCTGCATGGGGGGTCTGGTGAGCAGGAGGGGGGCACTCCTGCTTCTCCCAATACCCACCAGAGAATACCCCAAGGCGATGGATACGACGTCTAGCGACCGCCTTCCACATGTGTTCTCATCTTTGCTGATTACCGTAATGTCCGTGTATAAATAGTAGCTCTCCCTTTTTATATCCTTCTCCTGCCTGATTCACTCGATGATGCAGCATCAGTGATGTCTGACTCGCTGCCATGGCAATTGCAAAACGAGGGTTTCATAAACATTGGATTGTAGCATCTGAATGAATCAGGCGGGAGGAGGAGAATGAGCAAGCCCTGCAAGAGACCTGCACCTGAGCCAGCCTTGGCCCCTGTCCTCAGACGAAGGAATGACAGGGATGATGTGACATTCATAAGGAGCAAACCCATTGGGAATAATAGAGCGGGGCGGGGGCAGGTCTGCCAGGAAAAACTTCAGTATCAGGGGTGTGAGTCAAAGATAGGGTTGGAAGGTCTGCTAATGAGCACGAAGAAAACACTCTAAACATGACTTTTACTTTCTGTTGTGAAGAAAAATGAAATGGAAGCTGAAGCAGAACTGGGAGCCAGATTAACCCTAAGTAAAAGCTTATTTCAAGACACAAACAGAGGGAACCAGAGAAGTCAAAACCAAAAGGAGAATGTGAAAGGCTAACCTCCAGCTTGACAGGATTTTTTGTTGCTGTGCTGTGAACAAGCTTCTGCTCTGAGTCAGATTACACCAATTTTTAGCCATCTAGTTGCAATGGGAAAATCTGGAACTGTGTCTGGGTGGTATGGGGGGGTGCAGGGTGGGCCTCAGAGTGTGACCCACGGATATGGCTCAGCCGGTAGAAAGACCTGCTGGCTATAGGAAGACCGAGGACAAGGACAAGGATTCAATTCCTCCTCCTTGCTGGATTTGGGGCACTCCAAATAGCTCATGCCCCTCTCTAGCTGTACACCCCACACCCCAGCCCATGGCTTTTCATTCAAAACTTCATGCAGAGTAATGCAGAGGCCTCACTTTTAACAGAAGATGGTTAAGTGTGTGGTGATAGTGTGCTGACATTCAGTGGTTGGGATATTCAGCCATGACGTGGGAGAACTTTCTTCAGTGAGGACACACTGACAGCCATTACCCACCTCCTGGCAAGGCTGAGCTGGAGATGGGGCGCATTTTCCTCCCAGTCTCCTGCAGTTCCATGCACAACTTTGCAGGGTATGAGACAACTATTCCTAGAGTCTTTCCACATTTCAAGGATATTTGTATATTTTACATGAAGCAACCTTCGAATAAAAATACAGAGCAGGCCTTGAAGCAGGGATTTCCCCATTTTTAGGGGAGGAATGTCTAAAATCACTAGCATAGGCTAAATTATTCTTTGTTTTGTTTCTGGCTGAGTAAATCAATTCATTTTATATACAGTTGAGAGATTCCCAAGGAAGACTCACACCTGCCAGACCTGCCCGAGAAGAGTTTGAGTCCAGTGGTTGAGGCTCTGTGGCAGACTGGGGGACACTGGCTCACCTCCTTTTAGGCGAAGGAGAGAAGTGACTTGGAGGAGGAACGCAACAGCTTCTGAGCTATGCCATGAGAGCAGAGCTCATTTGCTGTGACATTTTCAAAGAAACTTGTAGACATGGGGTGTAAGTACCAGGGCTGTTTCTCACCCTAGGTCACAGATGGAGAGAAAATGTTCAGAATAGAGAGAAGTGAGGAAAATAGCACAAGTTGCACGGATTTAGTGTTCAGAGGGCCCCTGTTCATTTTGTAATGAGCATGTGGAGTCACAGTCAGCCTTAGCACAAGCCTCCGGACTGAATTTTGCTCTTGTTACACAGTATACTAAAAAAATAGTCTGAAGCAGTCTCTGCACCATTGTTAGTAACCTTTAAGAATTTGTGATAGCTGGGGAAGGAAACAGAAGCCTGGAAAAAGGCATCTACTTTTTTAAAAAGGAACTTAAAAACAAAAAGAAAAAGCAAGAGGGAACCTACCAGTCTAATTTCATTTCTTGGAGAAAGAATTTCATAAATAGTCAAACAAGATGAGAACCCTTGAAAAAGCTGAAAAACTAATAAATATCAGAGATGAATGTACAAATGCTCAAAGAGATGACTATTAGCCAGCATATCTTTGTCAATAAAGTTTCATGTCAAAATAGTCACGTTTTTATGTGATATGAAACAGAGTTTGTGAATAGGGGAAAAGCAGTAAGTGTCATAAAAGCAGTAAGAGGAATTTGAAACTGTTTCAAATGCCACTCTCAGTAGTAACTAGGAGGATATGATTTTTATGGCACTTGCATGAAACAAAGAACTGTTTGAAAAATGCCCTCACAGAGCTGTTATCAATGGTTCAGTGTTAAAAAAAAGAAGCTGATATTGAATATTCATCTGTTTTTTCCACTAGGTCTGATTCTGTTCAATATTTTTCATTCCTGTCTCTGTGATTGAATATTGAGTATGCTTATTAATTTTCATATGATATGAACTCTACAGGTACGCTAGAGGACAGGGTTGAAATTCAAAATGGTCTTGACAAGCTGCAGAGATAATGAGGAAAATGATAGGGCAAAACTCAAAGGAACAATAACAAGGTATTTCTCTTTGGTAGGACCATTCACCTATACAAGTAGAGGACAGGAAACAATGACAAAGTAATAACTTGGGGAAGGATCTGCATTCTGTATGTGCATCACAACCTGAGCATTTCATGCTGTTGCAAAACAAAGTGGCTGAAATATGTAGTTATAAGTAAAATGATGAACTGATCTTTCCACTTCACTTTGCGATGATGAGATATTGTTGTCCCCAGTCATGGCACCGTATTTGCAGAATAATGCAGGCCAGCTGGAAGAAAACACCAACAGTTATCAAAGGACCAGACAGCATAACCCATGAGGAAGGATAAACAGAATGAAGGTTATCGAGCTAAAGAAGAGAAGCTTGGGGGTAGGAGGGACAAGGAAGGACAAGTCTTAGAAGCTTGTTTCCAAAAGAAAGGGACTAATCTATTCTTCATGACTGTACAGGATACAACAACATATAAAGGGCTTAAAATACAATACACAAGATTCTGGTTACATCTTAGGAGACATTTTCTAATGTTAAGAAAAGTCTAATAGTAGAGGCTTGTCTAGGAAGGATGTTGAGTCTTCATCATTAGAGGTTTTAATAACTAGTGAGATGACAATATAACTACCATAAATATAGTTGTTTCTCCCTTGGGGTAGATGACTCCTAGAAGGTTTCCATCCTCTATGATTCTATGTTAATTATGATTCAGAGTTTTCAGCCTGCTTTTCTTCACTACTGAACCACTTCAAAAAAGAGGAAATAAAGATTGAGTGAATGTAAAGCTATTTGAGGCAACCTTTCATTTGTTTCTTTGCTTCCTACCAGCATGCAAGGGTATGTCCAGCTTTCTAGATAATGCAAAGGCTGGGGGGGCATTCCAGTAGCTAGAGAGGATGGGACTTTCTGACAATCTTAATCTGACTTAATATCAAGATATAAATAACCCTTGTCAAATTATCTGCATGCAGAGTTAATATACAACCACACTACACAGGCACAGAAGTGGCTGGAATTACAGTAATTAGTGTGAGACAACTGTCTGTAAATCTACATGGAAATGGGAGTACTGGAAATCAAAATATAGGTTCTGCCACCTTGTAAGCTTATTTTGGTGTCTTATAAGATAACTTAGACATAAATTGTTGCCAGAAACAGGGAAGTTCTGATCTTCTGGATCTTCTTCAATGGTTGCTAAACTTGCCATATGTACCCATTTAACTCTTGTTGGGAATATGGGTCTTATCCTAAAGCAAATGAGAGAAGTCCTTCTCTTTTTCCCCTCTAAACATGAGAACAGAGTTCAGCTCTCTGTATGTGATAGCCCCCTGTAAACAAGAGCTGGCCTGTGGCTAAAACTCAAGATTTGGATTTCTCTGTTATTTATAAATGTTTGAATTTTGCAAATGGTCCCTTGACTCATAATAAATGAACTATGAATATACACTCACTTGTCTACTGAACCAATGATATTCACAATCAATTCATAATCTATAAAAAGGTGCAGTTGTTCAAACTGGAGGTCCATGCCAGAACAACCCCCAAAACAAAATCTGTTAGAGTAAACACAGCAGTCAGTGAGGAGATTGCCACTGACTAAAAAGGGCTTTTATTCAGACCCTCAGCATTTTCAAAAAAGAAGTCCTGTTTCAAATATTCCATGTTCCATATATTTCATCTGTATCTATCTGAAGGAGAAATTTCTTAAGTAAATTAAGAAGTAGTTTTTGAAAATATCATCTATGCATATTTATCTGATTCATGTTTGGTTAGTTAGCATTGTGGAAGAAATTGTTGAACTGTCAATACAGTTGCCATCTGCTTTCTCTTTATAGATTTTTGCTAGCACAAACACAGCAAGAACACAGTGTGGTTTTTCTCCTTTGGAGCTGGTGTTACACGGCCTTTAGTATACCATGCAGCACACTTGAAGAAATTGTAGCCATACTATTGTAGGGTATGGGAAAGCATTTGACATTACATGTCATGCTCTAATAGCAATCACAAATTCCCACCCAAGACACTCACCTGCTCTTGCTGGACTATAAGAGTTTTTCCCAGGTCTGCCATTGTGTTAGGTCTACTGAGTGTCAGGCTAGCTTCCTAAAAATAGGGCAGTATTTCCTTCAAGACAGTGGTTATTCTGTGTGGTCCATGAAAAGTAACTCAGAAACCCACTGCTCTAAGGGATAAGCTCTGTGCTTTGCTACTCAAAAGCTATGGCTTAGTTTTTCTGAACATTGGGAGTCACTGCAGCTAGTGCTGGGAATTCCCATCAATCTCTTACAGTCACCCATGAACACATGTATTAATTTTTTCCTTTAATTCAACGAAAAGTTAAGCATTGTGGCCACCATATGGTCTCCTTCAACAAGGGATTAAAGGATTTTAGGATGACTAACATTGCGTCAAGGTCCTGACACTTCTTTTTATTGGAATAAGGTTGATTTAGTCCATAGACCTTATATACTTGCTCCCCTACAAGGACTGCTAAGATTAATTTGTCATTAGTAAGACTATCTGAACAGAAAATTGGGAAATAAGCAAATAGAGAAATTGGAAACACAGTCCTTAAGGTGAAATGCTTCACATCGTAGTGTGTGTAACCGTGGCAAATGATGACAGAAGTAAACACTCATGGGAATGGATGTAAGGAGAACAAACAAATGCTTTATCAGCCAGACTATTTTCCCTGAAAAATAGTTATGACCACTGCTTTTCTTACTTGTTGCTAACTAGGTGAGAAATTAATTTGCGGTGAGTTTTGGCGTACATACATAGGCCGATGTTTGGTGCTATTGGTCTTGTGTACAGTGTACCAACTGGGGCTGGGACTCTGACCCAGACAAGCCAGGACATCCAGACACAGCTCATGTCTTGAATGGTCACCTTCCGTCTCTGTCCTGTCACATTACACCTGGAAAGAGAACTGTGTCGTCTTGTAGCTTCTCTGAATGTGATGAAGGCAGCAGAAAGTGATCCTCAAACATTGCATAACAGGAAAAAGCTGAGCTGAAGTGCTTAAGGTAGCCTAGCAGAAGTCATACAACTTTCTTTGAAAGACTTAGAGCACTTCTTCCTGGAAAAACAGAGATTATTCAAGAACACTAATAAGCATCTTGCTTTGCTGTGGTGACCAAAGGATTCAAATGAAGATTTGTATAGAGAGCTACTATCTTTCATCACAGCATTGGATATAGCTGGAAAAATAGATAAGTTTTTGTATATGCGGGCCCTTCTTCAGATCTAAAATACAAGCCAGATAGAGTATATAAATCTTCTGTATTTGTCTGATCATGCAGAGGGGTAATGTGAGCCTTATCAGTTAGAGCTATGAGCTCAGAGGTTTTTTTAGTTCATAAAATTTTACCTTGATGAAAATATTCTGCTTTCCTAAGAGAAGTAGGCAGTGCTATGTATGTGCAGCTAATGTCTGAGATTGGAAGATTCAATTTTTGTATCCATTCGGAGAAAGGGGAAAAAAAGCAGCTTTTGAACAAGCAATTATTGTAAAGGCTATTGCATAGGCTAGTATGCAGCAATTTGGTTTGGAAGAATTTAACAAATGTGGGTAAAGCTTCACTGTACCTTATAGACTGGATTCTGTAATAGTCTTTTTTGATGATACAACTTGATTCCAGTGCTTTCTGAATACCAACCATCCTGAGGAGAAATGTGGACGTTAAATCAGTTTTCCAGATCACCTCTGATTTCTCATAAGGGAGGTGAAGATCAGTCCAAGGATTACAGCACCATGCTGTTTCTGATCACCCCACGCCTGGTCCTGAGCCCCACCTCTCTGACTCAACAGCTGAACACCAGCTTAATCAATGAATTCCTGCCAAGCTTGCCACCCCTTTGGAGACTGTCCTTCCCCCAGCTGGAGGCTTGTGCCCTCGTTTGAGCACATCTGGGTTACAGCAACTGGATAATAACCAGGAAGATTCAATCTCCCAATTATTTCTGGGTGCCAGCCAAAACTTCAAAAGATATAGGTATTTGGCCAGATTCTCACTTGCATTCACATCCCTTTATTCTGCTGTCATTTCACTTTATACTGTTGGGTGATGTAAATGAGAATCAGGCCCTTGGCCATTATAAATCTATGGTATACATAAAAACATGGAGAACGGTAACCGGAGGCCTTGGCAATTAGCGTTGTGAGTCTGTAATCTGTTTCTTTGTTCATACATCACAGTGTGTGATTCTTCAGATCCTGTCCAACCAACACCTCAGCCAAGCATTTCGCTTGACATATGCTTGTATATGGGATCCAAAATCTGTAAGGAAGCTGCTGAGTTTCAATGTGACTCTTCTGCAGACACTCTTTAATCTCAATTTTATTCTTTCTTCTTCCAAAAATACCTAAACCTGGAGTATATCCATGTAAGGGATTGCATTTATATATATTGTGCTTAACTCCCTACTCCTCTTTCCCAAAGCCCTGAATACACAGGTCTGACTTAACACCTGGCATTATTAAAAATTCTTGCTTTAATTACCCTAACCTTGTGAACATGCAATGTGGCATCTTTCCACTCTTTTTTTTAATATGATATCTTTGTCTTTTCAATACTTTCAAAGACACTAGAGTCCACGGGATAGTATCAGAAATCCTCTTACCACAGCTGGAAAAAGTAGTATTTTTTCATCTTAGAGAATAATATGTCTTTGGGCCACAATGCCATCAAATCCAAAAGTATTAAAATATAATTTAAATGAAAGGTGTCCTGGCCTTCCATACACGAGGAAAACAGCTGACATGTCTTAGCATTATATTTCAATCCAGTATCACCTTGACTTTGTACTTATTCATATCTTACATACTATTAAGTTATGCTGAAAATTAAAAGTCATATTCTTTCCCATCTTTAGCACCTCTCTAGGGTCAGCAAAGGAGAGTACTGCTTGCTTTTCTAGTGATGTTTGTGCCCAAGCACAATCTTGAGCAGCTGGCAGGCTGTTCCAGATGTTCTCATATGGTCCCTGACACAGCCACGGGCGGTTTCCTGGTGCCTGCAGTGCTCTGGCAGCTCACCCTGCTCACTCTCTTTACCACTGAAATGACTCCATAGCATAATCAAGGAAAAACAATGTAAAAGAATGAGCTAAGACAATTTTATATTTATTGAATTCTTTTTACAATGGGGAGTATAACCCTTATCTTTCTGTACATCTTGGAGAGGGGCAGGAGATCTTCTAAAGCAGGAAGATCTTGGCCCTTCAGACTTGAGGCCACAGATACCTAGGTAAGCAGCCATCTGCAGCTCCCTCCGCAACCTATCCCAGTGCTGCAGTGTTTGGATCACCTGGGATGTGCTGGTGTTGCTCCTCCTTCTGCAACTGGCATTTTTTGAGTCCTAAACTGTGGATTCCTCCCTATCCAAATGGGAGGATTCCACAATGGCAACCATGACTTGTACATTGTGTCCTGTGATGCTTAAACCCTCAAACTCCTTTCAGGACACTGTCCTGACCAGCTGAGAGCAGTTTCACTTCATGCCATGAATATAATGCCATTCTTGTGCAGAGCAAAGGATAATCCAGATGGCATGGGACAGCATACATAGAATCATAGAATGTCCTGAGTTGGAAGGGACCCAAGGATCATCGAGTCTAACTCCTGTCCGTGCATAGGACAACCCCAAAATTTACGCCACATGTCTGAGGGTGTTGTCCAAATGCTTCTTGAATATTGTCAGGCTTGGCACCATGACTACCTCCCGGGGGATCCTGTTCCAGTGCTCCACCACCCTCTGGGTAAAGAACCTTTTCCTAATATCCAACCTAAACCTCCCCTGGCATATCTTCCTGCTGTTCCCTCGGGTTCTATCATTGGTCACCAGGGAGAAGAGATCAGTGCCTGCCCTCCTCTTCCCCTTGTGAGGAAGAAGGTGCATCCTTCTGGATCCCCCTAAGCACATGTTTACTAACATGCAGCTCTCCCCCCATCAATAGGAGTTAGGTCTTGAAAGGCTTCATACCTGGTGCTGGCAAATATCTGATTACAAGCCAAACTGCTATGGTTCCTGAAGGCAGGCTTGTGAGCTCTGAGGAGGCAGGAACATGTTACAGACAGGAGAAAGTGGTGGAAGAAAATTTTGGGGAGCTCACACCTGCAGCACATGTGAATGAAGCCTTTGCTGGAGTTTGGGTAGGAGTCCCGAGCCCCAGGTGAGCAGAGTTCAACAGCATTAGGATCCTGGGCTGAACCCCATTGAAATCAATGGTAATCTTTGCTGTATCTTGTTTTTTTTAAGCATTTGGATCACTTCTCTATGTTAACACTTATCCAGGAGTAACCTTCCCATCTCCTCACAGAAGGAAGGTTTTCTTTTTTGCAGCTCCCCTTTGTTGCCAGATGAAAACAGATTGGATTTATGGCTCTCACTAAAGGTGGCAGAGAAGCCAAGTGATTTGAAAGGGAAAAGCAGAATAACTTGCACAAAGAAATGCTTTTAATTAAATAAATGTTTTGAAGTATTGCATAAAGAACCATTAATTGTTGCCCCAGCAATTATGTGATATTATATCCGTATGGAAGTTATTTGCTGTCACTTCAAGTCTATGGTAGGTTATTTGCTCTAGGCTCTTTCTTTTTCTTTTTTTTTTCCCCTCTTTTTTTTTAGAAGGAGTAAATTAAACTACCTCAAGAAGAGGAATTTTTCTATTTCCTGTTAATTTTCTTCTTCCTTTTTTCTCTCCTTTTTTTTTCCTTTTAGGACAGAGGTTTCTAATGATCACATTTGGCCCCATACATCCTCCCACCTGTTCCCTTACAAAGTTCCTGCCAAAAAAACTGTTTTATAACCCCAAGTAGTAACTCATCATGAAGTAAGTCAGAGCAGAAGTTGCGGTGTCTCTACCTTCGCTGATCTGGACCATGTTTTCCTAAGTATAATACTTTTTCTCCCAGAGGACACAGCAGAAGCTCACGTTGCTCTAGGGAGAGTGGGCTGCTCTACACTGCAGCTGCAAGGAAGTGCAAAATGGTGATACATGGCAAAACCTTCTTGATTCTTCCTCTCTGTCTGGAGGCTAAAACAGATAAATGATAAATCTTCTATAGGCCCTGCTTGTCCCAGGAGCAAAATTCCTAAGGGAATTTACAGACTCTTATGCTTGTAATCGCATGGGGTTTTTATCCCTACCAGCCAAAAAAGCAACTTTCAAAGGTGGGAATCCCAAGGGCAGTAACACCTAATGGAAGAAATGGGTGGGTTTGCTAGTATGTAAATTGACCTTTAAACTTTGAAGTGTCCTCTAAAACACTCACATTTATTTTTGACCTACAGGTGTATTCACATATGGAGAACGCTATAAGGGGACACGGGGAGCAGATACTTGAGGAAAGCATCTAGTTGCATTTAAACACTTTTAAAATTGAAAATTGACTGAATGGCCCCAAAGCATTTCAGAAATCAGCCAACTGGACGCTTTTATGTTTCTTCCTCCACCTGGCTCAATGCAAGCGATACTGGTTTTATTTTTCATTGGGAACTTCTAATCCCTGTAAGACGTATATGCATTCTTTCATGAGAGATGCCTGCACAGGACTGACAAGGGGCATAACCTGACTGAGATCTCCAGCTTCTTATTTGGGTTTGTGCCTGTCTGAAGGGCTGAATAACTCCCAAGAGCTCTGCATAGCCATTACTGAGAGTGGTGATGCCTAACGTGTTCCTAGCAGAGCCCTTTAAATGGCAGCAACCTTGTAAGACCATTTCCTTTTTTCATCTGGCGCAGATCAGATTCTCTAGAGAAGAAGGAAGATTTAGAAAGTCAGGGAGAGTTTGCTTTTTTTTTTCATTGTTCTTAGAAATGAACCCAAGTTTTACACAATTCAAATCTTCCTGCACTTCTGCACTGTAGTTCTCTGGGTTCTAATTTTCTGGGAAATTTGTCATCACTTTTATTCATCAGCTAGGTTAAAAATTTATCTATATGTCAAGTGCAAAGGTGATTCCTGTCCAAATGCCCTCCCTTGCATCAAACAGTTGAGCCATTGTCAAGATGAAGGTGCGTGTAAGGCACTCATCACAAACTCAGGCCCACCAGAATGTAAACCAGAGTGTTTTCAGCACAGGTCAGTAGTGCAAATCTTTCTGAATACTATGCACATGTTTGATCCAAGCTGACTGAAATATGTAAACACAGCACTTCTCTGAAAGCAGAAAGGAAGGGATACTTAGTTTCAATATGGATTTGTCAAACTGTAACAAATGAATTAAGATTGCTTTGATAGCAAGCTTTAAGGAAAAAACTAAGCAGTGAATATTGAACATCTTTTTTAATTAAAAAAATATTATATAGCACCAAGCAAGCTGGAGAAACTTTGTATGAGCAAAGCCAGAGTATATCTTTAGATAAAAATATGTACTCAGAAAATGACCAGCAATAGCTTGCTGTCAATGTGCCTTCAGTGGGGCTCCAAACTTTTGTCTGTCCTGGATCTGGGACTATTCAGCATTTTCATAGACTATTGTACTCTGCGTGGAAGTCACCTACTGAATTTGTAATTTATTAATAGTAACCGTATTGTCGCACAAACAGCTGTTAACCCGCAAACAGCTGTGTTGCTGGTTGGGAAGCAAATCTGCTGTGTTGAAGGTTCTGTCCCGCATATGCTGGCATAAATGCAGAGGAGTCCCTGAGGCGCAAACTCTCTCTGGGAGAGCGTGGCAGCAGAAAACTTCATGAAAATGACCTGGAAATTCTGTGATCCTGGAACATTTTCAATCTTGCTCTCTCTTATTTCTCCCATTTTATTTTTCTCTTCCAAAGATGCTCTGTTGGTAGGAATGATGGTGATGACACAGCACTCCGATGCCCTGCAACCTTGCATCCTGAAGCCTTTTGTCCTTCCAAAGAAACCCTCCCTCTGCCCTTTTCTTCCATCATGTATTATTCCTTTCCCTCAGAATATCAGTTTTCTTCCACTTTGTCATTCCCTGTCTTAAGCAGTATCTAAATTACATAGTTATTTTGGCTTATTTTTTCTTTTTTTTTTTCCTTTTCGCTATTACATGTTGCTTTTTGTTCAGACCTCTAAAATAGCTGACAAAAACTTCTCTCTGTGGGCTTTTCATGCTGACATAAGGCAGAAAAAGCCAGTTAGAACCAGTCTGCCTTATGAGAGGTGCAGTTTTGTGCTAAATTTCTTCACTACTTGGTAGCAGAAGTTTTAAAGAGATAGGACTAGGCTCTGAAGAGGATTTAGGCATTGCAGTTCAATAAAATCTAATTTTAGGTACCCCATTACATTTAAGGTGGGTAATACATGGTAAAGGCAGTTTCAGTGATTTCTACATGTGCATGGGGAAATTTCCAAAATCAAAAATGAGAGTACAGAAGCCTAATTGATTTTGGAAGGATATTGTTGGAATGGCTAACATGGAACACGTTTAGCCGATTGCAAAAATTCTTAATTGCTGGCTCTCCACTGTCTTCTCAGTCCAGTGCTCGGGCCTCTCACTTACAGGGAATCATAGAATCATAGAATGGTTTAGGTTGGAAAAGACCCTTAAGATCATCAAGGCCAACCAGTAACCTAGCACTGCCAAGTCCACCGCTAAACCATGTCCTCAAGCACCATGTCTACCCGTCTTTCAAATACCTCCAGCGATGGAGACTCAACCACTTCCCTGGGCAGCCTGTTCCAGTGCCTGACCACCCTTTCAGTGAAGAAATTTTTCCTAATAGCCAACCTAAACCTCCCCTGGTGCAACCTGAGGCTGTTTCCTCTTGTCCTATCACTTGTTACTTGGGAGAAGGACCGACCCCCACCTCGCTACAACCTCCTTTCAGGTAGTTGTAGAGAGCAATAAGGTCTCCCCTCAGCCTCCTCTTCTCCAAACTAAACAACCCCAGCTCCCTCAGCTGCTCCTCAGAAGACTTGTTCTCTAGACCCTTCACCAACTTTGTTGCCCTCCTTTGGACACGCTCCAGCACCTCAATGTCCTTCTTGTAGTGAGGGGCCCAAAACTGAACACAGGATTCGAGGTGTGGCCTCACCAGTGCCGAGGACAGGGGGACACTATCACCTCCCTGGTCCTGCTGGCCACACTATTCCTGATGCAAGCCAAGATGCCATTGGCCTTCTTGGCCACCTGAGCACGCTGCTGGCTCATGTTCAGTCGGCTGTCGACCAACACCCCCAGGTCCTTTTCTGCCAGGCAGCTCTCCAGCCACTCCTCCCCAAGCCTGTAGTGTTGCATGGGGTTGTTGTGACCCAAGTGCAGGACTCGGCACTGAGCCTTGTTGAACCTTACGTAATTGGCCCCGGCCCATTGATTCAGCCTGTCCAGGTCCCTCTGTAGGGCCTTCCTACCCTCCAGCAGATCGACACTTCCACCCAACTTAGTGTCGTCTACCATATGAATACAGTACCAGCAGCTAAGTCCTGCCATAAACAATCATCTCAAATTAGGTGCCTAAATCCTTTCTTCCAAGGATCAAAACTTTGATCTCCCTTCATAGCTGGAAGTGGACTACTTGACTTATTGAGGTAATTTCCATTTCTGTAAGCATGTAGGCAACTGGGAAGAGGATCAAGTTTCCTAAATAATCATTAGATGTAGAAATGTCCCCTTCCCCCTTCTTTTGTCCAACCTCCTCATTTCAGGAAATTCTCCTATCTTCCTGAAATACTCGGTAAATATGAGGTTACAGACACTCAAATAATTATGGCAAAGTTGTTCCAACTTTTTGTGAGATGCTTAGCTGTTTGGGGAACCAGAAAGTGAGGTATTGTGATTTTGTATATCTGTCCTAACAAATTCGGCTGAATTTTTTCCTGAATATTCACCAGGAAGGGGACAGAAGTCCTGTTTATGCACAAACCTTACAATATTATACAAAGTGGGTCACAAGTTATGGGAAATGAGGCATTTGGCATACTTAAATGGAAGACAAATAAGGAAAGAAGGCTGAAAACAGAGTGTAAAATTTGTGGGGGTGGGGGTGGATGGTGTTACTGGCCATTAGCGTACTTAAGGGAAATGTTGGGAGCTCAGTTCTTTGGTCCTTTTACAAGCACACAGGCAAAGCAGTGCTAAGTGTTCATTAGAGAACTCTACTGGCTGGGATGGAAGAGGAAGGAGGTGGAAAAAAGGCCTTTTCCATCATTAGTGTCTACTATGACATTAATTTTACAGTAAAACTTCACTTCGCAAAGCCAACCATTATAAGTGATGCTCTCTCAAAGGGGTGATCTCTCTGTCCTCTTCTTGGTTGCTTTAAGTTAGAGTTCAACCAATGTTTCATGGCTATAGGATGAAAGCTGGACATGTCACCCAGGGATGTGTCCTTCCCATGCTGGCAAATGAGGTATAAGCCAAGAGTGACGACTCTCACCCCATCTCTCTGCCTGGATGCCTTTTCCTTCCTCCTCGTAACCCAGGGAACAAGGGCTGTGCTTCACACTTCTACTTCTGGCTATTTTTTACTTCTCTGAGCCCAGATTTGCAGCTTTACTCCCTTTGTTCAAGTAAAGGAAAAGTGGAATCTAGCAGTGGTAAAGCTCATCACAAATTTGATATATTTTTCATAGTTTCTTTCACTGTAGTATTTAGTTCAATGTGGGAGAACTTAGTTACCTTTGAAGCCTCTCCCTTTCTATTAAATTTACTTGAAATTGGCAATGGGTTCAAAATTGAGGAGAGACAGAAAGGGAGCGTGATAGTATCAGCCTTTTTCTCTTAGGAAACTGCACTTAGAAAAGTATAGCCAATGGAAATAGGGAGAAGTCATCTAATTCGTTTTTTCCTAGTACTTGTGCTGCTACAGACAGCTGGCAATGGCTGCATATTGTTTAAAAAGTCTCTTATTTTATAAAGTACATGTCATTTATATGGTGAACAAAATTATGTGTCAACATACTTGTGTGTCATTTTCTGTTCTCTTTTTAAAAAATCACAAAAATAGCATGTATTTAAAATTCTTGAATTAAAAAAAAACATGAGAGAGCAGATAAAAACCAACATAAAGAAACTTTAATGAAAAGTTTCTTATAATTTTTATAGGATTTTCTAATAACTAGGAAGGCAGGAAATAACTTGAGACAGAGCTTTCTCCTTCTGTGCCTGACTCCTCCCAGGGTTCGAATCCCTCGTAACATCTCTGGAGCTCACCCATATGAGAAACAGCTGCAGTTTAACTGTGCAAATGCTGCGCTCTCTCTAGCTGGGAAGTGAGTATTGATTAACTGCTAGGGGAAAAGGAAAGAGAAAATTCACCATTTTAACTACTGTTATTAAAAGCCAATACGGGGAAATATTATAGCAGAATAGCTTAACTCATGGAAATAGGAGGAAGTATGTCAAATTTCATATTTAATTGCTTTCTGTGCTGATTATAGGCAAGGTACACTCTAGCGGTTTTTTAAATGTTCAGTATACAGATTATTAATGCGCAAGTATGAGCAGGCTGTGCCTTGGTCAGGAATGCAGAAGATGGCAATGAAAACCTAACTCACAAATTCTATGGTTTCACAGCTTACCTCGTAAGTAACACTTAAATAAAGTAAGAGGCACTTTAACAATGCTTGACCAGAAAAGGCTTTATTATCCAGGAAAGGCAGTTATACAACATTGCTGGTAATAAGGCGCTGCAAGGAAGACTAAAAAAAAGTACACGGAGTCTAAAGATGTATGTCATCTTAAAAGCAGATATATCATACCTACAGTATTTTTAGCGATACAACAGTGTGCGTTATCTGCCTGCAAGCTCTGTAAAACATGCACATGTTGGGGGTTGTACAACAGTAGTTCTTTATGGAGATTCAAACAATTTTAGCTACACATAGTTAGGGATTTAGAGGGCTAGATGCTTAGATAGGATTTAGTTGGGCTCCCTCAACAGCTTTAAAAGCATGTCCCTATAATAATTCATCTCAAGGAAGTTGTCTGAAACAAGGTATTATTGAAACGCTGAAAGGTTTCCTTAAAATATATTGGTTTGATGGATTGACCAATGAATAACTGCTATCATTGAGCTCATGTGCAATGAGTATACCAATGATATTTCACAGGACTCGAGGTGTGGCTTCACCAGTGCCGAGTATAGGGGGATGATCACTTCCCTAATCCTGCTGGCCGCATTGTTCCTGATACAAGCCAGGATGCTATTGGCCTTCTTGGCCACCTGGGCACACTGCTGGCTCATGTTCAGCTGGCTGTCAACCAACACCCCCACGTCCTTTTCTGCCAGGCAGCTCTCCAGCCACTGCTCCCCCAGCCTGTAGCGTTGCATGGGGTTGTTGTGACCCAAGTGCAGGACCCGGCACTGAGCCTTGTTGAACCTCACGTAATTGGCCTCAGCCAACTTCCATAACCTCACGACATCCTTGTAGTCCTCCTGAGTTGCCTGCCCCTTCTTCCAAAGGTCATAAACTCTCCTTTTTTTCCTGGGTTCCAGCCAAAGCTCTCTGTTCAGCCACGCCAGTCTTCTCCCCTGCCAGCTCATCTTTTGGCACGTGGGGACAGCCTGCTCCTGCGCCTTTAAGATTTCCTTCTTGAAGAATGTCCAGCCTTCCTGGACTCCTTTGCCCTTCAGGACTGCCTCCCAAGGGACTCTGTCAACCAGGTCCCTAAACAGGCCAAAGTCTGCCCTCTGGAAGTCCAAGGTAGCAGTTCTGCTGACTCCCCTCCTTACTTCTCCAAGAATTGAAAACTCCATCATTTCATGATCACTATGCCCAGGCAGCCTCCAACTGTCACATCACCCACAAGTCCTTCTCTGTTCGGTCCAGCAGGGCGCCTTCCCTCGTTGGCTGCCTCACCAGCTGTGTCAGGCAGTTATCGCCCACACACCCCAGGAATCTCCTAGACTGTTTCCTCTCCGCTGTATTGTATTTCCAGCAGACATCTGGTAAGCTGAAGTCCCCCACGAGAACAAGGGGTAGCGATTGTGAGACTTCTCCCAGCTGCTTATAGGATATTTCATCTGCCTCTTCATCCTGGTTGGGTGGTCTATAAGAGACTCCCACCATGATACCTGCCTTGTTGGTGTTCCCCTTGATGCTTACTCATAACCACTCAACGCTATCGTCACCATCGTTAAGCTCTAGACATTCAAAACACTCCTTGACATACAGGGCTACCCCACCCCTTCTCCTTCCTTGCCTATCCCTTCTGAAGAGTTTATAGCCATCCATTGCAGCACTCCAGTTGTGCAAGTCATCCCACCATGTTTCCGTAATGACAACTCTATCATAGCTTTCCTGCTGCACAACGGCTTCCAGCTCCTCCTGTTTGTTGCCCACGCTATGTGCATTGGCGTAGATGCAGTTCAGTTGGGCTATTTCTCCTGCCACCTTTTTGGTGGGAGAAGCCCTAGTTCCTACGTGACCATTCTCAGGCACTTCCATGGTTTCTAACACGTCAATAACCATTGCATCTTTGCTGCTGCATAGAACTCCATTCCCCCTCGACTGAGACGGCAGACCGAAGGACCTCGTTAGCACACCATCCCTCAGACATTGGTGTGCCACCCTCATGCTTCTCTCTTGTGAGCCTGGTTTTATCCCTTTCCCCCTTCAAATTTAGTTTAAAGCTCTTTCCATGAGCCCTTGCTAACTCCTGTGCAAGGATCCTTTCCCCCCTTTGAGACAAGTGTGACCCATCTGTCACCAGCAGGCCTGGTGTCATGTAGACCAACCCATGATCAAAAACCCCAAAATTCTGCTGGTGACGTCAAGCTCAGAGCCAAGTATTGATCTGCTGGCTCTTCCTTTTGCTTTCCTCATCATTCCCTGCAACTGGGAGGATACAGGAGAACACTACTTGTGCTCCTGATCCCTTAAACAGTCGTCCCAAGGCCCTGAAGTCTCTCTTTATTGCCCTTGGACTTTTAGTTGCAACTTCATCACTGCCTACTTGAAAAATCAATAATGTATAATAATTTGAGGGCCAGATTCATATCAAAACATTTGATATGTTTTTCTCTGCACTTCCTAGGTCTTGATCTTGCAACCATTTCTGCACTCATTTCAAGAGTCAGCTTGCGACAGGAAGAAGGCTCCATCTCTACCCTTCAATGCAGCGGGACAACACCCTATTCCTGAGAAGTTCAGAAACTCCCTGAGGAAAAGGGTGGTACTGATTTTGGGTTGTTTCAGCCAGCTAACTGCCGTGGTTTGGTTCTTCCACTGCGTGTGTCATCCAAAGGTTTCTGGGCTGTGGGTGACTGCACTTAGCTAGTGCCACTGGATCATCCTAAACCAAATTATTAGCAAGCCTGTTACAGTGTCCCAGATTTAGACCCTGTAAACATCTGAAAATGTTGCTGAGGTTTGTGCCTGCCTTTGATGGTTTGTAGGCTGTTCCAGCCTAATACCAGATACCAGCAGCATGCATTTCTGTATCTTGAAACCATTTTTTCAAAGGGCGAAGGGGCACTAGATACTTAACTGCTTGATAAAAAGAAGGCGACTGAAATGTTTTCCTAAGAAATGAAAAGAGAGATGGGAAAGGGGAAATCAACAGGCTGAAAGTTCCCTAATTAACCCTGGCACAAATATATATGGCAAAGGATACGTGAAAAGATAATAATAGCTAACTGGATCTGTCATAACGAGGGCTCAGGATGAGAGGCTGTATTTATAAGAGAAACTGGGATTAGACAAAAAGTTAAATAGAAGCAACTAAGAGACTGTTAATTTTTTCCCACTATTGGCAGTAATCCCCCAAGTGAAGGATATAAACACAAATCATCCCAAAATGGAGGGAGAATTGGAAGCATATTATGTGACCAATTTGGCTAAATCATGAGCTCTTTGTTGACCTCAATTACAAGACAGAAGCATACAAAACCCAGAAACTTGGTCAGGCAAAAAATAAAAAATAAACTAAAAGGGGAGGGAGGGATAAAACCAGAAAGGCACAAAACTGAGATGCAACTAGCGAGGGACGTAAGGGATCATTCTGTATACACATTGGGAGCAGAAGAAAGAGAAAGCAAAGCGCAATTCTGCTGTCCTACACAGGGAAGTACAGAAACGGCTCAGATATTTAACGCCTTATGGTCTCAGTCACCACTGAAAGGTCAGCTGTAAGCAGACAGCTGGGAGAACAGCAAATAATAACAAATGTTGGAGCCTATAGCAAAGCAGTAGCAGGAGAGAAAATACTAGGCCTGGAGGTGATTGGAAATGGTATCAGAATGGTTAAGAAAACCCAGAAAAAACCCCAAACCATGCAGCCAAATATGAAGCTTATCTTCAAAACAGAAAAGAGAGAAGACTATGGAATTGTGAACCAGTCAACTGAAGTTCAATTTCTAGAAAAATTCTGGGAAAAAATGATCCAACCATTTGTAAAAATTTAGAAATCTGAAGGAAGAAAGATTGAAGAGAAAACAGGTTTGTTGGGAACTAAACATTTCAGCCACAGTATTTCACTTTTCTTTCCTCAACAAACAGGCCTGGTAATAAGGAAAAGCTGATAGTCCCACATATCTTGACTTTAGTAAAGTTCTTTAATTTTTTCAAAAGCTAGGTAAAAATGTGTTCTTTGTGAGACAGCTAAAGGATGGATGCCAAACTGCGTATGAATTACACCATAGAAAAAATTACAAATTGTTCATTAGGATGTAAGGCTGTTATTAAATAGTACTTGCAGCAGTCTGTCCTGGGTCTATGTCTGTTTGATATTTTCATTAATGACATAGGTGACAGAATAGAGATTAACCTCAATAAATCTGCAGAGGACATGATGCTACAATGATCCAAGAAAACCAAAAATAAAAAAACGAGGGGCAATTTCCATGCAGTATATTTAAGTTGAAACGATCAATTACATAAAAAGCTGATGGGAACTATTCATTAGCTGGTGGCTCTTCAGAAAAGGATCTGAGGTTATAGAAGGTCACATACCTTCTATAATTAAAAAATCTCATGCTATTGCAAAGCCTTTCAAACACTACATTAGGCTATACAAACAGCATAAACAGCCTGTGGACACATGTAGTAACCCTTCTGCTGTACTCAGGACCATTAAGGCCTTGGCTGGATCATTGTGCTCAGTTTGGGGCTTCTCACTTTAATAATTTGAGCAGTCCAGAATCATTAAAGGTCTAAAGAACATAATTTATGAGAGCAATGGAAAAAAACCCATATTGTTAAGCCTGAAGAAGAAAAGATTGTGGGGGAGCATCCAAACATTTTCAAGTATGCAAGGAAAGGAAAATTCAGACTTCTGAGATAAAGATAATAAAACACTGAGATAATGTGCCTAAAGAGATAGTGGAGTTTCCATCATGAAGGGATTTTAAGTATGCTTAGACAGACATGTCAGGAAAGCCAAAGAGATAACTGATGCAATTATTGCAAGGGACAATGGACTAGGTGGCCTATTGGAATCCCTTCCACAATGAAGTTTCAAGCAAACTTGGAAACTTGCTGATGATGTCCTTTTATTTTATAGATCTGGAAACCGAACATTGAAAACAAGGGTAAAATCTTTGTCACTGAGTTAGTCATCAGGAGAAAGTAACCTCATTTTTTTTTTGGATGTGTTGATGGCTCCCAATTGCCTGTCATGTCAAATGAAACCTGTTCAGTAAGCTGGAGTCACCATTCTGCAACCAGCCTCTAATGCATCGGTGACTGCCAATGTATCAGAGAGTGAGCTGGTGAAGGAGCTAATGTTAGGATTTGTTACTGTAAATGTTTTGGTCTTTATTGTTCTCCAGTTCTCTAGGATTTTTTTTTTTTTTTGAAATAAAGTGTTTTTTTCAAAACTTTTGAGCAACTTTTTTTTATCTTGAATAGATAACATTGAGTTGAAAAAGTTACCCAGCTGATGTAATGGTGCAGTAATTCCATTATGTCTTTTCTTGCACATAAAAATGTAATTTAGAACACAATCACAGAAAGATCACACTTATGTTAGCCAAATTATCCTACTTCTATTCCCTCCCTTACAAAACTTCCTGGCCAGTTCACTCTCATTTGGGAGCCTGAAAGCATGGCAGATGCAAGACTCCAGTACTGAAGGGGTCAGTAAACTTGGCCTCTCGCTCCAGCGCCCTTTGCATTTCTGGAAGGATACGGTATGGGGACCACTGCAACCTCGTCCAGCCTTTCTCTCTCTTAGACAGAAAACACAAACACAGGAAATTTGTGATCTTATTTCTAGGCTTCCCAGGTGTACTCTTTTATGAAAAGGCCGTCCTTAGAGTGCATCCAGAGCTAGTTACTTCTCAAGTAAATGAAGTGAAATTCTGGCTTTATTGAAAGAAAAGGCAATTTTTTCTTGACACTTATGGAATCAGGATAAAATAATTCCTTCTCTTTTATAATTGAAATACCCTTTTTAATGTTCTTTCTACAGAGGGAACAATCTTTTTTATTAAATTCTGCGGGATTATTCATTTTACATTCCTCTAACATACCCCAGGGTTTTCAGTCAGAATTGAGATGATGGCTTCTGTTCCAAAGACTTTTCAGTTACAAATGACAGAAATACACAAGCAGGAAAAGAACGGTGGGCAGAAAAAAAAGAGAGAGTGACTCACAAGCAAAAGAACCAGAGCAGAGGTGGGCGAACATCTAACTGATTGTATCTCTATAATTATTAATTATTATTGTAGTAATTCATTTTTAATTAATTCTCTAATTGCATTTAACACTGCTAATATTCTTACTTCATTTCACCTAATTTCTGCTAGAATGAGATTCATTGAATTTGCTTATTTAATTCCAGAAATCCTAATTCATCCTTAGATTTTATTTTGCCATTTCTGTTCAATATGTTTTGCCCCTTTCTCTTTAATATGTTTTGTCCCTTACCTACTGCCTACAGGGATTTTTCCTGACTAGCTGTGAGGAATTTCCATTATCCCAACTTCCCTATTACCACAAAATCACCCTTAATCCAGAGCAACTTGCATGGGGAATATATTTACAAATTCAAATAGAAATGACATTGTTGCATTGTCTTGGGAGGAGTGAAAGTAAATTAAGAGAACATGATGTACCCTACATGCCCTAACACTTAGATTAGGTTAGAATTCTCTTTCTGTGGTATCCAGCTGAAAAGTTATTAAGATTTTTTTTGCTTTCTAGCTGAGGAGCTACTTCTTGACTAACTCCTTCATCTTTGCTTTCTTGGAAGATGATGTCACCTTGGATCCAATGTTTTCTTCTAAGCACCATGTTTGGGGATCTCTTCAGATTCAGAATTTCTTCCCTCCTCCTTGTTCATCATATCTTCATTCCTGATTCAGTCAGGAAGCACTGAAGCACGTGTGTCCCACCTCCAGCATTGAAAATGCAATGTCCCTTTCACTAGGGATTACTCCCTGGGCTACAACATGAATCACTTGTCAATTTGTTGTGAGGTCAACCTCTCTGTTAGGCGGGGCAATGTTAAAATCCCAGGATAGTATTTTTTTTTCAGACAGAGCAAACTGTAGTTTGCATATAAAGGTAGAACTTGCTAATTATGCTTTGTGAAATGTTATAACTGTGATGACAGCATGCAGAAATTTACTGCCTCTTGTTTCAGACCAGCCTTCATGTCAAGAAGACTGGTTTAAATCAATAATAATTTTGGCATAATTGGCCTTTTGCCCTATCTGTGACAGGTTTGCTCTCTGTCCTATTTCTTCAACTTCTACTTTTGATGGCAGAACGTCCTCAAAACATCCATCCCCCTTCCTCTTCTATATAGTGCTCCACAAATGAGCACTCATGGCCCCAAGACATATGGTTTCCTCTGTGCCTGGCATATCTTTACAGGCTGCCTACAGGATCACATATATTTGGAAGTACCTTACGTAGACGGAAAATATATCAAAGATGAAGTGACAGGTAATGGAGCTGTCTGGCTAAAATCCCTGCTCTGACAACATCCATGAGCATCAGTGTATCTCATTGGGAGTTTTTCAAAGTATTTGCACCAAGCGTCATGAGCACAGAGAAGATGCAGGGAACTCACTGTAATCCTCATAATTCACCCCAATATCCACTGTCATTACTCCAAAGTCTGTTAAATAATGTTTAATGCCTGTGGCTTTATTAGGCAGAGCCTATTTAAACATAAATCCCCCATCTTTCAGTGGAGTACGTTTTGTTAAACAATTCATTAGAAAAGAATCATATTCCTGGGCAAAGGATCTGGTCCCTTCTTTGTACAGGCACAGCTTCAAGAGAGGGGATGGGACTTGCCTTTCCCTAGGCTTGCCTTTAGACCAGGGGTTAGTGCACTTTTTTGGGAGAGCAAAGCAGTGAATTCTGAGCCCCAAAAGAACATATTGCCGAGGTGTCATGCTGTCTGAGTGAGATTGCTACCTACAAAAGGCGAACAAAATCTGTCTTCATGGCAGAAAGGGTTGTCTGTGGATGTGGGGTTTTGTGCTGAATACACTAAATGCATATACAATTTTGGAGGCAAAATTTTAGATGCCTCTTGCTTTTGAATATATCTAGAATATAAGTGAGGCCTTTGTGCATTTTGCTCCTAGGTGTCAGTGCCAAAATATTTTTTACATCACACTTTATTTTCTTCAGGAGGTAGATTCTCCTTTGGCTGTGATAATTTCCCAAGCTGCCCCATGATAAGTCAGCATGCTGCAACCATTTGGTCCTTGTGTTCATTATTTACTTGCATGCTCAATTTTCTGGACAAAAATTATCTTAATAAGGTAGGAGCAGAGAATATAATGTGCTTGGTTCAAAGTATTGAGAGGAAAATATTTTAGTTACTATGGCTAACCATAATTATGACTAGTACTAAATTACGTATAATGAACTGGTCCTTGACTAATCACTTCAGAAGGAAAAAGCCTAATGACACTTTCAAGTTACTGTATGCACATTCATTTCTATTACACTTTATTCTTCCATTATTTGAGTGTTGGCTGGCTGACAAAAGAACATTTTTCAGAAAGTGCATAAATTTTTACATTTCCTTCCATATTATGAGTTTAATCACACACATTACATGCTTTCTCTATAGCTTTTAAACACATCAGCTCAGCAATAAAGGTCCAAATTACCTGAGCTAAATTAAGCCTAGTAACATGGCTCCAAACCCACCAAAGCTGCTTAAGGGAGCTACACATTAGCAAGTGGGGAAGTGCACTGCAGCAGTTCTACCATCAGCCATTTGCAGTGTTACTAATGATGATCTCTACTGCAAAGTGTTTAACCTTTGGAAAGAGCAGTGATAACAAGGAGGAAGAGAGTCCCTAAACTGGAAAGTATATACTTACAAGCACATATATCTAAGTTATTTATTGTATGTCATTGTGACTTATTAGTCCTGTAACCATGATACAGACATATCCTATCATGATACATGGCAAAAGTTGATTTTTTTTAACACATAACATAAAAAAAAAGTACCCTACTTTAACTAACAGATGCTTCCTAAAGATGCATCATAGTGTTACAAGTTCTGTAATAGGGAATTGCAATGAGTAGGGCTGTGGAATCGAGTAGACTGGGCATCAGAAGCAAACATCCATAGATTAAATGTCTACACAGAATAGATCTAGAAAATAATGTATACATTTCCAAGACACCTCCACAGCCATCACAATGAACACCCAAGACAAGAGAACTACCAGTATCTGTGCATACTCTATTTGCACATTTTTGAATGTGTTGTATTTTGTCCAGGCCATCCAACGGTCTCATGGAAACCACGTGGCTAGAACTGAGCAACCACAGTGCCCCAGAATTATGTCACCCAGACAACCAAAAAAAGCTAGAAATGCCCATACAAGAGTGGGGAAACATTCCTTAAAAACACCTATCTTGTCTCTGATATCTAAACCCATATCTTCACAGGAGATCCTCTAAAAAAGACTGAAAGATAAATCTCCAAACTAGATTTCGTAACTGTACTAAAAATACTAAAAATCATCTGCTTTATGTGGAGAAACAATCTGGTAAGTTAATAAGGCTGCCTGTTCCTAACAGCATAAGCTAAGCTTAAAACCCTAGAAAACCAAAAGTAAGAATAGAATGTTTTACAAACAGCAGAAAACATCATTGTTTGGAAACTGGCAAATACTACATGATTTTTTGTATGTGTTGCAAAATAATAGGACAAAAATTCCTTCCTTTTGTCTTTTCTTCAGCCTAGGTATGTGTTAATAGCTAATAAGTCTGTTCTGCTTGATGGAGAAAACTATTTCTATGTTTTGAATGACAAAAGATGTCCAAGTTTGTAATATTGGTTTAAAATTGCTTTATTTATTAACTGACTTATGTATTTGTTTTACCTTTAATAGCAGAAGAATAAGCACCAGGAACAAAAAAATTTAACAGCAGCTTTTCCCAAAATTCTGCTTAGGTTTGGAGGTTTTGCAGCATTGTTAATTGAAAGAAGTAAAATCAAGGAAAAAGGGGAAAAGTGATCTCAGGTCATGATTAAAGGTTGTGTTCTTGGTGCTCCTCCAGGACTGCTTGCTTCTGACTCAGACAGAGAGATTAATGCTCTCAAAGTTACGATACAGAGAGTTGCGGTTCTGTGATTCCACATTCATGATTTATAATATCTGTTGACTCTTTTGTGAAATGGCATCTGTGGAAATTGTTTGGGATAAGAAAGAAACTCAAGTGACCACTGTTGTTTGCGTCCCTTTTTGAAATGAGACTTCATTGTTGTATTTTTTTTCAGGAAACCATTTGAAAGGGGAGCTTTGGTTTGGGAACACTGAAGTGGAGTGCAATTATCACTGACATGTTTCATAGCACAGTGCAGTTCACTGCTTCACTTTATGTCAAGACTGGCTAATCACACAGGATTCCAGAAAAAATGTAAAATTCAAAAGAACCTGCAGTTAGACTCCAAATACAGGAAAAATATCTAACAACAAATTTAACAAATACTCAAATCCTAGCCCCCTTTCCCCCCATCTGAGAGAGAAGAAGTGTTCATTTAGTACGTTTTCTGATTTCTAGGTTAGCTTTAAGTATGAGTATGCGTAACAGATTTCATACCTTTTATTTTAGTAATTATATCATGGGCTATTGAATCTACAGGAAGTCTTTATTACTGTTAAGGGGCTTTTCCAATGTAATTTCATGCTCATAGAAATAGCCAGCACTGAGCTATATAGCTGGACACCAATGTTAGCAATGTTAGGTTATTTCTACACCAGCGCTCCTGTTGGGACAGAAACTTTCCCAAGAAGAAATGTAGAGGTCAAACCTAGAAAGTATAAAATCTTTTAAAGACAAGGGGTGGGGAAAAGGATAGCGATATTCAATGCAAGCAGTAGGTGAAAATAATACCTGCACCTTTAAAATTTGAAAGCAAAGGAGCTGAAGTGAGTCTGGGCCAAGAGAGGGGAGCGAACAAGCCCAGAGGATGGGAAGGCTGAGCAAGTTGTAGGGGAAAGAAATATAAAGGGCAGAGGAAACTCCTATTTTTATACTTGGAGCTTTCTGAAGCTTCATTTGTGCATATAGCCCAGTTAGGATCTCAGCTGTGATTGGGGCACCTGAGACCCCCTGTGCACAAATGAAACCTGCAGTAATAAACCTCATTATTATGACCCACTAAAACTCAACTTGGGAAATCATGATGAACATATCTTGATGTCTCTGTTAGCCAAAAATAGCCCTCAGCACAACTTTCTTCCCTTATTCGTAATTTTATTCAAAACGTGACCCTGCATATGGTACAATGCACATTAAGAAAACAAGGAAAATTACAGAGTTTAAATTACCATTTGTAAAGTACTATGTGTATATATTCTATTATGTGAATCTTTTACTATAGGCATGTTTTATTATTACATAATAAAATAATTATAAAAATATGTCCTCTGTGAAAGAGATACTCCCATGTGGTAACTTAGACATATTTGACTTTCCATTATAAATTGATAATTGTAGTTTAAAATGATAAATGGCAACCTCTGAATTGATCTGATGTAGCAAATGACTATTTTTACATAATTATGACCCACTTATGGTTTTCCTCTTTGAATGGTGAAACATTCTGGTCATTAACACCAGATTGCCTGAAAGAGTTGCCCTTTCTGTGAGGACTAGAGGGTCCTTTGCATAGAGTAAGTTGAAGTCTCAGACTTCTCTCCCTTTTACTGAAGAATGTCCTGTTTTATTGTTTCTGACAAATTTTAGGTACATAAATCCAGATTCGTAAAGGGATTTGGACATAATAACCTTAGCACTGCTACATTAGCATTGCTTTGGTGATGGAATTTACAATCCCACACTAGAGGCATAAATTCTCTGGAACAGTATTTTTCCAGCTTTTGAAAGTGTTGCCCTCTTTTGGCTCATGTGTCTTCATACAGTTTTCCCCACATCCTCATGTTTAAATTAAAAACCATCTCAGGTCAGGCATAATTGCTGGAAGACCTCGGCTCCTCCAGGGTAGCAGAGGGCAAAAAACAGCTACAATGACTAACTCTTAATGCAAATTTTGGTGACCCCCCAGCTGAGCTGCTGCTGCCAGTTAAAGTTAACTAGCAGTTCCCTTGCTAATATGAACACTTGGAGCCACTAATGACTGTTGGTTTTTACACTCTTATGCAGAAAGAACTGCTGCTGTCTCATGAGAACAGAAAAAAAAAAATCTATGTGGCAGCATGGTAAAGCATTGCGTAGGACTTCCTCACACCTCTTTGGTGCAAAGGTGAGTTCCTTGGTGGGCAGGACACAGAGTGTGAAAAATGCAGGGACTTGGGAGTCTGATGAGTTTGTGTAACCCAAATGTTCCTGGACAGAAGCTATTCACCAAGATAATCGCATCTCTGGGAATGTGCCACAGGATAACTGTCACCACCAGAAACCCTCCCAGGGAAGGTTTAAGGTCCTAGCTGGCAGGCAGAACTTTTGTGGATTACTCCTTGTGGCTCAGTTATGCCTCAGCCCCAATCTTGTACAGATTGGTTGAGCTGCTGATCTTAGATTACTGAAGAAACTGATGTTCAAACATTAAGCTTGCTATTGGCCTGAGCAGATGTTTTTTCTTGTTGCTTAAAGCACCGTCTTTTGTGGAGCAGTGCAGGCTCTGTTTGCAATATGCTAGCATGTCCTCAGACATGTACCAGGAAGCACCAGTGTTCAAGTAAAAATCTGTCTTTGCCCTCTCTCTCATCATTTGCGGTCACTTATCCATCCCAGGAGAGGTTTCTAAGGGAACCACCAGCAACTCTTCTTGCCAGAGATTCCAGGCATTGAAGCGATGATTCAGACGACATTTGTGTGATTGCACTGAAGAACGCCAAATCTGTATGTTTATTGACAGCTTTCAGTGCTGGAAAGGAGAATCATACAGCAGAATGGGTGAGCCAATCCATGGTGATGTGCTCCATTCAGTGACTCAGGATTTTTCACTCTGGAAATATTGTGTTACTCATGTATGTTACATTGCACTAAAAGCAGCCTTGGAAAGATGAGAACATTTATCTTGTCTACACAAAAATGTTTTGTCATTTTAATGATGCGACTGAAATTTTTCCGCAATAAAAAATCCCTATACCATTTGAGATCTATTTGGAGCTATCTTGCGATCACTTATGTGTAGTGTCAGCTGACCTGATTATCAGGATGCCAGTGTGTGAATATATTGGATTATTGAAGAAATGGTTCAGTACTAGACCTGTTATTGTGGGACACCGTCAGTCATCTCAGAAATCCTACAGAGCTTGCCCAATTGAGCATCAAGATTTGTGAGTATATATTAAAAATCTGTTTGTTGGTGTGGTTTTTGTGTTCTTTTTTTAATTAAGAAAAAAAAGAAAGTAGGTTTTAAAGGTGATGCCCTAATGACTGCAGTGTAGCAGCTTTCTGGAAAAGCCAGCCTGAGATTTCAGAATTATACCAGGGTAGTTGGAGGTGTTAGGACTGCCCTGGTTGTTAAAAGTGATAACACACAGGTAAGCCAGGTGTGTACATTGATTGCATAGAATTCTTTTCACTCTCTGTCTTTGTTAATAACATTAATGACATTTTAATTTGAAACAACCACATCAGAGTCATACCTAGATAGGTATATCATGACGTGATATACAGTATCTTGTGATATGTTTTCTTGAAAATATGGCAGTAACCTTGAAAAGCCATCTACCTCTGCTTACCACTATCTGGTCCTGCACACTTTTGAAAATACTGTTTACTGTTTTAAATTTATCTTTTTTCCTACCAGAGCTTAGGACTGTAGAAGTCCTCATAAGATCAAATCCAGCTTGCCACTGGGCCTGCCTGTGAGATGTTGGTATCTTCAAGGGAATTTTCTTGATCTGATATTTGACAATAATCTCCATGAGCTACATATTTGAGACTAGTCCTTGAATTCTCAGTGATGTCCGGTGAAAGTTAACACTGCAAGTGCTTAAATTAGGCAATCCTGAAATTTCAAAGCCTGCAAGGATTGGGAGGCAGACTGCACAGGAGTGATTTCTCAGCAGAGATTTATCACATTACATATTTTCCAGCAAAGAGAAATTGCAGGTACTCTAGAAACAATTATGCTGGGTGGGACAGATCCTTTATCTATCCCTCTTTAACCTGCATTATTTACCTGTCTCTACTAAAGCTGGCGTGTTTGCTAAAGGCTACACAGATCCCTTCCTCAACCCCTTTCCATCCTGTCCCCTTGAGGGGAAGATTTATTTTCTCCTTTAAACAGCAAGTCTAGGCCTTATACCTGCTACATTAGCAAGAGATGAAGTCCTTTATGTGTCCTATATTTTTACAGAGTAGTGTAAGTATGGTTGATTTGACAGTGGTTGTATCAATAAAAGATGAACATTTTTCCAGTTTTTACAACTGTATATAATAAGCTCTCGTACAACACTTCTTTTTCTCCAACAGGCTGTGGAAATATAGTATCATTATGGATACCACTGTGCTTGTTTTCTAGCCTAGGAACGCTGAACTCCAGAGAAATGAGGTGACTTTCCCAAAGTCCCAGCCTACGTGGGATGAAGCCAAGGGTCCCTATGTCATGCCCTACCTACTGATGTGGAACTGATGCTATTATCTTGTTCTTTCTTCTCTATCCTCTTTCTTACTCTAGGGGATAATTAGTTTTTTACTGAGTGAGGCAGCTGCTCGTGATTAAAACAAGAAGTTAAAAAACAGCGCAGAGAAATAACAGTGCTGCATGAAAGTACAAGTCTGGTGACAGAAGTGCAATGAAAAGGCGGTAGCACTAACAGGACTGAGAGGTTTTCAAGAAACAAGATTTGGAGCGATTGGCCAGAAACATTGATTCTGAGACCAAAATCAGTTTATCAGTTATAAATACAGTAATTCTCCTCATTTTCTAAAATGTCTGACTAAAGGCCTGGACTACATAAGAGGATGCTGAAGACTTCTGATGAATATCTACAAGACTGTGCATGCAGTACAGAGCATGTGACACCACGACCTATGCAAAGTCTCCATCCCTGTTAGAGCTGCAGTCAGTCCTTGCAGAGTCTGTTTATTCCTTGAGGCAGGAGAGGAGCCATTGCCCTTCCTCAGTTTTTTTCAACCAGAATTCCCTTTTTTCTGTTCTTTTGCCTGGGATCTTACAATACCCACAACATACAATACTTTTGGGGGGGTAAGGAGGAGCACCTGGATCAGAATAATCTGAGAACTCTTGTTATACTGTATGCAACTTACTGTATGTATAAAAAAAGGTCTCTAAGCTTACAGTTTTAGTTATGTTACTCTGGAAAATAAAACTCCAGTTACTACAAATAAGCAACCTCAATTAAAATAATTACAACCCCAAACTCTAAGTGTAACCATATCACTCTTTCTGGTAGGATTGCAATTTAAAGTCTGCCAAAAGTGTTAACCAGGAGATGAGGGATAAAGCATTTTTTGTGATTCAAGTCATTCTACATCAAACATACCTGTAATTTCAGTTTTCAGAGGCTGAAACAAAAAAGGTTTATTTTTCAGTGACTATTATACTCAAATGTTAATATAAAATGAACCATTCATTGTGCAGTAATAAGATACTGGTCCTCTGAAGTTAGTGGAGGTCTGCAACACCAATGATTCTCATTTCATTTCTTATTTTGGGAGAGTTTTTGGAGAAAACTGCAGTCTTGGGAAAGAAGAAATTACTCCCAGGGGAAAAGATGTTTTTTTAGAAGTAGAAAAAACATTTTGTTACTTTAATGCCTCGGGATCAGAGCTCTTGAAAAAGGCTTCCCTCTCCCCTGTTGGCCCAAAGAAACTTTTTGGAGGAGTTAGCTCACCTGGGACAGATTAAGGGTGTTGAGTGGGTGGGTGATTCTTCAGGAAAAATCTGAGCTTAGTCTGAGAGTTGCTGAGGGGAAAAAAAGACCTTAGCCAGACCTCAGGGGAAGGGCTGAGAAGATCCTTATCTTTGGTGAGGGGGTTAAAAGGTGGAGAGGTCAGGGTTGGAAATGTTCAGCCAAAGTAGGAAGACTATGAAGATCTCAAGGTGGACAACTCAGAAGGGTAATTGTATAGCTTGAGGAAAGGGCTATAAAAATCTTGAAAGGAAGATAATTATAATTTAAGAGTTGGATGGCTTTGAAGATAAGATGATAGCGGAACATTTCCTGGAGCACAAAAGGAGCTGTGGCAGGAAGCTGGACTATAATGCGTGGTGGGATCCCTTGAGTTCTTTTCTCTAGTCCCTGCTATTCTCAATTCCATTTGATAAATGCGATGAATCCTATATTAAAAGCAGATAACGTATATATTTTAACTTTTTGTTTTTATTTTTACTATGATCCCTTTACTAGCTTGCTAAAAATTCCCTTTTCTAACTGCTGGGAACCACCTTGTAACTTCTGATTTCTAACCAAAATTTTCTCTCTGCCAGTTCTCTACTAGTTTATACGCCCTTGTTCTTAAACTGAAACTGCTTTTAATACAAGTAGGTCTTTTCACCCAAGGGGAGGAAAAGCTCTTAGCCCAAGCTTGACTGGGCCTTTCATTTACAAGAGCAAACTAGCTAAGCTCTTTAGCTGCTGCTTGCCATGCAAGCTATATGTTCTCTGTATCCATCCAGTGATCCTGGTTCTGCTTTTGTTTTTCACTAAATCTTTCTTAAAATAGGAGGATTATAGTTACCTCTAGTCTGCTAAATGAGATGTCGTCAGCAACTTAACTGCTTTTGTTAATACTCCCTTATGCGTGCCTAAGTTAGTTCCTCCATTCGTCCTAGGGTTGCATGGCCACAGCAGTGCCCCGCCAGCTCATTGTCATCCAGTGATAAAAAACTGTACATAGTTCCTCATCTTCAACTCTTTCCAAATAATGCATCTTGTGCTAATTGATTTGATTTCAGTCCCTATCTGTGATTCTTATTCTCAACCAGCTTTTAGTGTGATGTTTGTCATGTCTGTGTTGATAAAAAACTTAGAGGTGTCACTAGCAGATTTTATCAAAATTCCTATTTTTCATTTGTGAAAATATCAATTCATTCTGGGATTAAGCAAACTTGTCTTGAGGTGGCTGAACTCAAACTATGCTCCTTTCAGATTACATTTCCTGGCTTTCAAAACTGTTTCTTGCTTTCCCCTAGCACTTTCCTCTACAATCCTCGGTTACTATTGTCACTAGTAGTTTCTCATAACAAGCAGCATACTGATATCCATGTAGATGAAGTATATCCAGTTTTGTATCAAAAATCAATTATCCAAAAAATACTTAACACATTTTTCTTTCTTTCTTTGTTTTTTTTGTTTTGTTTTTTTAATCTCCCCATGAAATTGAACACCAAGGATAACTCATTACCAAGAGTATTTGTTGTCAGGTTGTATCAGAGAGGTTTAGAGTTTCCCATGATAAATCATGACTCTATGAAGGTCTGAATCTGACCTTGGGCTCCATAGCATGACCACCAGAAGAACTTGTACTTAGCCATTTTCCTCATAAACAGATCTTGTTACGTGTTCTTACTGTTTTCTCTGTGTTCTTTCTTTTGTCTAATCTAATAATGACTTTGTCATCCCTAATATACAGTGACACTCCACCTCCTTTTATAACAGCTCCCATTTGACATTATGTGCCTGCTTCTTGATTGAAAAACTGTGAAATTTATCAGTTGTTGCTGAATAGAACTGTTAAGGAAAATTTTGAGCTTTGTCATGCTTCTGAAAACATACCTAATCATTACCATAGCCTAGTAGCTGCAAACACAACAGGATATACTCTCTTTCTAGGAGAGCTCACAGCTGAGACTGACGTAAAGAGGGAGGATTAGGACTTGCTGTACATGCAGAAAAGGTCAATAACAGAGCCAAGAGTTGAACTCTCAAATCCCTGATGAATGCTCTTTCTCCTCAAGTTTGTTGTGTATCAGGGGAAATATTAGTCACACCTGTACGGAGACGCTGAGACATCTGGCCCGAAGAAGGCATTTCTATTTCCAAGTTCTTTTACCAGTCTACCCCCAGACTGACTTCTTCAATACGACTCTGGCTTTTTTGACATTCGATCCTCCCTTCTTCTTCATTTTGGCATTGCTTCAGTCACAATCCCTTGTACATTAGTTCAGTGCTGGATTTACCAAGCTTTAAATTGTGCAAGGAAACATTCCCTACAGACTTCTTATTCTTCAGCTATAGTCGTCTTCCCCATCGTTTTATATCTCTTCTTCCGTCAAAATCTGCAGGAAAGCAATTTTTTCTAAAGGACCTCTGTTTTTGTCTGCTAAATCCCTTCATATAAATATAACTCTACAATGCAACTAATCCAAAACTAACAGGCATCTTGTGAAAGTACACAGAGAGAAAACAAATCTAACACTGACTGCACTGAGCATTGCTGGGCCAACAAGCATATGTTTCTTTTCCAATCAATAATATTTTATATCTAAACTGATTTCGAAGTAATTAGAACAATAAAACACATTAACTTAAACTCGTAAGCAGTCTCCTTTCCTGCCTGTATTTTAAGAAAAAAGTAGCATACTTTTCTGTTGTTAAAAAATTATAATTAAAAAATAGGAAGGAAAACGTGCATTGAACATCTGGCTTTCAGTGAGGTCTTGCTCTCTCTTATTTTTTCCAGCTGTGTTGGCTATTTACTTTGACGGATCCTCGCTCAAGCATCCCTGAAGATCATTTTCCTACTGATTGGATGTCCCTTGGTCATCTTCCCATTTTGAGAAGAGAAAGTAGGAGCGGATACCACACATGAACTTGGCTTAAATGGGACTAAACTGTCCCCTCCACTTTCAGGCACAGCTGGAATGAAGAACTTGAAAATATTTAAAAAAACCAAAACAAAACAACAACCCCCCCCCCCCCCCCCAAAAAAAAAAAACAAACAAACACCAAAAACAAACACAGAAAAAGCAAACAAAAACCCCCAGTCAGACAGCTATGCCTACTTACTGTGGATAAACAGAGCTCTCTGAGTACTCTCACCTGTTTTTCAGAGCTCTGCAGTCTCCTGATTGGGGCCAACCAGGAGGAAATAAAGCCAGGTTGAAGACTTGTCAATACGAAGATTAAGAGAAATGTCATCTGCTGAGCAAAGGACTGGAAAGGAAGGTGGTTCATTTGGTTTTTTTTAACCTAAGTCTTATCTCACTTCCCTGGTTTATGCTTATATAAATGACATTGTGCTGTCCTTCAAATTTCTACTTAGTTCATGAAGTATCTCCTTGTATTTCATTGCCCATGGCTGGCAGCACTTTTTGCAGTCTCAGGAAAGTTTCTCCTTAAAGGGTAGGACTGAATTAAGTATGTCAGTTACCTTAAGGTGGGAATAGCTGTTATGATAAGATTTTCCATAACTTTGGGTGGGATTTTCTGGGCAGAAATATGCACTCTACAGCACATGTGCACATATACAGTGAATGTGACACATCTGGGAAGGACTGTATAAAAAAGTGCTGATGACCTGGGGCTGCGCAGTCAGACTTCAGTAGGGTCTTTTGGGCTTATGTGGCATGGCCAGGTCATCAGCACAGTATGCATGCAGTCCTCTACACATGTGCAGTAGAGAGTTCTAGAAAAATGGCCCAAAACCTTTAATTCCAGATAGGATTTTACTTAAATTCTAGGTGGAAAATAGCACATATTTGGAAAATTTAGACATATGGTAATTGTACTTACTCTCCTTTAATCTGACTTCTGTAACAAAGGCCAAGAAAAATCACTGTTGCCTGTATGATAATTTCTGTTTGACCTACGGCGTATCTTCTAAGAATAGCAGCTTGTCTTGATCTGAATAGATGGATGATGCACCATCAGTATGTAAGCTGTTCCAATGGTTATTCTTGTTAAAAACATTTATATACTTCTATATCTGCTGCATCCTTCGGCTGGGGCTGCACGGCTAGAAGGCGCGTCCCCTGGGTGGTGGATAGGGGATCCCTCTCTGGAGGGTGCACCGGATAAAATTGGAGAAGGTGCCGCGAACCAACACAGCCTAAGGGAAGGCCACCCTGACAGAAAAACCACTGGCCCTCCAAGTCATGGGGGTTGGGCAGGAGACCAACTACCTCCTCCCGGAAAAAAAAAAAAAAAAGTTGCAGAAATGACGAGCATCAAATGGCGGAGATGGAGAAAATCAGTAATGAAGTGAGGAGGAGGAGATGGAACTGGATCGGTCATGTCCTGAGGAAAAAACCAACAGAAGACTGCGCTGTGGCCCTTGGGACTCCAGAGCACGCAGCCGCAGACCGATCAAAGTGGAAGAACGATGTTCGCGCCTTGTGTGCCTCCTGGCACTGAGAGAATTCAGATTCAGATATCTGCTGCATTAAATCTCATGGTAATTGTCTTTTGACGTTGGTTTCTGCTAGCTGGGATTATTTTGGAGAGCAAGTTACAGAAAATGCTTTCTAACAGTATTAAAGGATGACAGCAGCATTCTCAGCCTTAGTAGTCCACTGGGAAGCATGTGTGTAATACAATACACCTCATGAAGTCAAGACTCCTTGTAGGGATGCCCTTAGAGTCCTCTCTTGGCAAAATGGCCTGGATAACAATGGCTGGTAAGGCAGGAGGGCTTGTATACATAACACGTGAATGGGACACCCAAAACTGTCCAAAATTGGTAACGTTCAAGAGGAAGCTGATTGTCAGGTGGATTAAATATTAACCAGGAAAATATGAAGAGATGTTTAGGTTTTTTTAAACAAAGGAGAAGTCCGCTCAAAAAGAAATAAGGATGAATATTTGTGATGTGGAGAGAGTCCTCGGAGAGGAAACTGCAGCAACAGTTGGTTTGACACCTGGTTTTACACTGCCATGGGTTGCCCTGCTGGTGTTACGGCACTGCCCTGGCCGGACGCAGCGTCCTCATGTGGGACGCTGCAAGGAGTCTACGCCCAGCTGGTGGGGTGATGGGATGGGGCAGCATGTGGGGACCCACATGCGTGACCTCCTGGAGCTCTCCTGCCAGGTTGTGGGATCGGTGTGGGCACACACAGAGCAAGAGCACCCACACCTCCAGCTGGAGGGGTGAACATAGTCAGAGGTGGGGGTGTGCATCTGTGTTGCTATTAGTTACTGCTAGTTAGAGAAGTGGTTAGCAATGTATAGGTGTTTGCTAACAACTGGTGGTAAGTATGTAATATCGTGATTTCTCTGTTGATTCTGAATGCGCAGTTCATCGATTGCTGATTTCTGCCATTAATAAATCAATAGTCTATTTGATCTTGAGCTGGTTTTAAACCATGCCAAGCCATTTTTCTCTGCAACACTTCTCTACGCTTATGAAAATAAAAAGTCAAGATGGAAAAGAGCTGACGTAATTGAATAAAAGGTGAATATCACACAGGTGACAGACTTCAGATGACTCTAAACTAAATTTGGAGACTCTGAAGCATGCAGTGGAGTAATGCAGAGACAGTAAACTTGCCTTTCCCTTCTACCGTCTGCTATTTAACTTGATTACACCATGCAGGGAGGAAAGCGTGCACTCAGCACTGTTGCTTTATTTTTCTGCAGCTTTTATATTTGAAATAAAATTCCTTGGCCTATAGCCCTATTTTAATAACTTTGTTAATGAATGAATGTGAAGAAAAAAATAGAATGAAGAAAAAAATGTAAAGTAAGCACAACAGTGATCAACCGAGGACTCCTTTCCCTCTGTGACATCCTGTACAAATAAAGTGCATACTCGATGTGAGCAATACTTCACTGTTGCTGCTATCAGCTCCAAAAATCACAAACTCTGTGAATGAATCCTGTGGCACTGCTGGAGGGACATGGGATGTGTGTTTATGCCTTGCAAGGGTTTCCTGGGGCTGATGAGAAGCTGGAGTCCTGCAGGGGTTGCAGGAGCCAGGGCAGCTCCCGCAACGGCAGGGACCTCCGAGCACTTTCTTGCCCTTTTCCTATGGGAAAAGACAGGACTAGAAAGGGCAAATCTGAAATAGAGAGTGGAAAAACATTTCAAAAGCTGTGCACATCATGCCTACAGCAAGCCAATGAGTGTTCTTTTCTAGTAGAAAGCTTATGCAGGGCTGATAAAATGTTTTCACCCTATATAGAGAAGGCCTATTTAATAATTTGTTGTTGCAGAGTCTGTGATGGGTTTTACGTATAGCAATATAGCTGAGCAATGAACTCTAACATGATACTGTCCAATTAAAATAATGAAGCAAAAAAACTAAATCAGCTAACATCAGTGTTCAACTTGGCTATGGACCAAGAATAAAGCAGAATTAATTCAAACCCAATGAAAGAAAAATGAGGGGGGAAATATTTTATTCCACATGGATCAGCTGTGTATTTTATCTTAGTGTTGCATGATGCAAATTAGTGATGGTTAAACTTCATTATATTTGACATTTTCAGCCTCATAATCATCACAAAATTTGGATGCATTTCCATATCCCGTTATCTTGGCTTTGCACTGGATAATACTTTTCTGGTTTTACAATCTTGGCTTTAGCTGAGCTGGAAACACTGTACAGAGGTATACATGAGAAAGTGGTCAAGGAAATCTGATTTCTTGTTCCTTATGTGCAGAGACTGCTTTAAGTCAACATTTCTTCTTCCAAGAGAGGAACTTTATTTGTGATTATTCTAACGTTATTCTAATATTGCCTATTTGTCTGTAAAAAGCTACCACTGTTAAAGATGGCTGTACCAAATTCACTTTTAAAATGCACAATGTAAACTATAGAAAACAACTCGGCAAACTCAGCTGTATCATTACCTCCTTCCCCCCGCCCTCCTCAAAGATCCAAATGAAGTAGTTATCAATTTTTCTTGAAACTTCTTTGATTTATTGTTTACCTCACTTGGCTTCATGGGTTTATAGTAGCTCTGGAAGGGGATGTGCCCTCTGAAAGCGCCAGCTGCAAATCAAAGGATTTGGATAATAGCCTGGGAACTGAAAAACTTGGACACATGGGTATGCCCGCATTACTTCAGACAAACACTGAAAGATGTAACAGGCTTCTTTGGAGGATCTGGGCAAGAATCTCTCCTCCACAGTTACAAGGTGATGAAATAAAAGAACAAGTTGGCACATCCCTCCTTTATAAGCATTTCATGTTTTAGGCACCACCTCATTCTGCTGTTACTGGTTTTGCTTTCCTGTCCACAGATAACATTGTGCATCAAACTGTGTCCTCTTCTCTGTACCAGATGGTCAGGTCCCACAGAGGGATTTGGGCTTGTAACCAATAACGACATTTCAGTGCAGCAGCAGCAGCAGCAGCATGTGTGTGTTGTATTGTTAGATGCAGTGTAATATAGAGGAGTTTTTTATTATAAACCGAGGTCCCTGATGCCTTTTTTCAGTGATTGTCCAGGAGGGAAGGTTAAAGATCTCATGTGTTCCCTGTCTACCCTGTACCTCCATGATGTAAGAAAAGATTCATTTAGTCAGTGCTCCTTTTCCCAAGAGAGCAGCCTTGTTGGCCAGTATTATCTATTCTTCTGTAAAATGACCAGTCTATTAGAGGTTTTGTTTGTAAAGTACACAATACAAGTTAGTCAGCAAACACAACTCTTAATTTTTTCCTCCTGAATTACCTAATCAGCTTTGCATGAAGTGTGTTTAATTATACTGTTTCTTCACTCAGGTTGCAAATTTTTGGGTGAGACTTGAGAGGGAACGTGCCTTGATGAATCAAATCTGGCCAAAGTGTGGATGGGAGAGGTTTATATACACATATTACACTTGCTTTAGTTCAGAAACCAGTGCCTCTGCGGTCAGTGAAAAGGCTTTAGATAATGCTCCAAGGTCATGCATGCATGGACTGTATATGACCTCGGATGTTTATAAGCTACCAGCTGGTTAGGGAGTTGTACACGCAATATACAGCTTGAATGTTGCCTTGCAGAGGGTGCCCCACCCTCTCTCTTGCTCTGCTAGGACAAAAACCTGGTGAGAACATGGGAAAGCATTATGTACAATGAAGGGAAGGAAAAGAGGAGCCAGTGAAAAGGAAAATCACTCATTGATATTTTGGCATGTAACGAAGATCTTCTGCATAGATTTTACATCTGTACAAAACAATAACTTCATTAATCCCTCTGAACTGTGTTTTCTATTGTTCTCATCTGTAGCTAAAACCTTTGCCTTTAGGAATTAGTCCAAAAGATCAGAAGATTATTATTGCATTATGGACTGTAGATTGTGCGAGTAGATTTATATGTTAAAATTGCCAAATTAATTGATGTATTATTATTTTTTTCAATCTTAAATCTGGTGTTTGGTCTATGGCTTGGCATAACATCATGAGGTCCCTAAACACAAAAGAGAGTTCTTTGGAATGCAGAGTGCCCAAATACTGACGTCAGGTCATCGTGTTTCAGCTTGCAAACCAATACATCTTTTTGAATCAACCTGTATTTGAAAAAGAAATGTTCAAAACTTTAATTGGTTTTAAATAAGTTTCTGTAACTGAGAGCAAAGAACAATTTCATGACAGAAATTTCACCAAGTCCACACTGTTGGAACTGAAATGGTAAATATCAACGAAGATGACAAACTCTTTAATGTCTATGTAACACAGCAACACTAGGGACATTAATGTACTGAAAGCAAACAATGATATTGTTTCTTACCCTATCTGTTTAGGGTACTTGGGAGAAAGACCTCAGTCATTTTGCTCTTCTGCTTGTAAACAGAGTGACTGCTTAGATAATAGTCTCTGGTTGTGACATCCCTTAGCAACACATTGTGAAAACACTGCTAAATGCTAAACACTAAATGCTGCTTTATTAACTGTTCCACTTCAAATGTGTTTTAAGTGCATTTGGGGGATATATTCTCAGATAATTATGAAGGGGGAGATGCAAGATGCCACATCTGGCCATGAGGCACATGCTGCAGGAACCTGCCCTACTGGCATCATAATTGCAAAGTTTGGGAGATTTTGGGAACTACTCACCCAAGCGAGTGGGCTCTTTGGGTAGCATTTCATGTAAACCAGACAGAAAACTACTGGCAATTTTCTGTGGTGATAAAGGGTCTGGAGAAGTGGGTGCAGAAGGCCAGGTAGCATGGCTTGTGTGCTAGGAAATGTGGACAGATGAAGGTGTTGCCCTGAAGGGTTTTGAGCAAGAGATCAGGTAGCGGCCCCAGGTCGGTAATGATGGCAATGGGCTGCCTGGGAAACCAGAGCCTGAACCAGACCCGCAGAGAGTCAGTAGTGCGTAAAAGCATCAGCAATCACACCAAAGGGACAGCAGTGGTTGTAGGTGCTGTTGACACTGTTCATTAATGTAAAGAATATTAGTATGTATTTTCATATACATGGAATTGAGGACACTGTTATTGCTGGAGAACAACTTTCCCTTCCTCCCCTCCTGTTACTATGTTTTGGTGTGAATGCTGAGCTCCCCTGAAGGAGATAAACTTCTCCTCTGTTGAAAAGTGTGGTCCCCATTCCTGAGGATATTTTCTGCCTTCCAAATTGGGTTTAATGGGGAACTAATCAGTTAACATATTTTAACTGAAATGCAATAAGGAAGTGATATTTTTGATAGAAAGGTGGGCAAAATTCAGTTTGTTTTATGAGTGACTTCATTTCACTTTTCACAAATGGCAGCCCTGATAGTGATGTTGTAAAATGTTGTTTTGATGTAAATTGATGGGGAATGGCTGCACTGTGAATGTAGGAAGTTAAAATTGAAGGATTAGAGACATGATACGTGTTTCATTTGACCCATTTATGGAGCAAAAGTCAAAGAATGAAAAGTTTGCTGGGGTTTAAAGAGAAATCTTTATGTTTTCTAAAGCTGGCCTACTTTCCTCTAATTCTTTGTGAGGAACAAATGAGACACACTAAAGGCAATATATAATTTTTTTTCCCTAGAAAAATTAAAATCACATAATTCATACCAAGTAGGCATAATCATAATTCTTTTTAGAATGCAAATCTTAAGATAGTACACAGATAAGTTTTAAGTCATTAATTTAGACGCAGCTTTCAGTGTAACAAACAGGGCAGATATTTGGTTTATACCAAATTGAGATCCATATTGTTCCAGCTATATTGCTAGCACCACTCATTGATGTGGCATATCAGCAGAAACACCGATCAACAATCTACTTTTCTAAATCATACTGATTTCTTTCAACTTCTGATATTCATAGAGTATAGGGCTACAGTAATAAAAACACTAAGACGCATTTCTTTGTTTCATTTCTCTTTATTTGAGATGTAGTAATAGGGTATTTTTTTACTTTGAAAAAATCAGCTTTTGTTCTTTTTAAAAACTCTTTTTCTCTTCTCCAGTGACAGCATTGATTAGTCTTTGCTGTTTTCAAGAATCCTTTTTCTTATTACCTCCTTAAGGTCTAAATGATGAATATGCAAAATGACAACCTTAACTAGTGTTTAAAGCACGAGGCTGGGAACCAAGACAAGATTCCTCTCTTTTATTGACAAATTCATTACTTTGGACTATGGTTATTCTTCATGGAAGGCTGAAAGGTGTAATTAGTGTTTGCAAAGTAATTGAGATCCTTGGATGAAAGGCACTATATACAATAAGTGTGAAGTGTTTTAACTGAAGAAACATGAGCTGGCAAGTACAGTGGGACATGACATAACCGTGCAGCAGTCACAACAATATGTTTCCCCACTAAAATGCATCAGTGAAGTTATGATAGTCTGCTGTTTTCCTAGCTCATTTTGGTTTAAATCTGAACTTTGCTGTAGGTATTTGCTTTTTCTTCTCCTTTCCTTACATCACAGTGTTGATACATAAGACTAAGGAAAAGCTGTAGATGTTTCTTCTGTTTATCAAGAGAGAAAACCTTATAAGTGAAATTTAAGAAATTCCTTTTCAGACTGGCTGTACTTGATGGTAATAGTCCGTTTTCAGGTGAAGGAATTAACAAATACAAATCAATACTATTTGATCCCAGTTTTATTTCCTAGATGATGATGCTTGCACAGAGATCTTTAGGAACCTATACAGGGCCAGGATCAGATGAACTAGTGCTTTTGAGTAACCACAATACCAGTCTCTCTTTCCCACAGAATGATGAGCTATTCAGTGCATACAAAAGGCAATACTGATACAACTGCACAAAAAGAAGTGGGTAAAGGGAGAAGGTACTGTCTTGTTCTGTGACAATTTAAAAAAAAAAACCCAAACATATCCTTGAGTCTTTTTTTAAAAAAAATTTGCAGAAAAAGCCCCATCACCAATTTGGTGAAGAAGTACCAGTTTCTGTCCTCACTCTCCCCAGAGGAGCAAGCTGCCCCTTGTACAACTTCTCCATGCTACGGTCCCTTTCCTGGGGCAGGAGCAGCCAGCTCTGGACTCTCTTTCTTGAGGGAACATGATTTAATTTTGCCTGCACTTGGGAGAGTATTTCAGTACCCAAGAGCCAAATTCTGTCCACTGCCATGTACAAAAAATGGGTAATGGAGAAGGTAGTTTAGGAAGGTCCTTTTCACTGTTAAGCTTATGGATGGTGCCCCATGGCCTCTGGCCTTTGGCCTCTCTACCCCAGGAAAAGGGTGCAATTGCTGGGATTGCTGATTTTGCTCTTGAATCAGATGTGTAAATTGAAAAGGTTTAACTACTACTAAGTAAGTATATCAGTATTTCTCTTATTTTACAGTCTAAAATATATCCACCCAGTTGCTACTTCTGCTTCAATCCTGCGTGCCGACCTTTACGAATGCATCAGACCTGTGCCATGCTGCAGTTTTCTGCACATGGACACCGGTAGGGAACAGTTCATGGCCATACTGCCACATTTTGAGAGTCGTCCTTTGGATCGCTTCCTGAAGAGAGCTTGTACAGAGAACAAGGCCAGGTTTGACAAGGCTGGAGTAGAAACGTTTTTTTTTCTATTAGAAAAAGCCAAACACAGGAAAGATTTGTTTTGATCTTTTAATAATTGTTTTTGGACTGAAATCACAAAGAGTATTGTACTTGTTTTGTGCACAAGAGATTAAGTTCTCATTGTGATGTTTATAGAAGGAATTAGTTATATAAAGCACTTGATATGTTAAAGAGTGTCGAATAATACTGGCTGCATTTCTCGAGAAGATGCAGACCAGGATTTTCTAGAAGCTATAATACTTGCCCAACAGAACACAATCCTGTTCATGTAAATCTTGAATCAAGACTCACCATTTTACTTTCAATAGTACAGGATTAATCTCATTTTATTTTTGCTACCTACAAAGTACCTTTCCACACCTGGCTTGCCTCTGGTGGGACCTGTGCAGTCCATGCAGTGACCATACTCTCTTAGGGAACATTTCATCTGACCTATTGCGGTGTCTGCTTTAGGATGAGATATTCTTGCTATTAACTGAAATGAGTTTGACAGAGTAGTGCAAATGTAGCCATCAATTTTTGATCAGACAAATCCCACTGTTAATGTTTCACGACTGTCCTTTTCCTATTTAAGTTTAAAGCAAACATCATTGGACCCCATCATTGACTGCCCCTTTAGTAGACCTTAAACATAGTCCATTTCTTCAGCCTGCTTGTCAAAGTTTGATGACATTTCTAAAATGTTTCAGACTTCTGTCTCCTTTGTCTTTTAAATCTGTCTGTACTGATGTTCATTTAGACAACATTATTGTTAGGCACATAGCACTCTCCACTGCATTTCTACCTGTGACAGCAGAGAAACTTTTGACAGTTCAGGAACTGTTGATTGCCATTACTAGTGCTGATGACTTTTCAAGGATATTTTCAGAAATGGGGTAAACTTTGATACTGGCCTCCAAGGAATGGGAAGGAAAAGACAGCTGGAAAAATAATGTCTTTGTTTATTCATTTGTATCCATGTAGATGAAAATGAAAGAAATTTATGACAACCTGTGGTTTCCTCACTACTGTCAGGTACTCTGAAAAAAACAATTAATAAAAGCAAGCAGAATCAAATGAAATAAACCTACTCTTTTATTCTTACAATCTATGCATATGGTGTAGTCATTGGAGGACTATCAGAGAAGAGGAGCTATGTTCACAGATGATGATCTCAGGCATTTTTACATCTACTACATTTACATCTACTACATTTTTTTGTAATTAATTCCCTGCAATTGCTAACATTGGAGAAAAGTTGCATATTATGGAAATTTGCATAGTATGGAAATGAGCTCATCTATTCAGCATCTATAAATGCACACTTCATGAGTTTTGTTTGTACATACAAAAGATAATAAATGTCAAAGAGAAGATGAACATGTTGGAGGACTAATAAGAGAATTAATTGCTGTATACATATATTCAGGTGAAGGAGGTGAAATTCATTTAACCCAAGATCTGCAGAGGTTGTTTTAGCTGCTTATATTGCTTGGTAGTGTTTCATCTAAATCTTTTCCCCTCACCACAACACACATATGCACATATGCATGCACGCACTCCAGACACCGAAGGGTGACCCCATTGAGATGCCCTGCTGTGCCTCCATTGCCTGCTTTGCTGAAAGGCCTCATCCATAGTGATGGTGGTGTAAGAATAGTAATCTGCTTATGGATGTCACATTTACTCATTTGCTGAATTGAGCCCATTATTTTCACTCATATCAGGACCATTTTTATCACACCTGTGCATCCCTAAAATGATAACAAAGCTTCAATGCCTGAATAAAGTGTTGACTTCCCTTTCACTCTTAGGTTGGTTCTTGATCTAGAAGAAGCATGACCTGAGAGGGAGGGTAAGAACAGGCTTTTTGTGGGCATATTAGGTTACATTAGAACAGAGCTGCAATAGGAGAAGCTGTTAGATTCAGGATAGGTGTATCTGTGACGGCCTAGCAAACACCTTTGACCAGCAAAGAGAGTGAGGAATGGAAATAATTACTGTATAGTCTTTCCTTGACCAGATACTTTCCTCTGGGGCGACTTTGCAATGCATTTCCTTGACCCTGAACTTCCACTCTGGTGCCACTCCCCAGGAGTGGTGCTTGAACATGATGGACAAATGGGCCTACACCTGTGGTAAAGCCAGCTAGAAGCTGTGGATAATCTGAGTCAAATCATGCCGATATCAATTCGAAAATGAATCACTGCGTCAGTCTTGGGGTCTTCTGCACTGCAATTGCCCAGCATCCTGTCTAATGTGACTGAGTCCACTATTCGTAGTGTAAAACTGCAAAAAAAAATTGTTTTAAGAAGTGCTGTGAAGTTATTTTTGCAGGGTTGGCCCTTGCTTTTATTTTAGATCCTTTTTTTTTTTTCAGTACAAAGGTAACTAGAGCTTGTCCCTACTTGTAAGGCATGATTAAAGAAAAAGCTGAACGTAACACATCTCCTAGCCTGAGTTTCTTGACAGTGTGTTTTTAACCCAGTATATAACTACTCTTTCTATGTAGTATGTAACAATGTTGCAGGGGAACTATGGGCTTACTTATTAATCAGATATTTATTTCACACTTGTCCCAAATTTAACTGTTGCAGATATTGACAGCCTCTATTTGAGATACTTTTAAATTTTTTTGGTCTTCTTTTTTCCCTAAAAAAATACCTCCAAACTCCTGTAGATCTCACGTAACCCATCTAGACATGATTTCAACTTCACGCCTACCAATTTGAAAGCGGACAACAGACTACTTGGAATGCGAAAAACAATTTTGTTCCTTATGAGCAAGAAACTTTTTTCTCTAATCTAGGGAGATTGCTTTCATTGACTTCAAACATATTCATATAGTAGGGCCTCCTAAGGCAAGAAATAGCTGATGCTGATGAATTATCTGCAATGTTTTAAGCAATAAATATAAAAAAGAAGTAAATTCTAGAAGATATGCCAAGAAAACAAACCACAGAGAGCATTCACATTTCTAGGCTTAGTTATCTGTCCACCTTTTTGAGGCCTCTACACCTGTGGTGTCATTCTCACTACAAATGTGTCTATATCTGCCTATTTTATATTCTTCCAATACCAATTTTGAATGCAGTCATTATTGCATCACCTCTGAAGTCTAGGCTTTGGGACTAACTTTATGGTCTCTTTAGACTATTTTATATTTGTTTCTGAACACATTTCTGATAATGTGTTGGCAAATGCTATGGCTGCCATTTTTGGCCAAGGTGACATGGCTTGCCGTGAGGATACTGCCCCACCTTGGTCAAAAAAAGCCATGATGTTTTGGCAAGGTCTATAGTCTTCGCTATGTAAGCAGTCACAAAACAGAACCTGGAAGAGACTTTCCAGGGTGATGGTTTACCTGAAACCTGGTTTCTTCAGCCTGACTGAAGTTGCAGCCAGGGTCTCCATAGATCCACTCATGATGGTCAGGAGCTGGACACTCATCCTGCAGCTACTGAACGATTGTGTACATGGGGAAATTGAGTGGCAATTGCAGAGTGGAATAAGCTTCATCACTTGTATAATAAATCCATCAAAGCACTCCCTGCTTTCTCCCTATCTACAAAACCCTTGGAATGGAAGTTACGTGCTGTGTTTTGTACTTCCCTTGCCAAAAGTAGGAACCTTGTGTCTTCCCACAACAATGGCAAATTACAGAACAGATATTTCATCACGTACATGCTGCTTTTCTGCCTTTATTATCCCATTTCATCCCTCACTCTTTATAAAGAGGAAAGAGGAATTAGCAACAAAGTAGTTGTAGACTGCCTTGGGAGAAATGTCTCCAAATAAATTATTGCTTCAGAAACTACAGGAAAAGCACTTCTTTCCAGTCACTGAGGATCTATGTGTAACTGTAAATATGCAAGATTGTTTTGGGTTAGTTAGTGACTCTGTGTATTTATAAGATCTCTGCAACAACTTCCATCTGAATGCCAACAATCTAACCATTTTAAGTGTTACCTGCAGATATTTTAGCAAATCCTTCAATAATTTCTCAAACCAGTGATTATATAATGTACACACATTCCTGTGTTTAACTCCATGTTTACTCTAAGCAAAGAATCATCAAAACACTTCTTGAAACTCTTCAGTATCAGCTCATTACGAGCACAGGTAAAAGGAACAGTGTCAGTGCCTCAGCTGGCATCCCTAATTTAAGCTCAAAAGAGGATTACAGTGCATTACTGATATTTTTAATCATCTTTGTCTAAAAATTTAATTCATGTAAATAATTGTTTTGACCACCAATTTCACAAAAAAACACCTGGGAAAAAGCAGGGACTTTTTTTCCTTTCTTTTTTTGCCATGGCTTTTAATAATTTTATTCTGGGTTTGGATAGCTTGTCGAAATAGACCTTGAGCCAAAGCATAACAGTTTCAAAGCCTAACAAGTATGAAATGAATACAGCAATATCAACTCAACTACCTTATTGTAAGTAAGATGTTTTGAGAGTGTTCAGTATTTTCAGTTCCCAATAAAAAAAAATGTTAACCTCTCATTTGAGATCTGTGACTATAAATGATAATATTGTGAACAATATGTCCTAAGCCTTATAAACTGAGCTGAGAACCTTCATTTTCAGCAAACATGGTAAAAAAAAAAAGTAATGTTTCCCTTCTCTCAAAATTTGTCCTCCCCAAGCTATATGTTCCAATTTATGTTTGGATTATCTTCATACCCATGCAGAGTATGATCTGGGAAAGAATTTAAATACCACGAAGGGCATTTATGTGCAGCAGATGAATTTCCTCTTGTATCTTTGCTCCACTGATCAGAGAAGCCAATTTAAAAGGGGAAAAGGAGGCAGATACATAACATATGTGGTTTGTGTCAATGTAAAAGTGATAAATAAGGAGAGGTAGGTCTGAGCTTGAATGTTCAGATGTGAGTCCAGAATGGCCATGTGGTTTGGAGAGTTAGATCCCATACAGCCTTTCCCATAAGGAAACAGAGAATTCATGTGAGTTAATGTTTTGACAACTGTATCTTCTCTCTGTCACAAATTGGTCTTTGACTGAATGCTCTTTTAAAAAAGTCCATGGCTTCTACATAAAAGGGTAGTTGAAAGATCTCTCAGATATGTCATGAATTGAAGAGATCACAGTACACGGACTATGGGCGAGTATAGGGGTGTTCTCATATATGTTTCCCTGACTTTAACACAGTTTTGGGGGAAAGCTGAGATTATGTTCTGGGACAATAACAGAGCTTTTTGCTGCTTTGGCTTGCCAGCTGGTTAAGATGAGGCCTGCCTTTCCATATTGAATGTTATGCATTTACTGGGTTTACTGGCTAGTAATGAAAGTATTGTGCAAGTTCAGCTGACTCACCACCTTTAGAGAGGGTTTTTTTTACAGACACTCTTAGTTGTTCAATATCAATATTTGTGAAAATAAAACAAGACTTGTCATGTTTTGCTATATTATTCTATCCATTGCCTGCTCTCTGTGGAAAGCAACTAGCTACTCTGCATTTCCCAAAATCATGATGGTTTTAGGGCACCTGGTTTTGGTTTTAATATGGCTCAAAATTAAGGCTTTTGCTGCTTCTATGAACTGAGGGCCACAGGAGAGGACAAAACACTGGATCAATCCACAGGAAGCAGATTAAAAATTTTATGTCTGATGATGTACTTCACTAGCTGACCCTGTGGAAGAAAAGGATTTCAGGAGGAATAGTGGGAGAGATAATAAAAGCTTGAGACACTGGAAAAGTAGCATCTTGCTTGAAAAAGAAAATGTGCAGTGGTAGCTATTATAGGAGTGCTCAAAACCATAGCCAAGCAATGGTAATGGTTCCCCTGAACTGCACAGCAGATCCCATAATGCAGGTAGGGCCATAGTGCAAACCCATGGCAGATATCCTCTTCCATGGGTCTGGATCCCAAAGGCTCATCGCCATCCTGCTCCAGGCAGTCCTGCATGTGTAAGATCTGTGAAGGTACTGGTTGTCCGAGTGCTCTCAAAGATGGGAAAGTGTTGGGGGTTGTAAGGCCTCCATCAGTTACAACTGCAGCTAAAAAGAGCAACGGCCAGTGCTTACAGAGCAGCCTACTAGTGCTTAAACTTAACGTGTGAATTTCCTCATGTCCAGCACCTATTTTGCACAAATTAATGCAGAAGGTTTACCGTGAATCATGGAATTAAGTCTTACCTTTTCTTTGGTCCTGGTTCAACATCTAGCAACAGGCCTTTTGTGGCTTTATCTATATGGCACAATGCAATTTGTATACGCAGAGACACCTGAGCTTGGGCTGAACTAACTGAGTTGTATTAGCTATGTATGTCTGCCAGAGAAAAATGCTGTTCTAAACGAGCTAAAGCTAAGATACCTTTTAATACCTGTATTTGGTATCTCTGAATGTCACCTGCACTGTGCTTTCTCCACACACCTGTTTTTGGATTTTCAAGCTTTCCTCTTCGGCGACCTGAGGAGCTCCCCACTGCTTCCAGTTTGTCATTTCCATTATCTCCATTTCTTTACAGTGGTGCTCCCAGGTCTTCTTAGCACCTAAAACAGCTAAGAAGAAATCCTAATGGCTAAGAGGGATGAAATCACACTTTAATTATTCCAAACTATGGAGTTAAAATAGGCAACCTGGAAGGAGGAGGGGAAAGGTCAACTGGGAGACATTGTCTATAGTAAGAAAATATAGCAATATTTCAGACATTTGGCTAGCTTTTCTAGTTATTTTAGGATGATGGAGAGAGTCTGCATTATATTAAACCAAATAAATTTCACTTCCACCTGGTCTGACAAAATATGCCATTTTCTTTCCACAAAACATCAGCCACAGACTGCAACACCACTGCTTGGAAACTGAAATAGCGTCTGTATAAAAACAAGGGTTTCTCTCCAAAGATGCTCAGGATGGGGCCCTTAGAATATGTTCACTTTGTATGGTTAGATCATGTGGGTACTCAAGTAGCTCTTAGCCTTGAACATGTTTGCTTTTGCTCAATGCAGGTCCTTCAGGAAACATAACTTTCTTGCATGGGTGGTCCTCTGTGTACACCGTTAGTTCTGTAAAAATCTCAAATCACTGGGTTTTCTATTAGTGCAGGAGGCTGGTGAGAGTTTCTACCATTGTACAAAATTGAAACAAAATTCAACTTTCAACACAAAAAGTGCAACAGAAACAGGAAAACACAAAAGATTTCCCTCCTGCAAACTATTACCAGTGCAGTGGTGCAGTTTATTGCCTCTTTGAGAACAGGGACATGGGGTACTTCCTTGGCTCTGTCTTCTCTGACCATAAAATCAGATATTAGAGAGCACAGACTATAAATGTGTTTGTATTTCCACCCTGCAAAGATTTGAGGGTGATTTGTAGTTAATGTTAGATGACTGGTTTTCCAAGTGGTAAACTGACAGTAACCAGACTAACTCTGAGTGTGTTAAATTGGCTGTTACAGTGGCTGTGGCATGCTATTTTTTATTAAGGGATTTCTAAAACCTATACTAATTTGGCAAAGTACTAGAGAAGTAGGGCTGAAAACCAATAATTTCCTTAGCTTTTTGTTGAAACTGTCATTAAAATGCAGAGGATAAATGAACTCCTGCCTTCAGGCTAAAAAGTCTGGATTGCTGTCTGCCTGCGTTCTCTTTAAATCTGAAAGTAATTCTTCTACTTGAACTTCTGTTTGATTTGATTAGTCATAGGATTGGGGATTTTTTTGGTTGATTTTGTTTTAGTAAACTGCTGTAGAGATTTTTTTAAGTGTGCTTGAGAGAGTCTTGGGGCCAAACTCAGACTTTGCGTAAGTGGACACTTCGCACTGGGTCTGACCCTGGCCTGGGCAGCAGCACCATGAATCTCTGTCAGGCACTGAAAGATGTTCATCTCATGCATAACTATTTGGAGAGGTTTTTCCTCAAGCTGTCTAGAGGACTCAAATGCAGAGGGCAATGTCCCCAGTGCATTGGTGTCATTTACCAGAACCACAATTTAGATACTAAGGGATTTCCTATGAAATATTCTTAATATTGAGGATATCAGAAATTGTTATAATATTTGTATTCTTAATAATAATTCTATTTTTAACATTTAGGATATTGGAATTTGTTATAAATACCCACTTGGCTGGAGAGAAAATAAACCATTCTGGTGGGAGAGGGGTCTGTATTTGTGAAGGTTATCCATAACAGCACTTCCTGAGAACATGCATGGTTCTCGCTAATCCTGTTGGGGCATGAGCTTCTTAAGGTATAAATGCTGATAGAAATCATACTCTTTTTGGCTAGAAATACAATCGTCTAGGATCATAAACATGACAGGCAAATTTATCATTTGAAAATGTCATGTTGAATCAGCAACTCAGTGTAATAGAGTTAAGAAATGTTAATATGGTATGGTTTAGAATCACCTCACAAAGACAATTTCTAGGGTAAGGGTCAAGAATGAAAATATATGTATTGCACTGGTATGGTTCCTGGACCAGGTCATACATACTATATTTTTGGAAGTGTTCAGGTGACGGCCCTAAAATTGTGTACATTTAAAAAGGGGATATCAGCCTGGTGACACTCTCAGAAAGCGGCTCTTTCTCTTTGTCCTGCAATTTCCCATCTAAGGAATGAAGATTGCACTTTTCCACCTCTCTGTAAAACTACTTTAGGAAGCGCTCACATACTCTTGTGGTAGAAGCTGTGGGATTACCTAGATTGTAATTTCAGAAGACAACCTGGTTTTTCAATAGCATAAATCCAGATTCACCCAGATGGATTATTTGGCTTCTGACATGCCTGCAAATACTCTCATGATAAAATCTTAACTTCTTTTGCTATTGTGTCTTAAATTATGAAGAAAAATGTTTTTTAAATATAATTTGCTTCTTATAATGTATGCTACTCATTTCATTTTGCATTCTACTTAAAATAATCCAGAAAAAACAATTGGTCAACAATCAGTGGCTAAAACTACTCTGTCAGGAGGGCTTTAGACACTGCAGATCTGCTTAGGGCAGAAAGGCGACCTCTGATGACAGCTCTGTTTCTCCTCCAACAGCATTCTCTTTCATTCTATGGATACTGTAACATGCTGATTAACTTATTTTTACTGGGCAGTTGACCATGAATTATAATTAATGTGAAAAGTTTTATCTGTAGCTTTCATTTTCTGTTTGTTTGTTTGTTTGTTTTGTTTTTTTAATAATATACTGTAGGCCTGTATGAAATTAAATGCCTCTTTAAGCTGATCAGATTCTAATGTGCCAAAGAAGACGATCTGTTGTCTTGAATATAGAGTAAAAACCAGGCAAACATCCCTTGTTATTGTCTTCCTGCTGTGGCGTAGTTTTGGCATAACAGGGCTGTGTGGAAATTGATAACAAACATGAGCTGCCTGGGGCTGGTGCCCTGATGAGGCCTGATCTTCTGATACAGAGCACAGAAGCAGCATATTCCTACTTTGGCAGGAAACACATCTGCAGTGCTTGGATTATTAGCATGTGTTATAATCACAGAAATGTTAAATTATCTTGAAACAGAGATAATCCAGACACTATCGCTGCATTCTTGAAAGACTCTGTTGAAGAGCTTTCATTTCTTCTGTAACCTCACAGTGTCCCCACATCAACCCTTGGATGAACATCACACTCAGCATCTTTGTGTGGTACGTGAGACTTACCAACACCGTCCACCCCGATTAACAGAGCTCAGAGTCCATTTTGATAAAATACAGAGAGTACTAATGAACTAATTTGATCTCATTTGATCAGCAAGTGCTACTTTTTGTTTCTCCTATTATATTGGCCAACTACTGTGAAAAACCATAGTTGATTTTTTACACAAGGTTAACATTTCCAAATTATCCTAGAGATTAATCACAGCCCAGAAATTATCGCAATGCCTTGATTACTCATTATTACTTCTTAATATATGAGAAATCAACATTTTATCAACAAAGCTAACACATGAAGTAGAAAATAGCATTACTTAATGATGCATTTTTCTAGTTTACCTTAGACAAAATCTTCTCATTCTTAGTTAGAAAAAATATTTTATTGAATAAAGCCATTGTTTCATCTAGCTCAAAAGCCTGTCTTCAACAATGACAAATACCAGGTAATCAGCAGTGGTAATTGTAAATGAAGGAACATTATCTTCTAGCAAAGTTCCTCTCCAGCCAAGCAATAATTTAGGTTGGGGAAGAGAAAGTCTTTACCAGGCTGGGCCCTTAAACAACTCCATCTGAAGCCACTGGATATATTCTCAATGAATTAAGAGATGGTTTTACTGAGCCACTTAATTTATGCCCTAAAGTAGAGGGTTTGTTAAGCCTCATAATAATTATTACGGTTATCAAAAATGCAGGTACTGGCCTCAAATGTATAAACATTTTATCTTTGCCTGGATCTCAACAAATAATCTTTCATACTAAAAAAAGTAGCAGAACATTTGTGGATTTTCATTAGCTTGGGGAAAAAAAAATGAAACCTTCTCAAGGAAGGGTACAAGGAAGTTCATGTGTAGATATTCTCCTGGTTCTTCTACAGCAAGTATAAAAGTTTAAGAAATGAACACATGCCTAGTACTTGCTTTGCTCCCAGGGCTCATACATATAACACAATTACTCTCTGAAAAGAGCTATTAAAAATAATTAAACTCATCTAAGAGGGCCCTTATGATCCTTACAAGTGACTCTGTAAAGAGAACCACTTCTTAAATATTCTGTTACATGACAGCCCAACCACTTCACTTAGTATTTTTCTTACTTTTCTATGCATAGGCACCACTGAATCCTCCTCTGAATCTGTGATAACAGGGATTGTGTTGGCACTTCTCTGATAACAGTCTGCACACAGAAGCTGCAGTTGGAAAGGGAAATTGCACAATATGGCTGTTTAGTCAAGGCAAGTAAATGTGTCCTAGAATAGTTCAATTTCTAATTAAAATCTTTCTAGGTACAAAGGCCTGGCTTGGCTGCCCCTTTGCTGCAGCTCCCAGTGTATACAGGTGTCTCCAATTCAATTGCTCGGCACAGGACTTATTAATAATGGTTGGAAACTTTTGTATTTGGAAGATGAATAGTATCTCAAAAGCAGAGTGCCACCACTGATGAGCACCAGAACTTTCCTGGCCAAATGTAGGGGACTGTCTTGATTTCAGAAATGCGCACTTACCGCTTTTTCTGCCTCTCTGCAGTCCTCACCCAGAGAAGGACTAAAGCAGTATGATAGCTAGTTTGGGGGACCCTGATTTTTAGATGCTAAGTAAAACCCATGCTTCTGGCTCAGGTATCAGTTCCTTTAAACATTTGGTTACATTGTGTCTGCCCCTAAAGAAATCTGATTTGTACTCTGGTATTTTTCACTCTGCCACAGCCATTAGAAGTAAAAGGCAGCCTAAACCGCAGAATTTCACCTGGAACCTTTTAGAAAAGGAAATTTGGATTTATTCCACTGGAATTAGGACAAAACCAGGTACTGAGATCAGTTGGACTGCAAAATCAGCCAAAGTTAGGGTGTGTTGAGAACAGTAGTTTGGGCTCAGACAAGTTTCTTATAATGAATTTTTCATGAGACTGGACTATTAAGAAGATTCTGATTCTTTTCTTTAAGACGTAACTTCAAGAATGAAATTACAGAAACTTTCAGTGCTTACAAGTTCTCACTATCCCTCAGACAAGATTTTTTCTTTTCTTTTAAAGCTTAAGTTAATTAAGTCTTTTGAGAATCTGATGGCTTTTAATGGTACTTAAATGGAAGCTGATGCTTTTGTAAAGGTCTTTTACAGCGAGGCAAAATACACAGAATATGGAGCAAGAAATGGATATGTTCTGATTTTAACCATGTCCTAAAATGTATGAACTTTGTGGGCTGGTCTAAAATGAAACTGGAAATCTAGGATGGAATCTGCCCCTAAGGTACATGATTTTAGGCACCTAAGTTTGGCAGACGGCCTCCCTGTGGAGGCTGGCAGACCTTTCCTCCTCTGCTGGCTATAAAGGTCACATAGGCACTCACTTCAGACCTAACTTTCAGATAGCTGAGACAGACTTTTAGTTAATTTACAGCAATAGCCCTTGAAACCTTCCAGATACTGACTTTATGTCTTCCCTATTATTTTTTGATCTGCAAGCAAAGCAATGTATATAGAAATACATATGGAAGCACACATGTTCTGTCCAAAGGCACGTTTCCTGTGTCAGAGACAATGCCAACTCTACAAAAAAGCATTTGCAGATTAACGTGTCAGTGTTATAAACCTTAAAGGGAGATTTGCATTCCTGACCTCATAGGTAGGAAGCCTTATGTCACTGGTGTCCAGGCTGCAGAAACTTTGTTCTGAAGCGGGGGAAGAACAAACATTGGTGTGGTTTTTGTTTTGTTTTGTTTTGTTTTGTTTTCACAAAAAAGAAAAAGAAGGAAAAAAAGAACTGAACATGCATAAAAGACTTCTGCAAGGTCCTATACTGACTCTGAGTACTTACACACTTCTGTCCTGTATTTGAAAGAGCCCTGTGCTGAAGGAGGTATCAGATCCTCGTGCATGCAAACTCTATTTACAGGCTTTTTCTAAGCAAGTAGTCTGCTTTGTGAAAAGTGGTTGGTCAGTGGTTAACTTTCTCATTATCTTTGAAAGAGTGCAGATCTGCTGAATTAAACTCAGACCTGCTGAGATAATCACGTTGAACTGGAACGGGACTGTACCCTTAAAAACCCTCCTGCAGCTAAAGGAACAGCTCTTGAGTGAGGTGGTGGCTGGCAACGAAAGTGGGGGGTGCCCTCAGGAAACCAGAAGGGCCATTAATTGTGGAGCAGTTGCATTATGCTTAGATGGCCTGTAACTTACTCCTGCAGCATGCAACAGATGTGTACAATATTCCCCTGTAATAACACATAGTGTTGTGGGCTACTCACGCATGCACAATAACAAGAGATATTGTGGCTATCTGCGATCTATAGGTGGATCATATCACTAATTTTGAGACTGCTCATCCACTCTCTTTTTTTCATCAAACATCATTTCTGGACTTGCCTCCTGTGGGGGGTAGGGGGGGGGGGGGGCGGTCTTTCCTTTCTCTTTTGGACCTCCAGCTCTAGTAGCTTCATTTAAGGAGCATTTCACCAGAGGAAGAAGTATTTTAGGTTTCTGTGTAAGCTATTAGAAATCAGCTTTAGCTGAAGCTGTGAGAGGAATGTGGAAAGTACGGGTTGTGGAAGCTGACTGCAATGATTCCCTCGTGGCAGTGAAGAGGTGATAACAACAGACAAAAAGTGGTCCAGAAACAATGAGCAATGGACTGGGAGGTGCCTTCAAAACTGGAGAGCAAACAGCTGCTCATTTAATTCACTGCATTTGTGTTTTTGTATCCTTTTCCTGAGCAGAAGAAACGAAGTTATTAGCATAGGTCTCCTGCAAACTACCAAGAAGATCTAGAATATTCCTTTCCACATGCGTCAGGTGAATTCCCCTTCTGCAGGGAACAAAGTGGGAATAAAATGTCCCCCTCTTCTCCTCCTCTAGTTAAGAAGGGCCAAGGAGCAATTGTGATATCTGAAATATGTTCCCTCAGTTGAAAAAAATATGGGCATGAGATGCGGAAGCAGGAGACATCTTACTGAACTCAAAACTGACCAGAACGTGTGTGTATTTGTGTTTAGTTCTTCAGATGTTCCTCTGGAAAAATCATGCAAGACTCTTGCAAAACAAAGAGGATTGCTCATTTAAATTAATATTCTCTCAGTTCTTGACACTTCATGAATACCCAGGGGAGGAGGTGTATTGTCCTGGCCACCTCTCTGGCACAGTCACACACTGCCTTGGCAGGAGTCCCCCCATCAATGCAGACAGTGAAGGACAGCCTGTACCACCTCGCCTTCTGAGGGCTTTCCTCATGAATTGCCCTCAGGGGATCCCCATGGCAGCTGCTGCACAGAAGCCACCAGTGCACTCCATTTTTATCACTACTAAGGGCAAATTCCCCTGAATATTTGTGCTTGGCAGGGTGCCACTGGTTGACTCAACACCACTGTTTCAGCACATGGTTCTGCTGCTGTTTCTTTACAGCATGTATGTGAACAGTGTACTTATTTGGATCCTTTCTGTTCCTTCACTTTTGATCATATAAATCATGATTTTGTACTTGTTGAGACTTTCAACTTCCATCAGTAATTGCAGTGGTATACTGAGATAATCGATAGCCAGATCTCTTTTGTTTTAACTCAGATTTATGGCTAGTTATCTACAGCTTCTCTCAATTCTTTTTCAGTACAAATCCCTTTCCTTAGACTTGGGCCAAAAGTATTTTTTTTCTGGAAAGCATTGAAAGAAATAGTCCTGGCTTCCTCCTTTTGACAAAAGATAATTGGAAGATATAAGATTTCTCACTTTACTAAAAGGTATCCAACTTTTTGAGAACTCTCTTTGATTCTGATGAACTTTGAAAGGATAATCTTTATTCAACTTCATTCATATCCAGTCATTGCCATTGTTTGTACTCTGAGATACCCGCTTGCTTGGTCAGGTCCAAAAGTGGGTATTGTGAGGAAATGTTTTTGTGGAACATAAATGTTAACTTATTTATTTTAGTTACAAGTGAATGTTTCACGAATACTGGAGTTTTCTTGTTTTTTTTTTTTTCCTTTTCTCCCCTCCCAGTTTTTCTTTTTGGAAAAAAAAAGAAGGTACTTTTAAATTTTTTTAATTTTGCAACACTAGAGGAAAATTTGGGGGAGGCAGGAACTTCCACTTCATACAGAAAGATATTTCTTTGAAAATCAAATTCTAATTTGGCTTCAGCCCCTGCAGAAACCCTGACCAAATTCCCATATGAAATGTTTCGATCAGATTTTAAAATTCCCCCTAAGAATATAACTTTTACACATCAATACTCAGGTTTCAAGAAACATCACCTTGTCTACCTCATTTCAAAACAGAAAGCTGTATGCAGACACCTGGAAAATATTATTTGCAATACGACACAGAACTGGAAAAACTCATCATTCTGTACTCAGAGAAATTTTTGTCTTAAGTGGACAACAAATTTTGTTCCCATTACCATTAAATTATACCTGTGTGATAAGCAAACATAATTGTTCCAAAATAAATCATCAGAATAAAAGAGGAGATTAGAACAATAGCTAACAAGACAACTGAAACCTTACAAAACAAATCTGGTTTTTACCTCCCATAATTCTCTCATTCCTGCCGTATACCATTGTCTGCTGTCATCACTTACCACCTTGTGTGTTTTTTGGATTGTGAAGTACATAGGACTGGGACCTGTCTTTAAAATTTTGAAGGCTGACATGGATATCAGTGGTTCTGTATAAATATTGGAAAATATTTGTGGCTGCTTGTACCTTCACAGTTGTTACTATGGTACACCCAGGCTATCTCCATATACCCTGTGACTTTAAAAACACAGCATCTAACAACAGCAGCAGCCGAGGAAAATAATCCCTATTGACTCACGTGTCAGGGCTGACCTTGCCATCTGAACAAACCCAGTCTCATCCAGTAGAGATATTTGTACACTCATAGCAGTTATTAAAATATTATACAATTAAAAAGTATCCTTATATTGTAATTCCTATATATAGTAGCCATACGTTTGAGTGAAAATACAAAATGGGCAATTTCAGGTCATGAACAAAAAAGCCAGTAGTGCTAAATACATGAAACTGAACTACAAGGCCTGGAAATATAACCTAATAAATGAATAATAAAACACCCAGACATATAAGAAGGGCTTTTTCTTAGAGCTCTGCAACTCACACAATTTAATCTCTGTAAGGGAGGGAAGTGTTGCAAATGCTGCCCAATATTTTTCTGAGGCTCATGTCCTCCGCAAAAAACCTAGCAACCATGCTGAAATGATTAGAGTGATTGTACCATGAAATGGCTTGGATTTGCTCATCTGGCTTCAAGTTCAGAGGAATGACCAACAAGCTGACTTATGTACTTAACAGTGTAGACCCAGAAGGGTTCAAGCAGATGTTGCAGGCTTACTCCAGGCAAATACATGAAGTTTTGTGGTTTCTCTTAAGTGTTTGCTAATATCTACCACATTGCAAAGTCAAATGTCCTTTCTCAACAGAGCTGACTATTCATAATACAATACAGATGATTTAATCTGTGGTTAGGACTTTCCATTTCTATTAGAGCTGTGTAAAGTCTGAACTGCTCAAACCTACATTATATTGACATACAAAACAAAAAAAGGCCAAAAATCCCAGTCAGTTCCAAACCCTCAAACTCTAACAGTTCACACCTCTGTGGCTGGGTTGTGTTGTGATGCTGTCTATGATCCTGTGCATGTCCGTGTTCTACTATGGCATTGCTCCTTCAGGTCCATAACTGAATGAAGTGGGAGGTTTTTTAGAGAAGTTTTTGAAGCAATTAGAGGTGAGTATATTTTCAGAACTAGAGGCACCAGGATTTTGACTGTGCTTGATACTGTCACTTGAATCAAAATGTTCATCCACGCTTTTCTCTTATTTGTGACTTGCTTACACAAAAAATAAATGGTAATTTCATGTTGAAAATATTATTTGAAATTCACTACCAGGTAAAGTAGTTTTAATATGATCATTATTTGTTTCACAGCTAATTTAAATTCTCTTTGCCATCCTGACCACACTGAAATCCTGAAGAGATTTGTGGTGTTTGGTCTTGGATTTTTTTTTTCCCAGAAAAGGGTTTTATTCCAAAAACATGAAGCTCCTGAAGAACTTAAACAAGTCCCTTTTGAGTTTGGTGAGTGCTTTTGGACAAAAGCATTGGGTGATAGAAGATTTAGACAACTAGACAATTTGTTCTGACATCTTTAAACAAAGACATTTAATTGTTTTTGCTTGAAAAACTGTTTTCATTAATAAATGAAGACAGAAGCCTGAGAGGTTTGAGACTCACAAACAATACACTTTATGTCAGAAGAAATACCTCTGCTGACAAAAAATGTATTCTGAGTTTTTGTTGGTTTAGCAAAACAAACAATGGGTTTCGGTTGACTGGAGATTATTTTTTGTTTTTTCTCGGTTTGTACAGAGAAGCAAAAAAAAAAAAAATTTCAATTTCATGCATAGCACTACTCCTGAGTAACTCCCAGATCAAGACAGAATGAAACAAAGTTTATATCTTGGTTGAAACGCTGGCCCCTTTGAAATCAATGGCAGAATTCCCATTAATTTCGCTGGGGTCAGGCTTTCACCTTCATTTTTAACTTACAGCTCAGTTTTCCTTCATTATACATTGCAGAAGTGAAGGAGGCTTCTCTCTGGTCAAATCACTGCTAGTGAATCTGTCCCAAGAGAAAAATGCAATACACACTTCTCCTTTCTGTCCTAAAAGAGCACTGGAAAAAACACATTTCTCCAGCTTTTATAATGTATATGGGCGTTTTCAAATGTATCGTAATGTCTTTGTCTATAGTAAACCCTGTTTAAGATGTTAATAATTTTTGACAAGCACTTCCCTTGTGTCTGGATTTTGAAAGGAAAACCTAGAGCATAAAATGGCCTTGTTCTAGTCATGCAGTGGATTGAAACCAGCAGAAGCTGATAGCAAACAGCTTTTCTCAAAATGTAAGTTCAGTTTTCTTTCCCATGGATTTTTACTTTGCCTTTTGCTGCAAGCTGGCAACACTATTTAAAAAGACAGAACAAAAATCAAACTCAGAAATCTCCCTTAAATACTAATGCATTGTCCAATTTTTTTTTTTTTTCCGTCAGCTGTACTTTCTCCCTGACATCCAAACAGCAAGGAAAGAAAATTTATCTTGTAAAAAGAGTCTTCAGAGAGCTTTGTTTAGAGCATGGAGCAAAACAGAGGACTCCCAAAGCAGGAGTCTGCACCCTGGAGGGTCAGAGCAGCTATTTCCCGTTCTAGGGCAGCCCAGCATCACACACCTCCAGTTCCTTCTGTTTATTGAGGCAAGTCATAGGAAATATGGACTTTTCACCCATATATGAGAATAAAGCAGCATTAATTGTATCACAGTTTTATTTATATGCAGCTCCAAGGCTGTGGCCTATCTAAAAGCTTTTGAAAATTCAGCTACTTTTATGACAGAGTTGGGGATGCAATGAATGACCTAGGGCTAACAAGTCATCATATATCAGCAAGCCATGGTAGCTGAGCATGTGCTTTTTGTTACTGGAACTTGACTGCATATCTGAGTCCTCGGATGCCTAAAAACTAAGTGTTAGTGTTGTGTGTCTTCCTGTCTTACAAAACAGATTGTTGTGGGAAGGCAAAACACTTCACATTCACCTGATTAAGAAAGGGCATCTCCAATATGGCAGGTACATTTGAGAGAGTCGCTTGAGTCTTTTGTAAACAGTGGAGAGTTAGTCAGTGTGGTCAATGGGGGCAGAGTGGGATTCATCTCATCCTAACCTAAACACCTGCAAATGGCAAGGCATCCTGTCCTGGTCTGCAGTGACAATGTTGAGATCTTCATTGACAGTCATGAAAGCTGAGACTCCTTGCACTCATCTGGACACCTGCCTCGGGGTACCCTCCGAACTTGGGGAAGATTTCTTCACTTTCATTTTGTCTGCTGGTGTTCTCCAAGGTAAAACTTAAATTAGGTCTAGACAGTTAATTTATTTTGAATGTGTTATCCATACAATCATTGATTTCACCAATTTTCTACTGCTGTTATATGTAAATTGTTCAGGTTTTGCCTGTACTGAATTTGTTTTTCATTTACTCATGGTAATATGTGTTTATGTTTTTAAGTAAAATCTCTTGCTGCTTGTGATTGGAGACTCCCCAGGGAGGCAAAGCTGATAACAGCTCTCACCTTAAACCAAATTAGGAACATAAGTTTCTAACGCGTTGTTAAAAAAAACCAAGAAAGCAATTAAGAAAAAACTGTGAAGAGGAAGTGAAATTCTAACTTCATGTGGAATGACAAAGATCATGAATTTATTGATGAAAACACAAGGATCATGCTCAGGCATGGTGCTATAAATGCTAAGAGGGCATAAGACATCCTGCAATGAGAGAGAAAACAGTTACAGGACTGAGCAGAATATTTCTTTAATATGGCATATTAAAGGAACAATTTTAGTTTTGCTAAAAGTCACAAATTTAAAAGTATATATATCTCCTCTACCATGTATTTCCTCCTCCCTTCCTGCTGGACTAGCCTATCCCTTCTTCCCATTTTCTGCTGCAGCAGTGGCCAGGCTTTTCCTTTCACTTACTTTGGGAACTGCAGTCCCACCCTCGTCTCGGCACTGAGCACACACAGTGATTACATACATCTATTGCAAATGATCATTTTCCCTTCTGCCTCCCAGCTACAAATTCCCATCTCAGTATACCCCTGTTTAAATCTCTTCTTTATTGAGTTTCATCAGCATAAGGCCATTGTTAATACATCTGTTTGAAATAAAAAATAATTTCCCTGTGTCTGCCACCTCCTCTCCACTACACAGTCTCACCCGATCCCAGGTTCCAGCCGTGATTAACCGGCACACATGTGTTTCAAATAAAAGCTATCTTCTCTTCACAGACACCCCCTCCCTCTCCCAGCTGTAGACTTCCCTACTGCGTTATCCTCATTTGTAACTCTTCTGCCTTGTTTTCAGCCATGCTATCTCAATGGTGTTTTCCCTGTTCTTAACATTTGCTTATGGATGGGTTTAGCATGTTTCTTTCAAAGAAGCAGCTCTAAAAAATATAAATAAATATCACAGTCTTCATTTTAGATGGGGAAACTAAAGTCTGCAGAGTTGGAGAAATTTGCCACATGCTCCAGAGGGGGCACAGCCGGCTTGGGAATGGCACCTGGGACCAGATTCCCAACTGGTGTAAACTGGATCTGGAAATCAAGATCTTTGGGCTAATGGGCATGTGGCCTTGTGCTGGATTGTTCTTCCTCCCTTTTCAAAGATTTTACTCTTTTCAGAGACAGGCGTCTTTGGGAAGCATTACTTACCTGTGGTTTATATATTAGACTTATAGTGGTTTAGGGAAGCCACGGGTTTCAGACCTGCAGGCGTATCCTTTCAGCTGTGCCTGTTATTCAATGGCCAGAGACAGTCTTAAATTTGTGGAAGATTAGGGCATGGGCCCATCCTTGCTCCCATCTGCATAGCAGATGCCTTGTGCATGTCCCTAGTTTAACCCAGTGGGGCTCTGGGTAATTACCCTGGCTGCTCGTGCCTGTTACTGCAATTATTCACACCCAAACTATGTTTCGGTCTACTATGCAAAAGCTCTCAGCGCTGAACTACTTTCCCTTCCTTTGGCTGTGCTGCTATGAACATAACCAGAACATAACGGTGCAGACAGTCCTTATGCTTCCCCATGTTTATATTGTATCCCATAGCTGGTATTGCCAGCTACTTAAAAATTATGAGTTATCCTCCAAAGCATTACCAACACAAAAGAATTAATTAGCAAGCAGTTGTGCGTGTTTGTCTGACTTCTTGCCTCTTGGCTCAAGATTTTCAGCTTTCCTCTGTGACTTTAGTGCCTAGAAATGTAATTTTTTTAAATTCTTTTTGTAAATGAAAGCTAGAATTCCCATTTAATCTCTTCTTTTGGGAAGGTGGTGCTTTAGGAAGGAAGCACACCCATTGCCATGAGTCTCACTAAATACTCAGAAGACTTGGGAACATGTTGCAAGACTTAACTCCAAAGGAAAAATTGCATATATACCAGATAACATTCCACTAAAGATAAAAGTTGCTGGTCATTTGTGTCACTTACTACATGTCACTTCCTAAATGACAGCAAGAACAGTGAAGAAAACCAGTCAGAGCTTGGTGCTATTTTCTTTCTAAAACATTATTTTGAATGAAAATGTCCACAGTATTTACAAGTGTTTTATGTCTTAAATCATTTCTCTATTGTGAAATAAGTGTATTTAATTTTAAAATATTTTCCCATAACAGAAAAAGGACTGCGGGGAGGACAGTTAACATGAAGTGGATAGACAGCTAGAAGCACAGTATCAGAAAAAGATCTTTCTGACTATATTGGTAGAAATGTGTGTGGGTTTCCTGATTTTGCTTTTGTTTTGTTTACGACCTTTGTGGTTGACAGACTCACAAGAATTAAAATAATTAAATATTAAAGAGTTGAATTTAGAGACAGTTTATCTGACCTCACAAAAACCTGGAGCAACTCAGAAAACCTGTTCAAAAATTACAACAATACTTCTGCAAAATATTGTCTTGATCCTCTGCAAAAATGTAGTAGCACAGATATTTTACAATGCTGAAATCATAAACCAGAACTGAGGGAATGTTTGAATGAAGATACCTAATTTTCTGGTTAAGACTCCAAACCAAAAGGACACTTAGGGAGCTATATTAAATGTTGAAGCCTGTATATGTTTTCATAGACAGCTTCTGTGTCTAACATTTGATTTCTGTAAACATGATAAACCATGAAGTGAAAGAATATGGGAGGAGATTTTGGATACAAAAAACTCCCACACTTGGAGAAGTTAAAACCAGATAATTAGCCCAGCTTTCATATAAAGCTGCAATCTCCAGCCTATGACATACTGGCCATTTGTTTCCTGTAAGACCATCTTGATATTGCTTGTTCACCAAGAAGTAGAAAAGTTAAAGCAAAGGAGAGAGTAAGGTGAGGTGCATCTGCCCAGCCCAGACCTCTCAAACCTGTTTTACTGAAAGCCTGAGACAATCCTGGGTAGCAGTGATAAATGTCTGGCACCATTACTGCATGTGAACTGGTGTAGAGTGATGGTCTAGAGAAATGGAAACAGCCATTGTCTTTATGGCAACAACTTGGAAAACAAAAAAAAAAGGAACAACAGTCAGCTCCCTCCCTCTTTAAAAAAAAAAAGAGAAGGTGCTGGTGGGAAAGTGGAACTTCACTTCCACAAATGATTATTATAAAAAAGGAGTATCTTAAATGTGGGACCTAATTTGAACACTTCTTAGGCTGGATCTGTCCCTATGGCCTGAACCGAACTGGATACTGATACACTGTATTTGTCTGAAGCAGCAGAACTTGACTTAACCTCTCTCACTCCTCCACACTCTCTGGCTCGATTGACCTAAAAGGCCAAAGGTGTCTCCAAGGGCATATTATGATGGAAGTGAGACCAAATCAAAACCTGAGATATGTTGTTGTTGTTGTTCTTGCTTCTATTAAAAGGGGTAGACGAGAACAAATGATAGATGATCTCTACGCTACTGATGAGTTTACAAGAGACAATCCACTCCTGGATAACTTGTGATTGTCCAGGTGTTGGCCAAGATGGACAGTTTAGTCTTAGGTGTAAACTGAGAAATAAGGGCCAAGTTAATACTGACTTTTCCCTTTGCTGCTGTAAAGTAAGCGAAAGTGTCGTTTTCTTTTTCTGCCTTGTTTTCTGCAGATTCTTGAAGTTTTTTGCAGGCACATTGAAGGTTGTGAGGGTGTCTTCCACAAACAAGCATCTTTTTTGGATCTTGCTCTGATGTACAAATTTCTCACACAATTAGGAAAAGCATTCAGCCTGGTATTGGCTCTTGGAGCACTGTCCATCCATCCTTCCAGGAGCAGAGATGTAGGCAGAAGGCTGTGCAGTCAGCAGCACAGGTTCCTACCTTCCGGGCCCTGAAAAATTTGTGATAACACAGATGCAAACACATGAGCTTGCTGAGCTGTGGCTTTAGACGAAAATGTGACTGGAAATGTTACACTTCCATGCCAAACACGTATTCCTCTGCATGTGCATGCGTGCGCGTTTCCTCAGCTTTACTTATGAAACCAGCACTCGTGAGTGAGCTCCTCAGAGCTCTCTTTATGACACTATAGAAAAGAAAATTGTGGGTTTGGCTCATTTGTTGTTCAAAGAATTATTAACTGAGTTGCAGCTGCAAGGCCGAATACTTTTTCTGACTTGTACCTCTGCAAGGACAGAAGGCTTCTTGGGATGTGATCAAAAGGCAAGAAAGCAAAGCAAGACTTGCAGAAGTTAGAAATTGCCTCCAACCATCTTTTATTTTTTACTGCTGGAAGTGACACATCAGCAGGAACCAAAAATAACATGACCATAGAGTCTGCCTTCAAACCCCAGCGGAATTTGCAGGCCTGATGGTAGAAGTGCTTTATCTCAAATCACTACTCATAACATTCCCTCGTTGGTTCTGCAGTAGAATTATGAGAAGTAAATATGTGCACGCACGCACATGTGTGCACCATGTAGGATGTGCACCACAGGCTTTGCAAGATCAGCAAACATTTGGCAGCTATCAGCCATAACAGCTTCCTCTTCACAAGTCTAATGACGGCCTTGTCTTTTGTATTCCAACCATAATTGTTAACGTATTAAAGAGCTATGCCTTTAAGCTCGAAGGCATGAATATTTTCATATTAAGCCCTATATTTGATTCCTCTCCAGTTAGTCCACATACATGCAGCTGGTTTCATGGCTGGATTCTCTGCTCTACAGTGAAGTGGAAATATTTTACAGAATTTTTCTCACAGTTGAGCTGTTCATGTGTGTCCTTCAAAATGTGTGCTCTCTGTCTGGATCCACTGATAACTAATGAGGGTTGAAGTGTTGCTGAAGCCTTTCTGCAACTGGAATTCCTCCACCAATCTGTCTATTTTCTTTGAACTAGTACTTTGTTGCCAATTTTTCTTAAAATTGACCACTGATTCAAAAATTAGCTGTGAGGACAGACACGCACACAGTGTATGATGAGGTAAGTCTTGTTCCTTTGGGAGACTGGACTAAAATGACACGATATCTCAGTATGCTACATACACATCCTTCTTCCTACATGGGAGCAGCTATCCTACTCTCTGCACCAGGATCATTCAAGATATGTGCACATAGCTGTTAACAACACAACCGTGTGGAGGGAACATTTTATGCAATGCAGTGTGGGATTTCCGCATACTGACAGGTCTTATTGCTATTTGTCTGTGCAATACACCCATTTTACCAGTTTCAAGTCTTCTGCGGTCAAAAGCTAGGCAATTCTCACTCATGCTTGGTACAAGGTGTGTTTGGGCCATTTCACACCCAGGAGATTTAATGAGTCTTAGAAATCACTTCACCTTTCTCAATCTGTTTAAAAGTTAGACTTCTAATCCAAACTTACACAGGCAGAATTAGTTGAGATGAAATTTGGACCTTGCTGACTTCACTGGGAATTACTCACGTCCTGTCCCTAGGTAGCTAGAGAGTCCACAATGATGAACTGCCTGGTGGTTGAGTGATGCAGATACGTATCATAGAGGCTATGATATGACTGCAGCAAATTCCTTTCTGTTAGTGAGACAAGTGGGCTTTTAAAATAGATAGAAACCAAATATTCTTTTCATGTGGTCTAGTCATTTGTCTTCCAGTCAGAAAATTAGGGGGTTTATGGTGTTGCTTCATTGCTGCAATCACGGAGGCTTCCTTTGGTCTTCACTGGTGCTCTCCAAACCACTACCAGAGATGGGCCAATAACATCATCTTAACAGCAGGAATTATTGCGTCAAAACTGATCTTGCCTTATTTCTCTGTAAGTTGCTCTGCACTGATGAGTGACAAACTGCACAGAAAACATTGTCTCAATGTTCTCTGAAAAGGACTGCTGAAATATTTGATGAGCTTCAGTCAAACCAAGCTGTGTTCTTCATTTTGAAGCCAAATTGCCAAGCAATCTTTTAACACTTTGTAGTATTTTATGTAGGATTCCTCAGTGCAAGAAAGTGTACAGTTCAGTGTTAAGTTGTACCATACAGATAGGCCAGGCAGTGCCAGTGTAATGTACTTTGCATACATTTATCAGGTACCTTTTAATAACTCACCTGTGCTCCAGTGATTCATTTTTTCCAAATACTTTCAAACTACTGTAATGGTTTAGATTTTGTTCTTATTTTTCTGAAAAATCTTCTTCTTTTCCCTAAGATTCAATCGGCTCAGTCATATATAGTTTTGTGATCTGATATCTGTTGCATCTTGAAACACTGTGAGAAATTTCCAAACACTCCTAAGAGCACAAATGAAAGGTCCCAGCTCCAGTGAGAAGGATGAGCTATTGCTGTGTTTAGTTTATCAAAACTAGGGTTCATGTCTTTCCCACCTTTTACTTCAAAATTTTCAGACTTCCAGGACCTCAGCCTACCTGCCCTGCAGGCAGTCCCCAAATCCTCAAAGTCCCCCACACTCCCTCATTTCCCCTTCCTTCACTAAATTTCTACCCTCTTTTGTCCCACGTGGTACCCCACCAGCCCCTTTCCACCACAATCCCAGAGGTCTCCCAATGCCACTTGCCCACTTTTTCTGAAGGTAGCCATCCTTTTCCAGAGGATGCAACATAATATCGTATGTGGAACAGCTGTTTCTAGAGAATAAACTAGCTGTCTAGCTCCCACTCTTCTTATAAAACATACGTAGATTTAAAAATTGACTCTAAGGAAAACAGGGTTACGCCAATAGTTTGTACCTTCACAAATAACTTTTGTACCACCCAGGAAAAGACAAAATAGAGCCCAGGCTTTCTAGCACATCACTACATCACTCCTCTGGTCCTCACAGGACCCTTTAGCTTCTATCCAAAAATTGTGTTTCATAAGGGAAAACAAATACCTTTCACTGCCCACCTCTAAGGTTATAATTTTCTCTTTCACATTTTTCTGCTGTGATGTTGCCATCAATTCTCTTATTCTCCAAAACGAGGTGAAAAGAATTACCAGCAAAGCTGTCGAAATCTAAGATTTCTGAAATTGCTTCTTAATATTGCTTCTGCTTCCAAAACACACCCATGCTATGTTTTATTAGCTTGAATTTAGAAATAGCAGATGGCTTGCTCTTAGTCTCATCCCTTGCAAATCAGGCAATCCTCCAGCACTCAAACGAGCAAGCTCCCTAAATCCTGACCCTAGTTGCACAGGTGGGATAATGTGGCCGTGTCACACTGAGCAGAGCTGTGTGAAGGTCTGTTGGGCTTCGGAATTTGTCTGCACCCAGATGTCATTTCTTGCCCTTTACTCAGTCTTGCTTTGGGGGTGGGGAACAGGCGGTGGTGTTAAGGATTGTCCTTTTTGATCCATTTGTACAGCATCTGTCATCACATGGCCCAGAGCTGCAACTGAGGGGCAACTTAATTGTGTGGCTCCATTAGGTTAGAAATCCAGAAATCCAAGTCCCTTTGAGCTCTTTTCTGTGCAGCAAGTTCTCATCAAATGGTTATAGGCTATGTTCTTTTTTGACATGAGTTCAAGTGGGGCAGGATGAGGGGATGGGTGGTGCTGAGACAAAGCCCATGACTGCTCAGCAACAGGAATAAAAAGGACCTTCTCCTTGTGATCCTGGTTGCTACAGCTACTCTCGGCTTCTTAGAGCTCAGTGGAGACTTTTTTTTTTTTTTTAATCACAAAAGTTGGATTGGCTTTCACTGGTGTCACAGGAGGTGTCCTCCAAAGTGTCCCAACGATCTCCCTGCTGCAGAAACATGAACGTAACTTTTGTCCAACTGTGGCCCAACCACTGCCATATGCTACGAATACCTTCTCTCTGCTCTGCCAGCCTTTCCAACAAATACAAAGTGAATTTCCACTCCAGGCAGCATTTACTGTTTTAACTGTTGACAAGATCTGCCTACTGTAGTTTCCGAGGCATCCAAAGGGCTCGTCTGAGCTGGCTGTGTCTGTGTGGTCTGGATGCCAGCTAAAGTCAGTATACTTTGAGGCTTCAAATGGTGCTTAGTCCATGGTATAATCCTTTATTGCAGCATCTACTCCTGTATCATCTGCTCTTGTGCTCTTAGATGCTTGCCTACCACAGATTTTGTCCATGCACATTCAGAGCCTGTCTTATTCCCCTGCTCCTCCACTGCACAAGACTAACAGGAGCAAAACTGAAGCATGTAGATAATTGTTTATCTACTGCATGATACAATACTCACAGTTCAGTGTACTGCATAAATACGTTTGTTGGTTCATGCTGGAGTTAGAGAGAAGCTGCGAACACAGAAGATATTCTTGACTTACATTACCACTAATGTGAACACTCTTTCCATCACCATTCGTAATTCTTGCTGGTAATTCTTAAATGATTTTGGCCTGTGGTGAAAATACTCCACCACACTTGAGGAAGCCCTAATACTTCCATATTTTCACAACATCTGACTGCATTGTTCTGCTGTCAGAAAGAGTCTGTTACCACTAACCAATCCAGAGATCTTACAGAATAAAATCTACTTATTAATTTCAGTGGTGTACCAAAACACCAAGTCCTAAGACCTGATGTTCAGTCCTGAGGTCTTAAATGGTACCTATTTTTCTAAACTGCAAAATGGCATGTATTCACTGCCATGGAAACTCTTAAATGAAACCATTGTAATTGAGAACGCAGAAGAGCTTGCAATTTGTCAATAGGCAACATGGAAGGTGAAACGGACTGGAAGGAAAGGAGATACAGCTTTTTTTTTCCCTATAGCACAGTCCTAAAATGTTTTTAAAGTCATGTGCAATGCTAAGAAAAAAGCTAAAAGCTCAAGTCCTGAACTTCTAGCTTGTTACTACTTTAAGCACATCTGAACATGTGCTAATTGCTCTCATATTAGTTCTGCAGCTAAAGGGATGAATTTTGTAGTCTTTGCTCAGGAATAACAGCTATTAAGTGCACATGGGCCCAATGGCCTTCCAAAACACCTTTAGAAATGATGAAGAATAAACGCCTGCAGAACAGCTATTTCTATCTACAGAGTACCCTGGAAACAGAAGATGTTTTTCTTTATATGAAGCTATGATTTATGTAAAACTGAGGAATTGACTAATGTAAAAACAGGATGCAAAGCCTATTAAAAGTGGAGGTTGTAGAAGGCAGAAAGCAGCTGTGTGGTGCAGTGGGGAAGAGGAACAAACCATTATATTCAAAGAACACAAAAATGACCCATTCATATCTACTTGCCGCAGCAGGGAGACTTTTACTTTCCAGTGGAGCCTAGAAATAACAGTGTTCAAACCACTGAAGCGCCAGCATGAATCCTTACAGACCAGTGATATGCCTCCACAGACAAGGAGGAACCATTAATGTGTTTAATATATCCATGAGCTGCTGGTACTGATGCTGCATTGAGAGCAGAGATGGAGTACTGTAGATTTGCTTTCCAAACAAAAATACTTTAATATATATTTTACCAAGGCATCTTCTAGCCAGTTAGCTCATGTTTGGGCCAAAAATGAGAAGGTTGCCTTTTCATCTGCTTCTTTCTTTTGGAGTATAGAGTTGCAGTGGTTACCCTGAAGCTATTTGAAAGGACTATATTCTAGGTAAGAGACAGCTGTGAGGCAAGATGCTCAGCAGCCAAGTCTGGTATTGAATTTGGCTCATGGGTAAACAGGAGCCTAGATCAGAAATAATACTAATTTGTGGGCAGATTGTTCTTTATCTGCAGTGTTTTGCAATGGAGAGCGAACGTTCTGACTTCACAAAGGAAGCTGAAAGGCAGAGGCACTGTGTGGGCTGCAGACTGTGCCCCCCTGCTACAAATGCATGCAGGTGCCATGAAGAATCTGAGCAGAATTACTGAGCTTGAAGCATCAGCATGGTGCTGTCAGCCTGTACCTTGCACACACAGAAAGTGGTGACAAATGCCAGTATGTTGTCTTCCCTCTCTTTCCCCTTCAAGGGCAGAAGATATTTTTAGGATTGTGTGAGGGAGGTAGCTGACTGTGCCAGCGCTGCACACTGTTGTACCTGCATAGTTGAGAGGACAGCAAGCCACAGTGTGGGCGTTTGCAATAGGGTTGCTTGTGAAGCCAAAAACTCTTCATCAGCTTTGCCAGCTCTGTGTCATCTAGCGAAACTGCACTCAGATGCCACTCATCTCTTTAGGTCCTCATTCTGCAAGGCACTGAGCACTCATCATGCCAGCTGGCATCCTTGAAGACATGACTTGGAAGGCCGCTAGTGTCCAAATGAGAAAATGTAGGTGGAGTACGAGATTAGTGTGCTATGGCTAAGCTGCTTACTGACTTATCATACGGCCTTATTGTGCCTCGGTTTCCCCTGCTTTTTCCAGGGGGGGAAGACCGTTTCTTGCGATGTTTCTGTACAATATGGTCCTTGGTTACAAGTAAAAATATTTATTGAAAAGGACTAATGCTGTAAATTGGTGTGAAAAATGCTAGAGATGCTAAATAATTTGCAAGGCAGCATCTAGACAGCATGAAGGCAGCATCTAGACAGCCTGGTGTATAGGGTCATCCTAAGTTTATCTGGACATATAACTACAAGAGTCTACTAAAAACACCCCAAGATTTCTCAGGTAGAAAGCATAAAGGCTCAGGAGAAAAAAAAAACCAACAAAAAACAACAACCAAAATCCTTAGAAAATCAATAAAAAAGAAGAATAAAATACTTCAGTCTTCAGCAGTTTTGTGTCCTGGAAAAGTGCAGATGTTTGCTGAACTGGATGATAAACAGAAAATTTGTGTAGCTGCAGTGGGGACTGAGAGGGAGTAAGAGAGATATGGAACCAGTTCCTCCTCACCTCAGTTTATCTCCTCAGCCCCAGAAGAATTTTTTTGATGTATTTTGTCATATATTATTTTATCCAATATAAATCAATGGGGAATGAGACAGACATGTGGACCTAAAAGTCTGTTCATTTAATCATCCCCTGGACACAATCCCAGGTTGTGAACCAAATGGGATAAATACAAGGAAGATGAGAGCTGCTGAGCATATCTGTTAAAAAATTAAGTCTTTGTCTGTGGGTTGCTAATGTAAACAGAGTGGACTCAAGGAGAAAGAAATAATCACCACTTGCAAAGAGTTCAGAGAAGGTCTGTTGTGCACAACCCCCCCAAAGATTAATCGTGTTGGAGTAGCTGGTGTCTGTCTACTGAGCTCTGAGAGTGAATGAGCAGCCTTGTTTGGACACATATCTGCTTTTATTTATAGGTAGCTAGATCTTCTTGTCTGGTTCATGGCTGTAATTCTGTCAAGTTAAAAAGCAAGGAAGTAAAGATATTTTTAGATTGTGGAATTTTTTTTCCCCAGCATGAAGTGACTCTCTTTAATAGATCTTTTTCGTGTATTTTACATGGAGCTGTGAACCCTCTTGGTTAACTCTTCTCTACCAAATGCATGTGCCCTGGAGAGTGATGGCGTAAACCAAAGGTGTTGCAAGGTCTGAAGTGCAGCAGGAGGAGCACATAGCGTAATGAGGGTGCCAAGTTTTCTCAGACAGTACTGGAAGCGCTATCTATTACTGCATGGAGACAGGGAAGACAAACTTGATGCAAACTCACCTACACTGTCTTCCGTGCATGCATATTACTCACTCACATGAAATATCATCCAGAAATGCATCTAGGATTTTTCGTCAGAGGCCATGTCTGCATTAGCAGACAGTGCCCATCAATAAAATGGATCTGTACAGTGAAGCAGTTGGTCCTGCAGACCTGATCTCCACCCTGCACAACTTTCAGGGGGTTTTCTTGAGATTAGTTCTGGACTGAACACCTGTTTGCAGTGGTGGTGCCTGACACAGACACTTCCAGTCCAGTTTCACCCAAAAGAAGACTGTGCATTGGGAGGCTGCTCAACAATGTGAACCAAAGCACAGTAAATGGGAACAACTTGCTTCAAAAGTGCACTTCTGATCTAAAATAAAATGACAATGTAGATGAACTGGAAAATTGATTGGTTCATTCCTAAAGCGAGCTTGGGACACACACCAGCCACACAGCACAGATGACTGGGGGATCCCAACCTTGGAGTGAACTGGAAAGCTATAGATTCTGGCTGTATGAACCATAAATATATATTCATGGAGGCTGAAATGCTGTATCATTAGCATCATGGGTGGTGGCACCATGCCCTGTAAGTGGAGTAAGACATAAGTACTATATTTGAAATATTGAGAAGTAATTGCAATTTTAATTTTCAGCATCTGGATGTTTAATCCTAGAAATAATAGAAGATGATCTATATGTCTACCTTGTGAAGTCCAAGAAGGCCAAGTACAAGGTCCTCCACCCAATATCAGTACAGACTAGGCGATAAATTGACTGAGGACAGCCCTGCAGAGAAGGACTTGGGGATACTGGTGGATGAAAAATTGGACATGAGCCGACAATGTGCACTTGTAGCCCACAAAGCCAACCGTATCCCAGGCTGCATCAAAAGAAGTGTGGCGAACAGGTCAAGGGAGGTGATTCTCCCCCTCTACTCTGCACTGGTGAGACCCCACCTGGAGTACTCCGGAGTGTCCAGCTCTGGAGCCCTCAGCACAGCAAAGACATGGACCTGTTGGAGTGGGTCCAGAGGTGGGCCACAAAAATGATCGGAGGAATAGAACACCCCTCCTCTGAGGAAAGGCTGAGAGTTGGGGTTATTCAGCCTGGAGAAGAGAAGGCTCTGGGGAGACCTTATTGCGAACCTTCAATATATAAAGGGCGTTTGTAAGAAACACAGAGAGAGACTTTTTACCAGGGCCTGTAATGACTGGACAAGGGGCAACAGTTTTAAACTGAAAGAGGGTAGGTTTAGATTGGACATGAGGAAGATTTTTTTTTACGATGAGGGTGGTGAGACACTGGAACATGTTACCCGGAGAAGTTGTGGATGCGCCATCACTGGAAGTGTTCATGGTCAGGTGAGACAGGGCTCTGAGCAACCTGATCTAGTGGAAGATGTCCCTGCCCATGGCAGGGGGGTTGGACTAGATGATCTTTGAAGGTCCCTCCCAATCCAAACCATTCTATGGTTTTATGTCTCCTTTTATCAGGAAAAGCTTGGCCATGACCCAGTAAGTTAAGCATTTACTTAACTTGAAGCGTATCAGTGGTGCAGCCACCAGTGAAGCCATCCACATTTTTTCATCTACAAGGTAAGTGCCATGCCCTTAGCAGCACTCTTTCTCTTTATAGCTAATTCAGGAAATCCCACACCAGCTAATGTAAGTTGTGTTCTTCTGCTTTCTGTAGCTGATATACACCTTAAATACCTTGACTGGCAGCTACCAGAGAGCTTTGCTATCAGGTATATGGTTAGCTTGAGTTTTGTGAGAATGTAACCATTCTTTTTGCTAAAATAAATATGTGTTATTCTTTATCTACACACTTTCTTATGTCAAAAAAGAAGTTGGGGAAACTGACAGATTTGGAGTTTTGTTACTCTTTCTGTACACAATGAATCCATTCAAGGGATATGTGGAGGTCACTTCTCAAGCTGAACTTGGCAGTCTCAGGCACTTGGGTTTCTCCCCCACCCATCTCCAGGAGTCAGTCTGTTGCCAGATCCTGCGGAGAAGTCTCCCCTGGGGAACACAGAGCACTGTCCTCTTCGGTGGGGGTGTGCCAGCTGTTGTCCAGATCATTAACTCTGGACTGTGTTTCTTTTTAAGAAGAACCTTAATTTGTTCATGAAAGAGACAGTCTTGCATGGCTTCTTGTGACAGCAGAAGACCAGACGTGACCCACAGGGTGACCTTAATGCCTGTGTTCTTGTATACGAGAATATCTTACTGCTCCTGGTTCTAACTGAGCCGACAGTGATCACAAAAACAGCCTGTATTGCTTCAGGGCTATTTGTGCCTTTCAGGTACTATGATTGCTATGTTAGAGCCACACAGGAATGTCCTAATTTCAGCTAATATCTGTGTTACTAGACTCTGTGCAAATGCACAGATGTAAAGCGTCATTTACCCTTGTAGTCCAGCAGCTTTACCCACTGGTGTTGTTTTATTTCTCTGTGCATGCTTTCCTTTCATATGACTTCATATGAGCTCAAGTTTTCTATTGGAACTTTTCACTTTGGTTTGTGGTCTCACTACTAGTGTGCTATACAAAAAGCCCTCCCCCCTAAAATCTCTAGCTCCTAAAGACAGTCAGTTTATAATCTGTTTCAGAAATAATTTCTACTGTTTTCCTGATTCAGTCAGCAAGAATTCTCAGATATTGGTGATAAAGTTTAAGCATTTAAAAACATACTTAAGCTCTGAGAATAAATGATTTGGATGCCATACAAATTTCTCACTAAAATCAACAGGGTTATCATGATTAGGCTACTTGTATTGAGAACCTCATACTTCTAATCTTAAATGTAGGAGTTTGGCCATAAAGTTCAGCTTTATGTGTTATTTCAAGTCTACTTGACATAGGGACTTCTAATGTCATGATCAGAATTGGAGGAAGAAGATCAGTTTTAGGAGACCTTTACTCTAAGAACTTCAAAGGTCATTAAACACATTCACTTATTTGTATGACTGACTCTCATCAGTTTCCACAAATCTTTGAGGACCTAGACATGAGCGCCTTGGGTTCAGTCATGACTTCTTCCAATTCAGGAAGAACCTGAGCTGTGTTCTATCTTTTCTTCAACTCTTTCTGCCACACAGACCACCTCCTGATAGTTCAGAACTCTTCTAAACCCTCTCCTTTTGTCTTTTCGTTGAACATTTGAGGAAGGGATGGAAGGAAGGAGGGGAGTGACTGATGTGATCAATTCTCCATGGAAATCGTGACTATTTCTATTGAAATAAGTCCCTCACAACTTCTTCCAAAATTGTTCCATGTGTTAGTGGGTACATCATCCTTAGCAGGTTCAACTTATGTCAGCTTCATGACAGAACAGATAAGGTGTGAACACTGAGCTTTTGGAGTAGCATTTGTTAGCTCTACTGATAAATTTCAGAAAATTAGGTCTTGGGTTTCAAAAACATGGCTTTGAACTTGCAGGAATGACCACAAGGTTAAAGAAATAAGAGTTTTACAGAAGTGTATGTATATTTTTGGTACCCAAGGAGAAAAGAACCGCACACAGAATACAAGTATAGTGAATTTACTGCAATTTCACTCTAATTTCCTAACCAGCTGTGGACTTTTATATAATCTTTGGGATTTTTCAAGAAACATCTTGCTTTTTAACAAGTCATTTGCAAAGAAAAACAGTCAGATAATTTTTCCATCTCTTTTCTTTTCTACTATTGTGTTGAAGTTTGAGGAATAAGCAAAAAGAAAAAAAAATAAAGAATGAAAAATGTGCCAGCAAGTTATTAATCTGTCTATTGCATGTTGCCAGCAAATGGGGAGTGTCATAACTTTTTCTAATTTGGTCACCCACACTTTCTCTTTGCAGAAAGCAGAACCGGAAAGGAAACCCCTCTGAACCTTGTCAACCTCCCAGGGCTCCTCCAGGCTCTGGAGGAGGATCTGAAGGGCTCTGCTGCACTTCTGCCAAGCTGCCAAAGTACAAAGGTCACTTTGCTCTCCCTTGGGACTCATCTGTTTCTATCACGTATACAGACAAGGCAGAGGAGTCTTTCAGCTTCAGACAAGCGGAGGGAGGCCTGCGGAAAAGAAACATTAAAAAAAAAAAGCTTGAGGCCCTCTTCAGAAATGGGTGCACCGGTCCATAGGCGCACAGGCAGCCTGCATTATCAAAGTGCGTCTGGTTGCGCATCTGGCAGGGTGTTCATATGGGCCATGGTGCTGTGTGTGCTCTCTGTGCACCACGCTTGCAAAAACAGCTTCTTTGTCTTGGTCCCTTTCTGCTCCTTTCACTGAGGAAAGCTCATTGCTCTTTGCAATTTTCCTACCCTTAAATGCTCCTGGCAGCCTGTTCTCACTGTGTCAGAGGCCGTGATTGCAGGCGGTGTCTAAACAGGGGTAGGTTTAGCCTGGAGTGCAGTCATGGGCAGTGCAGAGTCTTGCATGGATCAGAAGTGCCTTGGCTCGATATTGTTATCTGAATGGGGATGTTAGTGCAGCCACTAGAAAGAAATTTCCTGACTGACAAAGTGACAGAAAGTGCTGACGTTCTTCTCCCTTCTCCTGAATGCAAGAGCCAGAAGACATTCTGGGCTACTTTAGTGTGTTTGAATAGATCTGTCATTTTTTTTCCCAATATAAGCTTTCACACAGTAGGCATGATAATTGTGGGGTTTTTTAATTGTGGTTTTTTTTTTTATTTATTTTTCTTGTTCTGCAGAAAATATAAAGATTCCTATCCCAAGTCTAAGACTTACAGACCATCTTCAAAATATAGCATCAGGTTTTGTCTGAAATTGTATAACTGTTTTTTCTATCAATCTCTCTTCAAGCTCTGGAGTTAGAGTTGATGTTTTATGAAACTCAAGTTTCCCCTAATCCCTGACTGGAAGACCTAAACATACATCCATAATGTCCTCGCCAGGAAGGACTATTTTCCTAGTAGGACACACAAGACAAGTCAATAAGCTTGATGTGAGCTGCCAGCATGGGCATCATATAGGACTGCAAAAGCAAAAAGGTGGACTTGGCTTGTGGCTTAAATATATCCTCACTGTGTGGTCTCCAGGATGTTTACATTCATAAATGGCCATATAAATCACAGAGCTACAAATGCCATGTGCCATTGTTCTCAATCCTTGGAAGAGGACACTGGATCAACTAATAAAACATATTTTTAGTTTCAATAAACTTTACTCCCTTATTTATCATGTCCTGCAGCAAAATTTCTTGCTGTTTGAAGGAAAAAGCACTGATTTCTTCAAAAGAAGGTCAAAGGCTATTCATGCAGTTTGAATCTCTTCTTATTGTTTAAATACAGACAAAAATAAATGGCTGCTTGCACTTCTAAGTTGTGAAGACTTCTGGCTAATAAAAGGCTATGGATATGTTCACAGCTATCAAAAATACCCTTATTAGTTCCTCACTTGGAAAATAGCAAGGAAAATACCCTGTTCCTCTTTTTGGTAAGCCACATCCCTTTGCTAAAAAAAAAACTGCTGACAAGATGTTTGTTTGAGATGCATCTGAAATCAGAGAATAACAGTCTTGAGGAATACTTTTATGTTTGTAATAGAAGGTCTCTTCTAAAACCAAAAAGTGACTTAAACATGCTCCAAACCTAGAAGATTATTCTCTAGCCATCCCAAACAATGAATTAGTTATAATTTCTGCCTCTATAATTTTTTTCTATTCAATACATAGCTTGTTTCTTCCCACCAATGCACTTGATTTATTGAATGTTTTGTAAATTAGATATTATAAGTTATGAACTATAAAGATCCCATATTAGCCTTGAAGAAGCCAGCTGGGATACCAGAAGCAGCCTAGCTCTGACAGCACAGAGCTCAGTGGAGGCTGAATTAGTTTCCCAAGCAACAAGACAAATTATTCAAAGAGAAAAGATATGTTGTGTATCACATCTGGTACCTAAACACACTATTAAAAGCAAGCAGAGGCAACTCTATGTTGCTGTCAAGCATGTGGGTTAGGGAAGTTTGCTTTCTTATTCTTTCACTAAATCACTTTGTTATCTTGAGGAAAACTCTGCCTCCATTCTCTTCTGTAAAAACATTAAACTCCTTTGCAATGATCAGCAATATAAGGAGCATTTTTCTTTAGTAGGAACTTTTATTGCTTGATTATTTTACATACTAAAGGTTTTGAAAAGACAGATCTGAGGCACACCTGCAATTGGTCAGCCTCCTTTCCTATGTTCATCTAACATCTGCTCTAAAAGCATGGACAGGGAGAGTGAGAAGACAACTCGTTCTGGTATTGCATGCCAGGAGAATCTTTTCCCTACATAAAGAGGTTTTGCAAAGAAGATGGAGCCAGTATCTTCTCAGAGGGGCAAGTAAAAAGATGGGAGGCAACAGTCACAAGTTGCAAGAGGGAAATTCAAAGTGGGCATAAGGGAAAAGTTTTTCACCACGATCGTGGTTCAGCACTGGAGCAGGTGCCCAGAAAATCCTGTCCTTGGGGTTTGCAATGGTGTCCTGGGTGTCACGCCCTGGGCAACCTGACAGAGCTTGGAGGCCAGCTGTGCTTTGGAGAGGGTACTGGACTAGATGACCTGCAGAGGTTTCTTCCAACTAAATTTTGCTAAGAATTTATAATAATAAAGCTGTAGAAGGCACTGAATTGCTAATTTGAAACTCAGTGATGCTAAAAAGTTCTGAATATTGTAAACTGTGTTTTGAAGGGAGGCCTTTTCTTTATTTCCCTCACCTCAGTCCTTCTCCTAACTTCTCTGTTAAGTTTAACTTCTAAGTCTAATAATACCACGTATTATCTTTTATGATCCTATAATACAATTTCTGACAGGATGTAGACAAATAATGGGGGAGCAGCTGCCACACTCTTTTGGCCTTGGCCGACTGCTACGTTTATGCTCAGACAGGTAGAAATTCCCTGGAGTTCATCAAATATCCAGGGCAAAGGCAGATGTGTTGAGAGAGCTGGCTAATGTCATTGCAGGGCCACTCTCTATAATCTTCAAGAAGTCGTGGAGATTGGGGGATGTTACCCCTATCTACAAGAAGGGCTCAAGGGAGGATCCAGGTAATTATAGGCCCATCAGTCTTACTTCAATCCCCGGGAAAGTCATGGAGCGCATCCTCCTGGGGGCCATCACGCGTCAAATGAAGCACATGACGGGGAAAAGCCAACACGGCTTCACCAAGGGCAGATCGTGCCTGACAAATCTGGTGGCCTTCTATGATAAAGTGACCTGCTCGGTTGAAATGGGGCGAGCAGTCAATGTTGTCTACTTGGACTTCTCCAAGGCCTTCTATATGGTTCCACATGGCCTCCTCCTGGAGAAACTGATGCGTTATGGACTGGACAAGTGGTCTGTGCAGTGGGTGAGGAATTGGCTGACAGGCCGCACCCAAAGGGTGGGGGTAAATGGCTCTTTTTCAAACTGGCAACCCATCACAAGTGGGGTCCCCCAGGGATCGATACTGGGCCCAGCGCTATTCAATATCTTCATAAGCGATCTGGATGATGAGATTAAGTGTATGCTCATGAAGTTTGCAGATGACACCAAACTGAGTGGGGAAGTAGACACTCTGGAAGGGAGAGCCACCCTGCAGGAAGATCTGGATAGGCTGGAAGAGTGGGCTAACAGGAACCTTAGGAAGTTTAACAACGACAAGTGTAAGGTCTTGCACCTGGGAAAACATAACCCAGGAGTGCAGCTCAGACTGGGATCCACCTGGCTAGAGAGCAGCTCTGTGGAAAGGGACCTGGGGGTCCTGGTGGGCAGGAAGCTCAACATGAGTGAACGGTGTGCTGCTGCGGCCAAGAAGGCCAATAGGATGCTGGGTTGCATCAAAAAGGGCATCACCAGCAGAGATAAAGAAGTCATTATCCCTCTCTACTCGGCGCTTGTCAGGCCACTGCTGGAATACTGTGTACAGTTCTGGTCCCCGTTACACAAAAAAGATGGGGACAGGCTGGAGGGGGTCCAGAGAAGGGCCACCAAGATGATCAAGGGTCTGGGAAGCCTGCCGTATGAGGATAGGCTGAGAGAGCTGGGCTTGTTCAGCCTTGAGAAGAGGAGGCTTAGAGGTGATCTCATCACCATGTACCAGTGCTTAAAGGGGAGCTACAAAGAAGATGGAGACTCCCTTTTTACAAGTAGTCACACGGTGAGGACAAGGGGTAATGGGTATGTCGTGGTTTAACCTCAGCCAGCAACTCAGCACCACACAGCCGCTTGCTCACTCCCCCCCCGGTGGGATGGGGGAGAGAATCAGAAGGGTAAAAGTGAGAAAACTCATGGGTTGAGATAAAGACAGTTTAATAGGTAAAGCAAAAGCCGCGCGCACAAGCAAAGCAAGGAATTCATTCACTGCTCCCCATCGGCAGGCAGGTGTTCAGCCATCCTCAGGAAAGCAGGGCTCCATCACACGTAACGGTTACTTGGGAAGACAAATGCCATCACTCCGAACGTCCCCCCCTTCCTTCTTCTTCCCCCAGCTTTATACGCTGAGCATGATGTCATATAGTATGGAATAGCCCTTTGGCCAGTCTGGGTCAGCTGTCCTAGCTATGCTCCCTCCCAGCTTCTTATGCACCTGGCAGAGCACAAGAAGCTAAAAAGTCCTTGACTAGTGTAAACTCTGCTCAGCAAGAACCAAAACATCAGTGTGTTATCAACATTATTCTCATCCTAAATCCAAAACACGGTGCTCTACCAGCTACTAAGAAGAAAATTAACTCTATCCCAGATGAAACCAGGACAGGGTACAAGTTACTCCCGGGGAGATTCCGATTGGACACGAGAGGTAAATTTTTCACAATGAGAACAGTCAATCATTGGAATAATCTCCCCAGGGAAGAGGTTGACTCTGCTACACTGAACACGTTTAAGACTCAGCTGGACATGGTGCTGGGCCATCTCATCTAGATTGTGCTAGAAAGGTTGGACCAGATGATCCTTGAGGTCCCTTCCAACCTGGTATGCTATGGTTCTATGATTCTATGAACTAGTATTCAGGCAACAGCTTTTTTTTAATCTGCCCACTGAAGTCAATGGAGTTTTTGCCCCACACAGGGGGCCTGGAACAGACTCGGCATCACACCATAGTGTTTATCTCTGCACCGCCATGTCCGTGGAAGCTGATACAGTGTGATGGAAGAGGCAGGCATTATCCTGAGCCTTTTGTCTTCAGATTTTCCTTTGTTCTGTGATCTGCTTTTTGAACAGGTATCCACCCTCTTAGAGAGATTTGTTCCTCTTGCAAGCTTGCTTTTCACACAGCTTTACCATGAGAAAACAAACAGTAAGCACTCCAATAAATACGTTGGTGTAACTAAATGGGAGTTTCTCAAAACATTTGATGATGCAACACGAAAAACCCTCACTGTCTGGCAGTGCTCTGAGCGAATTACTTCGACTCCTTTCCTCAACGTCCACCCTCAATACCTGGTGCACTGTAGTGCCCGCTGCCGTGGGAAGCGAAGCGCGATGCGGTGCGGCGTGGGGAGCGGGGCCGCTCTGGCTGCGGAGCCACAGCGGGGCGCGGTTGCGCGCAGAACCACGGCTTTGCGCTCCCCACGCCCGCCCCTCTCCGAGGGGGAGGCATGTGATCCTTCTTTTTTTTTTATTGCTATGGTAACAGACCAAAGCAAAGGGTAAATACACAGACAATAGCAAAAGACAATTTTAATTTTCATCCCCGCTTAAATGTCACACGTTTTTTAATGCGCTGCCGCTGTAACCGGAGCTTGCATCTGCAGCCCGATGCGGCGAGCCGGTCTCTGAAGACTGAGGAATACAAGTCCCTCATTATTGCCAAGTGGGATCAGAGCACGTAGGTCTGTTTAGACACTGCGATGCATTGTAAGAGGCCTCTCTTCAGGGACAGCCATAAAAGCCTCCTTTTTCCCCCCTGTTAAAAAAGAGCAGCTGTATTCTTCTAACGTGGACAACGCCGAAGACTGCCTGTCTCTGCCGCACAGAGACTCTCTGGGTCAGGCGCAGAAAAGCAAACTTCATTTCAGAGTCTGAACAGGATTTCCTGGTGCAGCCTTATGCTTTGGTGGGAGCTGTGCTCGCTCCTGTGCATGTAGCTCGGGAAAACTGGTAGGGAAGGTTTCTGAGGCTGTGTATTACTTGCTGACACTCAAGGTGTCTGACAAATATTTTGGCAGCTCTAAGGTAGCTTTACAGTATAAGCCTGTACAGTCTCATAGATTAATGTATTTCAGACTATTAATTACGTGTTAATGGCTGCTGCAAATACCTTTGACGTTAAATTCAGATTGTGGCCATTGCCTGTTAAACAGGAGAGCTAGGTCACCTTTAGGTGCCAGCACTCCCTAATTTTGTAGCTGTGGCTCAGCTTAGTTTTCCTTCTTCAAAGCCAGTGAGAAAGTGCTCAATCAGTGATATAAACAGGACCGAATTGGTTATTTTATAGGTACATGAGCAGCATCTCATTAATCATTGACTGTTACAGATGTGAACAGGGTGCTCTAAATTGTTTACCAGCTGGGTCTTGGAAACAAGACTTCCTGGATGACTTTCCTATTGAGATATGCTGCCCCTCCTTGTAAATCCCTTGGCTGTTCCTGCTTCCCAGCAAGAGCAAACTCCTCATTCACACACAGGGTCATTCCTAGAATTGCCACCGGAGTTGCTAGAAGAGCTCTGGTCAGGCGGGTGGAAGATATCGATTGCTCTGTGCAATTTCCTAGCGCGAGCCTGCTCATGACGCACGCAGCATCTAGAAATGCAAGCCATGCTGTCCGTGACAGGGCAAACCCCAGGAGCACGTGGACTGCTCTGCTGCATCTGGAGCCGGGGGTGACCTTTCCTGAAAGGAGGGATCAGCTTTGAGTCAGGCTGGGAGTCAGTGTGCTGCTGGATTTCTGTTAATTTTATTAATTGCAGCAGTCTCTCCGTGGCACTGCTTCACTTGGAAACCTCTCTGTGTGTAGTTTTTAAAGCTAAAAAATCTTGGCATGTGAAGGCTGAATCTTCTGGTTGGATTTGGGAGGGGGGAGGAACAGGACAGGAGGGACTGACCAGCTGGGCTCCTTTTGGCACAGTCAGAAAATCCAGAGTCGCTTCTGATGCTTTCCAGTATTGCAGTGCTGTGTTTCACAGACATTCTTGCTGCTTATTAAATATTTCACGTACATCTGAACTAAGACAAAAGGAGGAAGAAAAAAACCAACAACCCACATGTGATTGTACGTCGAGGACCAATCTTGCATTGGCATGGAGAGGAACTAGACGGTTGAAGCAATCTTTTTGTCTTCAAGATTTTCAAACACTTGCACTAATTTGCAAGGGCACATTTTAGATATACAGTAAGCAAATCTGGTGCTATGCGCTAACATCCCTCTTACACTGTATTTATGTGAATGTGAGTGCACATTCTGACTATTACTTATCATAATTCCTTAAAAGTTTGGCCAAATGCCTTCTTCATTTATGATTTCCTGGTTCGGAAACCATGCAGCTATTCCCAGACATTCCCAGTAGGAAAAATCATATGGAAAGTTACTGTAAAAAGAGGTTCTGGATTAAAAGACCCAACTAGTTCTCCAGTGTTACATTGTGAGGCAGCATTTTCTCCCTCACAGACCCACTTATGAGAAAAAATATTGAAGGATATTTTGCTATCAAGGGATAGCAACTTCTCCCCAGGATCATGAGAATTTTAGGAGATCATCCAGGAGCCATGTTTGCAATTAATATTAGTAAGAATAGCAGTTGATTTTAATGCCTCAGTATAGAATCAGAAATCTTTATTGTAGTCTATTGTATTTTTTGTGTGTTTGGTTTGTTTTTCCAGAAAATCATATTACAGTATTTACTGTGAATTAAAAAAAAAAAAAAAATTCATCTAGCATTGCTCTCCTGGTTATGTACGATTTGAATACCTGGTTAAATACCAGATGCAACCAACTGTTTCAAAGCGCTGTAATCCACTTTTGACAAAGATCCTCACATCTTAGCTGCATATACTGAATGAATGAGAGAGTTGAATTTAGCAGGGGCAGACTGATGTTCCCTTATCCTTCAGGGAATCTCCACCTGTTTGTGTATGTACCATGACTGCAGGTTCTTTAGATATTTATTTAGATCTCTCATATGAAATGTCCTTCTCTCTTTCTCCCTTAAACAAACAAATCTCTGCTTTTAGGGCATAAAAATATATGTCTGTAGATGAAACCTTGGTTTCCTGAGAAAAGAAACTGTGTATATACCTCAGAAAGGTTTTGGCAAGTAACCGAAATCTTTCAAATAAGGAACTGAATTGAGCACAATCCCTTGTTAAGGTAACCTGAGCTCTCTGGAGGCCAGTAGAAGAACAGGGACCTCCTGCAGCTGAGAGTTTGTGCAGTGCTCCCAAGACCTCTGAAAACTCATTCAGGCAAATAGAAAAAATCTTCCCTGAAAGTGCTCCTCGCTCTTCAGCTCCTTGCTTTGATCAGGAGCTCTGGCAGCATGGGAACCTCAAGCTGGTAGAAGCAGAGAACCTCAAGCTGGTGGAAGCAGAGAACCTCAAGCTGGTAGAAGCAGAACATTTAAAGCGCCTTTATCGGACTCCCTGTCTCTAGGGGGTCACACCAGCTGCCCCTTCACTCTCTGCTCATCTCTAAGACCGCAGGATCAGATTTGATAAATCAGAAGGAGAAAGGCATACCCTTCAGTTCGACTTGGTTTAGGCTTCTGGGAGATATTTGACTATCACAGACATACTCTGCAGTATTTCTCTTAGCCCAGTCATTGCCATATCAGCATCACATTGTCTCATTCACATAGTTGTGCTTGTAGTGATTATTGGTTTTCATTTATTTCCTTTTAAACCCCTTTAATTCTTCTAATTTCTCCTGAAGTGACCATTTGAATAATTACCCAAGACAGACATATAGACCTACTGGTTCACCTTAGCTCTACTCCATTTTGTATTTCTAGGTATTTTTTTTCTCATGGAAATGACTACATCCTAATGAATTACCACCTATTTTCAGCACGGCAGTGCTGTGTCTATCTTGACTTTACCCTCTGTGTCTTGAGGAATGCAGGGGTGCAAGGATGCTGTTGCTGCTGGTATGTGCTTTCCCCTTCCCTGGCTCTTCCCAAGCAATTAGGTTTGTAAAGGGCTTTTTATTTTTAATTTATTAATTTTGTTTGCATCGACAGGTATTTTGGACTCCTCTGCCATGGCAAGTTAAAACAGATCATTTCTCCAGTAGTCTGTCAATTTGTTTCCAAACGTTTGGCTCTGTCTCTACAAAGTAATTATTTTTGCTGGCATCCAGCTACCTTTGCTAGTTTTCAGATGGACTTGATGTCTCTTTCTCTCGGCATGGGGGCTTTTGAATGCCTGCCATTGCAAGATTTTGTTGTTGTTGTTGTTGCTACTTCTGCCTTTCATCTGGTGCAGCATCCTTGCAAACCTCGGAAATCGCACGCTTCCAAAATCCCAGCAATCGGCCCTCTTGTGTTTCCTGCTTTTGTGAATTGTGGCTTCATAGACGGCAATTTCACAGATTGTTTTTGCCACTTTTGATGTTTTTGTGTCTGGAGGATAGTATCAACTACCAGGAAACTTCTATGACAAATCGAAATCAGTGTCCTCTCAGAATTTGTCACAGATAATGAACAAGTATGCTTTTGCATTGGTCCCTGTGTTTGCCTGCTCCAAAAACCTTTGGTCTGTGTGTGTACCATAACAAATCATCCTCTTTGAGGATCAAACTGATATCAGCTGCCACCAGGTCTAGTTTTCAGTTACTAAAAAGCTGCTACCATATATATACATAGATGGAATATATATATATACACAGATTAAAAAGCAAATATTTCATCTCTCTTGCTGCAGTGATCTGTCTTTTCCCATTTAGCGAAGCTCCCTCATACCACCTGCAATATTTGCTGAATGCAGGAGGGTGAGACACCTCATTTTGGGGATATTTGGAAAGGTTTTTTGTGCACTGCCCTGTTAACTTCATTCTTCTGCTTGTTGAAATTTTCAGCCTCTCAGCGTTTGTGATTTTGAAGCACCAGCAGGCTCAGCCACATATGATGACACACAGACTGAATTTTAATCAGTGTTTCATTCAGGCTGAGGTGATCTACGGCTGCTTTGCCATGGGCATCTGCCATGCTATGCTGGAGGCAGTTTGCTTCAGTCCTTTCAAGCCTGTTGATTAAATGACAGCCAGCTTTTAAGAGCTACATCTATATAAGAAAATAAAGCAATGCTAGTGAACACTCCCAGGCACTGGATCTTGACTGTCTATACCATTAAATTCCACGTTTAATTCACTAGGATGGACACAGTGGCTCTGCAAGCCCACCCCGGTAGTCCTGCCACCCCTGGCTCCAACCTCTGCTCTTCCTCCCTCGGCCCCTTCAGCAGACATTGCTGCTCTTCATCAGCATGCCCTTGGTCCAGCACAGCTGCTGATGTCCTCACTGCAGCTACCCTGGCTTTTGTTAATCAGACAGCTGAAAATTTAACACCCATCCTGCTGAAAGCAGCCTGCTGATTTCAGAGGGAGCAGGATGTTGCCCTAACTGTTTGATTATTCACTTCATGTAATATTTTTATTTTTTAACAAAGATGTTTCCTTTTCAAATGAAGATCATTGGCTGAGCCATGGCAACTATAGTGTCTGTGTAGCCAGCAAACACTTAATATGTGGGTGGGTGGTTTGGATGGCCTTGAATACATAATTAAATTTGTTTTTCCTTTCAGCTCCCTGTGGTGTGTTATTTTTTTATATTTAAAAGTTATCCCATCTTGAAGACAACTGTTTTTTATTATTAAAAGGACAGCTTAAATGCACTTAGCAAAAGCAAGTCTCATTCCTTTTATGTCTCAATCTTTTTTCCAATTACAGAAAAAGTCCTTTAGTGCCTGTGATCAACTTCCTGTAGCCAAAATGTTTCTCTAAACATTTTCTAACGGTCTAGATGCTTTGTATACTAATGGATAAGCTCCATATTTCCTGATCCTTAAAATGTTCAGCGTTAGCTTCTATGTTTTATACTGCATCAGCAAAATTGAGGATTTTGAGTGTTTCCCCAGCTGTAGAAAGAAGAAGCTCCTGCATGCTGCTTCTGGTGCAGGTGAAAGGGAACAATAAATAAGGGACCACCCTTGGGATAGGTCAAACCTCTGCAGTCCCTGTGGGATGCACCAGTGCTTTTGAACCATGGCTTGTCAGCAAGAATGGAGCCCTGCGAGTTTTAGCAGCGGCAGCCCAGTGGACTGTGTGGGAATTCAAAGTCTGTCAAATTGGGTACATGGCTCAAAACAGACAGGTAGAAATTCTGCAAGAACAAGTGTGATATGGACACTTCAGGGTGATAATCAAACCCACAAATGCAGAGCTGGAATAACTGGCAATGAAAGCAGCACAGCAAAGTGAGTTTGGAGATTATGACAGAGCTAAAATTAAATAAGAATAGAAAATGTCATTTGCTTGAGAAACAACACCTTTCTTGTTCTAATTACTTCTCTCTGTTACTGTCGTGGTTTAACCCCAGCAGGCAACTAAGCCCCACACAGCCACTTGCTCTCTCCCTCCCAGTGGGATGGGGGAGAGAACTGGAAGAGTAAAAGTGAGAAAATTCGTGGGTTGAGACAAAGACAGTTCAATAAGTAAAGCAAAAGCCGCACATGCAAGCAAAGCAAAGCAAGGAATTCATTCACTACTTCCCATTGGCAGGCAGGTGTTCAGCCATCCTCAGGAAAGCAGGGCTCCATCAAGCGTAACGGTTACTTGGGAAGACAAATGCCATCACTCCGAACATTCCCCCCTTCCTTCTTCTTCCCCCAGCTTTATAGGCTGAGCTTGAATTCATATGATATGGACTATCCCTTTGGTCAGTTGGGATCAGCTGTCCCAGCTGTGTCCTCTCCCAGCTTCTTGTGCACCCCCCGCCTACTCACTTGTGGGGTGGTGTGAGAAGCAGAAAAGGCCTCGACTCTGTGTAAGCACTGCTCAGAAGTAACAAAAACATCCCTGTATTATCAACACTGTTTTCAGCACAAATCCAAAACACAGCCCCATACTGGCTACTATGAAGAGAATTCACTCTATCCCAGCCACAACCAGCACAGTTATCTAGGTTTCATTAGAATCATAGATACACAAAATGGTTTGGGTTGGAAAGGACCTTCAAAGATCACCTAGCGCCACCCTTCTGCCATAGTCAGGGACATCTTGCACTAGTTCAGGTTGCTCAAAGCCCTGTCTACCCTGACTTTGAACATTGCCAATGATGGGGAGTCTATAACTTCTCTGAACAACCTGTTCCAGTGTCTCACCACCCTCACTGTAAAGAATTTCTTCCTTATGTACAATCTAAACCCCTTTCAGTTTAAAACCATTGTCCCTTGTCCTGTCACTAGAGGTTGGTAAAAAGTTTTTCTCTGCCTTTCTTATAAGCCCCCTTTATATACTGAAGGTTTGCAATAAGGTCTCCCCAGAGCCTTCTCTTCTCCAGCCCAACTCTTTCAGCCTTTCATCATAGGAGAGGTGTTCCAGGAGTGTTAGGAGTGTTACAGCAAGGTTTAGATAGTGTACCTAAGCTGGTGAAGCTCAAGCTTGGTGCCTGGGTGATAAGGGATATAGACCATGTATATGGAAAGTCTGAAGAAATTGAGTTTGTTTAATATCTAAAAAAAGAAGGTTAAGGAGAACATGGCATGCTTCTTATATGTTAATATTATAGGGAGGACAGGGAATCATTGTTCTCTGTGTTCAGTAGTGGAGAGAATAAATCTATTTATATTAGAGAGTTTTATATTGGAAAAGAAGAAAACTTTAAATATATAAGGCCTCTGAAACACTGTCTGGCAAGTTGTGTGTGAAAACATTTCACTAAATTTTTTCAAAAACAGTCGGATGACGCTCTCTACTGAGGAGGGTTTAGTCTGCTTGATCCTGCCTCGGTAAAAGTTATTGGGCTAGATTTTTTGGTGTGTGTTTCTTTTTAGCCACACAGTTCTGTAATGTACGTGCTCCATGGACAATCTGGGAGAAATTAGGGTTGAATCCAAACAATCAGGCTGGAACTGATAATCACATCTAGATGAAACAACCTAAACATGAAGGCGGAAACTGAACTAAGTAGCTACTATTAAAAAAGGACTATAAATAAATTGCCTAGCATTTGAGACAGTCCCATTACTGTGGGAAACCATGAAAGAATAGTTATTTTTAACTCTCCTGTTGGCTTTGCCATGGTAGTTGATCTGGTGATTTATTGAACCGCGTTTGTAATGATTTCACTAATATACACACGACATGATGAAAAATGCCATGTTTAATGAGTTTTATGTGATTCATAACAAACTGCAGACAGTAAAAGCATGGTGACATTTTTAAATTCTATGGAACAAGAAAAAATTTAATTTTAAAAGCAGGAAGCTAAATTCTGAGAAGTGTTCCCTCTTTAATTTCCCATTAAATCAAGGGAGACATAATCATTTTAAAAGGTTCTATAATTAAATGTTAGTCTATTGTAGTCAAAGGAATTGAAAGTCAGTTGGGATAAAATAAAACCAGGCAACTATCTGGAATCTGTTGTTCACTGTCTCTTGGTCTTTGCCAAGCATGCTTTGCTTTTACATGGCTTTTGTGTTTGGACAAAATTAGTTCTCACATAATCAAATAATATTATAATAGAAAGGAATAAAATCAGCAACTATAATGTTCTCTTTCTGGAATGTCATATTACGCTGTGAGAGGTATTTAGTTTTAAATTTTAAGAGCAAGTTACAGTTGTTCAAAAAACTCCATTAATTTTTCCTTTGCACTCAGAGTCTTTGCCCACTTTGGTCCAAGCTATAAGTCTACACAACTAACTTACTCTGCTAATTGCCCAGCCATTTGCTCATCTCCATTAAAATGGCTCAATACTCAGATAAAAATAGATACCAGTGGGCAAAGCTTTTAAGGTTTGGAGTTTTTTTTCTTTGCATGCTTAACAGTGGGCTTTTGAGCTTTTCCAAGTAAGAAGAAAAGAAGCTTGAATCTCCAGCGACTAGCTTACTATAGCTTTAATTCAAATCTGAATCTCCCATTAAGGTCATCTCTGTAGTGGTTTGAAGTTTTCCTATTTGTTAAACTCTGCATTGAACTGAATATTCCTCAGATTCCCTAATTAGTTACAGTTGAAGCTTTAGTGACTTTCAAGACTTTCCTCTTTGAGCTAGAAAGAAAAAGGTTCAAACAATGGTCAGGAAACCCTAAAACCTCTTATCTCTCAGCAGTTCGATTAGACAAGAAGAGTACTGTCTTGATGGATTGAAAGCGCTCTGTACCAGATAAGAACAGGAATGATAAGAACATTAGAGGTCTCCTTTTTTTTTACGGAAGAAAAGACCGCTTTCCTTTTAAGCGCTATCTTTTCTTCATTTACACATTGCCGGACAAACAGAATGTGTTTGCAATTAATATTTCTGCTTACATACTCATTGTGCCTCCATTTTTTAACAGATACAACAGAAAGATATAAGATTAAATGATTATCGAAGCAGCTGAAGCTTACTAAACTCCTTATTATATGTTGTGCAGCCCTAGCTATGCTGGAAAAGAAGATAGAAAAGATGATGCCATGAAAATAAGCAAAAAATGTATTTGTTCAATGTATTCACTTTCAGATAGCATTAAAATGTAAATATAGGTGTGAGAAAGACATTAGCTGCCCTGGAAAGATGGTTGTGTAAATGTTCTGCTTATTTTGCTCCATTCAATGGGTTGGTTCTTGCTTTTCTTCCAGTTGCTTTCCATTAATCACTTTGGTTCTAAAAGGCCTTAGAAGGAAATTGTTTACAGATATTTTCCTTTGCTCTGACAGAAATATGAAGCCATTTTCAATCAGCTCCCTCCCGTCCTGCGTTTGTGGCCCAGCCATTTCCCGGTTTAAGTCAATCAGGACGTAGCCATCGACTTAAACTGGAGCAGATGAAGTTCTTTACCTAGCAGTGGCTAAAAAGCCAGAGCACTGAATGTTTTCTATAAGCCAAAGGGTATTTTAATAGCTTAGCTTTTTTTGTAGCTGATTAACTTTGTCTTCCAGTGCCAATATAACAAAAGAGACCTTATAGGACTCCTTTTAAGGAGTCTCGGGGTTGCATTTGTTCCCAGGAACACTTTGGACACTTTGAATTAAACAGTTCCACTCAGAATTTTCCTAAGATCTCGTAGTCATAGCCCAATGTACACCATGTAAAAGGCAAAAACATCCTGATACATTATAGAATGTTTTTAGCCGTATGAGGTTTGTTTTTTTTTTTTTTCCCTGGTCATTGTTTAAGAGCTACTCTCTGGAGATTTCTGTAACAGTTTTTATGGGAATCTATTTATCATGACATGATGTTAATTTAGATGTTTTCATTGAGCCTACATACTTCTTGCATCTACATTTATAATTGCACAAATTTATGATGCTGTAAAGTTCAGAAACTCAGGCAATCTAGTACAGATGATATTTGGGCCAAAGCAGCAGATTGTAGCCATCATTTCTAGTAGCTTTTCCTATAACTTTAAACAAACTAACCCAAACAGCCGAGATGGTCTGGGTTCCATAATATCAAACTATTTACGCAGGAACAAAGTCAACTTGAAAGCTCAGAAAGATAGCCTATTTAGAGGAAATGGACTAAACTGTAAGTTTGATTCTATAATCACATCTTAATTACATTTCACTCATCAGCTACTGCTGGTCTTTGATGAATCCTACGGAGGAGCTGGTTTGCATACATGTCTGTCTTTTCTTGCAGAAGAACTAGCGGGAAATCATCAAAACTTTTCAGGGGAAATCTGGTTCCACTGAAGTCAATGGCAAGACTCCCGTGTGCTTCAGCACACTCAAGTCTTCAGTCTGGGATGATGCCCACAGGCCATTAGAACAAGAAAACAGGAAAAATGGTTTGGCTAATGAGAGATGACGAGGAAGGACCTGGAGAAGATTTCTGGGAGGTGGTGGAAGAGAAGTGGGAACAATGAGGGTGAGGAGGCAAGAGAGCTCAGGAGAAGAAGGATGCAGAGCATGGAGAAGAGGCAACAGGAGACCAGTAAGAGGAGGCAGAAGTGTGAATAATCGAGAGTCAAGCTGAAATAAGGGGTGCTGCTTTTCAGACCAAAGAAGAGAGTGTGTTTTAAATCAGTTTCTTAAAGGGAGACAATGTCTGCAGTGTGATGATGGGTGATCTGAAAAGCCTTCAGAAAGAAAACAGGCATCAAAGGCCTTACACTGTATTTGGGCCCACATCAACCCTGCCAGAACAGTTCATCCCACCTCTGGCCTACTCCCAGGGAACCCTTTCCTTCATAACCCTCACAGCTGGACTGGGTTGGGCCATAAAGCAGATGAATAGAAAAGGACAATCTGTAGGACAGTGCCTGCAGGCCTCTTTCCTGATGACCCCACAGCCTATGGCACATGGTCCACCACGTCCTGTGACCAAAATGTTGGCTTCTCATATAAAGAGGCAAGAGAAGAGTGGAATTGGGGGCCCAGATGTCTGTGATACAACCGTTGTAAGACAAAGAGCACCTGCCTGGTGGATGTGAAATAGATGCATCTCTGATCATATGAGAGAAGATGTTCTTCTCTGCAAGCTGCTGTGAGGCTTCCTGCAACAGTAACAAGTACCACAGCACTGCACTGGTCTTTGAAACCCGACATTTAGGTTATGTCACACTGAGTGACATGGTCTTGGGACTGTCCTTGGGCATTGAGGACAGCTGGTGTGCAATGGCTTGCACACATACTTTTCTATCTTCCAAAACCTACATACAAACTTACAAAAGAGAGCCAAAGAGATTCTCCTGTCTCCCAAAGCAAAAAAAGGTCTGCACCCAGACTGGGTCAGCAGTGCTCCCAGGCCTGTGCTAGCTCCTCTGGTTATTTCTCACCTTGGAAAAAGCTAGCTAGCCAGGTCAAAACCTTGCCAGGATCTAGTCTACTGGCTGAACAACACAAATGGATGAATCACTAAGCCTGAGAGCACTACTTAGTGCTATTTAACTCGTCATTATAGAAACATTACTGTTGTTTTTCTATGAGGTATTCTTATTGATTTACTTTGGCACACGAGAAGGCTCATTCACAGGTTATTTTAAGTACTTGTAGCTTCAGTAATAATAAGAGTCTGGGCAGTTAGTTCAGAAACAGCATCTTTTGTATAATGATCCCAAACCAGAGTGTGAGAAAGAACTGCATTTCCAAAAGACATAGAGGGAACCTGATGAGTTCTCCAGAGCCTGGAGAGAGAACCAGTTTGTAGGTCCCAAGGCTGGAGAGCTTGCCACAGTGATACTCTTACTGGAGTCACAGGACACAAGTACTGTTGGTTCTGTGTGTGGTGTTAGCTTAGACCTGCACGGTCGCCAGGATGCAGCAATATCAGCTCCGAAGGTGACTTCAGGAACACAAAGATTCCCCATCACTTCCATCAGGTGCCACAGAAATCCTTGGTTTAGCACGGCCCCATGTTCACAGCTGGAGAGCTGGCAATTACTTTCCTTCCTTGGCTTCTATCCAACACTAAGTCAGATGGGGGACTAAGAAATACCACTTCATACACACTCCTGTTACTGCCTTTCCATTCACAAATGTAAAAACATCCTTGATTTTTTCTGACAAAAATGTAAACAAGGAGACTAGCTGGCCCAGGGGATCTGTAATAGGATATAGGGCCTTTCACCTCTGTCTTAAGAACAAAACACCATTCCCCTCTGATGCATGTTCGGTGGCTTGTGAGAAGAGAGCTGGTGGTCTGAATCCAGTGTCATGTGTCTGCATCAGGAAGCCACTAGATTTGGGACTAATTAGCCTCTTTGTTGGCAGCCCCTGCAGAGGGACCAGTGATGAACTGGTACCTCCTGTGCAAAGATAAGACAAGCTGACTGTGCGAGGGAAACTGGTCTAGCTGATGCTGGTCCTGCATTTGTCCGCTGACTAGTAGTTGGTCTTTGGACATCTGTAGGAAAGCTAATCACAAGCATGGATTCACTTACAAGACAGTAATGAAAGACAGCACTGTAAATTATACATATGCTGACAAATAACTTTTTATAAGATGGTGCTTGGTGAGTTAGATATGCAATGTAGTATCTGGCAATGCATGTTTTGATGAGTAAAAAAGGAGCTCTAACGTAATGGACTTTAAAATTTGATGTTGCATCATCTGGCTGTGAACAGTCCTTTGCTGGCTCTGACTGCAGCACTTGGAGACCCTCTGACTGCCGGTCTCTGAGCCCACGTAAGGGAATCAAACCTGCCTTGTGTTCACGTGTGTGCGAGAGGAAGGATGTGTGTCTGCCCTCTGCAAACAGCAAGGCAAGCCCCTTCTTCCACATTGCACAGGAGGACTACCTCCAGCCACAGTGTTTCTGTTCAAGGGCTCGGAGGTTTAACATATCCATCATCTGAGGAGGGGGAATTTCCAAACCCAGCATTACTGGTAGGTTACATGGAAGCCCTTTGCTTCCAGCTGTTAAGTACATTAATAATATCTGTAAATGCTTCTCTCTGTGTTATTCTGTTTAAACTGAGTACCCAGCCTCAGACTCCCATTGATGCAGCAGTGCCTGTGAATACTCTCTGAGCTCTGGCTTGCCTTCACACTGCTTCCACCTGGGTGCAACAGCACTGAATTTTGTTGAATTCTGGGATGATATACAAGTAAATATCTAAATTTAAACTGGATGTGTGACTGGTGATTTAAACTTGTCCTTGTCCACACTGGGCTCTACAGTGCCCCTTGACATATGCAAATGCATTGAAGTAGGGCCGGGTGTATTTCTATGGGCACTTTTCACTAATATTAAGGGTCTCACCACCTCCAAAGAAACGAAACAAAAAAGAATTTTAGGAGAAAATACTTAGAGACAAATTTTCCATTAGCTGTGGTGGTGGGTCAGGTCAGCAGCTCTTTTGCTGCTCAGTTCTGCTCTTCTGTTGGAGACTGCTGCCTTGAGGACAGAGTCCAAAGAACAGAACATGCAAAAGGTCCTCAGCTACTTCAGCAGAGGATCTGATGGCTTAGCTCCAACCACCTCCTGCAGAAGCCCAAACTGAGCTCTCAGCGTTGAACAAGCTGTGGGGCACAGTGGAGTAATATCTTGAGCTACATCATCTGTTCACTAAATGAATGTATCTAGACCCTGAATTCATCAGGAACTCAAAGAAAAACATTGTGCTAAGAAGGAAGCAAAAATAGACTGACTATTCTGAGCAAGTCTGGGATTGCAGCTCCTCTGTGGGTCCAGTTATTATCCTCCCATTATTCCCCTCCCTCCTTTCCTGGTCACAGTAGGAATTTGCCCTCATTTATCCAGATGTCAGGTCTTCTGTTGCATGCAAGAAAACAGCAAAGACGATGTAGCACTGGGCACAGTAACATGCAAAAGTAAGCAAGACCTTTCATCAAACCCAGAAAAAGGTTGTGTCCTGGTTTCAGCTGGGATAGAGTTAATTTTTGTCTTGGTAGCCGGTATGAGACTGTGTTTTGCGTTTAGGATGAGAACAATGTCGATGATACACTGATGCTTTGGTTCTTGCTAAGTAGTGCTAAGCTGTTGCTAAATAGGTGCTAAGTGGCACTCACACTGGTCAAGGACTTTTCAGCTTCCCCTGCTCTGCCGGGGGCACAAGAAGCTGGGAGGGGGCACAGCCAGGGGGAGGGCTGGCCCAGACTGGCCCCAGGGCTATTCCATACCATATGACGTCATGCTCAGTATATAAACTGGGGGAAGAAGAAGGAAGGGGGGGGGACATGAGGTATGATGGTGTATCTCTTCCTGAGTAACCATTATGCGTGATGGAGCCCTGCTTTCCTGGGGATGGCTGAACACCTGCCCGCCGATGGGAAGTAGTGAATGAATTCCTTGTTTTGCTTTGTTTGCGTGCACGGTTTTTGCTTTGCCTATTTAACTGTTTTATTTTTCTTTACTTCAATTACTTCAATACTGTTCTTATCTCAACCCACGAGTTTTCTCCCTTTTACCCTTCTGATTCTCTCCCCATCCCACTGGTGGGGAGTGAGCGAGCGGCTGCGGGGTGCTGAGTTGCTGGCTGGGGTTAAACCACGACAGGTTGGTAACGAAAAGTGGCTGACATCATAGGAGTATTCAGACTCTGGCTCATCAGACACAGGACATAGCTGTTTTCTGCTTTTAGTGGTGGGAGTTGTGATAAATTTGTAAATGTTCGTTCATTGCTTAAATTGGGGGAGATTGCCGAGGGGGGCAAGGTTTCACAATAACCAGAGTGGAGACACGGGGATAGGCAAACAAACCATGTTAACTTCCTGATAAGCTCGTGTAATCCTTTGAGGGACTCGGCCCACCGCAAACATCCTGCTTCACGGCTCATGCTGTGTCTTAAGCCAGATAAGAAGGTATGCAGAAGTCAAAAGACCGAGGAAGATTACAGCCTTCCTCTTCGCGACCACCAGGAGACTCGAGACGACCCCCTAGCAACAGCCCACGCATGCGCAAGACGGACCAGGATGTGCCAATGTGTCCCGGAACCCGCGGTCTATAAAAACAGGACTCGTTGTGAGAAGAGCGCGCGCCTAGTTGGAGTTGTGACTCCCCGGCCGCCCAGCGCTGTTTTGCTTGTGGCTGCTTACTTAATTCAATAAACTGCTTCTATTGTTTAATCAACTCTCTATTCCAATTAATTTAAGCGAGAGTAACTTATAACAAATTTGGTGCCGTGACTCGGATGAAGGCAATTGAATTGAAAAGCTCTCCGGGGGAGGCGCCCCGCCGAGTTCGGCGGCCCTTGTTGGGAGTAATTTTCTCTCAAGCCCTTCACCGACGAACCCTAAATTAGTCACAAGCAAATAAAGCCGGCAAACCCCGTAATTTTTGTGCACGAAGACCGAATGAAGACTCAGGATTGAGTAAGTATAGGCCGGTGTTCCATTCGGTTGGGGTTGGGTATCCCGGAGCATAATGTGTGAGACGTCTGCTAGGACGAAGCGAGTGCGGACCCCTCGGTAGTGCGGTTCCCACATCCCGCGAGGGACTGGGCCACGAAAAGGGGGAAGCGTGTGTGTGAGTGTGTGAAGGTGCTCCGGAAGATGGGACAGAAGAAAAGTAAGCCTTCTGGTTCCATGGGTGGGGGAGTTAGTGGTGGGGGCCTACCCCCCATTCCCCCGGATAGTCCATTAGGATTGATGATTAAATATTGGGATGATTCCCCTTCTAGGCGGGGAAAGAGTAAAGTTAAAATGATTCACTACTGCATTGAGGTTTGGGGTAATAAACCTATAAAGGGAGATAGTGTTTTATGGCCCCCGTATGGTTCATTTGAAGATTGGATCTGTCAGGCTCTAAACATCTACGTAAACTCGAAGGAGCCTTTCAGTTTAGAAGAAAGCGAGTACGCACATCTTTGGATAAAATCGGAAGCAAGGACTCGCTTGTACCCGCTAAAAGAAAAAGGAGGGCGAGGGAGGAAGAAACGAGATCTAGAGGTCCCAACATCACCACCTCCCTATATGCCTCCCCCCATACCTACCGCCCCCGCCAAACCTCCGTCTTCGGAGGATTCGGATGATGAAACAAGCATAAGGAGGCCAGTGACTAGGAGTCAGACCAGAGCGCAGGGATTAAATCCTGAGGGAGGATTATATCCTCTGCGGGAAATAGCTATGGGGGGACCCCAACCAGGGATGGGATATGTAGCCGTCCCTATTAATTCTGGGGACGTAAGAGATTTTAAGAAGGAAATGGGGAGTTTATTAGAAGATCCATTGGGAGTAGCAGAGCGGGTGGACCAGTTTCTAGGTCCTAATATTTATACTTGGGAGGAGTTGCAGTCCATCTTAGGGATCCTGTTTACATCAGAGGAGAGAGGGATGATTAGACGGGCTGGCATGCGTATCTGGGACCAACAGCACCAACAGGGTCCAGTAGCAGATGTTAAGTGGCCAATGCAGCCGCCCAATTGGAATAACCAAGATCCTATTCATCGTGGCCACATGCAAGACCTAAGAACTATTATCATTCAGGGAATTAGGGAGTCGGTCCCTAGAGGGCGCAATATCAATAAGGCCTTTAATGAGCAACAAAGATGGGAGGAGACTCCAACGGAGTGGTTAGAGAGGCTGCGAAAGAGCCTGCAGCTGTATAGCGGTCTAGATCCAGGGACCCTGGTGGGGGAAGCCCTACTTAAGACCCAGTTTGTGGCCAAATCCTGGACCGATATTAGAAAGAAATTGGAAAAAATAGAAGATTGGCAAGATAAAGGTTTAGATGAACTCCTGAGGGAGGCGCAGAAGGTGTATGTTAGGAGAGAAGACGAAAAAGAAAGGAAACAAGTACGGATGATGGTGGCAGCTGTACGGGAAGGACAGAGAAGCAATGAACAAAGGAGGAAGCCTAGGAGGTTTGAGAGAGGAGAAGCAAGAGATGGACAGGGAAGAAGGGATGTGACCTGTTTTTATTGTAACAAAAAGGGTCACATGAAGAGAGAGTGCCGACAGAGAAAGGAGGATGAAAAGATGTTTAAAAATGAATAGGGGTGTCAGGGGCTCTATTTGCTGGGGACCCGAGGGAAAAATGAGCCCTTGATAAAATTAAAAGTGGGTCCTCAGCGTGAGGAATTGGAGTTCCTCATAGATACAGGGGCTGAAAGATCTACAGTCCAAACCTTGCCTTTAGGGTGCAAGGCCTCGACAGAAAAAGTACAAGTGATTGGGGCAAAAGGAGAACCATTTGGGGTCTCCGTTATAAAAGGAGTGTTTATAGAATCAGACTCTAAAGTGGGCGTCGGGTCTTTACTTTTGGTGCCCGAGGCCGAGTATAATTTGTTAGGTAGAGATTTGATAATAGAATTAGGCATAAGTTTAGAAGTGATAGACAAAAGGTTACAAATCAAATTATGTCCTCTCAGAATGGAGGACGAACAAAGTATAAATCCAGAAGTGTGGTACACCCCAGAAAGTGTGGGAAAATTGGATATCAAACCCTTTAAGGTAACTATAAACAACCCGGGTGTACCTACAAGAATTAAACAGTATCCCCTGTCCGAAGAGGGCAGAAGGGGATTGAAACCTGAAATTCAGAAGTTACTACAACAGGGGCTGTTAGAACCTTGCATGTCCCCTTTTAACACCCCGATATTACCAGTAAAGAAAAAGGATGGTAAATATCGATTAGTGCATGATCTAAGGGAGATCAATAGAAGAACTGTGACCCGATTCCCAGTAGTGGCAAATCCACATACTCTACTAAGTCAGTTGCGCCCAGATGACCAGTGGTATAGTGTGATAGACTTAAAGGATGCATTGTGGGCATGTCCTTTAGATGAAAACAGTAGAGATTATTTTGCCTTTGAATGGGAGGACCCTGATACCCATCGAAAACAGCAATTACGATGGTCTGTCCTACCTCAAGGATTTACAGAATCCCCAAATTTATTTGGACAGGCCCTGGAACAGATCCTGCAAAATTATGATAAAATACCGGGAGTGACGCTGGTACAGTATGTGGATGACCTGTTAATAGCTGGAAAAGATGAAAACATTGTAAGGCAGGCTAGCATCCAGCTGTTAAACTTTCTTAGTTTACAAGGATTAAAAGTATCAAAATCAAAATTGCAATTTGTAGAAAATGAGGTAAAATATTTGGGCCACCGATTAAGTAGGGGAACTAAGAGATTGGATCCGGAAAGGATTAGTGGTATACTAGCCCTAAGAGCCCCAACAACAAAAAGGCAGGTACGGCAATTATTAGGACTAACCGGATATTGTAGACAGTGGATAGAAGATTACAGTGGAAAGGTTAAATTCCTCTATAATAAATTAAACAGAGAAGGATTACTTAAGTGGACAAAGGAAGACGAGGAGCAATTAGAGAAACTAAAAGAGGAGTTAATGCATCCTCCAGTATTAAGCTTCCCGGATTTGAAAAAGCCGTTCTTTTTGTTTGTAAATAGTACAGAGGGTGCTGCTTATGGAGTGCTTGCTCAAGAATGGGCAGGAAGCAAGAAGCCAGTTGCTTATTTATCCAAGCTACTTGATCCAGTTAGCAGGGGTTGGCCGAATTGTTTGCAAGTAGTAGTGGCAGCCGCTTTGCTAGTAGAAGAAGCACAGAAAATTACCTTTGGGGGAGAGATTAAAGTGATATCCCCACATAATATACGGGGAGTCCTACAACAGAAAGCAGAAAAATGGATTACTGATGCTAGATTATTGAAATATGAAGGAATTTTAATCTCCTCCCCAAAATTGTCATTAGAAACAACTTCTCTGCAGAATCCTGCTCAGTTTCTTTACGGGGAACCAGATGAGCCTTTAACACATGATTGCCTCCGGAATATAGAGGAGCAAACAAAGTTAAGACCTGACTTAGAGGAAGTGGAGTTACCAACAGGGGAACAGATATATGTGGACGGTTCCTCACGAGTAGTGGAAGGGAAGCAAAAGTCAGGTTATGCCTTAGTAAATGGAAAGACCCTGGAAGTAATCGAGTCCGGACCTTTGAGTCCTAATTGGTCTGCTCAGGCTTGTGAGTTATACGCAATACTGCAGGCCTTAAAATTATTGAAAAATAAGAGTGGCACAATATATACAGATTCAAAATATGCTTTTGGGGTAGTACATACATTTGGTAAAATATGGGAAGAACGAGGACTTATTAATTCGCAAGGAAAGGGATTAATACACCAAGAGCTAATTACTCAAGTATTACAGGCCATAAGGGGGCCAAAAGAAATTGCTGTAGTACATGTAAAAGGACACCAGCGAGGCCTAACTCCTCAGATTAGGGGAAACAATTTGGCAGATCAAGAAGCAAAAAGGGCAGCACTAATGTGTATAAGGATCATAGAAAAACGAGAAGACTGCCCAGACTGTGGGAAGGACTTAAGGGAATTTCCATGCTATGACTGCTACAAGGACTTTGGTTGGGATGCAATCCAGTGTCGATGCCCAGCCTACGGGGAGGAAGAGAAGAAGTATACACACTGCTACCTTCATGGGCGAATATATGCTTTGTATAGCTTCACAGTACAAGAAAAAGATAAAATGGTACAAATGGGTATAAAAGAAACTGATAAAGGGAAATGGATACTACCTGATGGGCGGGAAATACTCCCGAAGGCTGTAGCTCTGGGGGTGCTACGGAGGTTTCATGAGAACACGCACTGGGGAACTCAGGCATTGGTAGATCGATTTGCCACAAAATACATGTGTGTTGGAATTTATAATATAGCCAAGAGAATTGTGAATGACTGTATAACTTGCCGAAAGGTAAATGCTCAGTGTATTAGGAAAAGGGTATTGGGAGGTCGAGAATTGGCCCACCGACCTTTTGCTAAGATCCAATTGGATTTCACAGAACTCCCAAAAACAGGCCGGTACAAATACATTCTTGTAATTGTAGACCACCTTACACATTTTGTTGAAGCATTTCCTACGGCAAGGGCCACAGCTCAGACCGTGGTAAAGATATTACTTGAAAATATAATCCCTAGGTATGGAATCATAGAAGCAATTGACTCAGATCGAGGCCCCCATTTCGTGTCCAAAGTATCTCGGGAAACCATGAAGGCTCTGGGAGTGAGTTGGGAATACCATACTCCGTGGCATCCCCAAAGCTCAGGGAAAGTAGAACGAATGAATGGTGAAATTAAAAAACAATTAACAAAACTCATGCTGGAAACTAAAGCTTCCTGGGTGAAATGCTTGCCGCTTGCGTTACTAAACATACGAACGCAGCCACGCACCGATGTGGGGCTCTCCCCTTTTGAGATGCTTTATGGAATGCCATACGACTTAGAGATGCCTCTTGAGCACCCTCAGCTACAAGATACACAATTACAGCCCTACCTGACACAACTAATGAACTGTCGTAGAGAGTTACAAAAAAGGGGTTTAGTTGTTCAGCGTCCCCCATTAGATATAGCTATACACCAGGTACGGCCTGGGGATGAAGTGCTAATTAAAACATGGAAGGAAACCTCACTAACACCTCGGTGGGAAGGTCCCTATGTTGTTTTGCTTACCACAGAAACCGCTGTTCGGACTGCAGAGAGGGGGTGGACTCACGCCAGTCGTGTGAAAGGACCGATTCTGGGGAAGGAGTGGAAAGCAGTCCCGGGCCCTGATGACCTGAAGCTGACGCTTAAAAGGACTTGATAAGTATCACCCTCCCCGACCCGTGTATTGTAGTCAAAGAAAGGGACAGAGACCATAAAGGCCCCGAATAAGCCTCCCCTGAAGAACGCTGCTGCTGCCAAGAAGAATCAATACCTCGTAGTCCGCTGCAACCGGAATGACGAGTGAGGCAGAGGAGCACTAACGGTGGGGAGAAGATAAGGGGGCCAAGTAAAATGAGCTCCGGCCCTCTCCTACGATATGTGGGAATTAGTATCATTATCATGGTCAGCTATGGTGTCATTCATGAACATCACCCCCATCAACCCTTTAGATGGAGCTTAATTAGATGGGAAGACCAACAAACTGTACAGCAAGTAATAACTTCAGGGGCCCCCAGTTTCCGCACTACCCCATGTAACCTTACAACTTGGTCCACGACATGGTGTCCGAATAACCAAATAGGATTATATTTTTGCCCGAGTTCTAACCCTGGGAAGGGGTATTGCAATTACCCAAACGAGTACTACTGTGCATATTGGGGTTGTGAGACTATTGCTACAGACTGGGAGCTTGGGGCGGGTCGCGATAAGTACCTGCAAGTAGGGTACGGGCCAAAGGGGTGCCAACGGTTAGGTAGCACTATACAACTAAGTTATAGGTCATCACCGAATTATGCAGGGACCTGTAAGGTATTATATCTAAATGTAACTAAGCCAGAAGATATCAGCTGGTTAATAGGAAAAATGTGGGGCGTGAGATTCTACTCAGAGAGAACTGATAAGGGAGGGCTTTATTAAAGAAGGAGGAACTGAAAACTCCTCAATCAGTGGGACCAAATGGAGCACTGTCAGAGGGGGTTCGGGAAGTCCCCAAGGTGACACAACCTACAAAGAATCCTGGGGCAATATCTCCTAACAATTCAACAGAAGCAATTCCTACCGAAGCATTGCCTACCACGGCAAAGGAAGAAATGACCATTCCTGAAAATGGCATATGGAAGGTCATAAGTGCCAGTTATCAGGTATTAAATCAAACAAATCCTAACATTACTGAACGCTGCTGGCTGTGCGTTAGCATAAGACCCCCGTATTACGAGGCTATCGGGGACCTGGGAGACCCTGTCTACTCCAACGAAAGTAACCCCCAACAGTGTAATTGGGGACAGCCAATTGGGATAACACTGACCCAAGTGTCCGGGAGTGGCAGATGTGTGGGCACAGTTCCAAAAAGAAAGAGCAATTTATGTAACATTACAGAGAATAAAAGCCAGTCGGCCCAATGGTTAATACCTGCTAATAATACTAGATGGGTTTGTTCATTGCTAGGGGTTACACCATGTTTGTCATTAAGGCTTTTTAATGCCATGCATGATTTCTGTGTACAGGTAATAATTATGCCAAGGATTCTGTATCACACTGAGGAATATGTATATACACAACACACTGTAGCCAATTATCACCTAGAAAAGAGGGAGCCGATCACTGCAGTAACCCTAGCCACATTAATGCTCCTAGGGGTAGCAGGGGCAGGAACGGGAGTGGCTGCCTTGGTGAAACAGAGTCAGGAGTTCACCTCTCTACGTATCGCAGTGGATGAAGACCTGGCCAGAATTGAAGAAGTGGATGAAGACCTGGCCAGTCTATTTCAGCTTTGGAAAAATCGATTAGATCTCTTTCGGAGGTAGTACTGCAAAATCGTAGGGGATTGGATTTAGTCTTCTTGCAGCAAGGGGGGCTTTGTGCAGCCCTTCGAGAAGAGTGTTGTGTATATGCTGACCACACTGGGGTAATAAGAGACACCATGACCAAGCTCCGGGAAGGTCTTGAAAAACGAAAAAGGGAAAATAAAGCCCGGCAGAATTGGTACGAATCCTGGTTTAATTATTCACCTTGGCTAACTACTCTACTGTCAACTATAGCAGGACCTCTACTGTTGTTAATAATAGCATTGACTTTCGGACCATGTATTTTTAATAGAATAATTGCAATTGTAAAAGGTCGTCTAGAAGCTGCACACCTGATGTTTGTACATGCTAAATACGAATCATTAGAGCAGGATGAAGACGTGGATGCACTGGTGCTAAGCCGACAGGCCCTCCAAGAATTCAATGAACAAAATAAGTAACCAAAAAGAAAAAGGAGGGATTGTGATAAATTTGTAAATGTTCGTTCATTGCTTAAATTGGGGGAGATTGCCAAGGGGGGCAAGGTTTCACAATAACCAGAGTGGAGACACGGGGATAGGCAAACAAACCATGTTAACTTCCTGATAAGCTCGTGTAATCCTTTGAGGGACTCGGCCCACCGCAAACATCCTGCTTCACGGCTCATGCTGTGTCTTAAGCCAGATAAGAAGGTATGCAGAAGTCAAAAGACTGAGGAAGATTACAGCCTTCCTCTTCGCGACCACCAGGAGACTCGAGACGACCCCCTAGCAACAGCCCACGCATGCGCAAGACGGACCAGGATGTGCCAATGTGTCCCGGAACCCGCAGTCTATAAAAACAGGACTCATTGTGAGAAGAGCGCGCGCCTAGTTGGAGTTGTGACTCCCCGGCCGCCCAGCGCTGTTTTGCTTGTGGCTGCTTACTTAATTCAATAAACTGCTTCTATTGTTTAATCAACTCTCTATTCCAATTAATTTAAGCGAGAGTAACTTATAACAGGAGTGAGCACTGAGTGGATGCATTACATGATTCCTGATGGACCAAATGCACTGATAAAATAAAAGTCAGCTAACCATATGCTCATATAAGCTGATTCAACTGAATTCCTCTGGAACCTTGAAATGGTGCAGCCAAAGGATCTCCCAAGGCATCAACATCCTCTCCGCAGGCTCTGCAAGTTCTTCTGATTTTCCTGGTCTGATGGAAGTAGACAACTCAAAACACTGTGAAAAGAGCACCCACTGGGCTGCCAGCTGCCTGGCTGGGAGCATGGGATGTCAAAACCCCCTAAAAATCCCAGCCTTCTAGAGATTTCTATCTCTCTTTTTTTAGATAAGTCATTCAAGTCAATTAGATTCCTAACCATCTGCTTCTCTTAACAAGCCTAACATTCAGGCTCTTTCATATTTATTTAGTCTGAACTCTTTCTTAATACTACTCTGCCCACACTACAGACATCAGGAACTTGATTTAAACCAGTAAAATAAACATTTGTGGATATTTTAATTGCAGTAAAAATCCCTGGGTTCCTGATCATTCTTGAGAAAGCAACAAAGCCAGAAGACTAAGGATCAGATCTGAGAAAGTTCTTAACAAGTCAAGTCACCTTTCAGTGGTCACTTACGCATGGCAATACTTAAAACTCACTGAGGACCTCCCTGTTCAACTTGAATGTGGAACATTTAATACCAAACACTCTGGGAAAGAATGTTGTCTCTTTGCAGGCCCTGAGGTCCTGTATTCTTGTTTGCATCAGGTCACAGATCCAACTGAAAAGTGGAGAGGACCTTACCTAGCCAGATGGTTTAGGTACTTTCTTGTAGACAAAGCCATGGATTTGAGTCCCTTCAACATAAACTACTTAATGGGTCAGTGCCCTATTGACATATCTGTGATGTAAAAGACGGATGTTAACACCAAGGTTGAAAATTTCCTTGCCATGATCCTTCAGACTTAGTGGGAGAACCACCTGACCTGGTTCAGGTGTCAGTCTTGATTTCTAGCAAAGGGTGAGGATTCAGTCATGCTTTTTGCATGGTGTTTCATACTAGTTACCTACAGGTGCTGGTTGAACCTCACTCTGCTGAAATGCCTCTGTGCTGAAGGGCACTGAAGATGTATTCAAGGGAAGTGGTTTAGGATGTTACCATTCTCTGCCACTACTGTTGCTCTCTGCCAGTGCTTAATGAGCAAAGGAAAACTGGAAAAACAGTATCTGCTCAGATCTCAGCCATTTCAGTGAAAATTGTTTAATTTATCTTAAATTGTTTAATTTATTTGAACATACCTTTCTGTCAAAGGAGTGGATTGTTAATTCCAGGAATGGGGTAGAGTGTAGGACTTGTTCTTAAACTGCAGTAGCTGGAGTTGTTAACCTATTATTATCTGTTCCTTATCTCTCTCCAGGTTTCTTCGTTTAGACTCTGAGGGCCTAGTGCCTAAATATGATATTGTAGTGCCTACTTTGCTACTCCCTGCAGCAAGATCAGATAATCACCAATGTACTCCTTAATATTTCATCATCAAAATTTTCCAGTAACGCAGAAAACAAGATAAGCACCATCGCTAAATTACTTGAAATGCTAGGAGGGGACATAAACAAAATTTCATTCTCCTTCCCAACAGACTCCACAAATCTGACTGACCTTAGGTTTGTTTAGCTCCAGTAAGAAAGTTTCCACGGTGTCTCCTTATCTGCCGTTTCAGTTGGTGCTGTTAATGACTCAAAGTCAAGACTCAAATCCCCTTACTGCAAACAAGGAACAATGTCTGACAAATCAATGATGAATGCTTGAGTTTGGGTCTCATGACCATGAGGGCAGAATATTCTGCAAAAAACAGAGAGAGTAGACACACAAGTCTGTGCCCTGCAGGATAGATTTTCCCTTGTACAGCTTGGTGTGAGTGTCACAATAGTCATGATCTCCTGCTGCTCTTCGGGAGATGTGAAGGGTCACTTTATTAAGGCATTCATAAGTTTTGGAGGTGTTAATTTATTGCCCAAGCACTGCAGTGCTTTGAGCCCTGTATGTATCTGCCACCCATCTGTTTCGCCTCCTGTTTGTTAACACAGCTGGAAAAATTGATATGCAGGAACCCACCTCATCCCAGAAGTCTTTAAAATCTAATCGCTACTCCTGGATGTCCAGCTAAATCAATCTAAAACAATTAGGGAATGTGCAGTTAAAGCAACAAAAGCCGTAAAGCATCCTTTGGAAAGGCAATGCTCACTGGTGTGTTTTTGTGACACACAGGGATTTATTTGGATATACAGTGATGATAAGATAAAATTGTAATGGGCCTGGCAGGGACCCAGAGGTCATGATCCCTAAAGTATCACTGGATTTAGGTGATCTATATCGTGAGGGCTTAACGGTAACTCTTGTTTTTTTAAACAATACCTTTTGTTCTCAGTTAATGTACTTCTTGTTGGCTCTGGGCAGCCAATCTAAACAGTCACAGCCACCTGATGATAAGTGTTGGCAAGGTGATAATCAGTTTGTTTGCCTTTTAATCCCTGAAGTAACAGATGGATTAAAAAAATCTTAAAGTGTGTTATAAATTACAGTTGGAGTAATAATGTTAGTTCAATTGTTTGTGATGAGAGAGAAGGGAGAAACAATTTTTTACCAGACTAACTGGTATACCTGCAAACAACAGAGAAGTTTTTTGCCTCACAGCCTTGTGTCTTTTGTCCCTTTTCAGCTGGAAGTATGGAACCTTTTTTTTGTTCCCTCTAAAACCCCAAATGGGGACACAAAATGCTGACGCAAAAAGACTGAAGTCCTTTCAGGACCTTACATGCATCCCAGAGTGGACATGTTTGCTCTGCCCTACCAGTGAGAGGTTTGGTGGAAGGGGGCTGTGGACATGGAACCTTTCAGCAGCAGAGGGGGCTAAGGGAGCTCAGCCATGGACAAGCTGTACTCAAATGCCAGGAGCAGAAAGAACTTTTTTTCTGTCTCTATGATGAGCATTTTGAGCCTTCTGGCCATCAGCCAGTCCCTCACAGGTTGCCAAATCTATTGTTGGCATAAGTTTGGTTTTCTCATGGGGGAGCTTGTTACTCTGACTATTTCACATGAACATTTCATAGAAATTAAACCTTAAAGTGGCACTGTGGTTGGTTGGTTCTTCTGAATGAAGGATTTCCTGTTGATGACAGTCTGGTGCTCTTCTTCTCATGGCTTCAGTCCTTGAGAATGAAAGGCTTTGATCCTGGCGTGAAGGCTTCAGCAGTTTTTTCCTCTACTCTGCCATGGCCAATTCTTATGCCAGAACCTCATGTATGTCTCTCTGATCCTAGTTTAGAAGGTGTTGGCTCCTAGGTTTACTTTCTGTGTTAATTAGCAAAAGCAATTTTTGCTTATTTCTTTATTGCAAGTATACTGGATGATTGAAACATAGAGTGCTAGAAGGCTGTGTGTGGTAGCTCCTGCCATGTATGCTGGCCATTTAGAAAGCGAAGCAGGGTTTCATGGCCCACAACTGGTGGGATACATGATATTAGGGAAGCTGGAGAATGAGAGACAGCAAATGACTTGTTAAGTTCCACCGACCATCTAATCCTTCCAAGTCCTTCCAAGCTACAAACCTGTGTTTGAACGTGACTGAATTTCCTGTGACTACAGTTTAAACATCTGTACCTCACTGGTCACCCACAACCCCAGCATAGCCAAGGGAGATCCAGTCAGTATAATCAGGAGATGTAGTGCATTACTGTCACATCCTAAAGAAGATGCCTCTCTGTGACTATGAAGATTGTAGGACAATGCTGACACCCTAAATCATCTCTTTCACATGTTCAAGCTTCTTCCTGTACATCACCTTTCCTCATACAGGAGTTATTTCAGGTCTTTCATCATCTATCTTGCCCTCTCTGTATCTTTTCCATTACACCATATCCTTTTTCTGAGATGAGGGGACCTTCTCTGAGATAAGCACAATTTTCATGATATGGATTAATAGTGGATTTACAAAGTAGCATAATGACATTCTCTGCTTTGATTCCTATTCCTTCTGGCAATTTCTAACTTTTAATCTCCTTTTTGACTTCTACTGAGGTCTAACAAAGTGTTTCTGCAGAATTACCAGTCATAACCCAGAATCCCACTGCTCAGTAATAAGTCAGTTTATTTTACATGCAAAGTTAGGATTGTTTTACCCCACATTGGTTACTTGATCTTTTGGCTGCCTTGACTTTATTTTGATATTTTATCACTCAGTCACTGAGGGCTCAGTGCAGTTGGCCACAAGCAGACAACCTGCTCCAGCGTCAGTACTGGAGGCCTTCCCTAGCCTCTAGCCTCTGCTCCAGAAAGGCTGCTGGAGCTCCTGGATCATATCTGTCAGTACTGTGTGGGCATCTCAGATCCTCAGGTCTCTCAGGTAACACTATGCCACTCTATTCAGGCAACGGAATTACACCTTCAGTCTCTTAAGCTTTTCCCAAAATTATCCGCAGTCAGCCTACTTTGAAAAATACTGAGTTATCATCAAACTTTCTCACTGCCCTGCTCAACCAGGTCACTTACTTACGAATATGTCCAAATTGCAAGTATTTGCTTTAGGCATCAGTCTGGAGAGGCCTGGCTATTCTGTTTGTTTGACCATTTTTAAAGATAACAGTATTGTTTTCAACATTTCAAGTCCTTTAAAACAAAATAACCTCTATGGATTTTAATCAGTGAATAAAGTTTATTCTCATAGATTCAATCCAGATTACCCCTTGATAGCGGTGTTAGCGTCTTTTATTATATCTTACATCAGAATACATTCATATTTCTGCCTAGATCCCCTCTTCATTTCTTTAGGTCAACACATCAGTGCAGGGAAGGTGTGAAACTTAATTCCTATCAATCAGTTGTATGGACAGAAGTATTTGGCAATTCAGCAACATGAGCTGGAGTTCCCTCACACTAAATTTTCTAATACACAAAGATCTCTGGCCTCTTAAGGACACAGTGGTGTCACTCACAGTTTAAGACATTGGTATGTAAGACCTACACTTTTTCACAGTCTTGACAGAGAACTAGTTGTACAATGAGGTTTGCAGTATCAAAGAATCCCTTCAATAGAAGGAAGAGCATAATTTTAGGGTTTCTAGAAACAAGAACAGCTTTTGTAAGTGAAAGCTTGTGTTTACCAAAGCACTGGAATCCTTTAGAGAAATGAAATTTAGGTGACTCAGGAAGAAAGTAATTCACTAGGCTGCCTTCCTTTATTTCTTATAAATTCTCAGTTCAAATTCAGCCCTGGAGCAGGAGGCTGGATTAAATGACTTCCTGAGATGCCTTTACATTTATTTCCTGTTATGACTTTTCAAAGCTTATGAGAAATGAAGGTAGAATGAAAGGAACATTCCCCCCCAGTTGCGGTTCTTCCAGACAGTCTCTGAAATGTTTTTTTCCATTGACCTATTATTAGTCTCCAGGTGAGGAACTGGTGGAGTTGATACAGGTGATGATTTAATAAAAAAACCCCACTATAGAATCCAAAATAATAATCACAGAAATAGCCTGAATTGCAAAAACAATTAATTTTGTTATCACAGCTATAAAAAATGGCATAGGCAGCCTATATAATGTGCTTCTCTAGTTACTTTGCTAAACTATAATATGCAGCAAATTGCACTATTTATGTGAAATGTGAATAAGCATGTTGAGTGATGTACCTGGTACAGACATAATAACTGTACCTACAAAGAAATTAACTAAAGAAATTATCTTTTCTCCAAAACCATTTGAGTTGACAGGAAGTAATGAGCCTAAACTGCAGATTGACAGCAGCAGTGATTTTCTAACAGTGAGGATAATTAAGAACTGGAATAGACTGCTTAGAAAAAACAGAGAGGGATTCACTATCAGAGAGGAGGAATATATGTAAGGAAGTACATATATATTTGAAGTTACATTGACACAGAAGGGTGGTCTAGATGACTTCTTCAAGCCCATTTAGTAGTATTTCCTGTGATTGCAGCTCAGCCTCCCAGTCTTCCCTCCTTACCTCCAAACTATGATCTGTGAGGCTTCTTCATCTGGAAAACCTAACTGCAAAAGTTGCAGGAAAATCTGGTGTTACTGAAGTCTGCTGTTGGATGATAGACCATAAGCACAAAAAACATGGTCTCAGACTCCCATGCAGCCTCCAGTGAGCCTCCAGTGGTTCTTCATGGGAGTGAACATCAACAGCCAAGGTCAGATGCAGTGGTTATAAAAGGTTGCATGTGCCCTCTACATGCTTAACATTTCTTGTGATTTATTTTCAAATGGTGTTCAGTGTTTCTGCTGACTCTGGCAGGCATAGGCATGGACCCAGCCCTTGATGATGATGATGGTTGTCTGCAGTGGAGTCTGTTTCTGTGTGCGAGAAGTCATCTATTCTGGGAGGAACTTGCTATGACCCCTTATAGAGTTGAGAAGGTAAACTCAGGGCACAAAACGGGCTGTTCAGGTTGGCATAAGACATTGTGTCTGGGCTCTTTTTTTGACTCTGTAGCTAGTTTACTGAATTACTTTGAGCTGATCGTTTACTGAATTACTTTGAGCTGATCTCTAAGCTCTCTGTACCTTGACTTTACCACCTGTAAGTTGAGGCTGGAAGTTGTGGTGATCCGTCTTATCGTTTTGCAGTCTAGGAAGAGAAATTACTATAAGCTAATTCCTGCATTGCAGCAATGCTTTGAGCTCCCATACTATTACCTAAGCATTGTCTGCTGGCAGTCTGTGGAGTATATCTGGCCCATGGACCATCACCACCTCCCATCAAACTGGGAGCACGTTCCCCTGATTGTCTGGTTTTCAGCAGGGACAGTGAAATGTGCTCCAGCAAGACTGCTATGGTAGCAGAAAGGAAAAGGCATTGGCCATGACATCTTGCTACTCAGCAGTCCATTATGCCAGCAACAACTTTGAGAGGCTTGTAGATTAAAGAACTCTAGTCCCAAGGTCTGTTACCTCTGGGGACATGAGTTCTTCTCTGTCCTGTTATTACATTTTTAGGTGTCTCTAGCACATGGGAATACATGTCCTGAGACTGGCATCTGGCTCCTAACTTCAAAAACTTGGATCGCTTTGAAAGCCCAGAGGAACAGAAAGATGAACCACTAACGACAGCAGAAATGGCATTACCTAAATGGTATTCGAGGCTGGAAGAGAGGCAAAGTAATAGAGATCTAATAGAGATACATGTCTGTTCCTCTCCTGAGGAAAAATGAAGGTGTAGACTCAGATTGTAACTTCAGTATATGAGACCAATTCAGACAGCAGGTCAGGAACACTGAGAAAAAACTCATTTTACAGGATGATATCTAGCAACACAAAAATACCCTTTTCGTGCTAAACAGTTAAAGCCAAATTAAATACATACTATATTAAATGTCTGCAGCAGTAATGGATGTTGTCTCAAATTTCAGCTATATCATAGCAAAACTGGAGCAAATCTTTTGTTCTCTGAATCAAACCTACTTTATTTACTTTACTGAAAGCGTCTGTTTGGAAAACCCTTTAAAAAGTGATATATAACAACATAAACTGCATTTGGCCACCATGTCAAGAGCAGACACAAGCATCCCAGGTGGCTTCACACAGCAGAATTTTCTCCCCGCCAATTAAAAGCAAAACACTTCATTCATGAGGTTCAAGGGAAGGAAAAAAATTTATACAGGGTTGTGTTTAAAACAGGCAGTACATCTCTGAGAGAGAAAAGCACAACTGAACTCAGCTGAACGTGTGTCGGAAACCAGAGACCACCTGAGGAGGAGCTGCTGCTGTCTGGATATATGTGAAATCTATATCTGCTTTGGGACTCCAATTGGGTACTGGGAGAATCCCCAGGCAAGGTCTGGCTGCGGTTTAAGCTTTGGCCATCCCCTCCTGTATTCTCTGCTTGTGGGACTCTCTGAAATGCTCTTTCCTTAGTAGCAGTACTAATTCTTTTGAAGGTTAGCCTGAGTGATACTGCCTAGCCAAGCTCTGCAGGACAGCTGCGAAGGGTCTAAGTGCAGAAAGGCAGCAGAAATGGACAACAGGATTGTTCATTCGTGACATCCAGCCTTTTCATTCTGCAGAATAAAATAAGAGAGCCCGGAACTCCTCTGCAGGAGGGAACTTTTGGCTGGAGGAGACCCATACCGATGATTCAAAGTCTTCCTACCTCTCCCCAGTAGCAAGTATAGACCTGGGACAGTGAAAGTGCAGATGAAGCTTCTTTCTTTTTGCAACCCTATACCAGAAGCATGGCCATGAGGTAAGGGAAATAAAGCTATTTTAATTCACAGTGTGGGGTGAATCTGGGCCTACCACCTTAAGATCACAAGAGTTCAAAGGTGAGCAGTACAGCTTGTCCGGACCCAAGGGTTTAGTCATAGTATGCCAATTGATGAAGGTATGAGGAATGAAAGACCAGCGGCCAACATTTCCTAAGCAATTCTTGTTATGTTCCCTCAGGGTTTGCAAAGCACATGTGCTTCCTGTGGCTGTGATGGGTGGGAGGGAGATTTCGGGGCAGGGAGTCCCCTCTGCCCAAGCACCTTCCCAAGGAAGGTGGCTCTTGTGCTGCACTGGAGCTCAACCCGAGGACAGCAGTTGCCTGGAAGCCCTGAGCGGTTCCAGATGTGGTGCCGTGGGACGGTGTGGGGCCAGCACACAGGCTGCTGCTTCTGGCATTTGGCAAAACCCAGGAGGGTGAAGCTGGCCTAGCTGCACGTAAATGTTTTCTCATGCTGCAGTAAAACTTGCTAATGAGCAGCCCGGCTTCCCTTGGCTTTCACCAGGTTAATTCTCTGATATTTTTTTTAGGTCTTACTGTCTTCTTAATCCATGTATTGTGAATATCAGTGAGTTGTGCCTTATCTCTGTTAGCTCTGAAGAGCCTCATTGCTCTCTGCGGTGGGCCAGCCATCACGGTGGTGACCAGAGTCAGCACTCTGCTGTGTGGTTTGGTCCTAGCTGGCTTTCAGCCATGGCATTAGCTTGAGACCTCATGCAGCCTCTCCAAGATCAAGGTGATCTTGCTTTAGTGAGCTCCAAGTGGGCATTTAGGAGGGAGGATGAGTCAGTGGCCCATTCCCAACAGAGATACTTCCAGAAGTGCAAGTGATGAAGTGCCTAATTGCTGCCAAAAATGTTTCCAGTTTTACCTCTGAATATCTGGGCTTCTGTCCCCTTGTACCATGGCTCTATCTCCCATTGCCTGCAGATGAGGCTTTTAGACAAGCTGTTCTTGCAGCACTAAATGCACGTGTGCGTGCTGCATGCAGCGCACTGTTACGCATCGTAGTGGCTGCACAGTCCCGCGCTGGGTTAATGCGCTACCTCAGGCAGAGAGCAATACTCATGTCTGACCCTGATCCTCTTAGCCTGACATCTTAGCTGGTCCAACTGGCTCCAGTGTGTAAAAGAGCTTAATAAGCAGGTTGCTGTTCGCACTCGTGCCATTTACTGCATATGCATAAACTGAGCTTCTAAGCTTTCTGTGTAACATTTTTTTTTAAAAATCAACTGCCTGGAAGATCATTTGAGCTCTGCTCGCAGCTCCTCAAGTTCACGTCAGGTATGGCTGTAAGTGGTAGCTGCAGAATTTATAAACAGAGCAAATTCATCACCGAATGCATAATGAGCCAGGCCTTGGAAATGAAGGACACCAGTTTCTTTCTTCAGCATCCTGTCTGGTCTGCATCTGACATGTTCAAGCCAAATAGACACCATCATGAGCATTCACACTCTGGGCAGCAGTGGAAAAAAGCAACAAAGTGGCATTTCACAGCCTGAGCTGCTGCTATTGTTCTACGCAAGATCTATAAATTAAATAAGGTCTCAAAGCTTCTTATTAAATAAAGGCTTCTAAATAAATGCAGTAAATAAAAGAGGGTCTCGGAAATGAGCAAGTTTAGCTTTCTGTGAGAGTCCTACTGTATGTTGGCCATGAAAAATATCTTTGTCTCAGTCCTTACTGGTTTACAGATTGATCTCTATGTGGAAACTCATGCCAAAGAGTATTTGAGATGTTCTATTTTGGGAAATCTATAGGGGAGGTCAATTTAGGTAAATCAGGGAATCCTGTTGAGATTTCAGAGAAAGAAAATCTGGAGGGGCTTACAGATGAAGAACATTGGCCTGTGCTATTTTTCTGAAACTACTTCAGCTGTGGCTAGACTTGAGAAAATTTAAATGAGGTCTGTAGTTGGGATGAGTCCAGGATGACAAGTTTTGGCTCCTCCAGTTCGGTACAGCGGGAAGAGGTGGGAAAGGTGTTGATAAACAGAAATGGACAGAAATTAAAAGGCTGCCACAGCTGGCTGACATTTAAAAGCTGTGAGACACACTTTTTTTACTTCAGACTCCGAGTGATGAGGATTTTCATGCTGGCCATACCAAACTAAATGGGGAGTAACTCCCAGACTGCTCCTTGTTTACACCAAAAGACATATGAATCTGGATCTAAAAGGAAAGCTAGACAGGCCGTCATGCTGGGTAATGATGCAATATATCAGAGCTGGAAATCAGGCTCCAGGCATTGCAGTGAGGACTAGAGGCACCCTGCTCTCACATGTACTCCCTGCACGTCTTCAGGCTCTGCTGGTTTTGCTCTACATGACCTAAAAGGTTTTTACATTTATTCACTTCAGCCTTTTCTTCAAAGTAATTCCTTCTCTCTCCTGCTGTGGGGACAGATGGTCATGGACGTCTCATGTTTGGTGGTTATAACCATGTGGCAAGAGAGGGTCGCCTCCAAGCCCTCCGCCTCCAAACTCCTACCCGCTGGTTTGAGCATCTTGAGTCTGTATAAGGGGAAGATAAAGCCATGAGGACCTGGCAAAGGAGTCATTGAATTGCAGCTGTGGGAACACATCCTCTTGGATTTATAAACAGCGGCACAAATCTCCTGACTGCCACCAGGGATAACTATAGCTTCATTTGGGTTTGTTTTCTTGCCTGTTGAGGAAATCCTCCCCTCTTGCCCCTTTTCCCATTTACATCAGGCTGGGCTGCACACCCACTGCCTCTCCTGTGCTGAGCTGGCTCTGCAGCCTCCATGCGTGGGAACAGATTTGTGAACTGTCTAGAAATAAACAGGCAAGCTATCCTACCCACACAGGCAAATCTGACACTATATGCCCAACATTGCATTCTTTGGGCTGGAAGTCCTCATTTATTCCTTCATAATTTTATGGCATGCATTTTTTTTTCAACTAAAGCAGTCTATTGCTTCTCTCCATAGAACCATTAGGTATGTGACATTTCCACCAAAACAATAATGTTTTCAAATGGTGCCAGTAAAATGCTGGAGGTTTGTTTTAAAATGAGAAAAGAGAGATGTGAGCAACTAACAGGTGATTTTTCCAGCCCCGGAAAACTAAACTAGCCTCTCAAGGACAAAAGCTTGCAAACAAAGGTTTGAATTTCTTTACAAATACTCCTTGCAATACTTCTAAATTAATATATCTATATTAATTACTGTATTTTATGAACTATTGTGCCCAGCTTCACACTGAAAATAATAAGCTCATGCGCCAGCCTAACAGGAATCAACTGAAAGACCTTGTTTTCTGCATGTGTGGGAATGTGTAACGCAAATATAAATAGTTTCTTCTTGGTGGATTGCTCATTTTCCTACGGCTCATTCTCACAGCAAAAAACCATGATCTTTTGTGTCCTAGTGGCTCTCTTTATGATATTATGGACATAAGAGGAAAAGCCCAGACACAATAACTGCTCTGTGTGTGACCTATAGCGAAATGGCCAAAATAGTACAAAATAAAACTAACAATGTAGGTTGCTGCTTTGCCAGAGCTAGGGATTTAAACCTCATAGCCTAGCTTATTTCCTAAGTATGATTATTATGGCAACAGCCAAAGACTTGAGCAGTGCTGGAGCCATCTCTTTATAGCTCCTGTGCAGAGCAGAAATAAGACTGTATCACTTGCAAGTGAGGAACTCCACTGATGTATTCCTGCTTGTCTTTTGGGCCAGGAAGGCATAAGCTTTTCTGAGCACCTTTTAGACCCTGAAGGCTTGATTTGGTTGCCAGACTGTAGATGTCTAGAGTCATATGAAATGTCCTGTTGCGCAGAGCTGGAAGATACAACAGCAGCTACAGGGCATTTGGCTGTCCTGGAACAGCTGATGGGGCCAGCAGTTTGCCCTGTGGCATCTCAGGCTCAGGCAGTCGAATCCCATCAATTCCCCCATTCCCCTGCAGGTGGTCAGATGAAATCAGCCTTAGCAGTTTTATGGAGATTTCGTTCATGCTGATGATACCAAGCAGAACATATTCCAACAAGCAAAAGTTCAAAAAATAAAAATAGAAATCATACATGTACAATTATATCTAAGTTCTAGGATCCCCTCATCCGAAATCCATTATACAAGCCACAGAGCTCCAAAGCAATTGTATGAAGCCCCTAAATTTGTGTTTAGCTAAGAGATGTCCACCAGTCAGGCACCAGACACCATCTGAAGACTTGAAGTGTTGGAAGAGCTACCACTTCCTCTGCTAATTTGCTCCAGTAATTAATCATGTTCACTGCTAAAAAAAAAAAAGAAAAAAGAAAAAAAAGCTCATTTGAATCTCATTTACCTACTATCTAAAATAAGGTCATGCCTCTGGCTTGTCTGGTGAAATGTTGAAAATTGCTTCAATTATCCTTGCTTATCTGAGTGTAATCCGTAAAATATCAGATAAGAGGAGCTGCAAGGTAGTGCTGTTGGCACTAAGCCTGCAAAATGAATGATCTTTTTCCCTAATCCAGGGTAGAATCTTTCCTTCTTATTTACTGCTAAGTCAGCAGTGTTTTGTTTCATTCATTCACCTTGATATAGAAGGAGATGTGCTAGAAACAGAGAAAAAATGTCATTAGACAAGGGAGGCAGAAATGACAGGGATATTGTGTATTCATTAAAATTTATAGGTATACATCTCAGATGGCCTGATTTACTGTCTCCGAAGAATTATGCTGTGTAGAAATAATTCATGCAGCCTAGGGGTGTGTGAGATTTCAAAACTGTTATGTGTAAAAATGTCCTGGATTAATGCCATGTAAAAAAGAAAAAATAAACCCAACAGTAAAAAACACCTTAATAAGATGTTGGTTGGAATTCAGATGTGAACCCCAGAATATCTATATTGATGTTACTTCTCTCTTGCTTCCAGCTCATCCAGCAAATATACTTACTAGTAAAGACTTGCTCTGGACCCCCCGTTTTAACCAGGAAGGAAACTTCTCATTGCTCTCAGCAGTGCTGTGCTGAGCCCCTTCAAGGGCTCATGCTTTTATTCTCACCACACTTCTCTGAGGTTGGCAAATAACATTATCTCAAGTGAGCTAACGGCAGAGTGGGGGCACGGAAAGGTTGGAGGGTCAGTCCTCCCCGCTGCAGGAAGTCTGGGCAGGAACGTGAGCGGGCACCACGCGCCCCACACGCGGATCTGATGAAGCCATTGCCCTCTCCTGCCCTTTGCTGCAGTTCCTCCAGCCAGCCCCTCAGAGGGGAAAATGTGCGTATTGCAGGATCTACTATATTTTTCTTTATTAAAATATAAAAAGTTGCCATCTGCTTGTTAAAGACAGTTTGCTAAATCTGGTGTCTTCTGGATTCCTCTTGCACATTATAATTCATAGCTCCCTGACAAAGTAAACGTAATTTTATCTGATTTTTTACAGTTTACTCACAGTCATTTTAGATTAATAAGTCTGTGCTGAAAAACCAAATCTCCAGCCCTAAAGGCAAATGATCAAGCAGGAAAACTGCCAGTGATTCAGTAACATTTCTTTTGCATTTGTTGTGGAGTTTAATTAATTGCACGCAACTTGGATTTGTGCATCCACCATGCTGGATTTTACCTGCCCCTTGGCCTCGGCTGAGTGGGTTGTACTAAACCTTTTTTGGATGAAAGCTCTCCTTTCTTCCCCAGCCACCTTGTTTCCTGCTCCAGGGCCCCAGGGACTTCACTGCCTGCTATTTTTGTGGTGAGTGTTATAGGTGGAAACAAAAAAATCTCAAAGGAGACAGAGGGGAAACAAAAGTCCCTGCTAAAGCCCTGGTACAGGCAGGCCAGGGCGGCTGCAGGGCTGTGCGTGGCGACAGGGAGGGCTGACGCCTCGGGAGCTTTTCTATCAGCATCCTGCCGCGTATTAGCTTCCTACAGTCGGGCCTCCACACAAAAGAGTTAATCACAAACTCATCATCCTGAAAAAGATCAACACAAACGACTCTTGCTTATACATTGCCGGGGTTGTGCTAACATACATTTCCAGGCTGGGCTCCCCAGGGTTGAATCCAGCTGTGTTAATCTGCTTCTATCCAATGCAGCCAGAAGCAAGTTAATCTTTTCTGTCAGTCTTGCTTTTAAAGGCAATGTGAAAGAAGAGGAAGAGAAGCTCTGAGACAAGAGCTAAACAGCTTTTAAAGGAGCTGAAAGGAGCCTGTTTTATATGATTGCTAATTTGAATTGCCCACTTTTAAAAGCTCAGCTCTCTGTGCTCACGGTAAGGGAAGCAGAAGGCAGCGCAGCCATGGGAGGCTGTGGGATCCTGGGGACAGACCAGGCAGAAAGGCAGCAATTGAGTCTGCAGAAAGAAATAGTGTAAATATTTTGGCTGCCACAGTAAAGACCATTTAATGGAAGTTAAGGGATTGGGGGGTGGCTCAGGTGGCTGTGGGATGTTTTCATAGACCCTCAGAGGAAGCAAGACAGGACATATTTGACATAAGAGTCCCACCTACTTGAAGTAGCCATGCATGTGTGGAAAAACGCATTTAGATCCTCCTGTTTCCATGCAGAAACAAAGCACTGTTCCCCTTTTCAAAATAAATGAAGAAAGAAGATAGGAGCTGTCAGGCAAGATGGGGGAAGAAGGCGATGGGGCAAGATGTCACTGAAGCTCTCCTTCCAGTGAGAGATGGTTCAGGCCTCCTATGGCCCTGATCTGGTGTCACAATGTCCCACAGCTTAAACTGATGGTGTGACATGATCCCTATACATACTCCAAGGAAAATGAAAAAAGAAATCCTGCAAAAGAAAACATCCCACAGGCAAGCTGCAGTCCCAGCCCCTTCAAAGCTGAGAGAGGTAAAGCTGCCTGCTCAGCCTGTATACTCTGTCCCAGTGCACAGTGATGAAACCTTAATTTGCACAACGTGATTATTTCCACAAACCATTCCAAAATGGAGCTTGCAAAAAAAGGGAAAGCTTTTTAAAAAATATTAATGCAAAAAGCTTTTCTCTTTTTTTTCCCCATTGAAAATTTCTCTCTGTGTATTTTTCTACCCTCTGGTTTGCTCTGTTAAGAACAGGGATGGCTGCATGAAGCTGAAAATTATTTCTGTGCTGAAATCTGACATAATGGCACAAAATAGAAGTCAGCTTGTTCGGAGAATTGTTTGGAGAGGAGATTTTCATCTTCCTTTCTCCCACTTGCAGACCGAATAAGGCAAGGATCCCTTAAAGAGAGCATGAAAGGTCATTTTAAGAAACACCTTCTGTTACTCAGGGAAGGGTAGATGCATTTCAAATCAATCCATATCAGTCCTGACGCTTTTGGTGATGCTGTGCAGCCAGAAAAGTCCCACTGGCAGCATTTTCCCTGGGTGACAGCATTGCTTTCCCTGTCCCACAAGTGTATGGGGAAGCTGTAGGATCTTGTATAACCCAGTGTTTGGTGTCTCCCAGGGTGGTCTCGGGTAACCAGAGAGGTCTGAAATGAGACAATCTTTGAATCCCTGAATTCTGCCCATGTCTTGGGTGTTTTGGATCTTTGGAAATGACTCAGCTTAAAAAGAAAGCATACCATGGCCTCCAAGGTTACTCTGTGCAGGGTGCTGCTAAAAAGCCATGCACTGAGCAGAATGTGAGAGCCCATCCTGCTCCTCCAGGCAGGGCTGGGCTCTGCCTCCCATGCAACGGCTGTGGCTGAAGGCACGCAAGGCTGCAGCTCAGCCTGCGCACAAGAGAGCAGGGTGCAGGCAGGAGAACAAAAAGTGTTGGCTTTCTCATGGATTTTGGAGTTAGTCTGACTGGGGAAGAACTGGAGAAAACACAAGTATCTCAACATTAGGGGAGATGTATTTAAGACAGCATCTAATGAATAGCATAATTTTGATTGGGACTCCGTAAGATGGGAAAATATTTCGAAAAACCATGTTTGGCAAGAGCCTGCAAGCTAAATCCTATTGTAAGCAGAGGGAAAGAGTGAGAAAGGGCAAGTTAGCTAGATAGTAAAGAGTAGCTTTGAGGCTTTTAAGAAATATAAACAAATGGGAAACAAGAAGTACTGAGAGATCTACTAAAAACAAGCCAAAGGAAGGTAAAAGAGATTTTATATTTAGAGTAGCAAAAAGGAATACTGAACATTGAATTTTAGTGAACATTTCAAACTGCTGTAACAGAATCTTCAAAAAATATTTGCAGTTGACCAAGGGGGAAAGAAAAAATACATTCAGATATAAAAAGGAAAAAGAGAAGACAGTTGAGGACTGAGCAATGGCAGAAGGAAAGGAGATGTATTAAATCATTCATCTGACTTCTTTATTTACTTACAAAACTGTAGAGCTGCTTAAGACGTTGGTTGACATTGGCAAACAGTGGTAAAGGAGGCAGGAGGGAGGATGGAGAATAAAAAGTCTAAGTCAGATTCAGCAGACAAGACTGCCTACCAAGATGCACATTTCTTATTAATTAAGGGCTTAATTTCATGAGTGTTTCTTTCCTCAGCAGGGCCAATTTAAGCAACCAGGATCCCTGATCATGCACATCTATACCTGCACTGCATTGCTGTCTCTGCTGGACACTTGATGGAGCAGGTCCCATAAGGGTATTTTAAGACCTCTAGAAGCTGAGAAAGGGCTGAATGAGGGAGATACAACAATCATCTATAAAATAGCTAGTGAAACAAAAAAGGTGAATATAGTGAATCGCTGTTCTTTGTCTCTTCCAGTATAAAAACCAAAGGACATGAAATTAAACTAGTGGGTACTACTTTCAAAGTAAACAAAAAGAGGCACTTCATTTACTGCATGGTGCATAGTTATGCTATGGCCTATAGCATGGTAGGGTTGCATGTATTTCCATGAATTAAAAAAGAAATCAGGCAGAAAAATGAAGAAAAAATCCACCAGGATTATTAAATATAAAAGCATTAACTTTGACTCAAGATATCCCTGAGTCACAAGTCACAGGAGGCTGGGATAGCATTCCTGGGAAGCATTCCTGCATGCTTGCCCTGTCCTTACATCCTTCCTCGGATAACATCTGCTGTGTCTGCTCTGCTGCTGGGGGCAGGACACCAGACCAAATGAACCTGTGCTCTGATCCAGTACAGATGTTCTCGTATTAAGTTTGTGTGCTGCATTGTGAAGTAACTGGGGAATTGATCTGGGTAAAAAATAAGCCAGTGGGTTTTGTTTTTTTGTTTTTTAACACTCATCAGTTCCCTGACCTGGTTCACTGAGTGGCCAAATAAACGGTTGGACGGGCTCTGCTAAGGGAGTGGCGGGAAAGCAGGATGAGCAGCCAGGCTTTGGTGATGGGATGGAGGAGCAGCGGGAAACAGAAGGGTTGACTAAGCTGTTTTTGTCACTGAAAGAAATTCTTGGGAGGCCAAAAATACTGATGGAGAGCTGGCGTGAGTCAGAACCCAAATAGTTTCTGTGTGGATGGTGCATGGTCAATAAAGACTGCACAAAGCCACATGTATCCCAGTGTTATTTTAATGGTTGCACAGGAAAGCCAAGAGAATAAGATCTTCCTTCATACTCCTGTAAGGACTAGCCTGGGCGAGAAGCCCAGCCCTCCCTCCTGCTCCTCTCAGCAGCAGCACCATGTTGACTTCACCAGCACAGGCCAAGTGGAGGACATCTGTGTCCTTCCCAGAGCTGTGGGCTGGGAGAGGTAGAGTTTCATTTCTGAGCACTGCATTCTTGTAAGTGATAGAGAAAAAGGCAGTATTATCAGTTTTACAGAGCTAAATTTCTTTTTTTCTTTTCTATGTAGAGCATTAAGGATAACTTTGGCTCTTCACTTAACTAAAAAATTCTTTGATTTTATTTTAAATAAAAACATTGAAAAGTGTCCTGTACAAGAAGTGTAGTATATCTGCTCATATCATAACGTGTGCTAACGTATCCAGGCCAAGGAGTGAAAGGAAAGAAGGACTGAAGCAGACATGGCCATAGCTTTGGAACTAAATCCAGAGGTATTTTTTCCTTTCTCCCTTCAGTGAGATTTCATGGGAACATTAAGAACAGAAATAACCCCAACCTCTAAATTTTACGGATGTAGCTTACCTTAACTTTCGTTCAGTCCAGAAAGGCAGTTTCACAGATTTCCCTCTTTTCCAGATTTCTTGAGGGATAAACCTTACACTTCAGGTATTAAGAGCTGGAAACTCATAAGTCCTTAGCAGCCTCTGTACTAAAATCTTACAAACAATCTGCAGGATGAGAAAAATCCGTCTCTCACTGACAGCTTTTGTAGTAATATGAGTCATCGTCACTCCACCTACAGTTAAATTTCCTTTGCTTGTCTTCATATGGCAGCTTAGATTTACTCCTCACACTACCTTGCACTGCTTTTAGAGGAGCTTTAAGAGTGGCAATGAAAATGCAATGTCTTCCTCCAGCTTTTGTTGACAGTACATCACTGTTCCTTCTGCTTAGGTGGTGTTTTTAGATCTGCTTTTGAGCCTTGCAAGCCAGTAAATGTGGGTGGCTGGACAGATTTTGTAGACAGCTGATTGAGCCTGGTTTCTAAATGTAGGTAAATAAGTGTTCAGTAAAACATATTATTGTCCTCTTTTCTAATGGCAAAGGTTCTTCTTTGGGGTCCAGACTGTGCCAGGTTGTTTTCTACCTGCACAGATCGCACCTTACTGCAAAGAGAGTTCGCTCCTTATTCAAGTGTCCTGTGGTGATTGCTGAAAAATGAAGACTGACTCTAGATACTCCCAGGTAAGGTTGCATAGAATATACTTTAATTGCTTTACAACACCTCAAGCAGCCAAAAATTTATTAGCAGGCTGTGTGATCCTTTACTTATCTGTGCTTAACACAGGGTAAACACAAAGGAAGATATAGGCCGGGGAGGAGAGCACTGGGCAGGGATCCAGTAGGTCTGTAATGGATTCCTCACTCTGCCACAGATTAACTGTGGGACCCTGTTCAAGATGACTAATCTTTCCTCATTTCTGTGTAATTAGACGGTAAAGTTCTCATAACCGGAATAGCTCTCCCTATATGTGTATAACTGCATCTCACATGACTTTGTACCTTCAGGTGCAACTAAAATTCAGGCAATGGATGCTGCTGATGTTGGTGCTGTTAGTAATAACAATCTAGCTGTAATATTCAGTAATTGTAACTGAAAATTAACAGTGTAGCACAAACTTCTACCATGAAGCCAAATTCAATCTCGGCAGAGAGAGAGAGGCACCTTTACCAAATTCAGCGGAAACCTCTATTAGGATTAATTTGGATTAGAAAGTAGGTCTGAAAGGGACCCTGGGAGATCCTGTAGTTCGTAACCCTCCTCCAGGCAGATCCAGCCACATGAGTGATTCAGGAATGTTTGTGTAACCCCTTCCTACAATCCTCCAGTAAATGAGATTCCGTGACTTTGCAGGAGAACCTGCTTCAGGCCTTACCATCACTGTTATTGAAATTATTTTTCCAGTGTCTAACCTCAACTTCCGTTGCTTGCCTTCAGTCCATGACTTTGTATCTGTCCCCAGCAGGCACGGAGAAAAGAATCCCTCCTTTTTCACAGATATCTTCTGTATTGCAAAATATCACAGTTTTACTGCAAAATTCTCTTTTCTGGAAGAGGGCCTGACTGAGTTTCCACAATTTGCTGTTATCATGTGCTTACTGAGCTGCGGTGTTTAAGCATGTTGGCATGATTAACTCGCCCAACAGAGAAGTGAAATGCTTTGGTTTCACCCAGCCACGAAGGTGCAGCTGATGCACAGATACTTGGCTGCAGACAGCAGTTGTGTGTATCTGTATCCTCAGCCTTTAGTTCAGAAAAAAACAATTTTTTGGCTGAAATTTTCCCCAAACTACTCAACCTAGGCTTCACTGCATCACTGCAATGGAAAATTTAAATTAATAAACGGCTGAAGTTTGACAATGTGGTAATCAAAATGTAGAATCCTAAAAAGAAATGTTAACAAAGCTGCTATTACTTCTGCTTGATTTATATAGGCATGTGTATCCAGGCAAATACATGGATACTAGTCTCTGCACTTAAATAATTCCCTTCATCTCCTGTTTCTTCTTTAAATATTCTCAAAATGTTCATATCAGATGAACAAGAAAACAGAAAAATGCACTTTTGTTTTACTAGCTTGGCCTTGAATCTCTGGTAGCATGACTGTGAATCATACAAATGTAGGCTATGTGTTATTATGATTAATGCTTCAGTAAAATATTTTCTATTGGTATTGCAGACATCTTAGGAAGTTTACTGGCTGTATTTTAACTTCTAAAATTTTTTTTGCTTGACATAAATTAGTTTATGTTATTGTTCTATAATATGTAAGATGCAATAGTTTTATTAATGTAAATTATAATAGCTACAATCTTTATGCTTCTCTACAGCTTTGGAGGGAAAACAAAAAAAAATCACCATTGGAACAAGGCTTTCTAAGTTGTAGGTTTAGTTTCCTGTTGGTTTGGTAACTTTTATCACTTTCATCTCATTCTTGATGCTTCTTCCTTGCACAGAAAGCAGTGATGTTAAATATTGCAATCAGATGCGTGCTGGAGTTAGTGAGAAAGAAATACCATGTGCACTGTTGATTGAAGAAAGGTGTGAACAGCAAACTTACTACATGGAGAACTACTACCCTGCTATTTTAATGGTAATATCAATTTAATCCAGGTGAAACTACAAAGCTTTTAACATTCACAACATACATTTGAGACTGGAACATTCATAAAATGTACTAGTAGTAAGGAAATTGCTTGATTTATACATCTGCATCTGTACAGAACGTAATCACTTGAGGATATAAAAAAGCATTTTGCAACAGTTGTTCTTTGATATATGACACTCCTTGAAGTAGGTAGGCTTTGTTCTGCCCCCTCTTTTTTGGAGCTAAGATAAAACTTATTCTGAGCACAAATATGAGTGTGAGCTGAAGAATACCTACTGTTATAAGCAAGCTCATTGGAAAGAGACTTATTTTCTGTTAAACCACAAAGGACTGGGAATAGTAACATCATGTGTTATTTTTTAGGGATTAAATTAATCCACTTCTAAATCCTAATTCTCCAAGTAAAATAAAGTGGTTTATCAAATAGTTCTTTTCTGGTAAAACTTTTGTGGTTTTTGACAATGTCCAATGTGTGGTAAACACGGAAAAATTTAATATACCTGCTTTCTAGTGTATCTTTTTTTTTCTTTCTTTTTTTCAGTATGGTAGGTTTTAAGAGGGATTTAAGGAGGATTTAACTGATGCTGAATCCTGTGCTACCACTTCATGTAGGGTAGACTGTTGCCCTGTATGAACTCAAGTCTGCAATGAATTCCTCTTGTATTTTGTAACAGTTCTGTGTCTTTATGCAGTGGGAGTTTGCTGATTCTTGACTATGCCCTGGAGAGATGAGAGAAGCAGAGCCACCACTAACCTGCTAAGATTTGGTGGGAAAATATATGTTCACTCATTGTTTGCTGGTTTTGCTGTTTTTTTGGTAATGTGCACATAATACCACTGTAGATGCATAGAACTAAAAACCAGTTTTAAATGTTTTGTCGAGTTACTCTGAAGATTAAGGTTGTAGTATCATGAGCATTTTAAGTCAATAGAATTCAGCCATGCTGCTAAGATATCTACCAGCCCCCATTGGCTCATTCTGGCTCCTGCACCATCCCTACTGGAAGCTGACCCAGGTTAACATTAAACTGGCAAATAAGAATGAGTTTGCAATGGGGATTGTTCCTCTGATCTTCCTCATGTGGCTAAATCAACGTTTGTGCTGGGACATGGAGGGAGCAGCACAGGGAGCTGCGGTAAGGCGGGGGTGAACATCTGGACGGCAGCGCCAACTTGCGTGGGTTTGCACTGCCTGTGCTTTTATGGTGCCCGAGGAGAATTTTAAGAGGACGGTTTCTCAGCTGGAGTGTGCTTCCTTTCATAAAACAGTCTTGATTTTCTACAGAACAACCCTGAGTGTTGCATAGGTGCATGGCACCTCCAGATGTCAGCACCTTTTACATAGCTATCAAAACAGTGGTTGAAAGGTATAGCTTAATCACCCAAGTTAGAAAAAAATTCCCAAATTAACTGTTGCCTAAGGTAACAGGGTTTGTACTCTACTTATTAAATAAAAGAAGTAGGGCCTGTAGAAAGTATTCTTAGCATAAGAACATAAAAATACATTATGAAGTTCAGCACCTTATTTTTATGATTCCCATAAAGTCCATGAGATAACAATGTTTGCTTACTAAATTAATTTCCATCAGGCTTCATTGCACAGTCTGTTCTCCCGATGTTTCCCAGGGGCAGCTGCTTAAAGTTCTTGATTTAAATCATTAAATGCTTGATTTATGGTGCATGCTTCCGGAGCCTTAGCACTTTTCCAACTCATATTGCAGTGTATCCTTATCCTAATCATGTTACTGTTTAAATATATTTGGATGGCAGGGGATTAAAGTGAAGCAGCCTGTTCATTTTCTTACAAAGGAGCAAGATTATTTATCTGACAGTTGCTGTAACAGGCACAGAGTATAACTCAGAACAGCCTTGTTAGCAAGTTGGAGGCAGACTTACTGCTTCATTGGTGTTTGAATATCATTAGCTGGTGCGGTCTTGCTTCTAAAATATATTTCCTTTGGATAAGATACTTATCTGCACTGGAAATAAGTGATTATTTGGATGCCGGAATAAATTTAACTTTTTTTCTTTCTTGAAACAAGACAGAGAGAAATTGACATCTCCAAGCTGGGAAGACATGAAGCACAGATCTGGAGGGCATGCTTTTCCTAAGACATTTCTCTAACCTCCAGCTCCTGCCAAGAGTAACCACTCACCTTTGACTTTTGTTAAAAAAAGTAGAGGAATTGTGTGTTCTTTTGCAGTGGGAAAGAAAGATATCGAGAGCTTTGATATCAGCAAAGACCCATAGCAGCCTCAGTGATCTATTAAAACGACCTTTGCACCATAACATAAAATTATTGCTAAACTATACTTTAGAAAGCAAACAGCAGATGAAGATAGATAGTAATTTTTAATGTTATTTCTGTCGTGACAGACTGAACTTAGACCCACTGGGACAGTCACAATGCAGCTGGGGACAAATTATATGTCCTTCCATAGCATAGATTGGGGTGGAAAAAGTTATTCTGACTACTGACCAACTCAAAGCAATAAATCTTCCAATATTTTTTTTCATATTTGTTTGGTACGGTGTCCTGTTCCCAACAATCTTCTTAAAAGCAGGAGAACAGTGAAAGACGGAGCATGAGCATAACAGTTCACATGTAAAAAACCACTTCTCAGTCCAAGTGTGTTTGTGATATTTTGTACTCAGTTCTGTGAATATTTCGACACTGCAGCATTGCTGGTGAGAATACTGGTGCAAAGTCTATTTAAAAATGGAATGCTTAGAAATTTGCCGAAAGCAAGTATCAAATTGTTCACAGATGGAAGCTGGTGGTGTTCTTGAAAGTCTCTTCTCATTGTTTTCTGCTTTTAGAAAATAGAATTTAATACAGTGGTGCAACTTTAAAGAGAACATACTAAGAGTAGAATAAATCATGCTGCCTCCCTCCCCCCAGCAAACACCACTTCTTCAGCCAGCTGAAAGATTCCAATATTCTGTTTATGTTTGCCATTGATCATTTATTTTGATTTACAAGAACAAGGGAATTATGGGTGCTGACAAGAAAACTGGGAATTATGCTGTAGTGATTTTGGACATTATAAGTCAGGGTTACTGCCCCATCACTTTGCCAGATGTTACCAGCCCCTTTGGCTAGAGCAGCAGCAGTTAACTCTGTGCTTCAGCTCAGCTGCTGCGTTTCATAGCCTGGTGTGTTAACCTCCCCTTTGATTTCTTTCCTTTCCACTGATTTATAGGATTCAGTTGCATCCCATTTACAGGATGAATAGGATACAGTTTCATCTGAAAGGAGTTCAGGTCATCCAGACTGCACCACAGTGTGAACCAAAGCACAGAAAATGGGAATATTGGCAGATTTGCTTTGAGAGCACCTACAGCCCTGACTACAACTGTGATGGAGACACACTCCCAGCAGGTAACAATAAATAATATGCAGCAGCAGTGGAGACAAGTGGGTGAAGTACATGAGCTCCCAGAGGTAACATAGCAAAACTGGATTCTTTCCTTACACAACAGAAGGAATAAATGTTAAATCAAAGTCTCCTTTAAGGCTTTTTCTGCAAGATACTACTTTCAGTTTCCAATAATCATTATCACAGAATCGTAGAACAATCCAGGTTGGAAGGGACCTTGAAAGATCAACCTTTCATGGGAGAGGGAGCCTAGGTGAGTTTATCTAGCACCCTGTCCAATTGCATCTTGAAAATCTCCAGTGACAGGAACTCTACCATGTCCCTAGGGAGGTTGTTCCACTGATTGATTGTTCTCACTGTAAAAATTTCTTTTTTATATCAAGATGGAACCTCTCCCTGTGCAACTTTTACCCATTGCCCTTTGTCCTTTCCACGTGGCTCCTTGTGAAGAGAGAGCCTCTGTCCTCTGTGTAGCCGCCCTTTAAGTACTGGAGTACTGTGATGAGGTCCCTCCAAGCCTTCTCCTCTCCAGGGTGAAAACACCTAATGCCTTGTTTTCCCTCACAGGGCAGGTTCTGCAGCCCTCTGATCATCCTCATGGCCCTCCTTTGGACCCTCTCCTGTCTGCCTACATCTTTCTTGAATTGTGGGGGCCAGAATTGGATGCAGTACTCCAGGTGCAGCCTGACAAGTGCTGAGTAGGTTGGGATGATCGCATCTCTATCACTGCTAGTAATGCCCCTGCAGATGCAGCCCAGGGTCCGATTTGCCTTCGCTGCTGCAGCAGTGCACTGCTGACTCACAGTCAGCTTGTTGTCCACGACGACCCCCAGGTCCCTTTCAGCGATGCTGCTCCCCAGCCACACAGATCCTAGCCTGTCCTGGGCTCTTTGGTTATGTTGTCCCAGGTGCAGGACCTTGCACTTGTCCTTGTTGAACTGCATACAGTTTTTGCTGGCCTGCTCTTCCATCCTGTCTGGTTATCTCTGTAAGATGGCTTTCCCTTCTGATGTGTCCACCTCACCACCCAGTTTAGTGTCATCAGCAAACTTGGTCAGGCTGCTTTCAATGCTGTTGTCCAGACCATTTATGCAGATGTTGAAAAGTGTGGGGCCCAGTGTCAATCCCTGGGAGATCCCGCTAGTGACAGGCTGCCAGTCAGTGAAAACCATTGATCACCACCCTCTGAGTGCGTCCCATGAGCCAATTTCCTACCCATCTCACAGACCACCCATCCTGTCTCTATCTTGCCAGTTTCTCTAGGAGAAGGCTGTGACAGTGTTGAACGCTTTCTTGAAGTTCAGGTAAACATCATCCACTGCTCTCCCCATATGGACAGAAAGCGTTACTTTGTTATAGAAGGTGATCAGGTCACTCTGGCATGTTTTGCCTTTGTTAAAGCCACACTGGTTTTTCCCAATCACCTGCTTCATTTGTCTTCTAACAGTCTCTAGGAGGATTCCTTCCATTACTTTCTGAAGTCTCACTGAAGCAAGACTAATGGTCCTGTAGTTTCCTGGGTCCTCTTTTGGGCCATTATTATTATTATTATTATTATTATTATTATTATTATTATTATGGACCAAATTTGAAAAACTGAAATGAAAGATACTGGATCCAATATGAAAAGACTCCCTGCCTCCAGTCACTGCTGGGGAAAGGAAACCAGCTTCTCTCACCTCCAAACTAACTTTTGTCTTCCAATACCCTATACTGCCTCATAAACATATTCCGTGTGTGTATACCCTATACATTTTGCTCATCTGTATCCCTTTCAGGAAAGTTGTGCAGAGCTGAGATGATGATTTTACTCTCCCTTCTCCTCAGCTGAAAATGCATCCTGGTCACAGCAGTGTTGTCTGAAACACTGGGGCTCTCTACAGAGCAAGAGCTTTGTTCATGGCAAGTTGTTCTGGCAGAGCCAAGCTCTTGCAGGGCACCTCTTGGGATCTTCTCAACAGAGACTGAAGTAAATCAAGCTTTTGTAGTTAACAGTCTGATCTCATATTATGTGTTTAAATTAATGTTTTCTGCCTTCCTGCCAGTTCTTCTGCCAAGTCATGTGCCCAGATGCAGTATCCTTCTTTGCCTAATGGCTTGTTTTAAATCGAGGGGTTTACAAGGAAAAGGGAGAGTACAAAAGCCAGAGGTTAAAAAATGCACCCCTTACTCAGGATGCCTAACTAAGTCAATCAATCGGAAATGCCACTAGTTATACTACCCCATCTGTTGAACGCTGCTTATGACCTCCAGTTTTCAGACTGCTTTAGGGAGTAAGCAACCAACACTGAAATACATGTGGAAAACCAGAAATCTTGAGAGATGGCAGTAATTAGCAAGACATAAAGATGAGCACGGGCCAGGGCAGAGAAGAGAAGTCAGGTCTTGATGCTTTGGCCAGACCATACTGCTGTACTCGTAAAACGAAAAAAAATCAGCTTTTAGCTGGATGCATTTAAAGAGAGTTGTCTGTTTCCAACTGGAACTCCCTTTAATTCTTTAAAATCATCCTTGTCTTTCTATTTAAGAATTTACTATGAAGCAGGAGTGAGAATCTGCTGCATGCTACCATCTGGCTTTCCTTAGAGATATGGCACTATAAAAGGGAGATTGGCTTTACTATAGGGTTAGCAAGAAAGCTGTGACTGCTTCCTTTTATTCAATGGAAATTTATAGCAATATTTTATATTTTACTTTTGCTTGCTTGTCACAGCATCTAAGCTGTGCATGAGAGATTCTGTCTACTGGCTGAGAAGATACTTCACAGAGACCAGCTTCAGTGAGTGCGGTTTGGTCTCTTTGACTGAAAGCTGGAAATCCCCCTCTACTCTCAGAAAGTTGGTGCTTTTTATTACATACTTGGATAGTGTTGTGGTTATCACATACTTCTGCCCTTTCTACTGAAACTCCCAGATTTCAGTACTGTGAGGTTTGTATTATTTTTAGGATGCCAAGTGGAAGATTTTGCTATTTCAATGTTGAGTCCTTTATTGTCACTTCCTCAAAAATTCACACCAAATTTTTCAACCATTCCCCTTTCTGAAGCCATGGTGACAAAGTTCCTTTTCTTTCCCCCTTCTTCTTTTTCTTCTTTTAAAAACCAAAGAAACAAAACATTCTCCAGATGTTTTGTGATCTCAGTCCTTATTAGCTTCGGAAAGATCTTGCCTACCACAGAGATCAGATTCAGTAATCTATGGCTTCCTGACTCCTCCTCAGTTCCTTTCCTGCAATACTTCCAGGAATGCACAGATACCTATTTTGGCATCATATCTGGATTCCATGAGCTCAAACCTTCAAATATATCTACTTACTAAACCTTTTACTGTATCCTTTTCTAAAACAGAGAATCTAATTTCCAGTCAAAACAGCCATACAAATTAGGTAGCCAGTGAATGAGTGATTAACCAAATAAATTCCTCTGACATGAAATCTGAAGTGGCCAGAGATCTTGTGCTGATTGCCTGGGAAAGGTGACCATCTTTTTTTGGCATTTTTAATTAATTTTACAGTGGATGCCAAGAACAGTGTCACCTCCTTTTTTTCCTCTGGTTCAGATCCATAGGCTGAAGATAATTATGGCATCTTGGGCTGCATATAGTGAGTCTGGTCTGCAGGATGGAGTCCTCTCATTGTGCCTCTCAAAGGGCTCAGGGCTAAGACTAAGTGGTTTCATGGCCTTTTACAGGCTACCTGCCAGGAGGTGAATTTCATTCTTACAAATCATAATAGTAACAACAACAAAAATAACAGTAATGAAAGCTTTGAGTTTTGTCAGTGTCATATGCTACTGCTATTCCAAAAATATCTCAGAAGGCCTGCTTTTCAACTGTTCCTTCTGGCAACTCTTCAGACAATGTCATCCTTTCTGCTTTTCTTGTCAGAACTTGAGAGTTTACTAAAACTTTGTAGGCTGGCTGCATTTGGGGTTTCTGCTCTGGAAATACCCAGTTGCTCAGCACTCCAAAGACATCTTCATGCCTTTTTTACATTATGGTCAGTCAGAGGAGCAGCCAGAGTTTCCAATCCCACTGCAAACTTGATAGGGGAGTTCCAGTGAGAAGTCCAATTGGGGGTGTATTTGAGCCCTAACTGTAGACCCACACGTGTGCATTTGCTCATGAGTGCGAGTCTCAGATCCAGTTCACAAGCTAAGTTGAAAAAATCAGACTTTCAAGGACTTTAAAAACAAAAAAGTTCTCCCTTTCCTTAAAAATTCACTTCTGGTTTGCATAGAGGGCTTAGCTAAACTAAGGGCCCCTCTTCTTCTCCCTTCAATTTCTTTTAGAATGAAGCTGCTGCCATCACTTTTCAGCAGTTTTCTCTAATTGCAGTGCAGCAAACAGGGCACAGAGGAAATCACTCTGGTGTTACTGCTACCATCTCCAGCGTGAGCAGAGGGAAGAGATGCAGCTCAAAACGTTTTGTTAAAGAATGTGCCCATCAAGATAGGTTTGCCGCCTCTTAGCTCTGGGCAAGGAAATACTGTTTTGTCTTGCCAGAACCACAGTTTTCTAAGCATTTCAAGCAAAACCGGTTGCTGAGGTTGATCCTGGCAAAATGACGGAATTCATAAACCTGTCAGCTCTTCCCACGTCAGAGGTGGGACTGTGTGCCAGCTCTGCTGGCACGGTGCCCTCTTGCCTCTCCCCCCTTCCCTTTGGCAGGTTTTCTCCACGATCTCCAACTTACCAAAGCTCCCGCCAGGAAATGTGCTCATTCCAGCGTCTGGATCACTGCGGCACTGACTTGTGACGCTGGCATCTCCCTTCTGCAATGAAGTGTTGCTTTTACAAACCTTAGCGGAGATGGCAAAATAACCCCACCTCTTTTTAAATGTTATATTGTTCTAGCCTCCCCCTTTGCAAACTGTTGACATTGTGGACTCAATTAAAGAATTTTGCCTCTTTTGGGTCATTCTGAAGGACTTTACTAGGTGTCTGTTTTTTTAGGAAGGAACTAGATATATGTAAACAGAGAGTTAGCAGATCATAACTTAAATAACACTCCCTCCCTCCTACTAAGCCATTTGCTTTCCTAACTGAACCCAGTGGTTTGTGATTCTTCACATTATTCTTTTAATGTCATGACCTGTGTGTCAAAGTGAGAGGTTGGTTGTGGATTTTTCTTGTCTTTGAAAGCAATACTTTCTCCAGAGACAAAGAGGCTCTTTTACAACACTCTTAGCAATTGCCATGAGGTGGGAGCTACAAATCGGGCAAGCCTGGGCAGTTGCATGCTGACATTTTTCATTCCTTATGTCCCACAAGTATTTCTCTTTCAACAAGGCTTCTGTGTGAGTGAAAAGGAACTTTTTTGTTTCCTTGATTTAGTTATATTGTGTTTTAAAATTTTTCTTTGGCTCCAATTTTCCCCTGGAAGCTGCCCTGGCCATAAAAAATTTCACACGCCCCTTTTAATTTTTAATATTACAAATTTGTGTTTTTCCTCTATCCCTATCAACAAATAAGGGACAAATTTACTTTATTTCATTTGCATTTGCAAAACCTTTGTAAGCTGTTTTCCACAATGCACCACTCATAGCTTTGCACCTCAGAAATGAAAAAGTAGGCAGATTTGGCCCTTGAAAAGAAGCCTTTTCCAACTTTTTGTAAACATTAATGACCTATTCATAAAGAAAAGGGCAAAAGTTTTGCACAAAGAGATATTAAAACATTGAAAAACTGCTACAGTCTGTTGGAGAAATAAATGATGGTGATAGCTTTGAGCAGACTCTTTGGGAAAGAGAGAAGAGGGCTACAAATACACCAAATTTAATCTTATGATGAGATTAGGAAGTTTCCATTGATGTTTCTGATGATTTTCATACACACGTAATATGAGAAGAACAGCTTTACCACATCAAGCATCAAAAATGTTCATGTATCTCAATATTCTGTCTTTGACCATGTCAGTAGTGGTTGTTTTTGGAAGAGTGTCCAAATGGAGCAGGGATGCAGTGATACCTCCCTGGCATGTACTCCCATTTCCAGTGGCTGGCAACTACAAGAGTGCAGGGGCCACCAGTATGTCTTTGCATTTCTGCCAGGCATATCTCCAGCTGTGTTTTGACCTTAAGTACACCACAATGTCTTGTGGCAAGAGGTTCCACAGTTTAACAGCAAGCTGTGCAAAAAAAATAATACCTGCTCATGTTGTTTTGAATTTATGACCTATTATCATCAGTTAATGTCCTCCTTCTCAGTCTTTTATTGGGAGTAACAGTGATGAGTCATTCCCTATTTCCTATTCACCTTTTCCATTCTACTTATGATTTTACAGTCTTCTGTCATGTCCCTTTTTAGTCATTTTTTTCCAAGATTTAGGAATTCTTATCTATACAGCTTTTCACTGTATCGAAGCTGTTTGGAGTCTTTGATCTTTCTTTCTAGAATCATAGAATGATAGAATCTTTTAGGTTGGAAAAGACCCTTAGGATCATCCAGTCCAACTGTTTTTGCTGCTCTCTATATCATTCTGGTTCTTCTATACACTTGCATAGAAGAAATAGGCTTCATATCCTTTTTGCCTTAAAAATATACTGATTACCAACAATGGAAATGTAACGGAGAGAAAACTCTGACAGGTACTGCTATTTTAGGCCACCATTCAGAAAACTGCTATGATGTGCCATTGTCTTCTGCTGAGGACAGATGTTAGTCGCGTTACTTAATGGAAGGTACTTGGCTCAGGTCCAGACAGGCATTCAGGTTTCCAACTCCTGTTTGGACTTCTAACATCTCACTGATTTAATGGAAAGCTGAATACTCAGTTATATGTGGTTACAATAGGAACCTCAACAGAATTAAATACTCAGTGTGTGTGAGCTTGCAGGACCAGGACATAATCTCTGAGCATAATTAAATGCCAGTATTGAAGACTTTTAGAGATGTTATAAAAGTAAGGCCCTTGGTAAACTGAGACTATTAGGGATTATGGGAAACACTTTTTCTCCTGGATAATACACATGGATGATCATTCATGATGGCTTTGCTCTTTGTGTAATTGTCACCTTCCTGGGTAGGGAGTGCAGGGAGGTATTACCAGAAGAATGGATCCCATAGAAGTGTTGGGCAATCTGTATGAATGCTCCATTGTGTTTAGTGATATTCAACATGGTAGTCTGCAATACAGAAAAATGGGATGCATGGGATTTATGGCTTTATGCAAATGAAAAAAAAAAAAAAAAGCTGGATTCATTATTACAGTTTCTTGTAAGAGGGCATGATTAGTGATTACATTTTCCTGTAAGAAGAAAAGAGCAGCAGAGGACAACTACCTTTCCCAGCAGCTGATTTGTCCTGGTTTGTATTCAGTGCTCCACAAGCAAAACCCCTTTGGTTACATATGCATTAAAATCACCTAGCAGGTACAGTGCCTTGTGCAACTGAGGCATGATTTTCATCTGATTCAACATTTGTCTTCAGTGGGAACTCCTGTGTGGGCAAAGACTGTGTGATCAGCGGACCCTTCCAGCAATGTACTCTAAGATACTCATCTCAGATAAAGGTCTTGTGTTCATTTCTGTTACAAAAAAAATGAAACTAGTCAGAAACAACAAATGTGCCATTTCTTTTCCTCTAGGTTGCAGCTTTCCATTTGGAACCCCTCCTTGCTTCATTCATCCATTTCTACCAGCATACACTGGGTGAGTGTCTCTTTATACAGTGTGTAATTCAGATTTATGAATGCAGTTCGTGTAAATTGGACATTAGTTGTGTTTCCAGATACGATGATTCAGCCCTAGAGAATTTGCTTTCCTTTTCCCATAGTTTGAAATGTCATGCCCCATAAGTAGTCTTCTTAAACACTACTACTGGAAACCATGAGAGGCACTCACTGCTCCTGGTAGTATTCAGGGCGTGGGGGATTTCACTGTCATCTTTCCTTCCTTTAATTAGCCTGCACTCCTAGGCTTTCAGTAGAATAACTAAATGACTAGGGGGGAATAACTAGAGCTAAATTAAAGATGGAATAAGGTACCCAAAGGCACATGAGTTACATCTGCTCTAGTGCTGCTCAGAAAAGTGGGTCAAGTGTTTTGTTACCTGATGTAAGGTTGTACTTGCAAGGTCAGGAGAGTTATGAAGGTTGATTATCAATTGATGAGTCCTGAGACAAATCCCAAGATGACAGTAAATATAACCTTCCTGTGAATGACTCTAGGCAGAAGAAAGATTTCTTCATAAACTGTGAAAACCAAAGATTGAAAACTAATTTCAGATCTTGCTAAATGTCTTGCTGCTCTCTGGGAGAGGCAGGAAAGGACTGAAGAGAGAAATAGAAGGCAGAATGAAAAAAGAAACCCTGATGCGGGATGTTTCACAGTGTTGCAACACAGCTTGATGCAACCAATTGTTGGAAGTGCAAATAGCTCCGTGACCTCAGGTCCAAAGCATACAGCTCTGCTGCAAAGAGGTCTGGCAGGCTCTCTGACCTGACTTCAGATTATAATAAATGCTCTACCAAACAATGAGGTGCAATAGCTTGCTAAAAAATATGCAGGCAAAAAAGGTAAGCTGTGAAGTAATGCCAACATGTTGTCAGAACCATATAAAGAGAATATGTGGATGGAGGCCACCATAACATTCATAACCAAAAAGCCATGCTTTCAGAAACAGCTTAGGTGCAAAGGGTTTAGGAGGCAGGTTTGCCTAAGCCAGTGAGTAATCCTGCCCTCCTCTGTGAGTGGCCTGGGTTACCCCGACCTTGGCAGTGGAGAGAGGCCAGTTAGAAGCATCGAGCATCCCGTCATGTGTCCACAGTGCTGCCCCTTCGGTAGCATGCCCCTCACCCAGGAGCACCTGGCATTGAGTTGAGCACCCACATACACCCAGGAACATGGAGCTGTATGCACTCCAAAGGGTAGCGTTGGCTTGTACTGGAGCCACACTTAAAGATTTGATGCTGCTTACGTACAGGAAGGCCAGGCTCGGGCACTGCTCAAAAGGTGATAACAAACTGTTAGATGTAGGTCTGTTTTTCCCTAACCTCAATTTGAATTTCTAATCCAAGTGTAAATTAGTTTCCTGTAGATTTCTCAGTTAGTTTCCATTAAAATATAAGCAAGCCACTATAGAAGAATAAGTCTCCAGCAATTTTGTCCTCTCTTTGTCATATTATCACCTACCACTTTATTAAAAGTGTGATGGTACTGTGCTCAGTAAGTCCATTTCTTATGTTGATCTAAAATTGAAACATGAGGTCCTAAATACACCACAATTTAGCTTTACTCTTTAATAATGTGTATACATACATATGTATACTATACACACTCTGTGAACTGAGTACATTAAACATTTTAGAAAACAGAAGATTAGTAGTTGTAACACGACTTGTAAAACAATTTTCTTGTTCTTCCTATTTTACAAAATATGTTTAGTTCATTTTATATAAACTTGAGGGTTATAGCTGTTCTAAGACCTTAAAAATTTCTGATGTCTGAGATTTGGGGAACACGTGACAACAACCAGTTTTTCTGTATTTTTTCTCTCTTTTTTCTTATTTTCTTTCTTCTGCTTCTGTTTTTTTTGTTTTGTTTTTTCAAGCACGGTGTCTTCAAAGCAGACAGAGCAATCAGGAAATTTTATGCTCCACTTAAAACAGAGAATGAGAATAAAGATTTGACATTTGGGATAGGCATTAGATTTCAGAAAATCTGAAGGCACTGTTAGCAGCGCTACCTCAGATTTTATCTTTGCTACAAAGAGCAAAAAATATGTATGCATATATATATATATAATGTTTTTTTAATATATATATGTTTGCCAGTATGAAAGCTGTGCTTTGCATATGAAGAACAGGTACGGTGAAAGTTCTTCTTTTCGGAGACCAGCACTGGGTGCCAGTTAAAGCCATGGAAACTTGCCATGGGCTCTGCAGCCCAGGGCTTGGCTCCTGTTTTCCCATTGTTTGCTCCGCTCGTGTCAAGCCTTGTTTGAGGAAAGGCGATGGCAAAACTCCCACTGACTGTAACGAAAGTGAGGTTTGGCCCTTGGTGAGCAATAAAAGCTCTGTGAAGCCTGGGGGTGGGAGCTTGCTCTGGCTCCTGCGGGGCTGACGTGCGCCGCCAAGGTTAGCTCCCTCCCCACCCCTGCATGCCCATTCCAGCTCCAAGATTTATAGGGCTCTGTGGAAAAGCCCCCACATCATACTGCATGGTATACTCAGTCACCGATGAACTTTTAATCTCTCTGGCTCACAGCTTCGAAGAAAACAGCCTTGCTGCCATTACATAAATCAAAGAAATTATTAGCTTCTTTTGTTCTGTTTCTGGTATGTTATTTACCTGAATATTAGGGCAGCTTCACAAATGCTATTGGTGGTGACAGTTATCTGCAGGACAGTGCAAGTGAAGAAATGGACCCCCCTTCCTGAAGAGTGTCCCTTTCTCTCCCTTTCAGGATGTGGAACTGCTGTAGGAAAGATTTTCCTCATCCTTGGTTTGGTGCTTCCTTCTGCGAGGCTGACACAGCCCTCCCAGAGCCTTGTGCCTGGCCTCTCACTAGACTTGGTGCACAGGAGTGGGGTGGGGAGCTGAAGCACAAGATGTCCAGGTATACAAAGGTCTGCCTGTCTCTGGAGAAATTGCCACTTCATGGGGTTTCAGATGTTTTTTGAGACCCTCTCAGTACCACACACATGATAGAAGGACTTTGCTCTTGAGACAATGAAGCTCTCCATGCCTGTGTAATGTCTGAGCATCCCTAGAAATTATAAAGTAGGAATTTCTGCTCTGTGTTTCCCAAGATGCTCCATCGCATACGATCATTAGCAACTGGGATGACTGAGAACCACTCCAGGCCCTGGGGTGAAAGAAATGCCCATGTCCCTTCACTGGTGTTGTCCTGGCCATGGTCAGCATGTCCTTTCCCAGCTCTCCCTGTCCCAGCTCCAGCACCTCCATCTGCAGAGCTGTCGTGTTTTAATCCGGCAGGCAGCTAAACACCACACAGCCGTTCGCTCACTCCCCCCGCAGTGGATGGGAGAGAGAATCGGAAAAAAGGTAAAACTCGTGGGTTGAGATAAAGACAATTTAATAGGACAGAAAATGGGTGAATGCATATGGCCTGAGCAGGCAGGAGTGGGTGGCAGAAATCAGGGAAGAGAGTGATGTGGGCATTGAGGCACCTCTCAGTTTACCTGGGCTTCCAGTGCCCCTCTCACCACTGGCCCCAGGCAGAACTGTCCTGGCTGTCGCACCCTTTCTGCAGCCTCCAGGTAGCGCCCATTGGCAGGTTTGGGCAGCGAGTACCATTTTCTTCCAACACAGGCTCAGGAATTAGGACACAGTCAGGAATTAGGACACAGGCAATAACAGGGTGTCAGAGAAGGAAGAAGAGCCCCATTTCTGTACCCCTTATCTCTCCACTGCAAACAGTTTTTATTCCCTTGAATCAATGTCTGCCCTTGCCATAAACCTGACAGTCTCCCAATTTGTTTTCCAACTGATGGCTTATTATTATTCTTTAAGGCTCCTAACATTTCACTAGTAGGGAATAAGTCAATGTTTTAATCTTGTACCTGATAAATTCTGGAATATGCAGGGGAGATATACATGGTTTTGCTTAAATTAATTTGCAATGTTTGAAATTCAGTTTAAGTCACCAGGAGAAATAAATGGTCATAGCACAGGCAAATGATATACAGACATCACTGTAGCACATGATATGTTCCGCTGGCATTAACATCATCCAGCTTGCAAGGTGAAGAGCAGATAAATCAATCAACACTTGGTTCAAACCTACTGTGGGGACAATACCATAGAAAGACCAATGGCTTGATGAAGATGCAGTTGAATAAAATCCACAATGGCTTTCACTGCTTTCCACATTTCCTTTCATTCTTTTCTTGTGAAGGATGACAAGAGTGACATACTGTTCACACATGAAAGAGAAGAGGACCTGTGCCTCTCAGGCTTGTTTCAGAATTGCGGTCTATATAACAAACATTTTATAAATGTCAAGTGAGGGAGGCAATACTATGTAGCAACATTTTTTTGTACTATTAAGTGTTGGTTATAAGGGTAGAATAACCATTTTTTGCTAATTGTGTGATTGATCCTGGTCCCCCTCCTCTATAACTCATCTGCCCTTTTGGTTGATACATAGCAGTGAATAATTTGTGTTCTGAGATTTTTCTTTTGATTCTTCAGAGATCTGGTATTTAATCTAAACCTTAGCATGTATGTCCTGTTTGTGTGAAAAACTTCAACATAGTTGGCATAGATGTATACAGCTTATATTGACAACTTCAATTTCCAGTCAGAACAGAAAATCTGGTAATGTTGAATACCCTTTTGGACATAAATCATCATAGCTCTCAGAGTTCCTGATGGAAAAGCTGTAAAAAAGGCACTGATTGGGAGACTGCTAGAATGAGACAGCAAAACAGTGAATGAGACTTAGCATAAAGACCATAGAAAAGAGTTTTCTGTATGCTGGCAAAGTTTTCCCAGCAGAAATCCATTGCTCCCATTATTGTGGATCTTGCAAAATTGTATAGCCATGCTTGGAGTCAGAACAACAGTTCATTTGGTGTTGTATAAATCTTTGGCTGTTACACAGGCAGAAGAAGTCAGTACAGATTCCAGCCGCCTGGAAATGTTACAGCATAAAGGAAAATATCCTCAGATTTCACTTGGGGGTCAAGTCTTTTCAGTAACTTAAGGATACAGGTAGAAAACAAATTTCCTGATGACAATTGTCAGACACATTTTAAATGTCACCTTTCAACATTTCTCTAAAGATTACAAGAAAGACCCTGAAAATAAATACTTTCTCTGCTATACACTCTGTTCATAGTCTGCTTCTTTTACTTAATGAGATAAGTTGCTGTCAGTTCTGCACACCCTGGGATAGGGTGTGTTGTATAGGTTATACAGGTATTTTCTTTCACTCTACATAGTGGACCTGATTCTGGAAATACTTCTATGCTGATTTGAACACACAAGATGAACTCCTGAGTCTGTCTTATTGAAGAATAATTTTGGATGTGGATCAAATTTCCCCAGGGAATTGAATAGAGTACACTGAATTATTAACCCTTGTCTTCTGTCAAGCATATGAAAAAGGTTAAAGACCTCAAGTGCATGAGATCAATAATATTTTCAGGAAACTTGCAGTGCAGCATACAGTTTTCAGAGATAGCTAGTAGACATGCCAAGGCTTCATGGGCATCCTTGTACTGCATGTTACTGAGACATGACTGTTGTCTTTGCTCTTGGACTTGGTGGACTCAAGAAACTGAGGATAAGGTGCTTGCTGACTCTCAGGGTTTTTACTGTCATAGTTTTAGATACATACTATTACAACCCCATTATCATCATGATCCTAGTGTAGCTTCTTTAATTTAATATTGAAGCAACCTTCCTTCTCCATTTCTGAGTAACACACATCAGCACAGACAACTGTAGCTGCTTGAACATTCAAACAAAGAGGAACCATGATCTGAAATGTTATAAAAACTGTAACTGCTTTTTAAAAGATCCTTATTTGACAACTTCGTAAAACTCTCTGACTCTGATTACCCATTTGGGAAAAAACATTTGGACAAAACTTTAGGTTGATAAAAAGTATATAAATATTACATACTATTACAACATTTGTCGTCATTATTATTGATAAAAGTTAAATAACATTAAAAACTGACAAATACGCAGTTTTAGATGTCCAACTTGTGACATCTTAAAGGATTTGGCTTTAGAGCAGTTGCTTAGTGCTTCAAAATCTTGGCCCCAGTTTCCTCCCAACCCTGAATTTCAGTCATATCAACAATATATGGTAACTCTTGCAGCAGCTTCAGAGAGAAAGCCTTGGCCCAAAGGAATTAATGACTCTGAATCATAGTAAATAATTTGCAAAGTTGAAAGATGAACCCATATCCTTCATCAGTTATAATCACATTCTTCATTATGGAGCTTGCTCCAGTGCCAAAAAGATGTTGTATTTCTTTCCAGACACAGGGAAAGGTAGTGATTTGCCCAGAAAGCATACAGCATACACAGACAAAGACAGATGTGGGGTGGGGGAAAAAGCACACAAACAAAGTGATCAGGACAAGTATAGACTCATGACAAAACAGCTGTCACTTTGTTGTGAAAAAAATGTAAATCCCCCTTCTCAGTTCTTACCCTTTATTCACTCCCATGTCTCCCAAGCAATTCCTGCTATCATGTTATTGCTTTCACACCTCCCCTCCCAATCCACAGCCTGTACTCTCCCACCAAATACAAAAGTGACTGACAGGACAAAGAAAAGAGGACTCTAAAAGCATGCTTTGGTCACCTAGTTTCTTGGAAACATTCCAGTGCAGTTTATCTTCAGGAAGGATTTAAGACCCTGATTCAACAAAGTTTTTAAAACTACTGCCTAGTACTATGGGTGTCTTTGAGAGCACCAGGTCTTTTGGGGTGGATTTAGAGGTTACATGGGATGATGCTGGTTGATGTTTGAAATTCCAGTTTCACAATTTGCTTTTTGTGAATACTTTTACCATACACGTAACACTCACTGTATTTCCTGATGCTTCTCTTCAGTAAATCCACTAGCTAGGGTGGCATCATGAAGCAAACATAAAGAAATGGGAAGTTGTGTTAATGCCACCTAAGATTTTAATGAGTACTTTAGAATATTTTTCAGTTTAGACGTGGATAATTCATGGATTAACATTTGAATTTTAGCTCATGAACAGTCAGAATGAAGAAAAAATGCTTAGTTCCCAAGTGTAAGAGTTATAACAGTTTTTGTTTGTGAATTAATATCAACCCTATGGGGACACTCACTGAGAGTTGTTTATACTCACTGAAGTCAGAGTTTATGGATGAAGTATATTCAATGGCTTTGAATCAAATTAGCAATGTTATCCGCTTATTTATTCTGTGATGTTAATGAGTCATTCTGAGCAAGCAATGTTTCAACATATTATACATTCAAGTTTCATTCCACAAGATTCACTGCAACGATAAGTGAAGAATGATCTTGATCATTCCAGACACTCAGAGACTAAAAATCTAATAATTGGCAAGTCAGATAACCAGAAGAATGGAAGAATGGTTTTGCAGACTTGAAAGTCTGTGGTCATTTCTTCTGACTGCTCTGACAGTCTTCAGATGGATGGGTTTTATTCCTGACTTGTGGTTTGCTTTGGCTCACGTATTCTTTTTTTCTCAACTGCAGCTCTCCACCACTTTTTTGATCCTTCTCTGAAGAATTTAGTTTACCCTGATTATGAACTTCTCAGTTTCTTCCCCTCCTTCATGTATGTAACAGCCTCCAGTCTTAAAAATTCAACCAGTATCTGTTGCTGTCCTCATAGATGTGTCCAAGATCACATTTGGCAGTAAGACCATTTGGCTTCCCATCTCTCTTGTCCGAATCATCTTCTTTCCTTCATTTGCCATGGAGTGGATATCCACCTGCCTTTTGTCTCCTTTCTACCATCCTTCTGGATTAATTTCTTCCTTTCCACTGTACCAATCTGGCAAGTTGGTTATTTCTGGCTACTTTATTCCCTTCATCTCATCCGCTACACTCATTCCACATTACTGATTAAACAATTCCCTACCATTCACTTACTTCCATTAATCTCCTTTTCGATCTGCTGTACAAGGACGTCCCCACTCTTCCCCTGACTTTGTCTGTACAGAACAGTATTCCCTTATGGATCTGAAGCTGAGACCCATCTCCTTGGTCACTGCATGCTGCCCTCAGCAGTGCTCCTCTCCCTTCCCCATCCACACTCACTCCTTACCTTCCCACCCACCGCTCTGGGCTTTCTTCTGGCTACTCCTCCACTGATCCACACCAATCTTGGCTATCTCTCTGACAGCACTTGCGTGTATTTTTTGATGCAATCTCTATTTTTTGATGCATCTGTATTTTTTGGTGGTATTAGTCCTCTGGATTTAAATGCTTGGACAGTAAGAGCATCAGGCACATGAACTAAGTATTGTATATTCTCTCCTTCAGCTTGTTTACTCCCTTAATGGGTAAGTGAATGCTCAAAGGAAAATCTACTTCACCTCCATATCACCATCTTCAACATTTCCTTATTTAACTTCTTTTTCTCCATGTTAAATGTGGGCTCTGACAGCAGTGAGCCCATTTTGATCTATCTCAGGTTTTTCATTTCTGTTTCTCATGGAGCCTTCTCTTTATTTCTCACCTCTCACTACTCAGGTACCCCACCAGTTGTTTCTATCCAGCTTGCCTTCTTCATTACTGTTGCCTCTAATTAATATATTATCCAGCTCCACCTTCAACACTTCCTTCCCTTCAGCTCCCTCCTTGATTTTCTCCAAAATGTCTTAGCTCTCTCCTATGGCTAAGTATGTGTGACATCTGGATACAAACCTGGTTAAAAATATCATCACTTTGAAGATGAAAATGTTCACGTACTCTCTTTCATCCTGTAGACCATTGTTCACTGAGTCTTCAGTTCTGTCTTCTCTCTTTACCAGCATTAGTTACCCACATCTTTTCCTACCACCCTGCTGGCAGACTTAAATCTGGCTTGCTGCTTCTTTCCTTTGGCCTCAGTTGTGCTTTTCCATCCGGTCTACCCCACCTACTGAGAAAAGTTTTCTGTATCTGTTTCCTAGGGGTCTTCTGCTTTCTCTGTCAGTTTCCTCCTTAAAAAAAAAAAAAATAAAAAAGAAAAGAAATGTGACATGGCATCTTTATCTTCCTTCTGCCTTTATCCAACCTACTCACAAACAATTTCTTTGGGTTTTGAGGTTGCTCAAGAGAATACGACCAAAGCAGGGAATCTTAGGATCACTCAGATTATAAAATGTAGTCTATACTTACACAGTGCTATATACACTTAAGGTATAATTTTGAACATAAGGTGCTATGTAAACAAATATTTTTCAGCACATATAAATATAAGGAATAATAGCTATGTGTAAGACACACCAGTTCTGAACCATTAATGACCGAAAATAAGATATGGCCACTGAGTTGAACAGGACCAAAATTCCTGGAGATTGTGCAAGGCCACAGAGTTCAGCTGGACAAAACAAGAACAAATCACTCCTAGTGAAGCAGTATGTCCCAATCACCTTAGCCCCACTGAGTGGTGTGGCCTTGGGGAAGCCAGATGGTTCTCTTACACAAACCTCATTTAAAGTTGAACATGAGCCTGATTCAAATAATGGCATTTCTGGTAAGTGAGGGTTCATTGTACATCATTTGTAGGATCAGGCAGAGAACAGGATGTTCATTAAATAAAAGCAATGGAAGACACAAAACAAGAGAATTTATAATCTGAGTTTTTCCAACATTTGTGTTGCAGTGAATCCAATTATTCAGCTGTTTTAATTACACCTCTTAGTCAAATTGCAATAGAATAAACATTTCATCTTTTTTTCTGTAACCATGACTTGAATTTTGTTTTCATCCACAAATGGGTAGAGGCACAACCATACCACATGAAAGTCTGCATAGTAATTTAGCATTCCATCAATTTTTTTTTCCATCACTAATACTTTCCATATTCTCTCAACCAGTATTCTAGCCTTGAGGCTTTCTCTTGCTTCCATGTTGGCACAATCTCATGAGTGATAACTTATAAACCTTTCCTTCATATTTGTTTTCAACAAGGAAGACTTAACACAGGATGATTTTTTGACTTAGGTCAAAACGTGACTTCTGTTTTCTACACAGTCATAGATTATCAGTGACCTGCAAAGGTCACATCGCACTTTCATTTCTGGATCTGCAAAATGAGGAAATGAACAGTGTCCCATTTAGAAGGGGTAGTAAATCCAGAGCATAGAAACAGTGAGACACAAAGATTTTCTGGGGATAGGGCTGTGCAAGTGTCTCAAATGACTGTGCATTAGAAGGACATAAAGAACTTTCAATTCCATTTATTCAGTTTTTAGTATCAGGAAGTTTCCTTTCCCAAAGAGTTTTTATTAGTCCTTTGCTTCATGTAGATGAAAGATCTTTTATGTCTAGTCTTCAGAAAATGCTGTGCTCGCTTCTAAATATATTATTTGCTTTATTCTCATTGTCACATAAAACAGAGGGAATAAAAGGAAATGTTACCTCTTAAAGAAATTATTTCAGTTATATCTTTACATATTCAAAGATCTTTGCTGTGAATCTGTAGAGGTGCGATATTTCTATCTTATTTATAAGGAATGGAAACTAAAGTCTGTCCTTCCTGTTTGTATTCACACATTACATGGGAATAATACACTTGTCTAATTTGGGATATGCTTTCAGAGTCAATGTCCTGCAGCAGCATTGCTAAAGGCAATGTCTGGGTTTCCTTTCATGAAGGCACAAGAGAAGGAAATGAAATGAAGCATCCATTATCTGGTCTACACCTGGAGGCTCACTGCTCTATAGAGCTGGGAGAGCTTCATCTTTTCACAATAAATACAAGTAGATTGAATGTTGGGGTTTTGTTTTTGGTTTGTTTTTTTTTTTTTTTATCTCACAGGAAGACAGCTTAGGAATAGAAATCTCATTGTCCAAAGCCCAAGGACAACATAAAACCTTTTCTGGACTGAAGGTACTTAATTACTTACCATCTATCAGACAAGCTGCTGTTCTGCACTTAGTATCATGCTTCATTGTCTGACAGCATGGCTAGCTGGAGGCTGAAAGTGAAAATCATTTTCCTTTGCTCAATTTCCTTGTAAACAGCAAAAGAATGGTGTTGATACGCCAGACTTCACTGGGAAAGTGCATTGCCAACATGTGAGATCTGTCTCCAGTGGTTTTAAAAAGAGGAATGTGATTTGTCTCCTACAGAGCTAAATCAGGACAGCTTCATTTAGTCTTTGTTATGATAGAGTCCCACTGATCTATGCTGCACCAATCATGAATAACTGAGAATACTAAGGCAAAAAAATGAAAAAATGGTCTTATGTTATAAAACCATTTAGGAGAGCTAAGCGAGCTATTGTTAATAGGCAATTTATTAAGTATTCAGTCCAACAAAACACAAAATCAGATTTTTCTATCCTGGCCTATTTCCACTTCCATTGATACTAATGTCAATCTTACACTATCTGTAAGTTTATGTATGGCTTTGTAGTGTACACCAATATCAAAACTTTGAATTGACTCCTGCATTTTGTTGAGAAGCATGCTGATGAATTTTGCTTTTTATCAATCTGCAAATAAGCAGAGATAGAACAGTTTTACTAATTTATCTGGAATTCAGGTTAATTCTATGAACACTTAATGCAAATGCATTTCATAGTATTATTTCTGGTGGATTGTTTGACTCTCACAGTACTCAGGTGTGACCTCAGTGACCAGCTGTATTTCATTTTCATTGGTATTAAAGTGCACAAGTAGTGAGTAAATGTGTACTTTTGGGGAGCAGGATTCATGCTGCTTTAGTAAGTATTATGTTTTACTAGTGTTTATTACACTGTTTATAGTTTTAGGGTCCAGCTTTGCTTCCTTTGAAGTCAAATGTGAAACTCCTTTTGCTTGCAGGGTAAGCTGTATTGGACCAATAAATCACTGTATTTTCTCCATGTAGCCTTGAATTTATGAAGATCTGTTAGTTAATCAAAAAAAGACTCATCTACTAACTGGTATAAGTCTGTTCAGAACCTGATTTAGCATAGGTTTGGTAGCTGAGGCCACATTTGCAAAGCTGTTACAGAACAGCTTTCTGGGGCAGACTAAATCACAATGCTCCCTGAGTTTCTTCAGATGGTTATTCAATCTGCTGCATTGCGGTTGTTGTGCTGATTAAAGGCTTATATACATTCTATGGGATGTACTCCACAAGCTGTGCTCAAACTTTCTAGTCCCTCAGGGGCACTTGTGTTGAAGGGCTAACAAAGTTTTCACAAAAAGCACTATTTCCAGAGAAATTGATGACTTCTTACTCACAGACTTCATTTAATATACAAGTAAGTGCCTTCATAAATATTCATGAATATTCGAGAAATGCCAAGAACGATCCAAGAAGGAAAGGGAATGTCTACAGAAATGCTTTTAATAACTGTACAGCTCAAATGTACTGCAAGTTCTGTCTATATCAAGCAGACCAGTGTTTGCATGGCTCTTTTACTTGGTCAGGGAGCTATAACTAAAATGTCACATCTTAGCATTTAATAAAAACCACAGCATGGCCACTTTACCATTACAACTTCAATGTAGCAGAAACTCATAGGTATTTCTAAAGCAAAGCTTTGAAGAAGTTATGGGGAATGGACTTAGGAAAAAAACATGTCCATAAGTCTTGCAAGATCAGGTCTTAATGTCTTAATCAAAATTACTGGGCTGTTAGGATCAGATGCTCCAGTTTCCTGCATGTATGTCAGATCAGGACTGTGGTTTCACTGTAAAGCACAAGAATTGCTGTGTTCACATCTTGTGTTTCCTTAGACCTGTCAACATTCCTTACCCTCAAAGACAAGATGTCTGCAGAGCTGGGAGGGACAACTGAAGTCTGACTTTCTTGATACCTGTATGTTTAAGAAGTCCTTGATTATCCGTAGTGCATCAGAACAAAATCTGAAATAAAACATTTCCAGAACAAGAAGCCAAATGTGATTCAGTGCAAAAGCACAATGCAGGTACATTTAAAGCAAATACATGTTCTAAAGAAGTTCTTTCTGATCTGTAGCCATTTGCAGTGGCATGAGACCATTTCACAGAAACATCTGATTGAATTTACCAGCTGCTATTGAGAAGAGTAAGTGCATAGTGAAAGAGAACTAAACTGGTTATCTTTACAGAATAGCAATTAAAAGCTTATGTGAATTCTGCCTAAAGAGAGAATTAACTCCTTTCATTGAGGCATTTTTAAGTTTAGTATAAAATGAAATCACCCTTACATATTAAGGACTTGTCTTTGCTGCAGAAATAACCGATATATTGCTCTTCATTTAAATTCCATCCACAAACAAAGCCCTTCCATTCAATGTGGAAATATTCTTGCACACAAGTTAACTGGCCCATTGGGAGGTATAAGCTACAGGTCAAGTTAACGAGAATGCTGGATGCTGCTAATCCATTCACTATTTACTGTGTCTCATCAAAGCCGTGGCTTCTTTTGCTCCAGCTAAACTGACTTAAAAGTTATTAAACTCAAATATAACGCTCTTGGATTTATTAAGGGGAGAGGTGGAGAAAGGAGATGAGGCTCCCTGGTTTGATACTTGCTGTGGTCAGAACAGTTGCTTGTACTCATTGATATGTGTCCCGTCTCCTCTTTATGTCATAGTTTTGGTGATAAATCCACTTAATTCTTCAGAACTGCTCTCCAGGCTCCTCTGGTGTATTGGCTGGGGATTCATTCAGTTGCCTACATGCAGGCATCAAGGCATTTGAGATGCCCAGGATATCGAAGACACACAGGGCCACGGATACAACTCAGAGACCGGCAGATATAACCCAGGGCCTATGAGACACTCATGCTCTTTGGGGTGGCAGCTGGAGGTGAGGTGGTACCCTTAGGACATCTCAAATGGCATGTGGTACCTGTGTCTGAGCAACTGAATCAATCCCTTCGTGTCTGTTGATGATAACGGGAGCTTAGATGCTTCAATTTAGACATTCAGACATTTTGATCTGTGTCTGACTCCTACCCTGATGGAGGTATTACTTTCAATTGCCTCAGCAAGACTTGCTGGAGACCATTTGTCAAATCTCTAAGATGTCTGAATACATGGGTTAGCAGTTTTAAAGATAGAATATGATAAGAATTACAGTGATAACATAATTTTATTTTACCATGTTGTAATATTAGAGCATTTTGATTATTTCAGGTGACTAATAAGTATTAAATGCCAGGGACTGCTGAGGCTGTCCAGGTGGATCACCTGAATAATGCAGAGAGTGGGGTAACAGCTGTCACAGCAGCTGGTGGCTGCTGTTGCTGGCAGGTCTGAAGGCTCACAAGCTGTTATAAGAAATGTCAATTATTCTTCTACATGAAGTATATCCCACAACATCCACAAACACAACTATTTTTTCCTATTGAGCCCAACTTCTGCACGACTGTCCAGCTTCATCATAGGGGCAAGGTCTCTTGTGCAGATGCTGGCGGCCATGTCTGGCTGTGGTGGTTTCAGAAGTTATTGTCCTCAGTCTGGCCTGTCTGCTGGGGCTGATATCCCTGTACCTGCAGAGGACAATGTATGCTTGGACCTTAGCTCCTTCAGGTCAGAGTTTGGTATGTCATGTTAGCTTTAATCTGGTTTCAAAATTACTTTTGCTTTGAAGTAACTTTGCAACCGTCGGGTCTGCAGTACTTGTGTATACTGGCCCCAGAAGGTTTGGGGTTGGCCCACCTCTGGTTTACTGTTCAAGCTACAAGGAAATGTGACACATTTAAGGCTCATGGGGAATCACAAAAGTTTGCATGAAGTTTCTGTTCCAGCATAAGGCACAGGTGTCCAAAAACCACAAAAGACTGTGAGTGGCCTCTAAGTGGTGAACCACACTTTTCCTGGAAATGCCCCAGAACAACAGCCATGGAAGTCCCCAAGGACAAGAGCCAGTAACACCTGCTGAGTGACAGCAGACACAAGCTTGCAGACAACTCAGCAGACACAGGAGTTTAACGATTCACTGGTGATTTGCAAATGCAGGATGAATTCACAGCAAGTCTGCTTCCAGGCTTTTGTAGTTCAAATGAAACATTTCACACGTCTCTAGGAATTGCCCCTCCTGATGAAAAAAGGGTGAGGCATTTGGAAGTTAGTATAAAGAATGTGATAAACTTCAATTAAAATAAAATGACAGGGAAGATAAAACCAGATTTTTTTTTTGCTTGTCTTAAAAGAAGTTTGGAAATCATATTCCCCTGGGGTGTAGAGAGAGATTAAACAGCTTTTCTGAAATTATTTATTTGTGATTGTTCAATTGTTAAGTGTGTGGACATTAGTGAGAATTATTTCTGTTGTGGAATGGTTGCAGAATGTGACGTATATGGTAGAAAAGGACAAGAAAGTAAAAGATTATTTTTTTTCCAGAAAGAAAAAAGACAGATTCTTAGGTGGTCACATGGTAGATCTAATGGAGGAAAGGAATTCCTGGAAATCAGTGCACAACAGAAAACAAAACTGCACTTGCTCAACTTACTTTTGACTTTTGATCTTGCACCAAAAAAGCCATGGAGAGTAGAGTAAAACTTAAAGATGCAGAGGGAAATGTAAATGAAAATGATGCTGATACCTTTTGAAATCCATGAAAACTGAAGGAGATTTTGTTCGCCAAGGAAAGGCTTAGAAGTAAAGTTATGTAGGGACATACCTAGTTATCATCTAATGTCTGATTACAGCCTAAAGAAAGCTTAGAAGTCCCATACCATTGCTAACAGTAGGAAATTCTCATTGAGCTCAAGTGGTAAATATCCCTGAATCTCAAACAAAATGTCCTGGGCTCTATTCCCATTTTTTCTTTGCTAACAATGTCTCATTTATGAAAAAGGGACCATTTTCAATTCTTTCAAGATCTGAGTGATACTGAATTGCTCAAAAGAAACTCTCTTCAGCCCTTCTTGTTCAGAAAGGCAATGATCATCATGCTATAGCCTCTCAATATGCACTAAAAAGAAAAGAATATGAGGGAATCTTTTGGACAAAAGGGTGTAGATGTCATCCAGCAAAAAATTAATTATCCACTAATTATTTATAAAATGTTTAAGTAATAATCATTAAACTGGTAAACAGCAGCAGAACTATGCAGCCTAGAGTGGGTTGTGACATCCAAGAAGATAAATGAGCTACAATATTTAGATTAAACAAAAAAGGACCATTATAATAATATACACAATGAGCAAAGTACCGCATTTTCTAGTTAATGACAAAACTGAGTTTCACAATGAACTGTTTGTGGAACGTTAAAAATATAATTTAGCATATCTGAATAAATTATTTTCCACTATGTAGTAAAAACAGGGAAACACATGGCATAGATTATAGCCCCAAATGCTTGAATATTCTTGGAGTGGAGGCTGCCTGGCAACTTTTGTACCAGCTGGAAGAGCGAGGACCCAGCTGGCTTGGCAGTAGCTACCATACTGTGCCTTGGCTGGCAGATGGCCATCTGACACTCTTCAAGGGTCCGTGTTCCTCCTGTCTGCATGTCTGCAGCACCGACAGCCCAAGACCGCATTTAGGAGGAGTGGGCAGATCATTCCCAACAGTGTCAATCATGTTGGCACATGACAGCGGGGTGCGAAAGACGTGAGGGACTGACGTTCCTGAAACAAGATGAATTACGGCACTGGTGGATATCTGAGAGCAGGTTTTTAGGGTACTTCAGCATTGAAATTTCCATCTCGGGATTGTGAAGGGGTAATGAGAATTCAAGTGCTGGTGCCACTGTGAAGGAAGGGGAAAATGCAAAAATTTGTGCAACTTTTGCAAATCCTTGCTCGCATAAATGTAGGATGCAAACAAAGGAAACATAATAATTTATGTGTTTTTAATGCCTTTAATGTAACCATTACAGGATTATTAACACATCGGAAGTAAGCTCCCGACAGGCAGGTACTGATGTTGTCAAGTTACAGAAATGAATGTAGTAGAGAACTAATTGGAACAAACTCAAGTTGCTTAAGCAGGGGGGATGAAGGCTGTGCCCAGCTTCAGGTCAAGGAGGGAAGGCAGCTACATCAATTAACAGCCACATTGCCTCCTCTGATCTCTTCTAGTGGAGGAAGGGAAAGACCCAAATTAGGAAAATGTGCACCTCCAGGAGCCCTGGGTCCTTCAGATGCTTAGATGTAAATAGAAAAATGACCCCAAATGGGTCACCCTTTGCTAGACACTGAAGGATACACAGAGAGATCACCAACAAGACACAAACCTGTATGAAATGAAGCATTATTTATTCTACATCTCAAACAGTTCTTGTTTTTTTTTTTCTTCTTGTGACAAACACAGGAGTTGTCCATCCTTCACAGTATCTTTAAGGCTAAACACTGTCTTCCCAGGAACCGAATGCAGAGTTGCAGTGACTCAAGCTTGGGTCACTTGCTCAGTCCTTTCCCTGCTTATTTCCCAGTGCACCTGCTCTGGCTCTGGTAACCATCTCCTTCAAGCTCCTCCCCATGCAACACATCCAGTAGTAGCTGAGAGGTGGGTGGCTTTTCCCGGACATTGGTGGGAGCTGGTGGAGGAGCAATCAAACCTGCAGTCAATGGGCATTTAATTCCACCCAGTGGGGTGGTTGAAGGAGATACCCACACATTCCTTCCCACACAGGCTGTGGCATGGTCTCTGCCAAACAGCCCTATCTGCAGCTCGTGCTGCTTCAGGGGAAACCACAGACCACCAACAGGCAGAGCTCTGCAGCAAAGCTCTCCTTGAGAAAGTTTTCGTGGTTTGGTTGCTGGTGTGGGTGCTTTGATCTTCAGGAGGAGCACCATCAGAGCTCATAACCTCCTTCTCATCCCACAAACCCTGAACCAATGACTGAGGTACGGATGTTTATACAGCAATAGCGCCAGAGCCTCATCTACTCCACATCGCAGAGAAACTGCACTGAAGACAGTGAAACTCTCCGTATTCATACGAGTGAAAGACCCGTTTAATAGCTTCAGGCCAGGATGAAACTTTGTGTTATCTGTTCTGAATACCTGCATCATCCGAAACACAACATTTCAGCCACTAATTCCCACAGTAGGGAGAATTTGTTCTGCTCCTATGTGAAGATGTCCAGCCCAAAATCCAGAGGTTGAATTGATTACATCGACAACAAAATACTTTCTCAAGGATGAGTAAGCAATGCTTTCACACACACTGAAATTCTATTTTTAAATTGGGCTCACAAATTTATTTTCCTTTGACTTTCAATGAGATTTAAGCACCTGTCTCTTTGAAAATAGGTCTTTGGCTGCTAAATCATTTGGTTATTGCTGAAAATTGTATCCCATCTACTGAGGAATCTGACTCGCAAAGTCTTTGATTTACAGATGTTCATATTAACCAAACATTTCTCACATATGTAAGACTTTCCTTGCAGAATGCCTTCAAAATTGTAATGCAGAATGAACAAACACACCAGGTCTTTTTCATAGTTAGAAAGACTAAGACAGGCTTCAGTTCTGGTAAGCATACTATGGGACCCTGTAAAATTACAGGTTAACTATCAGCGGAGAGTTTTGTAGCACTGAAACTCTGTAGCTTTGCTAGTCCAGGACTTTGCCTGTAGCAGCAAGGTCAGCAAGAGTCAGGATTTGCTAGTGTAGGTGCTGCTGCAAGCTAAGATGTCCAAATGACTTTGGGACCACAGCTGGCTTGTGCTCTGCCACTAGGCAGGCAGGTACGTCTTTTGCAGCTCAGGGTGAGTGTGCTGAGAGGCCTAAATTTATGATTAGTTACAGATTAGTGAGTGTAGAAAAATGGTTATTAACTCCCTTTTTCATAGAATCATAGAATCGTTAAGGTTGGAAAAGACCCTTAAGATCATTGAGTCCAACCGTTAACCTAGCACTGCCAAGTCCACCACTGAACCATGTCCTCGAGCACCACATCTACACGGCTTTTAAATACCTCCAGGAATGGAGACTCAACCACTTCCCTGGGCAGCCTCTTCCAGTGCCTGACTACCCTTTCGGTAAAGTTTTTTCTAATATCCAACCTAAACCTCCCCTGGTGCAGCTTGAGGCCGTTTCCTCTTGTCCTATCACTTGTTACTAGGGAGAAGAGGCCGACACCCACCTCACTACAACCTCCTTTCAGGTAGTTGTAGAGAGCAATAAGGTCTCCCCTCGGCCTCCTCTTCTCCAAACTAAACAACCCCAGCTCTCTCAGCCGCTCCTCAGAAGACTTGTGCTCTAGACCCTTCACCAGCTTCGTTGCCCTCCTCTGGACACGCTCCAGCACCTCAATGTCCTTCTTGTAGTGAGGGGCCCAAAACTGAACACAGTACTCGAGGTGCGCCCTTACCAGTGCCGAGGACAGGGGGACACTATCACCTCCTTGGTCCTGCTGGCCACACTATTCCTGATGCAAGCCAAGATGCCATTGGCCTTCTTGGCCACCTGAGCACACTGCTGGCTCATGTTCAGGCGGCTGTCAACCAACATCTCCAGGTCTTTTTCTGCCAGGCAGCTCTCCAGCCACTCCTCCCCAAGCCTGTAGTGCTGCATTGGGTTGTTTTGACCCAAGTGCAGGACCGAGCACTTAGCCTTGTTGAACCTCATACAGTTGGCCCCGGCCCATCGATCCAGCCTGTCCAGGTCCCTCTGTAGGGCCTTCCTACCCTCCAGCAGATTGACACTTCCACCCAACTTGGTGTTATCTGCAAACTTACTGAGGGTACACTCAATCCCCTCATCCAGATCATCAATGAAGATATTAAACAAGACCGGCCCCAACACTGAGCCCTGGGGAACATCACTCATGACCAGACACCAACTGGATTTGACTCCATTTATCACCACTTGAAAGGCTTGGCCGTCCAGCCAGTTTTTTAACCCAGCGGAGAGTGCACTTATCCAAGCCGTGAGCAGCCAGCTTCTCCAGGAGAATGCTGTGGGAGACTCTGTCAAAGGCCTTACTAAAGTCCAAGTAGACAACATCCACAGCCTTTTCCTCATCCACTAAGCTGGTCACCTTATCATAGAAGGAGACCAGGTTAGTGAAGCAGGACCTCCCTTTCATAAACCCATGCTGGCTGAGCCTGATCCCCTGGTTGTTCCACACATGCCACGTAATGGCACTCAAGATGATCTGCTCCATGACCTCCCCCGGCACCGAGGTCAGGCTGACAGGCCTGTAGTTCCCCAGTTCCTCCTTCTGACCCTGAGTCCTCCTGAGTCACCTTCCCCTTCTTCAAAAGGCGGTAAGCTCTCCTTTTTTTCTTGAGTTCTAGCCAAAGCTCTCTGTTCAGCCAAGTGGGTCTTCTCCCCTGCCTGTTCAACTTACGGCACATGGGGACGGCCTGCTCCTGTGCCTTTGAGATTTCCTTCTTGAATAATGCCCAGCCTTCCTGGACTCCTTTGCCCTTCGGGACTGCCTCCCAAGGGACTCTGCTAACCAGACTCCTAAACAATCCAAAGTCTGCTCTTCTAAAGTTCAGGGTAGCGGTTTTGCTGACCCCCTTCCTTACTTCTCCAAGAATTGAAAACTCTATCATGTCATGGTCGCTGAGCCCAAGACAGCCTCCAACCGCCACATCGCCCACCAGTCCCTCTCTGTTCGTAAACAGCAGGTCCAGCGGGGCACCTCCCCTGGTTGGCTGGCTTACCAGCTGTGTCAGGAAGTTATCTCCCACACACTCCAGGAACCTCCGAGACTGCTTTCTCTCTGCTGTGTTGTATTTCCAGCAGATATCTGGTAAGTTGAAGTCTCCCACGAGAACAAGGGCTAGAGATTGTGAGACTTCAGCCAACCGCTTGTAGAATACTTCATCTGTTTCCTCATCCTGGTTGGGTGGTCTATAACAGACTCCCACCAGGATATCTGCCTTATTAGCCTTCCCTCTGATCTTTACCCATAAGCACTCAACCTTTTAAAGTAATAGAGTTGCACTGACTTTGTACCAGTGAAGTATTGCTGACTTAACTGGAAGCAGTCCTGCTTTACCTCTGTATGAGCACAGAATTAGGTTTTATCCTTGTATAAGTGCTGTATCTAAATATCCACCACATGGATCTGTTGTGCTTTCCCATGCTAGCTCAGGCATATCACACCATGCTCATTCTGAAGTAAATGGGAGAGTTACCTTGGAATTAAAAAAAAAGAAAAGGATTGGACACTGTGTAAAATAAACAGAAATGTAAGCTGCTTTAACTCCCACTGCATTGCATTATAATTAAAGTATTTTCTTTTAAAATTGGAAGTTGTAGCAGTTACAAATACCTTTCATCTGAGGTTCAGTGGTAGGCTTCTCCTCTCATGTTACTTCTGAATTATAGAGGCATAAAAGAAGAATTAGGCCTTGATATTTGAATTCACTACGAAGCCCAAAATACAAAAAATCTGATCTTTTCTGGATGATGTTGAAATGTAGGGGAACTGATGTGCTACTTTCTTCTCCACTTCTATAACCAAGTCACTCTAAATACGTCACTTCTACGTATTTATTAAACTATTTTTCTCAAATTGTGGATTATGAGCCCAGCGAGACCCTGCAAGGGTCCGGCAGGGGTTGTGGGGAGCAGTTAGGAGTGTCCCCATCCCTTCAAGGTTGTCAGTGAGAAAAGGCTGTAATTACAGGTGAGTGTCTGCAAAGGGCAGTGAACTGATGCCTGCAGTAATTGTGCATTTTCTCCTGTTCCTTCGACACAGGAAAGTCAGCCTGAACACTTTCAGCCAGTGATTATTGCCTCTTCTCACTTATCCACCTGGACAGACCAGTGCTAACTGCTGGTCCAGGAGCAGAAGAAAGGCAGATAAGCCGAAGAAGATTCAGACATACACCTAGAAGAGTTTTCTATGTAGCAAAATAAATTAGGCCCTAAAGCCAACAGATTTCAGAGAGCTTTTAACTGGTGATGCCCTAAACAATGGTTATCTGCATTTTCAGTCATCTAAATGCCCTCAAAGGCATGGCCTCAGGCCCAGAGCAGAGGTCTTGTTTGAATAAGAACTTGGCAAGGCCACCCAGGCAATGCTGCTCTGAACACAAACTGAAAATGATTTGAGTCACAAGTGTTTTAGAAGTAGGGGATGAAGTCTTACAGCTAAGCCCAAGTCTTGTCTTTTCACTGACAGAATTTCATCAGTAAAACAGTAGATTTCTTTACATGGATTGATTATTTAGGAATTTATAGTCCCCTGGCTCGCACTGTTTGACAGATTGAATGAATCCTGCTTCAAAGATCCTTATCCAGTATATCTGCCTGTCAGATAAATGGCTTGATTAAAGTGGTATTATTTTCAATTCCCTTCCCGTAGGCAGCTGATCATTTGCTGTCCATGTTCTCTTTTTGCAGGCTCTGGAGCCATCTCATTTATGGCTGCATTCTGCTATACTGCTCACAAGCCAGGCTAATTGTTTCTGCAGACAGCACACTACTTCCACTCCTTGCAGGTTTTTGAAAGAGCAAAAGAAAGTTAACAAATGGCAGAATATTTGGTGATATTAATGTTTGAGCAAGTTCTTATTCATATCAAAATTTATGAAAGTTTATCTGATTCATAAATCTGTCTTATGCATGCTTGTGGGATGCCATGCTCGCAAGTAAATTTAATGCCTTGTTTATATCATAACAAAAAAGCTAGGATGCTTTTCTTATTGCATGACAATCTCAATTTACATTTCTGCTTAGAGGCAGTTGTAGCATTCTGTATGCAGATAGGAACTCCTAACATAAATATCTAATGTGGCTTTAATGCACTAATGAACTGCAATCACAAGATCAAAATAATTTGTACAATAATCTGAGCATCACTGCTTAAAATACAGTCCCCTGATTTAATAATATTTGCAGCATAAACAGTTTCTTGAAAGGTAGGTGTTTGTGCGCTTGACACATCCTTATTACAGAAAAAAGAATAGCAAATGATTAGTTTTTCAAAGTCTGCAGACATAAAATTCTTTAGATGTGCTGCTAAGGAAAATTTTATTAATGGCTTGTTTCCCTTCACACAGTCACAGGAAAACTGATACTCCCTAAAAAAAATTCTTTTTTTTTTTCTGATTTTTAAGCCCCATTCAAATAAAGGCTAAAAACGAGCTATCAAAGCAGCCCTGAGATAGATTTCTTCCTCCACCTAGTCTATAGCATGGTTTTATGAGATTGATGCCAGCATGTTTCTCAAACAAAAATTCCCCCCCTGAAACAGAGAAGAGACAAAGAAGTGACTGCCAGGAGAGTGTAAGCTTTGACTAATGTGGTCTCTGCTCAGATTAATTTGGGTAGGCTGGAAGCATCTCATTCCAATTTGAGCCATAAATATGTGCTTCATATTTGACTGGAGCATGGAGAACTTTGGGGAGCCATGCAGAACTAGAGCTGCTCTGTAGCGCTGGTGCTCCAAGGTCTTCAGGTAAAGAGCAATTACTGAAATTACTGATGCCTTCTGAAATAAATTCAGTGACTGTGGCACAGGCTTAAGCAGCCATTTCTGGCCCCTGAAATGGTGTCTTGTGGATATGAGCTGAAATCTTTAGTGTGCCCAGTTATCACAACATATACGGTCAGCACAATGAAATACAGGACTATCAGATGTTAGGTTGTCCCTGGTTCTTCCATGGCTTAAGCATAAGCATCCTTCTTCTTAGCTCCCCCAGAGATGTAAATCATTTAAAGGACAAGGAGGATGGTAAAGCAATAGATGAACCACCTATCCTGGTCCTTTCGCTGTTTGCGTTGGCTGGATACATGCAGAAGTGGGCACGACACCAGCCTAAGGATAGGTTACTCACCTTTCCTCCACCTGCCAAAGAGCTCTAGGAGCTGCTGTGTCTTAGCCACAAAATCAGTCCTACAAGACAGATGTTGAATAGACATTCAAGAGGTCTTATGCTCTCACAGAAATGAGCAATGTGGATGGTCTCTGAGGTCCTTCAGTTCACAGGTGACTGGGGACCAAACTGGGGGACGAGGGGCTGACCCAGCGGTTTGTGGTACTTCATGGCTCCGTCACAGACATAAACTAGCATTTACCTGGGCTTTGTTTTTTCATTTTGCTTGAAAGGTTCCAGAGAGATGACCTTTGAGCTGTGAATCTCTCAAAGTTGCTGTGTTGCCTCCATATAAAACTTCCTCTGAATGCAGCACCGTTCCCTACTGTTACACTTTTTCTTCCGGTTTCAAGTCCTATCTTAAATAACCTGATCACAGAGCTCTCCTTTCAACCACTTGTCAGAATACAGATGCAACCTTGTTGGCAAGTCATAGATAGTAGGGCACAGCCTAGTTAAGGAATATATTGTATGTTGTCTGTGGTGCAGACTGCCTGGCATGAGCCCTCTCTCCAGGCTGTAATTCTGTAAGCAAGATAAAGAATGAAAGCAAACACCATTTGGCAGCAACATGGGGATTTATCTTTATAAGACTAGCCTGCATGTACATATACATGTACGTGTGTATGTGCATTTATGTATAGGTTCGCATGTATTAATAAACATAAACTCATGTGTGTGTGTGCATCTCCTGTCCAAGTAAGTTAAGGAAGATTATCAATGCAGGCAGAAACAAAAATAACAGGAAAGAAAGGCAAGATTAGCACCAAGGCCTTTGACACTATTAACAGGGGTTTCAGGAGGAACTTCATGATAGTATTTGGTATCTAATGAAAACTCTTTGAGAATGACTTTGCTGGAAAGCCATTGAGGGAAGCCAGCCAGATATTAGGTAACTCAAGACTGCTCGGGAAATCAAAACAAAATTACAGGGCCATTAGCTCAGTGTTATGCTTTTGGTGGGAGAAAGGACTGTGGAGAAGGGGCCTCCAAGCCTCCCAAGTGGATTTTTTCCTGCCTCATCAGTTCCAGTGGGGACATATGTTATTTGGAGAGAGTGCTACCATACGGCCCCCCTGTCATAAGCTTGAGTCGGGGCATTTTACCTGCCTTGCCCATCTGGCCATGTCTGTTATCGTCTGTAAGTCTGTGTGGTGCCTCTTTTGCAGAAGATGGGCACGGCTCTGCCACCCCTGCCGCTGATGAAGGAGGGGACAGGAGTGACCTCCTCTGTCTCCACTCCTTTATTAGCCACTAGAGGGCACAGATGCTCAGGACTTGGGCTCACCTCTCTGTCCTCCTCAAGAAACTCCCCCAAAGGAGCCATCTAGACAGGGTCAGGCGCTTCCCTCCAGCTGCACACTCAGCCTTCTGTCCTCCCAGCTTCTCCTTCCATCTTTTGCTTCACCCTGAGGTATGGTTTTTCTGCTAGTGCCCACGTAATGTTTCCAAACTGCTGCACACATGAAGCTAATAAACTGCATTACTGGACAGACTCGCTGTCAGGAGTAGCACGTTGGCCACTTTGGCTCTTGGTGGGAGCGTTTTGCCAGTCAAGCTGAAATTGCAGCTGCACTGGCTTTAGGGATGCTGAGTCTGTAAACATCCCCACATTCTTTTGGCATTGAAAGTAGGCTAGCAAAACAGCAGGGAGTTTGTCTCTAAACCAGCTGATGGATTAGCTCTGCTGTTTCATGGCTTTGCTACCTGGTGGCATTTCTCCTTGCAGAGGTCCACATTTAGTGTGGCGCAGAGCAAAGCCTGCCTGTTTGCAATCCCAGTGTCTTGCACAGTCTAAGTGCCACACTGATTGTGAAGGACTGAAAAGATGTGAACCAAGGGACTCGGACATTATTAGAGACAGTCATCATAAAAAGCAGTTTTTGTGGTTCTAGGGTGGTTATTCACGATGTACTGTATTTTTTAGTGCTAAGGCAATGCTGCTTGGTTACCCTGGTATTCTTGTAGTATTCTCTTGAATTATACCGAATAAACAGAAACCTTTGCCAGCCCCAAACTGAGCACTCAGGAATTTTGCAGAAATTACAGGTCTAATTCTGTTATGTGGAGGAAGCTTATTTAAGGAAGCGGTGAGACTTCCAGGAGCAGCAGAAACTTGTTACTGATATGCAAGGCTCTGGCTCAGTTCGAGTGACTGCAATTCCTGTTTTTCTCATTGAAACATTAAAGGCTTCTCTGCATGGGCAGTTTATAATTTTACAAACTCTGTTGTTATGCTATAAAAAGTGGCCTGTCCACCCAGCCCCTAACTTTGATGTGACTGGTGAACTGCTGGAGACTTATACTGCAGTAATACTTCTGTGGTCACATCCTCATTCACATATATTTTGGTGGTCCCCTAGCTGCCTTCCTTTCACTTTATGCCCTGTCCCAGCTATTTGCTTTAATTAACAATGTGTTACTCCCTGCTTAAATGCTGATGCCCTTCTCTGAGCTCACAAAGTCCCCAAATCCACTGTCCTCACCACTCCTGAGGCCCCAGCCCTGCCGTGCAGTCGAGGAGCACCAGGGAGGTATCCTGGGATGGGATCCAGGGTGGGACAGTGGACGTGGGAAATGACTGGCTGTAGGGCCTGTGTTGCCTGAGTAAAAGAGCAGCATGTTCCCAGTATTCTGGCACAGACACTGATTTTGTTATTCAAAGAGAAATGCAGTGTCTTTCACTTACTGTCTGCTATATATCTTGCTGCACACCACAGGCATGATGCCACCATGCATGGCACAGAGGAGAAGATTGCCTACCCTTGGGGCTGAACCTGGTGGAAATCCACACCACGTGGAAGCGGGGGCTTGCTCTGAACGAAAAGCCAGCTGTGCTTCTGGATGCGGGCAAAGCATGCCAGTTAGTGTAAAGCAATCACAACTGGAGAATGTCACTTAGACATAAATCTTGCACAGCAACCCTGCTGTCTGTGGCTCACAGACACATAAATGCTTTTGGAGATTGAGGTTTGCATGATTATTTGTGGCATGCATCTTGTCAAGTGTCAGGGTCTCTCATTTAGCCTGCATAAGATCTTTTGGTCAATCATGCAACAGAGGTACCAATCCCAAGAAGCTCATTTTGAGAATAAATGGGAGGAATCACTGGAAAAAGCACTCTGTGCAAAGCTGGTTAAGAATCTGGCTGGCTCTACTGGTGCTTTAAATTGGAATTATTGTTACCTAAAGAAGTCGCCGTGACACTGACCTAGGCTGGGCAAGGAGCCAGGTGAGTTACCGAGTGTCCCTGGCAGGACAGTTTGTCTTCTGGTTGTTAGTGACTGCTGGACACACCTGGATGCCTTCACTGCTTGTTACCTGTCCTGTTTAAATTACACTCTAAGACAGCAGGACACAGAAAGGCAGTGAACATATTCTGTGCTCCAGAGCCTGCAATTTCTATTTTTCAATGAAGGACTCTGTGGTAAGAGTGATGCCATAGCCATTCATCCTCCTGGGGAACAGGCGCATGGACATTGTGCTGGGGACTGTGGGAGGATCTTCACAAGAGAGTGGGAGGCTATATCCAGGCATACTGCTATCGTTTGATCGGGACATTTGCACAATGCAGTGCTGTCAGCCATCTCAAGACTTGGTATGTAAGACCATTCCAAACTGGCAAACACAACTGGGGGCTCCTGTTTTGTAACAGAGCAATTGTGCTGATTTATAGCTTTGGGAAAACTGAGTGAAATCATTTGAATTGGTTGGAAACTCTGTCTTTAAACAGCTCTTTTTTCTTTTTTTTTTTTTTTTCCTGACTTTTTGAAACCACTGATTTGTTGAAATCAAAATGTTTTGTGAAATGGGTGGGTTTTGGCAAACTGACAAAACCCATGCAGAGTTATGAGGAAACCCTTCCTGCCAGGAAATCAGCTGCCATCAGAAAATTATTTGGTTTCTTGACAGCTCACTTGGCTCATTGTCAAGATGCACAGCTTCAGTGCAACCTTATGTACAGACTGGGCTTCCCCAAAAGACAGGGTTGGGCTAGTACCACCATATGGGATCTCAGCCCCCAGCCTGGGGACATCATAGCTCCCAGGCTTCCTGGCACTGGACAAGGAACTTGCAAGCCCAGGGAATTTCTTTTCCCATACTCCGCAAATCTCAGCTCAGTGGTAGTCCCAGAGTTTCTCTTTGAAATATATGAACACAATGACTGTCATTGTAAAATCCATGTGGACCAAACTGCTGCCGACAGAACTCCACAGCTTCATAGAGAAGGCATCTTTGCGGTCCATTGGCAAAACAAACAAACCAACAAACAAAATACGGATATACAAAATGAAGTGACTTCTGCTAAAGCCTGTTCTAGGGGTACTGTAGGGCTCTAAGTGGAAGTGTCATTGCAAGAATGGCCTGTTCAGTGTTTTCCACAACAATGAGATCACTGTGTCTTCGGCAGAGATAGCCTTATGAAAAAGTTTTCTAAGGTTTGTAGGTGGAAGAAAGGGCCCATTTACAACCCTCCATGGGAAGAAGAAAGAGGTTAAACAGCACAGGGTATGAAATTTCCTCTGGGACAAGAGACTACTCTTTTTAGGGCTTAGATGGGACTCAAATGGTATAGTACAATCACGTTCCTTCTGGGGGTGAGCATCAGCCCCAGCTCTTCTCAGGCGATGCATTACAAAGGGTTTACCTGCACAGCAGAATCACCCTATGATTTTATCAAGGTCTGGCATCACTGCACTGGCAAGCCAAGGTTGCAATAGCAGTAAAAATGACGTCATATAGGCTTTAGAAGAAGCGTTTAAGCAGTGTATTGCCAGTGTTTCTAAAGCATTTGAACCCTGTTATTAGCACATGATAACATTCTGGGTGCTGCATTTTCCTGGCCATTGTCCTCCCTGGCAGGCAGATTACGGCAATTCAGGCACCTTTGTTTTGCTGAGCAGAACTGCTCCTATTGAGAGTTTTGCCCAATCTCAGGTACTCATCAGAAAAGGAATGAATTTAGACTCAAGCTAATTGGGGTTATCTTGGGGAAAATACATAGACACAAAGAGGCAAGTCCATGGAAGGGATGCCCACATCTCTTTGTCATGCCTTCTCAGCTATCAAAAGAGAATGAGTGCCTTCAGCGATGCTAAATTATTTGTTGCCTAATTCCTGCTGAAATCCATTTATTTTCCTTTGAGGTTGAAGTTGCTTCTGATGAGAACCTGAATAGAAAACCGAAAAATATTCTACTAAGTAGGTGATCAGCCATATTTCCTACTGAGTTTTCTTTGCTCTAGCTCTTTATACAACATTATGTCGTGTATAGTGATAATCTTTTTCCAGCTGACCTATATACAGCATAGCATGATTGATTTGATGACAGTATTTATGGCATAATATAAAAGTTGTGTGTGGGTGCCAGGAATGGGGAAACACTTGGAATGAAGTCAAATACAGTCAGATTAAGCATCTGAATGTCCAGCTCAACCTCACAGTCCTCATTCAAGTGAAATTCCCCTTGGATGGCAATTCGGGCTGAGTGAATTGCAAAACGAGAAGCCTTAATCAGATTTCTGTAGATTGGAATTGATATCTAATAGGTTTTGTGTGTAAATGGGAAACCTTCACTATTGTAGGTACAGAGACAGCCTTTGTGAAGTCTGACATTTGCAGAAAAATCCTGCTTTGACATTTTCTTAGCAATCAGGATGGTTTGTAGTTTTTCCTCTGTCTAGTTTCTTGGAACAGTGGAATAATCCAAAATGGCATTATTAAATACAGCTAGCATGGCCTACCAGAGACTCTTTTCCAGAGGTAACTTTGATTCATAAGTAATTGTGTTGGCAGGAATGCTTAAAATCAGAGAAATCAGAGAAATGGAAAAATTCCTTAAAATCAGGATATTCCAAACTATAAAGTGGGACCTGGCATGATGAACTCACAGACTTGAATCGAGTGCTTTATTGGCAATGCAAGAACTTGTTCCATGATCAGTGAAACTAATGAAACTTGGCATCCCCTGAATTTGTGTCATATGATTGTTTTTTTACCAGGTTTCTAATGTATTAAGGGCTGGAGTATTCACAAAAGTTCTTCCATGTAAATTCTCTGATATCAAACAGGAGGAGAGCTCCCACTGCAGTATTGATAGTCTCTCTCCCCTGTGCAGTTACCAGATTTTTGAAACCCATAAGGGCTCAGAAAAGTTTAATCCTGTACCCTGTTGTTAGATATGATTGAATTGGCTTACAAGTGGAACACATATTTGAAAGATCACACAGATAATTATCACCCCCCCCCCCGCCACATACACACTGCATAATTATCCAGATTGTGCTTCTTTATGAAATAATGCTAAAAATAGGTCCAACTACAGACCATTAGTGTGACTACCATACTGCTCAATATAGTAGAAACTATGACAAGGATTTGCCAAGTACAAGCTGACAACTGAGGTAAAGATACTCCTGAAAAATACCTTCTTTAAATTTAAATTAATAAAAGCAATTATAATATATTAACAATGTTAAAGGAAGGATTGCTGTCTGAGACAGCAATACAGTGCAGTATTGCTAACACTGCATGAGGAAAACCCAACCAAGATTTATCACAGTGTTGTGTGGAAAGGTCACTGTGCACATACATGTTCCTCTTGATTAGGAGCTGGTTGTCACAACACCAACCTGTCACTGATTTCTAATTGGTATAAATATATGGTATTAGCTGTATTATATTAATCTTTTACACATCATCTGGAATGTTGTTAATAAAAAAACAGTTTGCTTGCTTTAGTAGAGAGTGAGCAATACTGGTGGTTAAATGAATGAATAGGAGTTAAAGGATGATTTACTACTTATAGGTGGTTGATACCAGTGTAGTTTCCCTCATAGAATTTGTTCATATGCAGGATCACAGTAATTCTGCAAAATAAATGAGAATGTATTTTGGGAAGTTCTGTCACATCGGAGTCCTCCATTTTATAGTAAGAAACATCTAAATGTCTAATAACTAGTGCATAAATAAGAAAACTTCAGTTCTCAATGTCACCATCTTTACAATAGTTCTTTTAGCTGGTTTTATGCAGTAATTGAATTTAAGATTGTTTAAATTAAATGCCATGCCTTATTAATTAAGTGTAACAATATTTATCTTAATTATCTCTGGAATGGGTTGAGGAGCTTAGACATTATTGAGTAGAACACACACAGACTCGAACCCGAGCAGAAAGGAAATGTTAATTTAATGAAGTGAAGAAGTTTGCGACATAGCACTTTATCATCTGCTGAAATTTAATTGTCTACAGTGCTACTGTGTCTTCTGTGTCAATTTGCATGAGAAATACACAAAGATAACATGATATCTGAAATAGATGCGTTCTGTGGAAAGGGTCTCATGTATTATTTTAGCAGGGCCAGTAGCGATAAGACAAAGGGTAATGGTTTTAAACTAAAAGAGGGTAGATTCAGACTGGATATAAGGAAGACATTTTTTACAATGAGGGTGGTGAAATACCAGAACAGGTTGCCCAGAGAGGTGGTAGATGCCCCATCCTTGGAAACATTCAAGGCCAGGCTGGATGGGACTCTGAGCAACCTGATCTGGTTGTAGATGTCCCTGCCAATTGCAGGGGGGATGGACTAGATTACCTTTAAAGGTCCTTTCCATCCCAAAAGCATTCTATGATTATATTAGCTTTAAAAAGGCAGGGGAGATGTTCCTTTCTGATGATATATGAATACTGGAGGCCCACCTGGTTACTGTAGGGCTTTCAGAATTCATTTCTTGTCTCAGTCTCATAGAAGCTATAAAGGAGACAAAAGATATATAGGGGACAAAACAGAATAGCTCAAACCAGACTTCTTCTTTGCAAAGTGCCTGAGAACTTTAAAAGACAGTGGCAAGACAGGAGAAAGCATACGCCCAACAGAGATCAAAAGAAGTGCAGTAGCTTAAAAAGGGAACTCCTACAAGAGAGGCTGTAAAGTTGTTTGTGGGAATAACGCTCCTTTTGGTCGTATAACTGGATGTCTGAGAGAGCTGGGACAACCATAATGGGATGTAGAATGCATGCCTGGATTTTTAACGTGCTTTTTTCTCTACATAGTTTAATCCTGTGGTTAAGTTAAATAATATTTTTGTCTGCTTTGTCCCTGGTTTTCACACAAATTCTCAGGAAGGAGGTGCAGCTGGTGTCTGAACTTGGTCAGAGCTACTGAATCCACAGAGCTCAGTCTACGAACAGGAAATGTGCTGGATTTCACCCCTACCAGTAGCTGTACCTACAGAAGGGGGGTAAAGGAAGGCCTTTTGGGACACCATTGATATATTGTCACATTGGCAGCAAGTGTCACTGATAATGTATGCCACTGTCCATTTTTCTGAATTGAAACTTCAGTGCTGGTGAGCTTTTCACTAAAGGCAGAAGTTATTGACAAGCACTTGAAATGTAGAAGATGTTATTTTTAAAAGGATGGTCTCTTTGTATATATCTGATTTAATTAATAGATTATATCTCTTGATATTCCTTGGCTCATTTTTTCCTGTCGTAGCAAAACAAACCAGAGCAATAACAATTATTCTCTTCAAGCAAGGCCTGGGAGATCTCTCAAGGTCTCTCTCCTCATAGTTGCTCAACCCACTTGACTGTGGGTGCTAACTTTCATCAGATCTTTTGTTTATTTGCTTTTACTAGCTTAGTCAGTACGTCATCTTTAAGGCCATGGTAAACTTCAGCATATAACCAGCTGTTTGGACCCCTCAGATAAGAGATGGCAATTACAGCCGAAACCTCCTTAGACCTTTAGGCAAGTGCCTAACTCCAGAGAAGAGTATGAGGCTGTGAATGGTGCTCCCATGACAGTATGCAAACTACCTCTGCATTTCTTGCATTTCTCTTGGCTTGCTCAAAGAGGTTTCTACTCAGCTTGCTGGCTTTTATAGACTATCTTGCCCCATGAGAGGGAGTCAAGGTCCCTAGCTCATGGTTGTGGGTTACAGTGCATGACCAGGGCCTAGATCTATCCCACCTAATTTTACTCCTTTGACGGTAGTATTTACATTAAGAACCTAATGACTGCACAGTTCAGAGGGGCTACATGGGTCGTCTACATGTAAGATCTTTGTCAATGTCTGAAGGTGTCTTGCCTCTTCCCATTAATTAAAGAGAGAATTTTGGGCAAACAGCCTTGACATCTACGTGGTTTGGTTACATTCCTGAAGGTGTGTGGAATAAATCTTTCTTCAAAGGGGTCCCTAAATTTGGAGTGTTGCTATGCTCAATATTGCAATCTCTAGGTCTTTTTTTTTCCCTCGGGAACTTTCATTTCAATGCTGAACTTCTGGGTTTCTATAGAACCTAGATTAATATCTAAGGACAACTTCATATGTCCAAACATCTAGTGCCATGTGAGATGTTGTAGTGTGTCCGGTATAAAGATGGCAAACTCAATGCAAGACGTGCCTTTCTGGAGAAGCAGCTGAAGGCCATAAAAATACCTTGTGGCACTTCTTTTTTGGTGACTGAATTCATCCCCTATTAGTATGAAGTGAATTTGTAAGAAAGTGAGGGAGTTAGCTAGTTACCTTACATCCTGGTGATTCTGACTTTTGCACCTCTGAATATCACAGTTCACGTGTTATCCCTGACTTTGGATAACCACTATGGTAGACATATCTCACTGAGGACTTCCAGCCTCTGTTGGTGCATGGTGGTCTGTATTAGCCCATCTTTACACACTAAATTGTATGTTTGAACAGATGCAGGTCCTGGAAAGCTGCTGTCTATTAAAAAATATGTATTAATAGCTTCCCTGAGCTCCCTCTGTGATACCATAGGTCATCAAAATATTTCCTTAGAACAAAAAATATTAATCTTTTTTGTAAAGGACATCTTGACAGAAACACCACCTCCTCAAACTATCCTGCATCAGCGTGCTTCCCTTCTCTTCCTTTGAGCAATGTTTCACTGTCAGATGTAAAACAGATGTTGTGAAACAAGATAATCTACCAAGTCTGCAAAAAGCCATACAGAATAAAGCAACTGCTCTGTATTTGTAGCTAGAGATAGCTGAGATAGATGGATAGAAAAACCAACTGACTAGCAGCAAGAGGGGAAGCCAAAGCAAACTACCAAACATTTAACATTCCCTCTTTTCTTCTCAATAGCTGTAGTTCAGTCGCCTTGCGTTCAGGGTAAACTCTTTCGAACTCTTTACACATGGACTGGGCGCAAGACAAGCAGTGTAGACTAGATCAAAGCCACACCAGATGAAGACAGGATGGATCAAACGCTCACAGGTGAATCAGATCAATGAAACATATCCAGGCAAAAGAAACAAAGACCTTGTTCAGGACTTCGAATGATGTATTGCTGTCTTCATACTGCTCCGGCTGCATTAGCACACCTTCCTTTTGTAGGTACAAGTCGTAACAGTTCCCCAGGTAAATAAACCAACTTCTTGAAAAACAAAAGTTTTAATTAACCAGTCTGATCTATGCCATGGATGCAAAAGCATGTGAGCAGCCATGTACATGGCCAGCTTGAGTGCAGTGGGATTCCTTGGTGCAGCTTCAACACCAGATGGACCTGGTTGTGCTGTGACCAGACAGCCGCTGGCCCTGGTTGCAGGATAGGTGCACACATGCAGTTTGGCACCCAGTAGTTAAAACTTGCCAGAAGCGCAACCGTGGGTCTGTGCAATATAAGTCCAGCCAGAGGTGGGTGCAGGGACAGAAATCCCTTGTATGAGGAGCTATTTCCAGCCTCCCATTAGCATGGATAACAGGGAGCTGACAGTATTGGCAAAGACACTTTTATGCTGGTATAGTTTGAGCTTGCATTAGGATTTTTCCTGGTATAGGTATGACACAAAAGAAATTGCAATTTTAGCTAAATGCTGGTAGAAGTGTAGACCTGGTCAAATCACGAGAGAAACATTTTAAATTATGCTTAAATCAGTTACAGTAAACGTACAGGTGAAAGTGGCCAATTTCCTCTGCAGCTAACTTTCATACTTGTACTATGAGCTAAAGATTGGCAGAAGATTTGGAAGTTGACAAAAAGAGGACTTTTTTTTCCTATTTCCTCCTTTCCCCTTAATATTTGCAAGCTCCAAAGACTTTGCTGCATGCATCATTTTTAAAAATAGAAAGGGATCTTATCTGTGCATTGTATTTGTGTATACTCAGTGAGGTGGATTCATGTCACTAAAAAAGCTGATACATGACGGTTATCCATTTTGGCTTACAGGCTTTGAACTCTGCACAAAAATTAAAGCAGACTCATTTTCTTTGCTTCTCTTTTCTGTTACACAGTCAAGAAGAGCACATGTACTCTAAAGTACTTAAAAACCACAGTTACTGGGTTTGTATTATTTGTCATGGCAATAAAAATATACAAAAATGATGGATATGGGGCAGGAAAGCAGTGCTGGAATCAGATCACCATAGCACTTTTAAAATCTGTACCTGTGTGTGTTTTATTCAGTATATGTTGGAGAATGGCTGATGCAAATTAATTTTATAGAAACCTAAGCAGATAGCCACAGCTGCACTTCACAACTGCCAGAGATTGCTGTAACTGGCAATTTTCCAGCAATCCTGCTAAGAAAGAACTGAAAAGTTTACCACAAACAGCTATGCTGAGGCAGTCTCCAGGACTGAAATAAACTGGCTGTCAGTTTACCATGGGGTTACTCATAAATGTATTGAATATTGGATTTTGAGTTGGTTTTGAAGTCAGGTTGTTTATCACTCCAAAGAGACATGTTAGAATTCATTCTATCAAAATTCATTACTGGAATTAATTTTAGGCTATTCCATTGCCTACAAGATTTGACATCTTTTGCCTTCCATAATATTTATTCTGGTTCCCAAATGACAATATCTTATGAATTACCTCATAGGTTTAAGGAAGAAGTAATTTTTGAAGTACTACTTTGGCTAAATATTTAAGCCATTTGTGACTACAAGTTAAGCTTTTAATTTAAATTATAAAATGCGCATTCAGCAAACTGAGGTGCCTCTTTTAGCCTTACTATTTATTGTTCTTATCATATTATTGGCAGAGAAATGTGGTGAGTGAACTTAGAGGACAGGCCCGTCAGGGTTCAGGAGGGAAACTCTACAGGGACGGCCTTATGCTAAAGGTCCTCCTCCAAAACCACAATTTGAAACAAAGGCTCCCCTGGCTTAGTGAGACAGCAGGTCTTGGCTCTTCTGCAGTGGGATTTTTGCACAGCCTTAAATCAGGATCTCAGAGCTGAAGAGTATGGGCAATGATGGAGAGCGAAGTTTGCTAAGCATGTTTTTAACAGATAATTGAATACTTTAGAATGGTTTTACACCCAGTGCCTGAGAGCACAAGCAGATCCCATGTTTCTCTCCAGTTCATTTACTGAACCATTTAATCTAACCTCTGAAAAATATTTGTCTCTCTATGTGTTTTTTGCCACCAGACAACTCTTTAATAAACAAGGAGAATATTTGAGACAGGAACACAAGTAAATTGTAAATTGTTCTGGTAACAGCTTGAGGTAATGTTTATTTTTCTTGTTTGATTCTGCCTTTTGTGAGAGACATTGCCTACAGTCAGAAGCAAACATCTTTCTTTGTGAACATGTGGGCACAAGAAATTAGGCAGAGGAAAAATGTGTGATGCTAGATACTAGGCTTACTTGCCCTAATTGATCTGATCAATTCACTTCTGACTGCAAAGTACTGTCTCCCGCTGAGTTCATTTCTTATATTGTAACTGCCCTACAGTTAATAGTAGTGAACTGAAAAGATAGGAAGGACGCGTCAAACTAAAAATGCTTACTGGTTCTTCTCATTTTGCTGTAAGGAAAGAGACTCAAAATCAGCAAATGTGGTTAGTCCAGGAAACTACTCTGTCATTTTTTAATTCTCAACAGCTTAAATCAGGAATTCATCTTAACTTCATGCTCAGCTGGTTTCCAAGTATGGGAGCCAACAAAGCCTTCTGGAGGTTGATGAGCACTGTATTGGCATGGCCAATTGCTTGTCACTCAGGTCTGGGGGTGTTAGGACAAGTCAGTGGTGTGATGCATTGCTATGGGTGTTGTGTCCCCTGCTTGGGGAATATTGGCATCCACCCTATCCAACCCATCTCCATGGCTTGAGGACACCAGAGCCATCCAGATCGGAATCACTATCATCCGGTGCGTCCTGCAAACATATGGTGGCCACAAACCTAAGTCAGATCTCCTGCTCTTCAAAGCTATGACATTAGCTTTGGATCTTCCACCTCTACTCTTAGTACTTAGTCTTACTTGGTCTCCCTCCACTAAGTACTTCTTCTAGGACCCAATAGGAGTAAAATTTATCTTAGACAACTTCGTAAGACAGAATTTAATTTTGAAGATCTGTGGAGAACCTCAGAGGAATGATGATACAGAGCAAACCACTCTGCTCGCTGGTGATGAGAGTGCCTGGACAGGGGGATTAGCTGAGTCCCGGGCAGAGGATGGGGCTTGTTCATCAGGGACATTTTGGCCAACTCCAGCTGTATTCAGCTGGCAGTGAATCTAAACCTTGAACTTAAAATAGCATAGACCTCACTGAGTGAGTCTTGTTTTATCCGAGCAGATTTGTATATTTCTTCTGTAAATCAAGTACTTACACAGTGTTCACCCATACAGCCCTGAAGCAGGTCACATAAATGAAAACCTAATCCTGGGTAGTGCTGGCCAGGAATTGTAGGTGGAATGTTTCTTAGCTGAGAAACTTCTGGAAACTGCAGGAAGCGCTGACATTTGTGGGTGAGACAGTGAGCAAAAATGGATGAGAGAAAGGAGACCAAGCAGTCATCTCACAAGTGGCTCAGGGGACACAGGGACAATATCTCTACAACAGGCCTAAGCTTCGTGTTCTCTCTTCCTAGGTGGGCAACAGCAGGTGAGCCACAGGAAGATTTTTTTTCCACGTTTTATAAATATGCGTAGCAGGCAAGAAGGGCACTGCTGCTTTAGGCAGGAGTTAGATCACTTATCTGAGCTGATGAGACCCAGATGAAAACTCTTCAGACAGAGCTGGTAGTTGTTCTGCAGGCTTGTCTGAGCTCTCATGCTTTTCACATCTCAATTTCTTTCCAATATGAAATGAAATTGAATTTTTAAATTATTTTAAAATCAAATAAGTAGTATTGTTTCCATCCTGTCCTTCCACCACGTATAATTTTTTTTGTATCTTGGCTGGACATGTCATTCTAAAATACAGGGATCACAGGCTAACACAGTATTTATGCTGGCTCAGGCAGCCCCTGCCTAGCTCTTGCTCTCCTCTCCCTGGGGCTTGTCCAGCCCTGCCAAGAAGCAGAGCAGGGCAAATCTACAACTCTCTCTACCAGGAGGTGTTTGCTGAGTAGCTGTAGATAAGAGAGGACAGCAGCAAGGGATGAGACCAGGCCTTCTGCTTTCTCCTTGCTACAGTGAGGCGGAGTCAAATATTTTGATGTCAAAACTGTAGAGGGGGTGGTTTTGACAGGTTTTAGCAGAGAAAATGTTTAAAGGAAAGAGTCCACAACCTCTGCAAATATAATGGCTAACTACATCACAGCCTCCAGTGGTCTCAGGCACCATGACCTAGATGCTAAAAAACATTTTCTGGAAAATCAAGCATAGGGATCACAAGTTACATGTACCAGGAGAACAGGTATTTTACAAACCTTACTCATTTACAGAACGTATCTCAAAACTTTTAGCATTTCTCTACAGATCTTAATTTCTCATGCACAGGTGGGCAACAGAACCTACAACAGCATTGAGAACAGGAATGCCAGACTGGGACTTTTAGTTAAACCATTTCCAATCCCAGCTCAAGGAGTGACACTGAAAGAAAGGAGATGATAGATAATTTTTTTTCATGGTGATGAGCTCACAGGCACAGAGCGGTGTGGGGGAGCAGAGAGAAAACTTGCAAGTGAGAAAACAGCCCTCACTGTCCTGTTATAAAGACATCCTACCCAAACTTACAGGACGTAGGGCTAGAGATCACAAGGCTGCAGTTCCTTTTTAAAATGCTTTTTCCAGGCTAGGGTATCATATGTCCTTCCTTGTTCAAATTAAGCACTCAATTTTTAGCAGGCAATATTCCAAAGTTCAGGCAAGCATCTATTTAGGCAGTATCTTCTATGTAAAAACAAACAATAATGCAAGTTATTGTAGGGAGGTGCTTGCTGTTGAAGCCATGTTAGATATATAAGACATGACAAAGAAGCATGGAAAGATTAGTCCTACAACGTGCAAAGTTTACTAGTCCTGGATGTCCTGAATATGTTTATTTATTTGTCTGGCAGTAATCTTGGTGGTTCCATGACTAACATCTTAATTAATGAAAACATGTGCTCTGGCCGCCAGATCACATTTATGATGGTTTTTATTTGAAATCTGTGAGCGAGGGAGTTGTTTCCATGATCAGTCTGCAAAATTATCAGTGATAGATGGTCTTGCAGGCAGGGTTTTTAGTGCGACACCGCAGAACAGGCTGTTCCCGGCCAGTGGACCTGGGGTGTTACGTCCCAACTGTGCTCGTTCTGGAGGCGGCTCTGACAGCTCAGGGAAGTGGCACCAGGGCAGCTGCCTCACACCACGACTCACCAGTTTCCTTGGGTTTTTCATGCGCACATGTAAAGCTGGCATCACTCCTCCCACGGCCTCTCCTATCCATGTGGCAGGAAAGAGCCATCTCTCCATCTTGTATACAAGTTTTTAAACAACAACGTTTGGACATCTGTTCCTTTTGCACTTTCCTTTTCTGCAGTCATAACAACATTATGTGAACCTTCACAGGCTTTTATCTCCAGGAATCTGCTTCTTGCTGGTTTTTTATCTCCTCCGTGTACACTTGGGTTTAATGACCTTAAAGGCCTATATTTTAATATGGCTCTTCACAAAAGGGACTGAAGCTGAAGTTGCAAGTTTATGAGTTTATGACTCAGAACCAGACCCAAGCTGAGAGCAAGAGGGAAAAGAGGTTTTCCTATACAGGCCTAATTTTATCTATAGCAGTAATAAAATCTATTAAGGTCTGTAAAGCTAAATGTCAGGGAAGCTGATCTCTTACTGGCTTTCCTACCCTTGCTCTGCTTTGGGACAATTTGTGCTCTTATTATTACTATTCTTCCTAGGACCAACTGCCAACTTGCAGGCAGGAGCTTTCTGCCTTACTCCTTTCCCCATCTCTTTTCACTCTGTCTGCTGCCCCATGAAATTTCAGCCATAAACTCAAAGAGTTTACTGGGCTTCCTTCTTGAAACTTGGTATTTTCTACCTGATCTTCTCCATTATTTTTTTAAGGACTGTGAACTCTCTTTTCAGGACTTCTGTGACCTGACTCATCTCCTGTCTTTCTCTATGGCTTACAAACAGACCAAGGTGAATCTTTGCTCCCATCAATTTTCTTTCTCTTTCTGTGTCAAAACAGTTCACCAACCCCTTCTCTGAATTTTCCCACAGCCTATGATCTACTTCCTTTCCTGCCCAGCAGTTCAAATCCCCCCACTGACACCAAATACTGAGTTTAAGATGATTTTCCTCTTTGCTCATAAAAAGCATCATCAACCTGATCTTCCTGCTCAGGTGGTTTTTAAGACTTCCCTGTGAAATCACCCAGAAAATTCTCCCCTGTCCTCAGCCACCCAGCTGCCCAGCTTCCTTCAGACCCTCAACGCAGGCAGTTTTATGCATCAGGGAAGACGATGCCTTCTTCCTTACTTTTCTGCCTGCCTTTAAAAGCCCCGTGGCAGATGTGTTCTCCTGCCACCCTTAGGTGACAGTTGCCATCCACCTCCATGTCTTGGTGACCCTGGGGAGGAACATCAGAGTGTCAGCACAGGGTGGTCCCTGGCTTTTCTTGCTCTGATACCAGAGCCTGCCGCTCACTTTCTTCCAGGACAGTATCTGTTCTTCAACTTCATAGGTCTACAGAGTGGGTGAGAAGATGTCCAGAGCAAGACCTGCCTCCAGAACCTCCTCCCTCCTCCCCAACTGGTCTTACCACAAATCTCTTTTCCTCTTTAGTGTATCTTTCTGTTCTGCTGATTAAATCATAGGGCTTCTCTCTGGAAAAATGATAGTGGAGGCAGAATATGGTACAGTTCTGTAAAACCAGGGTGGTGTACGGAAAACAAACAGGGACTGATTGTTTACAGTCTCTCAGAACATAAAGTCTTAGGAGGCACCCAATAAAATTGTCAGGCACAGTTTAAAATAGGCAAAAAAAGGAAAACTTTTTTATGTGGCCTGTAGTTACACTGTGGCCAAGTAAATTAAATAAATAAATTCCAAAAGGGACTGACACATTAATGGAGGATGGGTGCTTTGCTGACTATTTGATACTATGCTCTGGATGTAATTTCAGTCTCAGGAAATCTCTAAGCTGTTGATTTTTGGAGGCTGGAAGGCAGTAAAAGGACTCTATATGCCTTAATTCTCATACTTTTGTTTCAGTATCTGCTAATAATCACTGTCAGAGACAGGATACTTGGCTAGACAGGCCTTTGATTTGACTGGCTATGGTACTTCTTACATTTTTTTAATACATACTGGAGCAACTTTGCCTAGAACTTGCAGTCCCAGAGTTTATTCTGCTCTGTGTGCTGCACTCCTGTTCTTTTGCTGATAGCCAAGAATGACAAATTTAAAATAAGACTTAGGACAGCAGCAGCTTGCATGGCACAAGCAGCATGGTAACAGTTTGGTTTTACTAGTTAAATGTTGGAACAACTTCATTTGCTGCCCATAAATGGGGTCTGTACATTCAATCCCTTGATAGTGGAGAGGGCCTGCAGTTGGGATGGATCACAGCTTACTAAGCCCAGCAGCTCTCAGCCCTGCCTGATGCTGTGATTTCAATTCACAGGTTGAAATTCAAGCCACTGTGGCATAACCCCAAAGCCTGCCCACAGCCTGGGAAAGACAATTTCACATGACCCTCTTGTACAGCCCCAGTAGGTAAGAATAAGAATGCTTGCAACAGCTAATGATCAGTGAGCAATGTTACACACAGTGTTCACAGAGAAAATGGAAACACCCCACTAAATTGACCTGATCCTTAGGATCTGGTACAAACTCAAATCTCAGAGTAGGTAAGTGAGATGTTTCCCAGGCATGTCCTTTTCAAACCCTGCTCTGAAACGTAGGGTGTGAGGAATGATGATGTGTATGGAGCAAAGCCAAAGAAAATATTCCCTAATATTTGGAGAAATAAATGTCTTTTGGCATTTGCACACCAGGACATGCAGGAAATTTCAGGGGCACATTAACAGAATTGGTGCAAATGTTGCTCAGCATTTTCAGCAAATACTGGGCTTTTTTTTTATTGGCTTTTGTTTTGTTTTGTTTTGTTTATTGGCTCTTTTCAATACCCCAGGTTTCTGCTGGAAAGGACAGAAATATAAGAGTAAGTCCTGCAAAGTGCTGAAGGCCGCAGTCTGGCTTGGCTGGTGTGGAAGCTGATGATACTCTGCACCCATGGGCAAGGTCCCTGCTACTGGGCAGGATGAGTCCTGCTAACGGGCTGAGGCTGTAAGCTGTTGACGCATAGATTCAACTGTCATAAGTCCCATAAAGTAGTAGCATTTGGCAGATCCTATTATTAATGATACTATGTTTGCCAACAACGTAAAACAATAACACTTGCGAGTTAACAAAATTCAAATCATATGAAGATTTTCCTGCATTCTGTCCAAAAAGCTCTTGTAAGAGGCTGATTCATCTGATACCATTTCTATCCCAAGAGCAAGGGAAGATCACTTTCCCACTCTTCCACTGTGGGAAACAGAACCCAAATCAGCACAGATTTAGTCCACTTGGTGATCGTAGACAGACACTATCTTTTTTCTAACAGTTTCTCTAAGCTGTGTTTGTTGCTGCTTTCTAAAGAAGCGACTGTTCTTTTGCTGTAAGGTTGCTCATATGGTATAAATCCACCTAATCAGATAGATTTGAAAAACAGCAAAGAACTATTTTCTTTGCTGCCTCAGAGCCATGTGTCTGGCTTGAAGGTCCCTGCCGATTAATGCATGAAATTCAAGCCCTGGCACTGTGGTCTTTATTTAGGGAGTTGCAAATACATACAGAGCAAGTGTTCTGCACTTCCCCCTGAGCATGACGGCAAGATCTCAAAGCATTAACAAATTAATCCATTAACTCTTACAACCCCCTCAGAGCCTTTCCTCCCCTTGTATCATGAACATCTGATTAATATTCAGGACCTTTGAGGACTCTTTTTGGTTCTTCCTCTTTAGGAGGAAACTTTGGTATCACGAACAAGATGTCATCTTTGTTGTCATCTAGTTTACTTCCCATGAGTGGGCACAAGAACCTGTTTTCCCCGGGATACTGAGAAATGTCAGTAATTTCTTGCTCAGAAATCCCCAAAATACCACTTCAGAGAAGGCAGAAGTAAAGCTCTGCCTATCCTTTTGGCCAGGGTACTTCCCACAGCTGCTTCTCATGGCTCTATGATCCCCACAAACCCGTACTCGTACTCTGCTGCTTTCCTATAGGGAAGCACAATTAATACACTGTGCACACTTTGCTCCAGCTTAGGCACATTGGCCCAGTTGCCTGGGGCAGTGGCTTTAGTTGTTTCCAAGTTTTGCCTCTACAGAAGTTGCTTAATTGTCCCTTTCAGAAAAACCAAAAGAGTGCTCAGGCCACCCCAAATCTGAACAGTGCACCTGTTCTGGAAGAGTCACTTGCTGGCAGCAGTTTACCCCTTCCCATATAGGATTATTGTTATTAATATTACAGTTGCTTAATGTTGCATGAAGGTTTAGGAAAAAGGCAGCATTCCACTACAAAAGGTTCTTGTTGCTAATTAATGATGTAGCGCCACAGACGGGTGAAGCAAATTCAGGAGAGGGAAGGTTAAAGCCAGAAGCATTATTTCAGATCAGTATTGTGATCAATCTCCACTTGCCAATGCACTCTCTCATTTCAAACTGAGGTGGGGAGCCCAAGGAGGCCTGCATTTTGCTTGGGATGGCTTGTGCTAGTACCAAGTCCCATGGTTGTGTCCTCCTGCCAAGGACTATGACCACAGCAGGAGGAACTGCAAGATTTGTTTTCCAGGGCTCCCCCAGTTCATCGCTCTGCAGATGCTGACCAGATCCTGGACTCTTACACTGGGGTGGCAAAATTCAGTTTGCCTACAGCACTCCATAAACTGGTAGTGTTTTTGTGGGGCATGATTTAAAGCTATTTTTATTCTTTCTTGACAGATCTATGGATGAAGGCAGGGGTACAAACATGCTCCTTGGCAAGGATATTTAAGTCCTCCCACAATTCTTTTTGTTCCAGTTTGTGCACTATTGCACATTCTGGTGGGTCCCCTCTTCCCCATATTATCACCCATTCCAGTGACAGCATATCAGCACCACATCACTGTGCTTTCTTCTGTTTTTCTTGTCCCTTGAGCAATTTCTCTGAGCTGTTCTGCAAAGTAGATACATTCTCTTCATGGACACTTAAAAAATCTCTCAATGAAGTCATCCTTTCTCTGTCCAAGCTGGGAATGGGCTGCTCCTTTCTATATGGAGAATGGGGAAAAGCTGGGAACAAGAGATGGGCATTACTTAGTTATCACATTAGAAGTATAAAAATTACACTTAAAAAATAGCCAATGATGCTGTGTAAGCTCAGGATCCCCGAGAGCAACCAACAAGACAACAGCACACCTTCCCAGTTAAGAACTGTGCCTTTGAGGGTCCATGAACTGTGAGCAGTTTATTTGCATGATGTATCCTATTCCTCCATCTTGCCATCTTTTCAGAGACAGTGGGTATTTCTGCAGCCCCTTCCCTTCCCTTCCCTTCCCTTCCCTTCCCTTCCCTTCCCTTCCCTTCCCTTCCCTTCCCTTCCCTTCCCTTCCCTTCCCTTCCCTTCCCTTCCCTTCCCTTCCCTTCCCTTCCCTTCCCTTCCCTTCCCTTCCCTTCCCTTCCCTTCCCTTCCCTTCCCTTCCCTTCCCTTCCCTTCCCTTCCCTCTCTCTTCCTCTTCCTCTTCCTCTTCCTCTTCCTCTTCCTCTTCCTCTTCCTCTTCCTTTTCTTCTTCCCTGTCCTTTCCCACGGTGAACCCAAGCTCTCAAATTGGTGATAAAAGTAAAAAAAAATATACATTGAAATGACTAATAGGGCTTAGATCGATGTGGTAATGGATGTCACACCCAGACTGACCTCCATATGCCTCTTTTCCCTCTGTTTTCCTCTCTGGAGAATATGATTTAAGTTTTTATCAAATATGTAGTTAAGATCTTCTAGTTTCAAGGAAAAGTTTATTTCGTAATTGGATCTGCTATGACATTACTCAGTTTCTGAATATTGTAATTTTTTCCACAGATTACCTGTAATTTCCGTGTATAAATTATACTTTAGAGATGAAAATCCAGATTATTCATTTTCTAAGTATTAATTTTAAAAACAGTTTTCCAGGCTAAGTATTGTAGGACTGACTATAGTACTTGATCTAAGTTTTAAAGAATAGATAATTAAACCCACACATATATATGTATTTATATAATATGCAAGAATGATTTATGAACTTCCTTCTTCAAAAAAAACCCACATGCAGTAGGGTCCTTTGGGATTTTGGAGTCACTCTTTTCCCCATAAAGGTCATTAGCACAAACCCATTTCCCTGTGAAGTAAAAATATCTTTTTGTGAGAAAATCACTGTTCTAACTGCTTCTGGCTACAGAATGAGATTTCAAAGAAAAGGCTACTTTTCCTTTCCCCCCTTCTAGTCAGGTTAGCTATTTAACTGAAATAGATATAGGTGGAAAGTAGAAAAAGATTTCCAAAACTGCAAACAGATCAACAAAGAGCAACGAAGCTGGTGAACGTTCTAGAGCACAAGTCCTATGAGGAGCGGCTGAGGGAACTGGGGAAAAGGAGGCTGAGGGGAGACCTTATTGCTCTCTTCAGCTACATGAAAGGAGGTTGTGGCGAGGGGCGGGTTGGTCTCTTCTCCCAAGTAACAAGCGATAGGACAAGAGGAAATGGCCTCAAGTTGCGCCAGGGGACGTTTAGGTTGGATATTAGGAAAAACTTCTTCACTGAAAGAGTAGTCAGGCACTGGAACAGGCTGCCCAGGGAAGTGGTGGAGTCCCCACCCCTGGAGGTATTCAAAAGATGGGTAGATGTGGTGCTTAGGGACATGGTTTAGTGGTGGACTTGGTAGTGCTAGGTTAATGGTTGGACTTGATGATCTTAGAGGTGTCTTCCAACCTAAACAATTCTATCATTCTATGATTCTATGATTCAGATTTAAGAAAAGAAGATAAGATAGCTTAGATTCTTTGTCATGGTATTGTAAACCCCCTAAAGCATGGAAAATCTGAATTACTGCCTATAGTTTGAAAGGGTAAACTAAGAAGAGTTAGTTGGACATCTAGACTATCAATAGAAGAAAAGGGAATGAAATAAGAGGCCTTCCACCACTTTCCTGGAAATCAAGTACATCTACACCACTACCAGTTTGGAGCCACTCCACTGGTTTAACTGTAGTCACTTGGGCTTCTCTCATGTAGCTGAGAACAGAGTATACGTTTTAGACGAAAAATGCTCCATGCAGCTGGCATTCAGCTTAATCTTTCTAGGAACTGCCAATCTTATCCTTAGCTTGCTGTTTTTCTTCTGGAAAACTTCATCTGTATCTGACATGAACAGGCAACGCACCTCAAGAACTTCATAACGTTATCAGTTCCCTCACATCACCAACACCATGAACCCTCAGGAGACTGCTTTGACAAGACACTTGGTTCCATCCTGGTTCATGATATGGCTTTTTGAGTTTGATTCCTGGACTCTGCTCAAGAACAGAGATTTTCAGGTTTTCACATCCATGGCTGTTCCTAGTGTCTTAGAGATAAGGGCAAAAGGAATTGCTACAAAGGGAATATTTTATAGCAGAATAGTGAATGGGGGAGCAGAGCAAGGAAAATATAAATTTATTGTATCATATTTAAAAATCATTTATGGAGGTTTAAAGTCACATTTCTCGTCATTGACTCACATCCTTGACTCCATATTGGCCTAAGAGTGTTGCTGATGAATCAGTCCAATCTTTGCAAATCTTTGATGTATACTCCTGGAAAAAAGGACATGCTCTCTATCTCTGACCATATGTTAAACTTTCCTCTTTTCTCTTTATTTTATTTGTATTGACACAGAAAAGGAAGGAGGTTTTGGAATATTCCCAGCGACAAATGATTAATGCTTCTTATCCTGGATGCTTGATTAATTAATGTAAACTGAGACATCTTGAGGGAAAATGTTGCATGTGTGGACCGTATTTCTAATAACCTCCCAAATCTAAAACCTTGAAATCAGTTAAATACAGTCATCTCTGCAATTAGAAGTTCTGTAAGGTAGTGTCTTCATGGCAGGAATCTGAAGTACTCCAATTAACCAGGATGTCAACTGTATCTGGAAAAGGGTAACCAAGAGAAGACGAGATGAAGCAAGAAACATACAGATTTTATCGTCCTCACAAGGAAAATATATAAATATCATAAAGTTGATTTATAGTCTCTCATTTTGCATATTTAAACTAAATTAGTTCTGGAAACTACCAACATTATGACTGAAAATGCTGGAGACAAGTAATTTTATCCTGAATGCTCTTCAGTGTATTTGTTTCCTGAAAGACACATCAACTACCCTTTGTTTCAGTGCAGAAGACCCCACAAAATGCCTCAGACTATCCTCAGACTAGAAGGTTTGTACCTATAAAATAGGGGTCCTACAGCCCATGGACAGTATGTAAGACTTCAGTATGTAAGGCCTGTGGCTATATTTTGTGTCTGTGCACTAACTATGTGTGGCACTGTGCTGTGTGCTAGTGTGGCCATCCAAGAGTGCTCAAAAAGTCTATTCAGCCTTCAACAAGAAGAAGGCTCCCTCTCCCCACTTTGTAACCAGCATTTCCTGAAATGGCAAAGAATGAAGCAACAGCATGAGTTTCCAGCACAATTATGCCTGAGCAACACTTCTACCCTCATTAATGCCTCATAAGCAAGAGAGCATTAATGTTTCTCTGGTGCTCTGAAACTCACCCCAGAGTTTGGTTTGGTAAAGAAACCAGCTTTTCTTCCCAAAAGATATATTTTTTTGGATTATGCAGTGATTCAATAAAGCAGCAGAAGATTGCTCATATTATGTGAAATCTCTCACTGCATGGGCATTTTGTTGGATGCTGGAGAAAGTGAGTGACTTCCATCTGACTCTCAGTACTTTACAACTGCTTTACAACTGGTGACTCCATCAATACCACAAAAGTCTCTCCTCATATTCATTTTGCCTGTCCTCTTATTCATTTTGCCTGTGAACTAGGTTGCCACCTATTGCACTTTTATGACACCAGATTATAATAATATGCTCTTTCTGAACACTCATTTTAGGAAGCTAATGTTTAAAGAATTTGCATCTCTATCCAAAGTTAAACTACTGTTTAATGGCTTTCTATGTAGAGATTAACTATAGAATCAGAGCTGTAGGCCACATCCAGATCATCCACTTAAATGCTGTCATCCTTCAAAAGTTAAAAGATCATTTCAGACTGTGGAGATTTCCAGTCTGTCAGACCCTGGTTCCTTCAGCAGTAAAGTAAGAGCAACAGGTGATTTGGTGCCAGCTGGCTGCAGTAAGGTGGTCTGGATGTGTATGTTGGAGCATAGATGTTGCTCATCCATCTAAGTGGACAGGAATTAGTCTTCACTTCTCAGTCTGCCATTGTTATAAAGTCCTGACTGGAAGAGTGCTACAAAAAAGTCACCTTCTTACCATGCCTGCTGGGAATTGATGGTGCAGAAATGTGAAACAAGCAGGGATAAAGCATGTTTTCTCCTGACTTCAAAACAAATATATTCTTAAATTTAACTCTGATGGAATCAAGACATAGATCTATGCTGGGAATTAAAGACTCAGAAATATGCCTCAGACTAGAAAATCTCTACATTCACCTTTAAGAAGACAAATTAATACATTTTCCAAAGCATGTTTTCCATATGTGGTTAAATTGCAAAGCAATTTCTCACCACTTATCATCCCAATCCATCTGGATGGCTTGCAGTACTGAAGGAAGTGGGGTGACTCTGCAAGCTCAGAAGGAAACCAAAACAATACCAGGAACAGCTTTTGACACCCTGCCACAAAAACCCAGCCCTGCTGCAGCCCCAAAGACTATCATGTTCTATCTTAATGTTTCACAAATATCATTGTCCAAGAAGGTGTCCTTCTCCCCATGCCTGCCCCTTAGCTCTGCAAGTTATTTACGCACACACTAGCTAGGAGACACACTCAGGTACATGGTTTCCACAGGATGAACTGCATTGCACAGGCTTCTGGGGACCAAAGGAGAAATCAGATTTAAGATTAAATTAAAAATCTTGGCACTACTGAAACAGCAGTTTCCAGACAGACTTCCTGGTTATTTTAGTTCCCCTGCTCCCTCCCTTATCCCAGCTTACCTCCCCCATCACCCGCAGTGCTTGTACACTAGTTCTCACTCAGGATCTTTCCCAGCATGAAGCAACTGGTTTCCCTTGAGACATAACCCAGCTACAGTTCTAGGAGGGTTTGCACCAGGGGCTGCTTCCCACTGACAGTATGATACAGTGCCATCCTCCCTCCCATATGTCCCCCAGACCTGTATCAGAGGGCTTTGTGTACTGAAATCCCTCCCCACCATCCACAAACACATGCCACCCACTGCAGTGCTGCAACCGAAACCCCTGGGGTTGTGCGGTGAAGACACGGCTCTGGAAATTGTGATGCAAACAACTGGGTGCACTTCATGCTGCAAAATGCACATATGCATAAATGTGTTTTATGGCCTATAATGAAAAACGCTCACTTACACGATCAGGTCTTGCCCTGGGGCACCCCAGGATCCTACTGGAAAAGAGTCTACCTGTGCCTCAGTGTTGATGTAAAACTAGGCGTCTATTTTTGAGTGGATGAGTAGCTCCCAGAAGGTACATAACTCTGTCCTCTGACTACAGAAGGAGGCTAGAGTGAGACCTAATTTTAAACAATTACAGTAAGATGAAAAAACTCCTACACCCAAGATTTTTTTCTCTGAAATACTTAAGCAAAGACGGAGGTGGAAGGAACTGACATTTTTCTACATGAAAGGTGATATTACAATAATATTAACTAACCATGCAGTGATCTAATATTTTATGTGTGCATAACTGAAAGAAGTTTGAAAGACCTGTAACTTGCAGATGTAGTGGCCTCAGTACAAAAACATCTTGTGACCTGAGGGGTTGTTTACTCTTCCCTCTCTCTCAAATGTCTTGATACAAAATAAGTAGATTTTTACCAGTAGCACAAGAAAAAATATCAGCTAGTGCCACAGTGCGATGCTCAGCTGCTAAACAACCTTAGTGGCATTACTGTCAGGGAAAGAATTAAAATTGTCTGTGTGGTGTTTTTTTAATAGTTCACTTCGGGATATATTTGTAACCAACACAGCAAGCTTAAACACCACTAGCAAAACCAATCCAACGTGCTCACCTTCACCTCAGGAGGGGTAGTTTGCTGTCCATGATTTCAACCTCCCACTTTCAGAGGTGTTAAAGAGTTCAAAAATCCCTTCAGAGGCGAGGGGGCTGCAGGGAGAAGTGCAATTCTCACTCACTTTCTCAGCACAGCACAGTAAATAGTCTCATGACATCATAAAAACCGTGACAAAATCCATTTACAGTGGTGTGCCCACAAATTTTCATTCAGCCTTCCTGTAAGTTCAGATAGGCAAACATTGACATGTTATTTTAGGAGAGAAGGTTTAAAAATACTGACAGGCGGCTGTTAGAAAGGGCCATTGCTTTCCTGGGCCAGGAGACACGCTCTTCAGAGCCGAGGGCTCGGGCAGTACAAGAGCTTTATTGTATCCATGCATCATACCACAGGGCTCATAAACAGTCATATTATTCATGTGTAAACACTTTTATTTAATTTTAAGAGTGAGGACTTGCATATCTTTAGCTGGAAATGCAGTTGGTAGCAGTTTAAATGCATTTTTTTTCTTAACTAAGTGATAAAACTTTTGGTATTCTTGAGTGGAGTAAGATGACAGAACAGCCTGTTTGTCTCTGGTGTTTACTCACTCAGGACAGGGAAGGGTCTAAAGAAACATCTGGTGTCAGCTTTTTTCCACTGAGGAAAAGAAAATTAAGCCAGTTAAGTTCTTTAGCCAGAAAAGTGGATTCATGAGTCATGAAAATTCAGCTAGAAATCTCAGAAGTTAGAGACGGTGAAGACCAACAAGGTTCGTTCCTGCGTAATCCATAAATGAGAATGGGGCCTTCTTACTCAGATTTTATTTTTTTTTAAATCCTGAATGTGTCTTGATTTACATTTCCAGCTGGGAAGAAGGTTGTGAGAAATTTAGGTGCGCAAGCCAGAGGGGAGAGAAGGGCGGGAGCCAGGCTGCCGCAACTGGGAGTTTACAGTGAGCAGAGAGTAATGAGGTGGCAGGGAAATTTCTTCCCCTCCGGCCTCCCTCTCCACCTTCTCTTTTTTTTTTTTTTTTCCACTTTGAAAGAGGATGAGGGTTTGAGAGAGGCAAAAGATGCTTTCTTTCCACTCTATCTGCTCCCTTCCTCTCTGCTCTCCCATAGTCTTCCCATAGGTCGCCCCAGGTTTCCCACATCCTGGTACAAGCTGCAAGAGAGCAGGGCTGAAAGCTGTGGGGGAAAGCCCCCCTGCACCTTGCAGTCAGACACGAAAAGCAGAGGAGGACCAGTCCAAAACCTACTGCTGCACCCTGTATTTGGGGCACCCATGACCTTGTATTAAGGCTTTGGGGTGGTATGGTGCGAAACTCCCTGAAGCAGATTCCCCTCACAAATTTTTATGGGGAAAATTGAGTGGTTGATATGAAAAACTATCTTGTATTAAAATTCCCTCCACCTCAATAACAAAACAGCCTTGCTGGGAAATCCTGTAATCTAAATACAAGCTTAGCACCATCCATCAAAGGGAGGATGTGAGCAGCACTTGTAAAAAGTTAATAACCTCCATGGTGGGACAGGGCATCGCAAAGGGAAAGTGCTGAGTAACGGCCAGGAGGAGCCTTTCATCTCCAAGTGAGCTCAGTGACTGGAAATGTGAAGTTCACTTCAGTTAATGGCAGTTTTTAAATGTCTTTTAAAATTACTATGGATAAACAAACAAACGAAAAGACTCAAATCCAATCTTCATGACTTGAAGGTTGTGGAGTTGTTTTGGGCAGCTTGATAGTCTGAAATTCATCTGAACAAAAAAAGTTCAGTTTTCAAGCTAACAGCAATCACCCAAAGTAAATGTCCATTTTTCTTTGGCACAAACAAAAGCCTGAAAATGCAATGTTAGTGCATGTCTCAAAAACTGAAGAGCAAAAAAAGAAGCCCTACATGGTTTTTCTTTATATTTAATTCTCTTCAGTGTTAAGAAAACCCTGTAAATCCTTACATGCAGTTGATGTCTTCTGAATTCTTGAAACCTGCATCCCCTTTAGAAACCAAGCACACATGCCTACGTGCCCACGCTCACCTAGACCATACACAAAGGAACCTAATTTATTTTGTGCCAAACAAGGCTGTGAAATACTTCGACTTCATTTTAAAGAAAAGCAAACAATGACCAGTGCTTGTGAAAGCACAAGCTGTGTCATAAAATGCACCCAACAAACCATTTACATTGCAAAAAGTTGCCCCAACTGTTGTTTATATTGGAAGTAAGATTAGCACATTTGTATCCTCTGGCTAGCAGATACCATCAGCTGCAATCACTTGCTGCCCATCAGTGACACTGAAGAAGGGGACACTCTCAAAGCTGAGAAATGCAGAAGAATTTTTTTTTTTTTTTTTTTAAAGCACGGCTCAATCCCATTTTGGTTTGCTGGAAAAAAAGTATTGTTAAAAATATAGTAAATTTTCCAAATTTACGTGAATATTGTGTAGAACGCAATCCAAAACTCAGTATGTGTTTAATTGGTGTAAATCAGCATAGATCTGCTGAACAAGGCTGATTTGTACAAACTGAGGATCTAGCTTCTGATGTGTCCTATCTATATGCTGCTTTGCATTCGTTGATGAAAAAATGTCTGAAGTTGGTGAATTAGTCCCAGTACACCTGATAGATAGGCTGTTCCTAATGGCACTCCAAAATATTTCTACTCTCAGATGTTTTGGTCTACTTCACATGCTCAAGGTTAGGCTCACTACGAAATCTGGGGCCAGAAGGAGCCATGTCCCAGGCCATAATGGCAGATAGAGAGGCATTTTTGTTTTATGTATTGGTCCTCAACGTCTAAGAAACATGTTGTGCTTTTAACCAAACTAATCCAGGACACTAGTTATGTCTTTTAATTCTTCTTTTCTTTCCAGGGGAAGTATTTTATGGCTGTGGTGGATTGATCGATCTGTCAAGCCACCTGCACTCTACAGACTTACTTACTTATGATTATGGGCTGAACTTAATAATCCAGGTGGGTTTCTTCAGTTGCATGTTTCCTAGTAAAATATACCAGAGCAAAAAAAATACTCTTAACCTAAACCCCGAGTCCACAGAATGGACCAGCCCTAAATCACACATTGGGAATGGTCTTTTGAACACGTTACTCTGTTGTGCATGTGCAAGTTTGCAGCTGGGACAGGATGTGAGTGGATTTAGCATGTAGCACTTTAAAAATAATTTAACATTTCAGATTTTCTTTAAGCAGTTTGATTTTTTAATTCCCCAGGACAAATATACACACACACACACACACACACACACATATATATTTAAAGTTAATGTAGAAATAACTAAGACCATTGTTTGTTTTCAACAGTCTTCATTTTTGCAAAATTTTTGCTAACTGAGCCTGGTAAAGAAGAATAATCATTTCATAAACTCTTATTTGCTTAAAGTGGAGAGTGGAGGAGATGTGCATGGGGAGGATGACACAAAAGAGAAAGTAAGGGGAGGCACAAACCAGTGATCCGTGGAGATGTTGATGTTGAAGTTACACATCAAACCGATCTCAATGTCCATTTAGAACATTTAGAAATTGGGGAAGTTTGGGAATGTTTCCAGATTTCACAATTGGCTTCTGTTTTGTCACAAGACCAGCTGAGCCCTTACATCAAAACACTTTCAAACTTTCAGATTCTAGCTCAAACCCTCCAGCCTGTGGTTGTCTCTCAGCAAAACAGAAACATTCATTAAGCATCAAGTGCCCCACTTCCAGCCTGGGACATACATTGAAGTTTCCCATTGAAGTGTGGTTCCCACAGTAGGACAGAGCCCTTTGGGGAGGTGTCGGTTGTCAGTAGTCAGTTGTCAGGATAATTCATTGCCTCAGGGGGAAATCTGAGTTGAGAAGCAACAGTCTTCTCCAGTTCAGAGGAGGTCAGCCACATCAAAGCGGAGATGTGCAGTGGCCTCTGAGCAGGGAGGAGTGGCCGGTGCTCTTGAAGTTGCCAGCTTTCCTTTTTCTGTACAGGCTAGGGAGTGGCAGGGGATGTGTTTGAAGATCTGGGGAAAATCTGGGATCATTCAAGCTGGAGCTGAGGAACAAAAGAGAAGGGCTCTGACGCAGTGAGGCTTGATGGTTAGATTTTGCTCAAATGGGTTGGAAATCAAGAGGGAACAAATACAGTGGGGCATTGCTGCTTCACATTGCTTTTGTACTGATACAGTGCAATTCACTTCAGCTTCTCTTTTACAGTGGAGTAGATAAGAAAGAGCAGATCCATCTTGCCGAGAGTTAAAGGCTATTCCAGGGGTCCAGGCCATGTCCCTACAGACAATGTGGTTTTACTAAGAACATATGTCTTTTCCACTCCTTGCATTTAGGGAATTTGGGAGTGAAAACAGCTTACTGAACTTTTTTTTTTTTCCTATTGTTTTTAAAATCTAAGCAAAAGTTTACCAGGTGTGTGAAAAAAGTGAGCTTTACTAATGCATCTCTGTGGTGAGAGATGGAGTGGACAGGTCTGGAGCTGTCAGGGGAGAGAACACAGTGATAGGAGAGAGTGGAGATCACTGGGATGGATGAGATAGGGCATGACCAGAAAAAAAGAAAGTTGCAGAGTTTAGTTCATTTCAAGTTTTAAAAGCTGTTGATGTTCAGATAATTATTGATTTATGGCTGGAAAAGTGATACCTATTCATCCTCTTACATTAAAACATATATACAAATTCTACACAAATCTCTCTCTCTTTGCATGTATGTACTTATGTGTTTTTAAACTAACCAATAATTTCTACCCCCAAGTTCCCTCATTTCAAACTGTCTATCACCAAGGAAGGAGTTATCTGAACATGTTTCACTGCTACTAAGTGAGTAAACAACAGAAGATGGCCCTGTGTCTGGGAGACTGCTCTGGCAAGGCAGGAAGAGAGTCCAAAGTACAGATGGAATGGGAAAGGATAAAAAAAAAAGGCAGAAATACAGTTCAGAGCATTAAAATGGATTTTGCATTTGATTTACATGGCAATCATGATTCATTTCAAGCTATGTTGTGCAGTCTTTGGAATACATTTGTCAGCCCTTTATGTCTGCAGCCAGATTTACAAGACCAGCTGTGACATTGAATGGGCTGTAAATATAATGTGCTTTACTGTATAATACTGATTCTGCTGCACAGCTGAGTGCAGCCCGTTGAGAGGTGAACACTCTGCCTGGGTCATGTCACTGGAAAAGATTGCTGGACACTCCTGCTTGTTTCCTAGGACTCCCCATCTCTTCCTTTCCTCACCTTTGCCATGCTCTTTGAGTGCTCCCAAGTCAAGTTGAAGCAAGTTCACCTCAGATAGGCAGCTTAATATGAGTTTGCCTGGCTCTATGGTGACTAAAATGTGTCCAGGATGTAATTGCTCTGTAAGAAGGTGACAAAAGAAAGGTACCTGTGCGGCAGTCCAGGGTTTTGATCTGGAACATACAGTAAAAAGGACATAGCGTGATGACATTTATCAGCACTGGGCATCTAGTTAACAACACTTTGAACAGGGCAAATAACACCTCAAGCCTATTGTTTTAAGTGAAGTTGAAACAAATATATAAACCTGTCCGTCTTACTCTGTGTCTTTGCTTCAAGATATCCATAGCTGGGAGTTTTTTACTGAAATCTGATTATCTAACTGACAAGTTAGCCCCCCCCCAAATACTTGCAGGTGGCTAACATGGCACTGTCCGACTGTGAAATGGTCTTGCCCATTTTGCCATCTATGAAAGTGTAGACAGGGTACCAGAGTGAGTTAAACTGCATAAGGAAGCCAGGTGGTATGTTACATGTCCCTAAGTTCCTATGCCAAAAAGCCACCTGTGGATATCCTTGCTGAAAGACAGCAGGGAGAACTCCAACTGAATGGCCATGAGAGCAAAACTGATCAACAAGGTCTTCTGAGTAGGTCAAAAGCAAAGAAAACTGATGGCATGTTATGGATATGTTATCCAAGTCAGGATTTCTGGTTGTACCTGTTGTTGCTGTTAGTCTATGCGACCGTCATTCCTACAAATTTCACACGTATTAAGCTTGATTAAAAACAACTAAAGGAGTATTTAACTCTCAAAGAATCCTTTCATTATGGAGAACACTGAGATGCTTGTTACTTTTACACTTAATGAAGTGCATAAAAGACAGTTGCTGAAATATATTACACTCCGGCGTGCAGCTCAGCTAACAGAATTTGTGGGGTTTTGTGAAATCCGGTCTCAACACCAAATCTAAAAAAACGCACCCTTTCTGCAAGTACTGATCGTATCTTGACTAAAAGTATAAGAGGACCAAGTAGGCTACGAATAGCCAAGCAGGCAGAAAAAGCCCCTGTAGAAATTCTGCATACCTTGGCAAAAAATTCTGTCAACTGTCTGATCTCTTCCAGCAGAGAAGTGGAAGTTTCCACCCTGAGCTCAAATGTTGGTACAGGAAGGTAAAAGAGCAAACGAAGGAATGAATTGCTCATAGTAAGCCACTCACTAGAAAACAGTAAATAGATAAGACAGAAATATCACAAAGCAGTACATTCTGCATATACCAACAAGTTGCAGCAGAAGAATAATTAGCACTTCAAAGAGTTTTTATTAAATCAAATAATATAAAAATTAATAATAACTAGTCTTTCTTCAGGCAAAATGAACACTGAATTTAGTCCTGTAGATGACTCCGGTGCCTCCTCTGCTAGTAGCTGTATGGGCTTAATACCTCACGAGACTAGACCCATACCTATGTAACACTGGGCCAGAAACTTGTAGTAGTTTTACATGTAGTTACATTGGGAAAAGCCTACTTCTGAATGTAATACTAGTCAATTTGAGACTGGATTTTATGAAGTGTGTGGGTGGTGATATGTGTCAATTAGGTAATCCCATTATCCTAGTGTCCCTGCTGACTTGGAATATACACATCTTGAATTCATTGAGTCCCATGTTGGTGTAGGAAAGTAAATGAAGGGAATCATCTTCTAGCTTACAGATAGAACTGATTCAAGGTTTAAAAACAGCACAGACTCAGTTTCACATTGCTGCACAATACATTCAGACAGAAGATGTAAAGTGCTCTGAATCACCCCAAACCATGCTGTAGCAACTACCTGCTTGCAGCTCTGGTAGCTCAAACAGCTGAAATAAAATGGTCTTGTCAGGGAGAAGAGGTGAAACTAAAGATTCAATTGTCACAGTAAATGTAGAGGGAAAGGTTAAGATTGGTTGGGGTGTATAAGAACAGATGGAGAAAGCCTCAAAATCATTATTCACCTCCATCTTTTCGGACATGGTTGTGGCACTAGCATTTGCCTGAATTTGGAGGATGGCTCTGGACTATTGCTTGGGAGCTAGTCAAAGCTCAGGGGAAGGAGCAGAGAGCACAGTTGATAGGAATGGAGGTACCCCAGCTCATGTGCCTTCTGTTGCCTCCTACCCAATGTCTACAGTCTGGCCCAAAAGGAAAGACTGTGCTGAAAAAACTATGTATGCAAGTTAGCATGGCCTTGAGCATTCATTGAGCTCACCCCAAACTTTCTGTGGACCATTAGGGACTCTCTGGAACATGGGAGGCTCCAGGGATTGGAGACTGGAAAAGAAATAACATCATAAAAAGGAAGGCAGGAGAAAAGCAAGATAGAAAATAGTAAGTGATCAAATTGGCTAATGTGTCTTTACTGAGAACAAATTCTGTCAAACTATTCAACAGCCTACTTTTATGTGAAAGCAGAAGGGGAAGCTGTAAACATACTATTTCTCATTTTTATGGGACTTTCAAGACATTTGACAGAACAATGTCTTGAGCAAACTAAGGACCTATGATCCAAAGGAAGGGGTCAGGTGAACCACTATAAGGTATATGGTTGGTGAAAATACATCGACAACAATTATGACAGCTGGTTGAAAAAAGAGGTTGCATTTCAAAGTGGTTGTCTCAGCAGGGACACAATCAAGGTCTGTCTGGAATCCATTTTAAGTTTGTGGCATCTGGGGATCAGTCAAATGGTGGTTGAAATTTTGTTCAAACTCCAGGACATAGTAATGGTGCCATAGAATTTGAATCCAAACTGACCATCGTTCAGCATGAGTGATGCTTGTCAACTCATCTTTGAAACATTTCACCCAGTTTTATAAAATGTTCCTAAAATCTTAGAATTCCTTTGGAGGAAATCTGATTTCACTGAGCATTTGTATGCACAGAATCTGTATTGATGGAGTTGCCAAACATCTTCAGATCTTTCAGTGGAAAACTGAGGAGTCTTATTCTTGCCAGAAGTGTGTTAAATGGGAATGCGTTTCACAGGGCTTCAGAGTTTCTAAAATGGAGAGTTTCTTGTTTCTGCTAAACGTTCAAGCGTAATTAGGGGCGAATTTAAGAACCAACTCAACAGTGAGATTATAGCATTAGAGATGGAAAAAACCTCTTCAGTGCTCTTCTACCTGTAGTTAGCTCATGGGTGGAAGTTACAAGCAAAACTGCAGAAGTTACAGGCTTGGCTCTGCCTGTTGGTCTTGTCTTTAACTTATTTTCTCTGACCACAACCAGCTTTTGAGGGCTGTCAGAGTCGTGGGTTGGAAACTACTCTTCTAGAATATTCTGCGCTTATGTAAGTAATGTAAGACTGCTCCTTCTAGCATTTTAGTGTTTATATGTTCCTGTTTGTAATGAGTTGTGGCTTGTCTGAATTTTACTGTTTGTATGATCATAATAATATAGGACAATCCATGGGGGAGGCCTCTTCTACTCTTGGATAGACTTACTGTGGTGTAAGAATGGCTTTTTTGGCTTTGATGCCAAATAACATAGGCTTAAAAGAAAAAACCAAAACAGGTGTGCCTGAGTAAACTCCCAGGAGTTTCATTGATCTAATTGATTAAAATAAACGACTTAGCATATACTAAATAAACTGACATGTGCAGACAAGGCTTTAAAATATGCAGCCCCTCCCTTTCAGAGGTTTGGCAGCAGCAGCAACAGACGATGCCAGCTGGATTACATTCTACATGTATCAGGGCAGAGACAGACACTGTCTTCCCGATGTAACTGTAACTCTTGAAGAAGGAAATATCCCTGCCTGTTGGCTGCTGTTGTTGCCTCCACAACTGGGGTCATACAAGGGACTGAGAGTCCTATTTGCCTGAATATCGCTATTCAAATATTTTATCTGAAGTTACCATTGACGAACATAGTTTGCATTAACCTTGCTGATCTGGTGCTGAAGCAGGTGAGGATGCAAAGCATAAAATCTCCTACGGCTGCAGGTATAACAGTGGGAGCATCTTGCATGCCTCAGCTATTTCTAAATTGATCTAAAGTATCCGGCATGTAAAGACAGTCTGGATGCTAATCTTCTAGAACACAATATTGTCCTAGGCAAGTTATTTTAGTAGTTTACCGCATACAAGCAAGTAAACGCAGCTCTGCTATGATACAGTCCTATAGCACAGTATGTTTTGCAGCCTAAATGGATCTAAGGAATGATCAATTTTCTGCTTTTCTTAGACAAACATGTGTCCCTGCATCCGGATGACTTGTTATGCCTGTGGACAAGAGGACAAATCGCGATCAAATGATTTCTATCCATTAAACCCCAGATAACTGCTAGATCATTCCAAACTTCTGCTTATACCAATGGATTCAGTGAAGCTGAGCCAAAAGGAAGTTTTTTCCAGTTGTTTTAGATGCAGAAGTACTTGACAAATGTACAAAACAGAGGCATCACTTTACCACCATCAGAAATGTGGCCTTGTCTGCCTTGGAAAACATCTGTTTGCTGTTACGCAGCCGTGTTTCAGGAATCACAACCATTCAGAGCAGAGGAATACCACCTCCATTCAAACTTCAGGAGCAGTTCAATTAAAACAGGTGTTAACTACTGGAATTTATGGAGTGCTTCCTGCCTAATCTTATGAAACGTAACATGTAATTGCTATGGGTGGTTAAGACTTCCATTTTATACCTGCCTGGCTGTGCTGATTTAAACAGAGATGTAACAAATTAGATTTGAGGAAGTGGCTGGAAAACAAAAGGATGCAGGTGTCCCATACAATGATGCTGAGTTTCCCGGGTCTTTGCTTACTAGCACATAGTGTATCATCCAAAAGTCACAGGCAGAAAACCACAAAGATAAAAATAAAGCTTTTTGTTTTGTTTCAACACCAGGTTGATCAGAAAAGTGCATACAGTGCTTGGGAAACTGAAGTCAATGCCAGACATATTTCCAAATGACTCCGTCACTGATTAGGTGTTCAAAAAACCCAACAAACGAAAGGTATGGAGTGATCAATCGTGTGTGCAGAACACGCTCTCGCAGACCAGCACTCTCCCCAACATTTACCAACATGCTGCAGCAATGTATTACTGAAGAGTGCATTTCTGCTGACAGATTCTTTCCACCACAATTACAGAAAGAATAATGGCTAAGAAACAACACCCATATGTCCCCATTAACTTTGCAATCTGTCTAATCTGTGTACTTACAAAGCCCTCATCACATCTCAGATATTATAGTGATAACAGGATAGATTAAACAGACTTCAAAGCTGTGAGAGAAATATGAACGTTGATTCCCAGCCATGATTAACTTGGCCAGAACCTCACACTACTTTAAATTAATTAAGAACATAAGGAACAATCAGAACAGAGACAAAGTAAGAGAGGGGCTGAGCTGGCAGCTGTGGACAACACGCGCTACCCAACAGGTATACATACATGCGTGAGATCTTTCATGCTGCCTGGGGAGCACACCCTGACTGGACCATGCGCATGATTCATTCTCCATGAAAGGATTTTAATCACACTTGCAAGGAACACTGCTATCCGACTGATTAGATCGTGTGTTTTAGTTGAACCATCAATTAATTAATTACTAGAATTAAAGACTAATAATTTTTAAAATTGTAATTAAAGGTTCTGGCAGCTGCCTGTGAGCATGCTTTCACGTTGCAGTATGTGTAAAGCAGCTGGTCTGTCAGCAAAAGAGGAGTAAACTGCTTACAGTGGGCCAAGAGGCAAGAGCGTGCACTGTGGCGATTGCACCCAGCATAATGCCCTATAGGTTCATACTCTTTTTCCCCTGGGGTAACAGGCTGATGTGCCAATGCCTCCAGGCAAAGCAGCTGCAGCAATGCTCATCTGACCACAAAGGGATGTGCCATGCAGTGAGATAGCATATTTACAGCTTGCTTATGCTGCTTTTAGTGATGAAACCCCTTCTTCTCCCTCCACTGCTGCCAGGACCAGATGTCTCGCTTGCACAGCCAACTTCTGTGCTTCCTGGCAAATATGGGCTTGCTGCACATACAGTACGTTCTGTTTTATGGCTTGGGTACATCATATAGGCAGCCTATGAATCTATCAGGCACTAGAGTTGCTTCACAGTGGCATAGGCAGTCGTTCAGCCAATAGCCTGCTCCTTGTTCAGCTAAGAACAGCCTGAGGAAAATGGGTGCTGGCAGCGTGAGGCACGTATTTTGGCTGTGGCCTGTGCAAAGTCCTGTGCGAGGCACAGATGGTGCATGTCCAGGGGCACACCTACAACTATCCCAGTTTCATTTGCTTCGCAGTAGACAGTATGTGCTCAGTACCTTCTTCCAGTGCCTGCAGGAGGGCAACTTCTTACAGTACGCTTGTGATCGTGTGAGTGCATCTTGGCCAGACTTTTAACGTGCAAGAGGTAAACTGTATTAAAGTCCCATCTAAAAACCAGGGGGGTACTAAATCAAAGCAGAGTTGCTTTTATTCTGAAAACACATTCTTAATGGAGGCTTCCCACAGTTTAAATAACCAGCTTGAAATCTTGGTAATTCACTTCAACTCTCCTGAGTGTCTTTGTGTGCACATGCCCCTGCTTTACCTAGAAGGCAGTCCTGATCAGTTTAAGGTACAGGTACATTTAAAAGCTTCTTTGAGCAGCCTAGGGCATGAGTTTACATTGCCTTAGTCATCATACATTATCTGTCCATGTTTCCTTTCTTACCCTGTGGCAAATGCAATGTAACTAATGACTCTGATGCTGCAGACTGAGCTACCTCACACTTACTGCAGAGCAAAGATTTGCCCAGGGCAGTGCTTATGGACTGTCTGAAGTGCTGTAAATCCACATCTTGGCTTATCTTAAGGTAAATCATGCAAGACTGAACTAAAATGTATCATCTGGCATAGATCGACATAAAAGTGTCACGTTTCTCTGCCAGTTTGATTGAACCAATTTATTATCACAACTTAAGTGAAGCTTTCTTCTTTGTTCAAGCTAGTAAACAGGAGTTCCAGTTTTACAATTATGGGCATAATTTCCTAAGAAACATAAATCAAAACAAACCAAATAAAATAACACTTATACTACGATAAGTAAAATCACAAAGATTTTGGTTCCATCAGATAAACTTTTTTGTGTAGACAAGGCTTTCATAGTGCATATGTTTTTATATTAATGTAAACCTGGCTTGTATCTGTTTAGCTTTTATCTTTGAGAGAGATTTTAATGGATAAAAGTATCCAAAGAGAATTCTACAGTGATTCAAATGGATAGGTGTTTTTAAAAGATGTGATTCAATTCCAATCTCATACCTGGTTTACATTAAACTCCTGGGACATATCCGTGGTAAGAACTACATGGATATGCCTTTTAGGTGGTTTTGTTTGAACTTTCTCTTGGCTGGAATCAAGCACCACAAATTTTGCACCCGAACATTCAATCTCCTTACATGACATGCTCAGCCAAGAAGGCAGGTCAGAGCATTAACTATCCGCTTCCCTTCCTCCCCCTGTCTCCAGGAAAAGTTGCCAGCAAGTCTCCTTGGTGGTCGTTTTCAAGAAGATGAGATCAAGTACACACAGAGCTGTTGTTTATAAAAATAACAAGGAAAAAGAATCTCTGTCTGCAGCATTGCTGCAGTGTGCAGGTCCAACACATGTGAAATTGTCGTATCTGTCAGGATTTTGTCTCGCTATGGGAAATGGACTATTACAGTCCTAGGACCTAGGAAGGAATATAGCTAAATATAGTTATAGGTATAGATATATGTATATGAACCCATGTATGGTGGAGAACTGAAGAAAGAAGTGCTATGTGAAAGATGTTGAGCTGAAGGCTGGGAGAAATGTCACGGCAGCAGCTATGACTCTTGCAAGGATTCTTGCCCCAACACCAGGGTGTTGGTCCAGCATTGCCAAAGTGTGGGGTGTATGCACGGGGTGCTGGGCTCACCCCCGGGAGCAAGCTGGTGTTCCTTGCCTGGAGACAGCTGAGGTAGGACTCATCTGACCAAGTGTGAGCATCTACAAAAGTCAATATTTAGGAAAGGTTGTGCTTACGCTGTGATTTTGTCTTCTCTCAGGTTGTATTTACTTCGTAGCTGTCCCTGCTTTGAGCAGGAGGTTGGACTAGATGATCTCCTGAGGTCTCTCTAACCTGAACTACACTATGAGCCAATGATCTGAGTTCATCACTGAGCCTCCCTCCACAGTCAGCAAAGAGAAACAGGCACTTGCAGGGAAGGAAGTCCATCACTCCACAGTATAAGTGTGAAATAGCCGTCATCAGGCAAGCTGTCCCCAGTAAGGGCTCTTTCTCTCCATTGGCTACAAAAGAAACTCAATAACATCTACAGAGGTAGCAGTATCTGCTGTAGGTATCTAAAGTCACTGAAATTAATCTCAGTCTGTGTTTGAGGATATTTTTTAAGTCTGAATGCAAGTTAAGCTTCCACATAGATAAGGTCTCCCTATAAATAGAAACAGTTTACCTTTTTTCTATATCTTCATTTTCCCAGATTTGCTGTTTCTGCTTTTCTCGTCTTTCTGTAGTCTCATGGGTCGTGTCTTCTCTCACAACTTATCTGTCAAGATAGAATTTTTTGTGCTGTGAAACACTGCTTTTTTATCTGTGTTACCAAGCAGTTCATTTTTCTTGGAGGACCCCTCTCCTATGGTCTTCACAGACTTTTGATACTGAGGTATCTTCTAATACATCTCACAGTGTTGTCATGGTTATCCAGGTATCATGGATGCTGTCAGAAACCAGGCCAGCACCAACTCAGGCTGGTAAGATGCTGTGCAATTTCTATGGAAGGCAATGGAGATTGAGAGCAGATAGAAGTCACTTGTGGTCCTCAGCATCAACTCACTGGATGGATTCAGCCCATAAGCTACATTCATTAAAAAGAATCAGTATGGAAACTTAAAAGCACTTCTGGGGAGAAGATACAGGCCACAATCTTGTAATTAATTCAGAACAAGCTGCCCATTTAATCTATTTTTAGTCACATTCACTTCAGTTCTTCAAGACTACAGTGTCTTATGTGTCCCCAAAGTGCTGTAGGGTCAAGGCATAGTTAAAAGTGATGATTTCCCTCCTGGAAACTGTAAAATAAATAATTATGTGGGCAGAGGAACTTACAAAATCTAATTTCCTGTGATTCATCTGCTAGCTGTCACTCTTGTGCATGCTCTTTGTGTGGGTTCTCTAATGCCTGATAATATGACTGATAATGTTAAATTCCAGATATCACTCTCTTGAGTAGCCAAGGGACTCTTCAATCATCTCGAGATCAGCTGATGAGAGAGATCACACCTAAGCTCTACAGTCCCGCAAACCAGTCTGGTTCCCGCTCCATGTATTTCTCCTACCTGTGTCCAATGTTGTTTGCGGCAGCACTACCTGGGGTAAAAACATGCCACGGACCATGCTTATACTTGAAGAGTACAGAGTATTATCAGGCACCAAAGGTCAGACGCATGGCCTGGGTGTCTCATTTATTTACTGTAAATGTAACTACAGGACCATTTTCCTCTGTGCAATCATGGTAACTTACAGAAATTTTAGGGCTATTCTAGAAGAAAACTCAAGCTGGTTTTCTTTGGAAGAGGCAGAATCCTTTATTATACCAAATACCATAGAAGGAAGATGGAAGAAGCAGCAACAATTTGGGGCACTCATCCATCCATCAGATCTGAAACTGAAGCAGCAAACTTAGGCTAAGTGAAAGCTGGGAAAAAAAATGCACTATGTTTAAGTTAATTGTGTTAACTCCAGAGAAAAGTGGCATTTCCAACAAAGCCTCAGTAATATCAAACCTCATCAACAGCTTTCAGTATATTTTGTCTCCTCTTTACTATCTTCTCTCTTTCTAAGAATAAAATTCAGACCAAATTTTTTAACAGTCAGATTCACAACAGCTTGTGCATCGGGACATGTTTGGCAGTACATGTCTGACAGGATTTTTTCCGCCTCCTAGAAAAGTTCTGCTAAATATTCATGCATTTCCTCTTGAAAGAAACCTGATTCTTGGCCAAACCAAAGCTTGTTAGCAGACAGAACAGGAGGGCTCCTTCCTCCCTGCTGCACCTCTGATTCCCGCAGGTTTTGCTTCACACCTGGTCTCTGCAAACAGATACTCTCAAACCCAAGTTACTCCACTCTGGAAATGCGTTATAACCCATTGGAGATATTACCAATTCATTGTATTTTTTGAAAGACTGTCTTTTAACTTTTCTGTAGAATTTATAGTTTGTGGGAGTTTCTTACAGTGTTCAGCACCATCTGTCTATCGGAGATGGCTGAAAAATATCTGTGTTTTTAAAAATGTTCAAAACAAAGCGTGAATTTTTATTTTAACATGTTTTGTTCTTTTGACAGAGATCTCACAATTATATTTGCAATTATATTTGCTATTAATGAAAAACACATTTTATTTTTTTCCAAGAACCAAAAGTTGTTGGAAATACAAAGAAATAATTTTGAGATGAAAATGAGCAGAGGAAGCGTTATTGAAGAATTTAATTTGTCTAAGAACATTTTCACTAAGAACTGTTTTGTAGTCTTGTTTTCTGCTGAAACCTTTTTTTTACACAGCATAAAGATGGTGAGGACACAGAGTCACAGGAAGGGCTCTGATTTTTCTGGGTACTCAGTACCAGCTGCTGATGAGCTATTTGTGCCCCAGGTCAGGGCAGGTGTGTGGAGAATAGAGATGGGAATGAGCTTCCGTGCAGGTGGGAGCTGTCATTAGGAAGCAGACTGTCAGCACCTGCTTCAGAAAGGATGACAGGAGAATTTGTGTTGAAAGGGGCCTTGGAGGTCTCTAGCCTGACCTCCTGCTCAAAGCAGGGGCAGCTCTGAGGTCAGACCAGGCATCTCAGGACTTTAGAATAGTCTGGAAACCCTCCCAGGATGGAGGCTGCACTGTCTCTCCTGGCAACCTGCTTTGGTGTCTGACTGTCCTCATGGGGAAAAAGTCCCTATTTATACCCAGTCTGAAACTCTTCCCTTTCAAGGTAAACTCAGAGTCTTTCATCTTCCCACCAGGCAGCACTGTGAAGAGCCTGGCTCCATCTTCTTGATGACCTCCCTATAGGTATTAGAGGAGACCTTAAGTGTCCTCCCCTCGAAGCCATCCCTTCTCCAGCTGAACCAGCCCAGCTCTCTCAGCCCCTCCGCTCCAGCTCAAACCATCACTCTGGCCCTGCATTGAACTTGATCCAGTTTCTTATACGGGGGGACCCAAGACTGGTCGCAGTATCCAGACATAGATGCTAAGAAGCTGTCTCCTAAGTAATTGACCTGTGACGAGCCTTTCATGGTCTGAGAGTTGTGTGAGGTATCACTTTGCCCTCCGCTCACTCTGTCCCTCTACCAGTGGCTGCTGCCCATAACCCTCAGTGACAGAAAATACATAGATGCACTTGAGCTGTGCTAGGGCAAAGTGGGCTTGAGAAATAGCAGGAGCAGTAGAAGGCCACGTACGTGTTCTCCTCTTCTTCCCCAGCTACAGAGGGTAGTAACTTCCAGTGGACAGGAGGACTGGAAAATATCAGCTCTCGTGTAAAGTATTTTGGCCATAAACTTCAAAGCACTTCCCAAAAGGAGGCTGGATTGCTATTCCTGTTGTACAAATCAGGAAGCTGAGGAAAAAGGGAAGGAAATGTTTTGACTGAATTCATCTAGCAGCTGCTGGCAGAGGCAGGCAGAGACTCTGAGCACTACCCATATACTGTGCCACCAGGGCACCAGGTACCAGCGCCCGGGGCACCTGTGGTTCCCTATTTCTGTGCTGCCTCTCAGAGCAGGGACCACTCCCTGCCTCCTCCAGGTGCTCTGTTATGCAATGGCAAATTTCTACTTGGAAATCAGGCTGGTGACGGTATAACAACATCCTTCAAACCATGCAGATTTATGGCTTCAAAGCAGAAGTGCTGATCAGAAATATCATGAATTAGTCATAATCTTATCAAAAATATTTTATTTATGAAAGTAACAATTATACTATACAACCTATATTGGAAGCACATTGAATAATTGCTAGAATAAATACAGGCAATTAATTCAATCTTTTTATAGAATGAGAGGATTTATTTGACATTTGAATGTTAACCCAAGCTTTAACTTACATCATAAATAGTTAAAAGGCATAGTCAAGTTTTTTTTTTTACTGTTTCTTTTGCTTTTTTTTAATACTGTTCTATTTTGTAATCAACATAAATCAACTCTCCAATCATTAACATATTAGTATGATTTTCAAGCAATCATGTACCTCAAGATAATCAGACAAATAAGGTAGTGTGTGTGCAGTTCATTCTACAGCAGAATCTATTCATGTCTGCATAAAAAAGAGAAGCTGAAAATGCTTCTAAGTTCTTTAAGCATCATATGCTGATTTTTGCTTTACCACAGTGCTTTTAATACCAGAATCTAAAAGGGCATGTGTCTGTATGCAGCTGGCTTTCTGTTGCTCTTTATAAAGTATATTAGGGCTCAATGCCACGTTCCTTTGGCTGGTGAAGGATTGCAAAATTTAGTCCTGAATATTATTTCTTAAAACCATGGTCCAAAATAAATGTCCAGGACTTATTATTAGGCACCAAGGAAGTGACGGATTTGCTAAGGCTTGATGTTTTCTGATAAAAAATTGGCTTCTTTTCTGGTAGATATGCTTTAGTCAAAGACAATTTATTGGGCTCAGTACTGGGGTCTATATTACACTGGATGTCAGAGAAGCTGATGTTTGTATTTTCTGTAAACCGCATGAAGGGCACTGCAGAAGTTTTATAGTAAGACACCCACATTTTGAAAGTATTGATACGTTTTCCTTCCATGTATTTTTTTAAACTCAAAAATCTGAACTATATCTGCTTGGTACTAGCAGATTATGAACAACTACAACCATCAGTGAAGTCAATAGTAGTTTTGAATGTCCAATATTTCTCCAGATCAGAAGCTTTTGACTCCTCAGGTCCCATGTAAAATCAGTGGGAGCTTTCCTATAGCAATGTCTTCTCCAGCAGCTTGGAGGTTTGCCTTGCCTTATGGCTATTGCGCATGCCAGGGATATTACGCTCTCAGCAGAGAAGCAAATTTCCCTTTTACAATGTTATCCAAAACAAAACCCCAAATTGCACATATCTACCCCTTTGGCCTTTTTTATGCACAAATATGCTTGTATTCAAAAACTGACAATGTTGGGCCTTTCCTAATAAATGTCTTCAAAGAGCACATTTAAATGCTTTTTCACAGAAATAACCATTCATCAGTTGCAAACATGCAGAGAGACTTTTTATTCATTCTGTTGTGAACAAAATCAACTCAGCACAAATTTTGGGGGAGGAAGTATGGTTTTTTTTTTTTCCCAAATATATTTAAAAAGGCTAAAGAACAAAATGTTGGGGAGGCAGCATTTTTGGCAGATAGTAAAATATAAAATATGTGATTTAGAAAAAAGTTGGCTTAAAAATACACACACACAAATAATACAGTAATATAAAAATACAACTTAGCCAATGGCCTCTTAAAATTTACCTTTGGCATTACATTTGGCAGCCTAACACAAAAGACCCTTCCTATAAACAGAACTATAAAAAAGAGAAGTTCATAAATTAGGTTGCAAGGGGTTGTAAGATCCTTTTCTCGATTCTCCAAACTGCTTTCCTTCCTGTCCACACACATAAGCATGACCAGTGAGGTATATAGAACGTAACACTGTCAGGCATATGCACAATAAAAAAGTGCATAAACATATAAGTTCTCCCATTTTCTTGCGAACAGGTCGAAACTGTGTGGTTTGTGTTTTCCCCCCCTTGGAAATAAAAAAAAAATCATTTTTTATTGTTTTTTTTTTCCTTACTTTGGCAGGATGAAAATGAACCCGGAGGAATACAAATGTCCTATTCCCAGCAGCAGTGATCCATTTCCCTTGGCAACATTCGTCTGATGCCACAGATATTACAAGGTCGTTGGGTTGCTTTACTACTCTCTGGGTAACTTCCCACGGAATCATCATACATCTAGCACCATGTCATAGTGTTGCTCTTTCTTCCGCCTGCCACATTTGGCGATAAGAACAAAGTACAAAGTCAAAAGCATAACCCAGTAACATGCATAGAGTATTGTGCCAATGATGAGAACTGTCTGTTTTGACTCAGAAAATGGCTTTTTTGATTCCTTGTAGATAGTGAAAATTACGCCACCTAGGAGGATTGTAAACCAAATGGAGACTGGAATGAGTCCTATAAAATTAACTACGATGGTTTTTCTTCCTGACGTGCCCCACCCTGCTTTGTTTATCGTGGCAATTGCAAACATCTTTGCTGGCAGTAAACTTGACATGTACAACACTGAGTAGAGTGACATGAAAACCATGACAATGTTTCCCCTAAGGAAGCTGGCAAAGGAAGACTTTACCAGGCCTACTAACTGAACTGTCAACAAGAAGAGGAGGATGTTCCAGATTTTTCCCCTGTAGAAGAGCTGAATGACTGTGGCGATAAGGAAGAAAGGAAAGAATCCAGTGATTACAGCTTCATAGGTCATCCACAAATGGTGCTTGTGGAACCACATCGCATTATAAAGCCACTCTCTAAAGTATGATTTACTCCAGCGGGTCTGCTGATTCAGCCACCTGAGATACTCTATCGGTGTTTCGGTAAGGCACTTGGATCTAGCTGTGTATTTTGTTGCATAGCCCAGACTTAACACTCTGTTAGTTAGATGCCTGTCATCTCCGAAGCTGCACTGAGAGCCCATAAATTCTTGATTGTACCAATCTTCCACAAATTCATGGAGTAAAGAGTTTCTGTACATTCCCAGAGGTCCACTGATGCACTGTACACAGCCGAAATAGGACTGACAGGCTCTTTCTATGTTAAATGCCATCCAGTATCTCACACTGCTCAGAAAGGAGATCCAGGAATCATATTTGTTTAAAATCTGCAAAATAAAAAAAGTTTTCATTTTAGATGAGCTCCTAAGACAGAAAATATATACATTGGATCAATAAGGAGTTTGCAGAGACTAGAGCACCGTTAACTGAAATACAGGGGGAACCTCACTCCTGTGTCCAACTCATGGCGAATCCAGGAGTTACCTATACAGTCCAGGACATTGACAGGACAGGCTAGGTGAAGCCTTCAAGTCTGTTCCACCAAAATGTTCTCTTTTTCCTCACAACCTTTCCTATTGTCCACCAAGAAACTTCTTTTCTGGCTCATTCTTCCTTTCCCTTCCCCCCCAGTTAAGGACCTGCTGGACTCAGCCTTTCCCAAGAGGAGATGGTGGAGTCCCAGACTGCTTCTCTGCCCCCTGCCCACATCTTTGGGACTCACAGGACTTCTTCCAGCCCTCCTAGAGCTATGCCAGAGCATGAGAAAGGCTGAGCACATGGTCTTTGACCTACATTTTTGGTATCATAAGGCCGGCCCTAGAGGTTTGACCCTGGACTGTGTCCCCATAACTGACATTAGGCCCTCTGAGGAACAACCTGTTCTGATTCGTCTCTGCAGCACCAGCCCTGTTATGTTGCCCCAAGTACTAGAGTCTTGCTTTGGCCCACATAAAGGTCTCAGTCTTTCTCTTCTGTATGCCCCAAAGCTCACCTGAAGCTCAGGCCTACACTTAAAATACATCATAGACATAGTCTAGGAATCTGAACACTCAATGAAGCTACGAGTGTGTGCAGATGCCCAAGTCCATGTCTTCACATCCAGGTTCTCAGCACACACCTTGTGCTGGGGAATGTGGCAAGGAAGTGTGTAGCAGGGTGGCTGTGCCAGCTCTGCACCAGTATCTTCTGAGTGAAGGGATTTCAGGGGAATCTGTGGCCTTCTATAATTAGAAAGCATTTTCCTGCAACTAGAAAAAAACAGTCTTTTGCTCTGATGGCCCTAATTTCTGTCAGGTTTGAAGGCCAAGGGCCAGTCTTGTCTCTGTTTCAATTTAATTCCAGAATATTTTAGAAGCAGCAGGGCTCAGGGATAGGCTCAAGCCTGGCTCAAATGTACTTGGTGTATGCTGGAAAGTGAATTAGGTAACAAAAAAAGCCCAGAGCCTTCATTCTGCTACCTTTCCTTCCAGAGTACACATGTCCTTCCCACCTCTCTCTGCAGATGCTTATGAACCTTCCCTGTCATAGCTGAACCTGTACTGTCTCCTGCTAGTTGTACTCACATGTGCCTGGCATCTCACATGTGTAGGGTGAGTGTGATGCCTGGTTCGTGGTCAGTCCAGAGCCGCAAAGATATTCAGGCTTCTGTGGGAATCTTAATTTCTGGAGTTAAGAGCCACATGCCTGAAATACTTCTGGCTACTGGGGTGTTCATTAGTAAGTGCTTGCCCACATAGATGGCCCTTTCTCCTCCGTCTCACATAAAAGCCCAACTGAGTACAGGGGACCGGTCCTAAGGCCAATTGAAATATTCATATGCATTTTTCTTTATAAATTGCAGCAGAAGCAATTGTGTCAAAAGGAATTAACAGCCTTTTGCTGCAGCTGTCAGCCAAACTCGGCAATGCTGGAAATCCTAACAGAAGTGGAGCTGGGCTGACTTGGGGGCTTTCCATTGTTCTGCCTGACAGAGATGCAGAGGAAACCCAACAATACACAGAGTGCATAGTGCACTGCATTTCAAAAAGGCTTTTATTCCTAACAATCTTGGCTGCCAGTGGTAACATAATTGAAGTGCTTGGGGTGCTGGACTTGGCTTTGGGAGACCTGTTCTCAGTTCCCTGCTTCCCTATAGCTTTTCTTTGGTACCCTGAGCAGGCAGTTATACTCAGAGACTCAAAGATGCGACAACAGTCCTGACAATTCCAGTGCCCCACTTTTCATGTATATGGGGGAGAATAATATTCGCTTGCTTTCTATGGGTCTTAAAACCATACAGTGCTCCCATCCAAGAATAAGAGTTTCCATTCAACAGACAGAAGGGTTAACGTATCATAAGAGCCTCTATAATGGTATCACAATATATTCAATGCTATTCTAGGCAGGGAAATCTGTTGCAGTGCAAATAGTTGCTGAAACCCCTCTGTTAATCTGAAAATTGTCATACTCACCTGCACATCACCTCCAACTCCTCCAACCATTGGATCTTCTTCTAAAACCTTTACCATCTCCACTGATGAGGCTGGATCAAGCATTGTATCTGAATCACAGACCTACAAGTAAGACAAAAGAAGAACAAAAATGGCTTAAGAAGAACACTAGAGAAGAAAATAAAAATCATGCACATGATTGTAGTGACTCTAAATGCATATTCTCCTGAATGCAATTAAATCTCACTTTGGAGTCTGTACTGATACTTCTGCTAAAGGCCATTTGTATCAGGCAGCAAGGAGTGGCGCTGAACGAAACAGAGTGCTTGTTAGGGCTGTGCATGCAAACAATCCTCTCTTCTGTATCAGCTCTATTTGTTTTACTGGCACACTGGGCTGGCTTCTTCGAATAAGAGATACGCTCTCAGAGATGGGGGACTGCAGAGCAAGACAATGTTTGTGGGTGTGTGGCAGATTCCTGCTGAGCCCTGACATAGGGTTTCCCTGCATCGCCTGCATGATTGTACCACTCTGGTCAAATGTTTCCCACTGCCATATGAGGGAAGGAGCAAGGAGTTAAATTCCAGACACTTGTTATAAAAAAGAGAAAGAAAAAGTCAGCTAGGAGTCTGGGAAGAAACCTAATAGTTCTTTCACTCACAGAAGGCTTTAGCAATTCATGTAAGATATGTATTTTGGATTCCAGAACAAACTCATTTTTAATTTTAGATGCATGGTGTGTTATTAGTAGTGCAGGGATTTGACATTTGATATATAGAAATTATTTGCTATTTTTCTCTGGCATTCTTATAAAAAATATCTAAGGCCATAAGGAGCAAGTCCCAAAGTGCAGTACTCCATAAGACCAGGGCAGAAATAGATGACACGCACAAGGCGTTTCAGCCACACAAACACTCCTAGTCAACTAAACACTGTGTACATTAGAAATTGGCTTTCCTCCGGAGAGCAGGAGGAGGGCTCAGACAGGCTGGCCGGTCTGCGAGGCAGCTGGCATTGCTTTCCTTTGCTCAGAGGCAAATGACATGGGCTGCAGCCTGTTTAAAACAAGCGGGTGTCTCCTTGTCACAGCTGCTGCTGAAAGTGGTGCCCCCATCATGTGTAAACTCATTTCACAGACACCCAGAAACTGGAGCAGAGGAGGCTGTCCCAACCCCTCTGGCCAGCTGGATCCTTCCCTACAAATTCTCATACTGCTTCCAGTTTATCCCCACATTGCATTCCTGTGATTTCAGATGGGGATGGCAGGGGCAAAAGTCAGTAGCTCCGCATGAATAACCTATTAAGTCGGATTCTGGTGAGGCTTCAGATCGGGTATCCTAATTTTGGTGTCCTTTCATCCAACCTTTCAATTCAGCCTAAGTCCACTCACTCCAGGGGAGTGGAAACCTTAATGTCTGGTCTGTGAAGGGGGAGGCGAGTGTTTTGGGGCTCCGTTATGGACCAGACTTGAGCAGGGACATCACCCAGTATAGTTGAGCTGCATAGCTCTGGATGCAGCTGAGTGTCTGCCAACATGCTCCTCTCCATGTTAACTCAGAGGGAGCTGAGAGGAGAAAGCTGATGAAAGCTGTCATATTTCCATCAGGAGAAAAGCCACAAGCATCTCCAGCTCCTGTTAACTTGATGCATCCAGCTCCTCTCCTCAAAAGACTCATCCTGAGGAACGCCTTTGTAACCTGGCCAAGGTGTGCCTCCAGTTTTGGTGGAAAGCTGTCATCAGTGACAGCACTCGGTGATAGAAAGGGAGCAAAACAATTCTGCTGAAGAGGGGAAAGGATGCCTATCTGGGACTTCCTGGACAGACCTGTTGCTGAGTGTTTTGCACAGGGAATCTGTAGTTTGCTGAGTACCCAGGGCTCAGGCAGTGATACTCATCCCATTTCTTGTGACCATGAGTGGTGGGCTGGGATCAGCCACCTCCTCAGCCCCTCTGCTTTCCCTCCAGTGCCTGTCACTTGATGCAGCTGAGAAGCCCCCACCCCATCAGATGCATTTATCTATAGCAGAAAGACCTGCCCATGAGCAACATCACTAATACGAGATGAGGAATCCTGAAAACACTGGATTTATTTACAAATTACCAGCATGTGTCCTGGGCATGACAGCACAGCAGACACGTCTGGGTTTCTGAGGCAAACCTGACAAGCCAACATTTTCCACCTAGATGAGGTTTTTGCAGGTGAAAAGAGGACAGGCCCAGAGAAAGGCAGACACTTAGGAACCCAGATAAAACACACCAAGGTCTGCCCAGCCAGGGGTGGCCCAGCACAGCCCAAGAGCCAATTTGCCATCTTTCTACATAAGGGCTGAATGACCTAGAAATTACTGCCTTGGGTCATAGAGTTGCATGAAAGGGACATTCGACCTTAGGCGAGCTGTTCAGATACTTGTTATAACCAGTGGCATTTCATCCAAAGCTGCTCTGAGAAGTTCAGGCTGTGCTGGGCTGTCCACATGGGTGCCTCCATCAAGCCAAGATGAACTGCACCCTGGCTGCCCTGACCAGCTCTGCACTGATGATATCTGCCAGTTTAACTCCTCTACCTGATTGCTTGCACCCTCCTAACTTCCTCCAGGATGCAAATAAGCCTTTACAGCAGTGTCACATATTTAATGAGATGCCACGAATGAGCAACAGCTAGTTATCTGCATTGGTCTGACTGCTTATGATTGTCTGTCCATAACCCCGAGCTGTCTTTTAAAAACCACGAGGCCCACAGTTTCAGGGGTGGACAATGGCACTGACTGGTCCACTTTTTTAAGTGCTTGATCATCGATGCAGATTGCTCAGCCCTTAAAATGCTGAGCCTGTTTAAAGTAATTTACTGTGGGTACCCCCAAAGAACCATTTGAAATATCTCAACCTTCATTCATTCATAAAGCAGAGCCACATTTTAGCTGCATTGCATCATGACTGTGTAGTAGCCAGGGCCACCAAGGTGCTGCATTTCTAATATAGATGTGACTGTAGATGTGACTGTGGCATCAATCATCACTGCAGCCTTTGGTGGCTGCTTACAGCAGCATTACAGTACCTGACACATTCATCAGGACTTCTGAGCCAGGTCAAGAGTGTTAGCTGACTGAAAGAGCAGAAATATCTCTTCCATTTTCTCAGTTTATGCTATGGCTGTTGAAAGAGAAACACTTTTTCCAGGTTCCCTGAACAAATGCAAGAGCTGGACTGCGAGAGGAAAGTTGCAATGAATCTGTTTCCTCTCTGCCTTCTTTCTCTGCAATCTGATACTTCTGTGTGAACTGATTATAAAACCATGTTAATAAAGAAAACCAGCATTTTTATCCCATCATAGTCCCTCACAGCACAAAACCAAAGTGCAGACAATGGAGAGCTTAAGCCCATTGTTTTCAGAGAATAAATCAGTTTCAGTTTTGGAAGTGGTAGGGGATGGGTTTAAAATCTTTGCCTTACTCTTCCAGCTCCTATAACAGAGTGGTTCCCATCACACTTCAGTTTCTGCCCCTCGTGTGTGTGGAGGACTCGCTGCTCTCCGCCCAGCTACTAGCAGCCTCTCTGTATCCCTTGGACAATGTGCCCGTGGATGCTGTGCCATGCAGAGCGTACACACACACACACACACAAGGCTGGGCATGGACCCCAGAAACACATATGGCTCAGCCATGCAGCTGCCCTGAGCCAGCAGACAGCATCTTGTGGGGAGCTGCTGCTCCACTGGAGGAGACCGCTGGATGCTCTGAGGTCGGGGGAAGGTGGGGAGGGCTGAGCATGGTTAATTAGGAAGATCATCTCATATTCAGTGGGATTAGTCAACTAAGCCTTGCTGGCCTTGATTGATAAGGAAGGGTCCTCACTCTGCAGCCAGAGACCCTGATCCCACCTGCCTTCCTCCCCACACAACCTCTTTCCCTTCCCGCAGTCAGCAGGGCTGTTTGCAGGAGAGAGGAGTGCTTCCATGTGTAAGGCAAAAACATAGAAAATCTTTCACAGGATCCAAGGCAGCTGGAAAGAAATGTGTCTCTGCTGCTTTGGAAACAAGGAGGGAGGACCCAGCCTAATTCATTTTTAAGTGAATAGTGTCATAAGGGCTTTAAAGGCCAAGTCGCGGTGAGTGAGGTAATGCAGCTGTAAGTGATGAAGCAAAAGCTCCTTCAGGCTTTAGCTGAAGAAATCTTTCTTTCAAGGCTGCACATTGACCCTTTTATTGAATACTGTGCACAGCCTTTGAAGCCTTTAAAATATCCCAATCTTTTTTACAGACTCCACCATTGCTCTGAGGTATTCCCTAGTGCCACCAAATACCTGTCTGTCTGCTTGCATATGAGGCCACTAACAACCTCACAAAATAAAACCTTACTGAGATCTTGACCTACAGGAGCAGAGAAGGGGTCTTCAGGAGGCCACTATCTTTGTGTGAAGCAAAACCATTTGGATGAGGGGGCAGTACTGAAGTCTGAAGAAGGATTTCAGATTTCTTCAGTAGCTGGTGCACAGATTTAAGATATTCACGGATAGGTTGACCATTTTAAAAGGCAGCAAAATATGCTTTTAACGGTCAAGCTGTTTCCAAACAGACTGAAAGGAGCACTGTGTTCATCAGGGACTAGGATGGCCTCTAACATGCTGCACAAAATATACAAAAGCTGCTTTCTTTCAAAGTGTGTTTGAATTGGCACTGACCTGGTGCTCTAATACCTACCTGTACATAATCCACGCTTCTCCCCAGTGCTTTGAATGCTGTGTACATTACTTCTCTTTTTCCACCCCATTTCTGCATGATGCAAACACTTTTGTTGGACAGGACCAGCTGAGATACGTGTTGCATGCTCTCTTTGTGAGACTCCTCCGTCTCACCCGGACCTTTGTCATGGAAATTATTACTCCAGATATAAGTGGCAGATTTGTCCCTACCCATGATTTCAGTAAAAATGTCCATCATGTAAACGTCATCTTCCGAGTTCCCATCAATGACCATAACAACTTTAATTCCAGGGTAGGTCAATCTTTTAACAGAAAGTAAACATTTTCTTAAGTAGTCAGGATCCTCTTGATAGGCAGCAATACAAAGGGCAACTGTTTTGTTCAGCTTGATTGGAGTCTCTAGTGACCGCTTCATTTTCCTGTGCTCTAGGAAGGCAAACAGGCTTTGGATGATGAGATGTGATGCCAGGATAGCACCATAGAGTCCAAAGGAGAAGTAGTAGTTGTCTGTTTGGATGAACTGGTAGCCCACAATGTAAGCAGCGGTGATTCCCAGCAGAAGGGACACCCCAAAGAGCGTGGTTCCAAGTATTCTCAGGATACATATAAACCTCTCACAATACATCTGCAAAGAAGCACGGAAACCGTTAGAAGAGCCACCCCTTGCTGATACAAGGACTCATAAGGGGTGCGTGTGGCTACAACATAGAGCTCAGCATCAACAGAAACAGCCTGTGCTTCTGGCTGTGTCACAGACTTACTGCATCACCTTGCTCAACATCTCTTTGCAGTACTTTCTCCGTGTAAAGTAAGATTTAAATACACTTAATGTACTAGGGATGTTTTCTACTATTTGTAATGTCCTCACAGAAGGTGCTGTCTATGTCAGCATCTTATTTTGGCAGCCTAGGCTTGCTCTGTCATATTACCCTGGAGGGGTTGGAGAAGGGGCTTTGGGGCCACCACTCACTTCATATGGTCACGGGCAAGCAGAACAGCTGAATGTCTGGGTAGCCCCTCCTAATCCCCCATCCATGTCATGACTGCATCCCGCCCTGAATCGCTTCTGTCGCTTAGTTATGTTTGCAAAAATATTGGAAAGACATTCTTAAAACAGATGTCTGAATGTATTTATAATTTTTTAAACAGATGTCTGACTATATTTATAATTTATATTTATATAATCAGACATCTGCTTTAAAAGGTCTTCTCAATACCATGGCAAAAATGTATTATTCATACATTTGTGTACATAGATATATGCGCGTGTGAGCATGTGTGTAAAGGGCTAAAGCTCGACAGAGATTAGATCTGCGGCAAAAGTACGCATTAATTTAACAGAGCCAAGACTCCACCCTGGACTCAGAAATTCATTAGAACATCAGTTGATTCTGAAAACTTCTGCATATTTAGGTTACGTGGCTGCAAGATCTTCTAACCTAAGCTCTGGGTTATGGAAGAGCTGGCTGGCATGGAGAGTGCTCTGGTATTCTTGAGACAAATGATGCAGGCAAGCAGACAGGCAGAATATATTGCTACCTAACTGCTTTTTGTTGACAGTCACATTAACCATTTTATGCAACAGCTTTCTCAGAATTATAGGAACGTTAATGACAATGTTTTATGTCAATTGATGTGTTTGACATTAAGGTAGTAAAACAGATAATGTTTGCTTAAGGCTAACCGAGCAAGTGCATTACAAGTCAATGAATCTAAAACTCATGCTTGAATATTTTGCTGAATTAGGACCTCTCAGAGTAATGGACTTCATATTTGTGTTTTCTTACTACTATTCATATTTTCTCTGCTGCTACCATCTTGTTTGTCTGCTGATCATGTTTGTTTCACCATCTGTTGGCCAAAGCTGAAGTTGGAACAGCACTTCCTTACATCATATATGTCTTTAACTCTCTCTTGAAAAAATACTACCAAGCTGCACCAGCATAGCTGTCATCAATTATATTTCTGTCTGAAAAGTTACAGGCTTGGAAAAAAAGAAGTCAACACAGAATCACTTACAAAATAAAAATAAACCAGGCGAGCATAAAGTCTGAAGTTACGAAGACTATGCTTTTTTCCACTGGCTATTTAGGGTCTTAAATTTCAAGACAGGAGGAAGCCTCTTAACAGTATATTTGGAGACACTGTCAAAGAAATCGGACCCTCTCTCTAGGACTTCCTTGAATACTTACGGCTGGGCTCCAACAGGTGCTGTAATCACCCACCAGCAAAAGGGACTGTCCTTGCTCTGGCCTGTCTGAAAGTCTTTCACAATGGGGGTCATAGAGAAGCCTAATAAAAGACAGCTTACGCTTGCCACCACTATAGGTGAATTAAAACTCAGTGCCCAAAATAGTCTCGCTTTAGAAAACAGATTAAGTAATGGATCCCCTCTAGATCTCCTTGAAGTCACACAGCCTGTGTGTTTATTAATCCCTCAAGCACGCAGAAGGTTACGAACATCAAGGTAAATGTTCCATTAATGGTGTAGTGGTACTCTGCTTTCCCATTTGGGGTCCACTACTTCTCTTCTCTCGCCAGAAATAGAAAATTCCTATTAGTGAGTAGGGGCTAAAGTCTGCTTGCATTAAGAATTATATGACTGAAATCAATGGACCACTTGTATGGGTAGAGCTCACAGGATTTACATTAAGATCTGGCGCATTTACATTTGAGTGACTATATACTCAACTAGGCTTCTTTTATATTAATTTGCTATTGCTCTTTCTCTCCTATGAAGTGTTTCCACACAAAAGGAAAAAAAAAAAAGAAAGGAATTCTCTGATCTTGTCATTACAGCACAGCTTCCCTCCCTTGCAAAAAAATGGTCTTTTAAGATCAAGAAATGGATTTCTGGTCTTAATAAAACAGCATTTTTTTTCTATCCTTTCACTGTCAACCTTGGGAAAATAAACTGTGTTTTGATCTAAATTCCTGGCTTTCATCAAAGAAACTTTCCCCTTTGTATGTGCAATTGAGGTTTTTATGTATAGTCTTTTAACTGACTGAATCTCAGTGAAAGTCTGGAAAAAGTTGCTCAATATTCTCAAGCTTTAGCACGTGAGCTATTGATAATTTGCCCAGCAGAACTGATCTTTATCAACTCGAACGTGCCCAAACAATGGCAAAGAAGCCAAAAACTCTCCACCCTTCTCCAATAATTGAGCCAAGAAGTTAAAAGGAAATGACGCTTGTACAAGTCTGGGACCAAAAAATGAACTGCTGAGTCAAATAAGAGCACTGAGGGTAGGGAATAGCTGCATCAGAGATTTTAAGGTCAGACAGTGCTGTTATGAATATCTAGCCTGGCCTAACACAGTGAAATGTAAAGGGACACCCTTAGTAAGACACCAGTTGAAATCCACCCCTGAAGTTTCCTGAACTTGTCACGCGAAGCTAGAATCAAGCATTATCAGAGAACCATTGTACGGTACCGTGTTTTAACAGTGCAAGCCTAGAATAATGCCATGCTGAGTCAAGATATAAGTGTCAAATGCTTGGTGAAGGACAAGCATCCATGTTAACTTTCAAAACCACAATTATTTTTCAGTCATTTCATTGATAATCACTCTTTCTAAGTGCTAGCAATATTCTTTCACAAATATGTAATTGCTTATATTCAAAGTTGTCATCACTACAGACCTACTCAACTGCTGACTAACTGGCAGGGGCTACTGTACACACCTTGCATGATCAGCGTAGCTTAGTGTTTTGTTTATGCCTCGGCTTAATGGATCTTCAGTTCCTTGAGGGATTTAACCCAGTAAGTTTGTCCTGGGAAACGGGCACTGCAGCACTTAAAAAAAGAAAAAAAGCACTGCCTAGGCTAGGGATGAGGTGCTTAACACATGGAAGACCTGCAGCCAGTCCGTATTACTGGATGAACAAAGATAATTGCAGGTCACTTCTGTATACACATGGAACTGCTGCTACATGGGAACAGCTGTTGGAGTGAGGAGCGGGACACGGCTCCTCACCTGGTAAGAAGGTGAGTTGGTGGGTTACCTCACTGCCTCTGGAGCCAAACCTGGACCTTGCACTTTCTGGGCAGGTTTTTAACAAGTTTGGTAAAGCAGGAGGAGGAAGATAGTAACTGCAATGTTTTTTCTTTATCATTATTTTTTTAAGAGTGAAAGCTACTTAGCACTGAAAGAAGTCAGAGGGTCCATCGGTTTGCATCAGCCCTGAAGGATATTTGCAGGGGGCAATAACATTGAAGATTCAAGTTTTAAGTAAGTAGCTGCAAACACCTGTATATTAAAGCCTGCCCTGCCCAGGGCGCTGGCTGTGTCAGACTCTTTTTGGAGGTGCCTATGTCCCCCATGTACCGCTCAGGAAGCCTGAGACAGTACTGCTAATGCTACTCTGCAGTTTGGGCACCTAAATCCTTCATGGGCACCTTCACCTAACCCCACAGTGCTGAACCCAGTACCAGCGTTACACAGCCTCCAGAAAACAGGGTCAATGTTTGTATGCACAAGATGAGTGTATGTAGAGAGACTTCAAAGTCTACTGCTGAGCAATTTGTTGTCATGATCTTGCAGCTGTTTGTTTCCGTGGATGGAGCTGGTCAGTATTAATCAGCCCACCTAGTAGAAATGAAATATGAAAGCCATGTGCTAAATCCTAATGCTATGTAGGCTGTTGCTGATTCAGTGACATATTTTGATTCACCAAGCAGTCCCAAGTATATATGTGCCTTGTAGTGACTGTACAGGAGAAGGCAATGTGTGCCTCTCTTTGGAGGCTCCTATGGAAAAGTGTGGCCAAGAAATGAACCCTCGCATATACTTGACATCAGAGTCTACCTAGTGAACTGTTTGGCATTGTGTCTCTTTTGGCATCCTGATAAAGCCACACAAAGAGTATTTTTTTGGTCACACCTGTGATGAAGGAGAACTTTGCATTACTATTAACAATTGGCATAACTAAAAGTTGTAGTCTTCTAAGATTATTTTCATAAAAAAATTTCAGGTTAACAGAGAGCTGACTGATACCTATACTGTACATATAATGACTGGGGTATTAACTCTAACATTAGAGATCACACTCCTTTCTCAGACTGAGTAATGCCTTGGGTCTCAAATTAGAAGAACATAGCAAAATACGCTTGAGTTCTCTCTATTCTGAAAAATATTTAGGCTAGCATTTAACTGTAGTTACAGTACATAGATCTAACTTTAATAAGATCTGGACACTTGACTGAAATTCAGCAGGTTCTTATGTCCTGATTTGGACTGGTCTTTACTGGGTCTTTACTCAGCAAAGAACACTGCTGACTTCCATGGTAAAGCACCACTTTTTCCCCCCTCCAAAATCATATACCACAGTCCATCCATATAGTTATTAATCATTTTTCATGCATCATTGAGACTAACAGAACCTGAAGATAGTTCATCCCTTTGCAAAGTCAGGAGGCAAAGAGAAAAAAAAAAAAAAAAAAAGCTTAATTTGTTACTAATACATCAAGAGAGTAATAAACAGAATAGGGGCAAATACATATTCAGGAAACCTATGTGTATTGGTGTCTGAACATATCAATATTAGCTGCAGTCTGTTCACTTATTCTGCACCAGCTATTGTGTATCTGCCCTGAGGACTAAGGAAGCAATCAAGTTGTCCCCTGCATCTGCTAATATGGGATGTGGAATCAGTGACTGATGGGAGGTCAAACTGCAGTTAGGTTGGCTTGCAACGCATGGGGTGCAGCTCACTACATCATCTGTTTCAGAAGTCATCTCTCATGTAAAACACTCAAACATATTGCCATGTAGTACTTCTGGCCAGCTTTTCCCCAGACAATTAAAAAGCAAGAGGGATAGACACAAGAAGTTCACACATAAAACGCAACTATTTGGAAAGTTGTTTGAAAGAATTAGCGCTTATTATTCCCAAAGATCTGAACACATTTTTAAAAACCTTACACTGCAAAAGTCAATATTTGTCCAGGAGACTACAGTAAAGATTCAGTCACAACTGTGCTTATTTTGTCCCCTTCTCCTCTAAAGGTTCAAAAGAGCTGTGTCTCTCTCTAGACATCTAGGGCTTTGGCTACATCAGCAAATAGTCCAATACTACAGGAACAGATCTGTAAAAAGGAACACGTGGTGCTGAGGGCCTAACTTCCACCCTCCGTACATTTTCGTATTTTACTCTGAACTGTTTAGTCAGACCCCATGGATTGAAAACCCATTAGTGTCTGAAAAGTGTGCTCCAGGGGTACATCTTGCAATTAGTTTCATTCAAGAGGAATCCAGTTTGTGTGCCCAGCAATCACTTTGCAATACAAACCAAAGCAATTTGGTTGAAGGGAGGGCAATTGTAGCATTGGCTTCAATAGCACACTCCTGATTCAAACTAAAATGCTAATACGAACCAACCCCACATTGCACATCAGACTTATCTGCAAATCTTTGTTGCAACCAGAAGTGCTGAGCACTGAAAACCTTTGAAAATGTCTCATTTTTACATGCTTGTATAGAAGCTGAATTCTTGAATGTCTACTAGTCATGGTCCTCTGAACCTCAGTGCTGAGGCTTTGGATTCAGCAAAGCATGTAAGTATGTCATTAAAGATAAGTGTGCACTTAAGTATTTTGCTGAAGAGGGAAATCAGTGGATAATTTATCTTGCAGTTCTGTAGTGCAGGCATAAAAAAAATTTCTTTCTCCGTGAAGCTGCTATTTCTGGGATACTCATGATAAAAATGTATGCATACATTTGACAAGTTTATTGTAAATATTAATCTCCCTTATGAAGGTTGTCAGATGGGTCATTGCTTAACCACTGCATTTCTTACATTAGGGAATCTAAGAGTGGGCCAGGACCCAGACAATTTGGATTTTTTCCTAGTGTTGCCATTCACCTGCTGGGTGACCTTAGGTAAGTGAATTCACCTCTCTTGGTCTCAGCTTCTTCAACTGTAAAATGGGAGTCATGATCACACAAGAGGTGACACACAAACCCCTTCATAAGGCTTAGGTTACTGATACTTGTAATGTTACTCTTTCTGGTGTGGTATGGGACCCACTGGTTCTCCAGCTCTGTATAACTGTTTTTCCTAAAATGACCCAAGAAAAACCAACACACCACTTCCTATTTTCCTTACCTATATTCACCTGAAGGTAGAGTCAATAGGGGTTTGTCTGTAATAAACATGCAACTCTCACTCAGCAAGATGTCTGAGATCAGTGAGGCTGGCAACATAAAAGCTGACATACGCGGGTATATGTGCATCCAGCTACCAAGGGCTGCTTTGCACACAACTAAAGGAAGAATGTTATCTTTTATAAGCTTTAGAAAAACCTCCCTACTTGTGGGAATAATAGCATTGGCTTCAACAGATCAGCTGCTTCAATGACACTAGCGTGTTTGTGTGCGTGTGTGTGTGTGTGCATGCACGCAGGCTGACACATAGTGTATGTGCCCTTATACACATGCACTCTGTGTGTACACACAAACGGTACCCGAGAGTTACAATTTTTCGGACAATATTTAGATTTGTTCTTAGCCTTATTTTGGCAGCAAAATAAATAATTTATCTTTGAAGTGCAAATCATTCCAGGTACACATTAATTACAAGCATAAAATAGCTGTCCAGACTCCCTCTTTTATTTTACAGCCTGCAGAGAGGAAACTGAAAAGTTATGTTACATCTGTACATCTTTACTACAGCAGAGTTACCATATCTGGTGCTTTTGGTTATTTATCACTTCCAGATTTTGTCATGCCATTGATCTTCTGGAAAGGGTTCACATAAGACTAAAATTAACTCTGGGGTTAGGTTTAAAATAAAGAACAGGATTAGTAATGATGGCAAACTGTATCTGTATGCACAGGCTTTGATCAGCAAATCAAGAATCTCCTGTCTGCTCTATGTATGTTTCCCACTAAACTGCCCAAATTTAGTCTCTTACAGGTTTGAGTAACCAATGTGGAATGAATTCTACAGCTGCTGCTTGGATTTGTCCCTAATGGAGACAGTGATACACTAGTTGTTAAATTAACCAAGAGAAGGCCAACTTCCCCCGCAATCAAATGCTCTAACAAATAAATCAAGAAGTAAATCATATTTGTACTCAGATATTTTGGATTGCAATTAAACAAAAATCTAGTTTAGAAATGTTTTCTGGTTGCTTGTTATGAAGTCCATGGATGCTTTTGGCACAAAACTGATTACTCCATGCCTTACTCCAGCAAATAAATATTTATTTGGTGTTCACAGCTTATTATCACAGGTCATGTCTTGTTTGACTTAGTCAAGTCCCACTACACTCGATGGAGGAGTAATTTGCTGCATGATACGCTAGTCTTGAATAGTAACGAAATGAAGCAAATTTGCTTCCACACCATAAATATGAATAGCTGAGTTTGTTGAGAGTGAACTAACATGGGAAACTCCACTGAGTCCAGTAGAGCTGCTCTTCCCACTGGATAAACCTTTTCCCAGGTTTTTCTGCATTTGCATGTAGGATAAGAAAGATTTACTAGCATGAAATAAAATCCTGGCTTTATTGACACCAGTGACAAAACTCCTCTAACCTTGGTGGGGACTGGATTTTGAGCAGTTTTTCAGGGAAAGAGAGCATGTTTCACCGCCATCACCCCCAAATGAAATGACCTATCCTTTGTCTCATGCAAGCCCGAAGGCACCCACATTACACGCAATGTGTGCTGCAGAAAAAGCGCGTGTGTGCCTATGGAAAAATGATCTGTAAGGAAGGAGACTATGAAGCAGAGTAATAACATGGAGGAGCGGCTATGCCTTGGGAGGTGTGGGGTCACCGCAGACCCTGAAGAAGGGGTGAGACAACGCCCACCAGGAGCGTTGCAGTACATTGGGGTCTTCTCTCGGGGCAGGGAAATGGGGTAAGTTCTCTCTTAAGGTCCCTTCCATCCCTCTTTGCCAGCACTGCTATGGAGTCCGGCAAGACAAGGGTATCAAGACTCTTAGGAGCTGGGTCTCGGCCAGAGGCACGAACGGGCACTCGAGCAGGTGCAGGGAAGGGCCGTGGGGGACACAGCCCTGCGGAGGGCCACGGCGGGGTTTCCCGCCGGGAAGGGGCCCCCGAGGACCCGCAGACCCCCGAGGGCCGAGCACCGAGGAGGCGGCGCGGGCGGCGCCCTGACCCGGGCCGGCTCCGCCCGCCGCCGCGGGGCCGCTCCTGCGGGGGAACCCCGGCTCGGCGCCGCAGCCAATGGGGGCGGCGCTGGCTGCGTCACCGCGGGTGGGCGGGGCGCCGGGGGGGATCCCCCGCGCTGCCACGTCACGAGGGGGGCGGGCTCCGGCCGTGCCCGGGCCGGCGGGGGCAGCCGGGACCCCCGCGGGCAGCGGGGCCGAGCGGGGCCGTCCCCGCCCCACGCCGGCCGGGCAGGGGGCGTCCGAGGCCGCGCTGGAGCTGCCTTCGCCCGCCGCCCCGCCGCGGCTGCGGCCCGCCGGTGTGACCCTCCTTCAGCCGCGCCCCCCCCCGCAGCCGCCGCCGGGCGCCGGCCGCCAGCCCGGGTCCCGCCGGCGGGCGCGGCGGGCTGCCCGACGGGGCGGGGCCGGGCTCGGGCGTGCGGCGCTGGAAGTTCGCGGGCAGCCGGCAGCTCCCGCCCCGCCGCACCCCTCCCGCGGGAAACCGCCCTCCCCGCTCAGCGCGGCGCCCGGGCGGCTCGGCCGCCTTCGTTTCTCCCCTCCCGGGCGGGACCTCGGCCTCCTCCCGCCGGCCGCCTCCTCGCCGTCCTGCCTGCAGTCCCATCCCTCCCTCCGCTCCTGTCACGTCCCCCCTCCCGGCCCTGGGTGCAGAGGTAGGGGACGGCCGGGGAGAAGCCAGCCTGGGCGGTGAGCGGGTCTCCGTTTTATTTTCATTTTTGGTTTGGCTGGGCTTTTTGGTTTTGGGTTTGTTTTTTTTTTTGGGGGGGGGGGGTGGCTTTTTTCTTTTTTTCTTTTTTTTGCAAACCTTAAAGCTTAGCAATATCTTAAACGGATTACACGGGCGAGGGTTTGAAGCTGAAAACCTCATTCATCCTCACTACGGTCCTATTCATTGCTGAAATAGGTGTAGCGTAGGGCCGGTAAGATCCTCCCCCAGCCCCACTCGTATTTTGGGGATCTGTTTCAGCTTTCCCCCCTTGAATAGCGGGGATGGGAGGAGAGGGTCTTCTGCTCTTGAGGTGACAGAAGCGTAATCATAAATCACCTACCTTGTTTGTCCTTCAGTCCTTTGGTCATAGAGGGGCTCCAGCCAGCTGTGTGGTCTCACGTACCGTTGCTCCCGCTGAACAGTTTCCAAGTTTGAGGTAAAAGATCAGATCGCACTTTTCAGGGACTTATTGAGACGCTCAGAAATAAAAAATAATTAAAAATTAAAATAAAAAAAATCGTTTGAGGCTATTCAGTCCTACTCATTTTCTCCCACGTGTTTTCACAATTACCAGGTATTTGTCTTTCTCTGCTTCGGTTTCTAGCTCAAAGCTGTGGGATTTTTTTTTTTTTTCAAATAATAATAATAATTAAAAAAAGTTAGAAGTAATAAATTAGGAGTTAGTTTCTCGTGGTCGAAGCTGAAGATCTTATTTCAAACCCGGCTTGCCAGGAGCCTGGAGAAGTTGCAAGGCAGCGTCTGAAAGTTTGAAAGATGTACAGCATCAGATAAAGTCTCTTTGGTGATGCCTTGCTGACCGAGTAACTGTTTCAATGAGGTTTCTCAGCAGCAGCAGCAGCAAACGGGTAATATTTTCCAGAAGTCTTTTTCTTTCCTGCTGCTGCTGCTGCTTTTCTGCCTCCTCCACGTTATGGGGTCTTTTAACAAGTGAGACTTGAGTTGTTTTAATAGGCGGAGGATGGGAAGAAGGAGGGGAGGGAACTCCTGTAAGGAGGAAAAAAAAAAAGGAACCAACCCTGCCCATTGAAATGATCTCAGCCAAGGACCAGTTCAGCGGCAGAAATTCAATTAGCTAAGTTGCAATTTTTTGCAGAGAAATGCAATACACATCTGTTGCCACCACCCGATTTCCTCTTCATGCCCCGCAGTTGGGGGAAACCCCCACTTTCCCCACTCCCTGCATCTCTAGGCTTGGGGTGTGGGACTTGTCCCTCCCATAGCCGCTATTCAGTTGGGACAGTTTTTGCTGCTGCTGGTTTTTATTAATAAGGGAATTGCCTCTATGAATGGATGATCTTTGCAGTTTCCAATCCTGCTTTACCCATTCACTCTCGGAAACATTTGCTGTAGTAAATCCCCAAGGAAGCTCCCACTGGCACTAATACCTATGCCACTTGCGTTAAAACAAGCCAGGAAACACGTTAGACAATTTAATAACTGGAAAATTGTAGTGATTTTTTTTTCCCAGTTTTTTTTTTTTTTTTTTTTTTAACCCGAAATGTTCACTCTGTGCTGTGTCGATGGTTTACAGTTAGCCAGGGCCATCAGCAGTTAACAGCACACCCCACCGTCTGCCGCCTGCCAGCAGCTTTCGCTCGCACGGACGGGCTCCTTCCCTTTGTAACTCCTCTCTGCCTCAAAGGCGGATTTCCCCGCTTTCGAGCCCCCGTTTCCACTTGAAATGATTTTAAAAAGGCACTAGGTGGCACTGTTGAAGTGAGAGGAGCAACGCGGAGCCTGGTGACACCCACAGCTGGGATGCGCTGCCGGAGCGGGGCCGGGCCGGGCTGGGTGCTGCTGCCCCGGCGGGGACCCTCCGGGGGAGGATGGGGGGGGATCAGCTTCTCATTCCCCCGTGCTGTTTTCTCAAGGACCGCAAATGTTGCTGCTTGGAGGCGTCGAGTCCACAAAGGGGACCATGTCCAGACAACGTTGGGAAACCTGGCGATGACTCCTCGCCCGGTTATCGCCCGCCGTTACCTTCTGGCGTGGGAAAACTTCGCAGCGTTCTGGGGGCGCCTCATGCGCAATAAATAGTTGAAAGTCGGTGGTTACCTAGACTGGAGATTTTTTGTGTGCCTCAGGGAACTGGTCAGATTTTTGGGTGTGCTCAGTCACTCCCAAGGGGAAGAGTGGCTTCAGGATGTGCATCGAAGCTGAGCTCCTTGAGCAATTGGTCTGCCTCAAATAACAAGTCTGCCTCTAGTTTAAGCCAGAGTTTTGTGGCTGTTTTAACCTGGCAGTGCCAGGGAAAGCAGCTATCTCGCCCTCCTCCTGCTTTGGGCTCCTCATTCCTTTCTCCTCACTGTCCCTTTCCCTACGTCAGGAGAACTAACGTAGGTTAGAAAATAGCTGTTCGGGGAGAGGGAGCAGAAAAAAAGTAAGAACTTGGGCAGGGACAAGGCAGGACAACTGCTTTTGGTAGCAATCTGGTTTATGATGGTTTAGGGCGTCCTTGAAAGCACAGCATGGCTTAGCAAGCATGAAGTCTATCAGGGCTTTCAGGCATTCCTCCGTTTCAGGCCTTGCTCCCTAGGCAGCACCGTTCCTGTACTCCAACCATTTCCAAATGATCTGTGTTACACAGGCTCTTGCTACGGGGCCCAGCACATCTGTCTCATCAGGCAAGGGGCAAATTACAGTGTCTGCTCCAAGCAGGGCCAGAGGGTAGAAGGGTGTCAAGAGGGCTACTGAACCCTCCTGTCCACACTAGCCTTCCTAGCACCCAAATATCTAGTATAAGCCAGGCTTATAACATGGTGAACATTTGTCATCTAGCCAGGCAAGGAGCTATCACCAAGCTCTGCTACCATCATACATGTAACCAAGTCCTCGACATCTGTGTGAGTCCTAAAGCATCGTTTCCTGACATCAGACTTTCTCTGGTGCTGCCAGAGGCAAGAGAGGATTAAGTTGCAACACAGATGTCCCAAGTCCATCCTTGAACATGGCTACCTCCAAAGCTGTGCCTTGGGAAGCTGTTGCTGCCAGCCTCTCTCGGGCTTCCTGGACACTTGTTCACCTTGTCCTGATTCAGGGACACATATGTCCCACAAAGGGGACTTCACATCCAGGATAATTTCTGAAATGAAGTGGTGGTGAGGGAGGTTTGTTTGGTTTTTTTCTTCTTTTTGTAACCAAATTTTAAAAATTAACTTTTTCAATTGAGCATTTGTTACAAATGAACTATTCTTCTTTTTTTTTTTTTTTTTTTTTTTTTTTTAATTCCACCTTTTAATAGTTTAAATTTGGGGGCTGCACGTCTCCTCTACTGATGACTGTATGTTACTCTGGAAATACACAGTGTCCCATTGGCTTAATCCCATGCTCTTTAGATTTGAACAGAGTTCAAGAGACAGAGTCTGGTGAGGCACAAATCTTTGTGTCCTGTTTGTATTACAGGGGCAGCAATAGCAGCACTTAAATCACACTGAAACTTTGTTTTAGAAAATGACATAATGGGAGTGGTGAGTCTCTCATGTCCACAGCTACTTCCTTCTCAGCCATAGCTCATGTTGTGCGATCGTGCTGTCAGGGCAAGCGGGATAACGTAGGTCGCTGAAGCTAGGTTCGCCTACCAGGGAGGAATTAGAAATAGGAGGATATGATTAATGCCAATCCACACAGTGCTATAGAAAACAGATGTAGATGTGTTTCATTGGATGTATATCACATCTACGTTTATATGTTATGTTATGTCTACATGGTTACCATTATCAAACAATCCTGTTTTCTCATTGGGATTTATAATCACAAGTAGCGGGGAAAAGGGACTTCTTGGCTGTCACTGTCCACAGGCATAGATGATCAGAAGCAATAGGAGAATAATCCTAATGACCTAACCTGACTTCATTTTCTAATGAGGCAGTGGGTTTGTTTGACAGAGGTCAGACAAAATATATTTTGCAGGGAGTTTGACATAGAATATGGTTAAATACATTGGTTACCACAGAGCAAATTAGGGGATGAATTGATGGCATGTTAGCCACTCTCCAGCAACTATTGAGTACTTGCTTTTATCCTCAGGGGATATGTGCATTTTTCCTGCTGCTTCTTTCCTGTCACCCTTAAGTGTGTCAGTCCTCCCCCCCAACATACACCACACACGCACGTCCACACAGGTCAATCTGCTCCCTTGTTTGGACCAGCAGAGTTTGCAGTGCTTAACTGATTGCTTCAGTGAACTGATCCATGTTGAAGACAACCGCAAAGAATGAAAGCCATTTCCTATGTGCTTGTATGAACTGGCTGTCCAGGGTGAGGAGAAGGGGGATGTTCTCGGGTGGAAATGAGCAGCCAGTGGTAGCTGGCAGCAAGACTGCCCTAAACAGTGTCTTCAGTAGCATTGCTGCCAGGAAAATATGAACAGAGCTGGTCCCTCAGTGAAGCTGAGGTGGCTGAGCCCATCCACACTGGAGGGATCTTATCTCACATCTTCTCTAAGGTAAGGGTATACACCCACTCTTTTATTGCAGATCAGCTACTGTGCAGAACTTACAAAAAGAAAAGCAAGAAGCAAACTGTTCAGAATGCACAGTTGTCTTCACAGTAAGAAAATGAGAGATAATAAGGATCTTTTTCATGTAACACTGAAAAGCTAAAAATGGAAGGTAGACATATTCAAGCCAGACAGGAGGCACATTTAACAGTGAGCTTTCTTTAACAGTTGTCTGAACAATGAAGGGGAGTGGTGGATTCCTATGTTTTGAAATCCTCTTGATGCTTTTTTGGAAGCTACATTTTAGTTTAGTGCAATTTATTGAACCCAATATGAGAATAACTGAATAGATTTCCATAACGAGGAAGTCAGACTAAGTGATCTAGCAGTTCCTTCCATCCCTAAACTCCATGAAACTTCCAACAACGAGACTGACATGTCAGGTGTGTTCCACACCTATTTCCACATGTAGCAGATTCTGCTGGAAGTGGGAGAGTTACACAAACTGATATGGGTGTAAGTGAAAAGCAGAATCATGCCCTAAATTATGCTTTTATGGCAACTGTCAATCCATTTGCAGATTTTAATATAAATGTCGTGGGCAGTTTGAGGCTCATGAAGACTGGGTACAGACAGACTTAAAACTCTGTGGTTGTTTTCAGTATATACAGAATGATTTTAGAGGCTGCCAGTGTTCCGGGTGTTTAAATCCAAGGTTATTTATAAATGAATCTTTACAGGATCTGGAGAAAACCACTGGTCTTTAAAATGAAATCACTCTTGCAAAATTGAAACTTTCCAACAGTTTCTCTTTCATATAGCAGAGAAAGCTATAACTCGAAGCAACAGTTAGAAGTTAATAGCAGACAGGTTCAGACTAGAAACAAGTCACGCACATTTGGATGTGTCCAGAACTCTTGGCTAGAATGGACTGTGATTGTCAGCAAAAATGCCCTTCAGGACAGGTTGAAGTAATGAGTTTTAATGTGTAACCAGCATGGAATAGAAGTAAAAGCGGGTCAGTTAGAGATTTCTTTTGTGAAGTCTGATTTAAGAGAAATGACTTAATCGCATGCCTATAGTCTAATGTGACAGTAGTGAGAGCCCAGTTTAGAACGACTCAATGTTATTTTTAAATAGCAGCATTATATTCTGTGTAGGATCTATAGATAACACTACATGAAACAAAGAGCACATGAAATTGAAAGACAGCTCTACAAACAATGACTGTGCTAGTAAACTAAACTGACCAGAGCCGGGCAGCTCAAGGTTGGCACATGTTCATCCACGCTATTTCACTGCTGCCAAGCTCCTGGTAGGGCTGATCCTGACCAGTGTGGAGGGCCTGACCATCCCTGAAGAGGACGAGTTCCCCAGCTGGGAGGATGCTGGGGCTCTCACCTGCAACAATCTGCTCACGGGATGGGGACATAGTCCTGTACATTCCCAGCTGCCTTCAGATGGAGAAACTGGACAGAATAGTGGTTTTTACACCCACCAGCATAGTGATTTTTAGAAGTCTCCATGACTGGCTGGAGATAGTTGCCTTTATTACTCATCCTGCTGCCTAGGCAGGGCACTGAAGTGGTGCAGCTGGTCACAGCCTGCTTGCAGCATCGCCCTGGCCTCTGCCAGCCTGGTGTTTGGGGTTGTCCTCCCAATAGCTCTCCCTGCTGAGGCAGTACAGTCATCCTCAGCTGCCACATGGGAATGAGGACACAGGGATCTGGACCGTCTAAGGTGCTTATTTATAATAAAAAAAAAAATAAAATTGAAATGACATTTCAATTTTCATTGAATTTAAATTTTCATTGAAATGAAATTTTCATTAACTGAAATAAAAAAAAAGAATGAGACTTTCCTAGAGTGTATGAGATTTAAGCAGGGGCTCAGGACACCCCTTTTATTCATTTTTAGGGTGCTCTTTTGTCTGTTGCTGGTACTTAACAACAAGTTGACCCCAACTTGTCCCTTTACGTAAAAATTACATGGTCTCTTGCTTGCTTCCCAAGAACATGGTTCATGTTGCAGATCAGTGGTAGGAAGGTGAATACTATTAAATTGGCAGCCCCTCCCTACCATCACCAGCTCAGTGAGAGAAGGGTCACCATCCTGCAGGTATCTGAGTACAGCTGCCGGAGGAGACCCCAAGGGAAGCAGCTGCACTCATACAACTTGGAGGCCCATTTTCTGCCCACATTGTATGAAAATCTGCCAGAAATCAAAGGGCACATATATCTCTTGTTCTTTTCTCTGGAAGTCCCACAACAGAGTGGTAACTCTGAGTTAGTGACACATTTTCCATCAAAAGTAGCTAAAAATCAGGAGTGAACCTAACACTTGTGGAGTGCTGTGCACCTCCCAGCTGGTGGCTGAGCAGCATGGCTGTGCAACCTGTCTGTGACATGCAGACCTTACCAAGGAAGGGTGCATGTCAAGATGAGACCCAACACACTTGTCTACGGCAACATCTTATGTGACAACACCAACAATCAACTGCTGCCTCAGGAGCCTGGATTTGCCCTTATTTTTTTCTTGCCTGGGATATACTTTTAGGCTGTGGGAAGGGTGCAGGTCCTACTTTGTGGAGCTCTCTGGCCTTCATGGATTTTCTCGACATGTGGTCTGGGTAGGAAGCTGGGTTGCTGTGTACGACAGCTGAGCTGTTTGGGTTATTGGATGGTCAGGCGGTCATTTAGTTGCTGAAGATTTTTGCCCCACGTTACGCAATGCATCTGGAGTGTGTGAAAATGTCTAGTAGTGTTGCATTGAGGAGCAGGAAATGAACCTGAAGAGAGCAGGCCTGCTTACAAATAACGAATATCAGAGAGTACTAATGATCCCCAGCAGCTTGCACACAAAGCAGGCAAGACCTCATCACAGGCAAACACAAGCCAAATAATTTTCTTGCTTTCCTCCACAATTTGAACGGGGCGACAGTGCCACAGCCCTTTTGCAAACATGCGTTCGAATTTACGTGCTGATAACAAAGCAAACCTGCGAGTAATGACAAGCTGCAGAGCCTGCTATTCAACTTGCTCTCCTAATCTTTTCCTGAAAATGTTGTTTTCAGTTCTGGTTATGAGGGCGGATTTCAAAGACACTGTTCTTTCATGCCTGTTGTCAGACTGAAGCCTTGACGATGAGGGGGTCTTTTCCCTGGCCACAGCCACAGGAGTAGGTGACATATCAGAGCTACCAGTGAATTGACAGAGATTTGGCAGCACTAACGTGCCCCGACGCAGAGTTCAGCTTTTCCTGCTGCTTCTCACTGCTGTCTGAAGCGATATTGACTGTCTGACCTATTGTGGTCATGGGAAGAGGAAAGCCTCCAGGTAGACACAGGCGTGGAAACAATGCTGAGAGAAGAAGGATGAACTTCCACATTCATCTGTCAGGGAGAGCTGTGAGCCTTGCCACCCCACTGTCCCCACTGCGGGCTACAGGCAGCCACTGTGTCTCTGAGTCCCTGAGCTGGGAACAGCGTGGTAGGGCAGGAGGGCAGCATGTGTGAAGGCTGGAAGGTTTTTCCAAGATCTTTCCATAGTCAGTGGAGGATGGCAGCTTCCTACAGATGGTAATTCAGAGCTTTTGTGTCATGTTGTGGACTGACTTTTAAAGGCACTTCATGGCTAAAAAGACATCCCCCCATCGCATCTTCCCATGTTTTAGCGAGTGGCTTTTTCCCACTGTGGCTGGAGAGCACAACAGTGATTTGGCTATTAAAATATCTTCAGTGCTCCTGGCATGTGCCTGTTTCTAGAGGTTAAACATACCTCACACTACTGATTTTATTAACTTTTTGGAGCAGCCCTCTGCATCTCACACAATGGTCTGTGCAGGCAAACACACAATTTAGCATAGTGCTCTGACACTGTTATTTAAACAGTGATTCTGCAAACACTCATGTTCTGTGACCAGTAGTAAGAAGTGCCACCCTCCGTCTGCCATCCAGCTGGAGCACAGAGTCCGGCTGGACACGACACTTAACAAGTCCCTGGTCTGCAAGTACTTACCAGAGAGAGCTCTGTACTCCCATGACATTTAATGTCACCTGCAGAGGTCTCAGCTTTCTGAGGTCAAGAAAGATTTGATTTTTTTTTTTTTCCTTTTGAATATGCTCATCTGACAGCATGTCAAGTTATGTCTGCTGTACCAAACCAGGTACCTATACCAGCTGCAGGCTCCAGCCCAGTCATGAGAACACAAACCATCACATGATTCTTCAGGACCAGTGGACAGACTTTAATTAATTTCATTTACTGGGATAGACACAGACTTTGTAATATATTAGGCATATGATTGCTGGGACTTGAGCTACAGCAGCTCAAGATTTTGCAGTCCATCGCTTGACCCCATCAAATGCACTCATTCAGGCCATGCTAATCTATATTTTTGTGTAAATCCGTTTTAGCATTTTTCTTTTGCAAGGGGTTTTTTGCTTAGCATATGCTGTGATTCATCTCAGCTGTGGTGGCTGGGTATGCAGCATAAACTCAATCGTATTCAATCCTACCATGCATGCAGCAAACATTTGGCAAATTCCAGATTACAGCAGACACAAGGCCTTTTAACACAGACGCATTAAGGGCCTCAGTCCCTCTGCCAGTCTTTCTTGCTAGATTCACCAAGCCCTAACAGGCTCATTTCTCTCACTCTCCCCTCTCCAATCAACAGTACTGATGGATTAATCCTGCATATTGCAAGGAATAATAAGAACATTCATGACTTCAAGGCCAAAATTAAGGGTACAGATGTATGAAGAAGGACACATAAAATCTCTTCACAAAATCTCTGGACTTTGTGGCATTGCTTGGTACTTCAGGTTGCTACCTCCTGCTGATTCCCTTTCATTAAAACATCTTGGCAGCAAAGTGCCACCAAAAAGATCTATGCCACTTTTTATCAAGCTATCATTGAATGGGCAGTTACATTAGAAAATGAGAGCATAGCGTGATTTCTTGATATGCTCACATAGGGGTATTCCCAAAGGATTCCCCCCCCCCCAATTTTCTGCAGATTCATATTAACTGATATTAATTATTATTAATGATTAATTTACTCAATTGACACATTTTTGAAAGGAAAAATGCAAGATGTTCAGCTACAGTGATGACATACAAGGCACAAAGTCCATACCATTGGTTTGCAGATGGCTGGGTAAGCCTGAAATACTGGGGGACAGCGTCTTGATTTGATTTCTGATGTGAGTACATTGGAGATTGAAGCAACGGCAGCAGCATAAATCTCTAACTGCTGTCTATGACTCCAAGTCCATTCATTCCAAGCAGACCCACTTTGTTGCCTGGCTTTTGGCCAAATCTGTCATGGGGAAGAATCATGTTGTAATGCAATAGCATCCTGACTCTGCAGGATACTGTTTGATCTTGCCTATATAGATGGGGCTAAGCCATGCTATGACGGCATTATGGCAATGTGCTGCAGCCCTTTGAAGATAGGGGGGTTTCTTCATCTCTGTAAGTTGTACTCCTTGCTGGAAGGAGACCCATCCTGAGTGGAGGCAGAGGAATCATGGGAAAAGCAGAACTAAATTAGGGGAAAGCTTCTCATAAATCTCTGTTCTCAAGAGAACAAGAGAAAATTTTGCTGATGCCCTTGGCATCCTGGCCCAAGGGAAGTCGCAGCTAACAGACATTTCTTTCCCCACTTCCCTTCCAGGCACATCTGCAGGGTCCTTTGAACCTGCAGCCTACCTCCTCCCAGTGCTCTGAAAGAACAGCTGGTGGCTTTTCCCTAGATTCACCCTCTGGTGTCCCTGGCTCATGGATGTACCGAGGCTTTCTCTCTCCTGGGACCTGGGACAGAAGGAATTTGTTTCCATCCTTTAGTTGCAATTCCTCGTAACAATAGAAAAAGGAGGGATGTTAATTGTTTCTTGTGTTCAAGAAATGTGGGCATGAACATGAATGTGAAGAGGTGATTTGTGAAAGCAGGCGAACACCAGTTGTTGCAGAGACCTATAACATTTTTACTGCTTCCTCGGGAAGTACAGAGCCATTCCTGAGGGACTTTCCACGCTCGAGCTCAGGTCCAGGCCCCAGCTAGGGATATCTCCACAGCATCTGTGCACCAACACTCACAGTCTGTAATGACGGGGTGCCACCTCACCCCTCCCTGAGGTTTGATTGTTATTTCTAGAATGGAGCAATGGAAAAAAAAAACCCCACAACTCAAATCCTTCTTCTCAAAGCTGCCTTTATCTTGTATCCTGCCTTTGAGTTTGCTTAGCTGCTCTAGACCCTCTCATACAGAGGAAGTAAAGGGCCACATGTTTCAATGAACTGGCAGCACTTACTTTCCAAGAGGTGGATTTGTGCCTCTTTACCCTATTTCAAACATTGTAAGCTTAGTGTAAGCTTGAAGATTCAGGAGGCAGTATCACATGTTCCCTATAGGAGGTAGCAAAGAAATAAGAACCCCACACCTGCAGGTTCAAAGGGAGTTTGCAGGTGCACACAAGAGCTGAGGAGGTTTGGCATGATGATAACTCATGCATGGTTGTCTATGACCTCAGAAGGGCTTTTGAGCCTCTTCTGTGGCTTTAGCTTTTTGCCAATCACCAACGCAATGTTGCAAAGGATTTACCACGTGCTGGTGCTTTGGCAGCCCTGTACAGCCACAATGCCAGCTCTGCACTCAAAAGCAGGGCAGTTTTTCAGCTGAGAGCTGCTGGGAATACCTGAGTTTGGAGTATGAGGTGTATAGGCAGCCCGGTAGTGCCTACTATCATATCAACCCTGTTAGGGAAAAGATTTGATCCTTTTCCCTGTGATCTCCATTTACAGCTGAACAAATTGGAAACCTGAATGCCAGTCTTGCTTTGCACAGATAACTCAAGTCTCATGCTGCTCAAATAATGGTGTGCTGTGCAAAGCAACGAAAGACAAAGATGCCACATTAGATTTACCTGTGAAGGGGACCCTGAAAAGAAAAAGTCGCAAAAAGGTTAAAATTAAAATTCTATAAATATCATTTTGTATCCAAGTGAGTGATGCTGTGATCATCAAGGCTTGTTTCCTGTCAAGTTTTGCTTCTGTAATGTCTATTAAGGGTTGTGCCCATGTTTATCTCAGCGAGGGAATTGATTTTGGTCTTTTTTTTGACACTTATTTACCCAGTGCTTGGAATACCTTCATATTTTTGAAACTTCTCTTTCTCGCTGATTAATTTCATAGAAACTGGCATGGGAGTTAAAAAACATTGACAAATTTAAAAAATGTTAAAAATAGAGGAGGTAAAAACAACTTCCCAGAAGCTGAAGAGACAAGGTAATAAACACTTTTGAAAAAATACTCTAATGCATGAATGAAAAATGCCCATTATAGTTAATCCCCTTTGCATATCCCAATATCTTCGCCTTTTATTGCCTGTGCAATGGAATATCTAGATTTTTAAATGCCAATGAAGTTTAACAGCCCTTAGTCACAGGGAGTTGCAGGGGATTAATAATGATTCTGGCATAGCGAAAATTTCCTCTTACAAGTCCTTTCATTTTTTTTCTGTCATTAATCTTGGATGATCTGTCCATGTCTCTTTCTTTATCTTCTTCTCTCTTCCAGGAGCCAGTCTTCCCCAAAGCATTTCAGTGGTTGTGTGGGCTGCTCAAGCCGCCCGCAGTGGGGAGGGCAGGGCTGCAAACTGCCCTGAATCCTTATCTCCTGTCTGCTCCTGGGAACCTCCATCTCCTCCGGTGTCATTTGTTTCGACATCTTCTGGGTGGCTGATCAAACCCCTCCGTAGCCGGGTAATGTTTCGGTAAATGCAAATCAGCAACCAAATCCCCCAAGGTGTGGCGCTGGGTAGAGCTAGTTCATGGTGATGTGTTATACTGGCTCATATCCGGTTATTTCTCAGAAACAGAGAGGAATCTTTCACTGAAGTAAAATATAGAAGTGTTCTGTTTGGTGTTTTTTTTTTTTTTTCTTTTTTTCTTTCTGTTTTCCTCTGTTCCTACAGAAACCAGCAGCTCCACTGAATATTTTCTGCTTCCCCCTCACCCTCCTGCTGAGGAGATAATCACCCAAGCAGCACTTTGTGTGGTGCAGGGTTAGGCTTGCCTTATTGTACAAACAGCAAAAGGGGCTCATGGGTGCCTCTACAGGGTAGAAATAACATCAAGACCAAGCTTAAGAGTCAATTTTCTTTCTGCCCATGTTTCTTGCCTGTATGAGCACCTGTGGGGCTGCTTCTGACTCGTCCCATGTGGTTCTCTGGGTAAGTAAGTCCCATAAGCTTGGGGGAGTGCTCGCCCACAGTGTGGATGGGCTCCAGCACTTTGTGCCAGGCCAAAAACTTCAATGTCCCTGTGCTTCGTCTTCATATGACCTCTGCTCAGCAGGCAGAGCTGCCTGAGAGTTTTTCTAGGAGGGCCCATCACTGTTTAGCACAGGAACAGATGGGATGTGGAAACCTGAGCTCAGACCAAGGTCCTGAGAGTGTCCTTGACACTCTAGGCTGCTTCTACTTGGTAATTCAGCCATCAGGCATTTGATGATCCTTTTCTCCAGGTCTCAGGTGTCCTTGGGTGCCCTTGGGTTGGGTCCACCCAACCCAGTACACTCTAACTCCCTGCTCTGCTCCCTTTCACCTCCACATAAGACAGATGCTGGAGGAAAGCAAATGAAGCTATTCCCTCCTGGTGGGGTGTCGTCGATGCATGGCATGGACCGGGGAGGTTAGTCAGAATCCACTGGAAACAGAGCAACCTGAGAGGAATCTGCTTCATCACGTAGCTGCTATTGCTTAATGTGAGCTTTGCACAACACAGTAATTGGTTCCAACTGACTCACGGCAGAGCCCTGGCAAGGGAAAGTTCACGTCAGGAAGGGCGTGCAGTTCCTATGGTGGGGGACACCGCATTTCAGAGATCCTCAGCTGGCAAACAAGCCAGGAAGAGAGCAGCAAGAGGTGATCCACCACTGAGTGTTACAGAGAGAGCTTTGAGCTGATCGGAGTAAGGAAATATAGCCAGATCCCTGTCTCTGCAATGCATGTGGAGAGCTTACTTTTTTTGCCAGAGAGGGCACTCTTATCGCAGATATTTTAAGAGGTATGCAGAGACAAGCGATAGCATGGCTGATTGTAAGCTATTAATAATATTCACTAAGAGCATTTCTTACCTCTGGTCTAAGCTGTGAGTATTATATGAGCTCAAATCAATTGTATTTGAAAAGATCCAAAATCTGGCAAAAACAGACTCACACTTCTCTGTTTGTTTGGTGTTAACTGGCCAGTAACATCAGCAATGTATATCATATCCATTAAAAAGGGGATAAGTGACAACATCCTTCGGCTGGGGCTGCACGGCTAGAAGGCGCGTCCCCTGGGTGGTGGATAGGGGATCCCTCTCTGGAGGGTGCACCGGATAAAATTGAAGAAGGTGCCGCAAACCAACGCAGCCTAAGGGAAGGCCACCCTGACAGAAAAACCACTGGCCCTCCAAGTCATGGGGGTTGGGCAGGAGGCCAACTACCTCCTCCGGGGGAAAAAAAAAAAAAAAAGTTGCAGAAACGACGAGCATCAGAAATGGCGGGGATGGAGAAAATCAGTAACGAAGTGAGGAGGAGGAGATGGAACTGGATCGGTCATGTCCTGAGGAAAAAAACAACAGAAGACTGCACTGTGGCCCTTGGGTGGACTCCAGAGGGAAGAAGAAAGCGGGGTTGCCCAACAATGACCTGGCATCGGATGGTGGAGGTTGAGAGGAATGGCGCAGGCTGGAACTCTTGGGAAGCAGCACGGCATGCAGCCGCAGACCGATCGAAGTGGAAGAACAATGTTCGCGCCTTGTGTGCCTCCTGGCACTGAGAGGGAAAAAAAAAAAAAAAAAAAGACAACATAAATTTAAAGGCAACGTGAATTTGGTCTTTATTCACACAGGGGAACATTAGGATTTACCCATTCTTGGTCTGGATCTGTTGTAGCTCTACTTAAGCTGACTTAACCAGGGTGAAACAAGGTTCGAAGCAGCTCTGCTCTGTGTGTACCGTGGTTCCCATATAGCTACAATGTAACACCTCTGAGTGAGATGAGTTTTGAGCCATAGGATTGTTTTGCACAAGAGTTGTGCCTTCTGACACTACCCTTTCCAGAGATTTATAATATCAGTGGAATAGCTCTTTCCTTCTCTCTCTCTTCCTTTCCTTCTTTTTCTTTCTTTCTTTCTTTCTTTCTTTCTTTCTTTCTTTCTTTCTTTCTTTCTTTCTTTCTTTCTTTCTTTCTTTCTTTCTTTCTTTCTTTCTTTCTTTCTTTCTTTCTTTCTTTCTTTCTTTCTTTCTTTCTTTCTTTCTTTCTTTCTTTCTTTCTTTTTTCTCTTTCTTTCTTTCTTTCTTTCTTTCTTTCTTTCTTTCTTTCTTTTTCTCTCTTTCTCTCTTTCTTTCTTTCTTTTTCTTTCTTTTTCTTCCTTCCTTCCTTCCTTCCTTCCTTTTGTTTCTTTCTTTACTCTTCCCTTCCTTTTCTTTCTTTCTTTCTTGCTCTTTCTTTCTTCTTTCTTTCTTTCTTCCTTCCCTCCTTCCTTTCTCTTTCTTTGCTTTCTTTCTTTTTCTTTCCTTTCTTTCTTCCTTTCTTTTCTTCCTTTCTTCCCTTCTCTCTCTCTCTCTCTCTTTCTTTCTTTTAAACTGGTTTATATATGAAGGAGGCAGTGCCCTTTTCTTTTATTTTCTGTCCTTTTTGCTACAGCTCACTGCCTGCTGCCCTTTTTTCCCAGCCTTGTAGTATTTCCTCCCTTCTTTCCCTTCCCCCAGTCTGCCACAGTGTCAGTGAGAAACAAAACTGCTGAAACCTGAGCTTTCTGGCTAGAGAAGATGAAGAATGAGAGGAGGAGGTGGTAATTAAACCCTCCCCCATATTATTGATGTAAAGGAATTGTCTTTGAACACCACTTCATCCTGGGAGCAGCTCTGAGTTCAAAGAGAAAGCTGAGTTGTTGTCATTCTGGGGCCTTAATCTAATCACATTGTCCCCCTTTGATTTAAAAATCTTCTTAGGAGGTGGCAAATATCTCTCCCCATCTACCCTTTTATATTTTGTTTTTATTTTTTGGTCCTAAGAATGTGGTGCTTATTGTTTTGGTGTTTTTCTTGTAGTGCAGGGTTTTATCATCCAAGTTAGGCTGGTTTGTGTCACTGGCTATCGTTTAAGAGATCCAAGCCTTTGGTAGTATCAAGAACAGAAAAGTATTGCTCTCTGTATCTATGGACAATTCTCTATACATACATGGTAAGACAAAAAAACTCTCCAGAAACCTCCATCTTTCAAGGTATTTCCAGATCCATGCTTTAAGAAGCAGTTTTGACATAAGCAATGCTTCCTGGGACAGGCATCTACCATCTGCCTGAGTAGATCTACTGTTTTTAATCACTTGGCAGGTAAAGAGCATTCAACATGTTTCTTTATCCTTTTCTTGCCCTGTTTCCTATGAGAAAGCCCAGAAAAATACCTCTGAATGTCAGTCCAGTTCCGCACAGACCATAAATGCTACCTCTTTCTTACACACAGATATTTGCCCACGCACATACACACATTTAACCAGTTTTGTGTTCTTCCTTGTGAGGGCTGTTCTACATTATTGGTTGGAAGCAGACAAAAATCATCCATTATGGTTTCTGAGATTTTCAAGTGAAAGGTCTAATGTTACTCAAGAGCGTGGGTGAGATATGGCTGATTCCCACTTCCACCAACTGCCCTCCAGCTAATATCTTCCCTTAATGTTAACATTCATTAGGGCCGTTCAGAGCACACTTACACAAGGTGCTCCTGCAGATTCTTGCAGAGTTTAGAGTATGCAGATGAATAAAGGCAAAATTAAGATATGGTCATTGCAGGCTGGGTGGTTTCTGAGCACATGCAAGTGAGTTTCATGGTGAATTTTAGCTCCTTGGCAGTGTAATGGTGCTGGAGAATTGCCTGTCCGAATGTAAGCATGAACATGTGGGCTGAGGTGCTTGACTGTGTGTCCCGCCTGAGGCAAGATTTCAGGACATCTGAATCTTGTCCTTTGATTTTAATATAAAACAAGGCAAAAATTTGATCTTCTGTTGTGGACCTATGTGAGAATAAAAAAACCTTTAGGCCAAAATCAATAATAACAATAGTAATGACATAAAATAGATTTCTCTATCAGTTTAAAGCTTTCAACACATAGCTTCATTCAAAAGCACCAAATGCTAATAGCTTCCCTCCAGCCCAAATGGCTCTGCTCAGTATACACATAAAAAAAAAAATGCTTACCACTTCCTTAGATATCTAAATATACACCTAGCACACTTATTTTTGACACCTTGTCTTAGAGTCTTGATTCTAACATTTTTCGATATAGATTTACAGCAAAGTGATAGCTGTTTTAATCTATATCCAGGTGAAGCTTTTTTGTGCTACTTGTATAACTATAATTTCAAAAGCTGCTAAGTAGTTTTGGCATATACTTCTCATGCTTGAGTTCGTCTCTCCTAACTTTGTGTATCAAAGTATTAGATGTTGAGTGTAAGAAAGATGGTCACTTAAACTCTCTCTCACTTTTCAACAGAGAGATGTAGACACTGCTGATGACTGTTCTTCATTTCCTAAGGTTGTTTGGATGAATGTTTCATGAGGAATCTTGGGTGATCATTTAAAGAAAGTGCCTAATTCTTAGGCAGCTAAGCTAAGTGAGAAAAAGACTGTCCTTCAGACCCTAAACCTTGGCTTTCACAGCAGTCCAAATCTGCTTCATTAATAGTGACAAGTACAGCTAAAATGCTGCATAATTATTATATAAAATCTCTGATATTCAGAAATGCTAATGGGAGACAGCTGAGAAGGGCAGATCGATAGTCCAGAGTCTGACTTGTTTCCTGCCTCCCACATGAAAATGGCCAGGATGAACACTGGCTGGTTTTGAGTTTGAGCAATGGGAAGGGAAGAGAAGATCAGCTGAAAGATGCCTCTCTCTGTCAAGACTGTGTATTTAAATACACACGGAGATGGCGTGAAGGAGAACTCATTTTGCAGCAGTCTGGTTGGGGGATAATATTTGTGTTTTTTAGATAAGCTCCTTCATATAGCTGAATAGATCTTTTCTCCTGCAAACAGACAGCGCTTGACTTTTTGTGTGAAATACAACATAACTTGCAAAATGGGATGAAACTCTCATGAACAGACAACTTGAAAGAGAGTAGTTGCCTTTTGATAAACAGATGTGGGTTCAATTGCAGATGTTATCATCAATAAAAAAATAAAATGCCTGACAACAGGGAAATAAATAACCAAACAATAACATAAATTCACAGTTTTCTGTAAAACTAAGCCAGGCTGTTAGAATCACAGCTTCTGTTTCTAGTAAAATCTTAGATATTGTAATTCTGTCAAAGCTGGTTGTCCTTCTCTTAGGTGATATTTATCTGCACAAAATATGCATGAAAAGATACCAAAGTGTGGTCTTGAATCTCTGTGTAATTTTATGTTGGTCAGCTTACAGACAAATTCAGGATGCCCTGACCTAATCTGAATGACATCAGGCTATATAAAATCACACAAATATCCACAGTAGAAAAAGCAATATTCTCTTCAGAATAGAAAAAAAAACAAACTACAACCAAACCTCTATAACCAATACCCCAGATCTCTGGTTTCCATTCACATAAGCCAAATGAATGAATAGGCAAGGTTATTGAGGTGGCTTCCTGAGCCACACTTCCAGCATAAAGCAATCAAGGCTGAATTTGTGTTTGGATTTGGCTGATTCAGTGATTCCAAATCAAAGTTGCGGGTCTGGTTCCTTAAAATGACCAACACAACTATGATCAGCAATTGCATCAACATTAGGCACTTTTGTAATGTTCAATGTGGCTTACATCTGTGGCTAGAAGGCAGGGGAAACTAAATTTTTTTTACAAGCATTGCTTTTCTTTTTTAAGAGAAAAAAACATGTGAAGATTTATACCAAAAAAAAAAAAAAAACCCAAAACAAACCCCAAACCCCTTATCTTTTCAATTTTGTTCATTTGTTTCAAGAATAAATACTTACAAAATGGCTAAATCTTACTATTATTTTTGCTGAAATACATTGGGTATGTTTCCTTTGTACTCCTTCATTTGTGATTGATACCACCATAAAGAAGACAAAGACCTTATTATTCCTATTGTAAGTGGAGAAGAAAATATCCCCTGATTAAAATAAGGAGTAAGTTTCACATTATACCACAGCAATTCATTGTGTAACTTGGGGCAAGCAGGTCTAACTTTGAGTGGTGGGTTATGGGGCTCTTAACTGAGTTATTCATCAATATTTGTCATCTACAAAATGAGTTTATCATCTTTGAAGTCTTTAGACACTTGTAGATTTTTGTGGTGAAAAGCATCATTATGGTATTGGTCATTTTATTAGTCAATGAGTCATTGGAAAGCCAAGGTTACATCACATCCCCATCTGCTTTCGTTACTGGCATCCATGATGATCTTTCCTTCCATGGTCTGAGGTCAGCCTTGGTGACTTGCACCTCCGATGCCCACCCTTCCCCTCACATTCCCTGAACCCTACCGTCACTTTCTTTCTGATGCTTTTGATTTCCATTTGCATTTTTCTGCTCACTGAACTTTAGAGAGATAAGTTTGCTTCACTGGACCTTGCCTGTGCTGGTAACAGAGGGCTGTGGATATTTTAGGGTGTGCTTTGATTTACACCTACCGCTATATTTTGCGTTTCTGTTTGTGACAGAAACTCACCCCAAATTCCAGCATTTAGTGGCAGCACATGGAGACTCACTTTGATGCTTTGGCCAAACTAGCTCAATGACAAGACTTCCTTACTTATATCCAAGTATTCATGGACTCCTAGGCAAGATGTGCAAATTTTAGCCATTTCGGTTCAACAGTTTTCGTTCTCATGCAGTCAGAGCCCAAGGGTATTGCTTTGAATGCTTAACTGGAAATGAGAGCCAGATAAACACAGAGCAGAAGGCCAATGAAATCCTATTGTAAATCTATCAAGCAAACACAAAGCCCTCCCTGACCATCAGCCTGGTTCCAAAAATGTGGTTAATGGAAGATTCATGTGCCAAAGAACTCCTGTTACTGGATCGTGGGGAGCTGAGATATTACTGAATCTTGTGTCTTCCTCTGTATTTCCAGCTATGTGGCTGGACCTCATATCCTCCCCTGCACTGTCCCAGTAGCTGTAGAAACCAATGAATGTTTTATTGAAAATGTAAGGTTCACTTGATTCACTTATTTGAAGTATGCGGCTGCACTATCTTCCAAAACACAGACAAGCAACCTTTAACTTGGCCATAGCTAAAAAATGTTCTTAAATACACTTCTGAGGTCAGAAGCTCTGTGATACAATTGACCGAGTAAGCACATTTCATACAACGTTCTGACGAAGGAGACGCTCATAAATGTTGCTGACGAGAGCACTGCTGGCTGCGGCTGCTCAGAGGAAGCCCATCAAGGCTCATTCTTAAAAGTCACAGATATGCACTGGAAAATCCTTGATATTTATTTTTGGATACAGGGCTAAACCCTGGCTTTGTAGAGGTGAGGATACTTTCCATTGATTAGATTAGGGCCCGGACTTCTTTTTCCAGCTTGATTTCTAGCTGAGCCCAGTCTCAGGCTGCTTCCTGAAGGAGAGGCAAGGAGAGTTTTGCATTTTATGTTCACCAAGGGCAGGGTCTGAGGCTGGAAATCAGCTTTAGCTACCACTGTTGCACTAACTGAGTGATTAACAGGATTTTGATAATGACACACTCTGAATGCAGACAGTATAGATTTTAGTTCTGGGTAGCCGCAGATTACTAATCTCTGCAGCTGCTGATGAGAAATTTGTCTGCTAATAACAAATTCTTCTGAGAGCTCAGCTTCTCCACCAGAGGCAAAAACATTTGATCAAATGGATTAAGTTTCTCATCTTTTATTGCATGTATTTTTAACTTCTTGCTTCATTTCTAAGTGCAAAATGAAAATACCCAGCTCATCTCACCTTTTTTGTTGGTAGATTTTCATCCTCAGAAAGAAATATTTCTCCAAGGAATGTCAAGTTTACTAGCCCCTTTGCAGATGGGGAAACTGAGTCATAGGGAGAGGTGACTTAGGTCATCAAGGCGCAAATGGAAAAAACAGTTGCATAAACTGGTCTCTAGAATCCCTGCCCAGTTGCTAGCTCCCTTAAATGTCAGTCCCACAGGATTTAAGCTAAAGCTAGTGGTGAAACTCCCCATTGACTTAGATGGGCTTTGAAATCAATATATATACCCATATATATGTATATGCTTCCACAGCCTCAAGTGATTTTACCACCATAGTATCTTGACCTCATCTAAAAAGTGTTAGATTGACATGCTGATTACAGTTCCTGTGGGCAGTCAACAATAACATCATCCTGCTGCAGGATGACTGAGGGGCTGATTAAACACAACTAGAGGAAGGTTTGCCCAGTGAAAGATGCCAGGGTCCCATTGCTATGGATCTGGGTGTCAAGCAGACTTCCCAGAACTAGAGGTCTACCAGCACCAGGGCTTTGAAAGGTTTCACTCTGTTTGGATGTTGCTGTGTGAGTGCTCATGGGACGGGTCCAGCTCTGCAGTGTACGTGAACCACACCATGCCAGCCCTGACCCTCTCTGGTGCAGAGGCAATGTTTTCCAGGAGGAGGTGGAGCCCCCAGAGTTACCTGCTTGCACTGGATATCCAGTTCTTCCTTGCACCTCTCAAATTTCCACTCTCCCAGATTATGAGGTGTTCTCCACTTGGCCATGGGATATCTATTGCCCGTAACAAGATCAGGGCTGGGCAACATGCAGGCAGCTCTCCCTGTAAGGAGGGTTCCCCTCGGGGGAAATGTAGCACTGCATTCTCCTCCCAGCTCCAGCACCCCGAACAACATGCATACCTGCTCAGTGTGTCCCAGGTGGATCCCACCAGCTGGATGGGACACAGAAGGTCCCAGAGCAGCAGGGAGGACACAGTGCTGTAAATGAGGCTGTACCATGTGGGAGTCTGAGCTGGTAGCCATTTGTCTGGTTTTTCCTCCCTTTGAGTGACAAATCACCTAAAGAAAAAAAAAACAAACTACCATGTCTCCTTGAACTGCCCAGAAGGCTGAGATATCACCAAATGCATGTGTTTCTGTGGGTGCTGTGCTTTAGCTGAGAACTCACTATGGGGTGACCATTGTCACCACTGAGCTTTCTGGTTCTGATGTCCAGGACATCTGGGGTCCCAGTGAGGCTCCAGGGGATAAGGTAAGCAGCAGTGCAGCTCCTTCAAGTCTGGGTGGGAGGCCAAAGCTGGCAATTGTTTAGGCTGCTCCCTGGGTCTGCTTATGCTATTTCCTCTGCCCGTGATCGATCAATGCTCCTCTAAGTATTTTCTAAAGAAAGGGGAGCAATAGCGGCTCCAGGGAACCACATATCTTTTGTTAAATTATTTATAAAATTTCACTTTTCCTAAATGTAAGAGTTCAAACCTTCCAAGCCACGTGAGTGCTACTAATCAACATTTTCCTGCCCAGCCTGTTAAAACTTCCACTAACTCATCCCCCCCATTTAAAGACATGATAACATTTTGTATCCAATTTCCCCTATAATTAGATTGTGCAAACACTGTTGGTCTTGCTGAGAATGAGACTATCAGTAACAAAACACTCCATCAACTTCCAGCTCTTTAACAAGATCCCCCTTTTTATTTTATCAGTCCAATGTGAATCCCTCTGATTAGGTGTTAACAAGCCAGACTATTTTCCCTTGAGAATCCTCAAGTGCTATATATATATATTCACTCCTCAGACGTCAAATCACATGTATTGTAAAGGTTTTTCAGTTTCCCATTCACTGCCTCATTTTTATAAATCTTTGTTGTTTAAAATCTCCCATGTTAATTGTTCATAATTGCAGCATCAGTATCATGTCTGGGAAGGAAAAAATAGTTGTTTTTAAGGAAAGGAACAGCCCTTATTTATGTTACTGGCATGTCACAAGTAATTTATTTGATTTATGTTAGATTATCCATAGATATAAATTTTTATGAATTCTATCAGTGATCCACATCTATCTGCCAAGAACAACTCATTCTTGCATGATGGGTAAAGTATCTTCAGTGGATCACGACCATACAACAGAAGTGAGCTGACTTGTGTTTCATCCTTGGAGAAGACACTTCAACTTTCTGCACCTCTTGCTCCACCTGGAACAACTGGGGTCTTTTTGAATATATCAGTATCTCTTACTGCCCTTCAAACATGCTTCAGACCTGGCAGATTCTCCCTTCTGGGGGATTCCCAAAACAGAAATGGGAACTGGACAGAAGGCATTGAGTAACTAAAGAACCCTAAGGACAAAATAATTGTATAACACACAAAATTTGTGTTCAAAATTTGTATAAGGACACAATTAACTCCTGCGTTATTACAGAGTTTCTTGTATGGTGTTAAGGATGTTCGTATCTCTTGGGGAGAAAAGACAAATAATGACATTGGCTGGAACTGTGATCTGGAACTGCGATCTGGAACTGCACAGATTTTCAGTCAAAAAGCTCTAAGGACTGTGTATAACAAATTTTCTGACATTGTCCCTACCATTCTTTTTTCTGCATCTTTAAAAGCTGTAAATCATTTAAATGTTGATTTTTGCCATAGAATTCAGTAAGTCAAGGCCATAATACTTGAAATCCGGAGCCATTGCTTAGCTATTTGGATTAATTTAAATATTTAATATTTAATATTTAAATTAAACATTTAAATTAAATTAATTTATTTAAATTAATTCAAATATTGAATGCCGCACGGGGGGAAGTCTACATCAATGTTTTCACTTTTCTGGATTTATATTAAATCAAACTCTTTACAAACTTTCCCCAGGGGAACACCACCACTGCCCAGGAGCTCAATATGTGAAGATTCTACCCATAAATAATCATAAACTCTTTTCACGCCCACTAGAATCTAGCAATTAGCACCTGATCAGTGCTAAAGCTATTTTTTTCTTAATATATGGGAAAAAAAATCTCTTCTAGTGGACAGCCTAAAAAAAAATCTAAACATAGATCTAAAATCTCTAAATCATTAAAAACAATGGTTCAATTTATACCAAAAATAGAACAGAAAATGAATCATAAAAACTATCTCCAGAGAAACAGTAATACAAGGTACTTCTCCAATGACGTATGGTCCTTCTACCCTTTGTGTCAAAAACTTTGCCTCGTGACTGCAGTATTACTAATTTCCTTACCCTTAAACCATCATGGACAAAGAGTGGTGTTGGTGTTAAGCCTCCTCTGTAAAGACGAATTTACAGAATCTGGCAATGCTTTTTTTCTCCTCTGTCATTTTTAAAAGAGTTTTTATATTTTCCTGGTATTTCAGTCTTAAATTTAACCTAGGTAGCTTCCACTGTCAGGCAAAATAAAAATAAAGCAGAGACAGGATCAACCAATAAGGAATTAAGGAACACAATCAATCGATAAAGAATTATAGACCACATTAATGCCAATCAACATGATTTTGTGGAAAATAGGTTTTCTGCTATTACATTTTTTGATGAGATCACATGTTGGCTAATAAACATAATAGTTCAGATTTAGCATAGGCATATTCTTGCAAAGTTATTTGGTTTAGCACCATAGCAGTTAAAATGTCAATATAGCACACATTAGATGGATTAAGATCTGGGCAGCTGGCAGATCTCAAAAAGTATTTGTCGATGGGGAATTGTTACCAAGTGGATGTGTTTCTTATGGAAATTCCCCAGAGGTCTGTTTCATGTCTAACACTGTTCAACATTTTTGTCAACTCTTTATTTGAACATTTTGTAATAAGCTTTGATTTTTCTTGGTACATCTGACAGATTAGTTAGCATTTACTGATGTACGTGTTTTCTGCAGATTGTTAGCCTCTTGACAGGCAGAGTTTTGCTGTAATTCGTTCTGTTGCCTCTTTTGGCCTGGACAAAAAGTTAACTTTTTAAAGTTTGTTGTGAAGGTCCACATAGAATTCTGTTTATTTTTCTCTCAGAAATAAAGGAAGACACTGCCATTACAAGTTATGGTGCTCAACTCAAGCAACGGGAGAGTCCACTCTCTAATGAGCTGTGCCATGGAAAGGAAGAAAGTTTTGTATCTTTCATCCATGAATGGTTTAGTTACACAGCGGGAGCCTCTATTTTTCATACTGCCAGAGAAGTTCAGCTCCCACTTAGAATAATCTCTTTAGCTGTAATCTGAACGAGATGCATAATACCGGTAATGTTTTGCACACATATAATGTTCTTTATTTAAGGATCTTGTAGTGCTGAAAAATATCGAATCATTAGGATGACAGCATAATAACATAATAATAATAATAATAATAATAATAATAATAATAATAATAATAATAAAAGCAAAGTCACTGAAAGCAATGCTAGCGATGACGCTTATGGTATAAGTCTGCTGATTTAAAGGCTGAGGAACACCCTGAGTACTGTGAGAGGGAGGTACCCTCAGTTGGTATTTGTTCAGAAGTTAAAGAGTCTAGAAAAGGCTAATGGAATACGATGAAGTGAGAATATTATTTGAGCATTTTTTTCAGAATTTGGGACCATTTTTTTTGTCAACAGCCAGACTTTAAGGAGGGAGAAAGCATGGTATCATTCTTCACACTGGGGAAAGAAGGTGCTGGTCAGTTTTTAAATTTCAGAGAATGACAACAGTTGCACGAAGAGTGTCCTCTGGTTTTGGAGTGAGGAGTCCGTGGATTTTGCATGTCATCAACCCTAATAAAAGAACTGGATCACAGCAGGGGTTGCTGTGAGAGCCTCCCCTACAGACTAGGGCAGCAGCCCGCAAATTAACAGGCAAAGTGACAAATAGGTGGTGGGAAAGATTAGTTAGGAATAAACCTTGTTGGAACAACTAGCTAAGAGCAATTAGCAGGGCAGCTAACAGCAGCCCTGGTCAGCAGGAAGAGCCAGCCACAAACATTGCCAGCAGAAAGCACCCACCAAGAGTGGCAGTAAGGGAAGGACTGTTTGCAAATGGGGCTGTGTCTGGCCGTGAGCGCTGCGAGCAGGAGCACCTACTGCTAGCAGTGAGCAGGGCAGTCGCAGAGGCCAGCCGACTGCCACAGGATACAGATAGAGCTCAGGGATGACTCTGCTCTAGAATAACCATCGTACTACTGAGATTTGTCTGAGTCTGGATCAAAACCCATGAGGGGGGTGCAACAAGAAGAGGATGTCCTTGGCTGGCACCGAAGCACTGATCTTTCAGAGGTCTCTCTTGGCTACTATGGAGTGAACAGGTACGTCAAGGGGGAATGGGATCATGTTTCCTTCTATTGCTTGAATTTTCTAGGTTGGAAGGATGTGACTGGAGCTCAAGCATGTGCTATAGAAGTGTAGTTGCAAGTTAAATTTTATGTAGATTGAAAAAGAAAATAAAAAGCACTGTTAGCCTCATGGTTTATACTTTAAAAGCACATTACCACTGGAAAATTTGCTTTCAATTTACTTACCCTTATTAGGTTCAGATCCCTCTATTTGTACATGGTTTGCCAATAGCTGGTAGCTCCCAGACTCTGGCTTCTGTTTCTTTGCTCTGAGGAACTCTTGGCCATGCAAGAGTCAGATGACTCTGATGGGGTCTTAAATGGACAATAAACCCAAACTCACCGAAACACTTACTTTCACTCATGAGAGTAGGAAATATCCTTGTACCAAGTATATTACCTGAAAACAGAATTTAATATATATATACAGACATATCTGTACTTTATTAAGCTGCATTTAGAGCTACCCTAATTAAAACTCCCCCTGTGTTAGATATTGTGTTAAAGATTTTTGCCAGTTTTACTCAGTCTGCTACTCAGATCTGCGTTGTGGGACTTATTGAAGAACAGGATCACAGAATCATAGAATCATTTAGGTTGGAAAAGATGTTTAAGATCATCAAGTCCAACCATTAACCTAACACTGCCAAGTCCACCACTAAACCATGTCCCTAAGCACCACATCTACCCATCTTTTAAATACCTCCAGGGATGGTGACTCAGCCACTTCCCTGGTCAGCCTGGGAAGGATAGGGCATGACTTGAAGAAAGGAGAGGTTCTGTCACCAGCAGTTCATAAGATTTGCTGGAGAATTTTAAAGAACTAGAAATTCATGTCATTAGCAATAATGTTTCGCACTTTTCATATGAAGATCACAAACTGATTGGCAAATGTTAAGTACTTCTATTTCACAACAGCCTTCTTTCTTTGAGACACACATCTGACTGACTTGAAGGATGAAACATGGAGAAGTGACGTGACAGGCTAGAAGGCTGTACCCTGTTGAGAGGTCAGATCCATCTGTTTCTGCTGAAGCCAACAGGAATTTAAAGGTTTTTGCAGGGGAAGAGTTTCCACAGCCATACACCCAGTCTCCTGCTCTGCTCACAGACCAGCAGTGATTCTCCTCTGTAACAGTGTCTTATCTCTATACTTTCATGAAGGGTCTTCAAACAAACCTCTGTGGTTTTGTAATATTTGTGTCTTGGTGGCCTGTGTGGCATTCTTCCTCCTGGCAATGTTTTGTCATTTGTACCGAAGACTGGACTATTCTAGAAACCAGACGAACAATACTACTGAGTAATGGCAAACATCTCAGTTTTCTTTAGACTGGTAACATTATTGGCAAATCCAAAGCTGAGCTGCAGATTGCAATTTGCTCTCTTTTAAAGGACATGGAACACTGCTGTGAAGCACAAGCTGTCACGATTGTGTGGTGTAAGCAATTATCTTGTATCTTGACTGGACTGATGTGGGTTGGGCACGCTCGTTTCCATTGTAGTCATGTCATTTCTAAATGAAGTTGCAAACTGGTAGGCAAGAGTACAGAAAAGGTGTCGTTCATGTTTCAATGTGGCTGCTGCTGGGTGTCACAGCATCTGCCATACCGACCTCTGCTCTCAGATAAAGCAAGAAAAAGAGAGTTCATTGACCATTTAAGGCAATGCCAGGGTCTCAGGGCTCAGGTCTTGCACTGTGAAGCAAGTGGATTGACTTCAAAGCTTCAGACAAGCCTGAAATGAGGTAAAGTAAGTTATGAAATAACAGGGAGTAAATTGCATTAAAAACTCCCAATTTAGGCATGAACGAAGGATAAAATCAAACAACAGTAAGCAGAGGTATGCTCTTGGGGTCTGTTACTGATAGTGCAAGTGCAAAGAGGAGAGAAGGTCACACAAAACATTACCTCCTGCACCCCTTCTGTTTGAGAAAAGATCATGGTAAAAAAAAAAGCAGCAGCACGGTAGGAGAAGAGCACATGCTTTTCTCACAGTTTTCCTTCTCATGGGGAGTCACGTATATGTTGAAATATTTCCCTCTAGCCTCTAGCCCCAGCAGCGTATCCCAAATAGAGTTTTATTTTGGTTTGGTGAAACAAGATAATCTATAGTAGCACAAAATGCCTCACATAGGTACAGCAGCTTAAGAAGTAGATTTAACCACGGCAGTGAGGAAATCTGAGCTTACAGAATTGCACAGTCTAAAAATTGAAGCACAAACTACGCCTTGGGGTACATGATTCTGGGATGACAGTACAAAGCATCTTTATTAATATTATAAAAATTTTTACCCATAGATGAACTAAATCTGAAGTAAGCCTTTCTTCTGAGGGTTCCTCTGTCTGTTAGACTTCAGTTTGTTTGTAAAGTTTACATGCTTCCTGGGTTTGACCAAAAACAGGGCTATTGAAATAACTTGAGAAATGTTATCACTCTGATGTTTCTGAGCCAGCTAGGATTAGAAATGACTGGAAATGTTATGGGAGAGCCTGTTTTCATGAGATTTCCATCCAGATATCTAGACCAAAGGGGTTTCTTGCTCTGTGAACTTACAGAACACCTTTCAGTGCTCTTTGATGTAAACTCCTTGTTTCCTGTAGCATAAAGAAAAGTGTGCCCTGCATTGTACCTATGCAAATTGCAGCAAACAGATCAATATAAGCTCACCTTTTAAGACCTGACCTTTTGTTTGACCTGAAAGATGGAGGTTTTTCAATTCTCAAAGCTGGGTAACATAGTTTCTTGTTGAACTTGGAAAAGATTGTGTTATTATCTACCCTTTCAGGACCATGCAATAAGTATAGGAAATACAGTATTCTTTTAAGCCAACAGAAGCCAGAATGTACAGAGTTAAAGTCCTAACTCCATCCTTAGGGTACCTTGCTTTCTTTACACAATTACCTGTGGTCGCAGTCTGTTAGATGATCTCAGCTCGGCATTTGCAGAAATACTGAGACGATTGACTTAGGGATGAAGTTTCCAGCTTCAACTTGAAAGATCCCTTGTGTTTGTGGATTCAGGTCAGACATTTAGTGTTACCTGAACTTAATTGCTGTTTGTTTTTGCTTTGCATTGTCTTCTAAAAGGCAGTCCAGGGAAAGACGGAGGCCTGGGAAAAACAAACTGCTTTGCAGACCAAAATGGCTTCAAAAGCAGCATTAGGACCACCTCCAAGTCTAAACAAAGCTCTGGCAGAAAGGTTATCTCCTTGCTCCCTAAACCTTGCCACTTCCTGCAGAAGCCCTGCTTTTCTCTTTTCAGGCCATAACAATACCCAGGACTGCTCTTACCTTACTCTTGTCTCCCATATCAAGTTCAGCCTGCTTGTGCAGGCAATGCGATCCTACTTTGCATCCCTTTTCCCAGTTTTGCCCCAGAGTTTTGCTTCTCAGTCCCATACAAGGAGGCCAGGTGACTTGGCTGTTAGTGGCCTTCATTTAGGTCACAGTTATCTCTAGTATCCACCTATGGTTGTCATCTTTGATTAGCAAATGCATAGTACTGCTTACCCTTTCCTGCGTTAGGCCAAGCAACCCCCTTCTTGGTTTTGGGCCTCCTTTAAAAATTGGGTCAGTCTGGCAAGCGCTTCTGAATGCTTCAGGCACCACTGAAAGGACACCACCATTTAATGTCTTTATCAATGATCTGGATGAGGGGATCGAGTGCACCCTCAGTAAGTTCGCAGATGACACCAAGTTGGGTGGCAGTGCTGATCTGCTGGAGGGTAGGAAGGCCCTACAGAGGGACCTGGACAGGCTGGATCGATGGGCCGGGGCCAACTGTATGAGGTTCAACAAGGCTCAGTGCTCGGTCCTGCACTTGGGTCAAAACAACCCAATGCAACGCTACAGGCTTGGGGAGGAGTGGCTGGAGAGCTGCCTGGCAGAAAAGGACCTGGAGATGTTGGTTGACAGCCACCTGAACATGAGCCAGCAGTGTGCTCAGGTGACCAAGAGGGCCAATGGCATCCTGGCTTGTATCAGGAACAGTGTGGCCAGCAGGACCAGGGAGGTGATAGTGCCCCTGTACTCGGCACTGGTGAGGCCAGACCTCAAGTACTGTGTTCAGTTTTGGGCCCCTCACTACAAGAAGGACATCGAGGTACCAGAGCGTGCCCAAAGAAGAGCACCGAAGTTGGTGAAGGGTCTAGAGAACAAGTCTTCTGAGGAGCGGCTGAGGGAGCTGGGGTTGTTTAGTTTGGAGAAGAGGAGGCCGAGGGGAGACCTTATTGCTCTCTACAACTACCTGAAAGGAGGTTGTAGTGAGGTGGGTGTTGGTCTCTTCTCCCAGGTAACAAGCGATGGGACAAGAGGAAACGGCCTCAAGTTGCTCCAGGGAGGTTTAGGTTGGATATTGGGAAAAATTTCTTCACTGAAAAGGTAATCAGGCATTGGAACAGGCTTCCCAGGGAAGTGGTGGAATCCCCATCCTTGGAGGTATTTAAAAGACGGGTAGTTGTGGTGCTTAGGGACATGGTTTAGTGGTGGACGTGGCAGTGCTAGGTTAACGGTTGAACTCGATGATCTTAAGGGTCTTTCTTTTCCAACCTTAACGATTCTATGATTCTATGATTCTATGATTAGAATATGCACTTTGTATTTTTTATGCATGCTCACATTGCAATGTTTCTTTTTAATATTTTAATGTAGATACAAGAAGTGTTACCTGGATGTATATTGTAGGCTCAAATTGCAAACTGTATTGGCTCAAAATTTTATTTGACTTTGTACCTAGTAAATAACGCTTCTTCTGAGTTTTGTTGATGTGGTGATGATCTTTGCAGTACATTTGAATGTTTACAAATGATAGTATATGCTATTGAGACACTCGTCTCAAGATTAGCATGTCTCATTAGAATAAGCAGATGAAATACCTAGTTTAAGCCTGAGACATCTTGTTGTCATAGTTGAATGGGTTTCTGCAGGCAAGCTGATTGGCAGTAAATGTTTGCGTACATACTTGTAACTAAGACATATAGCGGGCTGACAGCAATGAGGTAATATGTCATTAGTTCCCATGAACAAATGACAATTAGCTCCTAATTCACCTTTCTTTTGCCGTAACTAAATCTACACATGTGGGCAGTTACCATTGCTCTGATGATGCACAGCAACATCTTAAGCCATCATGACCTGATCATATATCTTCTTTCAGTTAATTTAGCCTCTGCTACAAAGGTATCATAACCTCTCTTTTTTATTCTTTCACAGAGATGAACAAAATGGATTTGAAGTGTGACTGCAGTTCCTGAACTCTCTCACAATTCATATAATAATGATCATCATAATAATAATAAAAAAAATCCCTGGCTGAACTCAGTGATAGTTCTACAGCCTTTCATGACGAAAAATCTAAATCAAATGAGTGTGACTGTCTGAAGGCGCTAAAAGAAACTGGGCAATTTCACAAAGTGGACTGGAGACACTGCTTACTTATGTGAATTCAGCTTGTGATTAAAACAGTGAAGAAAGAATATCTGGAGAGCTCAGTAAATCTTTTAGGAGCAAGTTCTGTGTGCAAGCTACAGTTATGGCAATAAACAGACTCCATTCTGCCAAGGCAGTATAGCAAATGAAAATTGATCTCAGATTTTGCGTAGGAACTCAAGGTAGGAGTTAGCACTATGCAAAGTAATGACCATGCACTTAGCTGCAAGCAGGTTTTTGTGCTGACAGCAAAGACTGAATAAAAAAGCTGTGCCATGATGAATGCAGCAGAACAAGAACATGTAGTGACAGCAAACCGCTCATGAGAAGACTGACTGACTGGATCTTAGAACAACCTCTAAAAGTAAATGAGGAATATATTGCTCTACAGCACAGGGCATTAGAAGTAAAATGTCAGCAGCCTGAGAGAATTACCCACACATATTTCTTAAAAAAAATAAATAAATTGCCCAAAGTTGGTAGCGAATAGCAAATGCTTTGCCAAAATGCAAGGAAACAGGTTATCTGTATGTGACTAAAGAGACAAACCACATCACTCCCATAATATTCTCTGAACTGAGAACACCTGGGACAGTGTTGGTATGGAGCAGGCATGTCTCCCTCCCTTGCTGGGTCATGTCTGTTCAAGCTACTTTCACTCTGTACAAAGAGACTGCAAGCAGAATATATGTAATTTAAGAGTACAAAGTATTATTTATTGAGTAATGCATAAGACAGGTAACTAAGAGTAGCAAGCATCCATAAATGTGCTCATTAATGCTTATGAGACACCCAATGGTGGCCTAGCAGTCACCACCCAGGGAAAGGCCAGCCTCAGCTGCTGCTAGGAACAGCAAGATCCTTGATGCTGTTGAATTGCCATCTTTCAACTCTCTGCTTTTTTCTTGGGTCCATATACCTCTCACATCAGTATTTTTCCTCTTGAAGCCTCCTCCCGAGGCACTAAAAAGGAATGGAAGTACTGAATTGCCACGTAAATCTAGCTTTACAGAGAGCTTCACTTTATCAGTGTCATGCTATTTTGATATCCATAAACATATAAAATGGGCTTTATTAATACTTATTAATATTTAATCTGATCTGAATTCTCTCAGTGCCAGGAGGCACACAAAGCGCGAACATTGTTCTTCCACTTCGATTGGTCTGCGGCTGCGTGCTCTGGCGTCCCAAGGGCCACAGCGCAGTCTTCTGTTGGTTTTTTCCTCAAGACATGACCGATCCAGTTCCATCTCCTCCTCCTCACTTCATTACTGATTTTCTCCATCTCCGAGTTGATGCTCGTCGTTTCTGCAACTTTTTTTTTTTTTTTTTTTTCCGGGAGGAGGTAGTTGGCCTCCTGCCCAACCCCCATGACTTGGAGGGCCAGTGGTTTTTCTGTCAGGGTGGCCTTCCCTTAGGCTGTGTTGGTTCGCGGCACCTTCTTCAATTTTATCCGGTGCACCGTCCAGAGAGGGATCCCCTATCCACCACCCAGGGGACGCACCTTCTAGCCGTGCAGCCCCAGCCGAAGGTCCAATCAACAGTACTGATGGATTAATCCTGCATATTGCAAGGAATAATAAGAACATTCATGACTTCAAGGCCAAAATCAAGGGTACAGATGTATGACGAAGGACAGATAAAATCTCTTCACAAAATCTCTGGATTAATATTTAATACCAGCACTTATTTTTGTAATAAATATGTAAACCGGTAATTACAGAATTATTAAATAGAATTGAAGAGAAGCAGGCATCACATATTGTCATCTCTACATCTTGTAAACTATTGATAATGAACAACAAAGCACCTGATAATCATAATTTTGGGATCTAGAAACAGTTACTGTTTCACAAAAGCAACATTCATACAGCATCTTACTGACAGCTGAAATATGGCCCCCAGAAGTTTTATTAACTAGAGTGCCAAGGCTTAATGATGGGTTAAATCTTATGACCTGGTCAAACTGGATATAAATGGTTAAACTTTTCCTTCAAACTTGCTTTCCTTTTTGAGCCATAAAACTCATTGTGATCTTGTTTGTCAGCTCTTTCAAGGGCTGAAGGATGTCTTTAACCAATTTTCTATGAGCCTTCTATACTCTTTCAATTATAAATTCACATGCTATCATTGCTGATTGTTATTGCTCTTAGAAACACTCTGATTCCAGCAAGATATTGCCACACAAGAAAATAATATTTACATCTGTTTGACTAGTGGATAATTTCATCAAATGAAAAAAGCAATCAAACAGTCCATTTTTGTCAGTGAGTTATCTATGTAAGTAATATTAATTCATGCAGAAAGCCTTTTATTCTGTGGAGTTTATTAATAAATAATTATCATATTCTCTTGAGTCAATCTGTCTAAATGCAGAGACATTAAGACAGATTTTCTTGTAGCTTGTAGTTTGTAAGACAGTTTTTCCTCAGTAGGTGGGCTGTTGTACTGTTACTGTTTTAATATACCATTCTTTTACTCCAAAGAAACACAACTCACCACATTAATGTGATTAACATATGGAAATATTTATTATAGGAACAGTGATTAAGTTTTGGTTCCAAGACAGGTATAAGTGTCCTCTAATCTACACTATTTTCCTTCAAGCTAAACTGTTACCAGGTTCGATCATAATACCCATTATCCCCTCCCTGAATATTATTTAACTCCAAAGTCTTTCAACTCTAAACTGCTTAAGTATTAGCAGCACTTAATTAGTCCATCTCTTTCAAACATTTTTCCAGTTCTGGGAATGTGAGGTTTTTTCCACTACTGAATTTGTAGCAAAAATCTATTCCCCAGCATGGACCTAGTTTACAGGATAGTCTTCACTACACCCTTACAATCTCCACTATGAAAATCCTTAAATTCTGTTTATATGTTTCAAAATCTTGACCAAAACATTTAATAGATTTATATTGGGATATTATTGGATAAGCCAAGCAATTTTTTCCTTTCCTTCACTCTGAAGGGGTGGGGTGGAATATACTCTTTGGGTGTGTACGGCTGCACTGCTTACAATGGAGTCACTCTTTGTCTGCCCCACGGTATGAAGAGTGGATCTGGCTGTATTCTGATGGATTAATTCTGTTTTAACACCAGGATGAATGAGAATGGAATTTGGCCCCATAACTGTTAACAGCTCAACGTATACAGATGTCATCTGAGCCCCACTGGCAGAAACATAGACCCACTGGCAGTCAAGGAGTTCGGATCAGATCCTTTATTCTCTTCTCTACCTCCTGGGCCCCGGTTTACATATGACAGCTCTTGACTTGTGGATAGTGAGAGTCCCATTGTTTTCCACCTCTCACACTCTTTTTCTCAACACAATCAGCTTCCCTAGCAGAATTAATTCCAGCTTTGTTCTATAAATGTTAGTCGCTTTCCTCAGTCACACTAGGCATTGCGCCAATGAATTCAGACTAAACAGAGGATATTAATTTTACTTTAGCATACATGTATTACACAAAATCTGTGATGCATAAGGGTTTAGTTCCAAGAACTACAGTAAAACAGTTGTGTAAGCCTTCAAATTTGAACGTCAGTGATAACTTGCAGAGGGAATTAGAGGCACTTAAAAGGAAGGCTTCTCAGATTTTCTTTTTTTAATCACTAAATACCATAAGAAGATGGGCTGTGAAGTATGAATCCTCCACCTGAAGAAGTGGATGAGATCGAATTAACCTTGGGCTACTACCTTTTGATATTCTGCATGCTTGTGGTTTCCAGGTGTGGATTGCAGGAAGGTGGTAAACTATCCCAAGAGTGCTTGAGACATTTTGTAACAGGGAGGGGGAAGACACTGGCTGCTAGAATCTAAATGGGGCCAAGGCATTTGTATAAATATAGTTATGGTATGGGGACAAGTGAAGCACACCTTTCTCAGCTTGTGGAAATAGCCTTGTAACTCATGCAGCTGGCCAGTCCACACTGCTTGAGAAAACTGGATGTCTGTTAATGTTTGCTAGCAACTGTCAGTTCAATCAGTAGATATAATTTGCTAAATTAGGCTCTATATTATAAAATCCCCTTTGCTTTGGGGCAGCTTTGGGGCAGAATAGTAGGGATTTTACTCAGGTGTAACTTCAGTAACTGTACCTCAACTAATAAACATTTTCTTAAGAAGGCAGACAGCTTAGCCATTTGACCGCTGTATTCTCTTGAATAATAGCATGAAAATACTTACCAGAACCCTGGACAAAAGGTGGTCTTGCACCTTGTATTTGTGGAACTGATTGGATTTCCTTAATTGCTCAGAGGCTTTATTGTTCTGGCTTAGCAGAAGCTGTTCAGACTTTATCTCTAGCAAACACATGAGAAATGCAGTCCTAGGCATCCACAACTCCTTGGCAGTGTTATCAGCTGGTTAACAGCACAAAGAAATAACAAACCTCAGCCCAAAAGGCATCACAGAAGTGAATGAGTTAACCACTTACAGGGCTGATGAGGCTGACTTCTAGAGAAAAACAACTTAATCCTGTTTAAAGGCTTTTTTATCTAAACTAAAACTGTTAAAAGTGGATTTGCTTCCTTGAAGATGAAATAGTCATGTCCAAGATGTTACTCTGTATGCCTGCAAAGACACATCTGTTGATACATTTGGGCAACTGTTCCGGCTTAACTGACCAGCTGTGCAGGAAATATATGTGGGGATCTTCCTTGAGAAAATTTGTGCCATGTGTAAGGCTGATTAATAATGAGAAAAAGACTCAAGTTTTTCAGCCCCAGGCTTTCACCACTGATTCAATGTTCACGGAAGCCAGTCTGCTGGGAGCTGGGTGAGTCTGAACTGGGGGGTGAGAGAGGAAAAGCAAAGAACACATCCAGTTGTCCACACATGTTTTATAGAAGCACGAAGGAGAGTACTACATTTTCTCCAACCAGGTACAGCTGGGATGAACCAAGCATCCCAGCTGTCTCTGAAACCTTGCCAGCGCAGGGCAGGTTTCCCCTCACCAGGCACACTCAGCTGCACTGCCGAGCAGCAGCGTGCATGGTCCCCATCCACCTGGAAGCACTGGTGCTGCTGGCAGGGGGCCTGGAGCTTGGCATCGGGAGCTAAAGTGACGCCTTCTAAAAGTGCAGGCAAAGTACAGAGACCTATGAGTTAGCTGGCTAGATTTTCCAGTCTTAATGTCAGCTGGATATTTAAATCCTAAATATCAGAAATACGGAAGGTGTGATGAGGTGGAGCGGGAAGGCCCTTTCCTCTTTGCCCTTTTCCACCCAACTCAATGGTCTTCCCCTCTTCACAGCCTCTCCTCCCTCCACAGCCCTGCTCCTTCACCCGTCTTTCTGTAACAAGATCTCATCTCCTGCCTTGCCACCCAGACATTTCTCCTTTACCCATCTTCTTCTGTCCCTTCACCCCTAGTTTGTTGCTGATCTCCACCCATATCCAATGTCCTTATGAGCCCAGGACCATGTAGGCATGTTCCACTGGTTGCAGGAACTGCTTCATTAGTTCATGTCTGAACATTTTGCCCTCTCTGAAGAGGAATAACACCATGTGAGTCAGTCCTGCAGAAATAAGTCTTACTCTTGAAATCTTTGCTTTCCTCACTTGGTGAGGGATTGGTGGGTTTATTAAAAATATATGATTAGAACATGGAGAATCTTGCTTGTCTGTGGATAATGATGTAATGTATGCAGCTGTCTGGCTTACTCCAGGGCAAAGCTAAGGGAGAGCTGTTATGGACAGTACAACCCATATTCTTGAAATGGAAAGTCAGAGTGAAATGAGGGGTTTTACTTGTCTCAATCTGACACAGCTGATTTCCTCTTCGTGCTCCCGTGTAGATAGAAAGAGGGTTCACGAGCCTGCTGTGGCCTCTTTTCAGCTTTGTCCTTGTAAAGAGCTGTGGATGCTTTGGTCTTTTGGTGAGCTTCACTTAATCTACAGACATCACAGAGAAGGGTTATAGGGTTCAGTCACCAGTTGTGAACCTGTGCTAAAGAGCCTGCAGGATGACACACAGTGCATCTGCACTCTTTTCTCATGGGCTCTCTCTGTTTCTATGAACTGAAGGAACTCCATTAATTCAATGAATTAAGTATATTTCCCATCATGGTATACTCCCATCTGTTTTCATAGAAGCAGCCTGGGAACTACATCTATTTCCCTATAGCTTCAGTAATAACTAGTCATATAATCATCACTACTTGTTTGCACTACTGTTCTTCAGCGTCTTTGTGAGAGCAGCTTGATGCTGAATCTACGTCAGCCTTTTCCCACCTCAGGTTTCCTATCCCTGCCATTAGCACATAATGGAGTAGACCACAGCTCACCTGACCCAGGTAAATCTTGGCAACACCATGGTACAATTACAGTGGCTGCCACTGGTAGTCTCTTCTGTTACAACATTAGTGTTGTTCTGAGGTATGGCACTGTGTACTGCCTTCAAGGCGCCTGGCTCACTGGTGCATTGCTGCAAAACCTGTGCTGTGCTAGATAACAGTAACAGCAGTCTTACACTGCAGTGACAGAGCTGAAGAAAGAGCAACTTCTACATTTTAAGCTCCTCTTAGTAGTTACAAAAGTATTTACAAAGTTGAAGAACCAAGATTTCTTTGTGATATTCTCTATTAAACATGATAGTTTTTAGGACAGACTCCTGCATCTGTACAGAGTCCTGCTGGAGTATGTGGGACTCTGTGAGATCAGGAGCTTGTGGGCAACCAGCTCAGGTGTTGCACAGATATCATGAGGGAATGCCACATTTAGTGCTAAGGTTGTCCAGAAATATGCAGAGGTCACCCAAGCACATACTGTGTGATTCCTGGACCTGACTGACAAAGCAAAGGGTCACTGGAGGGGGAAGAACAACCAAAGAAAGACTTTACATCTCCTTGTAGAAGTACTTGGAGGTTGTGGATGAGGATTTCAGAATTCAGGTGTGGGCTAACTGGCACTAATTAGCTGCTAATCCCCAGCAAGGCTTTTGCGAGAGCCCAATGCCTATAGAAATGAGTTCAGCTCACTACACTGGGAGAAGGGTTAGGGGCGGGGAATGTACGAATGCATGAATGCTTCTGCAAAGAACACCCTGATGATAGCTGGGTAGGTGGAAGCTGATGCAACAGGTATGTTGAGGTGCGTCTTAATTTAGAGGGTTCTTTAACCAAAATGATGGGGTTTTTCAGCCAAAATATGAAAATGTCCGTTCTTTAGGAACACCATTTGAAAAGAAGAAAGGATATAGAAAAACAGAAAAGTGTCTGCTGTCAGCACTGACATTTGTGGCCATTTCCCTTAGTCAAATTCAATTTTCTGGCACACTGATTTGATACAAATGTTTTGAACAGCCTTCGGTCTTTTTCCTTGAGCAAACATGACAGAATATCAGTCATAATTTGTGTTCAGCTTAATTATATTTCTCAGTTGTGTCAAAATGCAATAGTTGTAGAACACCTGGCAATATTTAGTGAACTGCAGTCCTTATGCTCTGCTTTTGGCAGGGGAACTGAGGTTTTCTTACTCAACCCCAGCTAGGCCTGTAACTAACATTTCAACGTTTGTTCTCCTACTGCCATCACACTGACGTTGCCCCAAATATTCTGCAAAGATAAGTAGAGGTATATTGCCTTGGAATTGGTCTTGGAAAACATGTGCCATTTGGTTTGTTTGTTGCCTGGTAGCATTGGTGCAGGCCAGGAATAATAGTTGTTCTCAGCAAAGATAACGTATTAATACAGAGCAAGAGTATTGAGAACTCAGCTAGGTCATTCTCATGTCAACTTCAAAGCTCTTTGCATTGATGGAAATATCTGTCAACAAATACAGTCATTATTTTACATAAGTTAATTGTTACAACTACTTTTTCCTTTAAGGGATGGAAAGGTAAAGGGAAAAATTCTTCAAGGACTTGCAGCACAAACCAAGATGTGTAGAGTCACATATTATCTTGCGCAAACAAAGGCAGCAAAAGAAGCATATGCAAATAACCACACAGCCATGTCAAGCTCCTTATTACGCCATGTGCCACTTTTGTCATCACAGTCTCCAGGCTGAGAATATATCCCATGGGAGCTTAGGGCAGAGGAAAGTGGTACCTTGCATCATAAGATATGAGATGTCAAAAGGAAATAACCTCTACTCTTAGAATCATAGAATCACAGAATGCTTTGGGATGGAAGGGACCTTTAAAAATCATCTAGTCCATCCCCCCTGCAATTGGCAGGGACATCTACAACTAGATCAGGTTGCTCAGAGCCCCATCCAGCCCACTAGTACTTCTAGTAGTGTGACCATTGCTATGCATGGAGTAGGACAAGGCCATTCAAAACACACTGGAACAAGTGAAAATATGAATTTCTTTAACAAATAGCTGCTAGGGACCAGAGGCTAAAAGTATCTGCTGTGCTGGGAATGGTGGGAAAGGTAGAAGTGCCTAGGAGGAGTGCTCCATCTGAACATAGTGTGACTTGTAACAGGGTGCTTCGCCTTAATGAGTCATTGCGTTGGGTTGTGTCAGCTCATTAGTAAGGCAGCAAGATGCCTTAGTGCCAGTCTGCAGTGAAAGTGATGCAAAGGCCTGACTCATCTGATAAAAATGTGTCAAAACTTTCCAGAAAGGATAAGTGCTTTAAATTATGTATTTTTTTGGAGAGCAGTTAAAGAAAAGGAAAGGGATTGGTTAGGTAAAGAATCTGCTAATGGACAGAGGACATTTCACTGACTCTTTTGTTGCATCATATGGTAACTTTTCTGCACATTACATTTTGGAGACAGCAAGGCTTTTCTATGGGGAGCAAAAATTCAATTCTCGTTTTACAGGGACTGGGACATCTTTAAAACTCCATCTGTAATCATGGATATGATCTTGGCTCTGAAGCAATCCTGATAGGCATACCCTTAGCTAACTACTGAGATAAAGAAGTAAGAGCATCTGCAGAGAGCTGGACTCTTATAACCTCTATGATGCTTCTGTACCAGCAACAGGCCAGTGTGAGGGAGCTTCACTCTGGTCTGTTGTTTACTCTGGACTTCATTTCTGGATTTCAAGTTTCTGGTGGCCTTTGTTCAGATTCCTAAGCACAGAATTATTGTAAAATAATGAGGGGGCCAAACTTGGACTTGGAAGGGGAATCTCTGGCACTGTTTGAAACATATACAAAAGCATGAGGTTTGGCTAACCTTGCTGAGATGTTGCACAATTGTGTATGTCAGAGATTAGTAATTAGCCCTCATACAGATCCTGCTGTCTCGGTGGTCTTGAGAAAAACATATTTTTAAGTCACAGTAGTTTTTAATGCCAAAGAATAAGTGTCTGCTTATTCAGATAATGCTACTGCAACTCAGTTTCAACTCAAATGAATGCTGGCAGTCACAGTCAAGTTTCTTGCAGACCCTGACTATGTCTGTCAGCTGTGGAGTCATAATATCACAATCACAATGCAATGAGTGATTCCCTGTCTTAAATATTATTGCCCTTTCTCCTTAGGAATGGAACAACTTAAAATACCCTTCTCATGTAGAGAAGTGTCACTTTACACAAAAGTAGCTGAAGCACCATAGATTCAAGTCCAGGTCTTCAATAATGGTTAGTTATCTACATGCTTCGAAGATTAAGCATAAATAGTTTTTCCAAGGTCACACGAAAGTCTCTGGTAAACTGGAGAACTGAACCCTGGCACACTAAGTCCTTGCCTGCTGGATGAAAGCACTCTTTCCATTAATATCCTGGTGTTCCCAGTAGACTGCATCTTTTTAGCAGCTCTTCTCCCAGTTTTTCGTGGATAATATTCCCAGAGATGCAGTCTTGATTTCTGTTTAGAAGTAATTAATGCAAAAAGTGTCTTATTGAGGAATCCCTGAAAGTTAACACTTTCAAGGCTCTCCCAACTGTTTTTACCTAATTCTTCAATATCTATTATCAAAGCTGCAGTAAATGGAATACACATCTGACAAGGACTTTACTATCCTCACTGCTACATAAAAAGAGAAGATGTTATATCAGAAATGGAAACTATTTCATTTCCTGTTGGCACAAGTCTATGATGACATTTTCTGTTTCACAGTGGACAGGCCATTGTGGGCACCAAAGTGCTCAACTAAGAAAAACAACCATCTCCAGTGGGTGATTCAGATTCTAGACGGCTGAAGTGCAACCTGGAGACACTGGTTCCTTTTCTCTATAGAAGAGTCTCAAATTCTTAATTTTAATTGCCAAAGGGTAAATGGGATTAATTCTCCACTTATAGCTGTATTTTAAAAGTTTTTTTTATGTTACTGAGTATAGTGTAAAATCTGTTCTCGATGTGTCTGAGAACAGTGTTCTCTCACACATAGATAAACCCTGTGTTCTCCCTAGTTTGGTTAAAATTGTGGGTCATCAAATATTACAGACATGTGGGATGCACAAATATTCAGATTTAGCCCCAAATCTCCTTTCAAGAGAACTCATTTTAGTCCCCTGAGTGCCTACATTTCACGTACATTTGATGTCCTTACATGCTTAATACTATTATTCAGAATTAGAATCACAATTGAGTTATTAGAAGACTTGGACTTATTCAGACACAAATATGTGCCTAAAAAGTATAGTGGAAAAAATATAAGTGCTATAATTTGACAAAAATATTTTTGAGCAAAATATTAAATTAGCTGGAAATGTCACAACACAGAGACTAAGTCAGGGGTAATTATCACTCCACAGAGCTTGCTTAAATAGAAACTGTTTGACAGATTTTTAAATGAATGACAAATAAAGACAGTGTGACAAACAGAAATCAAGAGTGAGAAAAGGAAGAGATGCAGTAGAGCCCCAGAAGAGCAATGTCTATATTAGCATGGATTAGTGTCCACTAGGAACAGACTAACACGATGAAACAATTGGTGTTGAGGATCTGACACTCACACTGATTGCATTTTGGTGAGTTATTTGACATTAGCTCTAGTTTGTCCCCATAGCACCCATAGTGGTTAGAGAAGATCACTCCAGGATGGCCTCTTCCAGTCCAGCCCCAATTGAACGGAATTTGGGTCATTCCATCTGAGGTTGCTGCACAATGGGAACCAAAGTACAGTACAAGGAAATGATGGGATTTGCTTCAAATGTATAAATCTGTTGCAGTATGAAATGCTAATGTACATGCACCATGTGACATGCAGGCCTGCAATATAGAATGATCTTATGAGGAGGTAACTTCTGTGTTTTATCTCAGCAGTCTGACACCAGCTTTATTAGGAAATTATAGTAGAAGAATGAGTCTGTTCTATTTCGGTGATCTCCAGCAATGGTAAAGCTGTACTCTTGCTTAACCATTACCACAGAGAGCACTTACACCAGTGTACTTTGAAAATCTCCCAGCAGATCTTCACTAATACCAAATCCATTACTGAATATAGGCACTGATTTTGCTCAGAGCACACAATTGTCTTGGGAATTTGCAAATGAAAACATCAGATGGGGATAAAAATGAGAATATTTTATTTGGAACCATCTTATTTTAGGACCCCTTCCCCAAGGCAAAACATGGCATGATAGGTGAGAAAGAGTTGCCCTTGGGATCCATCTCCTCCAGTGAGAACACCTTTTAAATAAAAATCTCATGCTAACATTTTGTTTTGAACCTTCAATGCTCACTGTGACCTCTAATGCTGGAATACAGCTGGGACATGAGAACGACAGCACTCCTGTCAGTACTACATGAGCTGTTATGGAGAAGGGAACAGAAGGTGCTCAAACTCTGCCAACAAATACAGCACAAGGCTTGTTCTTGTCTGTGCCAGCATTTACTTCCCACAGCAGAGAATCCTTGTGAGCAGGATAGGAAGGGACCCTGAGAGGTTATCTTGTCCACACACCTCCCTTTCTTGCCCACCCCAAACTTGATGCTTTCTTGCTTTGTTCACTTCAACTTTGTTGCAGGCACCAGGATACGCCGTGTTGCGCAGTCTTTGCCACAGGGAAACAGGCTGCAGCTCCGTGCTAATTTAAGCCTGGCTCCTAGTCCTGCTGATGAAGGATTACTCCATTTTGTATGCAACTGAGGAGCCCTCTGCACTTTCAGCACGCAGCTGAGGTAGTTGCACGGTTTAGATCTCCTGACCAAGAACTGATCGATTGTGCAATTTGCTAATATGGTGAATTCAACTCCCAGGTTGACTAGGTAGGTTTGCCTTCAAGGTGCTGCAGCATGGAAGAGAGGAATACCTGAAAGGACTGGAAATGGGAGCAGGAGGTGGGAGCTGAACAGGAGAGTCTCCTGTGCATGCCTATGACTTGACCTAAGCATCCTTTTGTTAACAATCTTCCCCTGAGCTTGGTGCTACACTTCCATCAATTTCTAAAAAGCTGCGGTGATGAGAAATTTTAGATGGATATCCACATTAAATATCTTAGCTACTTTCAAAGGATGTTTGTATTTTACTTCAGAATATTTTCAGTTGTGAGGATTAGGAGTGTAAAATACTTTTACCAGAGCATTAGCATAGTCTGTTGATTCATGCTTTTAGGCAGATGTGGAAAGGCAGTGAAGGGACTGGACTTAACCACCTAGACTGCTTAGGCGTTTTTGTAGATTCCACTTGCTGCATCTCCGTAGTTAGGTCCCTAGCTGCCTCCGTACAGCTGGCCCATGCTGGCTGGCAGTCTATGAACTCATATCATTGACGTTTATTGACTGGAAGCTTTGAATATTTTGTTTATGTAGAGTTTATTTGAGCAATACAAATTCCTATTTGGCAGGCAGTTTGCGTTCCCTCTAAAGGGACTTTGTATTTGACCGTTTTGCCACTTGAACTACAGTGGTATAATTGAAACAGCAGCACAGAAAACGCTTGAGGGATTGGCCAGTTATCACAGAATCATAGAATAGTTTGGGTTGGAAGGGACCTTTAAAGGTCATCTCGTCCATCCCCCCTGCAGTGAGCAGGGACATCTTCAACTTGATCAGGTTGCTCAGAGCCCCATCCAGCCTGACCTTGAATGTTTCCAGGGATGGGGCATCTACCACCTCTCTGGGCAACCTGGTCCAGTGTTTCACTACCCTCACAGCAAAAAATTTCTTCCTTATACCTAGTCTAAATCTACTCTCCTTTAGTTTAAAACCATTACCCCTTGTCCTATTGCAACAGACCCCACTAAAAAGTTTGTCCCCATCTTTCTTATAAGCCCCCTGTAAGTATTAAAAGGCTGTGATAAGGTCTCCCTGGTGCCTTTTCTTCTCCAGGCTGAACAACCTCAACTCTCTCAGCCTTTCTTCATAGGAGAGCTGTTCCATCCCTCTGATCATTTTTGTGGCCCTCCTCTGGACCCACTCCAGCAGGTCCTTGTCTTTCCTGTGCTGAGGGCTCCAGAGCTGGACACAGTACTCCAGGTGGGGTCTCACCAGAGCAGTGTACAGGGGCAGAATCACCTCCCTCGACCTGCTGGCCACACTTCTTTAGACGCAGCCCAGGATACAGTTGGCCTTCTGGGCTGCGAGTGCACGTTGCCAGCTCATGTCCAGCTTTTCTTCCACCAGTTCCCCCAAGTCCTTCTCTGCAGGGCTGCTTTCAATCCCTTCATCCCCCAGCCTGTATTGATACTGGGGATTGCCCCAGCCCAGGTGCAGGACCTTGCACTTGGCCTTGTTGAACCTCATGGGGTTCACACAGGCCCACTTCACGAGCTTGTTCAGGTCCCTCTGGATGACATCCCTTATCACGCAGCTTGGTGTTGTCTGCAAACTTGCTGAAGGTGCACTTGATCCCGCTATGTCATTAACGAAGATATTAAATGGTACTGGTCCCAGTATGGACCCCTGAAGGACACCACTTGTCACTGATCTCCATCTGGACATTGAGCTGTTGACCACTAACTTCTGGATGCGACCATCCAACCAATTCCTCATCCACCAAACAGTCCACCCATCAAATCCCTATCTCTCCAATTTAGAGAGAAGGATGTTGTGGGGGACCGTGTCAAAGGCCTTACAGAAGTCCACAGAGATGACATCTGTAGCTCTTCCCTTGTCCACTGATGTAGTCACTCCATCATAGAAGACAACTAGGTCGATCAGGCAAGACTTGCCCTTGGTGAAGCCATGCTGGCTCTCTCAAATCACCTCCCTGTCCTTCATGTGCCTTAGCATAGCTTCTAGGAGGATCTGTTCCATGGCCTTCCCAGGCACAGGGTGAGGCTGACAGGTCGGTAGTTCCCAGGGTCCTCCTTTCTACCCTTTTTAAAAATGGGTGCAAAGTTTCCCTTTTGCCAGTCCCCAGGGACTTCACCTGACTGCCATGACTTTTCAAATATCATGGAGAGAGGCTTGGCAACTACATCAACCAATTCCCTCAGGACGCTGGGATGCATCCCATCGGGACCCGTAGACTTACTTATGTTCAGGTTCCTCAGGTGGTCACAAACCTGATCTTCTCTCACAGGGGAAGGGTCTTTGCTCCCCCAGTCCCTGCCTTGCTGTCCATCCAGTCAAGAGGTGTGGGAAGAGAGGCTGCCAGTGAAGACTGAGGCAAAAAGGTGGTTGAGTACCTCAGCCTTGTCCTCATCCATTATTACCAGTTTGCCAGTCTTGCTCATCAGGGGGGTACGCTTTCTTTGACCTTCCTTTTCTGGCTGACATACCTGTAGAAGCCCTTCTCATTATTCTTTACAGCCCTTTCCAATTTCAGCTCCTTCTGTGCCTTCACCTTCCTGACCTCATTCCTACACAACCAGTCAGCGTTCCTATACTCTTCCCAGGATACCTGTTCCTGCTTCCACTGCCTGTGCATTTCCTTCTTACCCTTTAGTTTCACCAGCAGGTGTCAACTCATCCATGCCAGTCTCTTGCTTTCCTTGCCTGATTTCTTAAACCCTGGGATCGAGAGCTCTTGCACTCTACGGAAAACATCCTTAAAGATCTGCCAGCTCTGTTTGCTCCTTTGTCCCTGAGGGCAGTTTCCCAGGGGGTCCTATTGACTAATTCCTTGAACAGCTGCTTTCCTAAAATTCAGAGTCCTGACTTTACTCTTTGTCTGACCCATATCCCTCAGGACTGTGAACTCCACCAGTGTATGATCACTACAGCTGAGGATGCCTCCAATCTTGACATCACTGATTAGCTCACTTGCATTGGTGACCATTAGGTTCAATGTCACATCCCCTCTAGTAGGGCTGTCTATTATCTAGTTTAAGAAGTTATCCTCAATGCACTCCAGGAGTCTCCTGGATTGCCTATAGCTCGCTGTTCTACTTTTCCAGCAGATGTCGGGATGGTTGAAGTCCCCCAGTAGGACAAGAGCCTGCAAACATGATACTTCCTGTGGCTGGAGTAAGAAGGCTTCGTCAATAAGCTCCCCTTGACCAGGCGGCCTGTAGTGAACACCAACCACAAGGTTCCCCTTGTTACCTCGGTCTCTAATTCTTACCCATAAGCTTTCAACCTGCTCATGGCTGTTCTTCATAGACAGGTCTTCACACTCTATCCATTTCTTGATAGAGAGGGCAACACCTCCGCCACTCCTTCCTCACTTGTGCCTTCTGAACAGCTTGTAGCCATCAATAGCCTCACTCCAGTCATGGGATTCATTTCACCAAGTTTCAATAATGGCAACTAGGTTGTGGCTTTCTAGCAGCATGGTGGCTTCCAAATCCTCCTCTTTGTTGCCCATGCTGCGTGCACTGGTGTAGAGGCATGACAGTGAGGTATTTCACTGGTGTTTCCCTGTTGGATCCTATTACCTCAGGAGCCCCTGGCTCATCTCCGTAAGACTTCAAGTGTGCTGCAGTATACCCAGCACGTCTCAGAGCAACAGGCTGAGGGCCCTTGCAAGCACCCCATCCCTCTAACCTTGGCATGTCATCTCACAGCTTGTCACAGGCAAGCCTGATATTATCCCCCTATCCCTTCAAGTCCAGTTTAAAGCCCTGTCAATAAGCCCTGCTGGCTCATGAGCAAAGACCCTCTTTCCCCTTAGAGAAAGGTGAATCCCGTCTGATGCCAGTAGGCGTGGTGCAGTATATATCCCATTATTGAAAAACCCAAAATTGTGGTGGTGAAACCAGCCATGGAGCTATGTATTAATAGATTGGGTGCATCTGTTTCTTTGAATGTCTCTGCCTGTAACTGGAAGGAGAGAGAAAAAAATAACCTATGATCCATATTTCCTTACCAACCATCCCAAGGCCATGGAGTCTCTTTGGACGGCCCTTGGACTACAAGTTGCGGCTTCATCGCCACCCACATGGCAAAGCAGTCATGGGTAAGAGTCCGAGGGCCATACCAGGCTAGGAAGTTTACTAGCGATGTCCTTAACCCAGGCTCCAGGGAGGCAGCAGACTTCTCTAAGAGGAGGGTCTGTCTGGCATATTGGACCCTCTGTCGCCCTCAGAAGGGAGTCATCTACAAATAAAACTTGTCTTTTCTTCCTCACGGAGGTGGTCGTGATACGGGAGTAGGCCTTTCTGACCCTAGCAACACCGCTGGTATAGATGGACCATCATCCACAACATCCATTGATTGGCCTTCCACATCCAGAGCCTCATGCCTGTTCGACAGAGACACCTGGAAAGGCGAGGTGGGCAAGGAGGGGGTTTTGCCTGCCACCCCAAGCATGGACTTGACTCCATTCACTCCTTTCCTTTAAGCTACTGCCTTCAGCCTGGCAGGGGGAGGATACAGGATCCCCATGTTTTTTCTGGTGGCTGTTCCTGTTTCTGTCTCAGGGAAGGCAGAGCATGGTCCCACTGTTCTGTCTCTTTCTCAGACTCCCTGATGCTCCTTAACCTTTCTACTTCCTCTTGTAGCTTTGCCACCAGGCTGAGCAGATTGTCCACCTGGTCACACCTCACACAGCTCTTCTCACTACTGCCACCCATTACCACTGAAAGGCTCTGGCACTCCCTGTAGCCTGAGACCTGGATGGCTGCATGTGTCTGTGGAGCTCTGTCTGGGTTGCCACATCCATTCTGGTGAGTGCAGAGGACATGGCTTTCTGCTGGGTGGAAATCATAGCTAAGATCCTTCTGGGAGGGTGATGACCCGCAACTGAACTCACCTCTTGAGCTGGTAGGGTGACAACACCCTTCCTGGGTGCCATTCTGCATGAACTCCTGTGCCGCACCATGCCCTGGCTGCCACACCATGTGCTGTTGGCAGCACTCTGGGTCACTTGCACTCCCCAGGCTGCTTTCTGTAGGTGTGGGGTGGGCATGGTTGCTCTGGCAATGCCCAGGCCTTGTCAGCATCTCCCACCAGAGCTGCCGGCTCCTGGCAGGTCTCTCTGCTCCCCTGGCATTTCCCTGCCTCAGGAAAACCCCCCGTCTGCCAAGATCTGCCACTCCACTGTGGATCCGGCCAGCTCCGGAGCAGCTCCCCTTGGCAACTGACTGGTAGCAAATTGTTTATATTGGCCTAGCATATTACAGAACAAAAAGAACTGTACCAAAAAAATGCAGTTTTCTATCAATATATTAGTCTAAGTAAGGGCTTTGTCCATGTAGATTCCTTGGCCTCAAGTATTCTTTCTAAATGATTTAGGCATGTTGGCACAATATAAATGCTATCAAATTTAACACACTTCCAAAGTGAATGATATTCTCTTCTCCTCCCCCAAAATAGAATCATAGAATCGTTAAGGTTGGAAAAGACCCTTAAGATCATCGAGTCCAACTGTTAGCCTAGCACTTCCAAGTCCACCACTAAACCATGTCCCTAAGCACCACAACTACCCGTCTTTTAAATACCTCCAAGGATGGGGATTCAACCACTTCCCTGGGAAGCCTGTTCCAATGCCTGATTACCTTTTCAGTGAAGAAATTTTTCCCAATATCCAACCTAAACCTCCCTGGAGCAACTTGAGGCTGTTTCCTCTTGTCCCATCGCTTGTTACTTGGGAGAAGAGACCAACACCCACCTCACTACAACCTCCTTTCAGGTAGTTGTAGAGAGCGATAAGGTCTCCCCTCAGCCTCCTCTTCTCCAAACTAAACAACCCCAGCTCCCTCAGCCGCTCCTCAGAAGACTTGTTCTCTAGACCCTTCACCAACTTCGTTGCTCTTCTTTGGGCACGCTCTAGTACCTCGATGTCCTTCTTGTAGTGAGGGGCCCAAAACTGAACACAGTACTTGAGGTCTGGCCTCACCAGTGCCGAGTACAGGGGCACTATCACCTCCCTGGTCCTGCTGGCCACACTGTTCCTGATACAAGCCAGGATGCCATTGGCCCTCTTGGTCACCTGAGCACACTGCTGGCTCATGTTCAGGTGGCTGTCAACCAACATCTCCAGGTCCTTTTCTGCCAGGCAGCTCTCCAGCCACTCCTCCCCAAGCCTGTAGCGTTGCATGGGGTTGTTGTGACCAAAGTGCAGGACCCAGCACTGAGCCTTGTTGAACCTCATACAGTTGGCCCTGGCCCATCGATCCAGCCTGTCCAGGTCCCTCTGTAGGGCCTTCCTACCCTCCAGCAGATCAACACTTCCACCTAGCTTGGTGTCATCTGCAAACTTACTGAGGGTGCACTCAATCCCCTCATCCATGTCATCAATAAAGATATTGAACAGGACCAGCCCCAATACTAAATGCTGGGGAACACCACTCGTCACTGGCCACCAACTGGATTTGGCTCCATGAACCACCACTCTCTGGGCTCGGCCGTCCAGCCAGTTTTTAACCCAGCGCAGAGTGCGCCCATCCAAGCCGTGAGCAGCCAGCTTCTCCAGGAGAATGCTGTGGGAGACTCTGTCAAAGGCCTTACTAAAGTCCAAGTAGACAACATCCACAGCCTTCCCCTCATCCTCTAAGCTGGTCACCTTGTCATAGAAGGAGACCAGGTTAGTGATGCAGGACATTCCTTTCATAAACCCATGCTGGCTGAGCCTGATCCTCCGGTTGTCCCGCATATGCCATGTGATGGCACTCAAGATGATCTGCTCCATGACCTCCCCCAGCACCGAGGTCAGGCTGACAGGCCTGTAGTTCCCCAGATCCTCCTTCTGACCCGTCTTGTAGATGGGTGTCACATTTGCTAGCTTCCAGTCATCTGGGACCTCCCCAGTTGACCAGGGCTGCTGATAAACGATGGAGAGTGGCTTGGCCAGCTCCTCTGCCAGCTCCCTCAGTATCCTCGGGTGGATCCCGTCTGGCCCCATAGACTTGTGGGCATTCAGGTGGAGGAGCAGGTCGGTGACTGTTACCTCTTCGATAACTGGGGATAAATCTCCATGGCTGGCAGGTCTGAACTCTCTGTTAATACTTGCTTGGGCTAGAAATCATTTTTAATAGATCCCTTTAACTCCACAGGCTGTGAGCAATGTTATGAACTCACTGTGGTGTAAATGAAGGTACAGTGTGGCTCTTCCTTCTTATCTCATTTGCTTTGATGGCATGGGGAAGATAAAGAACATACTGTTGCTTTTGATGCTGCATGTGAGGAAAGCAAAGAATTAGCACTGCATTACCCAAACCTTCCCTTGTGAACTACTTTGAACAGGTCTTTAAGTTGCTTTGATTATTTTTTTGTTTGTTTTCATCTGCTTTGTCTTAAACTGGTCAAATATCTGGAATAGCTAGAAGATTTCAAAGAAAAAATGAAAATCAGGGCGAGCATCTTAAACGGAAGATTCTGACTGCCTGGATTTCTGACGTGCAGCGGATGAGCCTTCCTCTGTGCTATTGTCACCTCCTGAAGATCTGATGTCTTGCCACACGGTTGGAGGAGACAAGCTGGCAGCAAGGGGAGGGACAACAGTGGCACATACAGGTTAAATCAGACTACAAATGCAGGGCAAGAGCCTGGGCTGACTGCTGCAGCTCCATCCTAGGCTGCCTGAGCAGCATATTCGGCTGGGTGTAACATGAAGCCCTCGGCTCTCCATGTTCAGCTTGTGGCTGCTTCAGTAGCTCCAACACAGTTGGCCAGGCCTCAGAAGATCCCTCTACCGGTATTTAATTCTTTCCATGCACTCCCCAGAGAGCCAGATAGAGTGGAGCCAGGGCTCACAGCACTGGGAATTCCCCTAGGCATTGGCTCCCAGGGTTTATACATTGCTCTGCTCCACCAGGCGATATCTAAATCTGTTAAAAAGTCAGTCTCGCCTTTTCCTTGATGCTTAGATTCTTTCTTCAAAAGGACTGTTGGCTCCTAAACCACTTACTGTCTTCAGTGGTGCCCATCCATCAACCCTTGCTATGCTGAAGACTCCACATGTCTGTTTACAAAATGTTCAAACAAAAAGGAATTTGGGAGCTGGCCTGAAATCCCTCCTGTGTGCTCTTAGCCTGCAGACCTGCACTTCTCTCTGTAGACTGCAAAATGTTTTATAGCTGGTCGTCTTTTTTTCCCACTTCCACTCATTCTTTCCTCAACTCCTTGCTCTCTCCCCTTAGATAATATGGTCACATACCAGATTAAACCTGAAATGGCAAGTTTGGGGGTTTTCTTGCCGTTATCTTCTGTGCACCACACAAGTGCACCAAGCAATAAAGTCTCCTTAAAATTTGCCCTGCCCATATTATAGCATGCTTTTCATTCCACCAGTTGTATTTTACCTGCAGAGCCTGTAGCTGAGGTGTCATGTGATTTCAAAGAAAGCAAAAGCTCTGTGAATTGTGAAGTTATTTGATGGGAGGGGGGAAATGCTTCTGAATATTTTCCACAAAGAATGTTTAAATCCTTTTGTAATGAGGGGAAAATCTGAAAAGCAACAATCTCCCAAACTGAATTGGGTACTAGGCTATGATCAGACTGAGACTTTCATCAAATATCACCAAAGGATTGGACTGGAATTGGATTTCACAATATGGGCAAAATTGTGCAGGTAAAAGGGTGAATCTGTAAATTAGCAAAAGGTTAATCTGTTCTTTAATAGTATTCATAAGGGGCCTAAGACTTGCTGCTTACAGAGCACCAGAAAGGCATTTTGCTGCTGACAGTTTGGCCAGAGATATAACAACAAATAGAGTCATCAAATAAAACTTATCAAGAGCTTCTTTTTTTTTTTTTCTTTTCTTTTTTTATCAAGAGCTTCTTTTTTTACCTTTTTTTTTACCTTCTTTTTCTTACACTATGTTTCTATTACATTACCACATGAAAGCCCTTGCTGGTATGAAATATTAAGGTTCCCTCCCCTGTTCACGTAGGGAGGCAAGAACACAGGATCTGGCCCTTTGCTGGGAGTTGCTCCTCAGCTGAAATTCAGCCCTGCATGGAGCCTGGAGGATGGTCAGCTCCTCTGCAGTCCTGGTATTGAGCAGATAGAGAGCTCTCCTTTCTTCCTGCCACCCTGACTGTCTTCCATGATCAGTTCCTGTCTATCTGTCCACTTAAATCCTCCTCTTACTCCCTGACTCCCCTTCTCATCACATCCCCAGCCTCTCCCCTGTTGTCCTCTCCCCTTTCCCCAGGGTGCCTGGCTCTTCCTGCTGGCCTGCTCTCCCTCTCCACAGTGGCTGATGTCCTCAGCACCGAGTGGAGACTGACAGCCACTATTTGATATCCCTGTTGCCACATAACCACATTTCCATACTGTGAGGAAGCTTGCCAAAGTCCTCTTCCTCCCGTAGCAAATTGAGAGCTATCACCAGCTGGTAACAGCTTGCAGACCCAACTTGCTGACTGGGAAATATTCCTGACAGCAGCAAGAAAACTCAGATTATCAATCCTTGATATCATGAAAACTTTAAATCAAATCCGTTCCAGCATCTGGTTACTGATCAAAGCGAATCCTTTTCCCCCAAAAAAAAGAAAAAAAAAGAGAAAAAGAAAAGGCTTAATTATTTCCTGATAGGCTTAATAACCTGGAATTAAGGGGAGCATTTATATCAAGTTAGGAGACTGACTCATGACCACCAGTGAAGTGTGAATCAAAGATCTTTCTTAAAGCAAGCCACAGTGACTGCCTTACAAAGGATCCTACCAAGCCAGACACAGCATACCAGCATCCCCTTTACAGTCCTCAGCAAGTGGAAGGGCCCTGAGTTCATATTCCAGTTTAGCACAGCAGAAGAGACAAATGCTCAAGGTTTGTGAATAACTTCCTAGCTTGCTGCTGGCTTTTTTTCTCATTCATGATGACACATGGATAAGAACTTTGGGCTGTTTCTGACTGGTTCACTAGAAGGAAACTGGTCAGTGATTGAAGGCTGAAACTCATTCAGATAATAAAAGAGAAAATCTTTTGGGGCATCACATGGTTATCTTATGATTGCGTTTAGGAACCCTTGCCACAGACTGGAGTCCTGTTTTGCTAGGTACGTACAAGCATGTACAAGCGTGTACAAGCAGGTACATATGCTAGAGAGTTTGCAATCTAGGAAGCTGCACTTGAGATAGATCACTTGCCAGTGACAGCAAGTCTGTTTCTAGTGTCTACGAGAAGTTCTTGATTGAACCCAGTAGAAAATTTCCCTCACATATGCTGGAGGGCCAACATGGTGAGAGGCCAGGGATCCAGGAGAATTCTGGAGGATATCAGGAATAACTTCTTCATACAGGTATGCATGGGACAACCAGGGGTGACAGACAGCTGGAGCTGGCATTCACTAACAAGGAGGAATTGGCTGGCAATGAGATAATCAGTGGTAGCATTGGCTTTAGAGATCGTGAAGTGGATTGCGAAGGTCCTGCAGTGAGTGAGGAAGGCCAGTAACAGAATAAAGACTCTGGACTTCAGGTAATCAGACTTTGGTTTATCCAGGGAGCTGGTACATTGCATACAGTTTTGCCACCCTCACCCCCAAGTACAAGAAATGCCAAACAGGAGTGATTTCAAAGAGGGCGACTAAGCTGGTCAGGGGCCGGGGCGCTTGCCCTGTGAGGAGGACTTGAGAACCAAGATTTGTTCAGCCCAGAGAAGAGACATCTTCAGGGTCACCTGACAGCAGCCTGCCAGGACTGCTGATGAGGTCCTCAAGAAGAAAGAGCCAGGCTCGTGAGAGTGGTACATGGCTGGAGCAGAGGTTTGGATTAGAAACCCCCTGAGATACCTTCCAACGGCAATTATTTTAATAATCCTGTGAAAACATATGAGCACCCTCAAATGACCTTTCCTAAAGGATTGAGGATCCAATCCTCAGATCTCTTCTGCAGTCATCTCATTACAGACCATATCTCCTTCCCATTAACCAGATTTTCAGCTTTGGTATCCTGTCCATATCCTCTTAATTTCTCCTGCTTTTGCAAAGTCCTTTTCCTTCTCAACACTGTTCATATCAAGCCTTTTTTCTTCATGTCTATTGCTTAGGAGTGTTTTCTGTGTCTTCCTGAAACTTTCTCCCCCCGCCATCAACACTGGTTACCTGGCATCTTTTGGTTGTCAAGCTACACAGCCTATGCCAAATTGCATTTACAGAACATCACCTTCCTTTCTCAGCATTCCTGACCTCATCGTGTATTTTTCTTGTAATTCTTTATCAGCATCCTAGGTTCACCCTAGCAAGATCAAACTACTGTTACCTATAAGGCTGCATATAATTCCATAATTCCATTTCTTGCTGTTCTGTGTCTTTACAACCAAGTTATTTTATTTTCTTATGGAAGTCACTTCGAAATCTGCTGTTCTGAAGCCTTTCAACAATATTATTGAAGCAAATATCCATTTTCCATCTTGTGTTTCCATTATTTATATGTATATCATTTAATTGTTCCTTATGGCTTGTAAATACCTTTCCAAAAGGAAAAGGAGCTTCGGTCTGGGTGGGAAGGTCCGTGCAACAGCTGCTGCATAGTGTAGCCTGTAGCACATTCCCTGCAGTGAGTGGTGCTGGTGTCTTAAGTCCTCTCAGTAAAGCTGTGCCTGGATAGTGACTGTGCTTTCCAAGTGCTGTTTAATTCAAGAGCACATAGAGCACTGCACGTGGCTGGAACAGCCACTGGAACAGTGTCTGGAAACAGCTACAGAAAGAGATTATTGAATGTTACCTAGATTTACTTCTGACACTAGTCAGGGAACAGAAACAATATTCTGCTTCTTCATGAGTAAGTGTTTAAATGTGTTTTTTGTGTAGAAGCTTACTGTCTGTAGCAGTCAGCTTAAAAATGACCCATCGATGGTTTTTATTGAATCCTGATATATATACATATCAGTGACTATGTGTGTATGTACAGTCACTGTCAAAAGTATTTCTTGTTCTACAGATGCCAAGTGTATTTCCCTCCTTTAACATCCATGCATGACATCAGTGGTTTTCAATATCCGTAAATTAACATCTTCTTTACCCCACCCCAGATTTTTTACATTTCTAACTTAAACCAATACGGTTCCTGGAAGGCAGGAACTTGGAAGAGATCATGACATGAACTTGGAAGAGTTCATGACATGATCCATTCATGACAGTTAAGTACTGTCTTTCTTAGCCTGTAAAACATTGTAGTGTTTTGTAAAACATAATCTTTTGTTGCACTATATTGTTTGCATGATGATACTTGAGAGATACTTGTGAAGATACTTTGGAACAACGACATGTGAGGTAGCATTGCTTCTGCTGAGGCTAAAACCACTTAAAACAGCCAAGATAATGAACTTCGGAAAATTACAACTGTTCATATATTGCCTCACATGATGACCATGGAAACTAATGGGACGACACTTACTGACTCCCATAGGGTTCAGATTATGCCTTTAGTCCTAGCAATCAGTATGGTGTCAACATCCTTTGTAGTGTTTACGCCTTAAAGAGGTGTAGCACAGTGAGAAGCTGATTCTCTCCAGCATAGGGAGATACACGGGATGTTTGAGAGGATCATATCCCACCCTGTTTAGGTGCCATCACCTAATCTGATGAGTAATGACTGGCAGGGTTTTCTGACACTTTCCATCTGAATTCAAGCCTTGCTCTAAATGAGGGCTTTGTTCCAACATTCAGTGCAGAGCAAATCTGGAGGAGTCTGCCCATCTCAAATGACCAACAACAATAAAATTACACCAGCAGCTACAGCAGAAAACCTAGGAAATTTTCATAGACTCATAGAAAAGGGACCTCTGGAGGTCTCTGATCCCACCTGCCATTCATGGCAGGTCTAGTTACAGCAGGGCCATGCCTAGTTAAGTCTCCAGTATCTCAATGGATGGAGAGTCCACTCCCCCTCTGTGTCCCTGCTCCAAATTTGACCACCCTTGCCGAGAAAGTCTTTTTCCTAATATCTTACTCCTATGTTGTAATTTGTGTCTGTTGCCTCTTATTCCATCCTTGTGCATCTCTGAGTCTCATTTTATCTTCTTTACACCCTCCTATTAGACAATTGCAGAGAGTAGTAAGGTCTCCCCTGAGACTTCTCTTGTCCAGGCTGAATAAACCCAGCTTTCTCAACCTCACCTTGTACCTCAGAAGCTCCAGCCCCCTGACTGTCCTGGTGGCCTCCATCAGACTCACTTCAGTCTGTCAGTGCCTTTTCATGACTGTAACACACGTTAGGGAAAAAAGAAAATACTTCTTTCCTCTTATCTGATGTTTTCTTTCCTGCCCATATCAAGATATATTAAGGAATATATTAAAGTATGTTAAGGAATGAATGTCAGTTTTTCTGCTGAGCAGAGCTGGTTAAGTAGGACAAATAATCCTGACAACAAGTACTTGATGATCCTGGTTAGTGCAGAGCTCAGTTTATTCTCTGCCTTTGGAATAAAGCAAATTCATGAGAGTTCAAAAAAAAACTAAGGAAGGAAGAATTGTAGCACATCGTTGCTCAGCTTTCCCTTCAGCAGCTGGCAACAGCTAGTGACCATTATCTGCTCACACGCCATGTACATTCACTGCATCCTCAGTCCTCTCCCTCTTCCAACATCACCTTCCCTCCCCACTCACCCCTGTATCCAACTCACCAATGCCTCAAACTCTCTCCCTTTCCCTGATCCCAGCCTTATAAATATTCACATGTGAAGTTTGTTTTCTTTTTGGAAATCCTCTGATTCCTTTCCATCTTTCAGGCTGTTTTCAAATTAGTCCCCCCCTCCAATTAAAAGTGCTGTGACAGAGGCAGACTTTAGCAAGATGCTTTGCTCCCTTCATGTCTGCCCTACTTAGACCTGAAAGGGTGTTGGCTGAATATTGGATATCCTCAGAAATCATCCAATTACAGTGAAAGCTGCCAATCTACAAACCCTTGTGCATTCTTACTGTCCACACACAATATGATTTTTTGGGTTGTTAATCAGGTTCACAGTTACTTACAGTTCTCAGCTCTTTGTTGTTTGTTAATACTGTGTTCTCTTTACTTCCTTGCAAAGCAGTGGGAGTCACGAGTAGCCTGGAACAAATGTTTGGGCAACTGTGAGGAAAATCTGAGATGGAGATTGATTCACAAATCTGGCAGGTGGTAAAGAGGGAGAGGAAAAGAGGAGATAAAAGGAGCTGTGCCACATGAATCCCTTGCTCAAATGACTCCAAGTAGACTAGTATTGCTCCCCATTAATGAAATAGCATGTAGTTTCAAGGCAATGAGAAGTCATCAGTGAATTTTAGAGCATTTTAAAAAATGGCCTTAAATGGAAAGGGTTTTTACTTTACCCACTGCAGAGCTTTTGGTCATTTCTAGTTTAGTCAAAAACCCTGATGAATTGCTGATGCTTTCAACAGGACTGATAATTCTTTAGTCATAAATGATAAAATGGCCATTATTTTTTTTCAACAAATGCATATCAGGAAGGCCCAGCTGACAGCACCACTCAGAAAAAAACCACATTACCTTCAATTTTCATGTTAGATTCTTTCATGCAACAGCTCAGCACAGTCCCAGATGAGTCCTCAGTTGTGGACAAATACAGAGCTTAAATAGCATTATCTTCATGCTGACTACCTTGTCTAACCTAACATGCATGTGCAACATTTATGTTCAGTTCGGCTGCCTTTTTTTTGCAGAACTCTTTTGAAATTGGAACATCATGCAGCCATGAAATAGGTGTGATACAACTGCGAGGAAGGTGAACTGCAGTTCAAGAAACACAGGAAGGGAAGGAAACAAAGTTTTCTGAAAGTGATGTTCCCAGATCTTCATTGCTTTCAGGCTGGAGTAACCTCACATTTAGTGAGATGCTCTGTCTCTCTCCTTGAAGTGGTTTCTGGCCCCTGGTCCCCTGAGCCACCTGATATTCCCTCTCCATCCTGCAGATATGCCCGTGGAGATGGATATTAATTTAAATTGTTAATGAATTAATTGACTAATCATTGACTATTATGAACTTGAAGTTATTAAGCTGTACTCCTGCCTTGAGCGTCATTTTGATGGACAAGGCTGAGGGCCTGCTCATAAGAGCAGTTAAGCAGATTGGTCTCCCCGATGAACACCACAGGCCCCTTCCTCCTGAGGAAGGCAATGAGAAAGTTGGATGTGTAAGTAAGTAAGTCAGGCAGATTAAATAAATTACAATTTCTGTTCACTGAGCACCTGGGGAGCTTGGGTATGGCTAGTCAGCAGTGGCAGGCTGGACCATTGCACCTTCTCCCAAACTTACCAGTTACAGAGCTTGGGTTAGGTATCATCTGCTGCAGGATCCCAAAGAGAGAAAGGGCTATTGGCTACATGTGTGAATTTCCCCATGGAAAAGTTTCAATTAAATGATAGCCTGCCTCTTATCTGCCTTCAGATAAGAGAGAAGCACTGTGGAAAATCCTGTGTACAACAGATTCTCAGTCCTGACATTTCTTTATTAAGTCAGACCACTAATGACTGATGCCTAGCCAATGAATCAAAGCAGTTGCCTGCACAAAGTATTGGATGAACTCAAGTTACAAATAAGCATGTAAAACCCAGGACTTTTCCTTAATCATTAGGGGGAAAAAAAAGAGCTAAATTTGCCAGGTAGCTCATTTATAATGAACAATTTGATTAGCTCCACATCTGGGTTTTCTGGCTTTTTTTCAGGGTAAGACAGCTGGCTTGTCTTGAAAGGGTGTTTTAATGCAGAGTTCTGTATTAATATTATGTTTCTTTTAGGTGTCGTACATTAATACTTCAAACATGCATTGCTGGCAGGCAGTATGAGCATGGCCTAGTTTTTTAATGCAAAAGATCACATTTCCAAGTATATTTTAAAAGCCCGCATTACCACAGTTTCTGTTGGGGGAAAAGAAAGGAGGGGGGAATTAAATAAATAAAAACACCTGGCAGCCTCCATTGTTGGTGTAGAATATATACTGTTTGTACATCAACATCGTTGGCAAGTCATGCAAAAGCAGTTAAAATGAGAGGTTTTTTTTTTCAGAATTTAATGAGTAAAATGGCAACAAATATCAGCATTTTTTAATAAAAATTTCAACAGCAAAGGCTCCTGACAAAAAGAACAAGCAAGGCTCTAAATGCCTAGAAACTGGAGGAAACAGAATGGGGAGTAAATAAACTGGGTCCTCACTCTTCACATCATTTAAAGAGAATTGAAGTGTCTACTTTAAAAATAATATAAAGTTATAGAATAGAAACATGCATACCTTTCTATTTGCCAAATATGGTCTGAAAAAACAGCAATGTGCTTGGAGCAAGAGACTCTCAGGGTTGCTTCCATAGGAGCAAAGCAGCCAGTGGGAAAATGTATGGAACAAGCCATCACTAGAGAAGTAAATCACAAATAACCTACAAAAGGAAAATTAGACAAATATAATGACAGTCAGAAGAATTTGCAAAGTTATGATGAGATGGTAGACTCAGAATCTGGGAAGGTCTAGGACATTGTGTCCAGTGACTTATCAGGTGTATGTCTCCTCAGTGCTTCTGACTAAAAGTTGCCAAGTATTGTTGTGTTTTGAAGAAGAGTGTGCCTATAAGCCAGTTTTTGAGGGACAATGACAAAGTTTGGCAGGTGAATGAGGCCAGGTGCTCTGGCAGCGTACTTCAAAGTATAGGACAGCAGGTCAAGGAGAACAAATAGATGACATGTGAAGTCCAGAGGAGCCAGGAGATTCAGGTGTCAACCACAACACAGGAGGGCATGGTGGATACAGGAGAAACCAGTGCGGGGTTCATCTTGTGAACAGTACCAGTAGTGAAGTCTGAGCTCAGTGGCAAACAGCAGGGGCAAAACATTTATTCAGGCAGTCTTAAGCAGTTCAAATGTATTGCTGATAGAAGGGCATGAATAAACCACCATTTGGCTCAGTGCTGTGAATTTCACTGTGTCAAACGTTTGAGTTGAATAATTTCTTCAAAATAGGCTGCCGGATTTAGACAGTGTTTCCTTGTATATAAAGCACTTAGTTGAAAGGGAATTGAAATGGTAGGGCAAAATAAGCCAGACATGGACTGAACTCACAAGTCTTGATGGGGTATCCAACTTTAAGGTGTTCAAAACCAGACGATTGACTTCTGTAGAAATAGAAAGTGCCATTTCTAACACATCTATCTGCCATCCCTTACAAACACAGAATCTGCAATCTGTGATATGAACACCAACAATTCAGTTACAGCATCACTCAAGAAAACAGCTATCACTTACTGGTGAAATTTTTCTTAATCTAAGTTTGGAATATGGTAATGTAATCTATTTGCCTGTTGATACCTATTCATGAGCCACCAGATCTTTGTATGAACTGCTGCTCTGTAGCAGCAGAAATTTTGCCATTGGCTTCACTGGGTCAGAATTTTATCCTGTAAAACCAAAAATCATTAATAACAACCATTTCTGACTAGGAGCGTTCCACATCTTGGTTTCTTGCAACCATTTCTAACTAGGAGTGTTCCACGTCTTGGTTTCTTCACCTTCTTCTGGTGGCGAATTTATTTCTAACTTTTAAAAGTTCTTGCTTCTTACAGGAAAAAGAGAACATCTGGCTTTATTTTGGTTAATTTTCCCATTGTGGATCCACAATACAACTTCTGCCCTCTCGGACTATTAAAAAATCCAAGCTATCATTTTTTCTGCCAGCTATGGAAGATGTTGTTATTTTTTTCCTTCAATTACACATGATTCTATAGCATGTTGTCTGAAAGAATGGTGGTACCAGCAATCTGTGGAGGAAGAAACTGGGCACTACTTCTGTGGGAGACTTGTCACTAAGGTCACCACTGCAATGCCATTTTTCCCATAATGTGTTTTGCCAGGTCTCTTTGTGTATGCATGTGTGGGAACTGAGGAATGCAAAAATCGAGGGTTTATTCTGGCTCCATTAATGATAGAGCTCATCTAAATGCTGTTGGTGATACTCAAATGTTTCTTTGACTTGAGTCAATGACATTTATCCTTACACTAATAAGCAGTTTCTTGAGAATTTTGGTGCTCAAGCCTTGGAATGAACTTTCCAGTCCTGTTTACTTTTCAAAATGCCATTACACAAAATCTGAATACTTCAGTACATTTATTTTCATAATATCCTGTGAGCTGAGAAAGGTTCTGTGGAGAAAATGCCTTTCATTTAGACAAGGCTTCAATTATAAAGCTTGTGATGATGGATCCTGTGGTTTCTGAGATGATGTTAGTTGGCAGTGGAATCCTCTCCATTACTTTGAGTACATAAAAATAATTGCCTTAATTTTGACTCTGTGCTAATGAGACCCATGCTGACAGGATAGTCAGATTATTTGTTTCTATAAAATCCCAGAAATAGCTGGTAACATTCCCTAAAATAGTGACCATAGGGTTAAATATCTTTAAAACCTCAAATTCAAATTTAACAGCAGTTTACTACTTTCTTTGCTCACAGAATTTTTTTTTTTTTTTCATTTTGCACTTTTACATAAATCCCACAGAATTTCCTGGAACCCCTGACCTACAGCCTTGATGTACAAATTCTATTCTCCCGGTTCTTGCCATAAAAAAATGTGCAGAGTTTGAGTAAGTAACTTTTGAAAGCAATTTTATTTGCTGTGGGCAACTAGAGACATTTTTTTTTGAGGAAGCTAGGCTGCTTTAATAGCTTCTTATATCTACTGAGCCAGTTTCTGATTTTCATGGCTCTTAACTTTTAGCACAGAAATACAGAAGAGTGTCCTGTCTTTTCAAAGGACAAAAGAGTTAGAAAGAATTCTACAGAATAAGTAGAACCATTGCAAGCTCTGACCTGTAGTGACAACACTATATAGTGTCTATCTTACTCTTCATTTTTGTTAAAGGACTTCCATTAAAACCATGAGGTGTTAGTTTTGCTAGGAGTCTTGCAATAACTAAATAAAATAAACAAAAATGGGGATTCTTGGGCTTCATTTCTGTTGAAGCATGTCTTCAATGTATTATTTGGTTTCTAAACCATATCCAAAGAGATGAAATGCCAGAACAATAAAACATTCCTCCTTGTTTGCAGAACAATTGGCCTCTCATGGCAAAATATTGGATGCAGTTGAAGCCTATCCTCAACATGTAGCAGGGATCTGTGGAGAAGAAAATACCCAAAATAGAAATATATCTGAAACACTACTAAGGCAGGGAAAGATGGTAAGGAGGAGAAACCAAAACATTGGTCTTGATCCTGCTTCTCCTGAAGTCAGTAGGAATACTTGTGATCTCCCACTCTATAGATGTGAATTTCTATGTACAGAAAGATTCCTCAAGGCAGAGAAAGTATGAAAGTCCTCTAAATGCAATGAAAATAAAGTAAGTGGAAAGAAAACCTCCCTGCGTCGTACTATTCTTTTTTCCATTCTTCAGTTTCATCTGGCTGACATTTAATGTTGTTTATTATTAACAGACCCCCTTTGCTGTAGCTCTCCCAGTTTTAAGTCATGAGAGGGAATAATGCAGAGCATACACGTTTGTCATTAGACCATAACTGTAGAAATTAAATTAAAAATATAACATTTGATCAGCGTCAGCAACAGGAATGCACTGCCATCCCACAAAAAGCCCTGCAAGACTTTGGCTGCAAGACACTGTCCCAGCCACAGCCAAATGTTAGAGACCATAACAGCTCCAGCATGTCCCTATCTGCAGCATCAGCTGGAACCCAGGAGAGACTGATTTAAGCAAATAAGTCTCATAACTAGTGCCAAGCAAAGACTGTCCTGCACACATTTAACTCCAAGATCATAGTAAATAGCATCTGCAGAAACTCAGGAATAAGCATTGTAAGAATGAAAGAGCTGCCATACTGAGTCAGACCACAGGTCCAGCCAGGTAAGTACCCCAGCTCCAACAGTGACCATTAGCAGTTGTTTGGAATAGAGGATAAACCATCATACGTACCGCAGTTTAAACCATTCAACTTCCAGTGGTTGCCTTTACGTTTCAGTGTACCGAGCACTGGGGTGACTGATGCACAGATACCCTTTACTACATTTTATAGGTGTAACCCCTGGGAGATTCCCAAGCCTTTTGCAGTTGTTTCTTTTTCATCAAGAATCAGAAACATGGAGGGGAGGAACAACGAGGCTAAATTACTTGAAACATGTGTGGGAAGTTTACTGTTAGAAGCACGACTGGAACTCAGGAAATGGCTAATCCTTCCAGTCCTCCTTGAGAAGCTGTAGAAAACTGTTGAGCACTGACAGCAGCAGGAGTCTAGACAAATTGTATAGGGTTCAATGAAAATTTCTTTAACATGCGTATGTGTGGGTTTTTTTTTTTCCTCTGTAGATTTTTAACCTATTTTGGAAAAAACAGGATATTCTCCTGTATATTATAGTATTTTTTCTTTGTTTGTTTGATCTGAAAAAAATACTGAGTATATCTTCCCAATGGATGCTGAAGACCCCCAAAGGTTTTATGTAAATAAAGACTACATCATCTGAGGTTTGTTTCTAGAGACCATCTAAGAGACCGTCTAAGCCAATGGGACAAGACTGCACATGAAGGACCTCACAAGAGCTGGTCAGTTCTAGACACAACATTTTTCATCGAATATTGTCAGCATGTGTTGTTCTGTCAAAGTAAAACATTTTCTTAAAGTTACTGAATTACAATGAAGTTTATGTCTAGAAGAAGGTTTCTAAACACTAGTCAGCTGTATGCAGAAAAAAGTCCAGATTTGATTCTTTAAATAATGCTTTCAATCCTAAACCAGTTGTATCGACATAATTCTACTCCACAGAACAACTGAGAGGCTTAGTTTTCCTTCCAATCTAGAACAACAAGTTTTTAACCCTGAAAGCTGGTGCAAAACAGATTTGTCACTCTCTATAGCATGATTGTCCTTGCATGTTACTCCTTGACCTGCTGTCAAATGCAAAATCAAACACCTGTGGCAGATACATAAGGCTGTGTGTGTGCCACTGTTGATCCATCTGCAATATATTACATCCTAATTTATTACTACGGATGGTTTTCAAAGAGGATTCATTAGACAGACAGAGTCCATTGCACAGTTAAGAAGCTGTTTTTCTTCCCACCGTTCTAATTTTCTCTTCTTCTCAGGTTTCTGTTTCCTTTCATGCAATGGCAGGCATATTAAGTGCTGGTGAGACAATATTTGGTCCAAAACCAGTCAGTCTGTTCTGGGCAATTAATGTGGGTGGTGAACAATACCTGACCCAAGTTTTGTGGGTTGGATAAACCATAAGAAGTGGTTAATTATCTTCTAAAGCCCATATCTGTTCAATGAGGAGTAGAATTTCTCATTTATACAGAATAAACCCGTGAGTTCTGGCATTGTCCTAAAAGAAACAAAGAAATAACTGTCTCTTAAAGGAACAAGATTTTTTCACATAGCTGTCTGTGGGTTAGATCATTAATTTGTGTAGGAGCCATACGTTGGCTCTGGTAACAGTTGCTAATACAGATTACTGCGTCCTAGGGATACAATCGGGGAAAGATATACCTTGCTAAGGTTCAGCTCCTGATCCAGGTTTTCCGTTCAGATTGCTTTCATCTTCTTTCTAGACAACAGGTAAAAAATCAGCTGCAGCTACATGATAGCAGTTCTTAGCTTTGTGGTTTTATTGTCACATGCAATATATAAACCTTCATAAAGAAAGTATGGAGAACCGCATTTGCTTCTACTAAATTTCTCCCTCTGCTCAAAGTAAAACCATCTCACCTGGTCTGCCCTGTCTGCATAAATAAAACAATAGACATGTGTTTTTACCTAGGCTGGAATTGCTGAAAGTTTCCTTCCTCAACCGTATCAGAGTTGAGTCACACGTTCAGTATTCACTGTTGTAGTATAGTATGTGGAGCATTTCTGCTTTTCTCTAGGGAAAACCACAAATGCTGCCCCTTCATACCACAGATTAGCAGTTTATGGAGAAATCCAACGGCTAAATCATGAAGTTGAGAGTACTTAGAGCCTGTTGTGACATGGGTTTTGAAATACTTTCCTTTCTCTTTCTTTCTGCCACTCTGGGCACTGCTACACCAAATAAAAATTTCTGTCATTTAAAATACAATCAAAAAGCTCACGCTGCTTAGCCCCAAGTTGTCACTTGAGGTTTTGATGACGAACATTTTTTGACATCTGGTAAAAAGTTGCAGCTCCTGTCTGAAGAAGTCCCTCTGAGGTTAAAGGCTAATGATATCAAAAACGAGGCTGTCTGGTTTATTGTAAGACTGTTTGGTTTAGATCAAGTTCTTTGATATACGTGAAGCTGCCTCATCTGGGAAAGGAAATGACTTAAAAGTGATGTAGCACTTCTTAACGGGAGTCAGACAGTGGGAGACGCATACAACTTGGCTCTCTCGCATACTGCATTTAATTGGTTTTGCTATTAACTCATCAGACGGTGAAAGGGGAAACAGCATTTCGTAACAGCTTTTACTATGCAGTTTGCTAAAAATGAGGGAATAAAGTGGGTGTGCAGAAAGCAATGATGCAAATAGAGGAATTTTCACTTTATCATATCAGTCATCACTTTCTCTGACAGCGGAGCTTCCCTGACTCAGACATGCATCAAGGAAACCAGGACAGACATAAATGAGCTGTGAGCCCCCACCCTGCCCATGACACGGTGAATGTCTCCCTCCTGCCTCCGTCTGGGAGGAGGTTTATTTCCGAAGAAAGCTGCCCAGTGTCTAAGGGATGACAAATTCTTCCAGACACAAAAGTTTTTGAGTTCCTTGCATTAAGGAAGACACTCCCTAAGTGGGGTGTCTTACCTTACATTTCTTCTGCAGCCAGATGTGTGCCCCCACATAATTGCAGGGTGATGTCCCCACCAGGGAGCCCTGCTGATGGACCTTCAGATAATGAGTGTAATCTGCTGACCGATGTGTGGTTTGCAGGCAACCTCCATTGACTGAGTGTGCCAAGGAGCCCAAGAGAGACAGTGCTGCAGGCTGTTTCCAGGACCTACTGGAAGGCAACATCCCTCCCTGCTGCTGCTGAGCCCCAGGGCATCCTGCTGGCCCATATGGCCTTACCCACTTGGCTCTACCTCATGGCCCAGCTCAACACTGCCTCCTGCACTGGAGACTCAATCACTTGAGGAGTCTTGAACCATGGAAGATGTACCTGAGGCTTGGATATAGTGTAAGGAAGGTCTCTTGTCCTGATCTTCAAAATTTATGGTATGTATTGATAATCCCTTAACATAGAGACGGAAGAAGCGTAAGGTTTCCAGTCAAACACCTTTTCTGGGCTGACTTTTACTCCAAAAGACATTTGGACTCTGGCTCAATGGCCTGAATATGGGCACAAGGTACCATTTTAGGCTCCTCAGGGTTTCTTTCTCAGCCAGCTGCTGGCCTATGGGTGGGAGTTTCCCATAGGTCCTGTTGCATCTGCCTTGTACAGATGTCTTGGTATCCAAAGCACCTTGGATGGCACTGTATGTATGTTTAGGCAACTGAATTCCCCCATTCTGGACTCAAAACTGTCTAAACAAACACCTGTTTGGAAGTAAAAATATTCTGGAATAATTATTCCCCTTCCTTGGAGGCCCAAGGTACTACAGACATACAGATGCAGTAAGTTACTGCTGATTACAGACAGTTCAGGAAAGAAAGAAGTCAAAAGTGAAACTGGCGACTACATCATGAAATTGATATTTTTTCTGCTTCAGTTCCAGCCATGGCTTAGTTCACCAACTGCCCCATCCTCCTAGCAATCATATCACAGTATGAACTGCAGAATTACTGGTATTTTTGTATTATTAGAGTGCCAAAACCCCTAGCAGCCATGAAAGTCCCATTGTGCTAGGTGTTCAAAGGTTATACAGTAATGGATAGCCTCTACCTCAACTTCAGTCTGTAGTGGGACAGAGATGAGCCAAGGGAGGAAGGCTTATAAGCAGAACTATTTAAGTAAGTACCTCAGTCTCATTGAAATCAGTAGGGGAGTAGTTGTTTCAGTACTATAGTAACTTGGATATCCTGTTTTTTATTATGGATCTCACTCTCAGCCATGAGCTGTAGATGTACTGCAGGCATCTGAATTTTAACTGCATTAAACTAGTTTGGACCAGCTGCATAGTGTAGTTGAATTTTGCTTAGAACCAGAGCCGATGATGTTTTTATCCATCCATCATAGCTTACAGAGACTTCAGACAGTAAGGACATTGTGTGCCCAGTGCCTACCTGTCCATGTCAGTTATCAATGCAAACCACACATAGAAAAGTGGCAGGCGTTAGTAGGATGTGAATGGCCAAAAAAGAAGTGAGAAACTTAAGTGTTAATAGACATCCTACTGTAATTAGGAATAAATAATAGATTCTTTCTCAAGAGAGACATTTTCTCTAAGTAGCTGGGGGAACTCTCTGGTGATAAACTCCAGGCATCTCCTGCTGTAGCTGCTCTCTTTTCCTTCTGCTAGTTGCATTGTCATGGAGGATACGACGTTAGATACTTTACATAACCAACATAAACCAAGAACAATATGTGACTTGCTTTAACTCTGAACTTGCTGGCCAGAGAGGAGTCCGCAGACCCCACAGCCATGGGTCAGGCACAGTCTCCTTAATTAATCCCCCTTTTCACCTGCCCAGTTGCTTATTTGCCCCTCCCTCTCCTCAGCACAGGCAGGGTAACACAACGTGACACGGGACAAATGGGAGGTCTGTCATAAGGCATCTGAAGCTCACCCCTATTTTTTCTGGATGTGTTAATAACAAATCAACCATTAAGGATTACAGGTGACTTCTTTGCAAGCTCCTGGGCAGCTTTCTCATCCTTGCTGCATACTCAATAGCAGCTTCCACTCACTAGCAGCGGCACATATGGGTAGTTCCATGTGTCCAGGTTGTTTAGCAAGTTGTGGTTCTTCACTAGGAACATAGCTACCTGCAGGTAGAAAATTAACTGTGTTCCCTATGACTTCTGTGTGCTCTGAGGAGCAATTGCCCATCACATGGGCCCTTCTGGTAGGAGAGCTCACACCAAGTATTCTTTGAATGTTGCAAAGAAACTATAAACTTCTGATGCTAGAAATCCCATACCCCTTTGGCTTGAATGCTTAGCAGCTATTCAGGGTTTTTCTGTGTCATGTTTCTGTTTCGAGGAAGAGCTAATAGACTCCTGCAGAGTCTTTGTGCAATCCCATTTATTTACCAGAAGTGTGTGCCAGGTATCCTTGCCTCACAAAAAATGAAAGCAAGCAGGAGGTGGTTTCCTTGCTGAGAAATCCAAATGTGCCAGAAGCTTGTTGCTTGATTTTTTCCAAATTCAGTATTTTGCATCTCTGGCTTTTTCCTGTTCTTCTGTCTCACACCTCTCTGCTCCCAGAGTCGCGGTTGGTCCGACAGAAATCCTTTCATCCCATCTAGCTTAGCTGCTCGCAGCCACTGCCATAACAATTGGTGCCTTTGGCAGGGACTTCGATTGTCTCAGTTAGTTCTACCCCAAGGAACATTTTGTGTTCCTTCCATTTAATCTCAGTAAGAGCTTTTTCCAAAAGATATGCTTTTGTCGCTACAAGAGTGATTGCAGGGTAGTCTTATGGTATACGTTAGAAAAGAATCAAATTAGATGATTACAACAGTCCCTTTAGGCTTTGCAATCTATGAATACACCCCTCAGGCTGATAGTCTGATGACAGTTTTAAAATCTTCCAGACAACCGCTGAAATCAAGGAAGTAAATTCAGTTTCCAGGAGACTGGGATCAGGCTTCTTTTTTTTTTTTTTTTTTTTTTTTTTTAACTAAAAAAAATCTGCTTCTGCACTATGGGCTCAGGTAAGTGTGGGCATAATTGTAAGTATTCAGCATCATCACTAGCCACAGAGGCCATGCTAGGATGCTTAAGGATATGACTGGTTGCAACACTTTCACAGGTTTTATTCCTGACCCTTCACTATTCCTTGCACCTGTGTGCCTAGTGTTGTAGTATATGCTCACAATCAGAGAAAAATTCATATGGGAAGAGACCTCTGGAGATCCAGCCCCCAACTGCCCAGCCCCTGCTAAGAGTATGGTCAACTCGGTCAACTTCCTCAGAGCCCTCTTCAGCTCAATTTTGAGTATCTCCAAGGAAGGATACCGTGTCTTAGAGGAATGTGATGGCTGAGTCATACTCTGCATCCCTTTCTTTCAGATAAGCGGTCTTCTTTCCCAGCAACCAAACCACTTCACTGCTTTTCTCAAAAATTGTTCCAGTTCCTTAGCATGACACTCACCCCGTGATGGCTGGACTTGTGTACTATGTGAGACTGTATCAGCACGCTATTGAGAGTTCATACTCCCTTGGGTGAGAAATGCTAACTGATGCTCAATGTAGTCCTTAAAGCTCAGACCTCTCTCATTGCCCTCACACGCATTTGGTAAAGGGTGGTTGAATCTGTCTCTTCTGCCTCTACAAACTCAGAAGTCTGAATGTGAAACCTCTCTGTTTCCCTGGAACATCCCCATTTGGGGAAATGAAATCAGACCCCAACCATCCTGCTGAATCTTAAGCCATTAATGTGGGGGACTTCATCTTCTTGCTGATGGACAGGCAGCAGGGAGCCATGCTCATGTCCTGCTTTGGGCAGCCTGTGCTGAGCCATCCCCTGGGCAGCCGGACAGCAGCAGCGGTGGCCTGGCAGAGCCAGTGAGACACTTGAAAACTAGGCACATATGTTATTAACATGAACTGCAGAGCCCCACTAATAACTCTGAATTTGAGCCACAACACCGTAAATGCAGAATATACAGTAGTAACAAGCCAGATGCAGCGAATAACCTGAGGCCTCGCTGGGAGGGAATATTCCCCAAGGCAGTTAAGATGAACCACCTGGACTGGCTTTTACGTGGGAAAGAGCCACTTTTTGGAGGTTTAGTCACTGATGCTGGCAGGAGGTGCAGCTGCAGCCTGGCAGCCTTGTTCCTATCTAGAGCAGCTGGTAAGATGTGCTCCCACCATTCTCTCCAGGCTGCGGTGCTTCCCCACGCAGGTGGCTTTTTTGGGCTTTTTTGGGCTACACTGTGCAGTGGGTCCACGCCACTGAAACATGGGAGACAGAGAAATGGATGTGCTTCACAAGTCTCAGGTGGAAGATATGGTCAGGTGGGGACAGTTCCTCCATTCCAGGAAGATTTGAGAGATATTTGACATTTTTTTCCATCCTGTGTCATAACACAGAAGAAATTCTGGCTCTTTTTTTTGCAAAGGGACAAATGAAAAGAAGTTTGGGACAATCCTCATGCTTTGTTTATATGTGTTTGAGATGATACACTGTTCTGAATTTTATCTGAATGTTATTTCTTTAATTAGCTTGCATTATAAATTTTACAAAAATCATTTGAAGCTGAAAACTGGGCTTAAAATTTTATTTTGGCAATCCAAATTAGGCTGTTTTTTATAAATAACAAAATAAATCAAGTAATTAAATCAACTTAATGGCTCCCTCATCAAAAAGTTTTAAATTGATGATTTTTCATTTTTAGTGGAAATCTGTGTTTCACATAAAAAATTCCCAAACAGATTGGATACCTCTTTATTTAGCCTTAGCCCCCTTAGGACCTCCCCCATGATGCAGAAATTGTTGTCCCTATCTTCCTGCAGACAATAAAACACCTATGGAGGTCCTGTGGAAAAGTGGAATGAACTATCTACCATTTGTGAACTGGAAAATAAAACTGATAATAAATAATAGAGAACCACCTATTAGAAAACCCAAATGCTGTAAAAAAACTGTGCTCCTTTAGGGAAAAAAAGGGTTTCCTGTTTCAAAATTAGGGGAAGTCAAATAAAAGGCAAGCAAAATATAAACATTTACAACACTTTCTGCCTGTCTAAATGTATTTATTTTAAAATCAAAAGCTAGTCAAGGTGTTTTTGAGATACTACACACAAAAAACCCAACAGTCCAAGTTTTTGTGAAAGCAGAAAACCTCATTGTTTTCAGCATCATGTCTGGCTAATGCCCTACCTAATAAATCTCCTCTCAAATTTAATTAAATATACAATTTATTTAACACAGAACTGCACATGTATACCTTCAGGAAGCTTAACACCACTTCTGGCCAACTTGTGTGCTCAGGGGACTCCAGCTTCAGCATGTGGTGGAAAGCTCATCCATGCTTTAGCATTGGAGATCCTACTGCTACCGCAGAAAGCAGAGGATGAATTTCACATGCTGGGGCAGAGCTGGCAAAAACCTAAATACTCACAAGCAGGGCAAGACCTTTGAAAGGATTCAGCTACCTGCAGCTCTTACTGGGAGAAGCTGGCCGTAATTACAAAGACAAACAAACAACAAAACATGCTGTATAGATCCAGATTCTCAGAAATTTATTGAGCTTCCTAAATGAAAGTTGAGTGTACTGACAGGCAGCTGCAAGTGAGTGCACAAAGCTAAGCCACCATAACGGTGCGCTTGCTCCTGGTTGTACTGGAGGACCACAAAGTTGGATGCCAGCCTGTCTATTCATGTCTTGTTACCACCAGGCAAAGTGTGAGCTTGCAGTGAGTCTCTCTGTGTCGGCTGATGAACCACCTGAAGAGAGACCAGATATTTCAGTCACTTGTGATCATTTCTCCATTCCCAGGGAACTCGTTTTTGAATCCCCAGCCACAATCTTAAAAGCTGAGGTATGCTGAAAATCCTGGCCACAGGGAGGAAGAAACCCTATGTTTCTATTCACTGTTTGTTTTGAAAGGACTCAGTCCAAAACGCAGAGAAATCCAAAGAGTGATTCCCATTGACTTAGCAGGCTTTGAGTGAAACCCAAAGTGCTTAATATTAGACTCCTTGGGAGCACGTGCCAGTGAAGCTGGTGAGGACTCCTCAGGCAATAGATTCTTTTTTCCACAGCTAGCCCATGCCCAAACATCTGTTTGCTTCTTTGTTCTGCCTTCTCTTCCTCTGCAGCCTGCATGGCTGTGGATGGCTCATGCAGGTGAAAGTCAAACCATCCCTTTCTGGATACTTGCAGATCTCTCTGTTCCTTTCCTCCTCCACTTTCCCCACTGGAAGATTCCCATCCTGACTGACCTAAGCTTTAAACACTCCTCTGGAGACCCTTCCTCACAACCATGATGCTGGTTTTTGACAGGACCCTTCTCTAATACTCTTCTCCAGACCCATCGCGTCCCCATAGCAACTCCAGGTAACAACTGAGATGCGTTATGATCTCTTTCAATTTTTCTGGCACTTGATTATAAATGTAGCTGCCAGCAGGTAAATTTAAAATGAATAGAAGGCAGGCCTTCACATGGCTGGTAGCTGGCCCGCATAGTTTGCTACCACAGGAGGCCACAGAATTGAAGAAATAAAGTCTGAAATGGGTTGAAGTTGGAGTCGCTTGTGGGAACCTCATCCCTCTTTTCACACAGGTTTGATGGGCAGAGGAAGCAATCCAAGGACTGCAGCGCTCACTCTGTAGAGGATTCAGCTGTGCTGTTGTTACAGTTTCATAACATGAATTTTGTTCAAAATTATTCTTGGTTTCAAAGAGTAGATTTGTGCAAACTATCCTTGTCAGGTGGCGGGAGTTATCTGTCTTACACCTTTGAATGGGGCACAATTGTGAATGCAAACAGTTGATGGCAGTGCCCATAATAAAGTATGTTCATTATTTCTGTTTAAGAAGCACCTGGGAATTCAAACAGATCATATTCTCCCTCAGCTTGACGATCTCCAAACACTGGTCCATGACTTTACGATACTCTAGGCAAAGTCCTTTCTGGGCTTTCAAAGTTCCTGCTCTGGGGAAAGGAGGATTAGCAGATGCCAATGAAAATATTCATTTGATCCCTTCTGTCATTTCGAGGCTTTATGAAGATGTTTTTTCTTCCTGTTAATTCAAGTCATTCAACACAAGGATATGATCATTTGAGCACAGAGGTCTGTTACCAGCAGAGAAAAAACATGGGCATGAAACATTCAGCCTGAAACAGATGATGTCTGTTCACGGGAGACCCTCCCTTTCAGCTCCTCCGTGTAGCAGTGGTGTCTTCTCATTGTCTAAGCAAAACCACAGGAAGGAGATGTGATTGTTTTTACATTAATTTTCCTAAGAAAACTCTTTTTCTTTACAGGCACCTGTTTATGCCTGACACTATTAATAATATTCAAATTTTCAGAAAGCTCTTAAAATCAACCAGAAGTGCAAGGGAACTTTCCCTGGGAACGCTTTATTGCTTTCTCAGAAGTGGCTGACCTTGCACTTACTGCAAGTGATAATTTGGTATAAGGTTTCTTTTCTCAGCTTGAAATACAATAGGAGCTCCTCCCACTTCCACAGAAATACATGTACCAGCACTTAACAGACCAGCAGTACTCAAAGACCTGGTTTCCTTCATCCACCACATGTGCTCTGCCTCCTTCCTCTTCTCCACCCTGTTCTGTTCCATGAGACGCCCGCATCTGCTCAGATAGTCTCTCTACGAGAAATGACAGTGCCATATATAAGAATATTATCGTACCACCACTTACAGCTATGACTCTATATATCCATTTCTGTGTGACTCATCTTTTTTTCCTGCCTCTCTCTTGCTGTATGTTTTTGCTATATCAGATCACGTTTGAAAAGAACCAGAACTGCCTGCAACGCTCCCACCCATTTTTTAATATAAAACAAATTTTCTCCAGAAATTTTGCTTGACAAACAATCTTGGATTTTTTCTGTCACAGGCTGTCGTGACATACCCATTGTTTTCACCAAGAGCTGTTTGATTCCTGGTGCTACAGACCAGATCTAGTCAGCATTTACTACCAATTGTAACATGGAGCTGCAAAACACAATTACTAACTCCTTCCACAGGAGCAAACAACTCTGGCTCAGAGGATGATGGATTGATGGACGCTAGATCTGCTTTCAGGGCCTGCCTCTGTTAATCTCAGACCCAAGAGAGATTTTCCTGCAGGGTAGTAAGCCTGTGGGTTGGGAAGTAGCCTGAGTGTCTGTGCAACTCAGTGTCCCCCTCTCATCTCTGCCTTGCAGTAACTTTGCAAGCATAACATGGCAGGGACTTTCTCTTCAGCCTCTCTGTGTGCATCAGGTCAGGCCCAAATTCATCGCACGTATTGTAGGTAGTCAGCTCCTGTCCTTTAAACTATGACCTTCACCATCCTCCTCCTTCAGTTGCCTGGTGAGGAGGCTTGACTGGAAAATTAAGAACTCGGGCTGATTTTGACTCTAACAATGTTTCTATTTCACTGGCCATGTAAGGACCCTAAGATTGCTGTACTTACATAGGTGTTTTAATTAAGTATTTACAGTTAGGACAGATGCATGCTGTGAGCGCTATATTTCCCTACTTGTCCAGGTTGCTATGAAGTTAAATATATTAAAGGATTCAAAACATTCAGCTGTTGCTTTGTTAGGGGCCTTACAAGTCAATATAGATATGATCTGTGCATACCATAACAGAGGAAAGCGAATCAATATATACATAAAGTATATTATTTTATTACTCATCAAAACTACCATGGCCAGTCCTCCTTTTTGGTACATATCCCTTTATCTAAGTTTTAAAAGCAGTTACTTTTCAATAGCCAAAAAAGAGGTAACAACATTGCACAGAGAAGTAGAAGATTCTGTCACATTAATGACCTACATTTTCTGAAATTAGTAATGATTTTGCAGAGTTGAGTATCCCACTAGAGACATTTCTATAAAGGTTATCTCATCTGAAAATGGAGTGTGTCACATTTGGAGATGTTGTTTCCTTGTGTAAATTTAAGTTAGAGATCGATTTCTCCTTTGAGACAGAGCTGGAGTTGGAGAGAGATTATTTTTCTAGACTACAAAACTCCAGAGCATTTCTGTCTTTTGAGGTCCAGGATATATACATTACTGCAAAGCAGGAAAAGACCAGGACACACACTTATATTCTCACTCCTTATTTTCTGCTTTATATGGTGGTTGCTTTACCACATCTAAGTCTGGGCAATCAGAGGACAAAACCCAACAGAGCTCCAGCAGAAAGACAGAGATACAATCTCAACCTGAATAGCAAACTGAAAGACTCAGCCTGTGAAGAGTTTGCTAAAATCCCTTCAGCCATCAGCAACTTCACGGAGAGATGCAGTTTTGGGGTTACTAAAATTATTCTTGAATTCAGCAAGAGAACATAGGGGTAAAATGAAAAAACTGTGGTATTTTCTTATAGGATTTTCTTAGTGAAATGCTGCAACTTTTATCTCTTTTATGGAGAGCCTGGAGTGCTCAAAGAACAAACAAATTTTCACATTTGAATATGAATGTTGTATCTCCAAACAACTGACAAGCAAGGAAGAGCACTACCAAATGCCTTGCAAGGAGCCTGTTTGAATTAAAACAGCTAAAGGCATTTAATTCTTGTGGTGGTGAATGTGCGACCCTAGATTCACTCAGAACTTCGCATTTTGCACAAGTCCTTTCCTGTAACAAGGCGTTACGTACCAACACCACCAGAAGGCAGGAAGTGTAGGAAACAATAAATTCCCGTTGTTGACACTATTCTCTTTCGTAAATTAAATCAGACATTTGCTGACAAGCCTGCCACTAATAATATTCAGGAATTGCGACTCCCATTATTAAGGTTCAGAATGTGTCTAACTAACAATTGCATCCACTAAGATGTGGAAGCCTGTCTAGCTAACATGTCCTCAGGCAATCAGTCAGGAAATGTGGTCTTTCATAAAGTTTTTGAAAATGCCTATCCACTGCTGAGCATCTATTTTATGAGTGAAAGCATCAGGACTTTACCTCTCTAGTGAACGTTACTTGAACAAATGACTTACTTAAGTGATGCCACTTCCAAGTTCACAGCATCGTCAGTGATCCTCCATGTTCATGGGAATAAGAGAAACAATAAGAGAGGCATTGCTAACTTTTGTCATCTAGCGGTGGGAAATTTAACGGATACCGGACTGGTATTACATGCAGTTTCCCTCTGTCTTCTGGATTAGCAAGCATGTCAGGCTCCCTTTGCCTTGAAAAGATTGGCCAGAATTATCACCCAAGGAAACACCTTCTCCTGGCTGGGGGTCCCACTGATAGCTCTTTGGAGCAGGTGGCAACAGGAGTTTTTACTCTGTCCTTTGGCATCATTTAGCCTATGGTGGGCCACATGTGCAATGTCACTGGCCAATACTACTCGACTTTCCTCCTCTCCTAACCCCTATATGGTTGTAACCAGGACAGGGAGTTTCCCTTCACTTTAATTTTTGAAGAAAATGAAGTTATTGGCCTTTTTCCTTGTCCCCTTTCATGAAAAATAACATCCTGTTAATCCTCTGGAGTCTGCATCCAGGATCATTAAAACAGTAGCAATAAAAGCTTCATGAGTATCCTTCAGCCCTCTCAGACTTCAGGAACCAGTGGCTGGTTGTAGCTGTGGGACCTAGCTATACCAACTGCAGAATTTTGAAGCTTTTTATGTATGAGAAATTCTAATTTTGTGCCTAGGAAAATAATCTGGTGTTGGATACAATGTGGTTTTGTCCTTCCTCTCTCCAGTTTTCATACCTTCTTCTTTTTTACTGAGATTCTCTTTGTTGAGGATAGTCTCAGGTTCAGCTTGTTCTTCCAGTTAACTTGTCCTGGATCATGTTTTTTGCCCTCAGTTCTCTTGTCTATGGCAAAGTGGTCTGTAACGGAAGTTTAGTGAAGAAAGAGAAATTGTGAACTCCAGATGTTATACTATCTTTTCTGTTTGTTCTCAGATGACTAAATATCCCTGCAGGTCTCCTTTATTTTTCGGTGAAAAAGAGTAATGACATACCCAGGACGCATGTGCCATCAAACACATCTCTCAGGCTGGCCTGTGTGACAGACTGTGCAAGCCAAAGTAACTGGGATAGTTGGAAGTGGAAGTCAAACAGTGAATCTTGCAGATGAGTAGACTGCAAGAGCATGGGAATCAGCCTTGCCCCAGGGTGTGCTCAGCAGAAAGGTTTTGTTGCTTAGCTTCTGTAAGTCAAGTGTGTTCTCATATGATCCATGTGAGTGTTTATACAATAAATGGATCTTTCCACATGTCTTGCAGCTGTGATATAGACACAATATACTTAACCTTCACAGTAAGTTTCAGAGACTCTGTAGTATCCCCTCCATTACCTGCTGAAGTCCTGTGCTGTTCCTATTATTTCTACAACTCCGCACTTTGCAGGTGGCATTTCTGGCAGCGTCTGACTGAGGGAAGTACCAGGAATCTCTGAAAAAATATACATTAAAAAAAAGTAAGCAGAAGAAGCAGAAAGCTCAGGGATGGAATAATAGAAGGAAATACAAGATTTAGGGACTATTGACAGGTCTTGTTGCTGGCTACAGACTATGAAAACCAAAGAAACATGGGACAGACTTCTATCCTACATATGAACCATAAGGAAAATGGTACAAGTGAACTCACTATCCTTCGCTGGATCAGGCGTCTCCGCTCTTTAGTTCTCAGGAGAGAAACTAATGCAATCATCAGGCACAGTCAACATGGGTTCACAAAGGGAAAGTCACGTTTAACTAATTTGATATCCTTTTATGATAAGGTCACCTGCCTAGTGGATGAAGGGAAGGTGAGGAATGTAGTTTTTCTGGATTTTAGTAAGGCTTTTGATACTGTCCCTTACCGCGTTCTTCCGGACAAGTTGTCCAGTTGTGGGATGAGCAGGCTCACAGTGCGCTGGGTGAAGAACTGTCTGAATGGCAGGGTTCAAAGGGTTGTAATGAATGGAGCTACGTCTGGCTGGCGACTGGTCACCAGCGGTGTTCCTCAGGGTTCAATTCCAGGGGCAGTTCTGTTTAACATATTTATCAACAATCTGGATGCAGGAGTTAAATGCACTATTAGCAAGTTTGCTGATGATACCAAACTAGGAGGTACTGTTGACTCTCTTGAGGGACAAGAGGCCTTGCAGAGGGATCTAGATAGATTGGAGCATTGGGAAATGATTAATAGCATGAAATTTAGCAAGTCCAAATGCTGGACTCTGCACATAGGATGGAGTAATGCTGGGCACAAGTATAAATTGGGAGAGGAGTGGCTGCAGAGCAGCCCCACAGAAAGGGATCTGCGGGTGTTGGTCGACAGCGGGCTCAATATGGGTCAGCAGTGTGCCCTGGCAGCCAAGAGGGGAAACCGCATCCTGGGGTGCATCAAACACAGCATAATAACCAGCCGGTCAAAAGAGGTGATTATCCCTCTGTATTCAGCATTGGTGCATCCTCACCTTGAATCCTGTGTGCAGTTCTGGGCCCCACAATTTAAGAAGGATGTTCAGGTCCTTGAATGCTTCCAGAGGAGGGCAACAAAGCTGGTGAAAGGGCTGGAAGGCATGTGCTATGAGGAGCAGCTAAGGACTTTGGGCTTGTCTAGTTTGGAGAAAAAGAGGCTGAGGGGTGACCCTGTTGCTCTCTACAGCTTCCTGAGGACAGGAAGCAGAGAGGCAGCTGCTGATCTCTTCTCCCTGGTATCCAGTGATCAAATGCGTGAGAATCGTTCAAAGCTGCAGCAGTTTAGACTGAATATTAGGAAGGATTTCTTTACCAAGAGGGTGGTCAAACACTGGAACAGGCTTCCTAGAGAGATGGTCGATGTCCCAAGCCTGTCAGTGTTTAAGAGGCATTTGGTCAATGATGTCCTTAATAACATGCTTTAACTTTTGGTCAGCCCTGAATTTGTCAGGTAGTTGGACTAGATGATTGTTGTAGGTCCCTTCCAACTGAAATATTCTATTCTGTTCTGTTCTATTCTAGCCTGTCCTATCCTAGAGAGATGGTCGATGTCCCAAGCCTGTCAGTGTTTAAGAGGCATTTGGTCAATGATGTCCTTAATAACATGCTTTAACTTTTGGTCAGCCCTGAATTTGTCAGGTAGTTGGACTAGATGATTGTTGTAGGTCCCTTCCAACTGAAATATTCTATTCTGTTCTGTTCTATTCTAGCCTGTCCTATCCTATCCTATCCTGTCCTGTCCTGTCCTGTCCTGTCCTGTCCTGTCCTATCCTATCCTATCCTATCCTATCCTATCCTATCCTATCCTATCCTAGGGAAGAGTGCCTGCAGTCTATGTCTTTCAGGACCTTCCCTCCAAGAAACAAGCCTCTGGTCCTCTCGGATCCCTTGGGGCTGGGGCCCTATTTAAGTTCATCAGCTGGTACCCTTGCCCCTTGGCTGATTCCCAGCTCCTGTGTGCTGTTGTCATATAGCAGGCCAGCTGCTTCCCCGAGTCCTTTTGGAGACCATGTGCTCCATTGCAACGGGACATATTTAGCAGGGAGGGTACTGGAATGCCAGTTAGTCTTGCGGAGTCCTCAGTGGGAACCAGTCTTAGCCCCTGATGCATAGGAAAACAGAAGGTTGCTTCAAGGGCACTGGGCTGGTGTCCAAAAAGAAACAAGGTCAGGAGTGGAAAAGGGGGAGAGGTGTTACTGTCAGGCTCACCAGCCTATTCTTGTCACCCCCACCCCCTTTTTTCCATGGGAGCACAATATTAGCTGTCTTCCCTGGTATTTCCCTGGTATTCCAAAATGTGTTAAAAATGAACATCTGTAAGCCAGAGACCACTTTAGCCAGCTCTCGTGGGACCCTGGGGTGATCCTTATTTGAGCTTTTGCTTTAAAATATTTATCTCTAGAAAATGCTGCTTAATTTTTTCTTCTGCTACTAATGTCCTGGAAAATCTGTCATCTTCCTCCTAAGATATAAACTCATCTTGTGCTTTCTAAGTACAGAACAGATATTTATTGAACATGTCTCATCTGCAGCAGTATTAATAAGGTTACCATCTTTGTGTAGTAATAGGCTTATGTCATCTTTAGGATTTGTTTTATTACCAACACACTTAATGTACTTATTTTCCCTAATCCTACCAAGCATAGTTTTCTCTGCAATAGCTTGAGCTTTGTGTAGGAGTGTATCTGCAAGTGTATTAATTGTCTTTTCCATTTAGCTTGCTATATATTTTAACATCTGTGTTTATCTCCCACCAGATTTTAATAGATACCCTCCTTTTCCTTAATTGTGGAACCGTACCCGTTTGGCCATTCACAAGGTCCTTCCATCAAAAAATTTCAATTCATTTTTGACTGGCTACATTTTCCTTCCCCATCCACCCCTCTCACAAGTTTCAGCTCTTTAGCCTTTCTAAAACTATCTGTTATACAATGAGACTGGGTTTAGTCTGCTTGGACTGAATATACTCCCCTTGGTAAACATAGGTCCTGCAGCAACCTTCAACTTCTTGATTGATGGTAAATCTTTAACATTACGCTGAGAACTGAAATAGTAGTACCCAGTCATGACAGAATCTCTGCATTTTTGCTGTTTATTACAAATATTTAACAGCAAAATACTAATTGAACAAGCACCACAACCTTATGGGGGTTACCCTAAATAATAAAATTTATTTATTTTAGAAGACATTATGGCTTACAATGAAATAAATCTGTCTTCTGGATATATGAAGTGAAAAGCCAGAGTTAATCCATCTGATCAGCTATTCACATATGAATTTTAAAGGTGCCATTCAGAATCACAGCTGGCTGTGACAGAGGCCCTTTCCTCCAGTGCTTTTTCTGAGCTCTTGGTCCTAAAACATTTATTAGTTGGGCTCTTAGCCCAGACCTACGTGTACTGTAGATGCAGACAGTAGAAAGTGACTCTACAGTAAGCCAAAGAGCTGCTGCACAGACTGATGAATATTTAATGGAGAAACACAATAGAAATATTTTGACAGCAACAAGCACAGCTACTGATTGGGAATTGGAATTAATTCCCCCTCTGTACAAGTATAGCATTTTATTTTCTACCACGCTTGTAGCTTTAAGATGCTTTAGCCATTAGGCCTTTTGCTTTTAAGGTTACAGTAGCAATGATAGATTGACACAGTCAATCTTAGCCTACAAAGACTGCTAAGCCTGCTACAGGGACTAATGCAGATAAATGGCATCCTTTCCAGGCAGACTTTATGGTCCAAAACCAGACACACAGGACATTCCTGGGTCACTTACATTTTATTGCTTCAGCTGAGATAATTCGCATGATCTGTCTCTTTTATTCATCCTCCCATCCTAGAAGCCACCTGGCTTCTTCATCTTCTGTTTCACAGGCGTTTACAATACAGCTGGTAGTCAAGGTTTACTGAGAGAGAAGCCAGATAAGGGACATATGTGCATTTAATTGAAAATAAAGGCTGCCTGTTTGTTAGCAATAAATCAGTGAATAACACAGCCACAAGCACATAACTCTGGTCCGCCTACTCACTGGTTATAGTAATAACTTAGCATTTCCATAGCTCCTCACATTGCTTCATCTTGCATAGGTCATGCTGAATAATGTCCTCAAGTTGTTTTACAAATGAGGAAGTGTGGGATACAGAATATTTAATTGCCCAAGCCCGTGGAGGTAGCATAGTCCACAATAAATCTGCATAGCACTTAGGCAGTAGGCTTCATCCAGCATACAATATAGTTAGCTGTCATCACGAGCTGCTTAAAACTTGTTCCTTTGTCCTGACTTGTTGTGAGAGTCTCTGTAGGGTCAGTGTTGCTGCCTCTAATGACCCAGGCTCTTGGTGCTTGATGGCTCCAGGGGATGCTGGTGGGATGGATGTCTGTGAGATGTCTTGGGAGGTGCCAAAAAACAACTGAGAAGGATATGGGCTTGAGAGCGAAGGTGGGGATGGCAAAGGTAAAATCTAGAGAATACTGAATGCAAGAGGTACATTTTGCAGGAGGGAGAAGGACGGAAGAGGAACAGGGTGTTGTAAATGGAGGGGAGGCAAGACTGGGGCATTGGATACAGGAGGAGATTGGGAATACAGTGGGTGTCCTGCGATGGAAGTCAGGTAGGAGCTATAAGGCAGGGGAGCTGTGAGAGTGTCAGTTTATATCTGATAAGGTACTCCCCATACATCTGACCTAATTTACTGTGCAGTGACCGAGTATGCAATCTGATGACCTATTCACAGTGGCTACATCAACCCAGCAGCTGCTGAGCCAAAGCTGCTGCCTGTGGCTGGACTGGCCGTGAGAGTCTGATGACTACCACCATCAGCAAAACAGTTAACTTCCATGCACTCATCTATGGTAAGTGCTTTAATTCCTTACAGCCCTCAATGTCCTGCCTGAGCCATCTTTTGGGGAGATGAGTGTTTATGAGACATGGGTCACAGGGCTGCAGGGACACAGCTATACAGCACAGGGTAGGCAAGGTGAGTATGTGAACTGTATAGTCAAGGAAGATTTTTTTTTTTTGCAAAGCCAGTATATTCATCCTAATAACCTGGAATGAATCCAAATGTCATTCTCAGGCATTCTGGTATGACTGTGGGCAAACAATCTAGCATCTCTGGTCTAAGTTTAGTGAAGAACATAAGCCAGGCTTGATATTAAGCATATAGCAATGGGAAAAACATAAAATGGTATACATATACTTCAAAACTTCTAAGGAAAAGTATTTTTAGAAGAAATTTCTATAACTATTTTCCATGGATGCAAACTATCTAGGAAAGACTCTATTTGGACTTCCTGTGACTGGAAACAACCTTCAGTCCAAACCCAAAATCTTTGATTCTTTTCAGCTTAAAGCCAAAAAGTCCAACTCAGAAAAGCTTTTTGAGTATCACTTGGATGTGCTTTTTACTGCTTGGCAAATAAGAGGCTCCTTGACCACAGAGTAGCTCCTGTTCTGCAGAGAGATGTTGCCCTCTCAAACTGCAGTGCGTTGCTATGAAACTCCCCGGTAGCTATGAACCTTGGGGAACTCAGCCCAGGAAGAGCCATGAGCAAAGAGCACAGAGGAAACTGGCAGAAATCACTCCCACAGTGAGCTGAAATTAAATATTGGTGTTTAATGTAAAACAAAAAAACAAAAAACCCAACACAAAATCATTTTCCCCTAAAAAAACATTTTGATGAAAAGCTGCCTGTCAAAGCCTAGTAAGCTGCCTCTTCCGCCCACTTCCAACCACTTCCAAAGCAAGCTGTTCCTTGAGTGCATATATTTCTGCCTCCTGATAATGGCTTGGCAAGCACTGAAATGTGGCCACTGCTGCTAGCTCACTAATGCTTCATTTGGGGAAAAAAAGGGACATCCCCATGTGTGTAAAGTGACACCTGTTTTGTATGAATAGGCAGAGGCCCTTAGGCAGCTTGTACCAGTATAATTAAGCAGTGCAAACCCTTATCCCTGACTTCTACCCAGTGAAGAGGCTTTAAACAGATAGAAGAATAATTATTCCAATTTGATTTATTCCTATGAATTCAGATGAGTAAACCCGACAAGACAAAGGTTTCTTTTATATATGTTCATTTGTTTCTATACTAGATTTTTTTTATTATTTAACTATTTTGGCTAAAGAAAATCATGCCTTCCACAACTCCAGTTACTGCAATTATTACAAAAAATGTGCAGTCTTGCCATCTCTCTCATAACCTGCTTTTATCTTGCTCACATTTTGCCTTTGAGTCTAGGCTCAGTATTGTACATTCTTACAGCATCTAGCACAGTATATCAGACATGGATTTTAAACCTCATGATAATATACATGTTAGATTAAAATAATGGGATTCATGGCTTACATTCACTGAGTCACTGCTTTCCACTGCAGAGATTGCGATTGTTTCACTTCTGCTGTTCTGCTCAGGCACTTGAAACTTCACATAACCATGCTTTGAAGTCCTTCTTCTAAGTTCACAATTTACTGTTTGAAATGTCTGATGTAATGCTATCTAATCTTTTCCAGGGCTTCAGGGAAGACAAGCTTTCAATTCAGTGAAAAATGTATTTCTGCAAGGCGATTAGAATAAAATGAAATAGAAACCACTTGTGGAGTGATCGTTGCAAGGCAGCCTGATAAGGGTCTCTTTTTGAATGAAGCAGAGGCCAACTCCCGCCCCACTAAAAGCAATGGCAGGTTTGCTGTCAACCTCCGTAAGCTCCAGATCAAACTACAGCTTCCATTCAGGACATTTTTTTATTTGTTTTTAATAAGGTTGATGTTCAGGAAGAGGTCAAATGTAAAACATAGGACCTGTTTTATAGGATACTTGAATCCCTCTTTTTTTCAAGTGGCCGTATAGATTAGAAACCATACGTGGAGGACCTGAGTAATCTTACACCTGGTAGCAATCACTACTCTACATTATGCACTCCCTTCCTAACATCATATGTGAGCAGATGGGGTCTTTCCTTCAAGGGTGCTTTTTATTCATGTTCTTGAATTGAAGTTATCACTGTGATCTTAAACCATTTTTATTAGAGAGTCTGTTTTCAATCAAGAGAGAAGGGGGGCTTGCAATGAAGAAAAAACACTGGTGGGTAAAATGAACCACTACAGAGACAAAAATAAACAAAGAGGAATTTCCTCAATGCCCTATTTCATCTTCCTTTTTCCTTTTTATTAAATAAAACATAATAAATAATTTAACATAATATTGTTTTTATAAGCACTGTCATGTAGTTACTTGTTTAGAACCGAAAGAAACAGCTTATCTTCTTTCTTTCTTTCTTTTTCTTTCTTTCCTTTTTTCTTTCTTTCCTTCTCTCTTTGTCTCTTTTTCTCTCTGTCTCTCTTTCTTTTTCTTTCTCTCTTTCTTTTCTTTTTCTTTTGTACATATTCAATTCATAATCAGAAAGGAAATAGGAATCCCTTAAGGAGAAAATTTAGTCTCAGGACTCAAACTGGCCCAACAAGTTAAGGCAAGGGACAGTTTTGCTGCTTCCTTTTCTTGGTCCTCCTGTATGTGACTCCAAAATGGTACCAGTAAGTATGAGACGAAACTCCATGCTAATTTTAAGTGTCCCATCTTTGAAAAATAAAGGTTGATGCAGTTATCAGACAATAGCAAGTATAATAATACACTCTGACAGTGGGAGTTTATGGAGAGTCTAGTTGAGAGGTGGACATAAAAAATGCATGGTTCAGGTTTTGCCTAGATTAGGGGAAGTGTCTGAAAATTGATTACAAACTCAGTGTAACTGCAGTGGGGTGGTAGGAGATATTTTGCCATTGCAGACACCTTCTCTGTTCTTCTGCCCACAGTTACCAGCCATTCCATAGAGGCACGAGGACAGGAAGGGTGTCTACCTTCACCCAGCCCAGAGCTGGTAGGACTAATACACACTCAAGGGTCAATTAAGCCAATGGGCCCAACTGTGGTGGCCCACTGGCCATGCCAATGGCTCAGCTGCAGGAGCCACCTCTCTTGCAAAGGCCTGAAATCTGCCCAGCACGATTCATTAGCAGTAGCTAGCCAGCACTGGAAGTTTAGATTAGACTGCACCAACTCGATCTGGCTGAGCCCAGATTAGGTTTCAGGTGTTGACATAGAGTCATAGCAAATGAAACACTGATAGCTGAGGCAGTTGTGGTCTCCAGCTGCCTCCCTTGGTGCCTCACTCTTGTCTGTTGCCACCTTTTGTGGCAAGAATGGGCAAATCACAGGTAGAAGTGAACACCTGTAGTTCACTGAATTAGGAAGTCAAACTGAATTTGTCACTGGGCTGGGGCAGCACACCGTGCTCACATAATTTAGGAGCAACTTCATGCATAGTTCAGACTTAGAGGCTTCAGTGGCAGTGGGATAGAGAGGTGGGGAAGCTGCCACAGCTGGGGTTGATAGCTGTTGCCACAGGCTGGGTTGTATCCTGCTGCGTTTGTAAGTCAACATCCTTAACCACTTTCTTTAGGGTAAATGTACCATGACCCCAGTAGTTGTATTTTTAGCAAGCTGAGTTACAGCATGGGCGGAATATAAACTCAGCCATTTTTCCAAGCTCACCTCAAGCCAGCTTGACTTGATCCCTACCCTTAAATTCTTACAGTCTAGACAGCTCTTACAACTGGATGCAAATACATTCAATTGAGTTCTAGTGAAATGCTGGGGCCAGCTGGAGTGGACAAAACCAAGATAAGCTTTTTAAAAACAACCCAAACCACATCACATCCTTTCCAGGGAAACTGCGCAAACATGGTAGCAGCAATGATTAAAAAAACATAATGCTGAAAAACACTTTGCTAGCACTCTGGATGAGGAGGTGAACTCCCACAAGATTTGGGTATTTGGGCGGCCTCTGTACAGTACATCTATCTTATGCTTCAAAGAACCATTCCCCCCACACTTAAATTATGGCCTTTTCTACTTGCACAAGCTCAAATGGCCAGAGGAACTGGTTCTGAGTTAGCTCAACTTTTCCAGAGAAAAAGGTCACCCTAGTACAGTAAAGCCACCTCTTCCAGTTTCATGCTGAGACATTGCAGATCTTCTTGAGGATGGGAATAGAAAATCATGTAAATAATTTCATCACCCGCCATTGAAAGGAGAGTGAAACAGACTGAACAGTTCCCAAAGCAAAATCGTATTGATTTTTCCAGTTTTTAAAGTGGATTTAATAACTTACATGTACTTTCAAAAAGCTTTATTAAAGTTGTGACTGCAAAGAGTATCCTCTTCTCCACTAACTTAAAGAACCTGGTATTTCAGTAATTTAAATTCATTTATGAAAACCAAGAAATCTTTGATTATAACTTCCTTTATATACTTTGCAAGAGTAGTTCAACAAAAGGTTGAATATCCCACTTGCATGAACCACACCTCAGGCAGGCCGAGGCCTCTAATGTTGAATATGACTCTAAATAAATAGCCCTCATCACTTTATCTTTCTAAAGAAACATAGCCTCTCACTATTAATATTTGAATAGTTGGGGTAAAATTAACAACAACTTGAATTTTCATCCCCCACAACACAGCAACATTTCTGAGTTTAAAGAAAGTCCCATTTAAAAATAATTTGGATGCCTCTTTTAACATCTAGATTTCAGCTGGAAGTCAAAGAAAGTCAAAGATAGAAGCAGAAATACCGTGAGAAAAAAATAAACCCATAGTATTTCAAACCGAGTGCAATATAAGAGGTAAGAGAACTGACTTTGACAAGATTAACAGCTAGGCCTGTGTGCCAAAAAATTAAAGGTCTCCCATCGTTATCTTACACTCTCCCTTACGCAGATTCCTGGACCAGATCCTCAGATGATATCAGCTGATGGGTGTAGCTACATTCATGTGAGTAGCATTACAGTGATTTAAGCTAGATGATAATCAGGCTCACTGGTTTCGGGAAGTGAGTTTTATTATTCATTTGATTGAAAGGTATTTTCCAATTGTTGTGAAGTGGGAAATGTGTTTCGAATTCATCATTTTTTAAGCCTTCACACACATTGTTTGGCAAACAAGGATTGTTTTGGTTGTCCAGGACTCCTCCATCGCATCCTCCCAAATGTGAGGTTTCTCTCTGTTCTCCAGCAGGCCATTCTGGTAGAGTTAAACACACAGTGACCAGCTTTGCAAAGCAGTAAGCCTTCTTTAGAAGGAGGCCTTTTGGTTTCGTCTGTAATCTTTGTGGAAAAACTGGACATTACAGTAGAAGGATTATGCTAAATTGCTTTCTGCCACTGAAGAGCTGGACAAAGCAGTAGTTCAAGGCATGGAATGAGCATTCTGAAACAAGCACTTAGTGACTGAATTCAGTACCAAGAAATTAACCTAAACGATTTCAATTTACATATGTTTGTAATTTGCATCCCAGCTTTACACCTTACAGAGACTCCCTTGTTTGCTGTTACTGTAGTAAATGTTTGTTCACAGGCTGCTTAAAATCAAGCAGGGAGGTCAAGCTGGGACCAAATCCAAGGCTGACTGCCTTGCCCTGTCTGCATGCCTTGTCTGAATATCCTCCCAGGGCTCGAAACTGTTTGGTGGACTTGAATGGTGCAAGACTGAGTCCAAAGATTTTTACTGCAATAAAGGGGTTCCCCAGTTATGCTGGGATCTGTGAATCAAACCAGAGACCTTCATGTGAATACTTTCTCCTACTACCACTATTTTTCTGTGCTGAATTGCTCTCTGGAGGAGACTCTGGCTTTCTCTCTTGCTATTACTCTATAGATATTTTGCAGGGGATATGTCGCCTTTCCTTGGAAACATAAATTCATATCACTTTCAGATGATCATATCCAACAGACAAATTTGGATGCCTATGAGTTAGAAGAGTTAACCTTCATGTGCATGGTTTTTGGACTGGTATCCAGAATTTTATTTCTAATCTTTTTGTATCAGACATTAGCCAGTCTCCTGCTCCTTTCTTCTCTCACTCTTCTCCATCAGATGCATTTGCAGGTTAATACTGCTCTCCTATGAGCTTTTACCTTTCCATTTTCCATTTTGCACAGAGTAATCTCCAAATGGAAAATCTCCATGGCAGGACAAGGAGCACCAATGTTGTGCCCATCAACAGCACCACCCAGTTCTGTCCCAGGTAAAGGAAGAAGTCAACCAGGGGTAATGCAAATGCAAATGTCTGTAGGACCCATGGGGCTGTCTGTAGCTTTCCAGCTGACACTAGATGACGTAGTCTATGTGCTTGTGCATCTTGTGCTGTGGTCACAGCACATGACTTTCATTCTCCTTTCAGACTAAGGCTCCCTCTGCGCCATCAGTGAAACTGAGTGGTGCAGAGAAGGTTTTATGTTTTCAGGTGCTAAATTCCCTTTAGAATGACAGGATGTTGTACAGGATCTGCGATTAGTGGCTACAGAGATAGATATATGATGTTCTCTAGGGTGCCAGAGTGTGTAGTAACAAGGTCATGCAAGTCTATCCCCAGTGTCCAACAGCTGCAGGGGCCCATTTCAAACTGTTAGTGCACTTCAGAATACAGGAATATTTATCCATGCAAAAATAATAATGTTTTACAGAAATGGCCCAAAGTTTCTCAACCATGGTCATGAACCCTTTGAAGGTCATGACAGCATTCAAAAGGGTCATGAAATTTTAGACAGCAGAAGTCAGCAGCAGCTCGGTTCCTCCAGAGAGGCAAAGTGAGAATAGGCTCTAAATATTGGCTGTCAGTGCTTGCAATAGCAAGGGAACTGCTAGCTACACCACCTTTAATTGCTATCAATGCTCAGTTCTGGCAGGGGCAGGGAGGAGAGCACAATCACGTGCACTCAGCAGTAACACCCCTCTTGCTGTCTCACCCTGAAGGAATGGAGCAGCAGTGGGCTTGGGAGGGGACTGTCACATGGAAAAAGATGAACGAAAAGGGAAACATGCTTTGTAAATGTTTGAGAAACCCTAGTAGTGTGTAATGCTTCTGCATCAGAGGCAGGTAAGGAAAGCAGTGTCTCTGCTGCTGGGTAGGGTCTGCCTCAGGGCTTGGTGTTTGGTAACACCACCTTGTCCATAGTCTTCAACAATCTCTGCCATTTTGTTTATTGCTTTTCTGCTTCCTGCAGTGTTTCATTACATCAGCTTAAGGGTCACTGCAGTCTTTTCACTTAATCACTACACAAATTATTTAGCTGGCTCACTTATTTCCTTCTTTTCTTTACTCCCATACTCTGCAGACCCTGCAGAGCTAAATTCCGGTGTGAAAGGTTTAAGACTCCAGACAGTTGTGAAACTACTTTGGCAAATTAGCATCTTTGGTTGAGATTAGTCTTAAAGTTGTTATGTGACATCTGAAGACAAAAACTTGTAAATCTTTCTAAAATGCTAGGCCAATAGCTTCAATATGTAATAAATACTGAAATTCTGTAAAACATTGCAATCCATTTTATCATCTTTTCTAAACAGAAAGAAGAAAGTCAGGAAATTCATTGCTGAGGAGTTATACTTTTCTTTGAACCTACTTGATACTAAACATTTGGGGAGTTAAAGCAGCCAGGTTTCAATGTAAACAGGCAAATGACTGAATTAAATGCACAAAGTGAACTATTCATTTTTCCTTATGTGTTGAGTGAGCTCTTACGATAATGGGATAATAATGCTTTGTAATCATTTAGTGCTTTCCAGCTAGACAAGTACAGTAAAGCCTTAATCTTTTTAGTGCCACTACTTAAATGTTATCTGTCTTACCTGCCTACCCTTTTGTCAGCTATAAATGTTATATTCCTACTTTCCTGTCCTCTCTTAGTCCATAGACCCATGCTCTCTAGGCGTACCAGCAAAAGGTTTACAAACCCCAGACGTTCACAGCTACCTTATCATCAAAAATTACCACTTTCTCAGAAATGCCAGTTAAAAGGCCCTTTGTTCATGCCCTACCAATTTTATCAAAATTAAGCCAGCCTAGCTTAGACTAGGCTTTAAATAACAGACTTCTCCTAAGCAAGATTGCTTTGACTAGAATAATTGAAGGAGACACTCCAAGAGCTATTCAGTCTCTATATCTGAGGAGGCAATGATGTCCCAGATTAGGTGGGAAGTCAGGAGTGGAGAGGATGCTTGGGGATGTAAGTGCTTCAGCCATTACAGCTGGAACTTGAAAAGAATATATGCCAACAACATTATTAGCATGCTTCTGTCAATCCCCCTGCCTGCTTTTCCACTTTTTAATATCTGCTACTGTAATTTTCTCTAAAAGTTTGGATCATATCCCCTGCTGCATCCTATGCACAAGAAGGGCTCCCCAGTTCCCCCAGTCTGTTATGCTGTCTCTTTAAATCTCACCTCTGCCGTAATTCTCAGTAGCTGCTGGTGGTCTGTGTTCTCTGCTGGGTGCTCTGATCCAAAGTAGTATCTATATCCTTCTGCTCTGCCTGGTATGTCCATCACTTTTCCTTCCTCCTCACCCAGATTGAGCAATAATTTCACATCCTTTCATGCTGTGCTGATGACACCTAGAATTACATGGCCACGATCAGACAGGCATCCCTAGATACCTAGCAAAATAGCAGCAACATTACCAGAGGACACAACTGGCTCCCCCTAATTCATGCAAGAGGACTGCTGCACAGATCGGGAAAGAGCTTGGATCTTTTGTCTCAGTTATTTGCTGTAACTGCATACTCCTCCTTCCTAGCATCCCTCTCCAAAACATACTGACATCAATTAACCTTTTCATTGCATTGAGCCTCTGTTTTTGCCTTTATGGCAATGGAAACCTCTGTAATACCAACAGTCCTCAAGGAATGCTGTTAAAGCCCATAAGATAGTGAAGTTGTTTATTTTAAGGGTTAAAATCTGAGGAAACAGAATGAAATAAATAGAAAGGACAAATTCACATGCCAGAAATTGTACCTTGCATGTACAGAGTGGAAGAATGTTACTGACTGTCTGCAACTGTGAGGGCAGGAAGCCTCCAAAGGGCTGCCTGGTGGCCAGGCTGGGACATATAGGCTGGGATGTACAGTCACTGACCACCTGGAAGACAAGATTTGCCACAAGGGGTTGTTGCCAGTAGGACTCCCTTTTCCAAAAACACTGCCTTGCACCAATCACCTGGACGCACTCACTTTGGCTGGGCTCTGCCACAGTCCAGCCCTGCAGGCTCCAGAGACGCTGACTACTGACAGCCACACTTGCCATTTTGAGGGGACCAGACTGGTGACAAGCCATGAAAACTGCCTGTGTTTAACAATGGCAGTAGTTACAACCAGCATATTGCATGGTGGAGAGGAGGCTGCAGCTTTTTGTTTCAGAAAAAGATGCCTGGGGGGTATCTGCCATGGGACATGGACTTTTGGGCACAGAGATGGGTGCAATTGCACCAATAAAATGCCTAGAGACATCCTGCTTTCAAAACTTTCTCTTAATACAATCCCCCAAACCATGGGCCATTACTGGAAGTCTTCCCCCAAACTGCAGTTCTTTGCACTAACAACTCCTTTCTTGTCTGGGGGGGGGCTTACCAAGAGTCCACCCTGTGCTGTGATGATGTGGACTCCAAGGAGAGCAGTAGCCAAGCCTCCTACATCACTTGAGCTGTCAACAGAGCTCCCTCGCACCCCTCCCTTGCTGCCTGCCACACACCCTTCTGCTGTCCTCCACAAAGACGTGGTTTTCTGGAGGAGGTCAAGCTCTGCTTACCAATTACATCAGCTCCCCTCAGTGAGCACATATGCTTGCATTTCAGAGCCTTGTTTCATTTGCTTCTTGACTCTGTTTTTCTCATTACAAATAATATTTTCCTATTCTTTCTCTCGAGAATGTTTTTGTTGTCCCCTGTTGTTCTCTCTGTATCATTTGCTAATAAAATAATTGGGAAGTGTTCATAGTAGCTGAATTGTGTAGAATTTCTCCCTGTTGTGCTCTTCATTTTTTCCCTCCCCTACCGCAAAAGTGGTATCTCATTCCTGCTAAAACAAGATTTAAAGATGACAGCTGTCTTCTGTGTGGTGACAATCAGCATAAAGAGGAGAAATGTGGACTGATTTCTTTAACCCAATCCTGTTCACATTCATTACTGCAGTAATACAACATTCTTTTTACTTGTTGAATAAGGAAATATCAGAGCGATTTCTAGTTTGACAAAGAGCTATTTGGCTGACTACAGGTTTGCTGGATCAAGCTCTCAATAGGGTCTGCACAAAATCTTTGTTTATTTTGCTCTGCTGAAATTGTTCAAATGGCTTCTCATTATCATTGGGTGGGACTGAAGAGAAGCACTGATGTCAGTTTTGTGACATGTCCTCTTATTTAAGTAATTCGCAGTTTAGGCTGGGACACATTTGACCTTCCTAAATAATTGGCTTTTTTTTTTTTTTCTCCTTTAGCATGAATAAATGAAGAAAGAACAAACTAACTACCATCGGCAAGGAAAGAACTTCTAATAAACAAAAACCTCTTATGAGTTTCTTGTAAACATTACTAAATCATATAACACATATAAACTTTTCCCTGGGAAAGGACTTGCTAAATTCAAAGGGCTTCAAACTCTGTGCTTCAGGGCTCTCAAAAAATCCCTGTCCTCTTCTGAGCTTCGGACCCGTGAGTAGCCACACTGAAGTTAATGGGATTACTCACGTATTTAAAAGTTAAGTACATGCTTAAGCACTTGGTGAGAGAACCTGGACGCTGACCCTGTGCTTGCAAGCAAGAAGCTGTCCTGGGCCTCAGTGCCATCGTCCCTCTTTGTGACAGCTGCTCCTGAGGCCCTCAAAGATGAATGAGGGGGTCATGTTCTCCCTGGAGGTTTTCAAAGCAAGAAGCTGCGAGTGACAATACATCCTTCACTCTCACAATTACACTGACCTGGTGGCTTTGGTGCTCAGGTTGTAATATCAGGGAAATTTTAGTTTCACAGTTCTTGTATGGCTGCTCGCAAAGACATGGGTGTGATTTTCACATCCACACACTGGTCTAATATAGTGTTCACGTTACTGCATCCACTCATGGAGCTAAAACATAGTGGCGGATTTGGCTTGCACTCTGTGAAAGAGGTTTTAGAGGGTTACTGCTGCATCCAAACATGTTTCACAGCTGACATTTGTCAATGAAAAAGCAGAGCTCAATGAAAAGGCTAAATGTTCACAAGGAACCTCTTTACTGTGGGGTTAATGAGGACTTGAAAGGACTTGCACTCTGGCCTTAGCTGTGTATGTTTGTCTTTTCTCTTACTTTCATCTCTCCTCCCTAAGCCCTGGTCTCTTTTCATTCTTTTTTGCTGCTTTTAATTTGTGCCTCTGTATTAAACCAACCAACCTTCCTTCCTTCCTTCGCTCCTTCCTTTCTTTTTCTCTCTCTCTCTTTCTTTGTTTGCACATTTTGAGAGTCTGACTTTGACAGATTGCTAACAACAGAAACTACAAAAGTGTCTATTGCTCGAACGTACTCATGGCCTCTCTTGCTAACATGCAATGATTATTAGCGGTAACATTACATGGCAAACGATGTAATAGACTCAGAAGGAAAATTCTGTTCTTGTTTGAAGATGTAAAGATTTAACTTTGCAGGGTTTAACTCAGTCTTTTTTGATCTGCAACACATGGCCAGATGAAATACAGTATTTGCCTGTTTTAATGCTTTTTCCTTTCTCCTTTAAATATAGTAAGCTCATAAAGAATTGTTACATCTCGTACTTAAGAGTGCATAATGTCATGCAAAGAGTACTGTGTATCCTAATGAAACAAATTATTTCATGTTATTGCATATATACTACCTGGTATGCTCAATAATGCATAGTATAAATAAAAATATGAACCTGTCAGAATACTAATTTTTCCATATTTTCCCCCAAAAAGAGCAGTCTAAAAACTCATGCAGACAAAGTAAGGCTGCTATAACATGCAGGAAAGAGGTTTGGAAAAGGGCTTTAAATTAAAAACTAAACTTTCAAATATAGTTCAAATGTGTAAACAGAAGAATGTCTCAGCTCACTGATCCTAACATCTGCAATTGTATCTAGCTTCAGCAAAGATAATCCCTGCTCCCAATGTTCTGATATACCTTCAAGTTATCTGCCGGTCCCTGGTTATAAAGACAACATTTCTTCTCCTTGAGCCTAATGAAATTGTACTTTAAAATTAACTATGGAATTATTGGGAAATAATAAATTAATGCTTTACCATGTAAAATGTTTTCTACGACAACATACTTAATAAGACATAGACTTAATGTGGGGTTGTAGATAATTGGGTGAATTGACTCACCGTATTGAGTGGTCCAGATTCCCAGTATAGATCAGTTATCCTAGTTTCTGTAGGTCCTTACATTGCCTTCATCAGTACAGGCTACACTTATACCATAAATTTAACAGTGTGAAGGAATATTCCCAGGCCCTGCAAGTCAATCTCCTATAGTTTTAAATTATTAGAGAAGTTTCTGGCATATTTTTGGCCTGCATCAGCAGTTTCTCAAATTGTTCCAAGGCATGGTTCTGAGATTAGCACATGGCAGGAGCCATTCCCAATAGGCAGTTGCCCTGTTTTGCAGAACAAGATATTTTAATATACTGATGTAGTATTTAACAGAATTTAGTAGTCTTGATTTTGGCAGTGCTCCATATCAGGTGGCCTCAGTGCCAGACAAGAGTCCTGGCCACATTTAATTTTTGTTAGAGATGTAGCCTTAGTATCTAAGCACCCACTAGTTGTATGTTAAGTGGCACAACTGATAGTATGATATATACCGGCATTAATTCTTCAGGAGAACAGTTAGGACAATATGTAGCTTTTGGCTTCAGCAGACCTAGCATAGTTGCTCTTCTCTTTGTATGTACTGTTCCTCTCTAGAGGGCAGGTTGAGGAAATGCAGTGAACTCTATGAAGATCTTTTCTTCCTTTGGGAGTTTATTCCTGCCTCTTAGACAAAGGTGTAGTTTAGGCCAAAGTGTAATGTATCGTACTAGGGAGAGAAAGACCCTTTGTGTTGAAGGAAAAGGGTCATCAACCATGTGCCTTTGAAACTTTTAAAGATTTTTAGGGTATGCTTACATGTAGTAATCTAGACCCTTCTCTTATCAAGGCCTACATTCCTGCAGAGATGTCCGCCAACATTCAGGGCTTGCAGAATTTACCTACCTCCTAATACCTTAATGCTTAGCTATTCTGGGATGCAATAACATACGCACACCAGACAGCAAAGGCACATAGAATTGCAGTCAGTTTGTTGTCCAGCAGAATTAGTCAGACCCTGGAGTTGCTGTGGCTGATGGCATTAACAACATTCAGAAATTAATGAGCATTCTTAAATTAATCCCTAAATTAATCAGTTTTCTTTCTACACCTTTAATCTAATTGCATTTTGTACTAAGCCTGCAGAATTTTTCAAAGCATTTTTGCTTGCCTACCTGCCTACCGTCTGCTTTGATTGGATTAAGCCTTGGTAAGCTCTGTTTGACCAAAAACTGATCTCATCCAAGGTCTGGACAACACCAGTGGAAGAGGTACAGACATGAGGAAGGTAATGCTGTGTCCTCTGCAAATTGATGATGTTCAAATACTTGTCCTCTCTATCAGTGTCCCTTTTGCCAGTCTGTGGATATACTGGATTGTCTTGGCAGTCACATCTTCTAAATCTAATAACTTAATAAGTCACCTCCAGGACCTTAATGACATTTTGCTGCAACAGGCCTGTTAGCTGACTGTACTTGTTCTAGTTTTCTGCACTGGAAAAGGAGGTGGCTCCGCTAAAATCCTGTGCTGAAAGACTGTAATACCAAACTCTAGTGGCAGCCATAGTAAATAAAACACTGATCTGACCCAAATAACTGACAAAGGTGATAATTACTTGCCCTAGATTTGCCTGTAAGGCAGAAATCTGTATCTAAACTAGTCACAAAAAAAAGCTTAAGGATAAAATAGACTTGTGCAGAAAGCAATTCTTCTGTTCTGTTTTGTTGTTGGGGTTTTTTTTGCCATCTACCTTAGGCTGAGAACAATTGTGTGCATGAAATCATGGCCTATTTGTCTTTACTGACTGTAATAAATGAGCAAATTCCCAGCTCAGATGAAGATGTCTACATAATGGACATCCAAAGATGTTATGAACTCAAACCATCCCTACTCAAACCATGTTTCCAACCCTATTAGTAATTCTGAAGAATAGATCTAAAGAAAACATATTGTTGAGATTCACATTGGGATAAAATATCAATATGGCAAATATATGCCTGTTCATTTGTATCTTTTTATCATCTTTATAGGTTTTTAAAATCCTTCATACATGATAAAACACAGCAGTGTTTTATGCATTCAGAGATAAAAATCAAGCTTAACAGAAAGACCTACATTATATACACATATACACATATACAATGTGTACACACAGCAACAGTTTGAAAAGCAAAGACATTCAAAGACATTAGCTCTTTCAAGCCATGGGGCTAGAGATTCTAGCTACACCCAATAAAATTAATTTCTCTCCAGTAAACAAGAAATGCCAACAGCATTAAAAAAAACTTGATAGAGGGACAAGATAAGGAATGACTTAAGAAGGTAGTGTTTGAATCAGCTCAATGCTTGCTAATATTGACTACATATTAAAGAAAAATAAGAAGGTTTTATATTTCTCTGACAATCTGTGAGTCTGGGTCTTGTAAATAACACTTGAAACATACATTTGAAATGAAATTGTTTATCTTGGTATAGATTCTGGAAAGGATAGCTGTATGTTTGGGATTATTTTTGCTCATTTGGTTGGGTTTTTTTTTCTAAATTAAGGTCTGCTTCACAGAGAATCACAAAAATTAAAATGAAGTCATTGTTAGCTGATTTCATACCTATGCAGTCCTGCTTGGAAGTCCTGCCACCAACGACGTGTGCTATATGAACAAAATCTGGGATTAATTAAGTGAGAGTGAACTCCTAACCCATTTGAACTGTCATGCTGAAGGTCTGGCACAAAGGATCCGGGAGTTTACAAAGACTAATCACCATAGCAGGGTCCTGTGGGCTACTCTTCACACAAATGCCTTTGTAGTAAAATGAGCCTTCAAAGTGACTGTTGCACACTGAGAACAACAAAGACAACAACAAGGAGATGCTCATTGGACACCGACTTGCTTTTGTCCAAAGACAATTCTTTGCTCTCTTTAGAAAACAAGAAATTATCTCAGCCTTAAAGTCATCTATCTAATCATAGCTGCATATCCACTGACAGTGAAAACATAAGCTAGAGAGGACATGTTTTCTTTGGTAAATCTTTGGTAAAAATTAGTTACTTTTTCCATGCAGCATATATCTGCTGCATTCTGATTATGATAATGGCAGAATTTACAAAAGTTTCTCAGTTAAATCACCTGGACATCCCAGCATTAAAGTGAGCTAAATATAAGAGCTAAGAATTTTTTTTCTGTAATTCTTGAGTTCAAGCAGCTGTATCACGGACTTGGGCATAGACATCAAACGATGGAGCAGGGTCCACACTGCAAGGTGTCCTTGAGATTATAGGGTTTTTGCATGGTCTATTAATGCTATCAGGTTTTTGGGACTTGTTCTGGGCTGTGATCTAACAGTTCCAACCTTCTTGGTGTCCTGTCCGTGTGTCACATGATGTCAAACAGTACAGTTTCTGAGTTTGTTTAGTTTTCGTTTGAGGGTTGAGCATTTAAAAAATCTTGGGTAGTTATGCTCATCAAAGAAAAAATAAAGTAATATTGACAATAACATTACTGAGGTGATGAAGTCAAACACTCCACTCTTAAAAACACAATTAATCAGTGTTCAAAATGGTGAGATAATTACAGCATCCTAGAGGGATTTGATCGAAAGATTTCTGGATTTTTCTGCCACATAGTTTGATAACCCTGTAAGTTCTAAACAATACCATCCCACTTTAATCTCCTGCTTCCACAGAGGTTTTTGCTTTATTTGCTGGGTTTTTTATTGGTTCTTTTACAGCTGCATGTAAGTCTTCTCATCAAGATCTGAACCCCCTTATCTTTATTTGCTGTATCAGTGTATGAAGATGGTCAATACACCAAAGAGTTTACTGCAAGAAATATTGACATTGATCCTCCCAACAGCCCACTCAGACCTAAAGGTAAAGAGAAAGGAGTACAAGCATTGGGACCACCTGGAACATCTTCAGCAGTGAGAGTTCATCAAAAGATGGCATTACATCAATTTGAAAACACTCCAAGGTTTTATATTTGTTTCAAATACATTTTATTCAGAAGGTAATGATGTGGGTTTTGCCGGGGTGTGGGGGGGACACGATACAGGGCTTGTAGAAAAGCTTGTGTTAATAACCTGAGAAGCAAAGTTCTGATGGTGCTTTGTTTCATGAAAGCATCTTTAAGATTTCATTTCTATTTGAATTCTGAAATGAAAGTAAATTTAAAAGCAATCCATGTGGCCAACTTTATTTGATCCTCTGCTTTACTTATGAGGAATACAAGGCAGAGTAAGTACATTGCTTGGATTTAGGTAGCTCATGATATACTTCCCTTTCTTCTTTGCTCTTTTCATATGCATTTCTTCTGGGTTGCTGTGAGTAAGTGAGTGCGGGCTTGATAGTCCCTGAGAGCCTGGAACAGTGTTTCTGTTCCTGTGTTGTAGCACAGGAACAGTTCCTTACCGAAAAGATTTCAGCAATCAAGGATGTTGAAATATTCGAATAAAAAAGGTGGAATGAAGTTTCAGTTCTACAGAATTCAGACAAAGAAAAGAAAGCAAAAATAAAACCTTCAGCTGTTAAACCAGTTCATCCTGTTTTCAAAAACGCAAGCAAAGGCAAATGCCTAGAAGACAGCAGAGCTGGAAAGATCAAAAGGAAAGCAAAACCAGATCTGAAAACAAGTGGACTTTGCTTTCACATCCTACACTTGGCTCTGAAAAATATGGCTGTGGCTAGACACCCTCGGCCAGCCCTGGCGGTGCCAGCTAAGGACACTGCCATAGCCAGCCCACTCCTGTCAGATTGCTACCATGCCCTCGAGGGAGGCTGCTGCCTCCTCAAATTCTCTGTCTGAGATGGACAACAGGCTAAACCCAACCCTTTTTAGTCAAAATAAGCTGTGTAAGAAAGGGCTTACTGTCGATAGTGCTTAGACTTGCCTGGCTGTGTGGCCATACTGGATGAGGAAACACCGTGCTGAGCTCTGGGGCCAACACGTTGGAGAGGCAATGACCACCGGTGGTGGGGCATAGACAAAACACCAGTGGCCAGGGTGTGGGGGAAAGGGGCTTGATCCCCCCATGCCACAGAGGTGGCAGGCGGTGCGTGAGCGGCTGGTCAAATGTTTGGACAAGCCTGGCCAAGGGGATGTGAAGCCACTGAGGAGGCACAAGCCAACCCCCATGATGCAGAATGGGCACAGTCACCAGCAGGACAAGAGAAGAAACCAGAGGATGTGACTTCCTCAGATGGCAAAGGTGTGTGCAGGGTGGGTGCCTACGCACAGCTTCAGGTTAACAACGGTTTTCTGGGAGGCAAAATTCACACTGGCTGCAAAGACATGCTTGCTGCTCCCCACATATACACAATCTTCTGCTTTGCACTTTTAATAAGTATCTTCCTCTATATGCCATTAATTGTGTGGTTTATCAGAGGCGATAAGAAGTATGGGATTTGGCTCACTGGCCAAGTACACTTTTGTCTTGTGTGGTGTATGTTTACTTGTAAATTCATCATTTTGGGATACTTTGGGTTCCAGAGAGTTAATGCTGGAAACATCTTTTAGTAAGAAATGGACTGAGGTGGTTGTGAAGCTATGGGGCAACACGTGGCAATCCTCTGTATAACGGCTGACGGCAGTATTTATTTTCATTTGAGAAACAGCAAGAGCAGGGCCTGCCCCAGATATCTCTCACTCCATTCAAAAAGCGATGTTTATGGACAGCTGCAGGGAGTTACTCACAAGAGGCTTAAACAGGGAGGGGAAAAAAAGGCCATTCCTCCGGGCCCACCCAGCCACTGGGTTTTTCAGCTGAAGGGCAGGCTCAGTTTCATCCCAACCGGCCAGTGAAAACTGAGCCCAAACAACTGTCAGGATCACAAAAGCCTGAGAGATGGAAAAGACGGTGATAAATGTGGTGGCAAGTTGTTCCCCTGGAGCCGCCCGGCGTGCCTCTTGTTTGGACACTGTCGTGGGGTTAACGGTGGTTTGTGGGCTAACATGAGGAAACAAGAAAGGGTCATTCACAGACATCAGAAAGATGTTTGGAAAAATGTTTAAAGTGCTTATTAGTTCAGAGGCCCTTTCAACACCAACAGCTCCACGTGTTTCACCGGAGATGCAGCTGAGTTGCACAAGTAATTCTACGCTCAGTTGAAGCAGCATAAATCCAGTTTGGGCAGTGTTTTGTAGCTCCCATGGTGTTATCTGTCTGTCCATCTCACTGCCTATTCAGCTATCCATGCTGTTTTTCACTGTTACCCATCACCATGTCATACAAATATCTTCTGTATAAAACTACAGGTTGTGCCCTTATTATGCATCAGCGTGTCTGTAGCATTTCCCCTGTCTTAGTGCGAGTGGAGGGATAAAAACTCCTCCTAGTAGAGGGCTTTCTGCCTTTTAAGACTTAATGACTTATTTTAATGCCTTACTGGTACACATCTCTTGTATTTCTTAGACGTGCTTTGGGGTTTTTACTGTTGTGGGTATGCTGGTGGGATCTGGAGAGGTTAAAAGAAAAGGAGGGAGTTTTCTCATTGTCATGGCCAAAATGGAGCCAAATCCCAGTCCTTTCTCAACCTTCTGCAGACACAAAGCATCAGCTCTCCCACTACAGAAATGGAGCAACACGCCCCCCCCACCCCGCTTCAGTTACTCCGCTGTGTGCTGTGATGACGATGTGGGGTCAGTAAATTTAAGGAACTCTCTCTCACTTGACATTTATCTAAGATTTTAGCACAGATTCTTGCCTTTTATACCACCTACTTGCACAGTTATATGCCATAAATCTTCTGTGACTCATGAAAACATGCGATGTGTAGTACAAAACAGTTTCTCTTGCATTCTAGGGAAATCCAAATGCCTGGTCCATGAGTACCTTGAAATTGAAAGCAAGATTAAATCTATATTGTCTCCACCTAGACTTTGGTTATGGTTTCATATTAAATACAGGTAGTCATCTGCTTGACCAGAATTTAAGTTGCTTAGGTTTTCCTCTTGATCAAAGCTACTGAACAAGCTGGAAAATGTTTCATGTTTCATATTTAATTCTTTGAGAATTAAAATAAATCTATCAACTATGGAAAATATTAATGGTTTCTGCTCTTCAACACGTGGAGTCTGCGCACACACAGATAATAAGATTTTCAGATGCACTTAGCAGTCGTCTGACTAAAATCTTTGCATGTCAGTGTAAAAACAGCTACTATTAATTTGCCTCAGAGTTAAAATAATAATATTGATAATTACACATAATGCATTTCACCACAGGAGTCTAGTCAAACATTAATAAGATTTAGAACATCTATGAAAGTGTTAATTTAAATCTGTTTTATCAGTTATCATAAATTCAAAGTGCCAGTGGGCCTGTAGGTATTCTGTTCTGCTGTTTCCAAAAAGGAGTTCACACTATCATGTGCCAAAAGCAGAGAGAGGGTAAAAACATGTAAAAAGTGTTCATAGCCTTGCATTGATGTGAAACCGGTACGTCAGATTCACCTTGCCACTGCTGGCCCAGAGTCCTCCACTACCAAGGAAGGTAAGGAATACTAAGGGTAAATGTCTTCCTACACCCATATTTGGTGATCACTTTGACCCCAGTCATGGGAGAAGACACAACAATGAAACATCTCAAAGACTATTCTCTGTAGCGTTTCTGCTACTGATTTATGCCGTCTGGTACTCTGTCTCCAGGGATGGTAAGTCTCAGAGACTTCAGAAGTCACAAAACACAAACATGAAAAACATTGCTGAGAACAATGACCAATGTCGTTTTGTTTTCTAGGACCAAAAGGGAAAAAAAATGGGAGAAACAGACTCCCAGGACCCAATATAGAAACAGACTGAACAAAGAAATAAAAGACTGCATGTGATAGTTTTTACAGAGGCTTCTTTGACAATATCAATATCAAGCCATTGGTATGAATAAAACACTGAGATTTTCACTCTGCAGTCACGCCCAGCCAACAAAGATGAACTTCAGTCAGGCCCTTAAATCCCAGTAACATTAAGCACGTCCATAAATGTTTTGCCAGGGTAGGCTCATAAGGAAATACCTGGCAGCACCTCTTCAGTATCACTCAGTACCCTTCTGTCAGGAGTGTCACCACTTCTCAAGCAAATGCTTCAAGTAAAAAAAAAAAAAAAAATCTTTCAAAACAGTGAGAAAATTAGCCTTTGAGTAGATCCAAGAATAAGTTCCCAAAGAAAGCCACAATTCTAAGCTCTCATAGAAATCTCCTCTTGGCATTTAAGGTTGCAATTTTCTTATTTAAAGGCTGTATGTTTTCACTATGCTCTTAGATGAATTTTTAAGTAAGGCTACTAGTGCTATGGCTGTTTTTGAGAAGAGCTAGTGCCATGTTCTCTATCTGTCTACAGAGACACTCTATTTGTCACAGTGAGGTAGAAACAAATTGCAAATGAGCTTTTCCCTGGGGATCCATATGCTAGAGCAAGTCCAGAGTGCCTGACCTGCTGAAATAAGAGTGGCTGCAAAAGGTAGAGTTGGAGCGCAGGGAAGAAGAGCTTACAGGTTTCCTTACACACTGCCCTGCGAATGAGTTTTGTGTTTTTCAGGAAGGATTGTCTGGAGGGGCAGGCTCAGCCTCCTTACCCTCTCTATCCTGCTGTTTTGCCTATGATTTCCTGCTTTGTCATCCAACGTAGCGGTAAGTGCAGTAGGGGCTGTCCCCATCTGCCTTCGGTACAGCTGGCTGTTTTATGGGCATCCCACTGGAAGCTGGTGGACAGTCTGTGGGCCACAAATTCTGTGCTAACCAGCCAGGCATGCTTGGCCACGGGGGCTCTGCATGCTCTGGAAGGTATGCTTCAGCTGCCAGACTTGCCACAGTGTTATCTACATCGAAGGGCAGGCTGGCCTTGAGGCAGTGCGACAAGCCCCAAACGCCATGGTGTTGTTAAGGGTGAACCCTGGTAAACAGAAGCTCCATGTAAAATGATGGACCTTGGCTACATGCCCCCACTGCCCAGAGAGCCCTGCGGGGAAATGACCTAAGTGTACCCCAGCCGTCCACCCCTTCGGCTTGGTTTCCACAAGGAGGAACGCAAGAGCTCAGGCAAGAAAGAAACAACTGGACACTGGCCAAGGCCTTACTCAGATGGCCAGGGGCAAGAGACTGGAGACAGCCTGGTGGGGCTCAGTCAAGGCAGAGCCAGATCTTACCCATTTCTGATGTGGAGAAAGGCCAGTCTTGCCACTCCTTACTGCCTGACCCAGAACACCAAACCAGTGAGTTAGGTCACTTTTAATATGTCCATTTTCTTCACCAGCAGCCATCTGCACTGTGAAGCAAGGTGTGACTACTTGTATCCAAGGCAGCTTTTATCCCACAGATTCAGGTAACGGAACCACCACGGCTATGGCAGCTCTAGGCTTGGTGCGGGCTGCGCAAATCCACATGGGACTGTGGGAACCTCTACAGCAGCTGCTTAAAACCAGACACATCACTAAGCAGAACACAATTTAATGAATAGCAGTGTCTCTCAGACCACATGCAACTAAAATGCGCACACTAAAATAATACATGCTTAAGCTACCAAAAGGTACTTCGCATTTGGGAGGTCCACACTGTGAATTCCTGCAGCTCAGCTAGATACAGCCACATATTTTTCTCTGCTAACTTTACCAGGCACCTCGACACTTAAGCTCTAGCTCTGAGAAGTACTCAGCAGATTTCCAATCATATTTCAAACTGTGTAAGTTTCTGCTGGTGTGGAACAAGGTAGGACATTACTCTGATCTCCATGCAATGTGGGAAACATGCTAAGCTGGACTGAGTAGTTATGTCAATCACCCAGAGTACAGGGGAGATGAAAAAGAGGGAAAAGGATGATCCCTTAGTCTGCACATGAGACTCTCAGGCTATGGTAGGAAAAGAAGGTCTTTTAACTTCTATGTGTTTTATATGTTTATACCTTACATGTTCTGATTAAGATTTCCAAAGTTGTGCAAAGATGTTGGACCACCGTCCCTGTTAAAGCTTAGGAACTTAATAACTAAATCTCCTAGGCAGATGTGAAAACTTCAGCCAAAGTATATCATCTGTAATTCAACTTGTTTTACTGTATTTTCCAATAAGTGGGTGAAAACTCAAAATGAAACTTCCCATGTTATTTTTTTGCCTGCAGGCCTGAGCAAGGCAGCTGTTTGTCCTACCATTGCTGAGGACTCACATATGTTTTCCAGTTTAGATGTTGCCATATTCATTACAACCAAAAAGGCTAATACTTGCTCTGAACAGCCCGCTTGTTTGAATCTGATCTCACAATGGCCTGTTTTCTTTCAAAATATACCCTTTGAGAATGTTATTATGCTTGTTATAAAGTAAATGAACTTCACTTCCTCACCGCCATAGCCATTAGGCTGGCAAGGACAGCAGGCAAACATAATCAGCAAGTGCAGTCAACAACAGACGGAAGCAAAATCAACTTTCTTTTAAATAGCCCTTTACTAATGACAATAAGGAGCATTCAGCACCTCAGATACTTATTTCCAGTTCAGTACAAGAGGAAGCATATCCAAGATACCATCAGATGTAGCCAAGAAAATCTGCTTGAATCGACGCTCCATCCATAACTCATGGTATTGTGGAAAATGAAAAAGGAACCGCAGTATCTGCTCAAGATAGCCAATCATATCTGAATTTTCCTGATGTTCATAGGAGACTAGAGGTGAAGAAGTTATGGCGAAGAAGGTCAGCATACATATTCATGATTCACATTTTTTTTTTAGTTGTCCTTTTAATGTATTTTTTGAAACTGCACTCACAAAAATTGTCCACTGAAAAGAAGTTATAAACTGCTGAATATCTAGTTTCAGCAAGTAGGCTATTCTTCAGCCTCTCAGGAAATCAAGTCCAATCAAAATTATGCAACTCACTCAAAAGTTATTTAACAGTCTAAAATCTTTGACCAAATTTGAATAAGTCACTTTATGTGTGCCTGACTTGGGATAATAATGGTCCCTGGAATGACTTGTTATGGAGTCTCATGAACCTACTGGGTCATTTCCCATGCTGTGGTCCTTCTTAAGTATCTTTGGCTGTGGTTGAATGTGCAGGCCAAAATCTCTGTCATCTTTATCTGTCACACTCACCTATCTTTCATGGAGTAATTTTCTTGAAGTGTCCCGAGTAGTGGATCTTGGAGTTTACAAATTTGTTGAGATGCAGGAAATACATGCCTCTTAAAGCAATTTTTATGCCTTTTATCTGTGATGGCTAGAAATATTAATTATAACATCAGAACATAGTCAAAAGACTCGAGGAGCTGATGTTTCTTTTATAAATGGATTTAGTGTTGTAATTGGATCTACTGCATACAATGTCACCTAGTAATCCCTGCTTCAGATCTGTAACTTGTGTTTGAAGTTAAGATAACTTTCAGGAAAGTCCAGACTCTTAGCTTTAGAAGTCCATGAACACTGGAGAAGATTTATCAGATCCAGGACGCAATACAAAAGGGAAAGCCTGGAGCAGTCTCTGTCATGAAAGTTATCATGTTCCCAGGTAATGTGGCAAAGCTGGGAAGCCTGGTCTTAGAGGCTTAAATATTGTGAGCCAGATTCTCAGCTGATACAGATAAGAAAATCCCACTGAAGTCAATGAAAGTGTTCAAACATATAATGGCTAAAAATACAGCCTGAAATTTCTCTTCTGAGATTTTTCTCTTTGTTTTTGACCAACTGTTCTCAAAGGCACTGTTCTGGAATGTAACCAGCTAAGGCTGATGTTAAAGGGGAAAAGGAAAAATACTCAAGCTAGATTTTAGAGTTGCCTGACAGCGAAAGACACAGTTGTTTGATTTACACACTGTGAAAAGCCACTGAATTAACCTAGTTAATTAATTAGGATTGGGGTTTCAACTGAAGAAAGATCCCACCACTGTATTTGTTTTCATCAATTCAAATCCTATGGAAAAGTATTGTCTTCCTATCTATTGAAGGCAATAGGTTGCATGTTTGAAACAGAGGGCCCTTGCTGACATAATTTATGACATAATTAGATTTCTTCATGTGTTGACCTGGCCAATACATTTTATCCCTGAGACAAAACGGTTGAGTTTTTCCCAAGTAAACTTTCAAGAAATAACATGTTTTCTCAGACACACTATAGTATGCTTCAAAGTCCCTTTCTCATGCTAAATTACTTCTGGGGTGTAACTTCTTTGCCTTCGGCAGAAATACACTTCCCAAATGAGTTGGTTCTATCTGCGAATTTTAAAATCAGATTGTTTGTAATATTTATATATTTTCATTAATGTTAGAACTCCAGCTGGTGCATCAGTACATCTGTAATGTTTGGGAGCGCCCTGAATGCATCAAAAATGTCAACACCAACCCTCTCTAGTTCTACACTGAAGATTTCCACATGGACTGGAAAGAAATACGGTCACCAATTTAATAGTTAAATCAAAGCTTGGGAGGTTACCAAATAGTCCAGATGTATCTGTCTTGTTGCTGGAATCCCTTGTTGCTTTGCATGAATACAGGGTTCCCTTCTAACAGTGATTACAAGTGTTTGTGTTTAGAAATGTCAGGAGGAAAAAGAAAAATCATGATAGAAAAGTTCATGGCAGTCAGCCCTTCATTTCAGCATCCTAAAACGCAGTGGAAGGAGGGACTTCTTCATGACTGCATCAAGAGTTTTACACATAATTTCAGCAATAGCAATAGATGAAAAATATGTTCATACCTTCCTTTGGTTGCTTGTTCTGTGACCAACATAAATGTCCAAGGATTACAAGGGTAAGTAAATAAATGGTTTCCACAGTGGATAAGGTATCTGTTTGCTTTCTTCTCTGCCTTTTGATAGCTCTTTTTTATACTGTTCATTACTATACCCTTGTCTGAAGCATTATTCTGAATTAGTTCTAGAATTATTTATTATTTGGACTGCAGAAGGGGACACAGTCATGGACCAGAATCCTAGTGTGCTACATGATCAAAGAGAACAAAGTCCTTGCCCCAGAAAGTTTGGAGTCTATAACTTGAGAAACAGCAGATGAAGACACAGACAAATACAGAGAATCAGTGAGCATAATATGACTGTATTTGCAGTGGTAAATTATAGCTGCCCAGGACCAGTCGGTGGCTCTAATGCCACCAGGCACATTTATCTTCTGAAACAAGGGGTCCATACTCTCTCCACCAAAAGGGAATGTCTTTGGCCTGCACTAGCCTCTAAACACTGCCTGGAGATTGTACGGCAGATGAACCTAGCCAACACTGTGCCATGGACCGTCCTAACAACCTGGCAGTAGAGACCACTGAGTTCCTGTGTCCAGAGTGTTGTTTGGTACTGTTTTATTTGCTAGTATAGATGAAGTCACTGACCATCCTGATGGGGCTTGATCAAAGCAACCCAGCTGCCTTTCCAATGACGTAAAATATAAGAAACTATATACGATGTGTCCAGATCATCTTAATAAAAATGTAATCTCATCAGATAGGCTCACTGTTATGGTAAACCATATGAACAAAATGGAAGTGTTTGGTTTTGGTTTTTTTTTCTTCACAAAAACAGTTTGTAAAACAAACATATCCAAGAGTTTTGGAAAGGTTAGAAACCCTCAGGCTTTTGTGCATAAATCAGCCTCTAATGAATAGTGGGTTAGCAGGTGATTTTCTTCCAGGACAAGTTATTTCTCTGAACAACTTCTTTTTCTCCCTTCAGAACAGATGGTAGTGTTCAATGTCTAACATAGATTACCGAAAGAGATGGACAACTTATGTTTCATTCATGCATGCATTTTTGTGCATTCGCTACATTAGACAAATCTGTTTTATTGAAACATATCCACACACACACATTCATTAAGCCTACAACACCCAGGGTTTGTGCATACGTGATGTATATAAAACAAAGCCACAAAAGCTATCAAATACACCATTTAATGCTATCAAATACACAATTTAAACCATCTATTAGTGTACTGCAGTGTAAACCATTTATGCCTTCGGCTAGAGCAAAACGTCTTCCCAGTCCTACAACCACTATATTTCAAGGCAGTGCATCATAACACTGTCTGTCCTGTAGTGGTGGTGATGGATTGTATGGCGAGGTTGCTACTGTAATCCTACAAAAAGAAAGTGAGGGGGAAAAAAAAAAGCTTTTGCAAAAAAAAAAAATTGGACTTGGTCACAGAAGGATTTGCAGTAGATTGAATAATTTTACGAACTGAAAAAATATAGTCTGTTATGTGCCTTGATGTGGGTCATGGTCTCTTCATGCTGATAACTGGGTCTTAATAATCCAAGTGGATCACTAGCTGTACTAGCACAGTCATACTGCCCTGTGAATGTCCAGGCAAATGGACTCAAACCACCCTTGTTTAACTATGCATTGACCCTTCTTCTTCATGCCCCCACAGATTTTTTTCTTATTCATAACATTTTGTTTTTTCTTTAGAGGAACACGAAGGAAAAGATCCCTCTGGCTTTGCAGTAATGAGGTAAGTAATGGAGTTTCTGTTTTCATAGGTACAGTAGTAGCAATATTTCTTAAGGAGTGATAGTCACCAGAGAAAATACAATGCCAAGATTTCTTTATGGTTTTTGTGAGTTGTGATGGTGGTTATTTAACTGTGGCACCAAACCCAATTAGCCCTTAGACTCTTTGCTATCCATTTGTATCACTTCAGTGGGATGTAATGATAGCATCCATTCATGTTCACAGACAAGAACGTGCTGCATGCATTACAAATGACTGGCAGATTCTTTCTAGACACTATGGATCATTTGCGCCCTTTATCTCCTCAAGACAACACAATTTTATTGGGCCAGCCAGAGACACAGCAGTGATATTTGAATACTATAGGAGTTTCTTGCAGCCAAAAGTTCTGTGATTTAGCATCAAGCTAAGCAATCTATATTTTAAGGAGCCAATACACTTCAGATGACAATTTTCTTTGTTAGTGAAACAAGACTGAAGTGTTTTCCCTGAAGACCTGATGACCATAGAGCTGCTGGTTGGAGATACGCTCGCACTGTCCACTCGTTGGCAAAGTCAACTGCGGGCTCCCTGTCCCCCAGGTACTGAATCCCACTCCCCCGTTGTCCCCTTCTGTTGGACCATGGCATGTAGTGAAAATCAGTTCAGTTAAATTATTCAGACTCAAATAAAAAAAAAATCTGTTTTTACTCCAGATCATTTCACTAATTCAAAGCCCAGCATGGGCTCGCAGGTAGTGAGACCAGCACTGAAAAGGTGAGGGCTTCAAGGGACAAGGACAGAGCAGGAGAGAAAGGGAGAGGAAAAGGAGGATCCAGCCATATAGGTGGCTTGAGATGGCATCATCATGGAAAAAAAAAAGTGGAATCAGTTTTCCTGTATTGTGGGAAACTAATGAGAAAAGTACCATTTCAGGAACTGGAGTTGAGACCAATCAGGCTAGAACTCAATTGCTGTGAATGGGGGAGAAATACTTTCTAATGAGCACCAGGCTTTACATTGTGATTTAAAGCATAAAACTAATTAAAGCATGTAAACTAATTAATGGCAAAGCAATGAAAATCAGTAATAATTTTTTTTAAAGGCCACAGTGGAAAGAAGCTTAAATGCTGCTTCTTGTTAAGTAAAGAGTTCCAAACCTCAAACATAAGTTGCAGCACTTTTATTAAAAAGTCTTAAAAAAATTTTACAGAAAGTCTGTTCCTATTCTTTTTAAATATAGATTTTTCATCTTCTACTATACTTTCTACATTTCTCATTCCTAGCTTACTGGAAATATTTCCCAAGAAATATTTTGGGCTAATACTTATTAATTTCTGAATGCCAACAAGATTAGTCCTAACCTAGTCTGTCTGATATTTGTGACATAAAAGAAGGAGCTTGAGGAGAACCAGAGCCAGCCTTGAACATGAAGCAAATGTTGCTCCCATTAAAATCAATGGAGATGTACAATTCACTGTAACTAAGGCTTTTCTATATTCATTGCTGAGAGAATAAACAGGTTTAATGGCTTTGATATTATAATCCTGTAAGACTCTGCCAGAACACATATTAGTATGCTTTTTTCAGATAATTTCGTATTTTTCCAAAACCAACATGATGATCATGGGCAGAACTGTTTTAGTTATCCACCTGAAATTAAGTCAAATACACCGAAGACCCATAAATTGTTAAGAAAATAAATCCAACCAAAGTTTTCCAACTCCCCTGGACTCTGCCCTAGTGCCATACATAATTTACAAGTGAAATTAAATCTCAAAGCATGTCAGTGAGCTTTGTATAAGGCAAAGACCGTACTTAGGTGCAGGAGAAATTCAGTTGGCCTTTGGAAGGGATCCTAGACATGTGCAAGGGCTTATGCCTGCATGGGAACAGAGCCAGGCAAAGTACAGGTATGAATGATGACAGCTGTCCTCTTTTGCAGCCAGGGCATCTAGGGAGACTCCCTATGCGGTGTAGCCCTCCTCAAACAACTTAATTTAATCCTTTAGCTATGACATCCCTCATCGTTCCCTTTTGCCATCACCTCATATATCACAGAAGTGTTATTCATTCATTCATTATTAGAACTGGGCACTGACAAGTATATTTTAATAACATGTATTCCTTACAAAGGCTGTTTATTAAACTAATATTTCTAGGCCTCTTTACAATTAATCATATAGTGTCCAAGACATATTTTCATTATCTCTCTGGATTTTTGATTGGATGAAAGCCCAAAAAACTTGTATCCTAAGATGAGAGCATGCTGGCACAACTGTGTGTTTCATATCATGTAGTTCCATTGCTGCGAGAACAATAACCAATATGGCGACTTTGCTGATTTATTGATTTGGACAAGTGAAAAAGCACCTTTTTCACTCGGTAGAGGAAAAAATATTCTAGTTAAAACAGAATTGAAACAAAATGGGTTTAATGCTATTTGTCTGAGAACTGAGATACATAATGTGAAAATAATCTTGAAGTTGACAGCATTTTCACTGGCAGGGCTTTTCTGGTCCGAGCTGCATGTTTTTGAGACAAAAAGAGAAGAGCCAAATTGCCAATGATTATTTTCCAATATGACATTTTGACTGCAGCTTTAGGTCTGATCAGGATTTCTTCAGTTGAAAGTTTTCTTATCAGAAAAAGATGATTCACACAAATCTGACTTTGTTCCCAGATATGGACCAGTTTTGAAGACATTTTCATTGAGAAAAAACTCTCCCACCCTACCGACTAGCCAGTAGACCAGTGGCAACATTGGAGGTAACACTGGACACTGACCTGGATGTGGGAAACCAGCTGTACCTCTCCTCTTTGTCCTGGTTAAGGAATTGTAATTTCTGAAAGAAATGCAAGAAAATTAGAGATCTTGTACTCCTTTTCAAATGTAATTTGGTGGCAATATAAATTATTAGTCCTGCAAACACAATGTGCAATAGCAGAAAGCAGGTGTTAGGGAGAGAGTAAAGAGTAAGGAAATGGCAAATTATCAGTAGGTTTAAAATTAACCCCTTTTCTGCAAACGCATCTTCCTAGAGATATTAATCCTGTGCAAAGTCCAGCTGAGATCACTGGTGCACCACATGAATCTGGGCATCCATCTTGAGGGAGTGGACTGTGGGCTGGTGGCTTGTGTCTATTGCATGAGTTTTCTTTAGCAAAGCAAAGCACAAAGCCTTTTAAAGTAGATGTTGCTCAGTTTCTTTTCCACAGTGTAACATTCTTTGAGTTCACCTGTTGAAAAATGCTAAATAAAAAAAGTCAGGTGTTAGAACTACTGCACAGCCTTCACCACACAGCAATTCTCACCTATCACCAATTCAGAGATGTCTCTTCAGGTCAGGATTCTTTGTTCTGATGTGTCAAAACAGCTCCTACAGTAGTAAAAAGTGAGAACATTTGATACTAATAATACATAAATTATGTATATTTTTAAGGGTTCCTAGATTAGTGTTTTACAGGAAACATTTATCTAGATTGAAGCCATAAATGAACCTTCTTGGCTTCCTTATTTTCGAAATGCAGTAAATTTTTCCCAAATTGTTAGTCAATACGTTTCACAATGTTTCTGCAGAAATCTATCAACAATCATTTCATCTGAATCTGATTAAACAGAACAAAGTCACCAAGCATGACCAATTCCTTCTTAGTTTGCCCCGAAAAGCCTAACAAGAATAAAAGTTTCTTACATTCCTTGTTTCCACTCAGCATTGTATTTGCATGCAAAATCCAGGAAAAAGATCAGATGGGCAGCATGAGCATGTTGGGGCTTTCTCTCCTTTGAAAGAAGTTCCTGAAACAAATTCCAGGTAGTGACCCTTACAAAAAGAGCTGAATTAGAAGCTGTTCAGGATCTTTTGTTAGTCAGTCACTTTCCTTTCTCCCATGACTTTACAAACTCACACAGGCTGGGTTTCCAGTCCTTTGTGTGAAGCCAGGGATACATTAAGGAAGGGGAGTCCACAAAGGAGCAGGTAAATGGTTACTGAAGAAACATTTGTGTCGTAACCTGCAGCCACCCAGAAGTAGCTGTCAAAGAGCCAGTGAGCCATAAAATGGCAGGGGTCAGCTATCCAATGGGACTAGTTTTCCAAAGCGAATGTAGTAATAAATCCAGAGCTATGCTCAGAAAGATTTTGGATTCCTTAGGTCTTGGATACAGATGCTTCCTAGACTTCCATAACATGATCTTCAGAGACCCTATTCTTGTAAAAATGTAAAATTCTTGTAAAAAGAGAATGTAAAAATCTTTGTAAAAATGAATAAACAAAACAAAATTTTATATTCAGCAGTCTTTCCTCTCCTAGCCTTGTTCTATCTGAGATATGTTTGTGTTCATTGTCAGGAATTAAATGCACCTGGCAAATCTGGGATATGGCAGAGCTCTAGCGGACACGGAGATATTAGTTTCCCTCACTGCCTCAAAATAGTGAATATTTGTTTTGGGTACCTTCACTTGCCACAAGTCTTTCCTTTCAATATGCTTCTGATGCAGTGCTTTGAGAACAGCAGAAAACAAAAATGCACAATGACATAATTTGGTGAGATTTTTTTAATTAGATAACACCATTGGACTTGTTAATGAATGTGTGTTTGTCTCTCTTTACCTCATACTGTTTAAACTTCTTGTTAGCTTTGCTTGGAAATCCCTTACCCATCTCTGACCCACAAGTTCTTGTCATCCTTTTTTCACAACTGGTCACGTCAAGCCCAGAGCAGTTATTATTAACCTGAGTTGAGTTCTCATTTCAGAGAGTTCTCATTTTCTCAACCTGTTCTCATTTCAGGCCTGAAGGCAATGAAAGCTTGTCTGCTTTTTTGCAGCTATACTTATTGGTTTAATACAAGATATGACCTCTAGCTATACATCTTGCCTCTCTGACTACAGTCATCTGATCCTCAAAGTGATCATCTAAACACCTTCCTCCTTCAGCCATCAATATGCGAGTTACTTGTAATGAAAAGTGAAAAAAATGGCTGTTTGAGGTTGTTTCCTTAAGAGCTTGGAAAATGTTAAGCTTTTACTTAGATTTTCTGATAATTATTATCTATTAATTTAAATTGGAAACGCCCGTATTATATCACACGGTTGCAAAAAGGTCAGCCCATTCCCTCAGTGGACAAATGTGCTTGAGCACTGCGGAAGGATAGCAGTTTTATTTATCCAGTTTGACTTTTCTGTTAGACATACAGAAAAAGATTGTGCTAATCTTGCACGGTACGCAGAGGAAACTGAATTGAGCAGCAGTAGGGGCAGGGAAGAGCAGTCCCTAACACCAGATTGTCGAGGCCTGAAAGCATAAGTTGAAGAGCTGAAGGACACTGGAGGTACAGGAGTGAACCTGGGGACAGAAGACAAGTGTAGGGCAGCCTGGCTACAACACTGGGGTGGAGTGTGAATGGCAGGTGTGGGATTCTAATTAAATCAATGAGAAGATGCAGAAATTAACTGGGAGCTGAAGTGTGCATCAGTAATTAGTGTTCCTGTCTCTCTGAATCTTTCCAAACCAACCTTCTCTAACTCATCCACCGTACTAATATCCACGCTTTCATAGACCTTCATTATCTTCAACTGTTTTGTTTATCATCTGTTGCTCACCATAGGAAGATCAATTTCCAACTCTGAAAAACCCACCTTTTGTTTGTGAAATTTCAAGCAGATGCTTCAGTGCTTTTTCCCCAAGCTGCCTTCAGTCTCACAAGGAGCTACTGTAAACTCCTGCAAATTAAACTCTTCAATCCCTTTCACGCTATTTGAGCTGCTAGACTGCTAAGATCATGAATGTGCTGCCTATCTCTCTGACCAATATTGTTTCACTCTTTCTTTATGATTGTTTATAACCATTTCTTATCTCTGGTCTGATGTTTAGTTTGTAATTTCTTGGGGAGGGCTTCCTGTCTGGTCACTGCTTCTCCAGGTCTCAGGTCAGTGGATCTTGGCTCTCCGCTGAGACACTCAGGCATAACATTAGTGCCACCAATAGATGAGGATGGCATTGGTGGGGATGGCTAACTGATGCCAAAATTTTTATCTGCATAAAAGCTGAAAATTTCTTCAACAGGCAGAAAGTCGTTCAGATTCATACAAGCCTTGAGAGCCAGCTGGAGCGTATGGGACCCTGGTAAGCTCACCCTTACACCAGCGTACTCAGGAGAAAGCTGGAAGGACTCTTTTTTACACCTGCTGGGAATGGGTAAAGTAGTACAAAAAGGAAAGGAAAGGACAAAACTCCCACATGATTAAGATCAGAAAATCAGAGAATAGTTTGCATTGGAAGGTACCTGTCGTGGTTTAACCCCAGCCAGCAAATAAGCACCACACAGCCGCTCGCTCACTTCCCCCCGGTGGGATGGGGGAGAGAATCGGAAGAGTAAAAGTGAGAAAACTCATGGGTTGAGATAAAGACAGTTTAATGGGTAAAGCAAAAGCCGCGCACGCAAGCAAAGCAAAAGCAAGGAATTCATTCACTACTTCCCAGGGGCAGGCAGGTGTTCAGCCACCTCTAGGAAAGCAGGGCTCCATCATGTGTAACGGTTACTTGGGAAGACAAACGCCATCACGCCCAATGTCCCCCCGCTTCCTTCTTCTTCCCTCAGCTTTATACGCTGAGCATGATGTCATATGATATGGAATAGCCCTTTGGCCAGTCTGGGTCAGCTGTCCTAGCTATGCTCCCTCCCAGCTTCTTATGCACCTGGCAGAGCACAAGAAGCTGAAAAGTCCTTGACTACGGTAAACTCTGCTCAGCAAGAACCAAAATATCAGTGCGTTATCAACATTATTCTCATCCTAAATCCAAAACACAGCACTCTACCAGCTACTAAGAAGAAAACTAACTCTATCCCAGCTGAAACCAGGACACTACCTCAGGAGGTCTTCTAATCCAACACAAAATTTTAACTTTTTTTGGAAAAAACATCTTATAAATTTAGCAGCAATCTCACTTTTTTTTTTCTTTTTTTTTTTTTTTTTGTGGAGGAAAGGAGCTGATTTAAACTCTCTGGGTTGGCAAGAGGACGGTGGCAGGATCACAGGCACAGGTTCTGACAGTCCATTTGGTAGCTGTACATGTAATGGGAAATAATGGGAAATTAATTAGATAAGCAGGAACAAATAGCACATATAATGCCAGGATTTTCAAATTTATGCCTTTGAATGCCTCCTGGTTTTCTGGTCCAAGTTATTAAGGCATCTCATTTTCTGGAAGCACTGAACATTTGAACCTTTAAAAATCAGGCCCTGGAAAACTAATGCAACTCACGTACCAAAAATGTATGTTTTCAGAACCACCAACTATTTTTTAAAATCTTACTGTGATTTAGATATTCCCTTTGTTGATAATCATTAAAATATGGTAAGTGTTACTAGGCATCTGCTAAATTTCAAAAGAAAACCGATACTCACTTTGAAGTAACAGGAATGCTGCTTATTTTCAGTTTTAAAAAACAAGCACATCCCTATCTAGTGATCCTTCTTAATGAAGCATGTCTTGCATCTCCAACTGCCAGGCAAACAGGGAAATAAGCTGTCCAAATTGCTGTGCAGCCAGATAATTGCTCACTCCAGGAGACCTGCCAGATCACTCTCATTTGGAAAGAGCCTCCTTCAGTCTGGAGGTGACTTTCATTTCTTCTAGCTTTGGTGGAGGATTTAGCGTTGTGTATGTTTCAGTAGGGCTTTATATATGCAAAGCTGTCTCGTGTTGTGGTAGGCTGCCTGTTGCTCACTCTCTCCCCCTCATAAGTCTGTTTTAATATTGCTGAGGATGCATTTCCTAGTTGATCCACAGTTCAGTACAAAGAATTGATTTCCCCATTCCTAGTTGCTGCCTTACATGAGATGATTTGGAAATGGATTGAACTGTTTTATGCTATTACCTGGAAGCAGCTATACTAGTTGCTGTAGAGGGACTTCCGCCATGAAAGGGAAGGGAGAAAGTCTGTCTGATTGCAAAGAGGGGATATGGAAAAAATAGTTTAAAAAATATTTTTATTAGTAGATAAAGACTTCCCAGTCACAGCAACAAAGAAAATGTCATAGTGGTGTTCATCTAGCTGTATTTCCTGCCTGTAGAGCTGAAGGCAGCTTAGATGTTTCATCTTAGACATCTGAGTCTGATCTCACAGACTTCAAGTTTGGTCATGGGTATGAATTAGACAGTGACAGCTACTTGAGTGAAAGGACACCCTCCCTTAGCAGCAGCCATCACAACATTACTGTCACTTATGACTCAATTCCAGAGCAGATGTGTCCCAAGGGGTCTGATTTGCTACCCTGGTGAAGACAAGCACATAGCTTGGCAAGGGCACTCTGAAGAAGAGTGATACTCCTAGTGGTCTTGAGCACATCGAAAAGTGCTACAGATTAAACTGAGAGATATTATATAAATGCAGTTGGGATGCTTGAGACAGGGGCATGGGTCCTTTTAAAACAGGAAGTAATCTCTTTTTCATGAAGAAAAAAAATATTTTTAAAAGTGCTACATAGCAGGGGCATTACTTCTTCTTCACCTAGACAGGGTCTATAAAAAGTCATCATTATCATAATATGCATTTTCTGTACTCAGTAAAGAAATATGTTGACTGGAGTTGCTTGTGAAAAGTCTGTGCTTGCCTGAGTGTGCACTGGGGCTGCAACTATGTGTGTACAGGTTCATGCAGATGTGCAAAATATCCCAGTGGTTCAAACCAAACAGTTGCTGCCTTCTGCTGACAGCTGGTGGTGGGGAGTCCACTGCTCTGGGGCTGGAGGTCCCACATCATACCTCTGTCACAGCCCAGGATAGGTCACCACATAGGCAGAGATTTTCACACTTGTCAATGTAAGCTGTGTCCTAAAAAATAAATAACAATAAAAGTAGCCTCTTAATTCTTCCAGAATAAAATCCTTTAGGAGTATTATAATTTCCTTCTATTTATGTTCATATTAAAAGAAAAATTAAACCAGCAAATCAGCAGATCATGATATTAGCCATGCTGGTTTCCGATAATCTGTCACCCACCGGGTTTACTGGTTAGTCTGATGGATAAGGAGATGCGGAGAATTCATTATCGTCTTTGTAATACTCTACTCATCAAACATGTATTTATGTATTGTACGCTTGTTGCTAAACAAGAATAACCCAGAGCAGCTGCTTGCGTCATCACCCCAGGTTGCCATGGAGATGAGTCACAACATGTCTCTCTCTCAGGATGGCTTCCCACTCAGGGAGCTCTTCAAGGGTTTTCCCTGCTTTCGTTACACAGTAAAAAGAAGCTTTGTGAAGTAAAATTGATGATTTAGTTCTGCTATGCAGTCAGAGATATAATTCCTCCAACAGTGCTAAAATTCTTATGAAATCAACTTCTGTGGCCATTCAAAAGCTCCAAAACATAACTTTGCATGAAAAGACTTTAGATTTGAATCCTAAACACTCTCATACTCTTAAAAAAAAAGTGTAAAATGAACTTCCCACCCTTTTTCTGTGCACTAGAGGTTGCAAAGCAGGGCCTGGTAAGGTCCATGGGAAGGCATCCACTTGTGTGTCAGAGAGTCTCAATGGATGAGCTCCAAAGGAGAATTTAGATAAAAATTTACTGGCATTTGTGGCTTCCCCATCATTACCACAGGACCCACACAGTACAAGCACTCCCCAACTCCATCTGACTCCAGATCAGTCTCAGGGTGTGATCACACTGCTGTTGATTATGGCAGAGCGCTTCACAGATTTTCTGCTGAGTTTCATGCTAGCAGCAGGAGGACAGGTAAGTCTTGATCTGGATGAAGCCAGAGCAACAAGGACGGAAAATAAAATTGGAAAATGTAATATTGCTGCTAACCACATGTGCTTTCTGAAAGACGGCATATAGTTTCCCCCTTTCTCAGCAGAGTTCAAGGGCTTGAATCCTCAGTGGAAGGTAACATCATCTAGTGGGGCCAGTAGCTATCCAAAGCTACTGCAGAGTGGAGAGGGACTTAAGAAATCCCCTTGTCCTCTGGCGTTTCTAGCGGATATATTTCCTCAAAGCACTGCTTTTGGGCAGCATTCTGCTCCTTTGCTGTTACTTGTCAGCTCAAGTCTCCTCGCTCAGTGCACAAACATCTATCTCAGGCTAGTGGATATAGGGCCAGGGACTGAAAATTAAATGCTGTAATGCTGAGATTAGCATTGATGGGGAATGGATGCAAAGCAAAAACTGCAGGTTGTGTGCTACAAATTCTTGTGCTGTTCAGGTAGTTATAGTCACAGGCAGGTAATCACAGGTGGTGTTCCACAAGTGGACATTTGGGCTTTAAAAAATGGGCATTGCCCAAGCACTCTTCTTACACAGGCATATGGTCATAAAATGCATTTTTTACCTCTGTAATAGGATTTTTTTGTCAATTCAGAACAAAAACCACCAAGTTTTGAAATGTTGTTTAAAAGAAATTGGATACGAATATTGTTGGATTGAACAAAGTGTTTCATTTTGGTCTGGGGTTTTTTTTGGTAGAAGGATATAACATATAAAAGAGAAACATGGCATAAACTCAAGGTTATTTTGAATTGAAAACTCGAAAGGCTCATCATAAAAAACGCTGAAATGGGACAGAGATTTCAGCTGTGTCAGACCATTTATTCCTGGTCCACTTTCAAAAGGAGATTCAAACATAATTGCAATGATTTCACAAATGACATTTTGATTTCGAAAGAACTGCATTTTCCAATTAAAAAAAAAAAAGCTGTAGCATGAAAGATTTTCTAATCAGCCCCAGTGAGCGGAAAACTTCAGCAGTCAGACACAACATGCAAAGCCTGGGAAGGGGAATTAAAAGTTCCTGAAATGTAAATACAGAGGACTTTTTATTTTTATTTTTTAGTTAAAAAAAAAAAAAAGGTTTTGACATTATGAGATATTGGAGTGTGAGGACTGCAGAGACCCCACCCTGCATCTGGCAGACCGGGATGTAACCGAAAGCTGCTCCAGTCTCCCGCGGGCCATGTCCTCACAGGTGGAAAGCCCGGGGTAATGGAGTGGGGCTTCTGGCCGAAAGCAGTCAGGAGCACCCTGGGGAGCACTATAAAAATGACTCAGTTGCAAGGGGTGGGGGCGTTTTTTGGAAGGAGGTTATTGGGGAGCAGGCTGCTCCACTGGCCCTTGGGGACTGAGGCTGTGAAAAGACTGGGAGTTTTTATAGCCTGAGCAGGCTGCTGCTTCTCTTTTAACGTAGGAGGGAAGGGGAAGGGGAGGAGGATGGAGGGAGGGAATTGTTTTGGTTTTTGTTTGGGTAACAAAATCAGGAGAAACAGTTTGGTAGAGTTATCTAGCATGACTTTTTCTTTTTTGCTTGCAAGTTTTGCTGACATAAAGCTACGGGCGGTCTGCCGTAAGCAAAGCTTATGCTGAGGTTTTTGTTAAGTGCCCAATACAGAGCTGTTTTAGCAAAAGCCCCCATGTTTCTGCTGGGAAAAACTGTGCTCTTCCTGACAGCTTATTTCACTCAGTCAAAGTGGATGTTAGGGGAGAAAGATTATCATAAGAATGCTGCTAAAAGACGAGTTCTGCCACAGCTGTTCACACTGGAGCACTTTCCTGATTTTAGCATCCCCTCCACAGTCTTGGTAATTGTCTCAAACCCCATATTTATGTGACTGTGATTTGTTTTGCCTTTTGCAGTCTGCTTGTAAGCGGTGCCATAAAGATTTTTTTCACTATAGTGGAAAACTACTTCAGGTTAACCTGTGTTTCTTGAGAAATGAGGGCAAATCAAATGCTTAACTCCAAATCTTATTTTTCATTTGAATATTTTTCTGGAGTTGACTTTAGAAATAAATAGAACTGAGGTTAATGTCAATTAAACTGTAGCCATTAAGTCCGGACAGAATTATTTTCATTTTCTCAAAGCCGAGATCTTCTAGTGACCCAAAATGTATAGTTAACATTTTTTTTAAAATATTCCAACTTCAGTTGAAAATTAGTTGTCTTCCAATTTCAGGCGAAGTGATTTCAAATAACAGTATTACTTGTGGAACGGAAATTATGCTACTCTCACTGTTCTGTTTTTGTTAGTTTTGTTTTTCATTACTGGCTTTTTTCCAGGCCAAAACTAACAGGTATTAGATCAGTAAAACTGCAAAAGAAGTTTCAATGAATACCCTGGGACTGAAACCAGTATAGCATTTTACACAAATATGAGTACAACGCTTTGCTAAATCTCCTGTTGTCTGCAAAGACATGGCTAGATTCTTTACAGATTGTCTTTTTTACCTTTTTGAAGGAATGACTTGACATTAAGAGAAGGAAATATGTTTCTAAACAGCTTTTGCAAAATATCCAATGGGGCATAAAAACCAACAAAATAATAAAAAAACCGCAACAAAATAATCAAATTACATCTCCTTTGTTGTATACTTTGGACTTACTGCACCAAAGTACGAGCACGTGACAGGTTATGATCCAAAAGAAGATGCAGCAAAGATGCATCTTTCATTTTAGCTGCGTCCACACGCTCCCTTTGGTTATGTTGCAGGGTGATGTGGCCATGCTAACATTAGACTCACTAGTCCAGATGTTGGTAGCTGTCTCTTTATAGTGGTTCAGAGCTGAGCGTTCACTACGCTGCTCCAGCAATTTTGTAGCCAGCCCCAGTTCCCATGGTTTTGAGGGTGCTGATGGTAGATTTAAAGTTAGCTTGAGTATGTCTCCACTATATTGTCATCACTGCCATGGCACTGACTTATTTCTACAGGAAAGGTCAAACCTCCAGAGGAAATTTGGTAGTTACTGATGTCTGATATTTCCTTCTTTTTTGTCCTTCTCCCATTCCTGCTTTCCATCCCCACCCCCATTAATACTTTGCTCCAGACTCACAGCCTACAGCAATATGTGGAGGGTATAATATTCCAGTACAACGCCAAACATAAAATGAGATGTGTGACAAATTGTAATGACAAGGTTGATCTGGGTCTGTGTGTGGAGGGACTGTTTGCAGCACACGACTCGGAGAAACAGAGAGCTGGGTTAACATGATGAATGCATTTAAGCCATGGCATCTGAAGTATCCCAGAAAAATAGCTCACTCTCTTCTCCCTTAAATGATGCCTTTTCAGTACTCAGCTCTATAAATGTGGAAAAGTGAGTTCAATATCTGCGAGTGTTTGCTGTTTTTGAACTGGCTTAACTTTCTAATGACAAGCAAAACAATGTGTTACTTTTCTCGGTGTCCTCCCATGCCCCCGTGCTCTCCAGCTGGTACCCAGGAGCATGCCAGGCACTCTGTTCCTGTTCCTGTCCCTTGGTGGGTGCACCCTGAGGTCTATGGGTTTGTTTCCAGCCAGGCGTGGGTTGGTGGCTGGCTGTGAAAAGATGGCATTTGCATTTGCACAAGTTTAGGTCCTGCTCCTTCATTATCTTCTGCGTGTGTCACTGTCTGGTTTTGTGACTCTCCCACCTACATTTCTAGCTGATGGTGGGGGTAGCTCAGGCCTCCCACAAAGCAACATGACTTCTCTTCTGCTTCCCCTCTCTGTGCTGTGCACGGTGGGTATCCCCACCCTGCGTCAGCTGCTCAGGGCTGCTGAGTCCCAGGGCACCAGAGAAGCCATGGAGCTGTGCAAACAGATAAACCTGTGATGTCCCAGATACAGTGTCCTACCACAGCCTCCCTCCTTTGTCAGACTCAGGGCAGAAGCAGAGTGAGAACCATTTCACCCCACATGTGGAGCCTTATGATTTGAGCAACTGCAGCCCGAGGTCTCTGATTTCCAAACTGCTGTGCCTGGTGGAACACGGAGCCCATACATAAAATGATGCCAAACTGAAACTACTTTGAGTTTTGAGTTTCCAAGGTTTGGGCTGAACTTCGTTTACCTATAGGAACTTAATTTCTTCAGCCAACACATGAATACATATAGACAGGATTGACCTTAAAGGACATCCTTCCTCCCTTACATTCACTTTAAGTGGCAGCATCACAGAAATGTTCCTGAATGATTAATTCTCTGCCAAAGGCATTCCTGGCAAGTTAATTCCTCCCTTTCCCAAGCTGTAAAAAGTGTGGAAGATAAAGACTTATCTCTGAAGCTGGTATTTGTTGTACAAGGTGAACAGATAGAGCTGTATCACAGAAATCATGACTCAGAAAAAAACATATCTAACAGATGGAAACGAAAGTGTGGTTTCAGTAAATGTCATCTGATTGGACTACTCAGTTTTTTGTGTAAGTGCCTTTTTATTGCTTCTAGGACCAGGTTAAGATAAATAGCTAGGAGTAAAAACAATAGATGCCTTTCTTTTCTTTTGTGTTTTCCTCTATTACATGTAATTGCCGAAATGACAAAAATACACAGAAACTAAAACATCTCTGCTGCCACAGTTATAATGCCATTTCCCTTCTACATATGGGAGTGCATCCCATGCTTGAAGAGTGCTCCAACCTTTTCACTGCCAGAAGGTACGAGATTTTGTACCTCAGCCCTGGCCCAGGAGGGCCGTGTTTCACCAGCGAGTATATGAAATAGACATTTATAGCCAGGCTTCGTGAGCTGCAGCAGTGCAGTTCCCTTCCTGTCAAAGGACTGAGCAGGAAGTAATCACCCTATGTTGTGCAGTCAACAAGTATCACAAAGTGACAGTATTTTCTCTCAGTGACAAGAGGCATTCATAGATGGGTCTTCAAGAGATTAGAAAATGCTTTTAATTCACCCAAGAGTGAATTTCCTCTGTTTTCTGGGACTGTTTCCTCCCCTATGATCACTCGTGAACTTTCTCCTTTCGGGTTACAGTAACAGTGTCCCAGTAGAAAATACTTGTTGGGATGGTCATGGTCATAAAGGAGACATGCATCCCTTACCTTCTTTGTAGAGCTGCTCAGAAGAAATAACTTGTACTCCAGCAGGCCAGATTAGTTTTGTACATCATCTGTGACATCTTGAACAGTGGTGGTGCTCTTACCCACTTGGAAAATGTATGAGAATCAGAGATCCCATTTCCAGGATGCATTTGGCTCCAGAAGATTGCACTGTTAGGCAAGCCGTGGCCTAGTTGTTGCTGACCACCTGGACGCATTTCACATCAGGGAGAAAGTGTGGGCAGTAATGATTATACAGTACACACAGGAGAGTTAATAATAGTGCCAAAAGGCAACAAACAAAGGAGTATTGAGACAGGGTTTGTTTTTGTAAGATTATACTCAATTCAGTCATTCTATGACTACATATATTCTTCTGTTTATTTACGTAATAAGCTGCCCTTGTAAGGCCCTGGCAGATAAAAAAATGGAGTCTTTCCAGATGTGTGAAAAAGGCAGTTACTTGGAGAGGATTTTATACACTGTGCTGCTACAAGAGATTTTAACTCACTGATCATCATCAAGAATATTTGGATTTTCCTTGCTAAACCGCAAAAACCTTAATGGGGAAGATCATTAAACATATAAAGTTATAGCAGTATAAATATTTGACTAAAACCATTATTGAGATGGCTCTTGGGAACCTGTGTTTCTGTAAACTTTAAGGGCTATAATGAATATACACACGCCCTTCTTCCTCTCTTCTTTCTCTCCTCCCATGAAAGGCCAAAATTGCTTCAAGTTACGGCTGCAAGGCTGAGTAGATTTATGAAGTTTTCCTTCCTTGCCTTGTCCTAAGAACACAATTTTCATCCTGGTGTATGGCATAACAAAAGGTATGTTAATGTCTGATGAACAAATGTAAATATTTAAAAATGAGCTGAGAAAGCTATATAATAGCAGAGCCAGGGAGGCCACCGTGTAGTGCCTGTGTTTTATGATCTGTGCTTTTAACAACACAAGTGTGAGTATATTATAGTTCATATTTGAAAGGAGAAGAAAATCTTCTACATCTCTTTCCTAAAATGTGCGATCACAGCAAACCTCTGCAAATTAACCCCTATGAAGCCAGTCATATGAAGGGCCTCATTACAAAGAAAAGTTGTATGACCTTCAACATCACTTTTCATTTGTTTTGGAGCATTTTTTTCTTACTGCTGGATTCACAGGAATGGAAGAGTTGCTATATTAATTGTGGGCCTTTCTGCCCTTTTTTTCTGGAGGAGAGAGAGAAAGGAACTCAGGATTTGAAACTTCAGTTTTTCCTCTACATGGACAAGGAAGCTCACAAGAGAAGAGCTTAACTTGGATTCTATTTTTTGTCATATTTCAGAAGTCTACATAAGTTTAAAATAAGGACCTGAGCCTATGATTCAGTGAGAACCCTCTGGGAATTACAGCCTGAAACCTGAAGGGATAAAGTAAGGAGAAGTAACGCTGGGCTGTTTCCTGGACCTAGGATGCCTCTCCAGCTCCTCCAGGAGCCAAAGGACTGGGAGATCCCTCTGACCTGTCTTTGAGGATTTTGTCTGTCATAGATATCCCCCTCTCTGACACTCCTTCAACTTTGAAACAGATCATAATAGTTTCCAGAACTAAACTTCACAGTTATCTCTGGTAGGACAGAGAAGGTCTTTTTATCTCTTACCAGAACAAGGTGAATCCCTCCGCAGGTCTGCTGGTCATTGCTCTTCACCTTGAAGCTGACCAGTGCCTGTAGGCACTGACCCTAACTTCACACAGCTGCTTTATGTAGGATGCACTGTATGCCTTTAGAAAGGTTTTTTTTGATGCAGCCCAATTGCTTTCCTTCTCTGCTCCCTTTGAAGTGATGTCACTATTTTGAATTTACGTGGTTAAACCAGCATAGCCTTAAACACAGTGTATTCATGTGCCAGGAAATTGTGGATTTAGTGAAAGCTCACAACAAATCAAAGCATAGTATGAAGCTCTATGTTTTATGTCTTTATTAACAAGTTTAATAAAATTTTAAATTTAATTACTTGTATAATCAAACAAAGGCTCCATAGTCTCTCAGTATATTGTGCAGTTTTAGGACCCACAGATATTGCGGAAGGGGGTATGCCTTTTCCATAAGACTTTGAGGGATTTAATTACAATCACATTTCAAAAGTCATTTCAACTGGAAATGTAACAGGAAGTCATCAAATGAGTTTGCCTTAAGATATAGTACCTGGCTATAGTGTGCTTGTGTGGGAATAATGAAGGATATAGTCTTCACACATCCACCACACAGTCTATGTTCCCTTCCTTATAGTATATCTTAAGAACAACACACAGTAAAGCACTGTTACTGGCTAAGCACCAAATGTCATTATAGCATCCAATCCTTCCCCCTGTAAACTGTGCTATTCAGTAGACACAACAGCCTTAAGATATGTGACCCTTTTGGTACTCTCTTTGCAGGCTGTGTTGTGTGCAGATATGATCTTTACTAAAAACTTCTGCATTCTGCTGAAGATATCCTTCCATCAATAGTGTCCCAATTTGGCATCCTCTAGTGCATATGTGCTAGAAGTATACCTTGACCTCTTTCGGGTTTTGATGTATGGAAAAGTACAGCTTTTCCCATTCCAACATATAGCTGTCTGTAGTTGCACCAAAACTTCTTTGGAAGAGATTGGTAAGTAGAGAAGAGTTAAAAAACACTAAGGATAATGCCATTTCTAAGCAAAAGTGTAAAAATGTAGATTGATATCAGTAATGACACTCTTGGCTAGGGAAGAAAAGGTCTGCCTAAGGTATAACATTGACCTATAAGAACAGTTATGTCATTTCTTTGTGCAGTAGTCAATAGGAATGTAAATCAAAGGCTTGGGACATCCTTGTCATGCAACAGGAACAAAGTTTGATCTGCCACCCAGCAGCAAATGCAATACAGTCCTCAGACAAGCAAAAATTCATCTCTCTCTCTGCGGTTTCAACCCCTGTCAAACCACATGTGTCCAACCCAATAGATATGTTTCCTGTGAGATCTTGGCTTTCTCCTATTGGTCACGGCAGATATGGAGGGATTAAGCAGCGCCTTGGCCATCAACCCAAGCAGTGACAGCCTCCCATAGGCTAAATGAGGTATGCACAGAACTGCTACTTGTGCAAGTGGGAATGGGGATGATCACATTAACTTACCCCCAACAAGACTGTAGCTGCCTTGTTATGTGTTACACCACCACCAACAGCAGCTGACCTGCCAGAAAGGCTCAGTTTCTGTATAATAAAGAATTATTCTCTGTGTGAATGTTTTCAGCTTACTTAGTGGACAGCTGTTGGAAAAACAATCTGGGAAATAACACAATGGATCAAGATGAGAAACCTCTTGACATGGAATCAGAAAGTCATTTCAGAACATCTGCATGTTTCCTGACCACAGGCTTAAACAGTAGAGTTGTTTTGTCCATGCAGAACATCCCTGAAATAAAGAGATCAGAAGAGAATTAAAGAACTAAAACCCCTTTTTTCAGGAAGGAAGAGACAAAGTAGTAAGTCTAAGGACTTGCAAGCCCAAGTTCAATAAAGATAAGCTGGAGGGAAGGGCACTAATGTTGCAGACTTTTTTGCTTTTTAATTTTGTTTGCTCTTAGATGCTTTGATTCTAAAATGTTCTTGTGGGGTTTTCCCTCAAGGCTTTGTTCATTGCTTCACTCAGTGCTTACTGTGCTGGGATTAAGTCCAAGGCTTAGTCTAGTTTATTAAGGAAATCACAGTAAAGAAAAGGAGACAACTGCCCTGTCTGAGCTATGATGGCTGGAGAGTAGAGAAGAGGTGAGCTTGGGGAGGCCACAGGAGTTAGAGGCTCTGCATACCCTGTGAACGTGAATGGCACAGGGTGACATTTTCTCTTGTGCACCATCTTACACTGTAAAGTAAATATAATACAGAAACCTGTCTTTGGTTTTATGAAATCCTTTGCAAATGGCTATGGAAAGTTTCTGTAGTCAGAGGTCTGTGCCTGGCATGTGCTCTGTTGGTGTCCATCCTAGACCTTGTGTCGTCAAAGAAGGAGGTGACGGGAACTGCGAGATGAAATTTCCCCGGTGAAATTCAGCCTGCCAATGAGACACTGCATTTAGAGATACACAGTGAACTTTTCAGGCAAAGTTGGAGGCACAGCCAGCCAAAGAAGTCCTTCAACTAGGACTCCCTGGGTAACAGGCAGTTTGCATCACTGTCTTGAACCTGAGCAGTTAAATTCTGCCTTAACTGGCTTTGGTTTTCAAAGTAGGTGGTCTGAGCAGGAACTGCTGCTCCTGAGGAGAAATACAGGTGGCTGACGGCTGAGCTCAGTCTGCAGCCCCACAAATGGTAATGCAGCGCAGTCCTGCTGGGGGCCTCAGAAACTCTTTCTTCCCTCTGAGCACACGTTTCCACTGCTCCCTGTCCCCCAGCATACTGTGCAGCCATAAATCCTGCCCCCAAGCTCCCTCACTCTGCTCAGTTGTTAACTTTCACACATGATTTTTTTTTGCTGGATTTTGCAGTGCTGAAATTTCACCAAGGCTGCAGTAATTTCAAATTTTGGCCCATTTACCATCAGGACAACTGCCCAAGTCCATTTATTACGAACATATGTTACGAATTCAGTTAAAACAAACAGTCTCTTATTTTCTCAAGTCACAATACTCACACTCCAGACTTACTTAAAGCAAACATCATTTCAAAGCAGTATTTTTTTAGTAGCAAATCTGTTCTAGTAGTCGGCCTGAGATCAAAAGGTAGGCAAATCCTTAATGTAGGCTAAATGAAGCAACAAAAGCTATCAGAAAAGGTGAAATTATAGTGTTTGCAAGATTGTCTCAGTGTCTGTCTTCACCCTCCCGCTTCTTTCTTTAGTTTTTATATTTAAGACAAAACAAAATGAAACAAAAATAAATAAAGGATAGTGAAATAATGCAATGCCCAGAAGACAGGATGTGTCCCACAGCCAGCTTGGAGCTTTTCTGCATCCTTCCCAGCCTCAGTCCATGGGGATGAGGGCTGAAACCAGTGCCTTTATGCAAGCACAGTTAGCATTCACTTGTCTGCCCTTGATTTGTTTCAGAAGAAATCACCCCACAACTTTAGAGTGGTCTAGAAACAGTGAATGCCTCAGGGTGAATGATGCCATGCGCCTGGTTTATGAGTGCCGCACTGAGATGCGATCCCTGCGGTGAGCTTCCACCATCAGAGCAGCTGAGCTTTTTGTGATGAGACAGACCACTGCCATTCAATGTCACATTCTTTAAGAGAGCTAAGGTTGAGGTCTGGCTTACCTTTATTAGGAGGATTAGTTGGTGTAGCAGAAAGCTTTTATATCATCTGTTTCATCAAGTAGAGCCAATAAGCTTAACAAGTTTGGGCGTAAAAGAGCTAACTTGTCAAAATGAAGGAGAAAGGTTTTTACAATGCTCCTACCTCATGTCAACACAGGACAACACTGTTGGAAAGGTTTGGCACAGTTTTTAGACTGAGGCCAGTGCTGATCTGTGCTTTTATTTGTCAAACAAAGCTCAGAAGTACCAAGCACCAGTGGTGCTCGCCCACTAAATGGAGAAGCTCTTTCGGTGTCAGTGGGTAGGGAGGTGCCATTAAAACTTGTTTGGAGGCACAAATTAACTATTTGTGAAGAGCTCTCAGGCTCTGCGAAGTCAGATGGACAGCTTTGCAGGCACCTGCCCTGGAATGCAAAGCCCTCACAGCTTGGATGATTGACCAGGGTGAGAGTCCAGTTCAAGAAACACACCTTCATTTCAGTCATTCAGCAGGAAAGGCGGAGCAGAAAGTTGAAGCACTGTCTTTGATTATTATGCTGTTCTGTACTTTTTGCTACAGATTTCTGTAAGGATCTATGTATGGCATCAAGGTCTCCCCACATCTCACTCTTTCAACATGTCATTTCCTCCTGTGGTCACCAACATGACACAAGTGTGACTGTCTTTGAGCACAACACACCAAAACCTGTGACCCAGGCACAGCAAAGAGCCACAGATTGCAGCCTCCACTCGTACGTTTTGTCTGTAGAAGCTCATGGTGGGGAGCACTCACTGTTGGCAGGGGGTGAGAGGGAGAGGGAAGGATAACACAGACCAGTTGGTGATGATAATCCATGAGGTCATTGACAAAGTATCCAACTGGCCTGGGCTCCCAATATTTTCCATGCCTCAGTCAGCTCCTTTTGTGCATAGTTCTTTCTTTTGTCCTGATCTCACCTGAAATGTCAAAGGTCTCCCTACATGTTGTGCTTTCAACGACTTTGATCAGGACTACCCTTTCACAAGGAGTATGAGATCTCAATGCAAGGCCACAACAGAGGAGTTACTAAATGCTTCTGCACTTCCACAGCTCTTCGGTGCATGGGGGCAGGTTCCCAGTAGGTGCTAATTGGCATTGTTCACCAGAGCCTGTAGCAGGATGCCATTCTACCCCTGCTGTGCATCTAATCCAAATTTTGCATTCCTGTGTACTGCTGTGTGAAGCATCAGCTGAAAATGATGCTACTTAGTATTTTGAAAGGCATCTTCTACTCAGAGTGGAAGGCAGCTCCCAGTAATTCTCCACTTGACAGTTATTTAATACATTTCAGCTCTGGTTTCAGTTCTACATTTAGATTTACGAAAAAAGGATTCCTGACATTTTGTCATTTTTTTCATCCGTGCCTGTATTCCCACTTCATCTCACATTTCCTCAGTTCATTACAGCAACCCCTGCTATGACAGGATAAAGCCACACACAAAAAGCCTTTTCATGGCTCCTTCAAATCAATATCTATTTTTGAGAGAGAAACTGAACTGAAGCTACATGACTCTCTAATTCACTTTTTCTCCTTGTCAGCAACTGGATTGACAGGGCTGGGGTACAGACAGACACACTGTCACCTCCAGTTTAAATGCCCCACTGGGACATAAATTCAGAATGAAGGGAGTGAAAAAACACCAGCCCAGCCAAAATCTAAAACATATTTAATGTATATGCCAGATGAGGACAGCTATCATCTCCTTTTGTGACGAGAAGCTTGATGCTTGCAAGACAGTTTCTGTTCTGAAGAAAAAACGGGTTGTGGGCTCCTTAGATCTGTAAAGGCTCAACTTGCAGTTGTTGCCTGAATGCCAAATTATCTCTGGGCTTTTACCTAGCAGGTATCTTTCTCGCAGTACAGCCTATCTGTTAGTGACCATTCTCATGTTCATGTGCTGTAACAACTTAGAAGATGGGGACTGTCTTCTCCTACACCTGTTTTAGCCAAGGTGGGGCAGGTCAGAAGGCCACAGGGCTTTTCTGTTTGTTTTGTTGTTTCTTCTGGCTTGTAGCACAAGAAGAAGAGAATCAATGAAATTCAAAGATAGCAAGTTCAAAATGGAAGCGAGAAAATACTTCTTCACATTTTGGCACCTATAGTGATATGTGTCTTGACACGGCATCAAGAAAATTAAGACTAGGGAATGTTTTAAAACAAGATTATATTTGGCAATGTATTCTGAAGAAGACATGAAGATGCAGATGTTGAAAGTCAATGCCAGAAATATTTTGGAAAGGACAGAAAGATTTTATCTAATGTCTCTTCAGGATTAGGAGGAGATCTTGGTAGATTTTAGATGATACTTCAACTGTTTTACAGGGGATTGTTGATAGCTTTGTCAGATATAACTGGTGTTGATCTTTCTCAGAGAGAACCTTGGACTAGCCAGGCTTCCAGGCATACTGAAAAAACTTACATTATTATTAACCCCACCTCCTCTAAACCTTTTCTGGAAGTGGTTTATGTTAGCCTAAATTCTCCTCCCAGAGAAATCAGACTCCTCCGAACTCATTCAGTTTCTCACAATTCTAGCTTTTGCCAGTCCCAAGCCTGGAAACACCCCTTCGCCCTCATGTCACACCTCTGCCCCTGAGCTCAAAGAATGCTGCAGAGGAGGGCAGTTATTCTGCCATGGATCCATTCCCTTCTCCCTCATGAACTCTCTATGTTACCAGAAAGAACCTCCATTAGTGTTCTGGCACATTCAGGTTGCTGCACCTGATAAAGCAGATAACACTCTTCTTTATTTCAAGAAGAAATTATCACCTTCAGGAAGGTGTGAAAATTAATGCATAAGAAATCACAAAAACACCTCACAGCTACAAATTAATAGACAACCTATTCATACTAAGCAGCTTGATCAACTTTCCCATGAGCTGAGGGTGAAACAGCATATCCTTGCACAATCACACCTCGAACACGCATCCACCAGCGTCAGTTGCTCTGTACAGTAATGTCAAACTCGTTCCACAGCCAGCGCCAAATTCCACGTCCCGCTACTCCCAGAAGGCCAGGATATGAATTTCAGACAACATATTTTTTGACAGCCCAAACTGGCACACCCACTGACCTCATGGGGAGGTCTGCACATACTTCAAGGGTAGAATATGGCTTTTAAGTAGTAAATTGTTGTTTATCTGCTTAATGCCTTCTTAGAGTCAGTGTTGCTGAGTAAGAAGATGTGTTCCCCTTCCAGGTCTCTATGCTTTCTCCCCAGTCTCCTCCATCTCCTGTTCTCTTCTCTCCCTCTTCCCATCCATCTCTTCCTCCTTCTGTATATCCTTCCCTGTAATAGCTCCCAGCTTCCACTATGACGCAAAGAAATAATTCATATCTCCATCCTTGGGATAAGACCTGTCATTAGATTAAAGTTATTCATTCAAGATAAACCCACTAAACTGGATTTCAACTAGATATCATTTTCACACATGCAGAGCTCACCCTCTGCTAACCCTTTTGTTTAACCAGGCTGGTATTACACCATTTTAGTTTAAGTAAGTCCCATAATTTTAGATGATGTTCAGGCATTAAATTTGATGTCTAAATAAGTTAAATGAATCCCAAACTAGCCTTTCAGACTGCCTGTAGGCCCAGGAAAGCAATCCTGCCACAGTTTCATTAATAAAACATTTTGTAAAGCTCTCTTGCAGTTGATGCAGTTCCAGAAAGTGTATCAACATTTAGTTTCTGTGCATTTCCAAGCCCCTTGGTGATACAATGTCTGTGTGTTCAGATGATTCTTTTCAGTGAAAATGTTGCTAAAATTGCGTGCTGTTTAAGTACCTGCGCTTTATTTTTCTTGTTCAAAGTTGTTAAATAACAATAATTCTTTTCTTCACTCTTTCCTTTGTTGGGTGATAAGGAGGGTTGGAAGCCCCAATTAAATGAAGGGTTTTGACCCTGGAGGAGTGTGGGAGAGGAAATGGAAGGAGACTAGCAGGGATATTTTTTGGCACGAAATGCCCAAAGACCTCGGGGCATTCTAACAAAATACAAAGCATAACAGGAACAGCAAGGTAAGGTGCTGTAATATTTTACCAGAAGAGGAACCAAGGAGGAAAATAACACAGGCTTTGCCCTTTCCTCTGCAGTCCCACCCATGCTAAAATACAGCCCGAGGAAATATTCAATCAGTCACACACCGCGCAAATGTCCACTGCAAAACCAGGGGTGATTCAAGGGGAAGATTTTGAGAAAAACAGAGCAGAGTGAAGAGGGTGGCAGTCAGCACACACTCACCTGCTCTCTTTAGTTCATGTGTCTGTGAAATCGGCTACCAGGGTTAGACCTCTTAATTCTGACTTTGACACCGACCCACGCAGTAACCTTGATCAGGTGAATTTCAGCTCGCTCTCATAAAGCCCCAGACGTGTCATTCCTGCAAACACTTCTCTCCTCCATGTGAACCAGCAAAAGCAGTCCCAGGACTGGCCCCACCTCCATGGAGGACATGGCACTAGGCTCAGTGGTAAGAAACTCCTCCTTTGCCAGTATGGGCAGTCTACCACTAAACTACCTGATATCTTGCCAGTCCTGGCAGCTGCAATGGGATTGCTCACCAATCCTTTCCCGCAGAAGCGAGGTGGCAGGGTCAGGGTTCCCTGCACCCCACATGCCAGCCACAGGACTCGGTGGGGGCGAGGGCTCACCTGCACCCACTGCTCCTGGAAAGGGCTCTTGTATGTTGCCCCAAATCCCCACCTTTGGGAACCCCAGAAGGTCGGGCATGTTCACCTCCCTAAGTGCATAGTGTGAGAAGCTTCCCTTTATTAAGGAACTGCTTAAAAAAGCACAGACAGCTCTAAATTAAGATAAGAAACCTCAGTGCAGTGTAAATTATAAATATATACAGAGGGATAACAGGGGCGGGGAGGCCTGTCATAGACTCTGTACATACTTTTGGCAAGCTTTAGTAAATTTGGTAAATAACTGGGAAAATATGCGTAGCGATGAAGGTGAGGTGTATCATCCTCCTGGCTGCTGGTCTGCCATGAAGTGTTCCACAGACTCCTGTGAGCTCAGAGAGCTGCTGGAAGAGAACTAAATGGAGGATCTGGGCCTAATTTCCCCAAGAAAACAAGAAATAGCTTTAGGAAAAAAACACTTATTCATCCTTATGCTAAATGTGTTTGTTTTCATACCAGCAGGTGAATAATGTCAGAGGAGGAACTTTAATCACGACCAGAGCAAGTACACTGCTATGGCTTCAATTGAGGAATAATTAATTTTAAAGTAGTGCAAGTTACATTTTCTCAGGTTGCTCATTACACAGCATTTGTATGTAATCACCCACATACACACAATGCATCCTGGGACACATTAAACATTTCATTTTCATGTATTTAAAAAGGAGCTTCTTGCTGTTAAATTGCTCACAGCCCTTCCAGAATCCACCAGTATTTATATAGCTTTTGCCAATGTTTATATTAACAGCAGAGGTGCTAACAGATCAGTAAGATAATTTTCCCTCAGGTCTGCATAGGAATTTTCTGTGCTTTCCCAAAGGAATCTAGAAGATAATCCACAATATTTAACAAAAATGAATTCATTGTCAAACACATTCCTTTTGTGCCAGTCCTGTGGTTTCTTAGGTTATGATCCTTATGGTGGCTGTGTCTTTCTCTCTCATACACAGGCGTGTGTGCACGTGCACACACACTGACACAGTACATCAGACATTGTTATGACATAACTACTTTTTAAGACTGTAATTATTCAGATTGTTCCAGCTCAATAAGGCTCCTAAAGCAAAAAGTCTTAAAGGTTTTTTCTCCTCTTTCCAACCTGTAGCTAGCCTGGATGAAGGCTTTAGGCACCCTGGCACCAAGGGATGATTGCTTTCTTCCATGGGCAAATGCAAAATCCAGCAGAGACATCCTGCCTGTATGACAGCTGGCAGACTTGGCACTTTCGTTACACAGGACATGGTGCAAAGCCACTGGCTAGTCCATCCTGCAATTTCTGTGTAGTTGCAAAAAGTGCAAAAAGTAACAAACCGCTGAATGACAGGCTGAAGGGACGCTCGGTGCACTTTGTCTCTATCAGACACAAGTGTAATACTGTCCAGACATCTTTACCCATTAATTTTCAGTTTAAGGAGTGTTTTCATTAGGACTGAAGAGCATGACCTACCATCTTGCCCAGGGTGTAACTGGGCAGGATCCCTTTGGGTCCTTGCCAGGAGAGAGCATCACAAGAGCACAAACAGACATGTAATGGGTACCAAAGCAAGTCTGCATCTGAAGCTACGCCTAGGCTGGCCTGCAGTGAGAATTATGCATATTGGCTAAAATCTAATGAGCAATAAACATATGAGTATTGGATTCAGAAAGCATAAGGACACCCAGAAAATCATAAGAGTTTCTGAATGTTTGTCAGGAACATGCAGCAATGACAGTGTAATTATACTGATCCTAGCACCAGGGGAATATTTTTAAGAGCATCTGTCAAGCTAATAGGTGCACAGATTCTGAATGTTATGTTTTTATGACTTAAAAATCACTGTTCAGCAGCAATTGTTCTTTCTTAAGACAGGTGAAATTTGCAGTTCTGAATGTTTTCTTCAGGATTCATTGTCTTAAAGAAAAACCTAAATAGGCATGTTATTAACCTGCACTGACTTAACTTACTGAAGAAAATGTTCAGGTGACATGATTATAGATGCAGCATAAGAATTTAATGTATTATGTTTCCTAATTAACAAATCTTTCTTACTATTACAAGAAGAGAAGTTTCTTGGAATGTGAATTATTAGCACGAGTTACTCCTCAAATTTGTTTATGTCCATTAATTATTTGATTCCTGAGGTAGCATCCCAGATTTCAGGAAAAGCAAAAACTGAAGTCTGGAATCCAGACAGGATTTTGTAGCTGCATTAGATGCTTTCATCTAGCTTTACAAAGGCTAGTTACTTCAGTGGGTCTATACATACTCACAAAGATACAGCATTCAGTATATTAAATCAGTGTGCCGAAGATTTGGTTAAGCAAATCTCTTAAAAGATGACCTTCTTTACCTGGCTATTGTGGCCAGCAATTTTCAGGTTCAATATAGTTCTCAGCACATGGCATGTAGGATATGTTCATTTCATATATTCACCGCTGTTTTTAAAAGTCAAATATTCATATAAAGGTCTCTGGTCAAATGTAAACCCTGAAAATGGAACGTGTTTGATATCAGAGTACTTTTTCAATACGTGAAACCACAAATTTTCACATATTGTCTTGATTAATTTTTCCTTTTACACCTTTCTGACTTTGATAATCCCTAGCTGGTTTACAGGTTGTGTCCTGATAACATGCTTTGTTGTCATCTTAGCATCTATAATTACTTCTATCCACTGAATTCATCTTCTCTTCCCTCCTTGTGACCAGCATGCTTGGTATTTTTGAGGAACAGACTCATTTCCTGAGAGGAAATGTGTTTCATATTAAAAACCTCCGCTTTGGTTGTCTCGTTTCTCTATCTATCTCCTAGCGTACTTCTAGTTTGTTCTCTCTCTTATTTTCCTCGTTTCTCTTAAAATTTGCCCTTTAGAAGTGCAACAGTCTTACCTATGGTAGTTCCAGTATTTACTCCAAACTATAGTACCTCTAGTCATCCCTTCAGAAATGTTGGCTGCCTTCACCTCCATGATTACTTCTTCCCTTGTGTTTAAGAGGAAATACCATGTACGATTTGTACTTTTGATGCCTCCTCCTGCAGAAAGTTACCTGCAGATTCCAGCTTGCAAACAGCCCGATAGACTTGTGAGGGTGTTTGCGAACACACGGATTATTGCAGTGAAATTCTTTAGTGATGGGCCTGAAACACAGGGCTGTTTTGTCTACCTACGAGGGTGTTGTTTTCAGCACGTCTGTCTAGCAGCCTTCTTATTCCCAGCCTCGTCTTTCCACTCTTGCTGTTGGCATCCTCCTGCCAGCTGGAGAATCTCTTTGCCAACTGCTTTTGGTCTTCATTGAAAATGAAAGACAACGCCAACATTCAGTGGATGTATTTTACTTCTGGGAAAAAACTAAGCAATGCGAACTCTCTAAGCAGGTTAAGCAGTCTCAGGAGCTAAGACAAAAGCATGCAAAGTGTCCAATCTAACTTGCACATGGCCTTAAACAACCCATGTCTTCCAGCCCTTTGTTCATAGAAATTTCCCATGTAGCAATTTTGGGGCAGGGAAAAGCTGTCCAATATTTTGTATACATAGAAGCTGTGAAGCTCTCTGTTCAGACAGAAACATTTGAGGAACAAGTGACCCTTGTAACAGGATATGTGTGATCCCAAAAGGCAGTGCATCTACTTAACCAGATGACATCGCAGTCCTGCATATATTATCATAAAGATTGGTACAGGAAGGGATTTAACTGAGAATACAAGTTATCCTGCAGAACAAAGGTGAGTTGAAGGTAATGGCACTTGAGCTATTGCTCCAGCATTCTAATGACAGGACATCAAAGTGAACCCTGGAGTCACAAGCGCCATCGTCTGATGAACACAGGAGAAGCCTGGACTGGATCTGATGTTCAGCTGCTGCATCTTGTATGTTGGGCATGCTAAATTCACTGCTGAAACAAGTCAACAGAGAGACAGCAGAACAGTTTTAACCACTTACGTTAGAGATAAATTTCTCTTTTCTGAAGCCTTAAGTGCCTTAACTCTACACATTAGATAGCGCTGAATAAACAGTGTTCCATATTGCTAAAATAAATCCCAAATCATTACAAATATTTGCCTGCTTTGATAAAGGCATTTATATCAAAGCTTAACAACCGTTTGTAGCTGTATTCTGAGCCATTTTAATGTTCTTATCTTGGCACAAGGAGAAAAAGCAAATCTTTCAAAAAATTTAATGGTTGTTGTGATCATCCGTAGGAGACTAGATAAGGACAATTCTCCCTCTGTCTGTTGCACTTTGAGCAAAGGGAGAAGAAAAGGCTTCCCTTTCCTACTTTGAGTTTCCACCAGGATGTCAGCATCCTCAGAAATGTCTAGTACTTGCCCTCTGCCACACCAGGGTCACATTCGAGAAGTAACATAGCAGAGTGTGGGTAATTTCAGTGTAGTTGCTTTTATATGTAATAGTAGATGCAGTTAACATGGTTAAGCATGGATGCTTGCTGATGCTCTTTGCTGGATACCTTCAGACTCTGAAATATGCTTGTGCCAAGATTTTCAAATGTAATTTGAAGTGATCCCTGTAACTCATTGAAGCAGCCCAAGCTGGGAGAGGGTAGAGCACCTGCCTTCTGAAAATTGGGCACTTAGAAGGTATTTCAGTTCTGAGTACTGGAAATCAGTAGTCACATGTGAACATCTTGACCTCACTCCTTTTCTGTTGAAGCTAAGGTGTCCATTTCACAGTGGTTTATTTTTGTCTGATGTGGCAGAATAAAAACAGCCCATAACCTCATTATTTCTCCAGGGACAGTTTGGGCAAACAATGCCAGTGTGTTCATTTTGCTTGCTGTCTCTATATACATTGTAAATGGACAGAAAAGGAAATTTTCTCTATTAACTTATAAAGAGACTTATCAGATGTCAAAAATAAAAGGTGTTCTGATATTAGGCCTCAGTGCTGCACTGGCAATGTTGTCATTCATTTCAGACCATCTATAGTCTTACTTTTTATTCAAATATTCTTCAAGTGCTTCGGAAATGTGAATGTTGGTTCCATGGTGACGAGATGGAAAAAAAAAAATACAGAGCAAAAGACCCTTTCCAAATTGTACTCATTTCATTCATTTATCTATCCAGAGCTCAGAATAAAGAGAAAACAAACAAAAAAAAACCCCATACTTGTTCCACTAATAAAGCGCATTACTGATTTTCCTAATGCTGGTCAGAGATCATGCTAAACAGGAGGTCTTGCTATTCCTATTGTCTTTTGACTCAAATGAAAAGAACATTTTCTTCAGCAAGGTGAACTTCCTAGAAGCTATTTCTGTGCTCAGCCATGACAATTCTCAAATGAATTCATTATTTGCTCTAAGGTGGGAAAAAGAAATTTGTTCTAATTAATTTGCAGCTCCTCAGTTACTTTGGTAGTCTCAGAAGCCTTGTCACCCTCAGCAACATATGTAGACTCTGATTCATGTGCGTTCATGTGAGTCCTGTGGTCCCACATGAATCGGAAGCAGGGATGAACTAGCCAGCAGACATGCCCTATGACATTTAATTTCTGGGAACTCCAAAAAAACCCCCACCCATGTCTTCGTCCAGTAGCAATGTGATTTAAACTCTGCCTATTTAACACAGATGTGATCATGGTTAAAGATGCTTAAACTATTTCCCAATTGTATTTTTAATGAGAAATTACTGGTTATGTGGGCTCAAACTGCAAGTTCAACTACATTGATTCCGTTTAAAGAGAAAAAGAAAGCACATGCATTACTATTCCTGGTGATTTCGCTGCTTCTTGGGCTTCCTTGTACAGGAAACAGATGTAAACCGAGACATTCCAGCTATCAGAGAAATATGACATGCTGCCTTTCTCCTCTCTACCCTTTTGGAAGACTTAAGTTTCCAGAATCCCTGCTAGAAAGCACAAATTCAGGGAGAAGGGGGAGAAAGCGGGGGGGGGGCGGGGGGGCAGGAAAAGGAAGGAAGGAAGGAAGGAAGGAAGGAAGGAAGGAAGGAAGGAAGAAGGAAGGAAGGAAGGAAGGAAGGAAGGAAGGAAGGAAGGAAGGAAGGAGGGAAGGAAGGAAGGAGGGAAGGAAGGAAGGAAGGAAGGAAGGAAGGAAGGAAGGAAGGAAGGAAGGAAGGAAGGAAGGAAGGAAGGAAGGAAGGAAGGAAGGAAGGAAGGAAGGAAGGAAAGAAGGAAGGAAGGAAGGAAAAAAGAAAGGAAGAAAGAAAGAAAGAAAGAAAGAAAGAAAGAAAGAAAGAAAGAAAGAAAGAAAGAAAGAAAGAAAGAAAGAAAGAAAGAAAGAAAGAAAGAAAGAAAGAAAGAAAGAAAGAAAGAAAGAAAGAAAGAAAGAAAGAAAGAAAGAAAGAAGGAAAGAAAGAAAGAAGGAAAGAAGGAAAAAGGAAGGAAGAAAGAAAGAAAGAGAGAGAGAGAAAGTCAGTGCCCTTCTTCCCTTTGAACTAGGTTGTTCTTCACATGTCACCAATTCACTGCCTAGACTCTCCAAGCAAAAAAGGATAGGGAAATATCCACAAAATTCTTCTTCAAGACCTTTGGTTTCAGAATGCAACTTTTCTTCATTTGGACTTGTCACCTTCAATGGAACATCTTTTGGGGCAGAAGAGGAAGGTTTTTGCACAGGAGCAGTGCAAGGGAAAGGCAAAGAGCCAGGGAGGGATTAGTCAAATTCCTTTTTCATCCATGCACAAGGTGCTGGAGTCAGTAGACCCACTTGCACTCCTGCTTTGGCCACAATCCATGGACAGTTCTGCTGGTGTTTGGTATTGCCTGGGGAAGATAGTCTGCTGAGAGCAGTGGGGAGGCTTTAGATTGTAAATTAGCCAGGGTAATTATAGCTAGGATGCAACACAGTGCATCACATCAGTTTTCAATTCATATTTTCTATTTACACTTTGGTATCACCTAAGGATCCCAGTTTGGACTGAGTCTTAAAAATAGCATCTTAACTGAGTAACAGATGCACTTAGGCATGTATCCTGCACACATGGGCCTCCCTGTTCTTGTCATCAGAGCTTACTGCAGTTGCCTCCTGCCCAAACACCCTAATGATCTGGTTTTGGCTGGGATAGAGTTAATTCTCTTCATAGTAGCTAATATGGGGCTATGTTTTGGATTTGTACTGAAAACAGTGTTGCTAACACAAGGATGTTTTCGTTACTGCTGAGCAGTGCTTACACAGGGTCAAGGCCTTTTCTGCTTCTCACACAACTCCACCAGAGGGTAGGCTGAGGGTGCACAAGAAGCTGGGAGGGAACACAGCTGGGACAGCTGACTGCAAGTGACCAAAGGGGTATTCCATATGATATGATGTCATGTTCAGCGTATAAAGCTGGGGGAAGAAGAAGGAAGAGGGGGAAATTCGGAGTTATCGTGTTTTGTCTTCCCAAGTAACTGTTCCGCGTGATGGAGCCCTGCTTTCCTGGAGATGGCTGAACACCTCCCTGCCAATGGGAAGTAGTGAATGAATTCCTTGTTTTGCTTTGCTTGTGTGCGCTGCTTTTGCTTTACCTATTAAACTGTCGTTATCTCAACACGTGAGTTTTCTCATTTTTACCCTTCTGGTTCTCTCCCCCATCCCACCAAGGCAGAGTGAGAGAGTGGCTGTGTGGTGCTTCGTTGCCTGCTTGGGTTAAACCACGACACCTAGTTACCAAAAAAACAAACTGTGAAGAGAGATAGCATGTCATCACATCACACAGCTGGACCCCAGAGGTAAAGTGGTCCTGAACTCCATGGTTAAATGTAGACATAGTGTCTAGCATTGTATGAACACAGAGAACTAGGAAGTTTACAGCCTGAGCAGCTTCTGGTCAAAAAGACAAGCCAGATAACTGCATATAACCACAAAAGCCACTTTTTGAAAGCTGAATTTGATACAAGATCTGTGTGTGTTTTCCCAGTTTCCTGATCCTAAATCATTAATTTCCCTTAACATCACCCACAGCATCCGTTTGGCAGTCAAATGCCTTCATAGTCCCCATGCCGTTCAATTATCCTCTTTCCCTCCTGTCATATCAACCACAGCGTAGCTGTGGCCATTTTTAGGAAGAATATTCTTTTGATACCATATGACTTCTATAATTGTGGGTGAGTTGGCCTTAGCAGTACACCAGAAAAATGAGTGAAATGTCCTTTGGCTGGAATCTTCCCAGATGCTGAAGTCTCCGCACTCAGAAGATGCAAACCTGCAAAGTGGGGTTACAGACATGACGGAAAACATCTTTATCTCAACATGAACTAAGCATAAGTTAAAGGGTGATGGATTGCCCATCTCCTTTGCGTTGGATGCTGGAGCATGTCACTTCCACTTGTGATACAGCTGCTGCCCAGCTCTCAAGAGATATCAGAGTTGTGCTCATCTTGCTTCCTCTGTGCTCTGCTGTTAAGGGTCCTCTGCTCTCCTGAAATCAAGACATCAGGCCAGACCTTTGCTGTTGTAACTCCTGCAATTGACAGGAGCTGTGCTGCATTGCCTCAGCACTGGGGAGGCTCCGAGCAAATTCTTATCAGTTATTGGGAATCTTGACAGCTCACCCAATGCACAATAATTTATAAAGCTGTTGTGACTTGACCATACGTCTGGGCCTTCAGAGGACCCCTATGATTCCCATCCAGAACAATTAAGGCAGTTGACCCTAGGATAATTATTTTATCCTCCCAAATGCAAGAATGGAATTGCCAGTACTAATGTATATCTTAATACATTTTGCAAGCTACAGATGTGGTGAAGCAACTCCAACTGCAATTGCCTGAATATGAGCCAATAAGATTTGGCACCAGCTAGCTTGGAGAAAAGGTCTTGTTATCAGCTTCTGCATGCTTCAGTTCACACACTTTTTGCATGATTCTCTTTCCTGCCTTGTAACTTAATGATAAAAATCATGCCATACCAGGTCTCCATTCAAAATACCAGTCTGACAAAAAGTCAGTCTTAAAATACTAGGTGGAGACTCTTAAGGAAGCTTGAAAATGTTTGTTTGTTTGTTTGTTCGTTTGTTTGTTTGTTCGTTTGTTTGTTCATCTGAGTTTTCACAGGACTGGTGGGAAAAGTGGTACAAATTGTTTAAGTGTGACTTGCATAGCCATTGAAATGTGAATCCACTAGTTTTCTTGTATCGTAGCAAGCTTTTTACAGATGCGGGGTCATTTTATTGGTGCAGTTACGCAGTTCCTGGAATAAATGCACTTCTAACCCTTCTTATTTCCTTTAAGTATACATCTTCTCAAATCTAAGGATAAGACCTTCACTGTGAGGGTGACTGAGCACTGGAGCAGGTTGCCCAGAGTGGTTGTGGAGTCTCCATCCTTCAAGATATTCAGAAGCCATCTGGACATGGTCCTGGGTAACTGGCTCTAGGTGGCTCTGCTGGAGCAGGGGTGTTGGACCAGATGACCTTCAGAGGTCCCTTCCAACCTCAACCATTCTGTGATTTTGTGATTCTACATTTCAGCATTTCAGCATGACAGCATTTCAGCCTACAATATTGCTTTCTTGGGGGGGAAAAAAAAAAAAAAAAAGTTGGGGAGGGAGAAAAAAAAAAGAAAAAAAAGATAAATCCAATCAACAGACCTTGTACCTGTCTAGCTTACCACCATCCAACAGTCCATGTAGGGTTCCTGATACATCCTACTTTCCCGAAACTATGTCAAGGCTCCATAGTCTGGGTGTTAGTCTGTACCACTAATGGGATCCAGATTATTCTCTCTGTTTCATGCAATGTGCTGTTAAACCCCAGTCAGTCTTATGGTCATATTCTTATAAAAATAAAGCCACTTTTGAACTTGTTTCTGTACTTTCATCTACCAGGCCCTAGATCTGGCAAACCAAACTTGCAGCTCAGAGGCAGAATGCAGAAAGTGCATTTCTATTCTCTTTCCAACATTTTTTGAGATGATGTTACTTTGCATGGGTGGGTGGCGGAATTGTTTCTGGCTTCGGGTTTTTTTTGCTTTTCTTTCTAATAGCAACTCACACTAAATGAAAGAAATGTGGGGGTATAGCAGAGATTCTGCTAGTGTAATTACATGGTTCATCTCAACTACTCACACACGGCTTTCAGAAAATTATTCTCTACTACCTCCACATTTGCCGTAGTCATGAGAGAATGCTATTTTATTTCTATGTTAACCAGGAGTCCCTTAGTACCTTCACTGTACCTCAGAAAAGAAGAATAGCTAACCAAGAAGAAAAAGTAGGGAAAAAAGTTTGCTCTAATGAATATTTTAAGTATTCATTTTCAGAATGCACTGTCCCTTTTTGCATATATTATTTGAACAATTTTTCTACTATATCACTCTGTGATTGTGAACTTTGAACCTACTTTACTGGCTTGTGGCAATTTTTGTAATTTCTCCAACGCTTCAAAATCACCTTGAGTATTTATAATGCACCAAACGTCTTTGGATTGGGTTGTGACTCAAGACACAGCCGTGACATACATGAGTTGCGTTATTACAGATGTTTGTTGACACAGTGACACTTCTCTGAGTCAGACCTCCTTCTTTTTTCATTCATCTAGTGGGTGGGACACAAATTACTGCTAGCCTATACTGTGTCAGCCGTTATAGTAGGGTGGATTAAGAGACGTCTCTGTCTGTTAATGTCTCTGTTCCTTAACTCTTTCCAAGGAAAGTAAGCAAGCTCACTGTCTTTATCTCTTCTTTAATATTTAATTCTGGTAACCTGTGGGAAACAGATAGTCTAACTCACTGTGACCCAGCTCTAACACTCCTTCCAGCCTTGGTGTCTGTTTACAGCTCATCTGCATTCAGAATTATGCCTCCGTTGTCTGACAACTGTCTGGCACCAATTTAGAGTGGTAGATACATATATAAAATACACATCACTTCAAATAATTTGGCAACTCTGTTATTCTGAAACTTGTTTTATATCAGATGTGACATTTCCTGTGTGGGGGACCATATCTTTCTTTAACAGTATTGAGACCAATATTTTGCTGTTGCTTTTCCATGTGGTCCTTTAACTGCCATTTAATGGCAAGGGAGGGTAGGGGGGGCAATACCTCACGCAAAATGTAGTGACTATTTAAATCCTTCCATTGTTAAGGAGGAAGGGATGTGTGGTGTTCTCTATCAATAAATGGGGTGCCTAAACAAAGGGCTTCATTGAGCTGGATGCCAGACTCTCATCCCAGTGATCAAGCACTGCCTTGCTCCATCTCAGGAAGTGCCTGAACATATGGAGATAGTTAGCTTCCCAGCGAAGGGACAGTCAGAAATTGAAAGCAAGGCTGCCAGGAAAATCAAACTGCTGCAAAACCAGGAGACGTGAAAACTGTTGAATCTGTATAGGAACATCCACAAGGACACCACTATGTCCCAGTCTTGCTGTGCTCATTTTCTCTGGTGCATGTGTGATATTTGCAAATCACAAAGGTCAGGAGGAAAAAAAAAGGAGCTGGAAATGAGAAGGAGCAATGATCAGATGCCAAAGAAATACCCTGCACACATAGTTTGCACCTCAGTTTAATGCTCTCAGAAGCAGAGAACAGCATATACATAAACAGCATTTGTAAGGTAAACTCAAAGGTCCATGAAAAAGTCAAAGTTGTCCAATTTGGAGCATTATCCCAGGTTACTGAGCCTCCAAGGAACTTTTGACATCTGTAGGTCATAAGCAAGCTGGGAGACAAGACAAAACATACCAGTCACAGGTAAAAGTAAAATACGTGTTGCAGCATGTTCAGCAGGTAAATAAAGCATTACTATAAGGATTGCAAGATATTTAGAGGGAGGTCAGAAAAGTTCAGGGGCAGTTTTTGTTTGAAGATGAAGTGCTCCTCAAAGCTCAGGTGTATGTTTTCCCTGGTTCTGAAATTGGTCCCAGCTGCAGTTTTATTTCTTTTTTTTTTCTTGCTTTCCTTATTATTTTCCTCATTTGGATATTCTAATCAAAACCAATAGAGTTCCTTCTGAGTATGTGGGAATAAGAAAGCTGTCGCTCACCAAGCACTTTTGTAGTGATAATATGGAGAGAAGACCAATCCCTTCTCTAACTGTGATGATGTTTAACGATTTTTACACATTTGTAGCAAGTTCCTTGAGAAATTAGCAGAATAAAGCCATTTTCCTCCTTTTCTTAACAAAAATCTGTAGCACATAGACAAAGTCGATACAGTAACATGATCTAAAAATCTCAGCATTCACCCATTCATACTGGTTTTCTCAAGAAGAAAAGGTAGTCTTTTTCTAGTGAGAACTTTACCCTGTACCCAGTTTTACACACATGCATAACTTTCATATGCATATGTGAGCCAGTCTCACAGTGGAGCTGATCCTGTGCATGAAGTTAGAAATAAAAGCCAAGCTCCTCAGACATGCATGGAAGAGTACATCAAGTACATTGTGTTTAGTTGTATTGACCTCAATGATAACGAAGCTCTTTTAGACAGAATTTAGAAATGGGAATCATCTTGCTGAATTTTGGGTGTTTACTCGTGAACTAGTTGTCATGTCTCCCTTTCCAGACGACGTAGGTCCACCCAGTACAATCAGTACTATGCAAAAGCTGATGGTCATTTCAGGATCAGATGAATCTACTCAGCACAAAGTATGGTGACTGTATTGATGATCTCCACTGGTTACAAAGGGAATCTAAGGTGATTAACACAGAGACAGACACCTTCACTAAAGACATCCACAGTTTAGACGAATTCCCCCTCTTTTTTCTCCTCAGGAAACAAGGTCCTCTGAGCAGGAACTGGCCAATGTCTGGAACACTCATTGCTTTTCCTGAGCTGGGAAACATGGTTGACGTTTATGGCAAACGAATGCATTTCTGTAAATTATGGCCCAAGATATAATCTTGGAAATACTTCCATACATGAGTGCTACATATCATATGGGCAAAACTACAAAGCTACGGAAGAGTAGTGCTCAGATAGTGGCAGAATGCTGTTTCTGCTTGACTGAGCAGATCAATAGCACCAAAGTTTGAAGTCAATGAAGTGTAGTTTTGATGAGATATTTTAAAACCAATTAGGCCAGACACCGGGAGGAAAGAGCTGCTTGGTATCATCTGCAGAGAGCTCAGCTGAGTCCAACTGTTAAATCTGCTTCTGATATTTTTTGCAGCGTGCCTGCATGTTTGAGCTCACTGAGATATTTGTGTGGAAGATTGACTAGTATATAAATGCCACTCACTCTGTAAATGTGATAACTATAAATGTAAGTCACCTCATCGGGCAGATCTTGTTATATCAGCAGAAATCCACTTCTTTTCCTGCTCCGGGAGAGAGAGGAGATGGATTGTGAGCTAGAGAGACATCTCACATTTAGGATGAGAGCACCACAGCTCGCTCTGTTTCAAAGTGGATAACCTAACCATCTCATGTTAACCCCAGCCTCCTCCATAAATCGGCTGCAGAAGACTGATGAAACCAGAAACAACGCAAGGCTTCTGGTGACAGAGACACTGAGCGAAAGAGAGACAGATGCAGGCAGCAGCTTGTGCAAGACGGTTGTCCCACCCTCCATCAGCTGCTGCAGAGCATCCCAGGAACACCCTGCCATCCCAAGGGGACGCCGGAGGAAGCGGAGTCACAGCCTTTCACCCACCGCCTGCCTGGCACCAGCTGACAGAGCGGGCCGCAGGCACAGTAGGAAGTAATTACAACTACAAAAAGCCCACGAGATGACCTCAGAGGGGCCCCAGCTATGCCGATCACACTCCTGCATCCAAGCATTTTGCATAGCTCCCTGAACTCTTCCATTGTTTTGTTTTCTATAAAATGAAAGGGAAAAAGTTGCAAGGTATCAGAGATGCTTATGGTGATTGTATAATAATAGAAAGGTTTAAAAAGATGTCTCTACATGATACACAGTTTAGATAAAGAGAGTTTTCAACCCTACTTCATGGATATTAAAAACTGCTTCGGACCATTTTTGTTCAGAAAATATTGAATGTGGAAATTAAATGCCTTCCTGTAGTGAGCAGATAAGATGTATAAACAACTATGCTGCCACATCTTCTTTTAATTAAGTACTACTAAGCCGCCCCGATATGGTCTTTTATGTGTCCTGTGAGTCAGTCGCAGCATAAGGATCTGTCAAATTTCTACTTGATTTGAAGTGGCCAGGGATTAACAGATTCAAATAAGACAGGAAAGACCCTGAACTTTCAAACAAATCTCACACCTGTTTAGTGCCCTGAAAACAGCTTTTTGTTGAATCTGCCTTCAAATTCCCAGCAGTTTTCGGGATAATTTCAGCTTGAATGGAAGTAGACAGACCCCTGGACCTCAAAAGAAAGCACTCTGTCTTTCTCTCCTTTATAAATTTTCCAGTACAAATTCAGTGGGCCAATGATAGAAACTTTGTTTATTCATTACTGAATGGGTCACAGACTGGCAGTCAGCTGAACTTTCAACATTGGAGATGAACAACCATTTCTAGGTGGCTGAAGGTATAGCTTTCCCTAAAATAGGTATGGAGAGAGTATTCTCTACTGCAGGGACTGTTATTATTACTGAGAGAATCAACATTGTAATACCAAGTTACAGAAGAAAATAGAAATTTAAACCTAGTATAATAGAAGAAACATCTGTGTGACCTAACCATGTTATTCAATAAAAATATCCTGTTCAATAGCTTCCCTAACATATTACTTCTTATCTGCTTGAGGGTGGTCTAATGGCACTTTGGATTATATTACAAACATAGATGGATTGTTCAAAATGTCCTGTAGGACCCCCTCCTCCTCTCCTCACTGTTACCTACTATCATTTGGGAACTGACCAGAAAATATGTGATTCAGGCCTTCTGTTAAAAGGAAACTAAAGTGATTACTTGATGTGAGTAAATAATGGGTTTTTCAGATAGGAAAGAAATTTGGTTTGGGTCAAACCAAAACTGAATTTGTCCAAGTTTTATAGTGAAATGAGCAAAGTGAAAAAATGTGGTTTGGCTCAAGCTTTAATGTTTCCTGTAACCTGGAATGAAAAATTTTCTCTCATTGTCAGATTGTTTAACCCTTTTGCTTACCTTTCTTGTTGTTTTTTTGGTTTTTGGTTTTTTTTTCTTTTTTTTTTTTAAGATTGGGTTACTTTTGCTGAGATAAAGTGTCAAATTGGGCTAGTTTTGCTGAGATAAGTATCAAATACAAAAATTCAGCACTTCTGACACAAAAGGGTTTGATATTACTTAATTCTTTCCTCTTTGCTTTTCCCCTTTCTTTTCAAGTCAGAACCATTTTACAATTTGAGGCTGAATTTTCCAAGGAAAATAATATCTTCTTAAAACAACATGCTGTAAGCAGTTTATTATTGGTAAACAGTTCAGCTGTAGCAAATCCTTGCTACCTTGAACTGGTAGCAAATCCTTGCATGAGCAAGAGGCTTGATCCTGCACTGAGGTCAGCGCTCCTCCATTTTCCTTATCAAAGTGCCTGCTATTCTGGCCTATAGTGGAATAACAGGAGAATCAGGTCCTAAAAAAGATATTATTCCTATTGCTGTTTCAGTGCTTCTGTTCACCGAAGGATGTTGATGACTCCTTCAATGGCAGCTGGCAGCTCAATGGTACCCCAGGGCTGAGAAGCGGTTGGAAACGAAGCAGATTATGATACTCCACACTGTAGTTAAGGATTTAATACCAATGAAAGTGAAAGAAGAAATAGGCACAGGCAACTTAGTTTGCCATCTTAAAGACAGGGAAAGGCACTCATAGCAAATGACTGGAGGGCCACTGTCAAATTCATCTACTTACCTAAAGGGGAATTGTCGTGGTTTAACCCCAGCCAGCAACTAAGCACCACACAGCCGCTCGCTCACTCCCCCCCGGTGGGATGGGGGAGAGAATTGGAAGAGTAAAAGTGAGAAAACTCATGGGTTGAGATAAAGACAGTTTAATAGGTAAAGCAAAAGCCACACGCACAAGCAAAGCAAAGCAAGGAATTCATTCACTACTTCCCATCGGCAGGCAGGTGTTCAGCCATCTCCAGGAAAGCAGGGCTCCATCACGCGTAACGGTTACTTGGGAAGACAAACGCCATCACACCCAATGTCCCCCCCTTCCTTCTTCTTCCCCCAGCTTATATACTGAGCATGATGTCATATGGTATGGAATAGCCCTTTGGCCAGTCTGGGTCAGCTGTCCTAGCTATGCTCCCTCCCAGCTTCTTATGCACCTGGCAGAGCACAAGAAGCTAAAAAGTCCTTGACTAGTGTAAACTCTACTCAGCAAGAACCAAAACATCAGTGTGTTATCAACATTATTCTCATACTAAATCCAAAACACAGCACTCTACCAGCTACTAAGAAGAAAATTAACTCTATCCCAGCTGAAACCAGGACAGGAATATTGCTCTAATTTACCTTAAAGAATGTATCTGACAGCACTGAAAGTGCCAGCTTTCTGCATGTGCTCCAGCAGTGGATATATTTCCTGATGTTTCCTAATCTTTGATTAACACAGTGTCCCAAAGAAGGTAACTCCTAAGTACTAGAAATATAGAAACACTGTCGAAAACTTGTATCAATTAGTATGTTCGGTGTGTGGCTTTCAACTTATTCTGGATGTTGATGTCTTGTTTCATTTGCTTTCTGGTTTCGGTTCATGGTGTTCTGTTACAGCAATAATGGGGGCCTATGCGGTATTTTTCAGAGCTTTTCCTGGTGGATACTGAGAGGAGATACTCAGTTACTAATGTTCAGAGCATGGTGTGCACTCACAGTCAGAAAGCACAGTCCTTACATGGTGTACCCGGCAGGCCTGCAAAAATATCTGTCTGCTTTTCAAGAACAAGCCCACGCCTCTGTATTTGAAGGAGAAAGTTGCCTGTTTCCTTGTTAATCAGGTGTTGTAACTGGAAAGCTTCCCTCTTTACTACAGTTTTCCTTGAATCATCTTTTAAGAGCTGCAGGGAAGCAGTGAAATGAAATTAAAGGAGGATGTTAGGAACCACAGGGTGAAAAAACCGTCAGTTTTGAGCTGCAGAGTTTGCTGCACGATGGTGTTCAGCTGTTTGAACACAGCACAGATGTGCAACACATGACCACAGGTTAAGACATGATGGGGAAGAGAGTGGTGATGCCTCTGCATGCAGACAACATCCACCCCCAGCATCTGCTCCACCCTGAAACATTTGCCCCTTCGGTCGGTCAGCCCCAGCAAGATCTCAGCTCACCACCTTCTCTGCCCTGATAACCCCAGTATGGGGGGATTACCAGGGCAGCAGAGCCAAGGGGCTGGGACTTGAACGTCATCACTGCAGGTGGGGACATGGTAGGAGCAAAGGCTGTGAGCTGAGCAGTTCAGGGTCCCTGTCCTTAGAGGTTCCCACTGAACCACGTTTTTTAACAGATTTTGTGTGCAATAACCCACAAGATCTTTGGCCTAAGTAAGGTCTGAAGGATCACACCAGCTACCTCAGGATGTTTGATTCTGGACACATGGGAGCAAGCCCTGGTTTGTGCCTAAGGTGAAAGTCAAGTGCCCAGATATGAGCACCTAATCACTCTTTGAGATTAGGGTATCCAGGACATTTGCTTGGAAGCTGGCCAGTGTGACACAGCATCTCCAGGGGACCTGCACCCTTCGGGACTAGGAGCCAGAGGTTGAATAAAATACACAAGACCCTCTAAAATACTAGAAAACTACCACTTATCACTGGATTTTCTTACCTAGTGTCTCATGTCTAGTGTTGAAACTAAGCATGTTGGAAGGTAGGGGAGGGTAAGACCAAACTCCTCTGTTGAGTCTTTTCTTTCCTGATTGGGGAAAAAGCAATCTTTCCCACTCAGGCAGACATCCCTTTCCTCCTTCCTCATTTCCTTGTCCTGCTGTGGTGTTCCTGATTTCATGTCTGTTTACTTAAATGTTTTGTCAGCAGAGAGTGCAATACAAGTGTATGATTTTCTGTTGAAGAAGATTCTTTTGATCCACAGATCCTCATATGGAAGGGAGAAGAGAATGGATCTTGTCACCTGTCTCTGCCCCTGATATATGCCAGGGTTGCCTGCCTTACAGATAGGTGACAGTCAATACCATATGCTCTGGAGGTCCTATCTAACATTCTCTTCTGGCCTTCAAAACCAGGAATCCATGAGAAACTGCTTGTGCCCTGCCATCCACTTTGACATCCAGCAGTGCTTCCCTTTAGGTAATAAAAGCCACTTCAAATACCACAGAACCAGTATCTCCTACATGGCCAACATGGATGGGGGTGACCAAGAAGTCATACAATGTTGGATGCACCATCTAACCAGCAGCCAGCGTGCAGTACCCAGTGAAGCTGCTGAAGATCGACCACAGCCTCCAGTTGAATTCAGTGAAATATGTCCTTACCCATCTTGTTTGTAGGTGTAGTATGTTTAGGGTTTTTCTGCCAAGTGAATGCCCAGTGCTTTTGGTTGTGACTATATCCTTTGCTAAGACCCACCAAATTTTTTTCTTACCCTGATGATTCATTTCCTTCATGAGTAAACGTTCCTGCTTGCAATTCTCTTCCAATGTCAAAATCAAACAACCCTTGTGCTTGCATGGTGTTTGGGAGTTACTGCCCTGCACGGAAGCCACGGCTGAGCTACGGGGTGGTGGTTGTAGCCGTGTTCGCACACCCCATTTCCAGGTGTTGGACTGCAGCTGTGCGAAAGGGAATTGCTTCATCTTATCCTGTGCATCTGTCAGCACAAAACCGAGGCTTTTACTTTCATCATCACAGCGATTTTTTAAAATTTTTGCATTTGGGTGGTCACATGTTAACAGATCCACCTGATTTAGAGATCTGCTCTTTCTGTTAGGAAATTCATTTGCTAGATAAAAATGCTTGTATTTCTAGCTGATTATTGAGCCAACCAGAGAATCAGTCATGGTGAATAGAATTTGAAGGGCAATTCTCACTTCCACTCACAGTAAGACAAAGAAAGGGAAAACAGATAGACAAAACAAGAAAGGAGACAGATCTCTCCACTCTGTGGAGGAATCTGTCATTCCCAATTGTCTATTTCTAATGCAGGCAGCATTTTCCAAAGTTTTATCCTCCCTTGCAATTCATTAACTTCATTTTTACATTAAATTACAAGGCAGGCAAATGTATACTTAGCCACTCAAGGATGGTATTTTCTTGCCACACTTGTTAACTATTTTGCCTTGAAATTTAACCTTCCAGAATGAGTTCATACAAAGAGGCAAAGAATACATAAAAGGCATTAGCATGTTACACTGGCTCAATCAGAAGTATAAACGGACAGTGTTTCATATCAGTGGGAAAGTCCCTTTTGGTAACTACTGAATGCAGAGATTTCATGTACTCCGGTGTGCCCCCAGCAGCCCCAGCAGCCTGCCAGGGCTCAGGGTGCTGCTGCTGTTCCTGCAGGCTGCCAGCAGAGAGAGCAAAAGATGCCCAGACCAAAACCATTAGTCAGCTCTCGCCTTGTACCCTTGATACACACAACACAAAGAGAAGGAAAAAGTGTTTCCTCATGCCATATAGGGAACACAGAATTTTCTCCCGTATTATAGAAAGCAGGTATAGTTCAGCTACCTAACTGCAAAAAGTATGGTTCGTTTAACCCTTTCAAAAAGTTGCTGCAAAGAGGACTGGCACACAAGCTGTGACACTCTGTGGAAGTGACTGCTGTGATTTATCTAGTTGAAGCTCCTCTCACTGCTTGGATTTCATCCATCCTGGGGAACGACCTCCGTCTGTAAGGTGACTATATGATCCCACCACCAGAAGATAGGAACAACTTTAAATCTTTTAATGTGTCCATTAAAAGGGCCTGACAGCTGGGCTCTGTGTTTGCATCAGTCTGTAGGTTGGAGCCTTAACTATTGACCCAGTCTTACAAATGTACAATATTGCAGTTACAGTCTATAGCCTGTGACTGGACTGGTTCAAGAAGGTGGTTTGTGTTTCTCTCTCAGCACAAATAGCACTTTTCGCACCGTCCTGCTCAGAAACATTTCCACTTGCTACCGTGTGAAACTTTCTGGCATGTCATGTTAGCAAAAGCCACGAGGGAAAGGATTTGGACTGACAACTGGAAGCAGTGTTCAAACAGCAGTCAATGTATGTTGAGGATGTTGCCGATGTTTCAGATCTCTATAGCCCCCAGTCCAAAGCTGAGAAGTAACTAGTACAGGTGGGACATGGCAGAGTGGGAACACAGGGTGAGGGGAATGACTGAAAGAGGGTTTTTTTCCCCTTTTCTCTTTTATAACATTGAGTAAGAGTAGGTCTGGTATAGATTAGTGTTTATGAACCAGACTGCAGTGAGCCTTTAGAAAGGGGATTTGGTCAGGGTCTTACTAAGTGGCTCGTTAGTCTAAACTCTTCTCACACAAAGATAGAAAACAAAGCGAGGTCTCTGCAGAGGTTTATGGGGTGAGCTGCCAACACCTGCTTTCCACAGCAGGCAGACAGAGGGGCCACCGGGCTTGCTGTGCTGAGTTGCCTCGATGGATGATGCACGAACTCCACCAAAAGATTTCCAATGAACTGACCCTGAGCAGGAGCACAGAGAGGGGGTAGTGAGAGGACACGTCCACAGCGTGGGCTGGGAGTAAGAAAGTGAAAGTTTCCTCTCCAGTAGCACTTCATAACCATGAGATTGTTTTAACTGGGTTCATTATACAACTTATTATACAGTACTTCTGACAACCCTGATATCTGAAAGGACAGAAGAGTGAACGGTTTCCAAGAATAGTCACTTCAAAGGCAAACTAAAATATGTAAAATGTGAGATAACAAGGAAAGGAACAGCCATCTTCAGTTTTGCTGCCTTCGACAGTGAAATGTAAATTACTGCGGACTGAATCACTCAAACCTTGGGGCTAGGGCCAAGGGAAAAATGTCCTTAAAGTCAGTCACAATGTTAAGTACATGTAAACTCAGATAGATGAAAATTCAAGATGGAGATCTTGTTCTTAAATGGTTTTAAAAAGATATTTAGTTACTATTTTCCTCCAGATTTTCATTATGGCTTCAGTCTATTCACTCTGTAGATATTTCCATCTGAAATTATTTCTAGCATCTCATACTGGTGTGAAAACAGCAACTCAATTAATTTAGAATTGGAGAGTGAATGAGAAAAAGACAGTGGGGATTGCATTCTGACCATAATATAAATATTTGGTTGATATAGTCTTGGCCTGAACTGAACTGATCTCTCATGAGTTTTGCAATGCTCTGTATCTCTGCAAATAAGGTCATTTGGAGGCCTACATGTGAATTAAAACTGAAAATTTCTGTATCCGCTTTTTTAAAAAAAAATTATGCTTGTATTTATTTCATTCCCTTTACTTGCAATGCTGGTCTAAAATATCATTGTGTGAACCATAATATCATGAGGAAATGCTGGAAAAACTTATGAAATCTTGCTCCTCTTTTTGATGGTGATTTCATTTTGCTCATTTTTTTCTTATTTCTTCAGATCAATATGAGACTTGAAAGTAGTGACCGAAGAGTTAAAAACCTTGCCCTTCACTTATGTGGTACTTCTTTTGCATGCTGTGCAATTGTTCACATGTGAATCATGATGACATTTCTGCTCTGCGACTTGAAGTTTTTCACCATGAATTTCCATTACAATCACTCACACTAAAATTCAAGAAGAGTTTATACCTATGAATGCCTTCAAGGTGTCCTGACTGACAGTCAGACATGTTTGAGTATCAAATCAATCTGTGAATAGTAACAAATCTCTAGCCTATTTGCAAATCCTTTCTTAAGCTATTTGGCCAGTTTTAATAGAGAAGAAATAAACACTTAAAAATTGAGCAGGCACCTTTTGCTGGGATTTCTGATAATGTCCAAAAGGCTGTTAATGGTGAGAAATGTACCTGAAGTGTACTAATATCAACTCTTTTAACTCCTGCTGGTCTCATGCACAGACATTTTACCCAGGTGCTCTCTGGCATTGCCTCCTTTATTTTTCATTACATTCTCTAAGGTTCATCTGAACAACACTCTTCACCTCAAGGAAACTATAACAATGCCACAAACTGAAGCCGGCTGGGGCACAATTATACATCATTAAAAGTAGCACAGTGTATTGGGGCTCTGCATTGACATTAAAGGGTGCTTGAGCCCTTCCTCCATGGTGCTGACTTTACATCTCCCTCTTGTCACTGCTTGGCATTTCTGAACACTTCTGCTGGAGTTTTCTCATGAGATTTTGACTCTGAGATCGCAAAAATTGCAGCTAGGAGCTAAGATTGCTGTTAAATACCCCTTTTCTCCCAGCAGTGTCATAAGCCCATTCTGTAGGAAAAAATTTAAGGGAAGCAATGCCACAGAATAGTAATGGACATCTGTAACCTGAATGAAATATCAGTAAGTCTCTCTAATGAGCACTCCCTCTTATCTGGATGAGGCATGGTGAAGAAAAACATTTGGATTCTTGCATTCTGGATTTTAAGTTGCAATCCAGGAAAATGTTTTCCAACATGAAGACAATCATCAATACATGTCAGGAAAACTCTGGAAAACCCTGGAGAACTCTGGAAGACTGGGTTGCCTGATGGTGTCACAGGTGTTGGAGTCTGAGCAGACCTATGAATTTTAGATTATGAAGGCTATAATTGTCAACAGCTACGGTTATGAAATTATTTTTATGATGCAACATGAAGCTGCATGGAGTGTCTTGTAGACAGGATATACATATATATATATATATTTATATATTTTTATTCCTTGCCCTTTTCCCTCAACAAGGTCTGGCATCTCTTCTATACTCATCCATCATTATCAAGGAACTTACAAAGGGGTCTATTGCCTTGCTCCCACTTCTTCACTGTGGTAGGTAACAGGAGAAGACTCCTCTTGCTGTTGCTGGGACACTCCTCACTGTGAGGCTACGCAATCTTCCACGGCTGGGCTCTGCCTTCAGAGGAGACATACAGAGCTGTCTGCTTCGGGAAAAAAATGGAAAAAGGATGATAAAAAATAAGGAAACAATATGCAGAATTGTAGAATGTTGTGGAGACAGGAGAGCTTGCAATTTCCTTTTACATTTTTTTAAGCTATTTCCTCAGTTATACTGTAAGAAAGAGGAATTGGGCAGCAGGGCAAGGCCTTATAGAAAGCCTCAAAGCTCCATTTAAGCCCAAACCAGCTAGTGTTTGTGCACTGCAAGAAGTGTTTCTCCCTCTGCAGAAGAACAGATAACCTAGGAGGTCACTTAGACCTCTGTTGTGTGATCCAGGGAAAGTTAAATAGTTGGCACAGGATGAAGTGCATGGAAAGGAAAGAAGATGAAGGGGATTACCTTCACATATAAAGTTTTCTTGGGCTTCTCGGCTCAATTATAGGGCCTAAAGGGCACCCTTATTTGTTTCCCATTAGCTGCAGAAAAGGAGGGAAAAATGCTGCCTCCACCTGAACCATGAGATGAAACAGTCCTCCAAGCACTAAAAAAGTTACTGAATGTGTTCAGTTTCTCAAAGTAAAAAAAGCAGGAAAAGAAAATATGTTAGCCTAACATTTTTTCTCTAATTCTCTATTAATTTCAATTAATTACAGCAGAGCAGGATTATTTTTTAGTATTTTCCCATTAATTTGAGACCTGTGGCCCTAGTGTTCACAAAGACAGAAACCTGATTAGCTGAGCCAAACACATACAAAAATGGTGTTTGAAGACAATGATTAAGTCCACACACGTCTATGTTTTATAGGGCCTAAAGATTTCTCCTGAACTAATATTTGATGTTTGTCTGCTGAATAAACTACTCAGCTTTCATTAAGATCACCATTAAGAAAAACCACAGGCAAGGAATTACAATGTGTATTAACAACATGTATTATTACACTTCTGAGGGAACATTTACGAGCATAAGGAAATAATGTACTCTTTTTTATTATTATTTCCCGTACTTTCTTGGTGCATGAAGCAGATCTATTCTGCTAACCCTCACTGAATTTTAAAAAGGAGCAGGAACATGCTACTAAATATGTTGTTTTCTTCTTTAATTTCTTTCTTTAGTCACAAGAGTTTTACTCTCTGAAGGAAGCTTACTTTGTAATTTTTCAGTTTCAAAATTTTTTTTCCTTCATATATTATGATATGCCTTCCCTGAGACAGAGTGAATATTCTATGGCTATATCTGTAGTCACAGTAAAACAGTATTGAAAACCTTTGATTCAAGGGATTGTATAAGGTAAGGTGCACCTTATAATGTGTTCTCATAAAGAAAAATAATCTCTTTTTAAAGAAAAGCTTCCTAATCTAGGAAGAGGCAGCTAATTGTTATTAAAGGGTATAACATAGTGCTCTTCTTAACCACCACTGAGGTTACTGATGACTTGAACCTGTTTCACCTAAAAAATGTTCCACAGTGTGCATAAAATAATCGTGGTATTATTTCTCTTATGAGATGAGCAGCTGAGAGAAATGGTGGAAGGAGATAATACACTGTTTGCTACAATTAAATAATGAACGGTATTGATAAATAAAAAGCCAAGTACTTAAATTAGCTTCATGGGTGTAGACATAACTCATTTATATTTCTGAATATCTGAAAGAATATTCCTGTGGTCAAGACACTGATGGCTTCACATCTCAGTTACTCATACTCTATGCAAAATAGTGTCCCAGTCCCCATATTTAATGCACGGATAACACTTATTCCCTGATTTCACAGCTGTTAGAAAAATCACGCTCACTAATGGCCATGAAATAACGGGGTGCTAAGGTGAAGAGTCTGTATGAATACAGAACAGGAATTCACCCATGAGACTATTGTACTCTATTGCCCTTGCCCATGCAGAATTGTAAACCAGCTCTCTCCCTGTCGACTGGACCAGTTGACAGGACTCCAGAGGAATCTCACCTGAGATTGGCCATGTATTTGTGAAATACAAAAGTGGTTTTCAGTGTTTTTCTGCTCAGACCTGTGGTCCCCCCAAGCCGCCTTTGTGCCCAGAGCACAGAAAAGCTGAGAAGATTGCTGAGATGTGCTCCTAACAGGGGCACAGTGTGTATGCCACATTCAAAATGCCAGACCACAATGGTTAGGTAAATCTGAGCTAGGTTTACAAGAATCAAGTGGGTTTTGTACATAGCCACATGGATAGCTTAGAGTGATGGATTTTCTATGAACAGCTCATACTAGCTCTCTTACTGCCAGAAAAACGGTCCTGAAATCTCCTTGCAACATCACCGTGGTAATGTAGTGTGTCTCCATAACATTTTCAAACTTTATGGCATGCTGCCTGCTGGAAACAGCCAATAGGCAGTAGCCTGCAGTAGTACTGCAGCCTTTAATCTACAGTTTTATTAAACATAAAACCTTTAGATGTTCAAGCTTGTTTCACATTTGTGTGTAGATGTGAATAATGAATGCCGGACAAATTGTCAGACCTGTTTAGAAGAGCTTTGATTTCTGTTTCCAGTTGGGCCCACTCCTTATGTGGAATATCAAGCACTGGCATGCAATTTAGAAAATGTCAAACCACAACTTCAAGGAATTTCTACTTCCTTAGCGTACCTTTTGCTACTGGCAAAACACAGGACACTCAAAATTCTTACACTAGACTTAAGTCCTTCTGCATTTTTGTGAAAAGTCCTTTCCTCTAATCAGTTTCAGATTCTTTTACAGAAGAGCCACAACTCAGTATGTTCATACAATTTAAAGAATTATAAGAAACACTCACTTCCTTGTGTTATGATTGGTTTTTTTCTCTTGTAATTATTTTTCTTAGCAGATTTGATTAAGGATCTGACTCTTGGTTACTGTTAGAGATGAAGACCAAGCAATGGAACCAATTAGTAACCTTGACCATAGTAGTAGCAATGTAGAATATTTGGGTTAATATTGTATAAAAGACTTCTGCATCCAGATAAGGTCTTACACAATTATTATTGGAAAAAAGTGGTGTTTTGGCATCCCCAGTGCTCAGGTAAATCTTGGCGAACAGAACCAAGATCTACACAAGAAGAGTCTGAAGGATCTATCAGCCCTCTGGGATTTTTTGACTGTGTCCTCATTGCAGAGCAGTGTCTGCTCTTCACAGAGCCCTGGCATTGCAAGGATCCAGGCTGTGGATCTCAAATCTTCATACCAAAACAAAGGGGTGGGCACCATCACTTCCATTTTAACAAGACATTAGATCTCATAACATTTATGAACTGACCATACAGCTTATGTGTGTGACCAAATGCATCACATCATTGCCATCAGCTTATGTACACATAGATTTACAAGTTTTTCAGCAGCTGGAAAACACTGTAGTGCCTCTCTTGGTTTCAAATGCAGTATTTAGTGGCTTTTGCCCTCCATGCCCCATGACAATGAGGACTGTGGTCCATTTTACCAGCTAGGGAATTACAAGTCTGTACAGCAAGCCTTTGGTGGAATGAGGACATTTCTGGGCCACAGGACTGTGCCTGATACAAAATACCGCCTGGTCTCTTTGAATAAATTGAACTATTGTCTTTTTTATCAGGGCTTTAACAGTGACAAAGTGAATGCGGAGACTGAATTCAAACAAAACAAACAGTTCAGGCTGTGTGTTGTGCCTGAGTACCCTGGAAAAAAAGAACCAAAACATATTTAATGTTACAATGACTTAAAATACTACATCTGTGAATGTATCCAAAAAGAGACATGCATATAAAAAATGTGGGAATAGGTTGTTTATATAAGCTTGGATAAGTATAAAACAAAGATCTAGCTACAGTCTTGCAGTAGTATTTTCTTTTCTTTAAAAATGAGAGAGACACATATTCAGGAATCGTTGCAACATTAATAAGTATCTTTTTTTTCCTTTAGCCCCACCATACCCTCTTCTCTTCTTTCCAACTACATATTAGGGTGTCTGTTGAGAGGTCCCATATTTATGGTTTGGATCCTGTAACAGGCCATTTTTTTCCCTCTCATTCATGACCTTTCCCAACCATCTGTCTAGTAATGGGTTTACAAGTAATTTCATATTTTCTGGGGCTGCCTCCAGCCAAATCAATGTAGAAATAATAGCAACCATTTGGGATAAAACATATAATGTCAAATTCACCCAATATGACTGATCAAAGACACAATATGGAAAACTGCTTCCTATAATTTTATGGCATATTTGTTTCAGCTTTTAGATGATCTACAGTTTCCCAGGTCCACTTTCCTAATTTATTTAGAATAAATTGATATTATTTCCTCATACACTAGACAAAATTATTTATTATCCAAGTTGTTATAGATAAGCAAGACAGGTATAGAATATACAATGGCACTATATTTTTCTGCAAGTTATTTTCAGGACATTCCTGTGGACTGACTATATCATTCATCTCATTTCAATAAGATTGCATTTTCCCAGGTTGCGGCCACACCAAAAACCATGTAGGGAGTGTTTCTGTCTGTGTTTCGTTCTTGGTATCTTTAACTAAGAAATATACCACATCACCTTGAGTCTGCTGAGTGCCTTATAAAGTGTTGTTGGAAGGACTGGAGTCTGGTACCAAACTGGGCTTTGCTGTGGCAATCGTCGGTTCTAATAGCATTGTTAATTTTGCAATCATTCTGTAATAAGGACCTTTCAGGTTCAGGGTTGTCACTGTTTGTGATGTGTGAGACAGACCTCCGAGGGATATGGAGGCACTCCTGCCCACTTCAGTCAGGTGCGGAGATGCCAGTGGCTAACCATGCCTCACAGAGATTCTTCAGATAATGACATTTCTGTAGCTACATGCCCACATGAACCACATTCAGATGGTATCAAACAGCAGAAGATTAGATGATAGTTATGTACCTGATCCATGAGGCTGCATCAGTTTTGAAGGTATATAACAGCAGTTCTTCCCTTAAAAGAAAGGGCAAAATCCTCTTCTAAGCTTGAAAGAAAAGGTATCTCTAGGAAAGAAATATTTAATGGCTAGAAAGGGAGGCATTTTTTCCCTTCACTTCATGAAAGAAAGACTGTAAATCCTGTTCTCTCTCCTCACTGGTTCCTAATGAGAAGCTTAGGTTGCTCGCTTTGGAGCAAACATCTCTAAACCTGCTTTTGATCAACCAACTCTCTTCATGTCACAAGTGGTCATATGTGGCATTGCAACAGGAGCACTGTGACATTTTCATCCTTCTTGTCAGTCTTTCCCCACTTTTGAGTTTTATAGAGTCTCAGCATCCATTTAAAGTACCTTTGGGCCCAACATGTAGCTGAGAACCCCTTGGCCGTTTGTATTCAGAGGTCTAGCCACCACTTGGGAAGTGTGAAACTACTCTGTTCTATTATCATGATTTTCTGCAGACTTGCGATTTTTTAATGTGTGCCATTGGAAAGAGAAGATCCACTTTTGCTGAGTTGAGGAAGGACTGTGTCCACCAGATGATAGTGTTTGTAGAAATGAGCACAAGAGCGTAAGCAGAGGAAGAGAAGAAGAAGGGGGCTCTATTATGGAAGTGGTGGTTGCTCCTTCCAGGAACATACAAAGCCAAATGGGGACACTCCTATGCTGTCCAAATTCTTAGACCTGGGCGAAGATTGCATTGAGTATTTTTAAGGAAAACTTTTTGTATGTCAAAAGGGGACTAGCAAGTTTTGATACTGGTAATTTTGTGGCACCACAAGGCTACACACAGGCTGTCACCTCCAACAGGAAAGCAATTCAGAGCTTTCTGAGCAAGCTAATTTAAAGCTAGCAGTGCTATCTTTACCCAGCTCTGCAGCCATTTCTCTTAGTGTTATGTAAACTTAAGGTTAGTAACTGGGTTTATAATTTTTGTTTTAAGTGTTCCCCGCTGCCTTGCATGACAAGAAGGTGCTCCCCACTTTCAGAGGCATTGTCAAAGAGTGTGTGCAGTTTCCATCAATTTCCATGGCAGGTACATTGCCTTTTGTGGTATGTCCCAAAGGAAACTGCTCCAAATACTACCATGCAAGAAAGCAGCACAGCAATATAGGCCACACTGGTTTTCTGCTTGTATTCCAGGTGTGCTTGAGAGTCCCTGGACTACTACTGTCAGGCCTGTGAAATGTAACTGTTGGTATAAACCTACTTGTTGCTAGGCTTAAATTCACTACACTTGAGTAATCGTCTTCACTGGAAAATACTTAGGAAAGACTGAAAATCCCAGATACAAGATAATGCCCTGGTCACTTTCCTTGACATGATCATTGGCAATTGACCTCTTGAGGCTGCAGTCTTGGGTAGGATTTGGGTTATTGCTTTAAACTGAATACTTTAAGAGCTGAAACGCACTTCCCCTGCTCTGCATCTCTCTGTTCTGGAAGACAAACAGGAACATTGAGTGCTACTATGGAGAAGTTCTCCACTTGACACAACACCCACAGCTCAGCCGAGCACCTCCGTGCACATGGAGGTCTGTATCTCCACTCCTCCACACCCCTTACAAAGCCTGCTTCTGCTCCAGCCCAGTCATCTGCACCTGCATATTGTGTTCATTGCTGGACAGCGAGTGATTCCTGACACACAGAAGGCAGTTTAGACAAAGACATTTAAGAACAATTATGACTTTAAAGTGAATTGATTTTTTGAAGAACAACTAAGAGTTAAGTATTTGCAGGTTGTCTAAAAGACAAAAAGCTGGAGCAAGACAATGGTCTACAGATATTTGAAGAATGCAAGCAGACAAAGGGAAAATTATTACCTGGATACAAAAATTGTGGAACTGAATGTGAAATAAAAATATAGAGCTTAGAGCCAGGAAAATCCCCATCTGAATGGAGCATACTCCCAAGAGAAAGTGGTAAAAACACCATTTGCAGAGGGGAAATGTTTAAAACAAAGTAGGGCTGCTTCCTATTTCTGTACACAAGGGAACAATTTTTCACTGGCAAGGACATAGATGACATGACCTGATAGACCTTTTCTACCACTAGCCTCCAGGACTGAAATCCAAGAGCTATATCCTGAACTACTGAAAACATGACTCAGGACAACGGTGTTATGCCGATTTCTATCACTTGAAGATCTGGCCTTACCTCAATTTTTTAAAGAATAAAACTGGGAAACCCACTTCCTGCATCAATAAACCTGTGTGTGATAAATGTTGCGTGCAAGGAAGTATCAGATGTACTGAACCTGTTCTGCAAAAACATTTTTCTGTTTGGAGGTACCACAACAGTGCCAAAAAAAATCAAGCCTAATCAAACTTGTTGGTGTTTAAAGATTTATGGTTCATTCTTAGCCAAAAGCTGTGGTAATTAGTACCACACCAGGGCCTGGACACAATCCAGTTCTTTAAGGCATAACTAGCAAAGTGCCACACGGAACAGTTTTGCTGAGATCAGATCTGGGACATTGTTTTCTACTTGGAAAAAGCAGGTCTCTGTCATTCTTTCTTCCCTTTATGGAGACTATTTTTTTCTGTCACCAAAGAGGAAATTGAGAGTGAAATAGCCAACAGCATAGAGACTGGAGTCAGGGCAGCAGGCAAGAGACCCACCAGCCAAATGTCCGTGCTACAGGAACCACCAAGGCTGATGGAAGCTGCATAAATGCAATTCATAAGTGCAAGCAAATTAATCCCAAAGCAGGCAAGATAATGACTGACATGATTCGTGCCACTTTGTAATGAAATAAATTTTTGTTCAGCCCTCAAGAAGTTGACTTGGCTGTAAACCAGGTTGGCCTGGCCTTGATAGAACCCCCAAATGATACTGCTGCAAAAGGTGAGGAACATATGATCTTCCCTGAAAGGGGTTGGAAGTTACAAATAAGAAGTTAAAAAGCATTAAAGGGAAGCTTAATATAGCCATACAACGAAATCCAGTAAGCCAAATGTTAGTTGAAAGGATGCATTCTGGGTTTGTGCCAAAAACTATCGCTGCCCTTCTTTCTCTAAAGATATCCCTCACAGGTGGCTTGAATGTATTTTTGAGCCCGTGGTTGGGCTCTAGATTCCACACATGGTTTACTGACTAAGTCAGTCTTTGTGAACTGATACATCCACAGGTCAGGTAGAAAGTAAGATACAACATTATGATGCCTGCAGCCAGTGCGAAACATGAGTCAATGCAGTTATTTATAGCTGAAGCCCAGCACTTTGTGCTGGGATGTAATATAAGACTGAAACACAAAAATAATAGTGGCACTGTCACCGCAATTTCTGAAGCTGCTTCCTCACTCCCGTAGTTCCTGTACAAAAATGTTTATGGGAAGCTTTGCTGTTGTGTGGCTACAGGAAATACCTGATTGACACTTACACCTGGCTGATCTAGGAGAGAAAATACCATGGGTCAGTCAATCAGAGCACAAGGTCACTGAGAATCTTGACGTGAGATAGCACATCACCTTTATCAGCTAACAGGCTAGCCTAGGAGGAAAACACAAACTCCAGCACTTTACCTCCGAGGCTATTTTTGTGTTAGCTGTAGATCTTTCATTGACTGGCATTTTTCATACATAGATGATGTGCATAAAAAGCATGAGGATGGTCCAGACTTATGAAAAACATGAAGGGCTCTGCAACTCTGCCTATGTTATGAACTTCTTTGTGTTTTGTGCAGCACTTTGGAAGTTGTTCTACTTTTACAGTACCTGTACTTCTCTTATAAAAGCAAGATTTACCATATTCATTTTCCTTTATCATGCAACATAGCTATAGGAGAACTTATTTTACACAAAATGATGTAAGGTTATTTGCTAGGAAGAGAGATTTGAAATTCTTTGAAAAAATATGATTTATTACAATAAATGAAAAATATTTTAAAAACCAGATGGAAGAAAGCTTGATTTCTGGCCTCTTTTTCAGTTTCTATTAAAAAAAAAAAAAAAAGTGCAAGAGACAAGAAAACATTATCGCCAAAAACTTCTCTGCATAGCACAAATTCTCAGGAGTTTGTGCCACGTACATAGGACACATCTCCACTGGGTATGTATGGATTCTCTGAGGGTCAGATGTTGTGAGCCTCCCGATGAGCAATACAAAAGCAGTTCCGGTGGTTTGGAACAATTTCTACTTCTCTGGGCCATTAAAAGATAGACACTATGATCGCATAAAAAATAGTTTTGCATGACTCTGCTGCCTTTCTGTGGTTTCCTGGCAGCACTGAGCAGCTGTGATCTGTAAGCGCAGAGGAAGGCTCCCACAGAATCCAGAGCGGTCTTCTAGGAAGGGAAGGGAAAATCTCCTCCTTAATTCATCACTTTCTTACGTCGGCCCTTTTTGTGACAGCAGCAAGCGATGACTCCTGCATGAGCCAGCATTAACAAGAATTTAATGTGATAAAGGTTCATTTCATAGTTATGTGCTTTAGCCAATGACTACCTAGGCTAGCCTGCAGGATACAGACCTAAATCTTATGTGGTAGAGCTAATACTAAACTGTTCTCCCAACTACTGCTGTTTAAATCAGTCAGCCCAAATGCTGTAAAATTTAGCCTAGAATTTTTCACGCATTAGTGAGCTAACAGTAGTTTGTTCATATTACTTGTGGCTAGACTTGGAGACCCATGCAGAGTTCCTTTAGCTCTGGAAACTTCTCTTTAATAGCACATGCCAAGGATAAACTGTGCCCAGCCTCTGGTCTCCCCCCACATTTATGAAAGCGGCGTCACTTATCTACTCTCTAAAAGCAGTTTGAAGATTATTTAATATCTGCAAAATGCTTTGAAAAAATCAAGCACTGAATTTGTGCAATTTTTTTCCCAGAAGGGCAAGGATTCACCTCACCGGCTTCAGCAAACTAGAGACTGTTCAAACAAATGGAAGTAACTTCAGAAGTCATCTGTTACTTTCTAGTAAGATTACAGGGTTCTCCTGAAGTTGAAGAGTTTCCTGCCTCAGAGCTTGCAAACCTCATCCTGAAACCATTCCAGCTTGGAAAGAAAGATTGGGCCCGTTTCAGAAGGACTCTGAATCACAGTCCTCCTTCTTTCTTCACTGACCCATGCAGTTTGACGCTGTGTTACCCTGTGTACAATGTAGTTAACAGCCGTGTATTTTGTATAATGGAGGAATCACACAACTTTTGCAGTTGAAGAGGGATACTTTACTCTCAGCTGTTTGCAGCATTGTCTGGGAACTGGACAAGGGAAATCAGTTACTGCTTGAGTGCCCTCTTTTCCCAGAGATTGTCAACTGCTGCTGTAAAGTGAAGGTCCATCATGCCTGCACAGACCAGGAACACCCTGTGTATTTGCTGCTGCTGCTCCCCCTGACTATCACCCAACCCTTCCTGTGGCAGGAGAGAAATGAAACAGGGAATATTTTTAAGTCTAAATAAAAGATGAGCTCTTTAGCACGGTGAAAACTTCAGGGTGTATTTCACATTTCACAGGCGATCACAGCAGTGGAAGTCCACTTGGGCTCAGTGGTGTTACTCTCTATCTGTGCAGTATTTGAGATTGACATTGGGTCTGGTGACTCCAGACCGTGAGGTTAAAATTTCAATATCCCTTTTTTACAGAACAGAGCAGTCACTTGAGCTTCAGCCTGACTCTGAAACCAGCCCACAAAGAGGTTGTGCTGTCTGCTCTGGTGTGGGAAACTGTGTCCCTGCCTCAGTGAAGTTGAGAGATGGTTCCATACTGCATATAGAGAAGTTGAGAGGTGATACCATACTGTATATGGTACACTATACAGTAGGCTTACCACAAAAGTTTTTGAAACCTTCTGATTCATGGGTGTTTCATGAACCAGTCTGTTAACACAGGCTAGAACATCAATTTCCCTTGAAACAATAGATAAATATGGGCCTGAGCCCAGGAGGTGTACTCCTGGGAAACTCCATCAGTGGCATTTTCATATAACGTGGGGGTATAGGGAAGCAAAATGCTATGAATGAACTTCTCTCCAACCTATTAAGACTATTCACTGTGAAAGCAAAAAAGCTGTGTAAAACGTGCTCTAACTTGGGAGTATAAAAAAGTAAAGATCTACTTATTGGCCATCTCTGACAAGAGAACAAAATATATTTGGAAAGGAAGATCAGTCCTTCCATGCCTGTTATCTTAATCTTTCTTTGCTACTTTTCCTTTATATTTCTCAGTCCCTCTCTTAGCTAGGAAGTCTTCTTACTCTCACTTGTATTATAACTTTTATGCCTCAATGTCAGGTTCAAAGATAAGGGGTGTCTTCAACCCTTAGTATCAAATCTCTTCTTGAAGCTAACTCCTACCACCACAGAACATTGCTCAGATTAAAACTGGCAGAAATTTAACAAATAACGTTCTTCAGCTGCACCATAAGTCTGCCCACCTGTCCTAATGGCAAAATAAATGTGTTACTTTAAACCAGCACATTTTAGCTTACAATCTAGGTGTGCTGAGAACACCCATGTAGCCAGTTATGGTGGCTCAGCTGCCTTGGCAAACCAGCACATTAAATTGCAGCTGATCGTGCCCCCATCCTATAAATTGAAAACTAATTTCTTAAAAAAGAGTTGGTCCAGCAAGATTTCCTCTTCCTTTCTAATCACATAGGAATAACAGTTTAGTACCAGTGCTTTACCTACAGAAACAGGTGCAGACTGAGTGGAAGTCTGTATTTGTGACTCATACATGTATACCCAGTACAATTTTAAATTTGTAGCAAATCTTTATTCATTCATAATAATGTGGTCAACATTTATTTGCTCTCTAAAACTCTGTGACAGCCTTTTGGCAGATCTATGGTACTTTGTGTGGTTCAGCATGGAATGAAAAGAGTTACCCCAAACTATCCAAAAGTCATTCCTATAGTCTTTTATTTCTACTATAATAATTTCATTGAGCCCTACTGGGTACACTGTATGGTGGAAATTTTGCCTGGATTTACAAAAGATACAGAAAAGAGACATTCAGTCTCAAGCAGTAGGTCTGGATATATGTGAGCCTGCAAATATTGATGTGACATAAAATTTCTCCCCAACACAGCCAGAAGGATATTTCACACAAATAAATATTTAAAGCAAACAGTATGCTAGATCACCCTGTGGAGTGATCTAAAGGAACTAATTCAGGTACTGGAAGCTTTTTACCCATGGCTTCCTGCTGACTAACTTGTCCAGCTCTGTATTCAGTGCTAGTTCAGGTAACATAGAACTGTGCAGCCTGAACATGGCCTTTAAAAATATCACAGAATATTTATAGATCTTCATACAAACTAAGCTTTCATTGTAATCCAACCTCAAAAGACTCTTTTCTCATAAATCTGTCAGGAACTCCAGGACAGAAATTAAAATTACTGGAAAAGGTAAATTCTCTTAATTTCACATTAGATACCACCCTTTGTGAATATGCACCCCGCCCCCAGTTACCCTTCTAGTAGCAGATAGTGTAAGATGTCACAGATCATTGCTATTAAAATAGATTCCGATAAACAGTCTTGTAATTAAAACTGTACATCTTCATTTTTCTCACTAATCACATGCAATCCCTTTTAGCAATCTCAAGATGAGTCTGTCAGAACCTTAATTTGCAATACAGTATGTTTTGTTGTAACAGTGGCTTCAGACCTATAAAATAGCTACAGAAGGATGTCAAAACTCCCTAAGTAATAGAGCTGGTAAATGATACATAAATGAGCTGTAAATGACAGTTATAATGGCATGGAAAATTGAAAAATACTGGCTGACATTTAAATAGAAGTTTTTGGTTTGTGAATGTAAATTTATGAGTCTCCTTTTTTACTTGAGTTTGAACACTCAACCTATAGCTTAGTTTAGCACCTAAAACAGACGCATCAAATATTTAAAAGGAATTAACCTCCTCCTTCTTTACTGGAATTAGTACAGTTTCAAAGGATGTTTTCTCCCATTTCCAATGAAAGCTCCAGTGCTTCCACTTCATTAAAAAAGTATTTCAAAGTGTTGCAATCCTATCCAGTTCTGGTAGGATCAACTCCATTTATTACTTTTGGCCATGTTTCCTGCTCACCTATACACATGACTGAAAAGTGATAAGCCAATTTCAAGTTAAGCAGCTCAAAAGGAAACTGAGATTGAGGGTTAAGCATATCTGAGGAGCCTTCAGAGCTACTGGTGACTAAGATTAGATTTGTTTAAATGATGGGAAATCATTTTTGCATGATTTTTCACAGACACCATTTAATGGTTTAGCTGAAATTTTTAATTAATAATTATAATCAGGTTTATATGTTTGAACCACCACTTTTCTGGGCACTTCAGTTATCCTGGTTGACATAAGAAATGGATCCAATAAACAGGGTATTCTGAAAACAATAGGAAGTGGTACAGGACATAAATTTTAGCTCTACTGTTTGAAACACTAGTCATTGTGTTATACCATTTTTTTTAATTACATCAATTTTCTGAAAAGAAAATTGCACTTTTTCCAGGCAAATACCAACAGTGCTTGTTGTATTACAATTTCCACAAAGTTATATGCAAGAGCAAAATTTAGAACAGATGAAAGGGACAAGTTCTTTTTGACTGGTACTTTCAATGTAATGCATCTTGGATTTGACCTCATTCCGTCATTCCAAAGAACATAAATATTACTGAAGAAAACAGACTAGTGATAGTCTTCAAAATTGTATAAATATATTCCATATTACCTTATGTATATGCGACTCTTGATCTTCCTCTACTGCACCACTGATGTTATTGTTACCAGATGGCTGGCCATGTGCCTTCATTTACCCTGGTTCAGTGGTCCAACAAACAAGGGAGAAAAAGATTGGAATCACATTCAGTGCGTATAAATGATGAAATAACAGAAAAAGCAGTATGCCAAAGGAGAAAAACCTTCTCCAATGAACATGAGAACATGCCAAAAACTGAGGAATTTCACTGTTAAAGGCAATTCTAATTTGTGAGCAAAATTCAGTGGCTGTAAGGACAATATGTACTTAATGCCTTCCCCTTAGCCCCTGTGTTTGAGGTTTTTGGCTCTGCTTTGCAAGAATTGCTTGATGAAGGAACCACTTAAAGTGACGAAATACACAATATCCCAATGCCCATCCAACTGACATATAACAAGGTTTGCCTGCATTATATTATTCTTTGGTCTATGGATTAATCCTGGCAGTTGTTTTCTAGCAAATATCAACCCTTGGTGGATCATGTTGAATCATTTACCTTGAAGTATGGGTTTCATTGTCATCCAACTAAACAATAATGCTTTGTTTACTTAACTGGATTCAGGCAGTGTAAGTTACCCAGGATATCTACAGAGTGAATTTTACAGTATTATCTCTGTGAAACAATTCCGCCAACCCAAAAATGCACGTCTGTATTCCTTTAGGACTTCGGGGTGAAATAGGCTCAGTTTACCACATCTAAACATTATGTTGCAACCATATCCACTTCCTCTCATCGTTTCCCTCCAGTTAGCCTTCAAGCCAACCAAATGTCCTCATCTGAAGCTAACAGAAGATTCTAATAAAAACTACGAATGTGCCTACGCTATACTAGTGAAAGACTGAGCCAGAGGACATTCGCTGTAACAACCTTTATTGCCTGGGTGTAAGAGTTTGAATTTCTATTACATGGTTATTCCCAATACATCAGTTTGGAACTAGGACTTATTGCCATGTACCCCAGAAGACTATCCCATGCAGAACAGAACCTCTCTAAACACTGAGTTATGATATATATAGGGCAAACATTTCTGTTGCAGAACAAATGTTTGAGGAAATGCTTTTTTGGGGGTGAATGCTGAACTTGGGTGATATATACATAGAATACTGCATGGATACAATTGACGATGTGATTGCTACATGAAAACCAAATGGATATGAGTCACTTAGAAATAAAACAGCAAGCACAGGAAAATGTGCTTGGATAAATCTGAAAAGGTCCATGGTCAGCTTGGGGTCCCGATGATACTCTGTGCAAGAGAGCCCATAAGAAGTAAAGAAACATCGTGATGCCAAAATATGATGGCAGTCTAGTGTTTAAACATTTGGACAGCCTAGTACCTTATTCTCTTCTAATATCATTGCTGTTAGTGAAAAAGTTTCCATTGCATTTGTCTGACCCTCAGCTCATCTCTACAGCTTCCTGAGGAGGGGGAAGTGGAGAGGGAGGTGCTGTTCTCTTCTCCCTGGTATCCAGTGATATGACGTGTGGGAATGGTTCAAAGCTGCACCAGGGAAGGTTTAGACTGGACGTTAGGGAGGATTTCTTTACCGAGAGGATGCTCAAACACTGGAACAGGCTTCCTACAGAGGTGGTCAATGCCCCAAGCCTGTCAGTGTTTAAGAGACATTTGGACAATGATGTCCTTAATAACATGCTTTAACTTGGTCGGTCCTGAATTGGTCAGGCAGTTGGACTAGAAGATCATTGGTCCCTTCCAACTGAAATAGTTTATTCTGTTCTATTCTATACACGTACCCATGCATAGCTCTGAGTCATTCCAAGACAACTCTGGCCTTGGAAAAAAACCAACTCAGTTACACACATTAATACTTACAAGATTTTATTACAGGGAGCATTTGGTAGGATGAGGGCAAAGAGATATCATGGTGGAAATTCTCTGCAGTGCTTCCCACTGTTTGCTGAACAACGTCTGAAGAACTAGATGTGAATACTCTTGCACAGGACTGTGCTAGGATAGCAGGGAATTGCTGAAAGGGCTTGTACAAGTTAGAAATGAACATATTGGCACTGAAGCAAGTTCAAGAATGTAAGAGATTTAATGACTACTGTAGGCTTTGACATCCTTGCTGAACATGCTAATGTTTACAGTTAATTGACTGAAAAGTTCTGTATTATTTTCTGAATTTCATTTGTCCAGGGGACCTGTGTGTCGTCTATCCATTCCACACGGAGTGGGGATAACAAAAGAAAAGGCTGCTGTAATTTTTAGGTAGCTGACCGCTGTTGGTGAATTTGAGTTGGCTGGCAGTTCCCCCGCCGCCCCGATTTCTGTATCTCTACTATTGCTGCTTACCAATTTTTATTAGCCTTTTAGTCTTCAAGAGATTTATATCATCGAATACTTTCATGCAATGTTTCTTCCTTACGTATATTTAATTATCTGGCTTTACTTTGCAAATACACACCACTACGGAGAACAACACATGTTTTTAAAGATAATGAGAAACGAGAACTGAAGCAGTATTAAAGGTGGAGCAGTTTGGTATGACAATTTGGGAGTGCTAAGCGGGTAATGGCTAGGGCCATGGAAGCGGGGTGCTCAAGTGTTAGATCATGCAGATAAAGAACATGGAGGGACTGCTGGTGTTTGCCTAATGAAGAGTTCAGTTTCATTTTCTGAACCTGGGCCAAACATGCTATAGCCTCAGTAAATGGCTGGATGGTTGCATCCATACGGTAGTGGTCAGTGACAAGTGGTGTCCCTCAGGGGTGCATACTGGGGCCAGTGCTGTTTAATATCTTCATCAATGACATAGAAAGCAGGATTGAGTGCACCCTCAGCAAGTTTGCAGATGACACCAAACTGAGAGGTGCAGTTGACATGCCTGAGGGATGGGATGCCATCCAGAGGGACCTGAACAAGCTCGAGAAGTGGGCCTGTGTGAACCCCATGAGGTTCAACAAGGCCAAGTGCAAGGTCCTGCACCTGGGCTGGGGCAATCCCCAGTGTCAGTACAGGCTGGGGGATGAAGGGATTGAAAGCAGCCCTGCAGAGAAGGACTTGGGGGAACTGGTGGAAGAAAAGCTGGACATGAGCCGGCAATGTGCACTCGCAGCCCAGAAGGCCAACTGTATCCTGGGCTGCGTCTAAAGAAGTGTGGCCAGCAGGTCGAGGGAGGTGATTCTGCCCCTGTACACTGCTCTGGTGAGACCCCACCTGGAGTGCTGCGTCCAGCTCTGGAGTCCTCAGCATAGGAAGAACATGGACCTGTAGGAGCGGGTCCAGAGGAGGGCCACAAAAATGATCAGAGGGATGACACACCTCTGCTATGAAGAAAGGCTGAAAGAGCTGGAGTTGTTCAACCTGGAGAAGGGAAGGCTGCAGGGAGACCTTATTGCAGCCTTTCAATACTTAAAGGGGGCCTCCAAGAAAGATGGGGATAGTCTTTTTAGCAAGGCCTGCTGCGACAGGACAAGGGGTAATGGTTTTAAACTAAAGGAGGGTAGATTTAGACTAAACACAAGAAAAACATTTTTCACAATGAGGGTGGTGAAACACTGGACCAGGTTGCCCAGAGAGGTGGTAGATGCCCCATCCTTGGAAACATTCAAGGCCAGGTTGGTCGGGGCTCTGAGCAACCTGATCGAGTTGAAGATGTCCCTGCTCATTGCAGGGGGGGTGGACAAGATGACCTTTAAAGGTCCCTTCCATCCCACAGCATTCTATGATTCTAAATACTGAGAAGCAGCAAAACACAAACTCATTAAACTGAGCACCACAAAGAAAGGAAAACAAACAAAGAAGGGAGCCACCCAGGAGTCCCATAGTCCTGCTGTTGTGCTCTGTTTGCCAGTGAAGTAGCAAGTTCAGTTTCTGGGGGCTCCTACTGAAAATTTACATTGCTCCAGCTTGTGATCCCACCTGGCAACATAGAAAGCTAAGTTATGCTATTGGGATGCACAAGGATAAGCAATATTTCCCTGCAGGCCGACACTGTGTCCCAAGGCTGAAAACAAGCATAGTCTGACTGGGGAAAACCAACAACTTTAAACAACTTGGAAGGACCTGGATAATCAACAACAGAGGATGCTACTAAGTCTTTACCCACTCTTTACCAAAACACTAGTTATTCCCCGGTCTTCCAATAGCACTGCGTGCTGCTTCATTTCATCTTTTGCACCTAGATGCCTTCAGAAGGGAGTGAAAGAAATCACAAAATAAAAAGTATAAGCCACATTAGAAGTAGGGTCCTAAATCCCCTCTCCCCTCCCCCTAAATCTCCTCTTCCACCCACATCCTCACCTCAGCAGTGTGCTGGGTATACTCTTACTTCTCCTCTTCCGAGACCTAAATCTGATATTCCTGGCTGCACGTGTTCTGCCCGCACTAGGAGGGGAATTGCGTCCTAATATTAATTACAGTCTGGGAAATGAAGGCACTTTATTGAAAAATGAGAGCTCTGGGTTTGAGACCTCTTACTCTGAGAGATCAAGAAGCTCATTTAACTTCTTGTAACTCCAGGGCAGAAGAAAGCTGCTTCCTCCTCAGTTTGGTTGGGTCAGAAGTTGTTTTAGGAACATGTGTTGTGAGCTGTCATGCTGTGAGCTTTAAGCACAGGCATTTTTCATGAAAAATGTAAAGTGAATTTATTTACCTCTTACGCAGGATTGGTACTTGCAATCTGTTTCCTAATGCTTCCACAGGATCATTGGTGAAAACCCCAAACACTTTATTTGCTTCCCTTGGAAAGATATTGCATAATAAAACAGGTCTCATTAACAGTCATTAATTTTATATTAATATTCAGTGCAGAGTTACTTTAATTTCACATTTGAATGATGTTTCCAATGACATCTACAGCAAGCTTCTCTTATTAAATATATATTTTTATTCCTATCATTATTATTTCTGTTTCAGAACTGGGTGAAGCACTAATTCTTGAGGTCTCCATTTGCCAAATTTGTTTCCTACAAAAAACCTACAAGGGTTTCCCTACACTGGGAACTGAGGTGGAAATTCTTTTACTTTTACTGGCTGTACTGCAGGGTGGATCCTGCCTTCAAAGCCCTGCTTCCTAGATGTACTTCACACCCATGTTAGAACAACCTCACTCACGCAACCATGCAGTATTTCCCCTGCCGAGAACACTGTGTGATCACGGAGGAATGGGAGGAATGAGTCCCCTTCCCTCTCGATTTGGTAATCTGCTACTGAGAGGCAGCATTCGCCAACCGAAAAAAATGCCTTATAGTAACAAATCACTCAGATTCCTGGGAAACTAGTGGGAAAACCTGCCATCAAACAAGAAAGTATATCATATACTCTCATGTGAGTACTCGCCCTTTCATTTTGCAATATTGCATAAGCATGGCAAACAAATAGTCACTGTGTAATATATTCAGATATAAAGTCATGTTTTGAAACCCACTCAAGATACTTTCTATTCACTGGATTTCATCCTACAGTTTTACTGTATTAGGAAAACATGCTGAATCTTATATAAAAAAAATTTAGTGTTCTGTTCTTATTCTCTGCCAAAATTTTTATACAGCTCCAGGTTGTACAAGTAGGTGCATGTTGAATTCTCTATTCAATATTTTTCATTCTTTGGGGAAAAGAATTCAACAGAATACATTATTCATCAGTCTTCCAACAAAAAACTAAGTAGAGCTTGAGACATCCTGAACCACAGAAAGACTGACTGTCATGTCTAGTGAAAGGTCTGGGGAAGCCAGGCAGACATTGTCTCCCATGCATGTGAATAATTTATGTAAAGTTCAAACATGAAAAATGGTGGGATGTGGAATCAACCCTCACTACAAGCCAGCAACCATATTTGAACCTATATCCTCCCAAGCAGGATACCAATATGTTCAGGGACAGAAGCAACATTACCAGTTTCCATTCTGACACTGAGGGGGTTGTTGAGATTTAAACACCTTTTCAAGTCATGATACATGAAGCTGCATAGTGCCTTGGAGGGATACAGGGTCTAAAATGATAATGCACATAAGTGAAAAAACCCTACTGTTGATCTTAAATGCTTAGGTTATGTTAGCTTCACCAGTCACTGAATCAGGACCTGTTTCTTCACTGGTTTTTGAGATGGACTCACCAACTGGCAGCAAGATAAACGGGGCAGTCAAAACCTTTCAAGAACATCTGTGCTCAGCTGGTAATTACTTTGACAGCTAACATCTGGCCTGACATATAAGAAGATAGGTTAGTAAGCTGGATTGTGCTAAAAGAGGTTATGAGTACAAATGATGTTTTGTGCATATTGGGAAAAGACTGAGTTCATGTTTTATTCAACTGTAGGAAGTAATTGTGTGTAGAGTGTACATTATAGCATTTCAGCCAGGCAGGTTACTGCCTTCTTTTTCCCAGAGGAACATGAGGATATCAATAATTCTGAAAACTGGCAGAAACAGGAGAAACAGCAGTAAACACATAGCCCTTTTCTGCTTTTAATGTAGACTGTAAGGTACTTACAAGGGTGTTGGCCAGCAAAGAAGAGCTTCCCTCATCAGATTTCATGCACAAAAATCAAAGCAAGATGATAAAATTGTAACATTTGAACTCTTATATCCATCTCTGTCTCTCAATTACAGTTGTAAACCAGGGAAGGTTTACATTCTTCAGGGCAGGGCTATTCCATTGCAGAAAAAGTAAGTTCATTGATACATTTTATTAGAAAAACCTTTTCTCTTTTGCCTTTTTTTTTTAAGAAAACTTATAAATAAATTAAATCCACCTCTGAGGATTAACAGTGATGAGTGAATTAATCTTGCTGGATGTGTAGACTTTGGATAATGAGGGCTTCTTTGTTTAGAAGAATATTCACAGTGGTTGGGGTTCTTATTAAATTTGGCTCTGTTACTGGTTGTAGCTTATTTATGTTAATTCTTTATTCCTATGGGGCAGATCGAACACAGAGATTTCAACAGTCCTTGCTGGTTAATATATCTTGTATTTCATTCCAATTACTTTAGCAGATTTATTGTGTCAGAGACAGAGATGCAGCAAAACTTGTGTATAAAGACCCTTCTGCCAGTCAAACGGCATGATTTCTATTTCCAGGCACCAAGATAAAAGAAATTAGTTGCTCCTTAGCAATCAAAGGTGAACAGGGGTAGTTCAGTAGGACAGTTGGAAAGATCAAGGCCTGCATTTTCCTTTGACTACTTTCTTAGTAGAAAATCGTGCTAGCAACCTTAGTTGGTATCCATTGAACATGACTAGCAAAATTTGACTGTTTTTTACAACATTTATGGTTTTTATCTTTTTTTATTACTTTGTTATTATTTATCTGTGTTTTTATTTTAAAATATTTATCTTTTTGTTGCATGCAGAAATACTGCACTCAGCTGGCTCTTGGAAATGAGTTGGTAAGTCCACTGTAATGAAGAAGACCACAAAACCCATTGGCTGACTGTAACTGAGGGCTGTTATTCCAGGGATAAACAAGTAAGGAAAACCTATTGATCTGGAGAAGTGAGAGTATATAACATTTATGGATGCACTGGACAGCCCCCTACCCATATTCTTCCCTCATCACTTTATATCTCTCATATGGCCATAAGTACCAGGTTTTACCTCTTCACATGACATCTAGTCACACAATGGGAGAGAACACCATGCAGCAGACATTCTGTCATGTGGTATCAGGGACTACAGGGCCCTTCAAGAAAGAAGGCAGCAGAAAGTGTAGGCACTAACACAGTTCGTCAGTCTTGCAATTTATTCTCTGAACATGTCTGAGAGGTTCCTGAAGGAGAACAGCAACAACAACAACAACTGAGCCACAGGTTCATTTCATAATTATGATGAGCTCCTGGGCTGTGTGTTCGCCACTGTTCTCCACAAATATATGATCAGAGTCCTGTATTCAAAAAGGAAGACACCAGTCTACCTGAATACACAGTTAGACAAAAGGCAAAGAGGAAAGAGAAGCACAGGAGATGATAAGTGACTTATTCAACATCACTTGGAAGCTGCAAGTAAATCCCAAGTTTCATTGCAGTGTCCTTGTCCATCAGATCATACTGTGGTGGCTTGACCTTGGCTGTCTGCCAGGAGTGCACCAAGCCACTCTCACTCTTCCTCCTCAGCAGGACAGGGGGAGAAAATAAGATGAAAAACTTGTGGGTTAAGATAAACGCAGTTTAAGGAAGAAAAGCAAAGTCTGTGCACAGAAGCAAGGCAAAGGAAAAAGATTTATTTTCTACTTCCCATCAGCAAGCAATGTCTACCCATTTCCTGGGAAGTAGGGCCCCAGTACACATAATGGTTGCCTTGGAAGAAAAACGCCTTCATAATGAATGTCCTCCCCTCCTCTTTTCTCTTAGCTATTTTTGCTGAGCATAACATCATATGGTACAGAATATCCCTTTGGTCAGTTTGGATCAGCTGTCCTGGCTATGTCCCCTCCCAGCCTCTTGCCCACTCCCAGCCTACTGGCCTTTGGGAGTGGGGTGGAGAGAACCTTGATGCTGTGGGAGCACTGCTCAGCAGTAACCAAAACACTGGTGTGTTCTCAACACCATTCTAGTTACAGCTATAAAGCACAGCACTATAAGGGCTGCTATGGGGAAAGTTAACCCCATCCCAGCCAGACCACATACACATACTAAATAAAATGTACACCTTGAGTCATATTGGAGCCAACAATATGTATTAACAAGGAATCAAAGAAAATGGCAGATGATAACTGGAGTGACGGAAAGATGGGGAAATTGCTTTGGTTTACTTTGATACTGTCCAGAAAATAACTGCAACAAGAAAACACAAGCTACAGGTTGCACATGATATTGGACAATGATTTTCCACTTGACCTACCAATTTTTACTTTGCAATATCCTGAGACTTCTCTGTGGCTAAGTGCATTTGTGCTCATTTGTAGGATGCATTTCAAAATCTGTCTATAGACTGGGCACAACAGAATGATACCAAATCTAAGATTAGAGCAGAAACAAATCTAAAAATGATACTACGATCATGAAAGAAGACAAATACTCAAATACACAAAAGACACTCACTGCAAGCATGGGGCATAAATAAGTTCCTGTGTTCAGTTTGCAGCTGACCATAACTGGGGCCCTTGACACCTTACCTGCTTACCTTGCACAGTTTAACAGGACTGAGTCTAGTTTCTCTCACACTCTTGATGTTTTGCATACAAAAAGCCCAGCTCTGAGTCTATCTCTACCTACTTTGTGTTGCTCTGACTATGCAAGAACATCTGGATTCCAGCTTTTCCAGGGTCCATGACTCAAGGTCAGCCCACAAACTAATTACCCTGGGGCAATTCATATCTAGAAACAAAGACTTTAAGGTTGCCAGGCTCTCTTCTTGGGGGCTAATTTCATTTCTTAAGCAGGGATGTTCACAATACCTCTAGCTCTATCATTTTAACCAGTTCTCCTAAAACTGCTTTCATGTAAGGATAGCTGGCAGCATGTATCAATTATTCTAGCAGCTCTGTAGTTTTGTCATCTCTCAAGAAACTGGGTAAAAAAGCTTCCCAGACACAAAAGGAGTGTGTCTGTATTGTCATTACAACCTGATAAATCCTGGACACAGCAGCTGCCTGCTGGGGCCAGGGTTATACATTCATGACTTACCCCATAGTCCTCTGTTCTTCTGCAGCCCAGGGCAGCCAGCCCAGAGCCAGACACAGCCTTGCCAAGCACAGCCTTGGCCTGGAGCTCCCAGTGCTCCTGTCCCCCTAGCTGTCTCTGGTATAATGATTTAGCTCATTGTGTTTGTATGGGCAACATATAAGCTCATTGTTCTTGTATGTTTGCATAGTCCTTTCCCAAACTCATGAACTTCCTGTAATCAATTAATTAAATTTTTGTTTCACTTAATTTGTGTTCTTGTGCTGTGACTCTAAGAGGTACAATACAGAGCTTGGAGCCTCAGAGGAACTGAAGATAAAAACAACAGTGAGTTACATTTCTTCTTTCCCAATCCTAGATTGCTCCAGCATGTGTGGAGCCACCTGATATGGCTTAGCTCCGATGGCTGCAGCTTCTGAGGACTGCTCCAAAACGGACCCGACAGGGAGGGAGGAGTTTCCTACAAACACAGCTTCAGTGGAGCTGAACTGGTAGGATCCTGCCAAAGCCAAAACTATTAGGAGTTCTTTACTATGCATAAAAGAGCAAACTTTCCAGCTTTTCACTTTTTAGAGCAGAGTGTATATAAAATAACCAAATGGGAAGACAAGAAATACATTTCAGGTATTTATTTATTTAGCCAAGAGTATAGTGAAGATTATGATGAGGATGAAAGCAACATCCTAAGATCCTTCCAAACACCATGCACCATTGTCACATGGAAAAGGGTCTCTGTCCAATGGTTAAATCGAGACTAAAACTTCAGTATGTAGGGTCAAGCAAATATGTGCTGACCATGTTGGTGTGCAGGACAGCTTCTTGCTGGTTGTATAGCAAGAGGCTTGGAAACTCTGAGGAGGTCAAATGTCTTGTCCCTCTACAAGGGAGGTAAGAGCCCAGAAATCTTTAGTTTTGGTGTACCTATGATGATACCCAAAATACATAGTTTCTCAGGCAGAAACAGCACCAGGAACATGAAATCCTTACGGCCCATTACGGACTACTTGCAACACAACTGCTCCTGTTGTTAGCCTGTTACCTTTTCAGTTGTTCCAGGCTGCAAGGGCAGAACTGGGCAACTAAATCTGGGGGTCTGATCTGTTCATGATTCTTCAAAAATATCACCCCATTGCCTCATCTCATCATTGTGAAGCAAATCATATTTTTTTGGAGGTAATGAACAATGGCAGAAGCCATTGACTCCAATGAAAACTCGGACTCAGACAATATTTGGTGCCTCAAGTTTGGTAGCCAAAATAGTTCATATTGAAGTTAGAACCCTGAATTAGTAGGCACTTCTGTAAACATTTGGCCTAAGGATCAGTATTTCTTAGTTTTCAAATTGCTAACCCATTTCGGCAAGTGTTTTGTAGCCCATGGTTGAAAGGAACTTTATAAACAAAAAGTATATGTTATTAAATAGACAAGGGAGAAAACCAGTTTCACTCGAATATGAGAAATTATCTAAGAGAACATAAAGATAAGGAAAAGCTTTAAGGAAGTATTTGCATATGTTTACCAGGAAGGCACAGTAATTCAAATATATATGCTAGTAAACTCAAAAAGTATGATAGAACAAAGTAATGTATACTTTTCAGTGAGCTCATATGACGCAAAACTGAGGGAAATTTTTTAGGATTATTCAGACAGGCCAAAGAAAAGAAATATATATACATCCTATAAGGATTGTTAGAGCACCCCAAGGCAACAGTTCACCTCTTTGTATGGGTGTCACTCAGAAATATGTACAGGCCATGCAATAGTTGCAGGATACACTAATTACCCTGGCACAAATAAAACTGGAGAGGCATTGCCATGCATTTATACCAGAATAAAGAAACTCTTTTCATGCTTACTGCTTCAGAACAGATGGAAGTTATTGACTCACCTAAATTGCTTCTCTACTTGCACAGTGTGTTACATAGAAGACTGTACTGCTATTTTTCTAGGAAAAGAACATGTTGCAATATGCAATAGCAGTCTAAGTGGATCGATCGGGTCATTTGCAATTCAGGTGTTAGCAGTTAACTGTTATACTCTTCTTGAAAGTTTCCAAGCAAATGAAAAAGGATAATTATTTTTCATGAGCTTTTTTTCAGAGTGAGGGCTCTTCAAGTCAAATTGAATTTTAAAGCAGGATTGTTGCCATAAAGATTTATAGAGCTTCAGTTCAGAATAAGCATAATTGTAATTAATTAATATAGGATCTGGCAGATGTTGTGGGCCTTGTTTGCAGCAATGCTGTAGAAGAACACAAGTGTTTCAGTGAGTCAGGAGCACAGAAGTGGATTTTCACATAATGGACCATATCAAACAGAGAGAGAGGGAGATTTGGAGAATGTCTGTATTTACAGTCTAGAAATTGTGGTGACTGGTATGTAGTTGCTGCTGGTTGTGCCTAATAAGGCAAAGAGCAGTGAAGAGTATCTAACCTTAATGTTTCTCCTTGCTGGAACACTTGAAAAGGGAAGCAAGGTAATCAGAGATGAAAGGAGCCCCTTCTCTTACCCATCTGCAATTACAGGGTTTGGAGGGAGCAGAAATTGCTTATGCAGGAGGAAAAGACTGAAGCAAGGAAAGGGATAGTTAGAACATAACAAGAGTGACAAGGGGCAGAAAAGCAATGCTTGAGGACAAGACTCTGACCAAAGAAGGTTTCAGAGTGCTGAGGAAACAAACTCAGGGAAATACATACCCCTCAGATCTGTGTATTTTTCTTAAACTACTCAGGGCAGACACCTATGTGTGCTTTATGCTCCGGATATGTACTGTAATCAGGAAGGCTGACACCTTATTGGTGAGTTTCAGAAGTGGTAATTTAAGTTACAGGCAAATCTAGGGAATAGAATAGGTTTCAGGGCCAAGGATGGCAGGACCATACAGTCTTATATTCAAGATGACAAAACCTGCCTTGGGAGGTAAACTGAACTGTACTATTCTGAGATCCAGGAGCAACTTGGACACATAGATATGTGGGCTGAGACCCAACACAACAGATGATTAGTGAGGGCACAGTCAGCAAGACCTTAAGAGTAAGGATGGACAGGAGACAACATCAGGTCTTTCTGTATCTGGAGGCTTCTGCTCCACCTATGGCCTTGTGAACAACTGTGTTAAATGCTTCTGGGAAATGTGGTGGTAGTCCTAGTACTGCAGATTGGCTGCCGGTCGCCATCACAGAAGTCAACCATGAATGCTGCTGTGGTCACTCCATGTCATGTTTGGGTCTGAACTTTGCTTATGTGTTCTACACTCTGCCTTAGTTTTACAGCACTTTCTTAAGAGCAAACTTTACTCTTGGTGCCTGTCCCATGATTACTAGAAATCGCTGTGCTCATTACTCAAGTTTTCAGATCCCTTGTATTTTTTAAGTTTCTCTTTGTCCTGATTCGTTTACCTTCTCCTCCTCCCTTATTCAGTGATGCCAAGTACCTTTGCTTCTTGTTGGATAAGTAAGCAGAACCAGATGCCAAACAAGGCTCATGGGGACCTGGGAAACTCAGCTGCCTCCCTCTAACCCCGAACAAGTCACTTGACAGATGCATCCCCTTTCAGAAGAGAATTGAGGTTTTGTTACATTTTGGAAAATAATAGCAAAGTCTGTTCAGCTGCAGCTTTACCCTGGGCCACCTCCAAACATTACATGGCTATTTGAATGATCAAAACAAAGGCAAAATAAATTAAGAACAAGAATCATCTCTGCCCTATTGAGAATTTCTATCAAAAATTGGAAGTCGTTTCCTTTGCTGATGCTTAAGGCATGCCTGCAACGATAGAGTTGGAAGCATTTTCTGATCTAAACCCAAAGGCACAGTTGTCCTGTCAAACGGTAGGGCACTTTATGTTTGTTTTTAGTTAAAAAACATTGTCTATATGGTTAGCAATATGATATACTTTTTCTTAAGTGTTTTATTCCATACTTATATGGCAAGGAGGCATTTTAGAAAACCTTCATTTAGCGGAAAGAGAAAAGCAGGCTCATTTCCTTTTCTGCTAAAGGGGACCGATGAGTGCTTATGCTGAAAACACCAATAAATCTTCAGTTCTTTCTTTCCAGTTCCTTATGTTCTGTTTCCCAAAGGTTCTGGTTTTACAGTACAGAAGGAGTGCATGGGGTCCTTAAACAACTCTAAACGCTTTTACAGTTTGAAGCTGGGGGTAATATTTTTTTGGCCCTCTTCCCTCAATCAATTTCTTTCAAACATAGTGAAAAGGTTGCATGTCATTCCTTCCTTTAGCGAGACTGTTTACACGGGCTGCTGTTAATTCATAGTGGCAAAGTATTTCCCTTTTGTTCTTCCACAACTCTAAACCCGAGAGACCATTGAACATGCTGCAGAAAAGAGTGGTTTAATCTACTCCAATTTACAAAGCAGAAAAGTTATCGCAGCTTGAGGAACTTCCTTGTGTTTCTGCTCCAAAGGCTCCTGAATGTGCTCCTACTAAATCCTTCCAAAAGTCAGGTGAAGCATTTAAACCTTTTCCGTGGGGATAACTCATTCCTGCAGTGATGTGAAATGGGAAGATGCCTTACTCAAACAGCCGATGTTCAATAATCTATCAGCAGTGTGAAATAAGCCAGCCTTTGGTTGGGAGGTTTGAACAAAAACTATTCCCTTGGATAGACTGGGGCTCTCTTCAACCTCCTGTTTACTTTTGTCGTTCTAAGACAAGATCAGACACTGGCTTGGAACAGACCTTCTGCAAATTGTTGGTTAGTGCATACGGAGTTTGTGAGTCTTGGTGTCTGCTGAACACCTCAACCTGCCTTCGTGCTCCCTCTCCTAGGAAATGTACAGAATTATATAGGATTTATAAAATGTAAGAGTTATATAGTATTTTAGGAAGCTCAGGAATCATTACACCTAGCCTTGTCACATTTGCATGCCTGCTGAGGATAAAAGCATACAATGGCAGTTATGCAGCAGACAGAAATAGAGGGAGTTTCACTTCTGACATGAGTTTGGTTACCTTCATATCTTCTCTTGCAGAAAACCCAGGGGCAGGGGCAGCTGTTGCTAGATGCAAGGTACATCCCATCTCATGACCTTGGCTCAGAAACCTGAACAACCATATCCTTCCCCCAGTGATACACACACAAAGCATCACCTGGTCTCCCTTTTACTTCAAGAGTATGCTTGAAAGTGGGCAGCCTGGCATTGGGTATGCCTTGAGGGACAGCGCTTCAAGGCTGCTTTTGTACCACAATATTTAGTCACACAGCATGTTTTTGTTTATAGTCGCAAAGTTTACAATTGTACCATATGGAGCAGATTTTGTTTTACTTCAGTTTATCATCAGAAATCAGCTTCTCGGCACCAAGCCCAGCTGATTTCGTATTCTGTTGGTTTAAGGGAAGTAATGTAGGATTCACTGTCTGTATATTCAAGCTCTTTAATTGACATAAACAAACAGAAAAACATTGTCTAGCATGAGTGGATGTTTACTCAGCCCTGCAGAATGGCAAAGCATATCACTATAAAAAACACACTATAAAAATAATCTGAGTTGTGATTGTTCTGAGGAATCCTGCAGCACTTACACAATACGAGATAGAGTTATCTTTATTTAACCAGCACTCAAAACATGAATGCAAGATTGACTGAAAAATATCAGATAAATTGTTATGGTAGCTGTGTAAGTGCAAAACCCAGCAGAGTCAACAGTGGGTTCAGGGCCTCTAAAGGGAGTTTTTCATTCCAGAGGCAAAATGAATTTGCTTTTCATCTCTGAGACCTAAAATGGTACCCATATTACCTGCAAATGACCTTGTGTACTCCAGAAGCATTAACTAGCCACAACAGCTTGTGGTCAGCCTCATTCGATATTCCAGCTTCAATTATTGTCAAGGCCAGATGTTTTGAATGAAGATGCCCAACATACATAGGAAGATTTTTTCACAAGAAGACATTTTTCCTTTGCTCAGTGATTGAACAGCCCATACCAAGGGAGATTTTAGCAGCTTTAAAACAGTTGCACATGTCAAATATTTTATTCTTGATTATATCTGATAACATTTTCTAGTATTTCAAAAGTAAATTGGGTCTTCCTGGCAGAGTTCAGGGGAGGAATTACTTGGCAAAATGTGGTGTTACAATACTGGTCTGGATGACACCCTGCTGCTTGATGGATTTGCAGTCCTAAACTAGGAACCATGACTCCCCATACAGAGTTTGGAGAAAAGTAAGCTTCTGATACTGGGACCTGGGAAAATTAAGATGCTAATCTGGGATCAACCTGACCCACCTAGTAGGAAGTCCTGCGGAGGTGGATGTGACAGAGAGGAATGGGCGCTTAATGGTAGCTGATAGGAAATACTTCTGCCTAGTCAGGACTGGGGGTCAGAGCCCCTACCCTGAAGGAGAACCACCAACACCGGTAAGTCACAAAAACATGACGAGTCCTCTACCTCTTGTCTAAGGAACATTTCAACAATGTTTTTTCTGTATAAGGAACTGCATTAAGATGTTCTGCATTGCCAGACTTAAATATCCCTTTATTTGTTTTTAAATACCCAGATGGGCTCATGCACTCTGCTTCGTAGCTGCTGTACTGCCTGGGGTGGGACATGATGATTACACAGCATTGCTGTTTCCAGTAGCTGGACCCGTTAATTTGGGCCAAGGACTATGCTGGGACCTGAGATTCAGCTTCTCAGCTCTCTTCTGGTTTGAGGCCTCCCCCTGACACAGAAATTGCACAAGACCCATTGCTCACTGACAAATGGCAAAAACCCAAATTGCCAGAGCATATTTAAAGGACTCTGGCAAATCTAAAAGATAGCCATAAGGTAGGGTTAGTGTGACTGACCGCTACAAGGACTTCAAAAGATTGTTATAGAAAATTGACTGTCTTTTATAAAGTTGTTTTTAAATAGACGTCTTCTCTCCCTAGGCAGGCTAATGATAAGATTTTCAAAGATGCAAAGTTTTTAGCCTAACTCCCTGATTATCTCATCAGTGTTAAAGTACTTGTAATGAATAACAGTACGTAGTGATTTATTCCTTTTTTATTCTTCCTGTGTATGAGGGAAATAGAAACCAGGCAAATCCCTGGGGAATTCTGATGAAGTACAGTCACTAGAGTGGAAAAAGTGCTTTGCTCTTTAAATCTCAGAGGACCTTCAGAGGAGTTCATTTCTAAAGAATACTTCCTCTTAAAGACATAGGAAGGACTGCGAGGTGTTAGAAGTTACTGTGTTCTTGCAGTCTATTACCATTCCACTAGTATGTCCTTCCTGAAAGGAGACATCTAGTCCTTCTAGCAAGGACCAGAAGTAGATGTACAGGTAGCAAGTGTCTTACAACATATCCCAGTACATTATGGAATTTCATTCAATATTCTGGGATGAACACTTCCTTATCTTTTCTGCTAAACAAACTCAATTAAAAATAAGCATTTATAATAAAGAACCCAAATTCAACTCATGCAGTCAACACTATTTAATTGTGCCCATCTATAAAGCTAACAGCTACCATTGAGTTGTCATGAGGAAGAACTGACATTTCAAATTTACTGCAGCTCTTCTAAAGGACAGGGCCAAAGGAAGACAGCGGTGTTGAATAGTTTCCAAGCATTATTAAAGGTTGTACCACATCACTTTCTTTTAACTTCTATCCTTAATATGAATTGGCCTATGATTTTGGTTTTCCCACGTACTACATTTTTTTCCCTCTGTGATTTTCAGAGCGGATAAATGGTTTAAGAAGTGAAACAGAAGCCATGAGAACTGTACAAGAACATCACTGTAGCAGCAATTCAGCATTTTAATGGTCAGCTGTTATTCACAGATCTACCATTTCAAGAGAAAACATTCTGAGAAATCTTTATTTAACAAGAAATATAGATCGGGACCTTCTCCACCCTGTTTTCCAGGGTAAGCAGCTGTACATCGAGTTGTCCTAAACACAACATGAACAGCTCTAAAGAAAAATTAACACAATCTGCTTTTCCTGAGACAAAGAACACTTTATTTTCTGAAAAAACAGCTGTTTCAGGAGAGGAGGTGATCCACATTCAGTATGACAGGACCTGACAAGCTTACATTTCTATCAAACACTTTAAAGCTGCTAGTGTCTCCGCAGTCCACTTTCAGTTCCCACAAATGATTTCTGAAAAACACCCAATGATCCAACATCCAAGTTACACATCAAGTCAGGAAAATGTTATGTATATGAGCTTCACATCAGTTTCACTAAAATACATTTCCTCCCATGTACAAGGCTTTATTTATGATACAATACATCTGTGGTCAAGACTTTTGGTGCTATGTATAGAATTATATTTCATACTAACTAAACACCAATGTAGTGAAAATATACAGTTATTGCAGGCTAAATACAGCTTTATTTTCCCACTAATTTCTACTCTGTCCAATCCGTTTTTGCTTTTTTAAAAACAGTTTTGATCACAGGGATATGACATCACACATGCTACTTCATAGCACATCAGGTGAAATCCCACTATTAAAAGTAGAATATATCCCATATTAGAGACATGAAATACAGCAATCATGTTAGCAAGGGGCTCTTCATAACACCGGGGCAGCTATCCATATCTTAAAGGGTACCCTGAGAGCTCCCTCTGAAATATAAGCCCAAGACTGACCCTTAAGAAGAGGTTGGTTTTATGTGGAATATTTTTGAAATCTGGCTATTGACAGGGAAAAGTCTGTTTTGATCAACCCAAATTTAATGTTTCTTGTTAAAAAAGAGCTCTGTTTTAGCTGTAATCCTACATTATTTGACCTACAAAGGAATTAATATTTTCATCACATTTTGGATATCCCTTTTTACTTTTTAGAGCTTTAAAAAGTAAGAATCAATTTTGAAATAAAAAATCAAAAAGTTTTGTCTGGAAAATTTCATTGGATCTTTTTCTCAGAATTTGTTTTCTTTGACTATTTCCTCTTTGACAAAGTTATCTGTTGGGCTCAACAGGAACTTACAACTTGTCTCAACCAATCCAAATGTGCATTATTTAGCCATTAAAATATTCAAATGATTTCATCACATCCAACCTATAGTTCTACTAGTCCCAAGTAGAATCCAGCAAGAGAACCCTTGTTAATTCCCTAAATGGCTTCAGAAGTGACCTCAGGAGTCCACTGAGTCATGGAGTGTCAAAGGAAGGTCAGCACCCATACCTACCAACTCACTGTGCAAGCCACCTTAGCTTCTCAAAGAAATTAAATCTCTGTGTATTTTAGTAATTAAAACAGCATTTTTATAAAGCGCACCCTGGGTGAGTTTAAACTAATAAACAGTAATTCATCATATACAATAAACAAATCAATTAAATACCTAAACCAAACCACCAAGGCTCAGAGGCAATTTTATATATACATGGCTGGTGAATATAACAGTAATCAGGGTGTGCTTTCTATAAACCAACATGGAATGTTTCCCAAAAATAAACTGTATAAGAGGACTGTGCAACACCAAGAGGCTGATAAAAAGCAATTTAAAATCTATACAACACTAACAGGATTTCAAAGTGCCCTTGAAAACATGACAGAGGTGAAGACCAGCCTTTCTTTTCTCTACCACTGTCTTGCCTATAAAAGTCTCTATGTCTCAGCTAGCTATTTTTCTCTACATTAAAAAAAACCTCCATATTTTTGCTGTTCACACAAGGAAAAGCTTATTTTGAAGTCTACAATTTCCTTGCCAGTTGTGGTTTTCCACCCTCTCACAACTTCAGCCAATTTCTACATATTCCCAATTCATCACTAGAAAGGGAAGAAGCTGAATAATATTATTACACAAAATATTTTTAAGACAAAAACACCCCCAAAACTTGTGCCCAGCTTCTTTAAGGATGCCAAAAACAAGAGCACGGGCACTTTCAGGCACATTTTCTTCTCACAAGCTAAACAAGCTTGTGCTACTGCTCATTTGTCATGGTAACACAGGGGCTGCTGTAGACAACTACTCTCTGCTTATCATGAAAATATTCTGCAATGTAATAAAGTTTTCAAAAGAAACACAGAGCCCAGATTTTTTATCCCTAACAAATTTTCAAGTTAGGACTTTAGATGATGAGATTTCAGTATTATGCTGAACTGCACCAAATAATAAAAAAAAAAGCCACATGTTCTTTTCAGGCTGTAGGACAGCTAGCTCTGTGTGTCAGCATTGCTTTGTTTGTCCAATGAAAGAAGGAGTGAAAATTGTGAGAAACAATTTTCAGGCATTACCAGCTTTGGTCTCAGCATGTAACCTTAACAAAGCGGGAGAGCAGCTAGCTATTTAGCATACTTAAGCTATCGTGGGTTGCACTGAAATACTTGAACTCTTATGGAGCAGGCAGAGCTGCACCTGGTTGACAGCCATATATTGGTCTATATGAAATTGATGGCACGTGGTAAATTATAGGCTTCTATAGGGCACACGTGTTAAATGTTAGCCCTGAGAGGCTTGTTAAGAATGTTACAGCCCTAAAGAGCCCCTTAAAATAATAGGCTTTTATATTCATTGACTTTTGCGAGTACCACAGATTGCATCTTGACCTGTCCTGTCCTGGGGACATAAACATTAGAAGCAAGGAATGAAGATGAGAAAATTTTCACTTAAGCCAGCTACATTTAAATACATATGCTGTTGTATCTTTTATTTTTGCTTAGGGTAAAATGGACTAATTATGAATTCAATAATGTCTATCATAATTATAAACAGAGATGTTCCAAAGTTAAGGGATATAGCTGCATTCAGTAATAGTGAATTACTTTTACCTCTGAAAATCCAGCCATATTTCATTTTATTTTATTATAAGAGACATGAAATATGTAGCTAAAGGAGCTGATCTGACTGCAGAATGGCAAGATCCATGTTTTCACTGCTATCTTTGTATACCTATAGAGTGAAAACTGGTGCTGATTTACAGACAAACAGAAAAAAAATCGAAGAGCTTCTTAGCAGGGCTCCATAGACTGCTCTGTGTAGGTGGACCTGAACCCTGAAGTTTAGATGCACATGAAATCTTCCCAACATCCTAGGTGTAGCAAGATCTCTCCTAAACGCAGACAACTCCACTACTAGTTGCTTCCTTCGGGTACTTCCATGTACAACGAGAACAATTCTTCAGTCTCTGTGCAGTGAGAAATGCAGCCCAGTGCACTCCCAAAGGCTGAATTGTTAAACATAACACAACATAGACATTAGATATTTAGGTGACAGAATTTTCACAAATTCAGGGAAGATCCTTCATGGAGACTATAGAAATTGAGGTATGGTGACTGGAGAAAGGATACATGCAAAAAGAGGATGACTGATAGGGTGGACAGAGCCCCTGAACTTTGGGCTTTCACCTGGGGATAAAGGTAAAATATGACATTTTATCACATTTTTTATGCATATTCTCCAGCAAATGATGTGGGAGGAGATAAAAAAGAGCATGTCTATGTGAAGCTTATGTCTGAAGGTTATCAATAATTCAGTGTCGTAGAGATATGACATGAGGTCTCTCAGTTAAGGTGCATATTCAGTGGGAATGCAGCACTGCTTTTACCAGCTACCTTTCCAAACCGGCTGGGTGACTTCATCATAGACTATCCACAAAGTTTCCCAACAAAGCTACAGCTTGAAAAAGTTCAAATAACAGCTAGTATCACTTATGTCCAGACTGAATATTTGTTATGAAATGGTTCTTTAATCAACATCTTTTGTATTCTGTGCAGGGAGAAAAACACCAAGTGTAGATCATGGCATAATATGCACATCAGAGGTTAAATTTTGACCCCACTACAGTCAATGGCAAAGCATGGTTCAATTTCTCCAAGAGTAAGTCTTTTTTTGAAATCTGCATTTCCCTGCTTTCTCTTTAACCTAGCTGCACCCTAGAAAAATTAACTATTGTCAGAAGAAATAAGGTATAATTCATTGTATCAACTACACGGATGCTTAACTTTTAGATAATTTAGACTAGATGGATCTCACTTCCAGATCCTCCCATGATCAATGGACAGAGAAAGGCAGTTCTAGAGATAAACTCAACCCTGTCCCAGAAACCAGTCTTAGGGTGGGTTGAATTACACTAAAAGTTTGCCCTCTACTGACTGGGGAGGGAATTTGGTTTACTGGTTTAAACAGTTCAGCCTTTAGACAGTTCATGTTAAGTGAGACAAAGCCAATCCATAATTAAGCCACTCAGAACTGTAATGTAGATCCACTTACACTGTAGTTTAACTCTGTGTACTAGTTCTGCATATTTTGCTTTCCTCATGGGAAAAAGTTATGCTTCTGTAAACTTACTTTCTGGTTATAGAAGATGTGACTATCTTCAGGTCATCTACCAGAGGTACCTAAGTTAAAGACTCAGCTATTACTCTGGACAGTTCACACCCTGGAAAAGGAACAGTCCTACTCCCAATCACTACCCCAAGGAAACTCCATGGGAAAAGTCATCACAGGTATGACAACAGGTATTTTACAGGATCTGCATGTTCCTCACAAGCATGTCCACACTAAAAAAGACCTGTCACTTTTATATATATATATATATATAAAGTAACAGATTATTCAGATATAAATAAGTTTTGGGTAAGCAGAGAAGAAATGGACCCAGAGATCCTTTACTGTTCTCCAGAATTCTGCTCCTTGCAGAGAACATTTGTCCACGTAATACAGCAGTTAGTTAGCATGTTTGATATGGTCAACATTTTTTACATAGCTGGAATCAAGAAGGAAGCTATAACACTGAAATGACTGCCCACAAGAAGTGGGTAACATCTCTTCAAGGAATTGAAATAGAACATTTTCTTCCCCTGCAAACGAGGTGTGGATTCCTCAGCACTGCATAATAGTTAAACAAAGTTTTTCCTTATAATGAACCATTCATTTGGATTTCACAATATCTCATCACTTCAGCCGCAGCTGATGACCATGCCAGGAGCACTTCTCATATATCATTTGCAATGTTTTTTTTCCTATTACTCCAGAGGAAGGAGGGGAGAGAAGCATGGGGACAGAGCTGTAGTTCCTAGTGAAGATTTTACAGTGAATCTCTTTTTTCACAATAGTGCTACTCAGAACTGCACTGTTGGAGTGCTAGTGAGAATTACACACTAAACAACACTTTTGCCTTGTTATTAGTGGTCCTGCCAGTGTTTGGAGGACTTGATGGCATGTTATAACAGTGCTTCTTGCAACACCAAACGTTAATGCTAGCACTTTGTGTGTATGTGTAAGAATAGTCCAACTGTGCCATACCAAAGGTCCTCCTAGATTGCTATCTTGTCCCCTACAGTGGCCAAAACAAAAGGGACATGACAAGTTTAAAATTATTGCTCTTTTGGAAGACTCTTTTATCTCCCAGCAATTAGGGGCTTTTTGACACCCTCGGCCAAACATTTCAGCCAGACTATTAACGTTAACAGCCTCAAGGACTGCTTTTAAACTCATTTCTCCTTTGGCACCAATGATATCCTAACCCAAGCTTCCAGATTTTATTTATACACTGAGTAGAAAACAAAGAAAAAAGAGTGGCAGCCTTGCACATTTTTTTAAGTAAGTATCAGATGCAATTTTTCTCCATGATGAAAAAGTTGACCCATCAGGCTGTTTAAATTTCTGTTCTGGTTCAGTGGCTGCTATGTGACTTCTAAGAGTTTTTGACTGGCTACCTAACACTTTCTGGGATGAAATGCTCAGCAGAAGAAAGAAAAATAATATTTCATATCTGTTTGAACCATTAGTCATTATCTTGTCTCTGGCTAAACAAAATCCTCATTGCCAACTTTCAGTGTACTGTTTTGCCTTTCCCAAGCTCAAAAATGCTGATTTGTGCAACATGAGACAAAGGGATGGTCATAACTGCAAAGATTATTTCTGTGATGAAAAACTGTCAGTATCCTTAGCACACAACAAGGTATTTTACTTACTATAGGTTTGTTCCTTTTCACGTCAAAGGCTGGGGGCAGGCTGGGCTACAGCAACCATGTGATGGTGGAGTTAAGGATCCCAAAAGGAGGGAGCAAAGCAAGAAAAAAGGATCACAACTCTTGAGAGAAGGTTTTGGCCTGTTCAGGGACCTGCTTTGAAGAATCTCATGGGAGATGGTCCAGGAGCTGTTTGATTTTCAAGGATCACCTCCTCCAAGCTCAAGAAAGGTCCATCTGGCTGTGCAGGAAGTCAGGCAAAGGTGGCAGGAGGCCTACATGGATGAATGAGGAGCTCATGACAAAACTCAGACATAAAAAAGGAAGCATACAGGAGGTGGAAGCATGATCAGGTCACTCAGGAGAAATGCAGACTGTCTGAGCATGCAGGAATGGGATCTGAAAAACTAAAGCCCACCTGGAGTTCAGTCTGGTGAAGGACATATAAGGCAGTAAGAAGGACTTCTACAGGTACATCAGCAGCTAAAGAAAGACTAGGGAAGACGTGGGCATGCTGCTGAACAGGGCAGGGGACCTGGTGACAAAGGACACAGAAAAGGCTGAGATGCTCAATGTCCTCTCTGCCTTGGTCTTTACTGGTAAGACTGTCCTTCAGGAATCCCAGGCTCCTGACACCAGTGGAAAAGTCCAGGGCAAGAAAGACTTACCCTTGATAAATGAGGATCAGGTTAGGGAACATCTAAACAAAATGGATAAACACAAGCCTATGGGGCCTAAAAAGGTGCACCCATAAGTGCTGAGGGAGCTGGTCAATGTCATTGCAAGGCCACTCTCAATTATCTTTAAAAGGTCATGGTGACTGGGGAGGTTACTGAGGACTGGAAGAAAGTAAATGTCACTCCTACCTTCAAGAAGGGTAAGAAGGAAGATCCAGGGAACTACAGGCTGGTCAGCCTCACCTTGATCCCTGGGAAGGTGATGGAGCAATTAGTCCTAGAAACCATTTCCGAACATATGAAGGACAAGAAGATGATTGGGAGTATTCAGCATGGATTCAGAAAAAGGAAATCATACTTAACCAAACTGAGAGCCTTCTACAATGAGATGACTGTCTTTGTGGATGTTGTTTATCTTGGCTTTAGTAAGAGTTTCAACACTGTCTCCCATAACTACTTCATCGACAAACCAAAGAAGTGCAAGCTAGAAAAATAGACAGTGAAGTGAATTGAAAACTGGATGAATTTCCAGGCTGAGAGGATTGTGATGAGTGGCACAGAGTCCAGGTGGGTGCCACTTATTAGTAGTGTATCCCCTGGGTGGATACTGGGGCCAATAGTCTTTAACATCTTCATTAATGACCTGGATGATGGGGCAAATCTCCAAAGGTCCCTTCCAACCCCAATCTTTGTGTGATTCTCAAATGGCTTCACTAGAACTCTCTGTTTCAACAAATGAATCTACCTTTGCCGACTAATTTTAGGATCTTGGATACAAAGACTGTGGCCTCGGATCATAGTTTCCTTTATATTTTTGTCTGTGGTGTTTTACTGTTGTGCTGCTTTACAGCTACTATTATGTGTTAACAAAACCATGATAGGTTTTACCTGTTTTCCAAGCATTCATCAATGAGGTCTGAGGTCCAAGAATAATCAATGAACTTCTATACACTTAAATAAAGCCAGGATTTTCCTTCAAGTGTACAGGGCTTTGTATCTTGTATAAAGACATTTTACAAAACCAATAGAAATAAAACAGAATAAAAACCGTGTAAAGTAAGATCAGAATATAATCATATACCACTAAATATACCAAAAGCAAGTCTTCACTGGAAGAAGGAATTTCTAAACATCTCTAACAACAGCAATTTTATTTTGGGCATTAAACATTTAATGAAATTTAAACTCATATTCAGCAGCTCTTTGTCACTTTTGCCCTCCCTCTTTTTCCCCTTGTATCCTCTATTATTTCTGCTACCTAAAGATAACAATGTACAAAAAAAAAAAAAAAAAAAAAAAGCTTTGATCATCTCATTTCACCGTCTGACAGAGCTACCCATTTAGAGGTCAAGTTTTGTGTGCATCTCTACTACTGAGATAAAAATGAGTTGTCGTCTTCATATCAAGACTATTGTCCTTAACTATCTCAATGAGAAATCATTTCACAATTTATTGGAGATCTCAAGAAATCTGAGCTTGGTTCTGTTGTCTAAACATGAGATACTCAGCGCAGCCTGCCTTTCAGCTGCTAGTCCAGAACGCCATGGATCTCCTTTAAGTCCCATGTCATACTTGCCATCCCCTCTGGATATCTCAGATACCACAGGAAGTCTGCCATAGCATTATTGCTTCATAGCATCTGGGCTTCTAGAAGTCGTCATGAATGAGGACGACTAGCAGACACTGTACTTGTCTTGCAGACCTCCTTTGTTGGCTGTTTAACTTTCAAAAACGGATCCATAAAGTCCAGTCACTTGCTAGGGATAGTCCCTTTGGACCTTAATAGTCTGTAGAATCATAGAATCACAGTCGAGAGAAGGTTGAATTTAGACACAGCAACAGCCTCCAAAATTGTAACAGGTGGTCTTTAGAAAGGGGCAAGTGACCACATTCAAACTGTAGATGATACATTTATATTTATTGCATACATTTACACTGGCTACCGCTGGCTCAGCAGGGAAATAAAATTCCATATATGAATGAAGAAGTATATGCCTTGCTTTCAACTACAATGGGACAATACATGTCTAAAAATGTGGAGATTTTTAATGTAAATGGATTTTAAGAACCTCTGTGTTTAATCTTAAATCTCTAAAACAATGTGCTTACTATATCATCGTGAATTGCAACCTGAAGAATAACTCAGCTCTTGAAGCATCATACCCAGTAAGAAGCTGCAAACTGATCTCTCTTCATCTTTTATCCACCAAGTACTGTAAAAACCAAAGATATGGTTGTTGTTTGTTTTCTTCATACACACCATCCACACACATGTCATTAGCATTCAGTTGTCACCATAGTAAATAACAGCTAATGACACACTGGTGCAGAATTCATTAAGAGTCTTTGGTTTTGAGTATCAGCACCAAGTGTGTTTAATGTATAATATGGCAGCCTTCATTACTGATAACAATAAGCAACATGTTTCCCTAAGATTTGCTATCTCTTCTTCACACAAGCAAAGCCAACATGTCAGCTGGGTGTTTATTTGGCTTTCCTTTCATGTCATCACAGGAGATCCAAGATAGCCACTCAGCAGTTATTATGTGATGTAAGCACAAGTAACCTCTCTACTCAGGTTTCTGTGACTTATTTTGAACATAATTATGTATAAAAAATAAAACCCAACCCTAAATAAACACAGAGAATCTGATACCAACTGATTAGACCACAGAGGGGACCCAGAGCAAAGGTCCCATTGCTCCATTCCTAGCACCTCCATTTCTTTATAATTAATAACAGTCTGTACTCCACTCAGAAGGTGAAGTGTTCAAATCTTTGAATGTTAACAGAGTTTTTCAGCTAGAGAGTTACTTCAGGCAGCACATTAACTGAATACCCAACACAAACTATATATACTGTCACAGACTAGCCTCAGATAAACTGTGTCTGAGGCTCCCAGCTTAAGTTGGCTCCTTGGCTTTCTTCAGGCTGCATCAAGAGAGAAAGGCAGCTTCAGAGGACTGTTTAACCTTCTTCTCCTATACATTGTGTTTCTCTGTATAGGAAGGATAAACTTCCCCAATTAGGGAAGAAATCCATGTTACCAGCTCAGCACAGAGACCTACCTTCCAGAGAGCAGAGATTTATATGAGATGATGCCCATTCTTCGAGACCAAAGTCACCTGGGATGGGGTGAGCAGGATTTCAGTCTAAATCAGATTCTTCTCTATTTAAACATGCTGACTTGTTCTGCTTTCTATTCCCAGCTGGGCTACCTATTTTCCTTCTCCAATAAATGACATTAAAAACTTACTCAGAAGAAAAAAAAAAACTTACAAAAAATTATAGTTATTTCTAGTTATTGTACCCAACTTCTTCTCCCAGAATAGCTCTTTGATATACAAAATCAATTTACCCATCAGGAGACTCTGATCTGCAGCTCTGCCAGCTGATACTGGCCTCTCAGAGACAGCCTGCTGTTATTTCACCTGTGTTGTGATGATAATTGATAGTCTACCTCCAGTTGGAGGCTTCTCTGTTGGAAGCTGTCAGTGTAACATGTAACACTTCCTGCTCTAGTGCTTGGACTTGAAAAGTTCCACCCATGAAGAGGTTTGAGCATTGCATACCATGACACTAACATGCCATGGAGCCCTCCCCTCTGTGCCTGAGTGTCCCAGGTACACCACCTGAATTCTTGATCAGGTGAGGTAGATTTGCCTGTGTGCCTCAGGTTACATTCAAAATTTTGTTTATTGTTGAAGAGAATCATAGAATCATAGAATCATAGAATCGTCAAGGTTGGAAAAGACCCTTAAGATCATTGAGTCCAACCGTTAACCTATCACTGCCAAGTCCACCTATACCATGTCCTCGAGCACCACATCTATCCGTTCTTTAAATACCTCCAGGGATGGAGACTCAACCACTTCCCTGGGCAGCCTCTTCCAATGCTTGACAACACTTTCGGTGAAGACGTTTTTCCTAATATCTAACCTAAACCTCCCCTGGCGCAGCTTGAGGCCGTTTCCTCTCATCCTATCACTCGTTACTAGGGAGAAGAGACCGACCCCAACCTCACTACAACCTCCTTTCAGGTAGTTGTAGAGAGCAATAAGGTCTCCCCTCAGCCTCCTCTTCTCCAGGCTAAACAACCCCAGCTCCCTCAGCCGCTCCTCAGAAGACTTGTTCTCTAGACCCTTCACCAACTTCGTTGCCCTCCTCTGGACACACTCCAGCACCTCGATGTCCTTCTTGTAGTGAGGGGCCCAAAACTGAACACAGTACTCGAGGTGCAGCCTCACCAGTGCTGAGTACAGGGGCACTATCACTTCCCTCGTCCTGCTGGCCACACTATCCTTGATACAAGCCAGGATGCCATTGGCCCTCTTGGCCACCTGAGCACACTGCTGGCTCATGTTCAGCCAGCTGTCAACCAACACCCCCAGGTCCTTTTCTGCCAGGCAGCTCTCCAGCCACTCCTCCCCAAGCCTGTAGCGTTGCATGGGGTTGTTGTGACCCAAGTGCAGGACTCGGCACTGAGCCTTGTTGAACCTCATGGGTCCCAGCCCAGCGAACCAGCCTGTCCGGATCCCTCTGCAGGGCCTTCCTACCCTCCAGCAGATCAACACTTCCACCTAGCTTGGTGTCATCTGCAAACTTACTGAGAGTGCACTCGATCCCCTCATCCAGATCATCAATGAAGATGTTGAACAGGACCGGCCCCAATACTGAGCCCTGGGGAACACCACTCGTGACCGGCCGCCAACTGGATTTGGCTCCATGAACCACCACTCTCTGGGCTCGGCCGTCCAGCCAGTTTTTAACCCAGCGTAGAGTGCGCCCATCCAAGCCATGAGCAGCCAGCTTCTGTAGGAGAATGCTGTGGGAGACTCTGTCAAAGGCCTTACTAAAGTCCAAGTAGACAACATCCACAGCCTTCCCCTCATCCACTAAGTGGGTCACCTTGTCATAGAAGGAGACCAGGTTAGTGAAACAGGATCTCCCTTTCATAAACCCATGCTGGCTGGGCCTGATCCCCCGGTTGTCCCGCACATGCCATGTGATGGCACTCAGGATGATCTGCTCCATGACCTCCCCCGGCACCGAGGTCAGGCTGACAGGCCTGTAGTTCCCGGGATCCTCTTTCTGACCCTTCTTGTAGAGGGGCGTCACATTTGCTAGCTTCCAGTCATCCGGGACCTTCCCGGTCGACCAGGGCTGCTGATAAATAATGGAGAGTGGCTTCGCCAGCTCCTCTGCCAGCTCCTTCAGTATCCTCGGGTGGATCCCATCTGGGCCCATGGACTTGTGCGCATCCAGGTGGAGGAGCACGTCAGTGACTGCCACCTCTGCAACAACGGGGACTTCACTCTGCATCCTATCTCCATCTCCCAGCTCAGGGGCCTGAAAAACCAGAGGATGACTAGCTTGACTATTAAAGACTGAGGCAAAGAAGGCATTAAGTACCTCTGCCTTCTCCTTATCCTTCGTGGCAAGGTTACCTTCTGCATCCAACAAAGGAGGGAGATTCTCCCTGGCCCTCCTTTTGTCACTGACATATTTATAAAAACTTTTTTTGTTGTCTTTAACGGCGGTGGCCAGTTCAAGTTCCAGCTGCTCCTTCGCCTTTCTCATCTTCTCCCTGCATATCCTCACAACATCCTTGTAATTCCCCTGAGTCGCCTGCCCCTTCTTCCAAAGGCGGTAGGCACAGCTTTTTTATTTATATACACATATATAAAAATAACAATAATAATGCAATTAAAATCATAATGTACAAACTTCTTAGTTTCTTACCCCTTTTCCTGGTGCTATGCTCACCCTTCTCCTGCTTCTCTGCGTGCTAGGGTGAATGGTTTCACACTGATGTTGGCAGTAGTGGGATATTGCAGGGAGTAGGCAGCATCTGGAGTTCTTTGTCAGGAGCAATAAGATGTTCATGTAGAGGGATTCCTCTTCCCATCTGCTGCTTTCTTCCTTTTTAACTCTTTTTTTCTTTTTTCCTTCAATTTAGTGTCATTTATATATGTTCATTAACACATATTTCTAGCTTTCTCTTCCTGCATTGATCTGCTGCTCCAGGTTACATCCACATTTACTACACATAGCACCATTTGCACATTTTAGACACTATTTGCTGTCTTTGTTACCCCTGTAACCAATTTTTTCCAGGTCTACAGCATCTCCACTTCTCAAGGTCTCTCCAGTTGTACCGGGTGTGTACTTCTTTATGCTGCATCATCATGTTAGGGTTGTAAACATCTCATTCTACCTAGAGCTGCTTGTTACTGCTAGCTATATAGAACTATAGTTGGAGGACACAAAGATAAATAAAAATTTAAGAAGTTAGATACAGATACCTGATCAGTTAGTTAGACAAATTGCTGTCACAGCTGAACGAAGTCAAACAAAGCTATAGGCAGATCGAGAATGGTTTGGCCAGAGCAGACCTGATAAGTCTCTATCCTGAGGCCTCTCAAACTCAGTACAAAGCTTATGGCCTGTTACTAGCATTAGTAATACCATACTGCAGGGCTACATGGTTACACTCCTTCTGGCCCTTTAATCCCCTTTTCCTCAAGATTCTTACTCTAAATGCATTTCATAGATGAGTCAAGCATGAGAGAGAGAGAGGAGATAGGGAAATATTCAGATATTCTCAAAGCAAGATCTTCCAAATGACAAAGTCAAAGGGAGGAGATGTTTTCCTAAGAACTTTTTTTTAGGAAATTTGATTTTTGTCTACTGTTTTTAACATTCATAAAATAAAGTTGACAAAGAACTGACTTTTAATTTATTAACTGAAAAATATTCCTTGCTGAGAACTCCAAAGCTAGTTATTTATTGAAAAAAACAGAGTCACGTCAACAAAAATTAGAAAAGGTTTTGGCATTTTGGTCAGTTTATTTCAGGGAAAAAAAGCAATTCTCCCAGCCAGCACTCAGTGTCAGAATGAGCAGAATCCCAAGTCAATCCATATCATCGAGCACAGCCTGCCACCTGCTCTGCTGATAGCAAAAGATTCAGCATAGTCATGTGCAATAAAGAACTGGATGGAGTTGCAAGGCTCCTCAGAAAAGTGGCAGAGATGACACCCTACCCATTACATCCATAGGCAAATGAAAGTTCTTCCATCAGGGACAAAGTGCCCTTCAACTGCAGGACAGCCCTTCTCCAGGATTAGGACTCCTCTGCTCTGACACCCAGTATCAATCTCTCTTGAAACTGAAAACAAAGCTGAAAACTGATAATATAAAAACATGCTGGAAAACCAAGCAATAGCTAACAAATAAATTGGGAGCTGGCATGGAATAATATATTGCAAACCCAGCTGATTACTGGCAGCTGTTACAAACAATATTCTACTTTCCTTTCTCCTCCTCCTCCTCCCGCCCTCCCCTTTTTTTTTTTTGAGATTCAGAGAAGTAGAGTTTTCATGCTTAGCTGGCTTTGTTTATTTACTGCCCCAGAGACATCTGAAGTTGCTCACAGCCGGTTGGTGGGAAGTGAAAAGCAATATTACAGGGTAAATAATGAGGTTGACAGGACAACCATGCACTTTAGGGAACAGTTATGTTCATGGGTAGGTTTGTTTCAGTCCCTAGGGAGGGCCTAATGCATGACTGCAACAGAATGCGAAAATAAGAATACAAAAAAATGACAGGCAACAGACTAAGTCTCTTCTCATATGGAGGATAAGAGCATTACAGTCAAAAATTTTCCCTCTTGTATCTCCTAAGTTGTTTGGCCCCGTCAGCCATCTTCATGATCAACCTGGAACTCATTGCCACAGGACTTCATTAAGGCAAAAAGTTTGGCAAACCTAAAGTAGAAGTGGACATTTATGTGGATTATGAGGTTAACCAGAATTACATTATTAAAGAGTTTATTAACGTACTAAAAAATGAGGGATTTTGGAAAAGCCATCCATATTGCTTCAGTGCAGAAGATAATCTCCCTGGGGGACTATCTGGTATAACTTTATACAAGTAATAATGATCCATGATCCACTGCAGATATTTTTCTTATAACACTTCAAATTTTCAGTGTCACTTATGCCTGCTGAAAAAGACTTCTTCAGTCTTGCTACACCCATGCAGTTAAAGCAAATGGCTTCAAAACAATTCTCTAGAATTGAGGCCACATACACAAACGTCCTTCTTTATATTATTAAACTGTTGACCTTCAAAATAGGCAAGTTGCACTCATGTTATCTACTGGGAATGGTCCCTGGTTCTTGCTAATTCCTGACCACAAGAACTGGGTAAGCGCTGACTGGTCTGGGCCAAACCTGATCAAACCAAACCTGCCCTAGTGCCAGGGATCACAATTAATCAGCCTGGACTGGTTCCAGTGCCAGTGTTCACGTTTTGGCACTGTTTAGTTTATTAGTAGAAGAGTTTAGTATATCTACTATGATAGTATTCTCTAGTAGAAGGGATCCAACATGCCAGTCAGGCAATGGTCTTGTGGCACAGTGCATCAGAGTCTCATACACTGACGATGTATGCAAGCTCTGCAGCCGCCCCCAAGCCTTTTCCTTTAAGACCCTTTTGAACACCTGTCCCAGTGCAGGATACAGCTTGCCCCTGTGCGTAAGCTCAAAGGAAGCATGACCCTTTTATAACAGCCCCCAGCGGATGACAACTTTGCTCAACACTTTACAGCTTAGACCTAACTCCAATGAGAGCTTTTAAAATGACAAACACAGACATTAATTGGTAGAATCTTTCATAGACAAAATGCGTTATTTCAAAGCTAGAAGATGGATTTAATAAATCAGTATGTGACTTGACATGATTAATATGCACCCTCAGTTCAGTAAAAGTTATTATTTTCTTCCCTTCACCTTCACATATGTTCAGTATGCTGCTTGCAGAAGTTACAAGTTCGCCTTCATTAATTCAGTGACAAAAGCCCCTACCCAGTTCGTATTTTTTCCTTCAAAAGCAATGTATTCATCTCAGTTGGGTATGCCTCATGCAGTAAAATACAAATCCAACTACAGATTGTTAAATGCATAACTAAGGTATTTACCTTGTAATAGATTAATTAAAATACTTCACATCTGTAGTCAGCCAAGCAATGTGGCCACTGGCACTAACTTACTGCTAACCACTACATTCTGTGGGGCACAAGGGATTTAAAAATATGTACACAAATACTTCATCTTTTCCGTTTACTGTAGCAAGTTTTTCCCTGAAGAAAGCAGTTTGCTAGGATATGTGACAATTTCATCATGCCCTGTCTTGTTCGTACATGTTGTCCTTTATTTCCTAAAAAATGCCTGTATAGATTTCCTAAATTGGCTTCCACCTTGAGTAAATATCCGTCATCAGAATAGTAGAGCCATGGGCATAGTGAAATTCTCAACTCGGTTTCTGTGGAAAAATACAGATATATAAGAATTTAAAAATTATTGTAAACCAAAATGTTTAGCTGAAAACTAAATGCGCTGCTTTGCTTTCTGGATATTTAAAATTACCATTTTTCTTAATTGAGGTAATTTCATAAAATAAAACATCTTTTCATCATAAGAAGTTGAAATGTTCCATTTTGAAAATTGCAAAATATATCTTGACGTTTTCTCTCCTATCCCTTTTATTTCTTCCTGAAGGTATTCATAAATTTCCTCTGCATTTATGAATGTTTTTATCTCAAAATGGCATTTTCTGGTAAATCTCTTATTAACCAAAACAGGTTCAGGTAGAACGGGCAGCTCTTTAAAGACGTCTCTGTTTCTTATACTGTGGGCAGCCTGCCAAAATAATGTGTTATCTTTTGAGTCAAATGCAAAAGCACAAAATTAGGATGTGGGTCAAAGGGAGAAACATCTGACTCCAAATTTGATATTAGAATTTACTTTTGTCCACATTGCCTTGACAGTTCAGCCCTGATGCTGCCAAGTATACTGCACAGCTAGTGTAATGTGATGCTATGTTGGTCTAAGTTTATGCTCAGACAATTGATTAGTAGTTGAGCATTGTAGGTTAAAAGGCAGCTTTTAGTGTGTGTCAGCCAGTCAGTGAGGGATCACAGCCAACAATAATAGGCAAATGTGACCTATGCTAAAGGAAAACAGGAAACTATCAACTGCAAGGAGGTAAGGAAAGAAACTGTGACCTTTCCTACTGGTTCAATGAGATGGCCCACATGCTACTAAAGGGCATCTCAGAATTTGGCCTTTGGTACCTTAAACTTGTCTGTCCTAGAACCAAACTGAGCTCTTATTTGGGTGTTTTTCTCCTCTAGCCAGACATCTTTTCTCACAAAATACAGGTGATCAAGGTCTTTGAGACTTCTACCCACCTCTCAAACTGGGTTGAAGTGGCCCAACAGGTCCAAGTATTCTTTGGGCTGAGAAGTGACCAGCAGATGCACAAATAGACCTCATGAAAGCATTGACTTCCTTTCTTCAGAAAACCAGGCTCAAAAAGCACCAAAGTCAAATCCTGCAATATGATGACAGGGAAAGAAGAAGGATAATATTGTCATTTTATAGGAAGGGATCTTATGATGGTGAGACTTGTCTAGTCATCCAGACAAACAGATCAACATTTTCAGATGTGTTTTTCACTCATGAGTGAGACCTTAGGCACTCATGTGGCAGGCAGAATGATCTCAAGGTACAAGAAATCTTGGAACAGTCACAAAGTATTTTGATCACTAATAAGAAGGGTTTAAAGTCCTGTCAGCCACCGTCATTAATAGACAAGTACACTTGGCATGGAGCGGAAATCACGGTATGTTACACACTCTGTGTGCAAAAAACTAGCTGGACATATCAAAGCACCACATGTTCTATGAACAAGGATTCTCTTGTGTAAGACTGTTCCTGTCTATACCATCCCAATGTAGCTTTAATGGATGAAGGACACATTAGCACATTAATAGTATCCCTAGACTGTGTGTAAACTAGTTTCAGGCATATCTTCTTTGCAGGAAAATATTATCAATCAATGTTCTTTAAAGTAGGTATATTTGGCACTCTCTTGCTCCTGCTCTGAGACAATGTCTCTCTCAAAGGAACAGAGACATTTTCTGATATTCTAGCAAAGCATAGAGTTGGCATCTCTTGTAAAAGTGTTTGTTTATTATACTTTGTGTCTACCTACCTTAAACACCTGTCTTAGGGTACGATGTTTCGCTTCCTGGAAGTATTCATCTCCTCCAGTGAGTGTGGTGAGATCCTGGATGAATAGCTTGGACTGAACATCTAACTTAAACATCTACATATAGATGAGCAGACCTACTTGTTCTACCATACAACAAATGCTGCATGCACTTACCATTTGTGCCTTTGTTTCCTCCTACACAGTGGAAATGCTAATAAATATTTCCTTAATTTGCTTGGGTGTTTATATATTATTATAAAGAGATGTTGAAGATATTTCAAGCAAGGAGTAAGAACTCCTGAAAATAATTGTCACAGTTCGTACTCATCAGTGTTGTGCCCATTGTGAAACAAACAAAAAAAAAAGATTGCCCTGGCAAGTTTCATTCATCACTCAAAGAAAAACAGAATGTACAGCTATATCTAGGGTCCTCCCTTAGCAGATGTGTGACCTCTAAGTTTGCAGCCACAGTAATAATGGATGGTGAATAATGAGTTCTTCAGGGGGACGGAGGTAGTCTATATCCCAGATCCAGGAGATCTTAAAGCATTAAGCAGCACCTTTTGTAAGGAGGCTAGCACATGGCTAGTTATCCAATGAATGGAGGGTATACTTGGACATTAGTACTAGCTAGAGGGCCATATGAATGAGGAGGAAGAAAGCCACATGCCATGAACTGGCGTCCAGAGCAGGCTATGTAAATAAAAATGGCTCTTCAACTCAGTGAGTAAAGAGTGGCCTGTCCATTCTCTGTAATGGAGATTGTACTCACACATACCATCAGCAAAACTAAGAAGACTTAAAATCAGCTTGGCTTCACTTCAAGTGCTCAGGCTACTGATGAAAATGGAGGATCCTTGTGGAATTGCTAAAACAACTGTTGACTGTGAGGTTGCTTTAATAAACACAATTCCTTGTACAGTTTACAATAAGCTAACTGCAGACGCCACATGGGTGTTGGTTCCTAAAGAAATAACAGAGAGGCCTTTGTAAGTACTCACGCAATGCAATCTCAATAAAATCGCACCCATTGTGCTAGATTATTTTGTTGCCCTGGATCTAGGCAACTGCATGGTTCATAACACAATGGAAAAGTCACTTTTAACTGGGCCTCTTCAGAATCTGAACATGCTGCCTTTTCTAGGAATATGCTGGCAGTTACTACATTGTCTTCTCTCTGTTCAGTTCCTGTGCTTCTCCTAAGCTCTGTTTACTTTGGATATATATGGGCTGTTAGTAGCAATTCAAGGTCACTGCCAAATCCCTGAGAACTATTGACTGCATAGAGACAGTAAAATGCTCTGGCTACCTGCTAGAAATTTCTCATTTTCTCTCACTTCTTCTGTCAAATCTGTAAAACACTTATACCTCTTTAAAGCCCTCTTATTTCCAATAAAACACTCAGAAAGTTTTATTGATATTCTAGAGATGTATGCTTCCACATTGAACAGTCCTTGTGGTATTTTAAGGCGAATCCTATCAAGGTCTGAAAGCATCTACTTCATATTTCATTGCTGGCCTAGTAGGCACAGAAATTAGACGTATGTCCCCAGTGTCCACATTGCTGGTGTAACGGCGGTGTATGCAGAGCCCACTTTCTGCCCATGCACCCACTCGTGTCTGTGATACTACTGCAGCTCCCAGAGCTGTTGATTAGATCTGTAGATAGTGGCAGATGTCTCTGACTGATTAGTCTTTGTCCTTATTTTGAAGATTTTCCCTGCCAAGCAGAAAACCTGGAGGCTTTCAGAAAGCAAATAACCAATAAAAATGAGAAGCAAAGTGCCAAACTGCTGAAGTCACATCAGGCTTCTTGTAGGGAAAGCTTGCAGGAACACAGACATTACCTGATGGTAAAGAGGAGAACATATATCTAATCACAACCATGCCTAAAATCCTTGATTTCTAGACACAACAGTCATTGACTGGCATCAAAAGGGAAATATGTAGTATCCTCTCATGGGAGACTTGATCCACACCACTAATAGAAAAACCTCCACTAACTTCTGTCAAATGTATATCAATGCCACAGTATTCAAATCTGAATATTTTCTGGAGTGTGAATGGTAATTCCACATTAAGGACCAATGTAATCTAGGAAATTTTGTAGATATCTCCCTCAAATAAATTTGTGTTTCTTCATTACTTATGAGAGTCCAATAGGAGTATCTTGTTCCTTTATAGTATTATGTATTTTCTGCTTGTTTTTACAGTGCTCTTCCCATTTCATGAGTCTTTATTTACTCTCTAATGGGATGTTTAAATTATGGCTGGAGAAGATATTATGAAATGAGTAGGAGAGAACTGTAAAGTCCATCTAGCATTACAATGAGGATTTATGCTGTTTCTTCAAACTAAATTATGAAATAAAAAAAATATACACCTAAGTCTGTCATAATCTGTAGCTGAAAATACTGTGGGACTTTGCATCCCTGAATGCTACTCTAAAATGGAGGATGATCATCTCTCCTCCAAGCCACCACACTCTTTCACAACAATAGCAGATGCTTTCCTCAGGGCTAGGAAAAAAAACATAAGGGTTGGAGGTTTCTGATAAAGTAAAAGCACATGTACACCCTAGGATATATTTCAAAGCACATTTTCATAATTTGCTATTAGGGAAAAAAATCAACTCCATGTTTCTATGCTGAGATAGATACCCTCCTTTAGTGAATCATTGAAAGGAAAAACCAGCGTGGATCTGGAAGTCCATGTATGATCTCTGAAGCACCACTGAGCAGCGGTACTCTAGACTGCTCTTAAATCTCCAGGAAAGAAATATCTATAGATTTCCTGAGTAACATATTCCTATGTGTTATTGTCTTTATGGGTATCTCTTTCCAGTACCATGTTTCCAGAAATATTTTCTACTGCAAATCAGAGCCACTGACTTCTTGTTCTTCCCCTTAGAGACATGGAAACAAAAAATCACAGTCCATTTTATGGAAGTCTTATACGTATTGCAAAACTGTTATGCACCCTCCTTCAGTCCCCCCTATTCCAAACCAAACTAGCTCAAATCTGTCCACTTTTCTTCTCACAAGCTTTATTTCTTAAAGCTCTTCTTTATTCGTGCTTCTCCCTGCTGTGCTCACACCTTTCATGCCCAATGTTGGAAGAGTTCTCCAGCCCAGGCTCCCTGTCACCAAGCAGAGCAGAATCATCACTTTCTGTGTTTTGGTAAAAAACCAACACTGTGCAGAGACATAATAATGGTTGGACTATCTGCAGCCATGCAGAGGAGGAAGAAGGAAAACCCTTAGGGGTATTCTGAAGAGAGCAAGGTGCATTTGGGCAGACATGAGTTCACTCTGCCTGTACTTCAAGCTGGCCAGGTGGGAGCCATGGCCAGCTAAGAGCCGTTCTCCTCCATGGAAAAACTTATGCGATCAAATCTTGACTACTGTGTCCAGTTTTGGGGTCCTGTACACAAGATGGATATTGACATGCTAGAGCAAGGCCATTGCAGGGCCACTAGCGGAGCACAGGATGTATGAGAAGGGGCTGAGAGAACCAGGTTTATTCAGTCTTCAGAAGACAAGCCTAGTCATCTTCTTTGCAAACATGCCTTCACCCAGGTGCTATTGTCCCTAGCCATTTTTGTTATTCCCCAGCCTAACCCATAACCTCTCTTTCAGAAGATATCTGAGAGATCAGCAACCCACATCTGCTGGCTTAATGTAATGTCTTGGCACCATCAGCACAGTGAATGCAGGACTCAGAGCACTGAAGGATACTCACAGAGTCCTTGTGAATGAAGCAAAGAAAGCCAAGCTTTATTTTGAAAATATCAAAACTGAATGGTTTGGTACTTTTTGGATTATTTTTTATGTCAGAGGAAATCATAGTAAACCGGTCTTTTTCACGGAAAAAATTACTCAGTTGTAAAACATTACAAAGCTCTTCTGAAGAGCACGAAAGAAACATTTCTATCCCCACCTGCACTCTAGTCTCTGGGCATGCAGGAAGAGAGTAGGCTGAGACACAGCACATGTGAGATGGTTTGGCTTGTTCACTGCTCCTTACACTGTAATCACCTGTAATTACTTCACATGGTTAAGCAATTCCAGTTAGAGTAGCAGCTGCTGTACATCCCTAGAAACTACTGCAATTATAAACTCAGGTTCTTTTTATTAAGTGAAGTGAGCACAAGCAGATTGCTCAAGTCATTAGTTTAGATACTCTGAAGTTCTTTGATATATTAGACTGTAATTGTTCCTTTGTTTAAATATAACAGCATGCACATCCACCAGATCTCCCAGATAAATGTTTTAAGCTCATATACTAGAGCTGAGAAGGCCTAGTTTCCATAATAATTATCCAGAATTAGCCCTGTGCTAGCAAACTATGTTCTGTTCATCAATGAAAATAATGTATATCCGTCATATATTGTTTTACTGATCTACATTCCAGACAGACTGAATGGGAACATGCCATCAATATATCTAAAGTAGACTATTCATTAAGTAGAAAACCAGTCAAATATTAAGATGACACTGGCCTTTGTCAAAAGCAGACTCAAAGCCTTCTTCAACAGTCCTTTATTTTTCAGAGAGAATAGTTAATTCCAGATATTTTAATCCTGATTTAGAATATGCACTCTCACCACTGCCATAAACACCTAAATAGACAGACAAGTGCTCATGAATTGATCAAGTCATATAAAACAAAATGTAAGTAACAAGTGCCTGAATACAAGCATAGTTAGACACAAAACCTGTATTTTCTGTATGTATAGTTATGTACAGCTTGTTTGAAATGGAAGAAACTCTTCTGGATGGAAGAAACTCTTCTGGTGGAAGAAACTCTTCTGAATACTATTACAGGCAAATAAAAGCACTCATCAAAGGCAAATTCATCACTATACAGAAGTGCACATTGCCCGCTGAATCTTCCCTTCTGCGGACTCCTTTAGGTGTCTTCCTTCGTGCTACATTTCTGCCTCCTCCCTTCTGCAAAAATAACAGCAAAGAAATCATGGGAGGCAAAACCAGTGGATGTCTTGAGCTGAGTAATGGTCTGTCTTTCTCCTCTCCTGTCCTCAGTCTGTCCAAGCAGGTGTGTTGTTCAGCTTCTTTATTATGGTCCTTTTTGTGTCCATGGTTCCACAAAATCCCAAAATGCTGACTCTGGTCTCTTAGGAGCCCTCTGAGGGAGGCTCTCCAAGGACAGCTATGTAAAAAAGGTCCTTTCTTCCTGCTGTTTCACTGATATGACAGACAGCAAACAAGAGAATATTGACTAAAATTAAAGTTGGTGCTTTAATGTCCCTGGCAGATTTATTTTCTCTCAGGAAGATGAAAGAACTAAATATCTTTCCAAATCCTTGCCAAGGCCTTTATAGCCATGGCTATGCCTTCCAAATTGGTTTGGATTGCTTACTAAAGAATGATTAAAGAGACAAGGTTCATAATTTAGCTTTTTATTGCTTGTTCTTAGGGAAAGAGACATGATCTGTCTCCTCCAGCACTTCCTCCCACCCCAGCTTTAGCAGGCAAGGAGGGCTTCCTACTCAGCACAGAAATGTCTCTGTTTTAGAAAAATGAGTAGTATTAATATCCACCAGTCATGTGGTCTCTCTGAGACACATTCAGATGTTATGCTCACCTGAGCTGATGTCTTAGCCTAGGTTGGGTCTTGTACAGGTGGCCAGCAATTGCCATCTTTGCGGCATGCCATCTGATTACTGCGAAGCATAAATCCTTTGTAATTCCACGTGTAAGGTAGAGTGGAATCTGCAGTTCTTGATCTCCTCCCTTGCATCTCCTCTCAAGGACATGTTCACCCTTCCCTTACCTATCTACCAGTTTAATGACCATACTATATCATCAAGGTCTGCAGCTAATTTGGGTTACATTTACAGCTACTGTCCTATATCACTGCTCCTTCACTGTAGAAAGGAGCTCGCCCTCAGTGTGAAAAAGTGGAAAGAAAAACATACCCCTATGGAAGTGATTGTTACTATGACTAAAACTAGGCAAAGTATTAAACAAAGACTCCAAGTGAATGACATTTAGTGAAGGGCATGTTTTTGTTCTTCTCAGGGGAAAATATTGTTCTCGTGACAGATGATTAGAAGCAAAGTTCTTTATAGATGCTCTGGGAGGGGAAAAGTGTTTTCACACATGCTTTTCTACTTTGCACCCAGGACGTACTAAGTAGTTTTTATATTATTTACAGACTTAGAGGCTCTGTTTCTCTTTAGAAGAATGATTTAATTAACTCAGTTTGCAAGAGCTAGACCAGTCACTTTGGACAAAATAGGAGAGGAAAAAGTTAACCTGTGCATTCCTGAAGAAGAAAGGCCATTGTTCTGAATAAAGGAACAAAGAGATGACACATATTGGGTGCTTTCATTTACGAAAATACTACTGCCTATGTCAGGGTTCACCCATTATTAGGTGATTTCAGATGAATCAGATATTACTTTGGAAAAACTTCATCATGCATTCAACATTCATTTGGATGCAAGTGGAATTGCTTGAAGACCATACTGTCATTTCCAGGGAGGAAGCTTGAACTTCTCTGTTTTAACATAATGCTGCCAACAGCTTCCACCCCAGTGACTAAAACAAGTAGTGAGAGTTACTGAAATCATTCTGAAGAAATCAAAAAAGCTGCATTTACCAGCACAATCTTCCTCTATTTTACATAAATCTTTTGTGGAGGATTTACTTGTGACATGCTCCAGAGGGTGCATGAGTCATAAAGGAAGTGCCTTCGGCTGACATCTTCCATTTGCTGGCAGTGGGTTGCAGCCCCCAAATGCCAAAACCGAAGCACAAATTAAAGATAAAGACATGGGGATTCCTACTCATAAGATAAAATTGGACTCAGAGCATAATTCCTCATGACCTGAATTAAACAATTGTTTGCTATAAACTTTGAAGGGGTAGGGGGATAATATTTGATTTTGAGTGGGGCCAGACATCTGCACCACTTGTTGCCTTCAGGGGCATGTGGACCCTCAGCACCTGCTTGGATGAGACCCTTCAGCCATTATACAAAGGGAGTGAAGAATATGAAGATGATAAACAGTGACATCTCTAATCTTTGCAGGGAAAAATAGCTCATGATCACAGCTGGTTAAGATACAGAATGACCAAATGATTAATCAGCAGAAATGTGGGCTGTGTTGTTACTGCATCAAAGCATGCAAGGCTGAACAAGCTCTCAGCTGGAGTACAGATGCCAAAAGCAAGCTGACAGCCAAAAGCCATGTGTTTTTGGAACCTGTCCCTGAAGAATGGGAAGGAGGAGAGATTTTCCCATGCTGATTTCTCTCTTCTACTACTCTCATTCCCTCTCTGGAGTTGATCCACTACTGATGAAGTCCAAATTTGTAATTGGGACCTAGTGTAGAAATCCATGATTTTTCTGGCTCACAAAGGACAACACAAGGAAAAAAGAAGGGGAGGTAGGGGAGAATGAAGAAGAAAAAAAACCTCTCCACCTTTTCTATTATGCAGAAGAAGCCAAGAGGAGATTAAAGGAGGATTTTTCAAAGTGGCCAATGATTTTTTGGAAGGTTTGGGATTTCGGGGAGCCCAGCTTTTAACACCTGAAAGATTCCAAATTCTTCAGTAGGCTGAAAATCAGGGCTGCATTTTTTTCCCATAAAAGTAGCCTAAAATTCCTTATCACTTGGAAATCTCAGTCACATTAACTACCCCGGCATCACACAAGCAGTCTGAATTAGAAGTAAGAGTGTCCTGTGCCCTAGGATTATGAAGTTCTCCTATCTGTCTTTTGCCCATGAGGGTAGATTTTCAAAGAAAGACTGACTAGGAGCATAAAACAAAACAAAACAAAATGTTTCTTTTGAACAGAACCCAATGACACTGACTGATGTCCCATCCCTGGAAGTGTTCAAGGCCAGGCTGGATGGGGCTTTGAGCAACCTGGTCTAGCGGAAGGTGTCCCTGCCCATGGCAGGGAGGTTGGAACCAGATGATCTTTAAGGTCCCTTCCAACCCAAACCATTCTATGATTCTATGATTCTATGATTCTATGTGTGGGTACCTGAAAGTAGGACAACAACCTGGGGACTGGTGTCATCTGAAACTTACTAAGGGTTTTTGAGAGCATCCAGTGTCTAAGCTACTAGGATTTGCAATTTCTTAAGATCTCAACCACATCATTCTATTGAATGTATTACAATTTACTTTATTTGTTATTTGAATTATTGGATCTTCTGAAGATTACGTTGCACGGTCTAGGCATTTATTTCAATGCTTTGAAGAGATTCTAGCAATTTTTAGGTAGTCTCTGCATCGTCTGAATCTTTATAAGGTTATCCTCCAGAGTTATACAGAAGGCCAGACTGGATTAATAGAATGGTGCCATACTTGGATTGATAGTTTCAGCAATGTTTTGGTTATAGAACATGAAACATAGGTTTGTAGGTTATTACAAATTATCCACACATTCAGTGATCTCTCTTAGGTGCTCAAGGAACTTCCATTTAAACCACACTATTTTTATGCCAGTATGCCACTTCTGCAACTTATTTCTTCTGTATGAGATTTAGTGCAGTTTCTCCTGGAGAATGAATGAATCACACTGATATGGCAGCATTTCCTGATAACTTTGGGACATAACATATTGTCCATAAAGGCAAAAAATCTCTTTACTGAAGAGGAACAAGTCTTTGCCTCCATACAGAGCTGACTTCAGGCATGGAAAAGCCAGATTGATAATTATCAACCAAACTGTATTTCATTATCTTCCCTAGCTTTGTTCATTTGACACAGCAGTTGCTGAGATGAATATGTTTTGAATATGTGAAATCTTATATGTCTTTCAGAGAAATAGAAAAGCTAAGACAGAAAAAATCCTCTTGGGAATGTGCAACTGATCTGCTGACTTCAGAGCTCATCTGGTATGGTAACTGATTGCAGATCTAACTGAATGACTAAGAAACATATCTACAGATTTATACACACTGTAACAGGCCTTCAAAGAATAGCTCCTTGATAATTGGCTGAAAGACCATTCCTTGATCTACTGAAATGCCTTAAGAGTTGATCTAACCAAGAGCAATAAATTATTATGATTCTTTTCAGAGCAGACACTGCCAGTTTGAGTTTTCACATGCTAAAAGCAGTTTTTATTTTGTAGTAACTCCTGTTGGAAACCAGATAGCCTGTTGATGGTCAAAAATTGTTGTTTTTTTTTTTTTTTTTTTTTTTGCCACAACAATATTTAGTCCCATTGATGAACCTTGAAGCTGCATGCACATTTACACACCAGTGAATTCCTAAAATGTTCTACCAAAGCCAACAAGGCTCTGAAGATGCCCTGTTTTAATCCCTAATTTACTGGCTGTGGACTAAGATGCTTAGGAGCATATCTTAAATGAGGACAGACCTAGCTAGTTCATGTGGCAGTGACACAGTCAGCATTTTGTTATTTAACCTCCCTATACCCCAAGTATGTGCAACACGTCTTTTGGCCCTGTTCTGCGGGTTAAAAGGTATCCATCTGTTTGGGCAAAGCAAAAAAGGAACTATGGATGTAAATATTTCTCTGCAATGGGAACAACCACCTTCACTGCTGTTTCAAGAACTGATGTCTCTCACATGCATACAACCCTACCAGCATACGACTTGCTTAAATCTAATCTTCCTGTTTCCTCATACCTCTGTGTTTCCAGGCACCACTCAGCTTGCCAGTATTTGTCAGCCATTTAATACTGCTGCTTTACTGCCTTAGGGGTCACAACTATATTTAAGCTCCACGTGAGGAAAGTGCTAACACACTCAATTTAATCGATGGGAAATGGTGACAAAGAGAAGGATGATCATTGGATCAAAGACAGGTCTTCAACCTGAATACCTACACATCTAGATATCTTTTTCTTCTAAGAACCTGCAACAGAGTTAAGACACAGTAGCATGCATTTATGACAAAATATGAGCTCCTCTGAAATCATATGCAGTTTTGCCACTCTAGCAATGGGACTGAATTTTCAGCTTTAATTTAGATTGGTGTAAAGCCATTTCTTCTCATTGAGTTGCTGATGAAGGAGGCAGTAGTTCCTGTGATAGTGAGAACACTTGGACTAATAATTCCCTTGCTCTTTCAAATTGAGTTTTATATAATATTTAACAGGAAATGGTAGGGTGGATGCTTGAAGCATAAAGGCTAGGCAAATGTGTGAAAATATAGCCCATAATCTCTGACACCAGTAACTTGAAGAAAGGACACTAAAAGATAAAGTGTATTCACTGATGTAATGGAATTGTTACTGAAACAAACAGAATCGTACAGCTGCAAGGCTTTCAAAGAGGTCAAGTGTTTATAGTGTAGAGATTTTAACAGTAATAATCATTATCTCCAAATAGTATAACATCAAAATAGCTTTAAAGATCTGTGTAGGTATGTTTTAGGAATTAATTGAGATTAATTTATTATAAACCAGTAAGAGCATTTCTGGCCAAGAAAAGAACTAAGGATGATGTTTTTTAATGAAATACAAATTACTGAGTTTTAGAAGAGAATAAGCAAATGACACTGTCTGATGTTACAGATGAGGCGGTGGGGATGTTGGAGGGGAATCTTCTCCAAATCTATTAACATGCAAGTGGTGAATGCACAGACTAGAAAAAGCAAACAAACAAAGTGAAATCTGAGGACTTGTAAAGCAAGCCACCCCACTGTGAAGAATCCTCCCCACAAGGCCATTACTTGGACCTCTGCTGGTTTTAATCTATATAAATGACTGAGACAGATGGAAAACAGTATGCAAGCTGCACTCACTGATTACATCAAGTGAGTGAGCAGAAAAAGGAACTGGGTTTCCTCTGAAATCAGGCTGCTGTGCAGTAAATAAAACCCGGCAGTGACAAACATAAATGAGCACATGCCATATGCAGCAGTAAACAGCCCAGAAGATGACATGAAACAAAGCAAGAAGAAGCCAAAGAACTTGGAGGGGACCTCAAGGAAACACTGGATTTGTCTCAAAAACACCTTTCACGATGGATGCAGAGAACTTCTTTTCCTTCGAAACCTTGTGTATCCTGCCAGTAAGGAACCTGTCTGGAAAGCTGGGTTGCTGTGTCCCCCCATGTATTTATCATGAGTGTGCCATTAAAAACATATAAAATCAGCCAGGTGCTGTCTTGCATCATTTAAGATATTCAGGATATCAGTTGCCCCTGCATTGCCAAGTCCCATAGCTGTTTCACAGAAACTAACAATAGATCTCAGCCAAAATAAACAGGAAAAGAAAAAAAAAAAAGTCATTTTATACAGCCTACTTGAGGTACCAGCCTAAATCATGACAAAAGGGAAGTAACATTTTTACAAATCTCCCAATGAAAGGCTAGGTGTATAGCACCTTCCTAAATAAGAGATTATTAAACAATTCTGGAATTATTTGGGAGATTTTGCATTATTTCCTAAGGGCAACCAGGTTTTGAATACACATGTTCTGAAGTAAAACTACTTGACTACTATTGCAAACTGTCTCATTGACCGTGCAAAAGAAGAAAGGCTACTCACTTCTTGTGAACACGGTCTTTGTCTCCGAAGCCTGCCCATGAGGATTTGTAAAAACTGGAGGCAGAGATGGACTAGCTTAAGAGCCCATACCAGCTTTCTTCACTGGACAGGGTGTGAATTAGACAGGAGAAATGGTCACCCCTCCTTTGGTTTCACGAACATGCCCCTTGAGTGACCTTGGGAAGGCTGAACCCAAAAAACATGTCTGGGAGGTAGACTTAAAGGCTAGAGTGAAGAGTCAAGATTTCTGTAGGTATGACCACGATCTCATGCAGATAACCTGGATTCATGAATCTGTGGGTAATCTCATGGAACAGAAAGACACAATGTACGTAAATCCTCCTGCACTGTTATACCCTCCATTACTTCCCTCTTGTAGCAAGACTGAGTTGATAAAGGTATCTTCTCCTTTCCTTTCAAATCTCTAGCTTTGCTTTTATGCCCATTGAGCTAAACCCGAAATTAAGCCTGTGTTTAGCTGCTAGAAAGTCTTGCTCAAGCCCATATAAACTGTTGCAGCACTGTGCTGCATGTTCCCATTTACCCACCACCCACTTCCAGATGCCAGCATGAGAGTTTATGTCACCACTTGTTGACCCAGATCTTCTGTAAAACCTTCCTCCCACCCCCTCCTCCCACCCTGAAAACCCTCCCAGATTCACTGTACGACTATTCAAACACTTACACTAGCACAGGGCAGAGAACGGCCAGGGCTGGAGCACAGAATGCTGGGAGAGGGCAGGCAACGGTGTTAGTCACTTAACTAACATTGCTGAAGAAATGTCACTTACTTAGATGCCCAAAGCCTCCTTGGGGAACAGCCAGGCCATTCTCTTAGATTGCTTATCACAAGAAATCTGAAAAGGCTGAAAGCATTCATGGCCAACAATAAAGCTTTTTACCAAGAAGGACATTTGGGTCACTTACACTTCTTGCAAAGCCTTTTTAAACTTTTAGAACCTCAGGAACTGATGCTGTAGATGCTCATTATTGCTGGCTGAAAAATGACATGGGAAGGAGACTGTGGTTTCCCAGTGCTTTTGCACTCTCTGGCATTAGGAGTAAGACAAGAGTGAATCCCCAGGGCAGATGAGGAGAGAAGGAGCCTTTGTCTGCAATACGCTCTCAATATAAACTCTTACAATCCAAAACTGGAATATATAATTCAGGGAATGTAAAGACTGTCAGAGTAGGGGGATGAGGGAGAAGACAATTTCACAGTGCCCTTCTCTGTCCTTTTGTACCAGACTACAATGCAAGACAGCAGAACCACAGAAAAGACAAAGTTGCGGACAGGCAGGGTTGTAGGACTAGCACAGCCCATGTCACCCTGTGCAGAGCAGCACAGATGAGCAATCTGGGGAGGGGGTGATGGAAGTTAAAGGAAATTAAAGGAAAATAAATGCAGAACAGATGTCAGAAAGCACATTTTCCTTCAGAGAATAATAAATGCATGTGGTGGCCTTCCAGACAAGGTTACTAAGGCAGGAATAACAAGGTCATTTCATAAACAATTAGCTGCTCTTCAGGGTGAAAGTGAAATGCTAACAGTGACCAAGTTGGACAGCTGACACAGGAACAAAGAATATATTCTTTCCTTTCCTTTGCGCTAGGGACATTCCTCTTTTAACACTCTTGTTTTCACAGTTACTGTTTCTTTGCAAGAATTCCCTGATAAACCTCAATCCCTCTCTGTATTAAGGCCATCAGAAAGAAGCTGGTTAGTGTCTGCTCTGATAGTTAGAGGTAGGGTGTGTGTGTGTGTGTGCACGACCTGGAATGTATGTGTGTGATGTGAACTCTTCTCTGTAGGAACAGAGGACCACCAACATATTTGACCCACAGGCAGTCAATAACCAGTTTCCAGTTGGTAATAACTTAGTTGCTTGTGATCCTGGACTATGATTGGAAGGCATTAAATGGCTACTTAACCAAGACAGCCTCTCAGGCTATAATGAGACCTTATGTACATTACTGGCAATCTTCTGTATTATTAAAATTCTTTCAGGAAAACACTTGAGTTCAGGTACCTACAAATCTGTCTAGCTCCCAGTTGTGTCATTCACCAGCTGATCTACAACTGTGCTGTTGCTTATTTTGGTAATTTACTTGTATTACTGGCTAAACAATGCTTTCCTGATGATGTGAGAGTAGCTCAGACAGGGAGGAATCATAGAATAGAATAATAGAAATGTTTAGGCTAGAAAAGATCTTTAAGATCATCAAGTCCAACCGCCAACCTAACACTGCCAAGTCCACCACTAAACCATGTCCCTAAGCACCACATCTACCCATATTTTAAATACCTCCAGGGATGGAGACTCAACCACTTCCCTGGGAAGCCTGTTCCAATGCTTGACAACACTTTTGATGAAGAAATTTTTCCTACTATTCCATCTAAACCTCCCCTGGTGCAACTTGAGGCCATTTCCTCTTGTCCCATCGCTTGTTACTTGGGAGAAGAGACCGACCCCAACCTCACTACAGCCTCCTGTCAGGTAGTTGTAGAGAGCAATAAGGTCTCCCCTCAGCCTCCTCTTCTCCAGGCTAAACAACCCCAGTTCCCTCAGCTGCTTCTCAGAAGACTTGTTCTCTAGGCCCTTCACCAGCTTCATTGTCCTTCTTTGGACACGCTCCAGCACCTTGATGTCCCTCTTGTAGTGAGGGGCCCAAAACTGAACACAGTACTTGAGGTCTGGCCTCACCAGTGCCGAGGACAGGGGGATGATCACTGCCCTGGTCCTGCTGGCCACACTGTTCCTGATACAAGCCAGGATGCTATTGGCCTTCTTGGCCACCTGAGCACCCTGCTGGCTCGTATTCAGATGGCTGTCAACCAACACCCCAGGTCCTTTTCCACCAGGCAGCTCTCCAGCCACTCCTCCCCAAGCCTATAGCATTGCATGGGGTTCTTGTGACACAGGTGTAGGACCCAGCATTTAGCCTTATTGAACCTCATACAATGGCCTCAGCCCATTGATCCAGCCTGTCCGGATCCCTCTGCAGGGCCTTCCTACCCTCCAGCAGATCAACACTTCCACCTAGCTTGGTGTCATCTGCAAACTTACTGAGGGTGCACTCGATCCCCTCATCCTGATCATTGATAAAGAAAATTGGCCCCTACACTGAGCCCTGGGGAACACCACTCGTCACTGGCCACCAACTGGATTGAACTCCATTCACCACAACTCTTTGGGCCTTGCCATTCAGCCAGTTTTTTACCCTGCAAAGAGTATGCCCATTCAAGCCATGAGCAGCCAGTTTCTCCAGGAGAATGCTGTGGGAAACAGTGTCAAAGGTTTTACTAAAGACCAGATAGACAACATGAACAGCCTTTCCCTCATACACTAAGTGGGTCACCTTGTCATAGAATGAGATCAGGTTAGTCAAGCAGGACCGGCCTTTCATAAACCCATGCTGGCTGAGCCTGATCCCCTGGTTGTCCTGTACATGCTGTGTGATGGCGCTCAAGATTATCTGCTCCATAACCTTCCCCGGCACCGAGGTCAGACTGACAGGCCTGAGGAGGACCATGAAATTACAAAGGATATAGAAAGAAGGCACTGAAGTGCTTCCTTTTTTTTGAATCTAAGGATGTCACTATTATATTCTTAAAAGCTCATTATTATGATTGCAACTAAGAATGGCTGGGAGAACTAGCTGCTCCTGCAAAAATTAGAGCTAAAATACAGGTTTTCATGGTGCTAAGCTTACAAGCATCCAGCAAGCTTCAACAAAATCTAAATATCTTTATTTCCACTGTGGAGCACCCAATGTGCCCTATATCAACCTCTGCTGGCTACCAATTAGAACACTTTTTATTCTCCAGAGGCAGGTAGAAAAGCTCTTGTTAGAAGTTCATGTATGTATACATATCCAGCAGGTCAAAGAGTAGATAAAGAGATTTATTTTCCTTCCAAAACTCTTGTCCAGCCCACTCAAGGAAATAGTCTGTACTCTGTATTGACATGGAACAGATTGATCTTCATATCAGATCTTACTATGCAAAAAGGATTTGGTCTGAATGAGAACCAGTTGCCAATAAGAATAAGCTACTATCCCTGAGACTCATCAGCTCTTGGACTCAGACCAAATATGGAAGAAAACAATATAGCAGCACTATAACTCATTGAGAAAGGAAAGCAGAGTTCATTTGAATTCTATCAGCTTGGTTGGCTTGGCTTGGCTTTTTTACTCCATTTTTAAAAGCTACCTGCTTGAATACCCCACTGCCTTTTTGGTGCAAGCAAATAAGGGGTGTGAAGACAAAGGGGAAAAAAGTCAACAAAGAAAGAGACAAGGCAAAATCCATTCCTCTCATTGTCTGTTTTGTTTTTTTTTTTCAAGTTAGGTTTGAAAAAAAAAAGCATTTCCAGCAAAACTGCAAAAAACACAAACACCTTTTTTTTACTATTTTCATTCAAAAAAGAATACATTGAATTAAAATGAAGTCTCTATTTCAGTGCCTAGAAATATTTTGATCAAATCCAGACAAAAGAACTGATTTCTTTTATCTGCACAGAGGAAGACAACACAGAGGTCGGGTATCCCTCAGAGCATACAGACTACAGAAAACTAGGAGAGGTGTTGGACTGGAAGTTTTCAAGTTGGCTAATATTTTTCCTTAGGCTTTACTTTGAGGCCTGGATGCTGAGACAGGTGTTTGATACTTGATAAATGGAAAATTACATGGCAGAACTCAGCTAGACATTAGAAACGAGATGGTAGGTTTGTGATGGCCTAAATAAAAACAGAACAATTGAACACTTTTTACATTTTTTTAACATTTCTTCTCAGCCTCCTTTTAGCAATTGTCATTTAATTGTGAGCCCTTGTCCTTTGCAAAGTCCTGAGTCTTGCAAGAGGCTCCTGCTTGGTGAATGCATTCACTAGCAGCTTTCCTGCCCTGCTCAGGTGAAGGCTCCCTACCCTCTCTCCATTAAAACCAGGGGCATTAATGCAGACATTACAGACAACACTTCTCATGACTAAAGCAGAATACTCAGTCCACACACAAGCATTTTCCCTGGCAGATTCCTAGAGATAGTAGCCCTTAGAGCAGTAGGAAAGAGGAACAGCAGGAGCGTGGGCTAGAAAGGGACATTTCCAGCCACAGATTTTCTGGGAAGGGGAAAGGAGATGTGGTCCTCATCTTCTGGGCACATATATGTCAGGCTGAGGGACATGTTTCTGGGAGGGATGCTGAGAAAGAGGTTAGAGCATGGATGAGATAAGAGATATGGTAGAAAAGGCCAAAAACGTGGACTGAATGAGCTGCAATGACATGAGTTACACACAGGGAGCCATGTATAGACAAATCAAGCAATGACACTGCTGGCATTCCTTAGCTAGAAGGAAAAAATCTATTGCAAGTGATGAAAGTGGGAAAACAGCTTAAAGTATGCAGGGATGTGAAACAACTGCAAACCATATCAACTACAGGAAGTATTCATGGATTTACAACAACCATTGTTTGGGCAACAAGTACATTTAGATTTAAGGCAATAAACCAGGTTCAAATATAAAATGCAATGAAACCCATGCAAATGAATCCGTGAGTGCTGATATCCGCAACACATTTTATCCAGAATGACAGGAAATTATTTAAAGTGAAGAGGATTCACAAGGAAACAAACAGACAAGACTAAGTTAAGGAAGGGTCCATATTATCATAGTCCTGTTGTGGATGCTCACCCTTCTAAAGCCACCTTCAGACCTTTTGGGACACCTCCACTGAAAATCAGCACAGCTTTTGCTTCTTCTATCCATTTGACAACCAACATGGATTACTGGTATGAACATTAAGAATGTGAATCTTATACCCTTACACAATTGCAACTTGAGCTTTTCAGGAGCTTGTCCATTGCAGAAGTGGTCTTCCTTCCAAATTATTTCAATAGTGAATTCTCACAGCCCCTCAAAAATTCTCAGTCTCCAAGGCCCCCTTCAACTGCTGCGTTTGGTGCAGAATTTACTATAGGAGACTTCATACATTAGTTAAAAATCTCTCTGAACTCAGTTCTTGGACCAGACAATATAAAATCACTTACAATGTGTACTCCTGTAAAGTTCTTTTGGGGAGGAACCAAAATGCTGGAAGTGGTACAGCAACACATGTGCTTTTGAGTGTTTTACAATGCTGTCCTTTGGCAAGGAGCTTCTATTGTAATTGATGTAAATATATGATAACTGTGATTTGGGAAAGTCTAGTCAACTAATGAGTCTTGATAATTATAACAAATGATAGCTACTGAGAAGCAACATGGATACACAAGTAAAATCTCTCTCACTCCAAGAAAAGCCCAGTATAGTTCAAATTGTAGACTATCAACTTTGTTACGTTGATAGTAACGATTGAACTCCAATGTGAATTACAAATTATCTTGGCAGAAATATGGGGAATAATATGTATGTTAATAACAGGAATCTTTTTCATATATTTATAGGTGGTTGCAATTTGAAGCTCTTGGAAGTTTTTTATTCTTTTTTTTATTCCAGAATTTGTTGCCCTACCAAGTTACTTGAACGGTGAATTTTGATGACTCTTCACCAGTACCTTATCTGTCAGGCCTGTGTGCAGCAAATATATTCTTAATAATGATAGTTTTTATTTTGCAGATATCTGCCACTTTCTAGCAATAACTCTTTTCTTCTGCATAACTGATAGGACATAAAAACCTGATAGGATATGTATATAACATAAGACATGTTATAAAATGTTCACACTAACAAGTAATCATACATGAAAAAAATCATGTTCTTCTTGCCAAGTAGAGCTGGTTTATGTGTTCACATTGGATTTGGGAATTTTACCTGAACAGTTTCATCAAGTTAGAAACTTTGTACTTAGAAATGCAATTTGAGTCTGCCTAATTGAGCCTGTTTCTTCGTTATGAAACCTCTATCTAGAATAACAGGGGTTTAGCTTACTGTTACCTTCTATGTCAATAAAAATAACTGGATGGAGTGGGTTTGATATCTTCAGCATGTCTGAGTGCACTTGAAAGAGCTCTGAGAAAGGCTCACTTTCTAGCTTTGTTTCTAAAGACTTCAATAAACCCATACACATAAAAAAAATCCTGACCTTCTTCCTTCCCAGTGCAGAGAAACATTAAATCACAGAACTATATAACTTGCTTCTGAGGTAAGAAAGCCAAGAGCTTTCTATTACCTTGTCATTAGGACAATGAGACACGGGGGAAAAAAAAAAAAAAAAAAGAGAAGCAGAGAGAGAATATAACAAAATCCTGCCAATTACATTGTGGTACATTCATCATCAATCTCTATTAAATATCAAAAGAAGAATTAAAGCAAAAAGCCTATTACTGGAGAAGCTACAAAAGTGAAGTTTTCTCATTCAAAGGAAGTATAATTTCTTTAATTGCTTTAGACCTTCAAGAATTTTTTTCTGAAAATTAGAAATTCTGATAAAGTGGCTTTCTGAAATAAAACCATTCCCCGGTATCTGTTACTAAGCAGTGAAGTCAACTGTATTAAAAGTCTTGAGACTGCAAGCAGCATCATGTCTCTGACCAGCATGTTACTTTCAAAGTGCGGCTATTGGCACCCCAAGATTAGCTGCTACAGTCCATGGATTCACAGTTCACCAAGACCTGCCAATGAGAATCTAAAAAACATTCTAGATGCACTGTCCTGCGAGAGATGCTCCAAAATGATGTTCTAAAAATGCCTGATTCCATGGAAAGTCAGTGAGTAGATCCTTTTTGTGCTGGCTGCATGGACAGGCTTTTCAAGAAACCATTTAGATATCCAGATTACTATGCATGCCAAAATTAAGAGCTAAAATCTGGGAAAGTACAGGTTTATATGCCTGAAATTAGATGTACAACATTTCAGGCAGAAACCTCCCCAGGTAGCTAACGGTGTAATAGAGATATATTGATAATACATAGAGATATACTGCTCTTTTCTGAACTGACTACCCTGGTACCAGTTTCCTGACAAAAGCTATTTAAGATTGGACATTTTTGTACTCAAGGTTCTGCAAGAACATGATTTACTGACTGAGTGTTTTCAGATTACGTCTAACTCTTCCAGCTCCTACTGAGTTAAAATACTATTAGTAGTGGGAGTTTTGCATAATGGCTGTTGGATAAATCCCCCAGTCAAGAGCCCGGAAGGTAGAATGGAATTTATTTGAATACACATATTAAAGTTAATAAAGGCAAAATCAGCAGCTCCTGAAAGAGTATTTTCTTTGCAGAATTTCATTATGGATCATCACTTTCTGCTCACTTTACTTGAGCCCAGTAACCTATGCTTTTGCAAGCATAGATCATTTAAAATTTTTATATGTTGGATAATGCTAGCAGTGATTCAAAATGAAAAAAAAAAAAAATCTTCATTCATGTAGTATCTGGTGGAAACTAAGGTTATCTTCCATACAAAACTTCAGAGTAGCTATAAATTATTGTTCTTTGGAAAACTGTTATATAATATTTGGAATTGGAGTATTTTTTCCATGTTTTTAAGTAAGGTAAAGTGCATGGTGATATTTATCAAGTTATTTCCCCATTTTTCTTTTTCTCCACAAGGGATTGAGATAAAAAAAGTGAAATTAAAAACGTCTGCTGCTTTTCAGGAAAATCTCATTGTAATTTCACATATGATTTCCATAGAATCTCATTCATCTCCAAGGACATTTTTAACTCTGTGCAATATCTGTCCTGGCCACATGAATGTTTGAGTTGCATTCTCTTTAATCCCTCTTATCCCTCTTCTTTTTTATTCTCATTGTATAGAGTCTCCATAAACTTTGAGATCACAGAAATCTGCAGATTTAAAGGTTGCACTGAAACGTTGTTTCTGAGATGAAAATGCTTATCAACCACAGCTGTAGACAGAGACCCTGGACACTATTCACTTTAGCTCTCTGGTTTGAACATATAATCAAACACCTACTCTTTGGTGCAATATGAAATTGTTATCACATGAGCAAAATCAATAATAAGTAAATCTATGTTCTAGTAAAATGATGCTCAGTGAAATTAGAATTATTTAGGGTTAAGACTTGATAAAATGTTGAAATGTACTTAATGCTGATTTAAACTAGCTTACTTGTTTTGAGGCTATAAATTTATAATAAATGATTTCTGGCATACATGCAGAAATGCAATTGAAATCAGCTTTCTTGAAATATTTTAACATTTATGCTTCTGGTAGCTGAAATAAAGTTCAAGCGTTTGCAGAAAAACTTGATTTCAAAGGACAGTTAAAGTTTACAAGGCTAAGAGAGGTGCCTCTTTTTCTTATCTTGTTCATTCACTCCTTCTGTAACAGTAAACCCAGTTTTTATTTATCTGAAGACAGACAAGAAATGAAGTTTTGTATGCACTGTTATAGTCATGCAGCTCCAATAAATCTCTGTGTCTTGTTGCCTAACATCAGCTTTTCACAGTATTCTGTAAAGTGAGGGAAGTTAAATCTTTATCTTTCTTATTTTGCTGCTTCAGCATAACCTGGAAAAGATGCCTTTCATCCAGTAATTTTATCCAAGTCTTTCACATCTTCTTCTCATCCTAAGCCAACTGCCATCAGTGGACAGGAATGTGTTATTTTAATTTCTCTCCCACGCACGGTGGGTACCAGGCCTGTTCACAAGCTGCACAATGAGGGCACCTGGATCTGTATGGTGGATGGGAGTAGGTAAGGGTGTGCAGGGATCCCACCGTCCATCACAAAGCCCAGAGCCCAGCTGAACCAGCTGGCACCTCTGTAAGGGAATCCAGTCAAGTGGGCATCCAGTATCCAGTATTTATCACCTTTCATTGTCTATGTATACAAATGCAGATCCACTGCATAAAATAATAGACCTCAAAACACAAAGTAGCATCTTCAACCAAAGTAAACTCTCTTAGCATTGACAGATTACCACCCAGACTAAGCAATTATATCTTGCAGTTGCATTGGGTAGGAATTTGGACCCTTACTCTGCCATTAACAACCTAAAATGTTAAGGAAATGGGCAAGAGCAGACAACGCACAGCAATCACAAAAAGTCATCATTTTTATTCATTCAAAGTTGGAATAATTTTTACTCTGTGTTACACAAAATATTGACTATGGAGAGTAATGGCCTTTATTCAAAACCCAAATATAGACCTTTGGAAAAATAATCTCTTTATCGTGAAGCCAGGGACAAGTATGGATGTTTTTCACGAGCATGCAAGTGTCTCAAATTAAGTTGTGCTTGCAACACATCAAATCTGAAGTTCTTTCCGTGGTCATGGTTTACAACAGTGTATTCTGCTTGACAATAAAACGAAAGATAAAGTTTAGAAACCAAGGCCACAAAGCTACATTAAAACTTAGTTTAGTGTTTGTGTTTGACATTTTTTAAGGAACCTATCATCATAAATTTGTTTGCATATACAATTTCCATGACTTAGCGTCCTTACATTTTTACCTCAGAGTTTTCTTCTTTCTCCACTGTGTCTATTTTCTAAACTAAATAAAAGAAAGCTAGGCCCTCCAAGCGCCTGATCCCAGGCAATGTCATCCTGGTTTAGGATCCGGTCCAGAATCAGTGAAGTGTAATAAATCTGATCATGATGCTAAGCTATTTCTTTTCAGAAAGATCTCTGTATCTGGAAGTGATTTAAGGGAATATGTCAGTCAAAATATGATTGGACTAGCAGCCACTTTCATATACGAACTGGCTTCATTACCACTGAAATGGAACCACTCTTTCTTAAACTCATGCTGTATGACAGTAAGACCCCAAACACATCATAGAATCATAGACATCAAAGCTTTCTATGACTTAAACACAAAGCCCACAACTTTACAGCAAAATGACATTGGTCATAATAAAAAGATTAATAAAATGTTTTTCATATTACCGGCTGTAGCAAATTTTACTAAATATCTTCCTACTCATTGATCATATAAAATGTACCCTTTTGTATCCGGTGTATGCAGTTTAACCATTTTCTTGTCCTATGTGTGACCTGGATAGAAAAGGTAAGCAGGAAAGTTTTCAGAAACACAATGTATAAAATTAAATTTAAGTTGCCTTTTAAGTCCATGAAAAATCTAAAATGAAATTTTTCACAATATTCTGAAGGCACATTAGGTACCATAACTACTCAACTCTAACTTTGCTGGTTTGGGGATACACTGGATAATCTCAAAGGTCAAAAATCTAGTAAGACTGTTAGGACGATATTATCTTTTCCTGAATGGAAATCCTTAAAAAATATCCATGGCTTTTATCTTTTGAGGAATGAATCAATAGAGAACAGCTATTTGACTTTCATTCTCACACATGAACTAGAGGTCCTCAAATCAAACTAGCCAGTTGTAGATTCGAAACAGGATGCTGTGGGTGCTAAAAGTTTGCATGGATCCAAAAAGTAATTACACTGATTCATAGAACAAAGATCTATTGAACAATATTAAATATGATGTCAGGCTCAGAAAGTCCCTGAGCTTCAAATTGTCAGAGATTGGGAAAGTACCATGGGAAAATAACAGTATATGTAGCCTCAGTTCTTATATTGTTCCTTAGGTATCTGCTTTTGGCACAGTCAGAGCCAAGGCACTTGGACATATGGTATAAATTATACAAGTAAACTACTTCTCCCCACAAATAACTACTTTTAAACTACATCTGTCCTGGCACTACAGATACTCCAGCAATACCTTTCATCTGTAGCCTAGACCTGCGAGAACACTGTGGCCTCCAAGAGACCTTGGACCATGTAGGCTTTGGTTTGTGAGCCAGGAAGGCACCTTTTTTTATCTGTCTCTCTACCCTAAGGCAGGATAAGTGATATATCAATACATCTTCATAAGGTAAGTGAAAAACTTGCATTGCACTGTTTGTGCTGATTCTGTTTATCACCTCCTTCATTGCCTGGAAATGAGTGGATGCCTGAAGCAGCTTTTTCTGAATTTTACTTACCGAACTGAGATGCCAAAGGCAGGAACCTACTCATACTTTGTTCCTTCCACAGTCAAGAGGGAGAGAGAGAGCCTGACATCCACAGGGTGATCCATCCCTTCTAACTCATCAACAGTGACTTACCACTTACTAGGTGTATTAGATGCTTGAATCTCTCTGTCCTTCTCACTCTTCTTTCATGGACTCTAATACTAACTCAATAGATCTGAGTGGGTTGCAATATCCTTGTAACGTGATCCCCAGCCCCCTCTGTAAATATTCTTTTTTTTCCCTTTCTTCTTGAGGATAATAGGGCCTTGTTTGAAAAGCCTAAATTGCCTGCCTTTTTGGTTCCTTACCATTTGCCATTGACCTACAGTTTTGATGGTTTTTTCAAATCTCTCACATGGTATTACTTCTGTCCTACTGACCACTTAATTGGGCCAATATGTTCTTTCAGCCTCTGATGGCTGTTAGCCTGATAGCAGAATCAAAGCTCTTACAGAAAGCAATAATCATTTGCCACTACCATTACACTCAATAACCAGCAACAAAACTGTCAGTCTCACAATACTTCTATCATCATCAGCCCTCCTCAACTACACAAGTATCTCACATCCTTATTGGTCTAAACCTGCTAAGTGCCAGGGCCTGAACCGTGGTCTCACAGGTACGTAGTTTCAGAGAAAGGAAAAGGTTCTTCCCTTCCAGCCCCAGCCATGCAGACAAACGTAACTTATAATTGCTTTACAATACACTTTATGGTACCCACAAATAAAAATATAAAATGGAGGTGATTTCAACTAATGTGGAACATCATATCCTTAGCAGTAAGGTTGTCCCCAACAGCTGATTTCTCTATTGCCAGGGGAAGGTTCACTGAGAAAAGAGAAAAAACTCCAGAGGAGAGGTGTGTATACCACATCCTCATCAGCCGTTGCGCAACCTCGTCAATAATCACCCTTGTTTTTGAAGTGACCTTAAACTGTGGAACAGCAGAGTTCATTGTTGAGTATTTTCTTCCCAGAAGGACAAGGAGAATTATTGCTGAAGGAAGAATTCACATACAAATTATAGCCAACTTTGAGGGAAGGGCAGCAGGTCATTATCCTGTGCTGGGAGCAACCTGGATTTATACTGTTCCTCCTAGACATTCCATAGGTTTCTTTTTTTGGGTGAAGAGAAAGCAGTAGGAATGGAAGGGCTCTTTCTCTTTCATTTGCTGTCACTATGGCTCTGTGGAATCACTTTCTCTGCCTAAGAGAGCCTAGAGATCATGGAAAGTTACTAGCTGGTTTCTGCAGGTCTGCACACCAGACCATAATCTTATAGTAAAAGAGAGTTGCATGTTCTGCCATTTTGCTCATTCTGAATTGCCTCCTTTGCTCTTTTCTGCTCATTTCTCTATCCTGCCCAAGACCCTCTGAATGGCAGCACAACCGCCTGGTGTATCAGCCACCAGCTTTGTAACATCAGCAAGCTTGCTGAGGGTGACTTTGCCACATTGTCCAAGTTATTAATAAAGATGTTAAAGAATACTGGCCCCAATATCAAGCCCTGGAATACACCAGTAGTGACTGGCCTCCAGCTGGACTTTGCATTATTGACCACAACATTTTGTGTCTGGCCATTTGGCCAGTTTTCCATCCACCTCACTGGCCACTTATCTAACCTGCAGTTTTTTACTTTGTCTGTGAAGATGTTGTGGAGGACAGTGTCAAAAGCCTTGCTAAAACCAAGATAAACCACATCCACTGCTCTGTCCATGTTCACTAAGCTGGTAATCTCATTATAGAAGATGATCAGCCTGGTAAAGCATGATTTCCCCTTCATAAAGCCATGCTGACTACTCCCAATCACCTTCTTGTCCTTCATATGTTTGGAAATGGTTTCTAGGACTAATTGCTCCATCACCTTCCCAGAGATCAAGGTGAGGCTGACCAGCCTGTAGTTCCCTGGATCTTCCTTCTTACCCTTCTTGAAGGCAGGAGTGACATTTGATTTCAAAGATAATTGAGAGTGGCCTTGCAAAGACATTGACCAGCTCCCTCAGCACTCCTGGGTGCATCCCATCAGGTCCCACAGACTGATGCATGTCCAAGTCCTATAAATGTTCCTTAAGCTGATCCTCCTCCACTGAGGGTGCCTTCCTTGCTGCAGACTTTCTCACTCATGTCAGGGGCTGGGGATTCCTGAAGGACAGTCTTACCAGTAAAGACCAAGGCAGAGAGGACATTGAGCATCTCAGCCTTTTCTGTGTCCTTTGTCACCAGGTCCCCTGCCCTGTTCAGCAGCATGCCCACATCTTCCCTAGTCTTTCTTTTGCTGTTCATGTACCTGTGTTTCTTATTGCCTGTGATGTCCCTCACCAGACTGAACGCCAGGTGGGCTTTGCTTTTTCTGATCACATCCCTGCATGCTCACACAGTGTCTTTGTATTCGTCCCAGGTCTTGTGCCTCTGCTTCCACCTCCTGCATGCTTTATTTTTATGTCTGAGTTTTGTCTTGAGCTGCTTGTTCATCTATGCTGGCCTCCTGCCACCTTTGCCTGACTTCCTGCACAGCCAGATGGACCTTTCTTGAGCTTGGAGGAGGTGATCCTTGAAAATCAAACAGCTCTCCCGGACACCTGCTTTCTCCAGGACAGTCTCCCCTGAGATTCTTCTAAGCAGGTGCCCTGAACAGGCCAAAATCTGGTCTCCTGAAGTCCAGAGTTTTGCTATGCTATGCTCCTAAAGAGCATCTGGCATGCTCCTAAAGAACTACCATTTATTTCGTTTCAGTTAAAAGGTATCCAGGCTGTGGTCTCCAAGACTGCTCTGCACTGCAAATCAAAGTGTTCAGAAGCATGCTCCCAATCTAGGCTAAAACAAGGATATAAGACACAACCTGAAGGCAGGGATAAATCTAATTCTTTATCATTCCAGTCAGAGAGGTCAGTGAGTGATATGAGCTTTTTTCCTTAAAGTGCTTCTATTTCTATTTTTCTATGACTCTTGAATGTAAAAAATAAAACAAAACCAACAAAAAAAAACCCAACCAAAACATAAATAGCCCAGAAAGAAGGATCAGAAATCTATTTTCTCCTTTCCTGTGCCCACTAAGCTGCAGCATTATACTCCTTCTACATTACATTAATTATACACAAAGGCCAGAAGAGCATTTCTGACTCCTTCATCCCTGCTTCAGGCAGGCAGACCAAATTTAAGACAGAGACATTTCCACATCATTTCCTACCAACTGGCAAAGGTATACCCCTTTAGCCCCCTGCTTCTTGTAAATCCCATTCCTGGGAGCCTATACCTCTTCATTAACTGTGCATCATGCAAGAATATGAGTTCCACTTGTGGCATCAGACCCCAACACTTAAGCACTCAAGTCCCAAGACTTGCAGTGCCTAAGGCACCTTCTGAATCTGTACTGCATCACCTTAACAGATCTGTTGATTTGGGCCAAAGTAATATGAACATCCTCAATAAACATGTCCAAGAGTTGGAACTAGACAAAGAAAAGCTGCATGCTAGGATGGTCACTTTATTGCAGCTCACTTACACAGCTGACTAAGCCCCAGCAGTTTGTAAAATCTTGTAATCGTTCATATGATACTTGGCAAATTTCCAAGCTCTTTTGACTTAAGAGTGTTCAAATTGTCTTGTAATGAGGATGAATAAAAAAATACTTCGTTTTCTTGAGAGTTTTCATGAGAAACTTGGAATAATTTCTGGCCACCTCTCCAAAATACTTCTAGATTTGCTGAGCCTTATATTTATACGACAGCAAAAACCTATACGTAAAGTTTAGTGCAGCACTGGCTCCCTTTATCATTAGTCCCATCTGAATGATAAGGATAACATCTTCTTATCTAAAGACATATTAATGTGTGATAAAGATTGAGTTCTAGTAGAGCTGGCTAGTAGAGCTAGTAGAGGGTAAATCAGTTACTTTCAGAAAAATACTATTTGGGTGACTATTTGGGTCTTCATGAAGTCGCATTTAACACCCTGCCTCCCTCCCCCCCCCAAAAAAAAAAAAAAAAAACAAACCACAAAGATCAAGAAAGTAAGCTAGAAAGCATGCAGCCATCAGGAAAGTAGAATAGTGCTACTTTTAAAATAAGAGGTAGTGACCTTTCATCTGAAGGGATTATTTTCATTTTGAAAATTGGCAACTTCTACTAAACAATGTTCCTGAAACTTTTTTTAGAGGAAAGTTAACATTTCTGGAAGTCTGACTTCTTTCATCTCTGAAATAGAAGGTCCAGGTAAAATGTGGACTAATAGCCTAAAACCTTCTCCTAAAATTAGTTGCCTAAATCATTCATGTTGGTCTAAATGTCCTGTGCAATAACTTACTGAATAAGGCATTCACCTGATGGAGAGATCCAGGTTCCTGCCATCATTGATCTGATTGCTCCAAATTACTATATGAAAGGCAGTACCACCATAAGCCATATTTTGAGATAAAAGTAGCCATGGCTGTTGTTTCTGTGCTGAATTCAATAACATTAGTATGAGCAAGGATGAGTAGGTCAAGATTTAATCATCATCTAAAGTTTTATAGCACTGACACAGTCTGGCCATTTATTGCCACTTCCCCAAGCTGTCTTGTTACTGTATTACACAGCTTAACCAGGGGAAAGACATGATACTATGGTCAGTTGTCACTTTGAGTTTCATTCAGTCTTCAGCTTCTCTGAGAACCAACAGCCCACATGGGTGAAGCAAGAGCCCATTGTTTTCTCCCCTTATTGGTGGATGGAGATCATCTGCCCATCTCCAACAGACCTCGAGTCCCAAAAGGCCTCACTAGATCAGGGCTGTCTTTCTGGCAGTACCAAGCTAGCTAATAACTGGATCAGTGAGGTAACATCCACATGTGGCATCATCAGTGTCCTGAGATGAAACAGTGCTCCAGCACTGTGATTTAAATGTTTTATAGGAAAATAAAAATTAACAGCTTACTTTTAGGCAGAGTCTTATACAGCCATGAAATAGTAGCAGGCTGACTAGGACTAAAGTGCGTTTAACTGCTGCAAGCCAAACCAAAAAGCTATGTGCTTGGATACATGGCCTTGTCCCTGACTGAATAGCACTGAACCCAGCCAAAACTCATTTAGAGTTGAAAACTGTCAGCAGTTGGCCAAATGATAATGATTCCAGTTGCCTATAAAGATAATTCCTGTAGTTTTATCTCAGAGTAATTTACATCTCATTGTGTGTGCTTCACAGGATGGCATGAACTGTGAACACTTGTAGTATTTATTGAAACCTGTCATGGTTTAACCCCAGCCAGCAACTAAGCACCACACAGCTGCTCGCTCACTCCTCCCTGGTGGGATGGGGGAGAGAATGGGAAGAGCAGAAGTGAGAAAACTCATGGGTTGAGATAACGACAGTTTGATAGGTAAAGCAAAAGCTGCACACACAAGCAAAGAAAACCAAGGAATTAATTCACTATTTCCTAACAGCAGGGAGGTGTTCAGCCATCTCCAGGAAAGCAGGGCTCCATCACACGTGATAGTGACTTGGGAAGACAAAACACCATAACTCCGAATTTCCCCCCTTCCTTCTTCTTCCCCCAGCTTTATATGCTGAGCATGACATCATGCGGTATGGAATATCCCTTTGGTCAGTTGAGGGCAGCTGTCTCAGCTGTGTCCCCTCCCAACTTCTTGTGCACCCCCAGCCTACTCACTGGTAGGGCGGTGTGAGAAGCAGAAAAGGCCTTGATGTTGTGTCAGGACTGCTCAGCAACAACTAAAACACCCCTGTGTCATCAACACTGTTTTCAGCACAAATCCAAAACATAGCCCCATACTAGCTACTATGAAGAGAATTAACTCTATCCCAGCGAAAACCAGAACAATACCATATGTTAATGCATAAGTGGATGGCCAAACAAAGACTAATGAGACTCATAAAATATAAAAAACTGTTGGTCAGAGAAGATTTTTGGCAAAAAGTTTCTCATGCTTGAAGACTGAGCTTGTCCTCTGGAAAAAAAAATCTACCACATGCAGAGGCACCAGGCAAGTTACATCACATAGTTTACCCATAAAACAGCCCTCATGTTACAGGAACTGCAACGATCTGTAGAAGATGAACAAGAAGATGCAAAAAAAAAAGAAATAAGGCGTTAGCCAAGCTCCATCACAGGGATTTCTCCAAACAAATTTCTGATGTTGCCAGAATTGATTTCACACGTTTGTTTAGATTAAACAAGAATTGTACACATTTTCATCTAAGAACTCTCAAGGCAGTAAGGAATATTTAGCTTCTGTAAAACATGCGGTGGAATTTCTAAGCTTCTTGATGGCAGTCATAATTGGAATAAAGACAAGGAGTTTTTGGAGGCACTGAGCAATTCAGAATGCAAGTGCTGCAAAATATCAGCCAGCATCCATTTCCATTCAGTGTCAAAATTCACCCACTTCAGACAGTTCAGCACTTGGAATTCAAAAGGTGAACTTTTCACCACACATAAACCAGGAATAGAACTGCATTACACATGCTGTTGTGAGTTGTCTTTTGGTGATATGGATGTTGATTACAAAATGAGAGAGCAGCTCTACATCTAGCCCCATAAAGCACTCATAAAATAATTCTTAAAAAACACTTTAATCACCACTAATCCAAACTTTAAGCTCTGAAAAATCCATTGAAAATTCCTATGCAATGGATGATATTTTTACTGTCTTATAATTTCATCCACTCTCTGTCTTATCTTCCCATTCAAGCTGAACTCAGTAGTGGTGTCTGCATCCCATGCAGAGAGGTGCTCAGAAGAATAGTGTAGCTTGATTTGGACTTCGAGGATCGCCCTGCCCAAGCCATGTGAGGTGTCTGTGTTTAGCAATGGACTCTACATCCAGCTCAGTTATGCTGGGGTCCTTGTTCTTTATATAGGGCCTTCTAAGGAACCAGTTTTGTCTCTCCTCCCAGGCTGGTATATAACTGCGAGAAAGAGAACCAGGAAATGAGGTGCCAAAGGACACAAAGTTAGGAGATGTGTTTACATATTCAAGCTCCTGTGCAACTTCTGAACACTTGTTGCAGAAAACGTCGGGAAGGCCCAGAAGGTGGCAAGCCATAAAAATTAAAGCCATATTAGGATAAAATACTTCACTGGTTCCATCTTTAAAATTTTCCATGACATAAAATCCCTTGAACTGAGAGCATAAAGTTTTAAAAAGGCAAGGCTTTTGCTGGATCAGATGGAAAACTTAACACACCCACCATATAACGCTGGAGCATGTAATATTTTCCATGAGAACCACACATTTTGATACCAAGCCAAAATACCTTAAGTATTTGTTCCAAAGTTTCGAAAGTGACTAGTGATATGACAGAGATTTAATTTTCAGAAAATCAGGTCATTCTAAGGGCATATCAGGTTGGACACCAAGAAGCCAATGCATTTTGACACCCCAGGAACATTTAAAAAACTGTAGTGTTGGTTTTAATCTGACACATCTTCTGAGTGCAACTCTTTGCCTCTATATATAATAAAAATTCTGCTTACAGTCACTATGCAGTCAACTATTCACAGTCAACATCATGTTTTCCATATTCTATTTAGCATAAAGATAAGTAAATTAGGGAAAAAAAAATAGGGAATTGATTTCTTTTGTGCTATACCCCTCAAACTCCATCCTTTTTTATCTGAAGAAAGATTAGGTTTTATCTGAGGCAGGATGATGAGACACTGATATTTCCATTTAATCCACACCTGTAGAAAAAGAGTAGCAACTTTAATTTCAAGATTTCAGTGGTAGGATTTGTTTGCTGTGAATAGGCTGATAGAGGTTATGAGAACACATAGCCAAAGCAAGAGGTGGAGGAAAACATATTATAAGTTTTGTAATTACGCACACAGGCTTTATTATACTCATCACAGACACAGACATTATTTTTGGAACAAATCATTTGATGAGCTGTCCAGCATTATCCCTGACTCCAATCTAAGATTATGATAATGACAAGGAATCAAAACTCTTCACTAGAAAAAACAAACTTAGAGACAGAGCTCTGGAAAGTTCCTACAGTAAATTAAATATTAAGCAAGAGTGTTGTAATTGTTTTAGCAGTGTTGTAATTGTTTTAGCCTCTGTTGGATGAAAATTATTTTAATTTCATGCAATAAATTCAAAATACCAGAAGAGAGCTGGAGTGTGAGGGCCACTCAGTTCACTGTAAACATGATTTGTTTTTAACTTAACCGTTCTAGTGCCAAGTGTTGGGGAAAACAGATGTCAACCAGGCATTACAATTCGATGCTCAGTTTCTCCATTCCCAGGACTTTTAAACTCTATATATCAAAATATGAAAGAGGCTGCCTTTGCTTCAGGATCAATGTGGAATCAGTACCAGGGGAATGAGTAAGTGGTCAGGCACCACATCCAACAGACTGCTTGTCCTTTATACATAGTTCTGGTGTAAGGAAGAAGGATGCTCCAGTGGTTACGGCGGCAGTTTGCAATGCTGTGGAGTGGAACCTGGTTCTTGTTCTGCTGCACGTTTCCTTGGTCACATCACATAACACTCAGGGCCAGACTGAAAGGACACTTGGGTGTAGTGACTCTTAACACTGCTATGCCTGACTTTCAAGTACCCAACTGCAAGAATTCAATGATGTTGAGTTAGACATCAGGGGCTACAGGTAACCTTTGTGAAAGGCTGCTTTCCACTCATAGTAGACCAGTGCTCAGACCGGTTGGATGTAGTCCCACAGCAAGACAGCAGGTTTAGATAAGCTCTTTCAAAAGCACCATAGAGGAGAAAGCTTAATACTATAGTCTGGGTTAAGCACACCCTCGCCTATAGTGTAGATAGGGCAGATACATGTATGGCTGTGACCACTGTACCAACCATGTATTTTCTTATGCTTCAATAAGGCCAGCTTCAGACAAACCTGCTCCTACTTAAAAGATCTTGTCATCATATATGAGATCTTATACAACTTAGGCAAGGACTTGTGTAGCTGATTCACTTTTGGCTGCAATATGAAGATCATTGGTACAGTACTTCTGTAAGAAGGCGTTAAAGTACCAGTAGGTAAAGGCATGGCACATAGTTGTTGGTGCACACATGGTTCTAGCTTGTGCCGCCTTAACTGTATAGTCACAGTCTAGATTTCCACAAGGTACTGGGAGAAGTAGGCATATAAGACTGGGACTCACCAGAGCTGCCATTTTAACAGAGCTTACACCAGTGGGATACAGAGCAGACCCTCAGAAATTTATTTTCTGTCCCAGACTGATCACTTTTTAGTCTGAGTTTGATGCCTACATAAAATTTGATTTAAAGTCCTAAATCTCTATACATGTGTGCATATATACGTACATATGTAGCTCAGGTGTTCAGCTAGTGGAGCCACGCTGTCCTCAGTGTATTCAGATCTATGTCACCCATGTTTACAGAGGTAATGTTCACCTTTCCCACCAAAGCAGTGTCACTTTTGAGACAAATGAAACATTCAGAAGATCCAGGGAAAGGAAGTGGGGTGTTTCACACCATAAGTACGTGTGATGAGAACGTTCACTTGGAAGAGGGAGGACCATGGTTCTCCCAGGCATAACACTGCTGCCAAAACTGCTAATATATTTGACAGTGAACAGTCATAGGAAAAAATAAACAATTAACTTGGGTAAGTGGGACCAGAATCCCGTCTCCCAGATGAGAAATTCTTGATGTGTCTGCCTGCAGGTCCACTACAAGTTTGTATGGCTGAAGGGAAGAATGACATTTAAGTAAACCAGTTACATGTCCTGGGCGAGCCCAAAGGCTATAGGGGGTGTTGTTGACTTGAGACAGTCATAGCAGGAGAACTATGAAATCTGCCTTTTGGGGAGAGAAGTCTGAGTCCGGGGATGAGACCATCCACAGCAGGGTGAGGCTGCAGTAACCCTACAGGCATGATGAGGCATTAAATGGAAAATGCCTATAGCTCTTTGCTAGGGTTGAACAAGAAAAAAAAAAAACAAAAAACATAGGGCCATTTTTAATTTGGCCCTCCAAAAGATAGTCTATCACCTTAAAGGAAATCTAAGGCTTTGCCCCAGTCTATTTTAAAAACAAAGGCAGGAACAGAATAATTCTTTGAGTCCATGGGTATAAGTAGGAGTAGTCTCTGCAAGCTAGCAATGAGGAGCAGCCTCCCAGATAAACTGGTGAAAAGTTTATTACAATTCATTTACAGCAAGAGTGGACAATGTGGTAGGGAATAAATGACCTGGCATTAAATGAAAGTGGAAATTGGACAAATAACCTAAGAGGACTTTTATATCTCTGATTTCTTTGTTTCTACAGAGATTATGAAGAAAAACAAAATTAGACCTCTGGCCCAGTAGTTTATATACCAGTGTGTAGGATCTTAAAATCTGTGTTTCAAACGAACTTAAACCATGCAGAATTCCTGGCCAGAAAATTTTGTTTCCATTATAAGATAAAATACAAATATAATACACTTTATTCTGAAATGATGCAGTACCACCAGAGTCACTTCGTTATGTGTCCAACAGAGGAAAGGAGGAATTGACAAAATTGAATTAAAAAGTCAGAAACTCTGAGTTAATCAGTTTCTCTTGGTCCAAAGACATAATAGAGTTTTGACTCCGGAACCCCAGGATAAAGGATAACTGAGGGTGGAATATTATCTTAGTGACATGTTGGAGCCCATCTAAGGAGTAAATCATCTTCTAGACCTAGGCGTCTCTGTGAACCATCAGCAAAGAAAGATTTCTGACATGAACACTCACTCCTCTAAATGCATACAACTAGGTGAGATGAATCTACAACTAAACATTACCCTGTTTTGTATTATCAGCATGAAGTTGGTGCTCCAGACTTCATGGGGTTCACTTCTTCTAAGCTGAATGGGTAGTCTTCCAGAAAACCACGATAAAGGAAACAGTAGGTTAGAATGAGGAAAAAATGCTTTACTGTGGAGTTTTGCAAGACTTTCACTGCCTTGCCTTTTAAAGGTCCTCTTTAGCACATACTTTTGTATCTTCTTCCAGAGGCTTGCAGAGCTGTGCTACACCACTGTTTTTAGAAGAGAGCATAGCAGGTTTGCTAACTTCTTCCCTTCTGAGTTAACAGACACAGAGTAAAAACACTAATGCAGATGTCTAGCCAGGAATATGTCTCACCAGTACATCAACAAATATTTTTGGGTTACATTAAAATCCTCTGAAAAGCTGCTTTAATCAGGAATAAATAAGATTGCAGAACTGTGAATTCTGCTCCACCTGATGAGACATTCCTTGTGGCCGAGACCAAAATCACCATAAACTGATGAGATGTTTTAGTCCAAGATGAGAAAATAGCAACCATTATTTTTTAATTAACTACTAACAAAATTCTATAAAGTAAAAGCACTGCTTGCACAGCAGCTGATTTATTTTTAATACCACAGCTGTAAAACAGTAAGCCTGTGCAGCTGAGCCAAGTGGCTTGGATATGTATGCTTTCAGAAGTGGAAGACTGTGGGCCCAATGTCTTGTGGTGTCCCTGAAACTCGGTGTGCAAGAAGCTGAGCTGACACTAGCTGAGCATCAAACTTGGTGATGTTGGACCTCTGCAGGAAAAGCAGCCACATCAGCTGTTTGGGGAGCCACATCAGCAGTTTATTCGTTTTCCCATCACAAACTGCAACTATGCTCAGTCTGTCTTGGGAGATCAAAGAACTTAGGAGTGAGAAGAAAGCACAGCCTCCAGCTGATGCTATGTCATGCAATGCCATGATTCTCTCTACTTTTTACTCATATCTCTATTCCTTCAATGTGGGTACAATAGTAAATACAAGTGTATTTCATTTAGTGTTTGGCAGCAATGATGTATTCATGCATTATCTTAACTGTCATGGTGAAAACCTAATTACTGTCCCCAACAAAAAATGTGGAAGCCTTGGAAAAGAGATCCTATAACTCTTTGATTTCTCTATATAAAGCATGACCAAAGCCAAGTGAAACTAATGTAAGAGTACTTACTGGCTTCTTGGGCTTTTGATTAGACTTTTTTTTTTAAATATGAACATATGATTTTCAGATTCTCCGAGAACCTACAACTGAATTAGTTACTCTTCCCCTACTGAAGCCCTGAACCCATTTTTTTCAGGGAAATCATTAAAATTTAAACACAATTCATGTTAGTTAATCCACTCCACACTAAAAAAAAAAAAAAAAAAAAAAAAGAAAGAAAAATTAAGGAAATATTTTAAAGAAATAAGTTCAGCATCAAGTCCTATTAGCTTGACAATTGTTCTGGTTTAACCCCAGCCATCAGCGAAGCTCCACACAGCTGCTCACTCACTCCCCACCCCAGTGGGATAGGGAGAGAATCAGAAGGGTAAAAGTGAGAAAACTCATGGGTTGCGATAAAGACAGTTTAATAGGTAAAGCAAAAGCCAGGCACGCAAGCAAAGCAAAATAAGGAATTAATTCACTACTTCCAATTTGTAAGCAAATGTTTAGCCATCTCCAGGAAAGCAGGGCGTCATCACTTGTCAGAGTTACTAGGGAACACAAATGCTGTAACTCTGAACATCCCTCCTTTCTCCTTCTTCCCTGCAGCTTGTATTGCTGAGCATGACATCATATGGTATGGAATATCCCTTTAGTCAGTTGAGGGCAGCTGTCTCAGCTGTGTCCCCTCCCAACTTCTTGTGCACCCCCAGCCTACTCACTGGTAGGGCGGTGTGAGGAGCAGAAAAGGCCTTGATGTTGTGTCAGGACTGCTCAGCAACAACTAAAACACCCCTGTGTCATCAACACTGTTTTCAGCACAAATCCAAAACATAGCCCCATACTAGCTACTATGAAGAGAATTAACTCTATCCCAGCCCATACGAATATAATACACAAGCCATGGACAGAACAGAAAGCAGAACTCTGTTGTATTTCCCAGAATCACAGAGCTGATGAGGCTGGAAGCAGCTCCGGAGATCATCCAGTCCAAGTTCCTGCTCAAAGCAGGGTTAGCTACAGCAGGATGCTCAGTGCCATGGCCCATTGGGTTTTGAATACCTCCCAGGACAGAGACTGCACAGCCTCTCTGCTTCAGTGTTCAACCACACTCACAGTAGAAAATATTTTCTTATATTTAACAGAATGTCTTGTGATTCAGCTTGTGTCCATTGCCATTGCGTAGATACATTCATCTGGGTTGTGGTCTAGGAACATCTGTGATCCCTCTGGCTAGTTGTAGATGACCCGAACTGCTAAGTCCATTAACTGCATCAAATAGCATTCAAGAAACATTAAAGGATTCTTTGATAATTGCTCGAATGTAACTATTGACATTTTCTAACATGGCACTCTTACTCCAGAAGGAATTCAGCACAACCTCAGCTGTTATTGTTTTGTGCCAAGTGGTTTATTTGATTGAATGGAGGGAGTTTTCCTATTTCTACAACTTATTGGCTCCTTTCACTCTAGCCATTGTTTCTGGTATGTGCTTTCTTTATCCATAGAAAATTACTAAAGAAAATCAAAATATTTATGTCAGAAAATTCTATTGTAAGTCAAGAAATGTAAAACAATAGCTTTTAGTCAAAGCCTTTTTTTTTTCCCATGTATCATATTTCTGTGGCTGGAAAAACACAAAGCTGAAGCTAAATTTTCTTAGAAAAAACAGCTTTGGTGGGTAATTGTCAATCATTCTTAGCTGAACTGCTTTACTCCACTACAATTATACATGTGTTTCCAAATCTTTTCTCTTTAGTGTGAAATAAGTGACAAATTATTTGACTGAATGGCAATATAGGAAACAACAGCCACTTCGTAAGTTTACATATTTTCTGTGCATTCTGAAAAAACAAACACACTACCATGTACGTGAGTATGGGTGTAATTCTGTGCTCCCAGTACTGAAGTTAGTTCTGGTGCATCTGTTTTTACAAGAACTGTAGAATCACACAAAACATGTATGTACATGGAAAAGCAAACCATTTTGTAATAATGTCTTAGGAATCAGAGAAAGAAATATAACCTTAGTCACCTCCCATCAAAAAAAGGTGACTCTGCAGCAAATTCTCAATTGCTTTCATTCTTGTAGCTGTAAAAGGCTGAATCAATGCAGTTTCCATCACTTCCTTCCGATGACTGCAGAGTGCACTTTCTTACGATGGCTTCCTAATGGAAGTAATGTTCTCTTTCATGCAGTTTCCTTTTTCCTTTGCTTTATTTAATGTCTTTTATTCCTACTTGAACTGCTATGAAGCATCTCTTTTTTTGGTCTTTGAGAAAATGTCCTTGCCAGCATATAATCAATTATCAAAACTCCTTTAGTAGACATTTGTTCAAGCAATGTGTGTTAAATTTGAATAATCTTTGCTCATGAGTCTACCTAATCTACCTAATCTACTTAAAAGGAAAAACACAGATACAGTGTTTTGTAAAAGCCATGTAGGCAATGACTGTGGAACACTGAAAAGTGGGAAGTTTGTATAGGCAACAGCTGTTATTGTTATCAATATTATTACCATCTAAGGTAAGAAACATTTTAATAATTTCCTACTTGGAAGACTTTATAGGTATTTAGCCCATAAGATTAGAAAAAATGGCAAAAATCTCAGAAGTTAAGTTACTTGTTCATTATCCTGTTCCCATTGTTCCTGATGGCTGATATTTCACTCTGCTTCAGTGCAAAATGGCATCATGGCAGTGTCACAATCCACAAGAAGTGGAAAATCTTGTTGAACAAGATCCTGAGGTTGGTCCTTTCTGCATATATATCAGATATTACTTTCCTAATTAGCCCTAACCAGCCCATTTTCAGGTTCCTGTGATTACTCTCCACAACTGCTTTACCACATTAACCTCTGTTGCAAACTTACTCTGTAGTAATGCGGACAGAGAGAAGTACAGTCCTGAGACAGACGACAAAAATGGAAGTCAGAAAAGTCGTGTAACAATTTCTTACTGAGACAGAAGGGATAGGGCAGTAATTTATTATGTTAGATTGACATGTGTGTACACGGGACGATGAGAATATTTCAATACGGCACTTTGTGCGACAGGATCCTTCTCACCCCAAGAACTGTGGCAAGGCATGTGAGACATTCAAGGTGATGGCGTTGGCAAATTAATTGACATTTTGCCAATGAAATAAGATGTCTTCAAAGTTTTGTGGGTTATAATGGTCCTATCCATCTTAATTCTACACAAATTCAACAATGAAAATCTGAGTTATCAATGGGTATGTTCAAGGAAAGGTTTCTTGTGCTGGTTTCAGAGTGGCAACTTTAACATGTTAGTCGTCTTGCTTGGCAAGTCAAGGACGCTGTGACTAGGAAAATGATAAAAAATTTCTGACAAGGTCGAGGTATTTATTTGATTCTAGTATTAACAATGTCAACTTTGCATGTTGATTTATACATATACAAGCCTGTTTTGTAATTATTTTAGTTATCTAATCTACGTTATATAAGACACTCTGAGGCACCAATTCCAGAAATACAGAAATCACATCAATTTCTTCTGATCTGGAGTGACAAGAAATCAATTCTGTCCTTCAAGACAGTACAGAGAGTACCTTCTGTTGTATAACTTGCTCAACAGTTATTCCAGGAACAGCTGTACTAGTTATACATATGCACATTTTCATATGTGTGTATATGTGTGTATATATATGCACAAAGTATGTTTAACAAGTGCATATGTTCAGGGTCCTGGAAAATAATCTTTTGAGTTTGAGTGAATTTTGAATAGATCAATGTGCACGTCATAATGTCATATTTCAAATGTCGACATGCCAATTTCAGATATGGATTTGCAGCCCTGGTGTTTCTGAAAATACAACTAAAAGCCAAGTCCTGGCATGTGTAAGTATGGTACACACTAGATGAGATGAATTAGCTACCAGCTGCAAAGATTAAGGTGCAGCTTTGATAGGGGTTCAGATGTCAGCAGCAGGGTATGGTGGGAAGGTGTACACTTTAAGGTCATGGCTTACATCTGGGTAACAGACTCTCCAATAAAGAATGAGCTCCTCCGCACTTCTGTTCCAGTTTGGGAGAGATGGAAACGGAAGATTATCAGCATACAAAAGAGTCTTCAAATGAAATGCTGCCATCTTCACCTCTGGATTGCAAGAGTTCCTGTTCAAACTGTGCTCGGTGGATACTGTTGCTGAATTGTGCACATTCGTCAGCCTTACAATACGGAACATTTTACAAAAGCCATGACACTGATCCATTTTGTCACAGATGGTGCATATTTGGCCATGTCCCATGCCTAATTCTAGAAGAATTTCCAATAGATTAACTTGTCCAATAATTACAATAAAAAAAGAAATAAAAAATATTGATTTATTAGCTGCTTCATTCAAACTCAATTGCGACCACTTTGAAATACACCATGAATTAATTAAAAAACAGCTGCACTTCTAGTTAGCCCACTTTAAAACACTACAAAACCTAATACCTGTCTTGTGTTTTCATATAGCCTAAATGTGCATGTACATAGGTGGGACAGCAAGAATGGATTTTCCTGATATGTGAAAGAAGGGCATTTCTTCCCATAAATCTTCCCCCAATCATGGTCAGTGAACACGGGGGAGAGAGGATATGTGGAAAGAACAATACAGTGAAAAGTTAGCAAAGAAAGGAAATGAAACAGTGTTAAGAAGTTCATTTTTGTACCTCCCCTGTTCCTGTTACATGGCCCTGAGCATCTGTGCAGCTTGTGCTGGGATGTCCCTGCAGGGAAGGAAAAGGCATCTTTAGAAGCTGGTCAAATAGGTCCCTTTTGGAGAGCAGATTTTCAGGGAGCAAAAAGCTGAAAAACTGTCCAAGGAGCCACAAATTCTAGCCAACACTGGTGAACAGGCTCTTTACACTACACATTAAAATCCACCTCCCAGAATCTGCAGATTCATGGTAATGGACATCTGCAAGATTTTCACCCAGAAGTATTTTCAAGGGACTAGAAAAATGTGTTCCTGACAACAGAGGCTTTCAGGTTACATCTGTACTTGTACACCGAGCAGCAACCTTTCTCTGATGCTGAGGTCAGCCAGTCAGCCTCCACCCTACCCACTAAACCCTCTTACCCTCCAAAACAGAGTTGTCACACCCGAAATAGGGATGAGAACGGTCCCTGCCTGTGCTAACTCTGAGACACACCTGGGAACTCTCTGAGAATGTGAGTTGTCCCAGTGTGACATCAACCAGGCTAAAAAGTTACCTGTATAGGCAATTGTGTCCCAGCTGCCAGGTACATGTCCTGGCATTTTAAGCACTTTTGAAAAAGCATCCTGGGAAATACCCCAGCAGATATACCCAAGCTTGACTGGCTTGCCAAGCTGGTTCCTTTTTATTTAGCTGCAGTCTGATTTTCTGAAATACCAAAGTGTATTAAATATTATTAGTGTTGCTTTTCTACAAAATTTGGTGTCAAAAGCCCTACCAGTGCTGCCCATGCTCACTGGCAGGCAAGCCCCCCTTCCAGATAAACACTTTATCCCTCCACTTCCAATTTCCTTCATCTGGGTCAAGTCATTCCTGAGAAGAGACATGTCCAGCTCCACGTCCTGTCTCCTGCTCTCTGCAGAGGATCTTGTCTCCCCTCTGCTACTTGGCAGGAGGTTTGTCACCAGGTTGTTAACATCTGGGTGGGCCTTGAGCTGGGAATTATCCTGAGGATTTCATATCTGCAGCTCAGGGCTTCGGTCCTCGGCACCTGAGCTACCATGGCTGAGCACTGCCCACTGAGAAAGCAATGCCTTACCTAGAGATGGGCTCTCCGAGGGGGTGGCTCACCCTGACAAAGGCAAGAGAGGGTCAAACCTTTTGAAACGTGACCATAGAAGACTAGTGAGAGCCTTGTCCTGCCAGAACATCTGCACAGGCATGTCTCCCCAGCTTTGCTCACTGCTCTCAGCTCTCTGCTCTCCTGAAAAGTCATGGGTGGGATGAGCTGCTCATCTGAACCCTGTCATAGCAATGGAGAACCACAAGGCAACCCAGAGAGTCAGTTGGCCTGTTTTCAATAGCTACTTAGGGAAAAAATGGGTTTTGCCTTGAAAAATCTGTTTTCCTCCACTGACTATAAGCACACCACAGAGAAGTGTTATGGGCGCTACACAGAAAGCCCACACATTTTCTACTTGGAAATTTGCCTGCTTTGAAAGTGTGAGCATAGATTATATGGATCACTGTGACCACCTGATCTGATCTATTCCTTCATAATCTGTTAACCTGAGAAATTTTTTTAGAAAAACAACTCCTCTGATCTTAAAAAATCCCCAATTTCACTGACTCCAGTGACTAAATCCCCACACTGTTAAACGGGTCTAGAGCAGTCTTGAACTTTCTAGCCCCAACTTCCTATGTCATTATAATTTTATCTAATAGACTGAGTAACACATAATCAGTGTGTTTTTTCCCCCCTAGTGTCAGCACTTATAAACCGTGGTGAGGTCACTCCTGTCCCTCTCCCTTGAGGTCCTGGGCACTTCCATCTATAGGGCACGTTTGTCAAGGGTTATTAAAAAAATGGTTTGAGTCAAATCTCAGCATATAAATAACATATTGGTGTTGCTTGAGGAACAGATGAGTGAAATGTTTAAAATGTTAGATAGTATTTATTATATTTATTACACATCCACCATTACAAGACACTGGCTTTTTTAATAGTCCTAATTTATTCAGGCAAGGGACAAGCAGAGTTTACTGAACTGAGATCCTCAGTTTGTCCCTACCACGTCTCCTCTAAAAACAATTTACTGAACACTAATACCAAGAGAGAGGTAAATTAAATAGCAGCTTAATGACATGAAAGTTTTCAGATGGCCACTGTGTACCTTAGCAGTGAATGCACACTTTCATGAGTAGAGAGGCTGCCACTTTTAAATCTAAATTTAGAGAGGTGGTGTATTTCTCTTACAAAGTATGATCTGATTTCTACTCTGGAAACAGACAGCTGGTTCTCAGGAATAAATGTCTATCACTTTCCGCCATTACTAATTTTCAAGGGTATTCCTGCTGTTTTCATGGAGTTAGAGAATCTGACCTCTGTTGATCTCTGCGGTCCACTTTGAAGTGCATTGGTGGCCAGTTATTACTGTTTACATGTATTTATAAGGTTTGAGGGCTAAAGGGAAAGTAAGTCCTTTTAGTGCTAGGTGCTGTACAAATAAAAATGAAGGGTGGTCCAGAGGATGAGCTTGTAGTCCAGGAATGGCATCAGAATCTGATGTTCTGCAAGGTTCCTAAAAAGAGAAAACAAACTAATATTATTCTAACAGTACCTTCATGCATATTTATTTTAGTTATTTACAGACTAATTTTAGCAACAGTGAAGGAAAAGTTTGAAAGGCAAAAAGGTCGGGTAGACACCCTGCCATGGAGGAAAGCCTATCTAAGTCATGTGCCAAATTTCTTTCTTGTCCTCAAAATTTTTTCCCCACAGCTCTACAGGAGTCACATTGCTTCCCCAGGAGAACAGGCACATCTGGAATGAAATGTTGATACTGTTTAGCACTTGAGCCATCATACACATTATGCATGAACAAGAAGTTAGTAATCGAAGGCAATTAAAACTACAAAAAGATTTGAATTGGCAGAAAAGAATTAATCCTAGAGTCACATGGATTGGAAACAGGACTTCTTTTCTCTGCCAATGTTGGCTGGTTTCCCAAATAACATTTTTACAGCAATTTGTCCAGGCTACTTTCAAAAGTCCCAAGTTATCAGAACTTTTGGCTCTTTTCAGAAACCCTAAAATCTTCTCAAGATTACCACAAATTTCAGAATTGCATTCCACATCATTCAGCAATATCTACCTAAATCCCCAAAATATCTTCCCACTTTTGGAGACAAATCTTGTGGACCTGCCTCCCCCTGTCCAAGAGAGATCCCTCACCCCTGTCCCTCAGATACCATTTGATGGAGTTAGGACAAGCTGTCACAGGGTTGGGCAGAGCGGTTCTGCCTCCCGTAATTGCTCAGACCATTTCCATGGGTGAGGGAGGATGGGCCTCCTGGACTTGTCCCAAAGCAGGACAGTCCGCAGATCATCTGGGCCTTGCTGGAGCACTTGTGTTCCTGGGAGCTGGGCTTGAAGAAGACACTTTTAAAACCTTCCTAACTACCTGGTCTGCATCTTTGGATGGCTAAATGCCTTCAGAAAGTGCTTAGATCTGTTAGTGTCCCTGTGTTCATCCCAAATGACTTCAGCTGTAATCAACAGGGAGAGAAGCGCAGCCAGAAGGCAATAAATCCCATCAAGATTAGAAATCTATATTATCACGGGGTGGATGGTCTTCAGAAAAGCCTGCAACTTTCCATAGAGAGGCTGGAAAACCAGATAAGCCTTGAAGCTTGATTTTCAGGTGAGTGGATACAGTGCTTGATTTTCAGGTGCCTCCATCTCAGCTCCCTACCAGTCAAACAGAGATAACCTTCCTCTATCCAACCTGGGAGATGTGAAGAAAACTCTGTACATATAATGGTATACTTCAATACATAAAATAAAAGATAGCTGCTGCTATGTGGCTATGCTGATGCAGAGTAAGACATGCAGGTAATGGTCCAAACAGATTAGCAGCATCTGCAGCTGCTGCGGAAGCACTTTCTGTAACTGCTGCTCACCATGCAGTGCACAGGAGCCTGACAAAACATAGGATTCTCAAACACCTTGTCCCTGTCATAACTGTCATCCCTCCAGTGTCTGTTTTCACTTCATTATAAGATAGTCAGCACAACCCTGTCAGCTGTCAAAGGATCTCACCTGGGTCGTCAGTATGCTGGGCACCAGCATCTCAGGCTGGCAGCCTCTCAAACGTGGCTGTCCTCTGCAAAATGGGATTCATTAAGTGAGCTGTCCAAGTGGTCTGGAACACATTAAAGTAAAAGGAAACAATGCTGCACAATGAATTTTCATCCACTGAAATGTGTTATAGTGCTTATCAGGTATTTGTGTAAGCTGGCTCTACAGTAATATCAAGCTGATAACAATTTGCAGCTCCATTAACTGCTGTTAGGCAGCATAAAAAGCAGACATGCTGAAAAAAAGACAACCACACAGGAACAAGGAATTCCTGGTTTAAAAAAGCCATTTACATGTTAAGTGAATTGCTTCTGTTGAGCAGATATGTGTAATAAAGGTAGTGTTTTCTCGTGCAGCTAAAAAGACTGCTCTGGATATTGAATCCTTCTTTTTACTCATCCAGTGAATGTGATCTGTAGGAATATTGCCAATGAAGGGCAACATTCCTCTCTTTCCCATTTCAAGGGAGCAACTTACCGCCACTTACACTTTTACAGTCTTATTTATTGGTTCCCAGGACTGTTCCTTTGTGTCTGAAAAGAGGGAAATACTGTAAGCAGTCCCTACTTCAAAGAGCTTAAAATTCAAGCTCATATATAACACAATGAAAGATCACATATAACAATGAGGTGGAAGTGGAAAAGGAAAGAATAAAGTCATATATGTACTACAGGATAAATGTGTTCACACTGTGACTCAACCACGGTTTTGGCTGGTTATCACAGACAACAAATGTTGGAACTAAAATAAGTGCCCTATGATAAAGCCTTGTTAAAATCACTTCTTGAAGACCTGATGGTAAAATGCAGGCCTAAAAGAGCAAGCTGAATGAAGGGAAGAACTGGAGAAACACAGATGTCTGTCTTTTGCATGAGTAGGATGCTGCACAATGTAAATATGGATTAAATAAAGAGCGAACAGAAAGAGATTACAGTGGGTCATGTAACTTCTCATGAGGATGTGCCAGTTTTAATGACATTGCTGGCCAGATCATGACAGAAAGATCCATTTACCTTGGTAGGGTGATCAGTAGCTGCATGGTCAGGAAAAGAGCTACTCCCGACAGAAGGTAGATTTCAGCTTAGCTTCCTATATTTACCTGAATTGTGGGAGACCTGGTTTCAAATCCTAGGCTGGGGCCAGCCTGGTCTCAAGAGATAGATGATATGGTCTTCACTTGTCCATGTAGGTCCTGAGGGATCTTTCTCAATGGGAATGGGAATTCACTAGAGAGGTTCTCAGCTCAGGAAAAATGTTTCTCCCATAGGCCTAGGCAGAGATTGGCTGTCACTATTAGCACTGCGGAAAGAACAGGAGGTGACAAAATATACTAAGCTAGGTAAACAGATGGGTGAAGACTTATGGAAGGCTGAAACAAGATGACTGCAAGGAAAGCTGTACAGGGGTGAAGGAGTATGCTGTGAACAGACTGTTGTCTAGGGAGATTTAGGCAAGTTTGTTTACACAAATTGGAAAGGAGCAACGCTGGAGACCTGGTGCTGATTCTCTTCACCTGACTCATAAGGCTATTCGCACATCTTTAGATCATTATTACTATTCATAAATAAATTTTCCTAGAACCTCTGAGGCAACAGCACAAAGTTGCAGTCCAACGCTGCTCAATACAGAGCTCTTAGGTCCTGAAGACTTCACCTACTTCTCACGAGGCCTGAGATTTTTCCTATTAACTGCAGGCACCCAGTCACAGCTAATTATCAAGGCTGATTCAAAATCAATTAAGAGATAGGCACATCCAGAAGGTGACTTACCCTGCTGTGAGACAGGTACTTAATGACACATGGATGAAGGCCAGCTGCTAGCACAGCTTTTAACAGATATTCCTGGCTTCTTCTCATCCGTACTGTCATCTTGCAGGTCTTGATAAATCACAAGGGCATTTGAGCAGCCAAGCTGAGTTGAGACATGAAGCCCCAGTATGTGTCTCCATCAGCTGCCAGTAGTGGATGCCTAGCACAGACTGTAAGGACAGTGCAAGGATATAATGATATTTCCCCAGAATATTCACTAGACTTCAATGATTTATGGCTCATGAGCTTTCTGAGCTAAAGATGGCATCTCCGTACTGAATAGATTGCTGTGTATTTTTCTGCCATGAGTTTATTCAGTCACCTTTTGAACCTATATAATCTTATTCTAATTACAGTGTCCTGTAGCACAGCCTTAACATCACATTATTTGGAGAAATACCCACTTTTTTTTTTTTTTTTATTTTGAACCAGACTTCTACAAGTTTCATTCGATACCCTCTACTGATCATGTTACAAGACATCATTTTGTATTGCCATTCTTCACATTTCATGATTTTATAGACTACTCTGAGTAGTTACTAGGCTGATGAATCTTAGTCTGTTCATTTGTTTCTCCTAGAGCAGAATATCCATATCTTAGACCATTTCTGATGCCTTTTTTGTACCTTTTTTTTTTTTTCAGTTTTGTTCCTATCCCTTTTTATCTAGTGAAATAAGAGAGGATGAAGGAATGAGAAACTATACAATGTATTCAAGATGAGGACACATCATGGATTTGTACAGAGGCATAATGATGTCTGTTTTTTTTCTTAATCCATGCTAAGAAGTCCCTGTATTTGATTTTCTGGTTTGACTACTGCTGAGTATGTAAAATTGGCTGTGATAACTTCAGAATCTCATTTTTGCATGGCAATAACAGTTCAAAGTTCATCACTGGGTATATAAATACAAGATTGTTTTTCCCTTGTGCGTCACTTTATATTACATGGAATTTCATCTGTTATTTCATCATCCAGTAATTTAGTACCGTGAGATCCTTCTGTAACTCTTTGTAGCTGTCGTCATCAGCAAATTGTCACATCATCCCCTTTCCACATCTTCATTGACTATTTTGGACAGGAATAACCCTAACATAAGCCCTACCCAGAGCAAATAACACAAGTCCTTTGATTAACTGTAAGTGATGACCATAAATGTAGACTTGTATTCGCAGAAGTATATCATCAAATTTCCACACCACTAAAAGGCCTTGAAGTAAGCACATTACCATTCTCATAGTATTAGTACTGCCTTCGAAATCCCCTGGATATCCCTTAAAATGACAGATTTAACTCTAGACTCCAAAATATCTCTGTCAAACAGGTAAAAAATTGTTCATGTTGACCCAAGAGAGAAATTTCTTTAGCCGTGAGAATTAGAGCACTGTATGGATGTGTTCTGAATAGATTCAAACTTCGTATTTCTGGTGTTCATCTATAGTAGATTCTCCATAGTTGATTCTATGGTGATTCCAGATACCCTGTTCAGAGTCACCAGGCTTTTTCCTGGTTAAGCATTTCTGATTTAACAATGTTTAGTCAGCTTTACCTATATCCTCATCTAGTTTTACAATACTGCATCCTTTATAGTCAAATTGGATTTGAAAATGATCCTTGCTATGAGGGGCAAAACCTGCATTAAGCGTTATTAGCTCTAATACTCCTAATAAAATTTAATATGGAAAGAGAACTCTCCAATCTGACTGTTAAATTCAAGTGAGCAAGAGTCATTACGGCACTTGGCCCTTGCCTTTTAACAAGTCACAGTTTTCAATGATTTCAAGCATGAGAAGTCATTCAAGCATGAGAAGCAGATGAATTTAAATTCCTGCTTCATTTGATGTTATGTGATGTTATTTTTCACTGTACCTCAGCCAGTATTCTTCTAACTTCAGTTAAAACTTATTTGGCTCATATTTCTCTTACAGAAATGGCTGACGGTACAGTAAGCATGAAACACATTGGATGGTTGTTAAAAGGGCAGAAACCACAAAGTATTGCAGTCTCGAAATATCTGGGGAATTCTGAAAAACTTTAAATATTTAAGAGAGTCCTAGTTCAGGAATAATTGTCACAAAGTTAGTTGATGGATGAATAAATGAACGAACAAATGAATGAGGAATGCAAGGTCCCCTGTAGATCTAGTGGCTGAATGAAGATCAGCGTCCAGAACCAAAGCAAAGAGGGCTCAACGTCTGTCCTGCCACAGAGTGTTATCAAGAAGATAGGGAGGCAGAGTTTAGACCAGTCAGCCAGTTTTTATCCATGTGTTAACCCCAAATATGTTGGCATTTGGAACACAAAGTAAGAGCACAACATAATTTAAGCTAAAAACTCACTGATTGAGAATAAAACATCCAAATGAAGCTCTGAGGATAGTATGATGGTAACAGAGATGATCTTTAGCATCTGATTGAAACCACTCAAACAGAACATCCATGTTTAGAGCAAGGCAAAACTGTATACTCAAACTCATTTAAATACCTTCTCAATTATACTATTATCTGTAAATAATTTCTTATTTCAGTTCTGCGATACATTATTCACCAAATGTAAGGCATCAGGATGACTTCTTGACACAGGCAATGTTTCCAAATGTTTAGCCTCTGCTATCAATTTAAATACAAGACTACTGTAAGGCTTAATGTAAACTAATTCCATAGACATTCTTTTGATGGCAAAATCTGTTTTTGAAGATTAGCCATTCACACAAATCTCAAAGTGCCTAATCATTTCGCTTATCCTATAGCGGTTAGCCTCCCATGTAACTGCAGTGAAGAAAAACAAAAATCATTGAAACTACAGAAAAGTAACTGTCTCCACTACATGGTACATGGTAGGAAGTACCATGCACTTCAAATATCAATAGTAACACACTACTGGAATAAGCTGTCCCACCTAGGAGTTCTCACTGAAAAAGTAATTTATAACAATGGTTTCCAAATTGTGGTCTATGGACAATGGGTGGTTCATGAGTAGTAAGTGATCCACACCTGGCCTGTGAAACCATGCTGAGTAGCAGACCAGTTAATGACAGTCTGTAGAGCTTCTCGCAGATCCACAGAGTGTTTTAAGTGCTGTTCTGCACCATTGTGCCTTTGTGTTGTAAAAGATGATTATGTTTTCTCCAGGCAACAGAAGGCTTGCTGACATAAATACATAAAAGGCTATTGAAAACAAGCAGGGAATCAACTGTTCTCTGCATATGGTGTGGTCGGGGGAAAAAAAAAAAAGTGGGAAACTAAGGCTAAATATTAAAGAAAACTCTTTTGGTAAGGATAATACTGGAATAGGCTGCCTGGGGAGACTGTAGACTCTCCACAACTGAAGTCTTTCATCACAGGACTGGACAACATCTGTCAGGAATGATATAGGTTTAGCTGAGGGAGACTAGGAAAGCTCTCATGATACCTTACAGCTCTGTCCATTTCTTTAGACAGTTTTTTTTAAAAAAATAAATCAATTACCAACCAACTGCTAAGTCTTTCTTTCAAATAGTCTCTTTCCCTTTTCTACGGGTCAGGACAATCCCAAACATGGATACAGGCTGGGTGATGAGTGGATTGAGAGCAGCCCTGTGGAGAAGGACTTGGAGGTACTGGTGGATGAAAAACTGAATATGAGCCAGCAATGTGCACTTGCAGCCCAGAAAGTCAATCACATCCTGGGCTGCATCAAAAGAAGCATGACCAGCAGGTCGAGGGAGGTGATGCCCCTCCTCTACTCCACTCTGGTAAGACCCCACCTGGAGCACTGCATCCAGCTCTGGGGCCCTCAGCGTAAGAAAGACATGGACCTGTTGGAGTGGGTCCAGAGGTGGGCCATGAAGATGATCAGGGGGCTGGAGCACCTCCTGTATGAGGACAAGATGAGAGAGTTGGGCTTGTTTAGCCTAGAGAAGAGAAAACTCTGAGGAGACCATATAGCAGCTTTTCAGTACTTAAAGGGGGCCTACACAAAAGATGGGGAAGTACTCTTTATCAAGGAGTGTAGTGATAGGATGAGGGTAACAGTTTTAAACTGAAAGAGGGTATATTTAGATTAGATATTAGGAAGAAATTCTTTACTGTGAGGGTGGTGAGACACTGGAGTAGGTTGCCCAGAGAAGTTGTGGATGCCCCCTCCCTGGCAATGTTCAAGGCCAGCCTGGATAAGGCTTTGAGCAACCTTATTTAGTGGAAGGTGTCCCTGCCCATGGCAGCGGGGTTGGAACTAGATGATCTTTAAGGTCCCTTCCAACCCAAACTATTCTATGACTCTCATTCTATGATTCTCTGTTTCTTGCCATTTTTGTGGTGCTGCGAATAGATAGAATTCAACAAAATAAAGAAATTTGTTGCATTTCAGAAGGATCCAGTATTTATTTGCTTCTGACATTTGCCTAGACTCCAAAGCCCATTAGTGCTAAATCAACCACGCTCATTTAATAACTAACAGCAGTACTTCTTGCCAAATAATGTTCTCTGAGTCTTTTTTTCCCCCTTCTGTTGGAAGCAGGGCACCCAAAATAAGCCGTAGAAGTTAGAGGCACTCACTACCCCTATCAAAGGGAGAGAGATTGTTTGAAAGAAGGAATATGCCTATCTGCAGAGGGAAGATAACCTTCCATCAACATCCTGAGCATTTACCTATCCCAGAAGAGAGCTTTCCCAAGCACTGCAGTTGTGCTAATACCATGCACATCTTTCAGCCTTCATCCCCCTGCAGAACTGCAGGCAAAGCAGCCAGCACTAGACTTCTTTCCATGGTGAGTTAATTGAGGAGGAAAAGGCTCATTAGAGTTCACTTTCTGAACTGACATTCATGAGGAGAGAGTTTCCAAGTGACTCCTTGCAAGCAGCCAGGCTCTGACAGCAATTACATTATGAGTTTTGACTGAGTAAACAGTAAGGAAGATTTCTGATGTGCCACAAATTTGGAACACCGAGATAAAACACACCGGCTGAGAGCACTGAAGGGGAAACAGATGTAACCAAGAAGTAGTCTGCAGTAGTTTCCCTGATATGTGGTAAATGTATACATACACACACACACACACATACATATAATACATAAATACATTTAGACATATATATAGACACATATCCATATATACAAACATATATGTACATATGCATATACGTGTATATAATCACTCATATTTATATATACACATATCTACTCTGTGTGTGTGTGTGTTTGTGTGTAAAAATATATATATACATATAGCTCATGATTCTTCTAGAGATATTTTCCATTAATGCTTCTTCCAGAAAGTAATTATTTTGCATTACATAATACTCATGTTTTTTGATTGGTATCTGCAAACTGATAAAACAGGGTGCGCTGTCCTTCACCTTGGGCATCCACCTAAGTGTAGACCTAGTTCTAGACATTATTCATCATAGTCATGAGTTGCAGAGTCAAAAATGATTGATGATGGCACCAGCACAGAGGCTTACATACACAGTCTCACTCTATCTTTTCCACACATTATCAAAGCGGAGGAGATAGAGCTGGAAGTTGTGTAGGGGCCTATCAGAGTAGGCGGGACGTAGCTACAGCCTTCAGCCCTCTGGAGATTCTTGGCCGAGGTGGAGCCCGTAGGAAGCCCTGGGCTTGTTTCCATGAATCACAGCAACTGAAGATTGCTTCAATTTGACCATGATACAGCTGAGTCTCAGCTGCAGCTCTGAAACTGTTGCGGGAAAAACGTGAATATCCTTGAACCTTGTGTCTGCTTGGACACATCACCCAGCCTGGGGCTTTCAGAGTGATTTTGTGGAATTTGCAGCCTTCCACCACAGACCAGAACCCTGCTGTGATGGATACTGATTTCTCTGTACATTTTTATGGAGCGTAATCCCAAGATGAGAACTCCAAAACCGAGTTGTGCTTACACCATAAAGCATATTTTGTTGTCTGGATGTAAGTTTTCAGTTGTTAGAACCTCCACTGTCAGTTTTAAGGTACAAACCGATTTGTGGTCTGAATGCTTACAAGTGAATACACTTACAATTGAACACATTTAGGAGGTACTAGCACAATTTGCACAAGGTTTATAACTTATTTCACATGCTGTTTATTTACAATAATATAAAATTAATATCAAATTCAAAAATTACAAAGCGATTCCCATATATTGCACTCTAGGTTTTCTGGAGTGTATTCACAACACTCTGTCCAGATGTGTGCCAGAATGATGTCATAGACAGGTTGTGGTTTTAATAAGGCAGATACATTACCAAGGAGGGCTAAATATGGGAGTTTGCAACAAACAAATAAAAGAAAGGAAATTCAAAAGCCATGAGCTGCAAACTTTCCTGAAGTTAAGTGCACTTTAGGATCTAGTATCACGGTAAAAATATTCCCTGCAGTAAACATAACTTTGACCCATGCCAGTTGCAGGACTGTCAATTCCAGACCAAGGATGAAAGGGAGCCCTTTGCCTTTCCAGAAACTGAAAACAATCTGGTTGTATCCGACTGACTAATTTTTGTCTGTTTCCGTGGTTACAAAAAGATAACACACATGCAGTCTATCGGATCATTTTTGGCAGAAGGGAATATCTCCATAGCAGTCCATCTCCCTTCCCCTCCACAGACCAGAGGAATTAGGAAGGAAAATCCAGGCTTTCCCAGGGGCCCATCTCCCCTCACACAGCAGTGCACTGAAAGGAGGGGACGTGCTTTCAGAGCACGCTTATCTCAAGCACGGTTGTGTTTCATGAAGAGAGTCTCTGTACAGAAGCTTGTAACCGAGGATGAGGAGATAGCAGCCTGGTGTACTAGCCAAATCACTCGAAGATGTAAAAGCGCCAAGGGTTGTACATAGAAGGGGAAGACTTGACCAAGCTGGGAAACACTCATTCATAAGGGAAGGGGAAGGGTAACAAGGCTAACGCTTGAGTAAACAAGAGAGCTGCTTTCGCTTACTGTTTGCATGGGAACCCAAATGAGATCGCTATGCAACTCTAGTTACTGTCAAAAGGGCAGCACTTGACATCCTTACCTCATGAAGGTCAGGCTGAGGATTTAACTCACACCCTTATCTCTTCACTTTCCCATATTTGTCATTATTGACATTCTCTCTGTGTGTTTCCAGGGAGCTTGGCTGTATTCAAGAGAGACATTCAAGGATAGCCCGTTCCAGATCTCCTCAGTTCATGCTTAAGGACATGGTTTAGTGGTCGACTTGGCAGTGCTAGGTTAATTGTTGGACTTGATGATCTTAAAGGTCATTTCCAACCTAAATGATTCTATGATTCTATGATTCTGTCTGCCTAAGCTGAATTGCTCCTCGTTCCTCACCCCATGAGGATTCCCATCCTCTTGCCTGGCAATCCACCACATTTTCCTAGCAGTGAGGGAGAAATTCTACAAAAAAAGAAAGCACCTGAAAGCCTTTGCATTGCAAAAAAACCCCCTAGATTTAAATATGTAATATTTCAATTCACTCCTCAGTTTAAATATGTTCTGGAATAATCCAGAATTAATTTGGAAAGAATGGGGTGTTTAGCAAGAATAGAAAAAATAAAAAGAAGTTTAGGTTATTTGAAATATTTTGCTAAATCAGAGATTAGATCATCTGTTTCCAGGCATTTTCCTTGCTGAAAGGAAAATTACAAAACTCATGTCTATCTCCACAAGGAGACTCGTACACCATTCTCCAACTGGGAGAGGAGCCTCTCTCTTGCTGCTTGGAACTAACAGACCACCAGGTTGGGCAGTTGTCCGGGAAGTCTCCTCACTCTTTGGCTTCCTCAGGCTCAAGGAGTGGCCAAATCCTCATTTCTGGGCCCTAACAGCATTTTGGGCTATGGCTTTCCTCACATTAGAAAGAAGAAACAGAAGAGAGAGAAAACTGTTGTTCCTGCACCCTGTTTTAGGAAATCATGCCTACTTTGAACCCCGACTGCCCCAATAAGACTTTCCATTTCCAGATGCTTTAATGAACTACATTGATTTTTTTTCTCCAGGTGTTCACCCAATCAGATTGGGTGAATTCTCAAGCTTTTCAGCCTCCCCAGGGCTGTATGTCTTGATACATGAAAGACTTGCCAAAAGTAAAAAAAAAAATATTTAATAATTGTCCACTGCAGCCCAGCAGAACTTAATTAATGTATAGCCCCAAGTTTTTGATTTCACAGTCTTAATAATGCAGGTTTCTTCTTATTCTTAATAAGCTGAGGAAAGTTTTAATGTGATTTCCTATAGAAAAAGACTAAGGAAATCCCCTGAAAAATCATTGTGTAGTATCATTCCAACACTTCTATGAAATATCAACTGTGTTGGAATAACTGGATCCATGGGACAGCTCTTCATTCCTCTTTTTACCTACAGGACCTTCACATGAAAGTCATGCCTCCATTTCTGCTTTCAGAAGCACAGCACTAAACATTTTAGAAGACTTTGTGGCTTGCTAGCCAAATCTATCTGATTGTCAGGGAAGAAAAAAAAAAGACAGAGTAAGATTTTGTAGAAGGAAGTCTGGCTGAAGTTTCTTTAACTTCACATTGGTGTGAATTATTGCTTCCTGTTACCCAGAATAATCTTTTACTGTATTTCTTCAGCCTGGCCTTCATTAGGAATAATGCTGCCAAAAGATACAGCCCAAGTTCTATCACAGTCTCAAGTCCTGAAACAACAAGGGAAAATGTTAGAAGTGCAGAATTAAACCAAGAAATGTTTGTGGTGGTTTTATTTATTTCTCTTTCTTTTTCCATCTCTGTCTCCCTTTATGTGTTTATGTATACATGCATGTAGATATAGATATATGCATAACTATGTCTATTTACATATATACATGCATATGCACACATACATTATTTTGCCTTCTGTATATGTCTGTACTTTGTGTTGTGTATAATAAAGCAATCAATGAAGAAATGAACAGCAGCAATACCTGATTGCCTATTCCATGCTCTGGATAGTTAAATCATAAACCCTGTATTCTTGAACAAACTAAAACAGGAACAACAAAAATCTGGCAACTGAACAATTAAGAAAGTTCTAACCCTCAATAGTTCACAATCTCTTTCTCAGCCGAAGGGTTGTCTGCTATCAGTGGCCATGTGCTCTTCCCATATCCCCTTCCCTCACCCCTCAGCCCCATCACATGGCAGAGAGGAGTGCATTTCCAGGAAAACCAAACAGGACCAGAATGCTGATCCTGAGTGCTGCTCATCCAGGCAGCACTGAGACTATCATTCCAAAGAGTCTCACTCTGCTGCCAGCATTCAAGGCAGCACACGAGGGAGCAGAACGGCATTGACAGGAGGGCCTGTCAGAGAACGGAGGGTGCTCTCACAAAGCAGTGAGAAACAGCTTGCAAAGAGTGAGAGGGCGAAGACAGACAAACACGAGACACTGCATCTGTCCGATTTTTTTACAGAGCCTGAGTAACAGCTTCCCCTCCTCCCCTAAATTCTAGCTAGTTATTTATGTAGGCAGCACTTTGACACTTCTCACTTTCCCATTTGTTACAGATGCATTAAAACACAGAGTACAATACCTACAAGAATTTCCATTTGAGCTGGCTTAAACCATATTCTCTTTCTTCCCCAGTTCTTCCAATTCTTTTTTGCCTAAGTAATCATCAGTGCATATGATGACATTAGAGCTATGGCATTATGCTCTTAGTTGGAGCTACAACACAAAGTTAAAATGTATCCTTCAAATCTTACAAAGAATTATGCAATTTGTTTTTCAAACCACGGCCCATTTGTATTTTCTATGCCAGTCCTCACACATTATTTTCAAGGCCTAATAGGAAGGGAGCAGATATAAACACAGTGAGACTGATTTCTTGCATTATTGCCCAAGTCAGCATGGATTTCAGCTGCATTCTTCCAGAACTGGCACTTTATTCAAGTAGTCTCTTGAGAGGTATCTGACTGTACGCTCTTGGCTGATTCAATGGGTTGAGGTACTGCTGTAGGAAGGAGGATTCCTCTTCTAGCTCCCACAGACAGGAATAATAAATTCACCCTTTTAGAAGCTGAGTATTCACTGTAATGGGCCCAGATATAAAAAAAGTGTGTTCACTGGTAAAACACAAAATAGGTTTTAATTGCAACTTATAGATTTCCTTTTCCTTCTTTTTTTTTTTCTACAGCATTTTTCTAATCAAAAGCTAGAGCAAATATTATGGTTTTTCTAAAATAGCACTCTTATAACAGAGAGTTTTTCTGGAAAGGGGCATTGTGGTTTGGTGCCACTAGATGCCCCTTGTACAACTCAATGGGCCCTTGAGTTTATTTGAGGCATCTGGTCATTGCTGCAGTACAAACAGAAGGCACTTATGAGTGAAAGTGGGCACATGTCTGAAGTAGTGTCCCCACCCATGACTGAAGTAGTAACATCCTCTAAGATCACGTATGTAGGAGAACATCTGCACATTGTGAGTAAATAGAAGCGGTCCAACATGATGTTTAAGAACCCAGCAATTGATAAAATCCACACTAAATTTACCTAGAGCCACCCCAGGACTTGGAAACTCACTGCCAGTACTCAGTCCATTTGATCCACACTGTTCACCCTCCAAGAGGTGCTGTGGATCTTTTCTGCCATATTTTCCAAGATGGGTGATGTTTAAGACAGCATTGCTGTGATGTGAGTCTGAATAAGATTGAACAACACCTGGTAACACTCATGGAGGCAGGTAACAGTGGCTGTGTCTACACTTCTATATACATCTCATCCCCGAGAGTGATCTCTGCACATCAGGCAGACTATGCGTGATCAGACAATCAATCAACTATGTCCACATTGCACAGCATCTGACTGTGCATCTGCTTTGGACACCAAGTCGTAATGGAATAGGAGAAGAAATAATCTCAAAGTGTCTAAAATAGTGTGGGACAGTTAGGCGAGGGTGCCCTTATGAGAGATCAGAGGAGTAGATCGGGGTACAAAACCTGTGGGGAGTGCTGGAGGGAGCCCAGGTATGACCTCCAGAATCTACTGAAGATGGGCACCGGGAGAAACTCTCCCCAGAAGCAAATCAATGTTTTGTTTTGGAGAAGACTGGTTGACTGGAAAAGGAAGCTCAGGAATGAACTAACATTTAGGCAGGGAACCAGGTGTAAACTAGCCAGAGAAGTTATCTGATAGTGTAAACACACCCTCTACATCTGCTTCCCAGCAGCAGTGAAGTAAAACAGATTCAAAGACTGGATTAACAGACTAGAAATTCTTAGATCTGAGTCCAGTCTGACATTTGAACTCACAGTTTTCAAGCAGTTTACGTATGTCATTGTTCACATATCCCACAAACAACCTGCAAACTCTGGTACTTTTAAAAGATGGGGTTTACTAACTCACCACTCCTCTGGCTGTGTGAGGCCATTCCCCAGCTGTGTGCTCACAGGAGTATTTTGCTGGTATTACCTTACACAGACTGTATGCTCAGAACCAGTTAAACCAATGCAAACACTGTCATAAGTCAACTGTGGAAGGCAAAACAAACATGTTTAAAAATTCTGTTTATTCATGTCTTTAAAACCCTGTCATTAAACAACTCTTCAACACGCCAGGCATCTACTGATATATACAGATTTACGTATTTATTAATAAAGAGGTATCTCAACTATGCTTCATGAAATCAAACACATCACAACAAACTAATGAAATTCAGGTAAACACTCCACAAAATCTTCATTTGCCAGGTTTGCTGTATCTGAAATATTCAATTATCCATGCCTGAGGTAAGAAGATCCCACTGCCACTCACACAAATAAAATTTGAACAGGTCTAAATAATTAATGCATGATCTCCCTAATCTTACAAAATTGAACATTTTGTGGGAAAAGTAATGCACAAAGGGGATGAAATTTAAAGTTCCTGGATCACATGATCCCTCAGAGATCTCCATTCAGCAGTTTTCATTTGGGGGAAATCCCTGTCCATCCTGACTGGATCTCAGGGTTGAACTACAAGTGTGGCATAGCGCAAATATTTTCAACAGAAGATGGCTGCTTCTAGGACTGGTGAGGTGCCCTTCACACACATACAAAACAGACACAAACTAGCTGTTGGATCACTGAGTTTGAAGAACATCCCGAGAAAGCCTGCAGATGCTCTACCATCCTTGACAGCATCTTTCTTGAGATCCCAAAATGAGGGCCAAGGGATGACCAGAGGTATATACCTAGCACATTCAGTTGTAAGAGTCCCTTTGGAAAAGGGCTTCTGGCAGCTCACACAGACCCATTGCTCTAAAACTGCTAAGTACTGCATCAGCATTGCAGCAGCTCAGGCTGGTAAGGGTTGCAGCTGGCGTCTTCATACTTCCAGTTCTCAAGCAGATCCCTGAGGTCACCAGAAAACAGCAGAAACACCGATTTCCTAATTTCAACTTAACATTCATGGATTTTGGAACACAAATAACTCCTTGGTAACATGTGCTCTCTGGCACATCTCAAGGACTTCACAGAAATTTTTAAGCCTTTTATAGTCAGTTGATTCCCACTACAGTCCTAACATAATGGCAAACAAATGCTGTCTCGATCTTAATGATGGTGGATGTGATGATTAGGGAAAGCAAGTTCCATATTAAACAGTCCCGAGTTTAGAGACCTTTAGGTTCTCACCCAAAAGGAAACCTAACTCTAACCCTAAACCCAGCTGAGTACCCATTTGATCAGTGGGGTCTAAAAAAGCCCTGACAACAAACTGAGTGTGCTAGTCACATAAGTGTGTCAGGCAGCATCCGTGTTAATCCACTAGGTTAACCTGCAGCAAAGTCAGGGTAGAAGTGGTAATAGGAACCGAGGAGTTTCAGCCTCTGCCACTGAAACACTGCACTACAAAAGATCCCAGCATGCAAAGAAACCCTGGGTCAGAGTGAAATACTGACATTTACAGTGAAAACCTTTCTCCCTATTAACACTTCTAGCACAAAAACATGTGGGTATTGCCAAGATGTGATACTTTTACATGCCCCATATTTCCTGTATGGGATATTACATTTTGTAAGTCAGTCAGTCCTTTGTCAAAATGCAGTGAAACACGTCCAGGGAAAAACCCCTTCTGTCTTCTCAAGAGGATGCACGATAGAAATTGAAGTGCTCGGCAGTGCTACGAAAGTGAGTGGGGGCAGTAATGAATGGAAACATGTAGCTGGTATCTCTAAGCTGGCATAAACAAAACTAGAGACAGAGTGCTAGGTGATACGGAGACGGGGGATCACTGGCGACCCGTCAGGCTGCCTCCTCCGCTGTGTCACCAGGAGCCAGCTCAGGCCGGAACCAAGTGGTGACACAAGATAACACTATCCCATAAAGGCAAAACCTGCACCAAGGCTGAGAGCACGGAACAAAGATCATGGAAACTCTTAACTCATTTGTGCAAGAGAGTTTTTTGCCTGCCATTCAATACCTTCCCAAAGCAAAGGAAACTGTACTTTTTTCATACAGTCCTCCCTTTACCCATATATGAATTACCTAAAATCCTGCTGATCTAAGAATTTATAAAGGATTTCTCTGACTCAGATAGCAATAACCAGCTTCCCAGATCATCTGAACACAGCAAAACAAATATACTTTGGCTACAGCTATGCCATGTTTGATCCTCTGTGAATACAAAGCACAAGCAGAATCACATAAAGAAAGGCAGGTCGATGTAGACACAGCTGTTATCTATGGGCTGGGTATGGGCTGGGCACAGCGGCAAAACTGAGAGCACATCAAAAAAGAGCTACTGACCGATTGGTGTTGTTAGCAGTACAAAAAGATAAATTTGCCAAGTAGAATTCTGCTGAAAACAAGCCCATGGACTACATAGATCCCAAGAAGACATACTTTGAGACATTATTAATTGATTGGTTTTACATTAATATCTAGGGGTCAAGGACCTAGTGTACTATGTGCAGCTCAAATCTACCAAGATGGGCCCTGCCCAGAAGGCTATCAAATCTAATCTATTTGCAGATGGGATAATTCTATTCCCAGTTAGCATTTTGTAATGGATTTATTCTAATTTTCTGTGATGGGAAATGAGGATTGTAAAGGATGCCATGGAACCACGGACAACTCAGGGACTCCTTCCTATATGCTGCAAACCCACTGTGAATTTTTATGAGTTGGCTCATGACCATATGCTTGGCCCGCTGGGCAGTGTAAGTGACACCTTCCTCACTTGTCAGCATACCAAATTATTGTAAATACCCAATACAAAGGAAAGTCAAGTAACAAATCTCTCAGAGCTTAGCTGCCCAGCAGAGGAAACTGAGACTCAGTACAGCTCAGTAGGACACAACGATGAAAGACTCCGAGGACAGAGAGAAGTAAGAAATGAGAAATGGCATGGATCCAAGAGTTGGCAAACACTTGGTTGTCCATAGTAGCTTGTTTGGACAGGGCTCGGTGACTACCCGGGGAGCCAACTGTGTTTGTCGCTTGTTCTTTTGATCCATATTTTTTCTCAAATGCTTTTGTTCTGAGTTAATGGTTCCCAATCTTAAGATGAATTGGTTAGCCCCCATTTAATCTTGGAGAAGAGAACTGTAGCTGCTAAAAGGAATTCTTTTGCAGCAATTGCAATTGGTCAAAGGAGATGATAGCCTAAGAAACAGGTCTGGAGGAAGAAAACTGTAGGAACCTGCAGGGAGGAGCTGGCAGCCAAAAAGCCAAGACTCCTCTGAGGCCCTTGAAGAGTCTACAAAGCAGCTGGAGTTACAGCTAAGATGGAGATTGTGACAAGGACCCTATGTAAAAGGGATAAACATATAGTGTTTCACTTATGCAGAGATCTACTTGCAGGAAAGCTCAAAGGGAAGAAGAAAATCTATGGATACAGCATAGCCGCCCCAAATCTGATTGCAATCCTACAAACTCTGTTTTGCCTAAAGCTATACAGTACTGTAGCATCAGCTAAACTGTTCTTTTCTCCGTAGTTTTTGATCCTGACAGATTTATAAATAAGCTGAATAAATTCACTTTGGTTTGAAAGTAATGGATATAGTCTCAGCATGCAGCCAACTTTATTTCACAGAATAGATACCAAAAAAACCACCAGAAAAAAGAGTGATGGAGCCACACTTTACCCAGGGAATAAATAAATGTGACACTACAGTGCCCTTTTCAGAAGTGTAAGTTTTTGCTGTTTCACTAACTGAAAACAACTTTGTTATAGGCCAAAAAATATATTTTTATGTAACTGCCCACATCTATAAACATTCACAAAATAAGCAAAGGGAGAAAAAAAAGAGATGACCAAGTTATTGTGGTTATGAAAGAGCTCTGTAACTGGCATTATAGAAACTAAAATACTGTTTGCATAAAATTGGACTCTGTATCTCCTCTAATCCTTGGAGTCCTGTTGATATCACTGGTGTGTTAGAGAGCATCTTTTTATGGTCTTGTAGACTGGTATGCCATAATCAGAGTAAAATCTTGGCTCTACTGAAATGAATATGAAAGGTCTCATTGCTTTCCTTGAAAATGAGATTTTAACCTTCTTACGTTTATACTTGACCTTGTGTATTACGCAAGTAATGCAGTAAACAGTAAATGTTACTCTGGTGCGACAAGTCAGTTGAACAGAGCAGGTCCTTATAGGGAAGGTAAACTTTGTGGTTTTACTATTACACCATCACTTTCTGTGTATAGACTGTACACTCAGAGAAGTGTATTTATACTTTAGTATGATAAATCCTTCTTTCTTAAAGACCAGACTGGAAAATGAGGGATCATGCCTACTTTTTATACAGCTCATGCAAGAAAAGGAAGTAAGATTCAGGACAAATACAGAAGCTGCACATGAACCTCTGTCCTCCACATGCCCAGGTTCAGGTGGTTTGGACTGCAACAGATACTGTAATGCCCATGCTTTAAGAAACATAAAGATCTGTCCTGTACAATACTGTGATAACAGCAAAAGGGAATCTGCTCAATACACACCTTGAAGGGAACTTTTTTCAGTGGTCAGGTGAAAAGTGAGGTTTCCTGTCTTCACTGTTCCACCACAATTATGGAACACATTGCATCTCATATTGTGTATTCTGTGTTCAGCTTCATGGCTTTGCTTCCCGTACTAAAGAATCACAGAATGTTTGAGATTGGAAGGCACCTCTGGACATCACCCAGTCCAACCCTCTGCTCAAAGCAGGGTCAACTAGAGCACATTACTCAGGGATGTGTCCAATCAAGTTTTGAATATCTCCAAGGATGGAGAATCCACAACCCCTCTGGGCCACCTGTGGCTGTTAGCCACCTTTGTCACAAGGACACATTGCTGCTCAACTTGTTGTCCACCAGGATCCCCAGGGCCTTTTCTACAAAGCTGCTTTCCAGCTGATCTGGAAAGGGTTGTTCCTCCGCAGGGGCAGGACTTGGCATTTTCCTTTGCTGAACTTCATGGGGTTCCTGTCAGCCCATTTCTCTAGCCTGCTGAGGGCCCTCTAAATGGCAGCACAACCCTCTGGTGTATCAGCCTCTCCTCTCAGTTTTGTATTATCTGCAAACTTGCTGAGGGTGTGTGCTATCCTATCATCCAGGTCATTAATGAAACAGGTAAAGAATATTGGCAATACCGGCCTCTGGGGTACATCACTAGTGACTGGCCTCCAGCTGGACTTTGCACTGCTGATCACAATCCTTTGATCCTGGAAACTCAGGTAGTTTTCAACCACCTCACTGTGCAGCTATCTACCCTATGCTTCATCAATTTGTCCATGAGGATGTTATGAGAGACATTGTTAAAAGTCTGGCTAACGTCAATTTAAACAACATCTCCGGCTCTCTACTCATCCCCTGAGACAGCCACCTCATTACAGAAGGCTATCAGATAGATCAAGCATGATTTCTCCTTTGGAAACCCTTACTGACTACTCTCAATCATCATCTTCTCCTTCATAGGTTTAGAAATGGTTTCCAGAATAATTTTCCTCACCCCATTCCAAGGGAAAGAGGTGAAGCTGACTGGCCTACAGTTCTCCACATCCTCCATTTTTATAGATGATTCCAATATGTTTGGAAGGTATCAATTTTGCAGTCACATATGCTGTATAACTAAATAAGAAGAAAAGAGACCCAATCAATAGAACATATCATCTGCTCTGTTTCAGTAGCCTGATGCTGGCTATTGTTTTGTGTTTATTAGCATCCTGTAGTTCAGAGCAAAAGATTAAGGATAATTAAATGGGATTCATTTATATCCTTCACTGGTTTTTCAAAACATGATTAATTTACATCATTCATTGGCTTTTCCATCATAAAAGAAACATGAACTTTCCACATTTAAAATATTTATATAAATATTTAAAATATTTATATTTACTTATATAAAAATCTACAGAGATCACATCCACACTATATAATATATAAAATACTAATTATCAGTATAAATGTATGCATTGTATAAATTTGCTCACAAATTCATGAAAAAGCATTTAAATATGCTTTGAACAATACTTATCCAGACCGCAACAGAGCTTATGTGTAGCTTTATGTTTTATGCTGCAGCCAGTTCAAGAAGTTTTACGTGTGTAGCTGAAGCTAAACATTTGCCTAAATGGTCTGCTTAATAATGATGAAATACAGAATCAGGTCTTAAAGATGCTCACTACTACCTGAACTCCATCTGGCTACCTGAACACCACCTCTCAGCCACAGGTACTTGCACAAATCTTGCCCCTAGGAACAGATTAGATGAGAGTAACGTAACTTATTCCAGCAAGGATTTCAGGATTGCGATCTTTTTTTTTTAACCAAGTTTTTCTTTCAGAATCCTTCGGCTGGGGCTGCACGGCTAGAAGGCGCGTCCCCTGGGTGGTGGATAGGGGATCCCTCTCTGGAGGGTGCACCGGATAAAATTGAAGAAGGTGCCACGAACCAATGCAGCCTAAGGGAAGGCCACCCTGACAGAAAAACCACTGGCCCTCCAAGTCATGGGGGTTGGGCAGGAGGCCAACTACCTCCTCCCGGAAAAAAAAAAAAAAAAAAAAAAGTTGCAGAAACGACGAGCATCAGAAATGATGGAGAAAATCGGTAACGAAGTGAGGAGGAGGAGATGGAGCTGGATAGGTCGTGTCCTGAGGGGGAAACCAACAGAAGACTGCGCTGTGGCCCTTGACTCCAGAGCACGCAGCCGCAGACCGATCGAAGTGGAAGAACGATGTTCGTGCCTTGTGTGCCTCCTGGCACTGAGAGAATTCAGATTCAGATCAGATTTTCTTTCAGAATAGGGCTTATTCACGTAAGCACACTGCAATTGTGCCACCACAACATAGGTTTAACTAAAAACATCTTTTGCTAATGGGGCATGGCATTTTCTTGTTGCACCACATCATTAACTTAATTTCTTTGGATCAGGTAATTAAGGCTAATTGTCTCTTGAAAACAGTAAATTAATTCCTGACACTGTTGCACTTTCTAAGACTATCACATCCAGCTGTTGCATTCAAAAAAAAAAGAAAAAAAAAAAAAAGAAAAAAAGAAATTTGGACAAGATTCACCAAACTATTTAAACCCTGTTTATACTCTCTCTGTGCTGAATTCTTTAGGAAAATGGCAGTTTGTACATAGTGCATTGTACAAACAGATACAGCTAGGAAGTACCAAAACAGTGAGAGATTGTATGGTCTCTTTCTGCCCGGCAATCACAACTGGCTCTTCTTCCACAGCGAGTATCTTCAGAGCTGAGGAGAGTTACCCAATACCACTATCCTCCCCACTTTACGACAGTGGAGGACAAGACACACCGGGGACATTTCAGCAGTGGATGCAATATTAAATGCAGCAAGAACTTGTCATTAGAAAAGACAACCCAGAGCCCAAATACCAAATACCGAATACCAAATACCAATGGGGATGGCTTTGCTCATGTCATGAAAATGAACAAGTTAGAAGTGTTCAGAAAACAAACCTGCAAACAATCCCTTCTAAGCTTTGGGGGGGATATAAGCTTTGGGGCTTTTTCCTCCTTATCCTTCTAAAATGTATGAAGGGAGAATGCCTTGGCTCATGTGACTGTTCAGAAGAGCAGCACTTTATGTCAGGATGTGCTTGTCTGTGCTCATGTGCTCAGGCCAGGGGGAGCAAGGCATGAACAGGGAGCTTGTGCCACCAAAGGACTCAACTCCCTTGGTCAGGGACATTTGTGACCAACCTGTAAAGAAAAAATATGTATACATTTGTTCACATGCACATGTAGCAATGTTCAGTAGTCATCAACAATAATGACAATAGAAGAAAAAGGAGACCAAATTTCATTGTTATTTGACAAATGAAGCAAACAAAGTTGAATTAATTCTTTCTTGAAAGTAACTCAAGGCTGTCTGTTAGAAGTGAGCAAGAAGCGACTCAACTTAACCATAAAACAAAACTAAAAAGCTTTATCTAGTCTCTGCCACAGTGTTGCACAAAATAATTTCAACTTGGGGACTGTCTTTGGAAGGAAACCCAACAAGGTTCTCCCAATTTCTTCTTTTGTCCTGCCATGCCTTTGGCTTTCATTTTGAAGACTAAAGATGTTTGGCTCCACTCTGAGGACAGTTAGAGTCGCTTCAGGGTGTTAGTGCAGCTACTCTGTTGGTGTGAGAAAATGAGTAAAAACACTAGATAACAAAGAGTTGGTTTGAGGTAAATGTCAGGGCAAGGGAAAGGGAAATTAATATAGGAGCAATTACATCATTTTAATTAACTATTGCAGCAGTTTAAATATCTGGTTCAGATCTCACTTTCCTTCCCTTTTCTTCTCCATGACCTCAGTTCTTATCATGTTGGCTTTATCTGCTGGTGCCCATAGTGACACACAGACTGCCAGAAGACTTTGCAAAACACTAACCTCATTTAGCCGATGCAAATGCCCAACATTGTTCCAGGGACAGAACAGGCCTGCTGATGCAAAACTGCTGTTTATTTCAGGAAACTCATTGTTTCAATAAGCAACTTCCTTGTCTGGCCATTCTGCTCCTTGTTTCGGGATGTCAGTCAGTGCCAAAGAATTGGCAGTGGTGGGAAGATAAGACAGCTTATAGTCTCACTGAGTTACACTGCAGCTCCACAGAACTATTAATGTTCCCAGCCAGGCCAAGCAACAGACACTAATTAAGAGTAGCTTACCCATGCAGGAGTATTTAAAATCCTACCCCGTTCTCTCTAAGGCAAAAATCCCCTTCGTTCCCGGGCTGACTAACAAGCCACTCATGTCAAAATGTAAGGTGACATGTTCTTTTAGATGATAAAAGGGTCACCAGAAAACACATATTTCTCAGTCATTCAGAATCCCAGAAAGGCCCACTGTGTATATAATCAGCCTAAATAAAGGAGAGTCCCAAAAGCTCCAAGCCAGACTCCAACTGTAGACTTACAAATAGATTTCCCAAAAAACTTCTGAATTGTTTTCCCTTTCTTTGGTGTCTAAATGTGAATCAACCCATTTGGCCAGCTCTGACTAAGAAAAAAATTAACTGTTTTAAAAGACCTTTCCTTGCTATATATCCTTTCTAGCAAGGACAGTGACTAGACACAATATTTGTTTTTGCAAATAATAGTCTTGTGTTTCTGCATGACCTGTTAAGCATGACCAGAGTGCTTAACTGCATCTCTGGAATTTAGACATGATGTGAAACTGTACGTGCACATATAACCTTATATCATTATATTCCATTTCTCTGTTTTCATCATAAGTTGATATTTCTGTATGGTCTCAAGGAAGGCACAGCAAAGATGGACTTTGATTTAGATATTGTTTAGAATACATATACATATATATTATACAAAATGTTTATACACATATCAGTATTATAAAACGCATTTACATGTATGTACATATATATGTGTATGTACATATGTATGTGTATTTATTTCCAGTCCTGAAATCAAAGCTCCTGTGCTACTAAGCTCTCCTACTCTTTGACAGTGACATTGAGCTTTTGCCAGCTTAAGTCCACCACTTCGGAGTGCAAAGACATTGACCGTTTCAACCCAATACATCCATGCCAGCAAACACTCACCTGTAATTACAATCTATCAATCCCTCTTCCCAAAACTGTGCCATGTCAGCAGTATAGCAAATGTATTTATGGAGGTAATAAAGTACATCAAAGAACAAATTTTACTAATATAAGCTGTGTCTCCAGCAGGAAGCTTTGCTGGCAGACTAAGACTTTGCAGCAGTAGCCAGCATCAGCTACAGCCAGCTGCTGAGCAAGAGTGTCTCATGTTGTAGCCTCTGCAGCAGAAACAGCTGCTTTCTGCCCACAGCTACAAAGAACTCCAAGGTCTTCTCAAACAGGCTGTTGATTTCAGCAGTGCCAAACGCTAACAACCTCCCACTGTGGTTGCAATTGGAGCGCTGAAACCTGCGGTTTGAAAGATTGTCTTCTCAGAGCAGCAGCAGCAAAAGAAAGAAGAGTAAAAAAGAAGCTGGAACCTCCTCAGGGGCTTCTGGGAGCTCCTTGATGTGTAGGTAATGATTTTTGGGCCATGCTGAGAACATGGCAAAGAGCAATGGGCGTTCTATTGGTTTAAAATATATTTCTAATTCTGTGAAATAAAAAGTGATATAAAGTACCTTTGTCATTTTGTTGGTTCTCCCAAATCTTCTGGAGCTCTCTTTTATACCCACTGCAGCCTCCAAGTGGGCTTTCACTTCATGTTCCTACACTCAGAACAGACAGAATGTTTCTCTAATAAAAGATTTTGTTAAAAGGAGGACAATGAGGGTTTTTTCCCCACGATACCACCTAGCTGTCCCAAGTACAAAGCCGAAATCCTCCATGCTCTGCACTGTCCAAATACAAACAACAACAGCAGAAACAGAGTCAGCTTTGGGGCAAAACTGCACAACTATCTACATCTTTGGGAAGAGGACAAAATGATCAGGGAAAGACTCTTTTGGAAACCATTTAATTTTCAATTCAGTCCAAATGACTCAAATAATTGCACATAAAAGCAATTAGTCAAGTGACAAACTGGCAATTGGCATGCAGAATTATCCACTGTGTGTAAGTACCCTTTATTCCTCTGTGCACTCTTGATTTTTAAGATTTCATGTATTAAATGGCCACGTAGTCAACTGACTTTCACACTGGTCAGTTTACTTCAATGAGACTTTGGCAGTGATTTTATTGGCATGAAAACACTCATGCTGAAAAACAGGATCCCGTTTTTCTCTGGTACATGGTACACCTTTCTTACACCTCAGCTGGGAGAAAGGCTGAGTGAGGAAATGAGTCTATAGTCCAAGCAAGTCTTCCCATTTCTTATCTTTCATACCACTGAGTCAGAAGAGGCAGTGACTCCTACTGCAGCCCGCAGAGCAACAGAAGTACATGAAGGCCAGCCAGGAATTCATATTCTGTCCAGCATCATGGCAGACTTTGTTCCACTGAAGTATATCCTCCGCTTTAGTAGATGGTGATTCTGAGATTTTATTTAATTAGCATGAACATAAAATAGGGCAATCAATTTTAGTAAAAATATTTAATGGAAAGTTGGTAATTGGAACAAACAAATTAATTCTGTAGTAAAATACAGTCTTATAAACTATTTTCAGTTATTAACATTATAAAAATGGCAGGAAAATCAATTAATTTACAAATATAGGCTTCTTATAACCAGCCAAAAAGGATTTAGTGGATTCACCAAAAGCCTGAACAGGCGCTATTGTTCAGAGCTAATTTAAACCATTCTGTGCTGTTTCAGTAATTTGAATACCACTGAGTACAAGCAGAGAAGATCTTACTTGTCTCTGAGTTACATAAGAATCAGGAAACAGTTTAGGTTAGGAAGCATGCTTCACAGTTTCCAAAATATCAACATCTATTCCCATGTCTCCAATCAGCAAAGAAGCATCAAGTGCCTACTTTTCCTCATTCTTTGGATCTGTTCTCTCTCTGAAACCATTGCTAGGGAACACACTGTGATGAGACAGAAATGCAGAAAAATGCCTTCTGTTGTTTATGAGGGCCCCAGTCCTGCAAAAAGTGTTTTGTGGGAACCCCCACACACACTTACCCAGAGTCCTTCTGACTACAAGGGTTCCTCACTTGGGCTCTGGGATCTGCTGTATGAAAGTTCCTTCAGAGGCATGTAGACGTCCCTGAATATTATTCTTAAACCTGTGGCTCTTCCACACAGTCAATAGACACCTGCCTCATATAAAACTGAATTGATTTTCTGGAGAGGCACTTAAATTTGTGCTCAGATTTAAGCATAATCTCAAGTGACATCTGAAGTCACAGTAGTTTTCTAGGCTTGAGTAGCAGATGAAATGAGACAAACTCAAGCCCAAGTGATCCCTTTGTGCATTTGTTGGGTAATGTTCCTTTTTAAAAAAAAGCTTTTGTTTTCATTCTCATGACTGAGATTTGAAAGGGAAATCAACAGAAAGAGGAATTAAATGGCACAGGGCCATCTTCTGAGGGACAAGAGAGTGGGTGGAAGGATACACTGAATTCAGAAGGAAAGATTAACTTGCCAGAGAGAAACTGGGCATTATTATGCTCAAATGAAGTGATAATTCAGACCTCAATGCAACTATGACTCTTCACTTCCCACAGGAGACTCCTATATTCCTGATGCAACAGGCAATTAAAGATCTTATTTTCCGTAAAATATATGCACAGCCTTCCTTAGAAACCATTCATTAACATCCACTAGAGAAGTCATTGGTGTGAACAGAAAGTGAACAGGACAGGTTAGCTCCCTGCACGGAAATTGGGGAAAGGACTAGGTGTTGGAGGAAGGAGGAGCTTGGAGAAGATATAAGGAATCTGTGTGCATACAGGAACAAAGCCCATCAAGGCTGCAGCAATTCAGTAAATAAAGTTCATCGTTGCATCTTAAGTTCTGAGGCAGAGCAGAATGAAATTAGAGATTCATTTGTGCTTAAAACAGGAAAGAAATGTTTACTATGTTCATACCTAGTAAAAAGTTGTAAAAATTAGTTATAAAACCCTCACTTTTAGGGGACAGGACACTTAATCCATTTCACTAGAGAGACTGGGGAAGCAAGCGGATATAGCCCTAGGAAAAATACTTACAACCTGCAGAGGCAGGTAAACCAAAATAAACCAAGGGACATAATGTTGACAGCAATCAGTAAAGAGCCATGCACCAACCCCAGGCAAGTAATACAGATTGAAATACAGAGTGATACCTACTGATACCATCAAGGGTTCTGCCAGAAGAAGAGTGAAAGAATGAGAAAACATTACACAAACTAACGAGATCAGCTAGACTTCTCAGTTGACCTGTTATGTATCAAGCAAGACACTAATGATGTGGCAACTGGAAATCATGGTACCCAGCTATGACAAACCCTGACCAGGTGCCAGCAAGTGAATGGCGGGCTAAAGGCTGATGAACTGGAGTCCACCAGGACTGAGATCACCAGGACTCAACATTGAGGAAATTTTGGAAGACACAAGCAATTGGGAAATGCCTGGATGTTGCATTTGTGTAAAACAAATCCAGCAACCAACAGGAGCAGCCAACTATATGGTCTCTGTGCACATTTATCAAAAGCACAGGCTCCTTGAGGCAATTAAAGCAAAGTGAAGAAATATGGAGAAAGTCATGGACCAAAGAACAGACAGTCGGAAGAGTAAAACTGATCAAAAGGAAAGCATTTGTCATAAAACACCACAGCCTTACAGAACAGCTTGAGTGAACATGTGATGTCTCAGAAGGACTGTAGGATCAGTGGCAATGTAAAGTCAGCTTACAGCATCTACTAGTATAGCTCCAACAGAGAAAGGAGGTGTGCTCAGAAAGATACTGGGGTAAGGGAGGTGTGCTCAGAAAGATACTGGGGTAAGGGTATCAGTTATGATATTTAGAATGGAGGGATTCCCTCTACTCACTTTTGGGTGAATGGCACTGTATAAAAGTCAACCACAAGCATCTGCAAGCAAATGCATTTTATTGAGACTCTCCAGCCAGGAGAGGAAGAGAGATTTCTGCCTCTGAGAGCTGCTGCTGCTAGATTCTTTAGGGCAACCAGTAAGGCTCTTTCTGAGACAAGGCTCTACAGATTATAATAATTCAAAGCCTGAGCTTGGCCATCTTAGAAGAAAACCTACCCAGAGACATTCTATTTTACCCCACGTAGATGGTGCCAGGATGTATGTGCAAGGCAGGATTTCATTTCAAGATGTCTTAGCAGTTATCTCACCAAATTTAAGATCTGACATCATAAAACAGAGGGATGTGCCTACGCAGTAGTCTTGAATACTCAGCTGTCCTGGTTTCAGCTGGGATAGAGTTAATTTTCGTCTTGGTAGCCGGTATGGGGCTGTGTTTTGGGTTTAGGATGAGAACAATGTCGAGGATACACTGACGTTTTGTTCTTGCTAAGTAGTTGCTAAGTGGCGCTCACAGTGGTAAAGGACTTTTCAACTGCCCATGCTCTGCCGGGTGCACAAGAAGCTGGGAGGGGGCACAGCCGGGGGGAGGGCTGACCCAGACTGGCCGAAGGGCTATTCCATACCATATGACGTCATGCTCAGTATATATAAGCTGGGGGAAGAAGGAGGAAGGAGGGGGACATTAGGCGCGATGGCGTTTGTCTTCCCAAGTAACCATTACGCGTGATGGAGCCCTGCTTTCCTGGAGATGGCTGAACACCTGCCTGCCGATGGGAAGTAGTGAATGAATTCCTTGTTTTGTTTTGTTTGCGTGCACGGTTTTTGCTTTGCCTGTTTAACTGTTCTAATTTATTTTACTTCAATTATTAAACTGTTCTTATCTCAACCCACGAGTTTTCTCCCTTTTACCCTTCTGATTCTCTCCCCCATCCCACTGGTGGGGAGTGAGCGAGCGGCTGCGTGGTGCTTAGTTGCTGGCTGGGGTTAAACCACGACATCAGCTTAAAGCAATCCACATACACAGTGCATTAGCAAAGAAGTTTTCCGGTAAAAACAAAGATTTGACAGCTTTCTGAAATCTCAAACGGATGTTGTGAGAAAAAATTAGAATTGGCATATTCTCCCTGTATGTCAGGAAGCAACACTGCTACAGTGGATTACAGCTCGGGTTCGGAAAAGTGATCTGCTGGCATCACTCAGGTATCAGCTGTGGCCAGTAAACCGAGAGCAAGTTTTGTAGCATTATTTTGTAACAGTAAGAGGCCACAGAACAACACAGCACAATTAAACCCGCTAGTGACAAATGGGAATTTGAGCACAAAACAAGGCTAACAATAAAGCAATTGGAAAACAGAAACCATAGTAAAAAAACTGACTGCAAAGACAAAACACACACACACACAAAAGAATGCTGTTTTGCATTGATATGCACTCCCTCAGGTACCTGACAGTGAGGTTTCAAAGAGCAGTGACCGACAGCACATAACAAAAGTCAGGATAATGTAGGAGACTCAGGTCTAAGGCCAACACACAGGTTGTGTTTCTGAATTCAGTCTCATATAGCTACAGAGCAGTGGTAGGGTGCAACTGGCATGTGTCATTCAAGGGAACTGCAGATTTAATGGACATAAACCTGAACACAACTGCTGAATAATCAGAGGAAGACAGAACCAGGATCAGATCCAGAACGACAGAGACAGAGATGCTCTTGTCAAAGGAAATAAAATCCACTGGAGCAAAAGATATATTTTTGTTGGCCAGTCGTCTTCCAAGAGAACAAAAACAGAAAAAAAGATGGGATCCAGTCCTGTACCTGGAGTAATAAGAGAAACAAGATGTGAGAGAGAGTTTGAAAGGCAAGAAAAACCCCAACAATTAAAGGACCAAGTGGAGTAAGTGGCATCCTTACAAGGACCATGTATGTGCACACATGCTCTCACACCGACAATTCCAGGGCGCTGCAAGGCCTGAAAAGCTTATGACAAAATGAGGGAAAAGAGAGTTGGAGGAGGGAATGATAAAATAATCCTCACAAATCAATAAACTGAGAATATTAGAATAGATGAGAACTCATTTTTTGTTAAAAAAAAAGTAAAACTTTAAAAGTCACAGAAATGTCAGAAAAGTTCTAGAATGGGTCATTTTTCTTCTTAAAAAGAAAATGTTATGAACAACACATTTTTCATTAAACCAAACCAGCAGCATTTGTTTATCACCGGCATTTTCAGAGCCTCAGAGAATCATCTACAGTGTTAGAGCAACCTAAGTACTGGTCTTCCCCCATTATTCCCATTCTACAGCAACCTGAAGAGCAGGAAGCAACTGTTTGCATTGGTACTTCGCTGTTAGCAAGTCACAGAGCCATTAAAACCTAATGGAGAAAAAAAAAACACAAATCTTCAGCATTACCTATTTGTGTCCCCTCCACCCCCACCTACCTCACATCACACTCTCCTACAAGAAGAAAGGAAATCTTCCGGCATTCTTTTGGTACAGCAAGACCTGCAGCAGCTCTGTTTCTTGTATGTAGGAATTGCTTTCCAGGGCGCCTTTGTTCTGTTACGCTAGGCTATAGGGAGCACACAAGAAAGCAGAGGATGGCTTTAGAAGACTGCTTTAAACTGCCTTAAAAGACTCATTGGCACCTAACCCTAAGGGCCCAGGTGGCTCAGGGGCCTTCAAGACATGCTCCAGGGCTTGCTGAGACACTAGGAAGCTCCTGCCAGGTCACCTTGTTCAGTGATGACTTCAATACCAGATGAGGAAACACGGCAGGGGTTGAACACATCAAGACTGAAGCTCTCCAAAGGCACACCTTCAAATCACCAGCTTTAAACCCATCATATTTCTTAGAACGTGCAAAAAAGAGACATGCACAAAGAAAATTTACAGGCACAGGAACGCAAACCAGAATGGGACTTCAAAGGCTGTTTAGACAATCCCCTCATTTGGATGCCAAGTCTCCCGTTTGCCAAGACCATCCCCAACAGATGTTTGTCATGAAATCTGCATGAGAAGGAGATTTCCCTGGCTCCCTCAGTAGCATGTTGCAACATTTAACTGTGCTTATAAAAAATATTTTCCTAAAATCTCACCTGAATCTTCTTTGCTGAAAGGTCAGTTACTTCTTGTCCAGCTCCCAAATATTCACAGAACAATTTGTCACTGCCCTCTTCATAATAACTTTATACATATCAGAGAGCTGTTACCATATCAGCTGTAGTCTCTGCTCCTCTAGACTAAACAAACTCTATCATTTAAACCTTCCTTCAAAGGTCATGTTTTTCAAGACTGTTGTCATCCTTGTTCCCCATCTCTGGACTATCTACAATTTGTCCATAGCTTCACAGAAGTTTGGGCCTGGAAATTGGATACAGGAGCTTCAGCTGAGAGATGACTAGTGCCAAAAAGAGTGAAAAAATTACATCCAGTGTCTTATACACAATACTTAGGTTAATACATGCTACAATGAGATTTACCGATGCTCTGACCAAAAAAAAGAAATAAAAAAGAAAAGAAGAAAAAAGAAATAAAAAGGCATTGATCAAGTAACTATACATCTAAGCACCAGTCTTTGCACACATTTTTTACATGTGGAAAACAATATTCCCATGTGCAAGGACTTCTGTCTTATAAAGCTGCATTGCTTTCAGTTATACTTAACACAGGCCAAGTTTTTTCAGAAGTACATGCCAAAAGCTGGACTTCTAAACCTCCATTTGGTTGCTGAAGTAACTGACTTTGATCTTCGCACACCGTCAAGACACAGTAGCACCTAGCTTTGCATTCTCATAATCTCTGCAGGCCGTAAGCACAGTCTTTGAATCTTAATTTTAAGCACATTTTTGTTATTAAGAGCTGAAAGTAAAAGCATTACTCTTTGACGTCCAGTTTACCATATCCTAAACTCTACAGCTCTGGTAGAGAGAGTCATTTTTTTTTCCACTTCCCACAGAAAAAGCTGGGGAGCAGGTGGTCAGTTCCTGGCATCTTTCAGTACCAGGTCCTGTTACAGTTGACTTTAAAAGAGGGTCAAATTTAAAGACATCTCAATAAAGGAAAACAAATTTCTCTTAGAGGTCCATCAAAGTTAATGCTTGGGAATTTTGAAAATAAGTCATCCTCTTGGGAGACAGTGGAGTTAAGTTAATGATCATGGCTAATCTATTTGAATCAAGGCACTTCCACTACTCCTGGGCTTAAACAGATGATGTTCAAGTGGTTGCTGGAATCCCCTTTTATCTTCTGTCTGCAAAGTGATAAATCGTGTGATATATTCTTATAAAACTCCAGGAAAAGAAGATCTGAGAATTAAGATCCCCTAAAACTTACACAGGGGATTTTTTCAGAGCTGAAAAATTACAGATTTTCTTCTTGGGTGATGTGACCATGGCCTGCCAGTAAATCTTGTTATTCTGTATGGAAACACCCAGGTGGCTTGAACAGCTGGGGAGGAAATGTTGGATTGTCTGGCATGCAGCACTGACTCCTGCTCTCTGCTGACATGCTGTACTTCTTCTAGGGTTTCCCATCACGGCTGTAATGACTTTTAAAGATATGAACAGTATCAGCTGACCACACTCGGTACCCCTTCCTCATCCCCCAGTCCCACATTTTGCATCAGTGACAAACAATTCAACTGGGGTGAATAATCAGTGCTCTCACGATGGCCTGCTTCACTGGCACCACCAGCACAAGCTTATGAAATTTGTTAGAAGTCTGGACTCCATGAACACTGCAGGTTTGGGAGTGACAGACTCTCTGACTCCTGAAACTGCGCTGAAAAAATAGAGGGTAACAAACTCTTATCAGAAAAACAGAATTATAATTCAATTCTCCTGGACAATTCTTCAGACTTTGAAGCACCTTTAAAGCTTTATTTGCTTTTGCAACTTTTATTGCACTACAAGAGCAGTAGCTGTGTGAGTAGAAGTGTCTGCACATTGCTGACAGAAGAGTGAAGAACATTATGAGCTACGTAGCTGTCATCACAGCCACAGCTCAACTCTCAGCCTCACTGAGGTCTTATTTCCTTAGCTGAACACTCCTGGGAAGACTCCTTGGTTATTCTGAAAACCTAACATTAAAGTTGCTGTGTTGTAAATCTCAGATCACAAAGGCTTAATTAGAATTTGTAAAGTAATCATTGGTCACAGAGGGAGTTCTTCACCTTCACATGCCTCTGGCAGGAGGTATTCTCAACAGTTGCCTTTGCAGGAGCAAAGTTGGTAGCTGACAGGGCTGAGATGACACCTTGGCCCTTCGTATTCAGTAGCAACAAGAACACTTCCCTCAACCAGATAGGCTTCCATGGTGCAATCATTTTGAAATAAAAAAGTCTCTAACCCACACCAGTGTTCTTGCCTATGGTAATTTACCAGTAACGTGCAGGTCTGGCACTGAATACTTATCTAGAAACATTCTGATCTAAACTCTTCTTTCTTTACTTGGGTATTTTATTGTTGGCAAATGGTTAAAAACTTGTATCTGAAGGAAGTTCTCCTAGTATTATTTATTTTCCTTTTCTCTTGTTTGGAAGTGGGACTGACTTGGAGAAAATAATCAATGGCAGGCAAGCCTTCAGCTTTCTGCTCAGTCTATAGGGAAATGGTATTTACATGCAAGTTGATGTATATGCTCTATCAAATGTAGAGTGCAGTGTCAGAGAATGTAATGTCATAAAGTGGAAGATGGAAGACAAAATCTGCACCTGTAATTTCTAAAGAAATATTATTGATTTTAGCAGGTTTACCTCAGTATTGTCAAGATGAGACCTGGGTCTTTTTTACAGTCACGTTCTGAAGAATTTGTCCAACTAAACAAGCTGGTTTATATGGCCACAGGTTTCCTATCTGACCTCTAGGTGCTGGCCCAGAAGGACACTGAGTGTCTAGAGGGTCCTCTGTCACATCTGCCAATCACATCTGGATGTCAAGATATCCCAGAGTATTTCAGACTAGACTAAATGCCTATGCTGAGGCAACCAAATCTCTTCCTGGTATCCAATAGATAGTCCCTAGTTGTAGACAGATGGTTACACACACTTTTATCTGTTTGCACACACAGACACACACACCCTTTACACACAGTCCTCTGCAGCTCACACTGCTCTGAGCCATTATAGGAGCTTCCAGACCGCTCATCCATTTGGGGTTTAGTCTTAGCATTAAGTCATTTTTTTCCTAGTTTTTTCTTTGTATTACCACGACACAACAAGGAATCCTGTCCTCTTGCTTATCTTGTGTCATGCCATACTGATAAACAGAACGCTTTGTTTGTCAGTGCTGTGCATTTTCCATAAGCACAAACATAGTGACAAGAACCCAAATAGACAGTATCAAAGTGGCAGATAATCATCTTCCAAACAGATGCATGCTGTTTATTCTACACATTACTCTGGAACGGTATGTTTTGTGTGCATACACATGCAATACCATGGAGGAAACACTTGTTTATTCCTGTGTCAAGAAGCGTGTCTTCTAAGTACATGTGTAAATCTGTTTTCAGAGATATGCAGGTAATCAGACTGGCAGAATGAGCATATTCAAAACTCTTCCCAACACCAGTCTGGGAGCCTGGAAGAAAAGGAAACCAGCAGATGTAGCTTACCTTGAGATTACTTCTTTCCGGTTTACCCTTGTCCCATTATTTTTGTCTTATGCATTTTTGTTTCAATCTTTGTCATCTAACAAAAGGTAGTAAATGAGTTCTTTGAAAAAAAAGTCTTTAGAAATTTCAGGAAAGAAAATTATAAGTCCCATAATTCCTCACCTTCTTCTGAACTGTATCCGCTTTCCAATTTGATGGACTCCAGCTGGGAACTTGTTTGAACTTGAATAAAAGGGAAGGATTTTACCATCTCAGTGCAATTCAGCCACAGTTCTCCACTAAAGGTCAGTCTTCCCAGTCCCATCACTGAAGGGGCTTTCCATGCAATTTTTTTCCAATATGAGGAATTCCTTTGGCTCCAGACTTAAGGGTCTCTTTCTCAAGGTTATTTATTGCACACCCTGTGGGAGCTTCCAAACATTAACTGCTCAAATTTGGCAGAGGAGAACTGAGAGATTTCCCCTCTCTCTATGGAAGTTTCTATTGTATGAACCCACATTGTTGCAGAAGTCACTCTCCTGGGAATCTCTGTCTCAGAGGAGGAAATATGGGACAGCTGTGATTTGGCATGTGGTTTCCTTCTTTTTATGGATTTTATTCATGGTTTATAAAACTTCCAAGAGCACAGTTGCTCCTAAACAGAACGGGAGATCTAAACCTTACTCTCGCAAGTGTATCTTGCAGGATTTCATAAGGAGTGCAGACAGTGGCCATTTCTTTGATGCCACTTGAATCCGTTCATCTCTCATGTCTTCTAGGATACTGCTGACATTTTCTGACTGACTCCAAGTATCAGTGGTTGTCACACAAGCTCATTGGCCCAAAGAAATTCTTCTTCAAGAGCACAGCAGATGAAACTTAGCCTAAGATCATATGCTTTGGGGAGCTGGTTGCCATTTCCTTTTAATTACATTGTCTGCACTAGATGCTTTCAAAGGTTTAATGTCTCCCCTAAAAGATTAGCAGCCACAAAGCAGCCTACATAGGAACAACCCTCTGCTCTATTTTTCAGTATTTCCAAAAGAAACATTTGGATGTTTCTAATCTGTCAGGAGGAGTCATAATTTCTAACTAGAAACTGATTACTCCACCAATTAAATGCTGAAGTTTCCAACAATTTTCTTGGCAGTTCTGGTTTTGTCACCTCCGTGGATTTGACACCGCACGCACATACAGCAATTAGTTGCAATCGTGCATTTTAAAAGGCACCACATGCTCTATATCTCAGTGTGTCATAAATCTGGTCTCTAGTTAATATTAACAAATAATATCAGTTATACTACATGGGTATTATTAGGAATAGTATTTAAGTGTAATGGCTATTAACATGAATACATATGTACATTAATAGCCTACGTGTGTGTATATATATATATATGCATGTACGCAACTTATTTCTCCACTTCTGTGGTCCATGGCACATGAAATAAGCAGCAGATACATTATACATGATCCAGGTTCTGTAGCTCTCTGGATGAATGGCAGTAGGTGGCTCTAAGGGGCATATAGCTTCATTATATCTCATCACTTAACGTGAAAAAGGGGATTGAGCACAAAGGTAGGGCTTTTAGATAACACTTATCAGTTCCCTTCAGATTTATTTCTGACATTTAAAGCAGAAAGTTCCATCAATTTTAATTCTTATAAAGCATGAATCTGTCGATTCTCAACTACGTGAGAGTACATACTCCTAATGTCAAAATTAGCTGATATAATTCTTCACACTTGGCTTGTTAGATCTCTCCAGGACTCAGAAATAACATTGTCTATGGTTATAAGGTACTATGTACCTGAAGAAAATAGAAATAGATTATGAATTTAGGAATTAAAGTAACATTTGTATTTGTACTTCTTGGCTTAACTGCTGTAGTATATTGAATAATATACAGATTATCAGGTTACAGATAATGAGAGATGTTTTCTATTTAAGTTGGACAATTATTTATGCATTCAATCAGCAGATTTTAAAGAGCAACTCCTGGACACTACACTGAGTATAATTTGGTATTTGAAAAAACTATTCAGAACTCATATTCTGTCAGCATTCTACATAAAAAGTCACTGTCATGAAAACATGCTTCAAAGAGAAAGTGTTTAACAGAAAGCATTTAAAGCAACTCCAGAGTTCTCAGCTGGTAAAAGGTAAATTAGATTAGTTGCTCCATTAAAGTTTGTAACTGAAAAGCAAAACTGGCAGGCTGTATTTTTGCAATTACAGATGAATAATAGCTATGAAGCCAGAAACAATGCAGCCCTATACATCTTGATCATAAATATGGATGTACTTATAATGACCTATTCTCAAAGGAATACTTAAACCTCTTCCATCACAGTTTGTTTAGTTGTACATAAAAGACTGGTACACAGCACAAAGACACCGTAACTTTGTAAAATATGTAACACTGCAACCTCTAGGAAGCTGTCATCACTTTAATTGCATATTTAGGAAAACATTTTTCAAAGTGCCACATTTTGTAATGTTTCAGTACAGCTCTGACAAACCCTAGAGCCATACAGTGCATCCTGCCCAGTGTTGCTGAGCGTTTTATGCTTCCTGGTCCAGATGATGCAGACAAAGGTCCTGCTGTGATGAAGGAGGGAGGCCCTACTAAGAAGTGCTGAGTGCCCTCCCCTCCCAATAAATTGCAGTCCCATTGGAGGTAAAAGGACCAAATCTGCTCTCCCTGATGTGAATGAAAGGGGAATTAAGAAAACCACCTGCAGCCAGCAATTGAGAGCACAAACTGCTATTTACCAACAGTGATTTATCTGCTGTTAACTTCTGACTGCCTGTTCAACACTGCAAGCATGGTGTGAACTGGTTTATCTCCCTCGAATGGAGCCCTGCACCAGAGAAGAATCTGTTTTTCTGGGCATCAAGAAATATTTCTCCACCTACATCCATGTGGAATACTCTAACTGGAAGTATTACTCCTTTCTTATATTAAAACTATGTGTTGTGGTTTAACCCCAGGTGGCAATTAAGCACCACACAGGCACTCGCTCACCCTCCTCCCCGCCATGACGTCATACGGTATGGAATAGCCCTTTGGCCAGTCTGGGTCTCCTGGCTGTGCCCCCTCCCAGCTTCTTGTGCACCTGGCAGAGCATGGGAAGCTGAAAAGTCCTTGACTACTACAAACACTACCTAGCAACAACTAAAACTTCAGTGTGTTATCAACATTATTCTCATCCTGAATTCAAAACACAGTACTATACCAGGTACTAGGAAGAAAATTAACTCTATCCCAGCCGAAACCAGGACAGTATGTTAACAATTTTAACTTTCTCAGACATCTGCAAAATTATCTACCTTAATCAGTGGTCACTTCTTCATAGGTCACATGCTTTTCATTAGTTTTACTATTATTGTTATTCTGCCATTGTCCTTTGCTAGATAGGTTCCAATATGCTACTGAGCTGAATTCATGGCTCCAGCCATCTGGGATATGACAAATGCTTCATTGAATAATTCGGAAGCTTTTCTTCTAAACCCAGCTTCCACTTTCTTTGCATCCTTTGGTGTTGTTTCACGTGCAAGCCCAGATCTGCTATCACACAGCATCTCAAAGTGAGCTTTATGAGCCATGGAAATGTGTGCCTGGTTTTCTGGGAAAGCCATGGATGGGTAGGACCTCGGCCTCTGCGCAGATGGGGCATTTGGCTGACTGCATGTCCTGGTGTGTCTGGGGTTACTTGGGTTTCCAGATCATGGTGGTCTTACAAAGTATTTAACATCAGGTGCCTAATTTTCAATGTCAGATGTGCAAGGTTCAGAAGCACTGAGCCAAAGGCTGTTTTTTATTTTCAAAGATAGCAGTGAGTTTGGAGTTCCTACAGCGAGAAGCTTCAGAAAGGTTCAGTTTACAAGGTAAGTTATGCTTAGCATTTCTGGAAAATTGTCCCCCTTGGCAAAAGCAGAAAGCCCAAGACAATGAGGTGCACTGTCCCTTCTCAGCCAGCATTTCTAGCTCAGCAACTGTGCTTTTACATGTGTAACATGGAATAAACTTTAGCCTTACCTCTATGAGAAAATAGCACCCAGCCAACACAAACAGGAAAATAAAGTGCAGCAGTGCCCAGCTTTTAATGAGCAGGACTCAGTGTAACTGGAAAGATGTTCTGGAACAGCAGGTGCTGGTGTGGGTTGACTCTAGGGCTTTGTGGCTGAGAGCGCTATTTAAGGCACCGTTGTTATTACAAGGCAGAGAAGCTGCTGAAGCTACCAACACAAATATATCATTGCCCGCAAAATTCATTCCACATCACTTTAATGAAGAGCAGGTTTTCTCTCTCAATTACCACATGACAATAATGACTCCCTGTGGTCCTGTCCACCAAATGACAGGGAGATAGTACTATGAATCAAAAAAAGCAGCAGGTTTCCATAATGCTTAACAGCCTGATCTGCCTTATTGTTATCAATCCCATGGTCTGGAAACACCAGGAGGATAAGATACCAGTTATGCATACTTATGCACTTTAAACATCACTAGTCTTTAGGTTTAGATTGTATAAGTCAGGCATGGCCTTGGCTACCCAGCTGGGTGCAAACACATCCCTAACAGTGGGCCTTACTTATTAACTTTCCAACTAGCCTCATACATTGAGAAATATCTGCTCCCCAACTCATTGCTGCCTTTTTTGGTCCTGCAGGTACAACACATGTATGCACAGAGCAGCTTCTCTGCTCCTTTGTGTTTGGCATCTGAGCAGAATTTACAAAAGGAAGGGAAGATCTGTCACCACTGAGATAAATGTTAACATACAGGAAGTTGCAAGTATAATCTTGTACTTACTTTTCTTCTTTTCTGTCTCTTCACTGTTGAAAACTGGTGCTCAATGGTTTCACGATGGTTTTTTTTACATCTGTAAACAAGGTCTTCAAAAGATACACCAGTTAAATTCTGCAGAAGATGAGAAATACCAACAGAACTATTAATTCTGAACTTCTTAAGGCTGACCAAGGTTTTACAAGATTCAGGTATTTTTTGTCAATTGTACTAAATTCCAAGGCTAAAAATGTGCCTTTTCCCCCTTAACATTTTCTTATATATATTTTTATATCAATGTCTCTAGCGACTGTTTTTTTTTCTCACAGTCTCATTAAATGATCAACCTAACTTTCATTCTTCAATTCTGCCTAGCTAAAAGAAAGTTAAAAGTTCTGTAAGACAGTTAAAACACTAGCAAACCTAAACAACTCATGCGTTTAGAGACTTGAACTAGATAGATGGGTATCTTTTTTGAATGACCACATCCAGGAGAGGACAGTTGTCTTCTAAGAATGTGTATCTTGTTAGGTCACGTCTGAACCTCAGAAAAATGCAAGAAATATGTGTAAAGAGGACTAGAAATCATAATTCTTTATTTTACACATTGTGATCAGGAGATCCTGTGCCTTCCAAACCAAGATATGCATATGGCAATTAAATCTAGTATCTTTTGAAATGCAAATCTTTTAGCATTACAGGAAATCTTCACTGCCAGAATCTTACAAACTAGAAAATTCAGCTAATATTGAAACTGATGTCTTCTTTGGGGACATAATGTTCCACTTGCTGAAGGGAATCTCCATGCAAATAATGTAACTATGCCCCAGAGGGCAAAGAAATTGATTTTACCCCTTCCAGATATGAAAGAAGGAACCAGCATGATCCTCACTGCAGCAATAAGCTGAATGTGAAGCTATGAAGGTCAATTGCCTCAGTGAGACACTGACTAGGCAGATGTTTGCAGTCAGCCAGAGTACTTTTATTTTTTTTCTGGAAATGAATGTGAGGTAGCAGAGACACCACAAAAAAGATAGAAAAATCATGCCTGAATGTGCAGTAACAGATGCAAAGATCCCTGGGACAAGCTGAGTTCATGCCCCCAGTACATTTTATACTGCAGAAATATCAGTCCTTTAGAAATCATGCAGATGTTAATGGCAGAGGGAGGGGGGGAGAGCAATAGCCAGAGGCAGCTTACCAGCAGAGCTAACAGCAGCTGCCCTTCATCTCCTTCCCACCTAGCAGCATCTTATTAAGCATTTAAACCTGTCATCTCACCTCCACTCTCCACCAGAGCAACTGCAGCATCCAGCACGGATAGCCTAGCTGCTTCAGCAACTGCTCTATGGAGACACTCGGACCTAGCCAGCACTAAACCGATCTGTAAACATGATCTTTAAAAAGTTCGCTCCACCTAGGTGCCAAAAAGTGAGAAACCATACTCAGGCATTTTACCAGAAAAGTTTATTTTTTTCTGATAAATTATTTATATATCGTCAAAGTAGAAATCTTTTGATGATATATGACTCTACTGGAGACAGCACCAGTAACCCACCTGCAACCCACTCCGGGTGGCTGGTATGCCCTTTTGAAGGATAGATGATATGAGGGTGATATGAGTTCTTGGGCATCAGAGTGAGGTCTTACAAATATTGGGAGAATGACCTCAGCTGTGAGTTTCATCTCTCCACTAACATGAACCACATTTTTTCTGGCCTATGTTCAGCCATACAGCTTGGTTAACACCATAGAGCCACTCTGCACCAGGAGACAAGTTTATTGCTGAGGTCCCTTGCCTTCCTTTGGAAAGCTCAACTCATATTGAGTGCAATGATGTGAACTTCAGTGTAGGTATCACAAACCTCTTGATTCCAGGAACTCAGCAATCTGGTAAGCCATCATAGTTGTACTATTACCATGTGTAAGAGGAAATAAAAATTATAGAAGAAGGTACAAACGAGAGAGTATAAGGTATCTGAAATATAACCAGAAAGGTTACAAAACATTATTTGAGAGGAAAACACTGTTCACTAAAAGGTAGATCAGATCCAAAGATATTCTCAAAGCATCTGACTTCAAATAAGGTTTGAAGGTTCAAATTAGATGCATTAGCACCCAAGCCACTTGGAAACTAGACTCCTAAATCACTCTGGCATTTGAAAAATATCACTCTAAAAATATTAGTAGAGCTGTTGCAAAGCTTCTTCTGTGCAACTAGACACTAAGACTACCACCTCGAGTGACGTAGAAAGAAAGAACATAAAAATACCAAATATAAAATGAGAAAAAGTAGTCCGCAGTACCTAATCACAAAACGGCTACTTCATAATTCAGTACTTTGTGTTTCATTTAAAGAGCCGACACCCTGAGAAAGCACGTTAGGAAAAAACTCCTGTGAGAACTGGTTGCTGAAAGAGTCAATTGCTTTGAAGCTCTGCCTCAGAACTTTCTGGGGTTTCTTTGGGTTACAGAGAGTCTGTGGATTGCATTGGGATTTTTTGGATCTACAGCAATCCCAATAACCAGGGAACTGGGAAGCATTGAGCATTCAACATCATAACATCAGAGCACCCAACAGTACTAATAAGTGGAACCTCATCACACCCCTCTGAGCTGTACGGTAGAGATACTTGCATGTTTGAAATTAAGCATGTGTATAAGTGTTTGTAGGACTGAGGCCAAAGGTTGCAACAGCAGCCAAGGGAATACCTGCCCAGCCTCTTCAAGGCAAGGATATTTTGTTTGTAAAAGGATATTTTAACCTTCAGAGGCCATGGACTACGTAGTGGTAATGTGACCTTTAACTTCTCCAGATCAAATGTTTATACAGGTGCTCTCATTTCCTGAAAGAGGAGCAGAGGTTTGAATATTATACAAACACTATTAATTTAAATATTTTTCCCAGTTGCTGTTTCATGCCATTGAAAATAAATATATTTATCATTTTTACTCAGATCCACACATGTAGCTTAAGATTTTGAAAATGTCTGTGGTCATCTGGTGGAAGTTATCAGAGTACATGTATAGAAGGCACCTTAGTTGCTATCTAGCTTGAATTCTAGAGGTTATAACAATGAGAAATTTCACAGGAAAAAGCTCCGAAATTTCCCCTAAGTGTTATGAGGTAATCCTAGTACTGCAGTGGCTGCATATTGAGTGAAAGAAGAACAGAGGTCCCGGGACTGGGATTCCTGTGGTTCCTAAGTCAGTTCTGAGACTGACACCCAGGGGGTTTCCTTGTCCCAGTTTGGTGGCAATGTTAGTCTGAAGCAGGAACACCAGCTTTCCATTGGAAATGTCTCAGCTACAAAAATCTCTCAATTGCTCCCCCTCTGCCTGCTTGGAGTTGATAAAAATGCTGTTTTCCACATCTCTTGGCAATGATCTGTTTTTCTACTACCTCAAGACAACCCAGCGTCCCAGCCAAGATTCTCCCTCCAGATCAGTATCACGGTGGAGTGCTGCATGGGGTTGTGTTGAGTGAGTGTTAGTTGCTGCATTTGTTTTTCCTGTAGATCTATTTAGCTCAAGTCTGGAAAGCACACAGACATAAAAGCTCTGAAAAATGCTGCACATGAATGATTTCACATGCTCTGAGCCAATTAATTAGTGAGATGTGATTTTGGCTGCCACCTTGCCAACTTTGGACCATGTCTCAGATTCTCAGGTGATTTAAAACAGATGCTTAGAAAAGCACCGTGTGAATCATATAAGTCTTGTTTGTTCTGCTTTCTTAGCCAGGTTGAAAATTAAGACAAGCAATCAGGTTGTGTTGAAAATGTGGTCAAGCCCAGTAGTGTTCTTTTCTCAGGTGAGAAGTGAGAAATAAGAGTCCTCCAGAAATTGCACTGTGGGAAATTTCTGCCATTTAATTTGCAATCTGCGTCAATTTCTGGAGAGTCTTCCCATATCAGCCTGGAAATACGAAACCTTTGAGTAAGGCTTATAACCCACACATGTGATGCTGAAGTGTTTGCCTTCCCTCCAAAAATGCACAAACCAGAACATGGGGCAGAGGCTGTTAAAGCATGTGGAGGTTAAAAATACCACATGCAAGACCAACACATGGGCCTGTTGGGAGTAACAGGTCACTCTTGATATGGGGAAGAGATTTCGGCCTCCACAACTGCTGACAACTAGGCCAGTGCCAGGCAAGAGCTGGAAGATGGCTGGACGCAAAGCCCTCCATATCACTTGATCTCTGATGGGACCTTGAATGTTTTGGAGAGGTGCCATTTCCCTTAGCTCTGTAGAGCTCAGGTGACGTGCAGAAAATATTAGGGCAGCATTGCTCAGCCTAAAAAAATCATCTCTGAGGAAAAACCATGGGGTACTCTGTGTGCTAAAGCAGAGTCATGTAGATATTATATTGAACCTCGTGAGACATCCGTTTTAGGAACAGCAGCTGGGTTTCTAATTAACACCTTTTGTCTGAAAGTTACTCAGAGTATTCCAAATGCCACATACATTGATGGTGTTTACAGCAGGTTTTGTATGCATTAAATACCTGTTTACTAAGAAATTACACGGTTTTCTCTGAGGATGTCTGAAAAATGGTAGCAGATACTGATTAGGATTTTAGGGTTTCAATTTTAGACAGAGAGAGGTTTGTTTGATGCTGTGCCCTAAGGCGAGGAACTTGAAATGTTCTAATATAAATACATATGCATATATATGTGTGTATGAATGTATCTATGTATCAACAGAACTTGTAAGATAAAGAGGCAGTGCTCTCACGTTTTTGTAGATGACCAAGCCCTGGATGGACTGTGCAAATGTTTTAAAGCCAGCTTGGAAGTAAATTATGGAAAAGTAAAAGTCCTTCTAGTTTCATCGCATTCAGAAGAAACATGGTATTCTTGTTCCTTCTTTCCAGCTCCTTATAAAATGCTGAGACCTGCTCTATGATGGCACCCAAGACTATTACATGATGCTTTTTTGGTAGTTAATTTCTTCTAGCATTGTCCATTTGGTTAATGGAAAGCCAATGCTGAAGTTTTCTCCAGGAGACAGAAAAGACTGCAGCTTTCTGATTTCATGATCATTTTACAGTGTGTCCTTTCTCCCAACACAAGCGAAGGGAAGGCACTTGAGAAATTATTCAGACAGCTCTCCCTGCACTTCTTATTCAGGCAGAGTTGGAGCTTGTCATCAGGCTGTATGTACTGAAGGTCTCATGCTGCTCCTCCTGTCATGATGGACTTCTTATTTTCACAGCTTTCCAAAAGTCACAGTGTCCTAGCATTATGTTAATGCAGCTTTCTAGAGGCTGTTTATTCACTAACAGCATGAGCCAAGCCCCATGAAAATTGATGATTTTCACAGAGTAGGGGGTCAGTCTGTAAGTGCATTATGATACAGAGAAGAGCATTGGAAATAATTTGAGACACTTCAAACGAAAGATGTCTCTAACTCAAGACCACCTCTGTGCAAAAAAATTGACAGGCAAATTCTGTTGTCCCTTAGAAAAACAGGCAGAAAGGGGAAATGAGGATTTTGAATGAGACATTTGAAATTTACCTAAATATTCCACAAGGAACAAAAGGAGTTATTTACAGATGTATTTAGGGATGTAAAATCAGCCTTGACTGATCATCTGGGGAAGCACTCTCTTTGCAGATACTACAACTATGATGCTAATTCGAAATGTGACTGTTTGTGATGGACTTCCTCTCTTCTCTCTGCAGAGCATTTTAGGTTGGTTTTTGAACTTGCTGAGTGAATTCCAGATGTATTTCATTATGCCCAGGATCTTGGAAATCTATTTATTTAGTGTCTTAGTAGATGTGTGATTTTTGTGGGATGATTATAAACTCTTTTTTGAGACATGCTTTGTTTTTCTATCTTGTTTCTGACATCCTTAGAGGTGGATCTTCTCGTGTGTGATCTCTTCTCTGGGGTATCCAGTGATAGGATGCGTGGGAATGGTTCAAAGCAGCACCAGGGGAGGTTTAGACTGGACATTAGGAAGGATTTCTTTACTGAGAGGGTGGTCAAACACTGGAACAGGCTTCCTAGAGAGGTGGTCGATGCCCCAAGCCTGTCAGTGTTTAAGAGGCATTTGGTCAATGCCCTTAATAACATGCTTTAACTTGGTCAGTCCTGAATTGGTCAGGCAGTTGGACTAGGTGATCCTTGTAGGTCCCTTCCAACTGAAATAGTCTAGTCTAGTCTAGTCCATTCCATTCCATTCCATTCTATTCTATTCTATTCTATTCTATTCTATTCTATTCTATTCTATTCTATTTGGCTGGGAGTGTGAATAAACTTCTGCCCTCTCTCCTCTTCTGTCTTTGGTTTTTAGAACCTTTGATTTATGACTGCAAATATCTTCTTAACTGATTTACACTTTTTTTGTGTGTGCAGAATAACAGACTCAGAGCTCCACAAACACAAGAAGTTTTGCCAAAACACAAGCCAAACCAGACCTTCTAGAGGTACTAAAATCAATAACAAAAGCTTCATTACCCATACAAATAAAAAAAAAAAAAAAAAAAAAGAATTAAAAATAAGGGAAGAAAACCAAGAAGCAGTGTAGTAGTATGGGCAGAGATTGAGATGAAAGAAAATCTTAGCAACCTTGGGAAATTAAATGAAACTTTGCCTCAGTTTTCAGCATGATTGATGATACAGAGTATGATGACAAAGTCAGAATGACTAATCGGAGTGCGTGGATGGAAAAGGAAAGCACCATATCAAGGACAGACATTAACTTCAAACATCTTGATAAATTCCAATTGGCTGTGAAGAGGGCAAATAGTCTCCGTGGAGAAACATAGGAAAATATCACAGAAAGTACAGGTGTGGCATCAAGGATATTTAACAGATTCATCAAATTGAGGACACTGAAATATAAGTGGAGAGTAGGAAACCCATTGCCAGTGTTCAAGATATAAAAGAAATGCAATCTAAGCAACTATAGATTTGCTACTCTGATTTCAACAGTAGGTTAGGCTTGTAGGAAGAAAAGCATGAAGAAAAGGTAGTTAAGTGACTGAAAGTAAGGATAAAATACAACATTATTCTATGAAAGGTTGGACGTAAAAAAAAAATCTGATATTTTTCTTTGGGAAAAAGGTTGATTTTCTAGGTGAAGAAAATACAGATATGACTGTCTTAATTTCAGAAGAGCAATCTATACATTACCATGTAGGAAATTTCAATTCAAATAAGGAGAATGATAACTGAATTTCAAGATGGGTTGTTCTGGAAAGGGATGTTGTTAGTGGTGTTCTTGAAGTATCAGCTTGAAGAACACCTTCCTTCATATTAGGTCAGCTCTATACCTAAAATAATTGGGAGGATGCTAACAAAGTTTCCCATAGACGTGAAGCTGGGAATCCATCTTAGATACAGAGGGTACCTAGAATATCTCACTGGATACACTTGTGTCCTAGACTCAGAGAAATTAGATAACATGCTGAGTTGTTGCAACATTATGTATGTAGTCCACTACCTCACACTGATATCATAATCTAGAGGGAATATGAATGAAAATAGTGTGAAAGAGATCCTGATGTTCTGGTAAGTCCTAAGAAAACTATGAACTATCAAAATAACATGGCCTTTATAAAACGTAGTAGTCGGAGACATGTGAAAGTAGAAGAAAACTGCAATAGTCTATAAGAGATGAGGCATTACTATCAGGTTCAGAGAATCATTAATAGCATTGTACATGGCATTGACGAGACCTTAAATGGAGTTCTGTGCTCAGATAAACATATCTGTTTTCAAGAAAGATGAGTTCAAATTAAGGTACTGAAGCATGTGGAGAGCCTTTCTTGTTTACCTTCATCAAATGCAGGTTTAGAAAACATGTGACAGTTCCTTGTAAAAATACCACAGAGTATAAATCAAAAAAAGAAACTTGTTTAGGGCAAACATCAGTGGTGGCAGAATATCTAATGATTATAAACTGTCCATGAATACATTGGGGAAAGCATTAGAAAAAACTTCCTAGGGGAGACATAAAGGTCTGAAACTGCATTCAAACAAGCAAAACTAGAACAGGAGTGATGTTCTTTGACGATCCAGGGGTTTCTTCCCAGATCCCATGTTTTCAGCCAGAGTCCACACGGAAGACACAAAAGCTATTTAATCTATTTTTAAATTAATTTGACCGTGGTCAGTCTAATACCAGTATGAACCATTCCTGAGAATACTTCAGTACACAAATCATCCAACAAAAAGTGATGAAACAAGTCACTTATTTAAGGAACACTGTTAGGCATTTTTCCCCATTTTATAACTTGAAATGAGAATGATTCACTTCCAGGCAAAAAGTTTTGGGTGATGATCCCATCCCATTCAATCTACTTATATATAAAGTAATTCACAACTCACTGACGTTATGCTGACTCTTTGCTCTCACTGTCCTCCTTCATCAAGTTCCTAAATACCGGCATTTCCCCTTACTCTAATCACGGGTACCCAGAGTTATCCTGCTGCTGTAGAATGGTACCATTCTACATGAGCGAGAGACTGGAGCAAGGAAAATAGCTTGCGTAAAGTAGTAAAGGAAATCTATGCTGACCCCTGGATATGAACTGAGGATAGACTGATTTCTCGTGTATTACTCCAGGCCATGAGCTGTAGGTCTAAGCATGGTAAAGCAAGTTTAAGAAGGGTAAAGACCAGCTGCTAGTTGGATCTCATCCAAAGAGATGTGTGTTCATGTGCTTTCACTGCCACAAATGGAGAGTTTTCACTGCCCTGACTGGAAAAAGGAGCACCAGTGGGAGCTGAGAGCATTGTGAGTCAGCCCTAATCCTTGTACACCAGGGCTGATAGGGCTTTGACATCTCATCTCCATGGCAGTGGTGGCACAGTTTGATCCTGGGCTACAGAAGGAACTGGGGAAAACAAAGATTGCTGAATGCTACTCAGACAAGGAGAAATTTAAGAGCAAATGAGCCTGGTCTGGTTACAGCCAAGTAAAGCAGCCTGAGGAATATCCAGTAGGGATTGTACCACTTTACCAAGACTGACTGTGTCACTCTGAAACAGGGGACAGAAAACCATCCAACCATCACTCTTACATTGGCTCCTCCTGTGCTGTTGGAAACTTTACAAAAACCCAGTAAGCAGTTCCTAGTTCAAAGTGCCATCCTGCTTGGATAGCCAAAACATGACACACAGGTTTCCTACTCGCACGCCTGGATGCAGGCAGAGAGGGCAGTTTCACCTGCTTACACCCTCTCGAAATGGGAGCCATTGCTGATGTTTACCACCTCCCTCGATGCCTCTTGTCCTCCTCTGGGGCAGGGGACTTGTGCCAGAGTCGCTCTTCTGTGGGATGAGCCCAGCCCCTCAGCACCTCCACTGCTTTCTGGTAGAGCCACCACAGGAGATCTTCATGCCAAAAGACTTCACTTTGGCTTCTCTTTTGTGACCTGGGACCACCCTGGGTTGCTGAGAAGGTCCCCAGGAGCTGTAGAGCCTACTCTGTGCATGTTGCCACTGCAGAGCCAGACACAGCCATGACCAGTTCCCCAAGCCCTTTCTGCAAACTTTGGGCAAGGCGAACTGCTCCCGGGGGCCTCTGACTGCCTCCTTCATCGCCTCACACCCAGCCCCTCCTGACCTTTCAGAGTCACTGCCATTTGCCCTGACAAATGGGATGCCTTGCTCTCAACTACTAACAACTCATCGTTAACACTGCCAAAGAATCATGCAATTGCTCTCTATTTTGCCTTTTTTTCTTTTTCTTTGTCGTTTTAAACTAGGAGAACTTCATGCCTGCAGTTGTCAGGGACAAAGAGGGAGGCAGCAGGGCGGGAAGGGGAGAGGGCTGGGGAACATCTGTTTCACATTTAACCTGGAACCAAACTTTTTCATTGTTCTTCTCCAGCCTTGCTTGTATATTGATTCAATTACTAGGCCCTGCTAGTGCAAGAGATTTATATTAAAGCCTCATACAAAGCTATTGTGTTTTGTCACACAGCAGTACTGAATCAATTACAAACGTGCTCAACATGATCCCTCTCAGTCGTAAGCATTTGCCTGGGGAGAAGCTGTCTGACCGAGATACCGACTGGGCGTTAGCTGATCTCCAGGAAGGTGTAACACACCTAGCTGGCACTTGCTAGCAGGATGATCTGCTCTCAGCACATCACCATCACTATCCCCTGGTGCTGCCGTTCTCAGCTCTGCCTCGTTAAAGGTTTGCATGGGGTGGAGAAACGAGGCTGGACACACACACACAAAAGCCTGGGCTCTGGTCTCAGCAGCTGCTTGGGGGTAAAGGTCCCTCCAATGTGCAAAGCAACAGTGGTGCTGGCCCTGGGCTGGTATGATATGACCTTGCTGCCAGCAGCAGGAAGAAGCCAGCCAGTACAATCACATCACAAAAATGGGAAAAGGCACTCAGGTCTGGGTGGTACTAGGGGAGCAGAGGGGCAGAAGACACAGGGTCTACAGCCCTACAAGTCCCTTTTCCCCTAATAAACCAGCTTCCAAGTAGGGAAGTAAAATGGCAATTGCTCTTTGCAGAATGTGTCCCTTATAGAAAGGCAATTTGCTGCTTACACCAGAGGCCGGTTCCTGGCTTGGTCACTGAATTGCCGTGTAAACACAGTCAAATCTTTCTAAGGCAAATATTTCAAACACAGCTGATAATTTTGGATACTGATAGAATTTCTGGCCCCTCAACACAAGCTTTCTGTAGAAAAACACCAGAAGTGGAGATACCTTGGAGCTTTTTTAAGCACGTAAACCTACTAATTTGTTTTGCAAACCACCCAGGAAACCATACAGTTACCTTACAAATTGCAACTGCTTATATATAAAATAACAATCAATAAATTTATTACCTAGAATGATTCCAAACTGGTCAGAAAACCATGCACAAAAAGCACCGAGGATCCACAGAACAGGTTGCTGCAGCTGTGTCAGTCGTGCAGATGCTTCTCACTTACCCATGTGGTTCCTACCTATTTTTCTGCACAAACAGTGTTTGCTGCTTCTTAACATCTGTCTTTCAAAACCTTCCTGATGGGGTTGTAACCACAAACCAGTTCCTCTCCCACCGTCCATGTGTGCCCAGTTCCCAGGTACATGCAGCTACCGGGGCAGGCAGTACCTCCCTTCCATGCAGGCTGTAAGGCAGATCTGGGGCTAAGGCTGTGAGATCTCTTGCAACAGGGACTGCTTTGAACTTCGTGTTTCATAAGTAAGCACATCCTGAGAGGACCCTTGAGGTACTAATGTACATTAATAATAATATTAATGATGCTATACCTAGCCAACATAGACTTTACAGATGAGTTCAAACGGTCCATTTAACAGCCTTATTCTTTTTTATATTCAACAGAGACCCTAAAAGATAAGAGCAAAGTCAGGGTTATCCAAGATAAATTCACCTTTTGTCAGATTGATTCACCATGCCAATTACTGCCTCCTGCCTCAGTTTCCCTTTTCCTGCAGTGGAGATGGTGTCCATCAGGGAATAGAGCAAAGCTCTCATCACACAAATGGGTGGTGAGAAGCAGATAGATACCTATGGACTTAATCCACATACAGACTTGACTCATAACTCCTCAGCAGAACTTTGTCCTGTGGGTAAAAGCTATTAGGACCCTCTATCCTTGGGAAAGGTTGAAAATATCTGAACAGATGGAGACTTTAGTGCCCAGAGATTCTGAGCTAAAACTAGCAGGGCTTTTTCAAAGCCAGACCATAACTAGCTGTGATTAGAGCTCTTACAATGAGCTTTAGCTAATTTTGAGCTTTTTGGAGATCCTTTTATACAAGCAACATGCAAAGAATGGCAGCAGCTGCGTGCTGCCCTGTGCATGCTGCGAGCCAGCCGGATGCAAGCCAGCTGCAGCCCAGAAGCCCTATAGCCACATTATCTTAATACTGGCTCTGAGTTATTATACCTTATTTCTCAGCAGGGCTTTATTGCTTCAGGTTGAGCATCCTGGTAATGTGGCTACCCAGCTTCCTGCTCTGTCACCAGCTGGCAGAGAGCATGGGCAAAACAGGCACTCTGCTGGGTGTGTTGGAGTGAATGGGTATACCCCCGAGGTCCCCACCCCATGGCAAACCTGAGGTCCGAGGGCAGCTCATAGCCCCATGCACTAGCATTAAACAAGCAATGCTGGCAAACTTCCTGCTGGCAAAAACCCTGAAGTAGCTTGTGCAGCTACGACTGAAGCTTGCACCACTACAAGTTATATACGGACTTCAGTTCACTGATTTAAATCTAGTTCTGGTACCCCTTCCCCTCTGAGCACAACTAAACGCCACTGGATCATGGTTACCCCTGCAAAAGGATTTCTCTCTTCATCCATGACACAAATGGAGCAGCACAGCCATCCTTCAAGGTGAGTTTCTCGTCCTCAAACGTGCAGGGCATTCCCATTACCAAGAAATGAAATTTTCTCAAAACACAGGGAAATATGGCCCAGGGTCAAGCATCTTCATCTGGCCTGCCATGGTAGGAGTGTGAAAAGCAGGAATAGCAGAAATGAGACTTCTGAGTTCAGGATTTCTGACAAACACTTCTGAATATACTCAAAGGAGCCATATCGGTATTCTGCCCACTTCTATAACCAATGTCTGTGAGTTCATTTTTCGCTACTTTCTGTACATCTGTTTAAAATAAAGAGTCTTTGTTGGAAAACCATGTGTCATAAGTTGACATCTTAACACCACGGAAACCACCCCTTTTCAAGTCAAATAATTTCAAAAGTTTATACCTCTAGAAAAAGATGAGAGAAATATGATCAGGGAAATCTCTTTTGATTGTTTGCTGCTTGATTAACCTCAGTTGCAAGGTATCAACACTCCAGTAATTTGTAGTTTTGCATTGATGGTTGATTAGTGTTGGTTATTTTCTTTTATACCTGAGTCATCTGGATCTACTGGTCAAGAAATGTGAACTTACTAATGAATTATCTCACATTTCCTGTGTCAAAATAATATTTTGCAATGGACATTTTAAATTAATTAGAACTGGTGGCAGAAATCTCCCAATTCTTGAGAGCACACATCAGCTTTTTTATAACTGGGTAGTTCCATGAAAAAATTATCTCAGTGCCATGGTCTGTTATAAAGAAAAAGAGGTTCTAAGAATTTTTAGGAAAAAACAAACTAGAATCCATCACTCTGCCACTGTGTGTGTCTATGCATCTGTGTCCTGAAAGTTGTGTCATGTAATCTCCTGATATCCCAGCCACAGAAAGGTATAATAGACTGGAAAACGTTCAGAAAAGGATGACGAAAGATAATAAAAGGCATTCAAGCTGCACAGGACAGCTTCTGTACAAGCAGTGCCTAAGAGAGGTGACAGTCTTCATCCTGGAAAAAGACAGTGAAAAGGGGATTTGATGGGATCCTACAAAATCAGGGAGACGATCAACGCAGATTGAATACACACTGCCTGTTGAATACACACAAGATATAGAGGATATAAAATGAAATTATCTGGAAGCAGGTTCAGACCAAATTAAGAACACTTTTCCTCACACCAGAAGCTGTTCAATCTGCGGAGCTCCTCGCCAAGGTGCCAAAAGATCACACATCTTCACAAGGAGGCTGGAGAAATTCATAATCTATCAAAGGCAATTAAATATACAGATGGTGCCTCTGGCTTGGCAGGACAACAAGCTGTAAACTGCTGAAGACTGGGAGGACATTTGAGAAAATAACTCTCTATTTTTGCAATACTTTATATAGTTTCCTAGCTGCATCCATTTGGCACCATCCAAGACAAAATACGAGACTGCTGTTTGCTCTGTCCCAGTATATCGGGCTTTATGTCTTTATATCAAGCTTGAACCACTAGTTAAGTTGGGTCTTGTTTGTCTGAGGGAATGCCTGTGAGAATCTATACCCAGAGCTACCGCTGAGCACAGAAACCAGGCATCCTGCAGGATGTCTGAATCATTGCCTGGTGCACAGGATAGATGTACCCATACTTCACCCTATATTGCTCTTCAAGTAAGTAAGAGCTCCCCAGCTATTTTTTGGACCCCAAACCACTGATCATACAAACTGCCTAAATGTTGGCTTACGCCCTGGTTCTCTTTTGCCAGCTAGAAAAAAGCATGCGACTTGTAGATCTGGAGGTAGTTGAAGCTAAGGAGCCCTCCAGTTGAGGTTCTACGATGGATGATGGATAAGGGTGCAGCAGGTTCATTTCCCTGTGCCCTACAAAAGTCCTGCAGTGCTCTTCAGTTGACTGTGCACCTTCATGTCACATCCCAGGGCATGCAGCACAACCCCTCCTTTATATCCCACAGCATATTTCTGGAAGTTGCAGCACAGCTCTCATGGCAACTTCACACTGGGGAAGGGGGTGGGAGGCAATAAGCAAAATCATCATTTTGTCTTACGTGACACCACACGGAGCCTGTGGGAGACCCAGAGTCAAATGCAAAGGAGAGGGGATGGTACCATGGAGGAATCAAATGCCCTGAGCAGTCTGAGCACAAGCAGCTTGGCCTGAGGATCAGGGATCTTGTCCTGGAGAGGAAGTATTTAATAGAATTTATGTAGGTGATGTTTCCACTGAGGTCACAAATCACCCCTGAAGTAAAATCTGTTTTCACTCTAAAGACTTTATATGCCAAAAGAAGTCTGAGGATCTTCCAGATGTTGTCTTCTGACCATCACTACCTTCAGCCTCTTCTTCCTGGCTACAATGAATTCAATCTGTCTGTGATGTACAGTAAACAAGTTCCACACAGATTCAAGGGTGGTTTTGCTGGTTGTGTAACATGGAGATACGCTTGTAGAAATTAAAAGTATGTAATCCCCAAAAAAATCAGCTAACACTGTCCCACTATGGCATAACCCAGATGTGATCCCAACATCCAGAACTGCTACCAGCAAAGAAGAGCCTAATTATAGCTCCTTTTCCACTGAGTGCTTGGAGTTTCCTGATGAAACAGCTCCTCTGCTAGCTTAAAAATACCAGAGAAATTAAAGGTGGTCCTGACTATAGGAGACTGCACAGCAATTCTAAAAACCACGCTGCACAACATGAGAGTCAAAGGTCTGACAGAGCCCAGACAGCCCATCAGGAAACATGAGCTGGTTTCAGAAGCCAACGCTGCAGAGGGAAAGGTCACAGGCACCACCCACGCAGCCACCACCTTACCCACCAGCATCCCGGTACTCTTTTACACTTGGGTTAGACACAGGGAAAGGGGAGAGAAAAAATGTTATCTGTGTTGCAAGGCTGAAGTCATGTCTTCAAGGTTTGTCAGGGTGCTTTTGCCAATAGGTCACCACACCCTCCCCACATGAAAGAACTGCACTGAAATCAATGCCAATAGCTTTTGGCCCCAGGCTGACGTAACATTTCACTCTTTCTCTGATGTGATGTGAATAAACAAAGAGAGGTGTTGAACTAAAGTGCCCCAGACACTGCAGCACGAAGCATAACAAGGTCCCCTTTTCTGTGTGTTACGATATGCTCTGACATACAGTACTGAATGTACTTAATTATTGCCTAAATTCTGTTAATTTCTGGGAATCAGTAAGGAAGCAGACTTCCAGCTAAGATCCTTATCCTTATATACCCCCTGGAGCCAGCCACTTCAGTAACATATTTCAGCAATACAGTAATGAAGGAGGTCCTTATATGAGGCACTGGATTGCCCTCACTGTTTTCCCTCACCTCTTACTTGCCTCCAATAAAATCCCTACCTGGGGAGAGAGAAAAGAAAGGGAAAGCCAAGAGGTGAAAAGCTTTCCCGGGCTGAATCCCACTTACTCTGGCTGCCTGCTATGGTCTGGAGCAGACGATCACAGGCTGTGCTCTGCTGGTTGCTTCATAGCTGTGCACTGGAGGTACAGAGGCAGACAAAGACCACCCTCAAGGCATGAATGTCATCTGGGAATACTAGTGTGGGCCACTTTAACCAGGTCTCACAGGTCTCAGCGTAAAGCTGATGAGCTAATGCTGGGGCTGGGCTGGCAGTCTGCCCTACATCCAGGTGTCTGTGGCCGTCCCCTAACCAGCTGCACGAGCCGGTGCTCAAGACAGCTCTGGAGACCGTATCTACAGGTGCATTGCCTCTCCAGCAGAGGAGTCAGGGCTGGACAGTGGCCTCCAGGGTCAACTTGGTCTCTGAGGCACATCGCCATCTCAGCTCCCTTTATGTCTTTCTGTTTTGTCTTGTGCCCAAACCTCTCTGTGGCATTCCTCATGGAAGATGTGCGAAAGAGATGTCATACTACAGGCAGAAGAAATAATTTCTGATGAGCTAATAAAGCAATGGGTCATAATGTGCTTTAATGGGTAAACATAAATCCGTCTGCAGCTCCCAGAGACTGGAAACTTAACAATTAACCTCACTAGCTCAGGGACATGAAGCCTCTGCAGATATCCTGATTCCTGTAGTGTTAGAGGACCATAGCCATTTTGTCCTTCTGGACTTCCTCTTAGCTCTTCACAGCTCTCCCAAAAGACCTTAGACCTCAGACCTCCAAGAAGGAGGAAGCAGAAAAGTTATCACTGGTAAGAGCTCAATACAAGACTGCAGAGAGATATCTGTCACCTTTGTTCTCTGCTCCAATAGATGTCACTGCCTCTGAAAAAAAATGACGGAAACTAGAAAACTAACAGGGACTTTATTTTCCTGGTAGAAGGGTTTCTGCTCCAATCTCCTCTCCCATGTTGGTCCTCATTTTCTGTCTCCCACTGGCAGTGCTCTCCTGCTCCGTGTCCTCATTCTTGGTGTTTCCAACCTCCTGCACTTTCCCTGTCAGACACCAGAGACCCAAAGTAAATACATAAGTTCACTGAATTAATAAAGGAAGTGACTGGATGTAGCAAGACAGTCACCTGTCACCTTGGTGGCATCCGTCAGGCTCACTCCACTCCGCGCTGGGCACTGCTGCGTGCTCAGACCATGAGGTGTTTAAGGCAGGGATTATGTCTTCTGAAGTTTGCACAGAGGTGCTGACTGTGGCCTTTAGGCAGTGTGAACATTAAATAAGAGCCTTGTACTAGAAAACATTCCCACCTGGAAAGGTTCAAAGAAAAGCCTCCTTGTACAAGTGAAATTCCTACTTGGTGCATAGGCTGTTTATTTAACAGAGCTTGGCAACTGAAGCAAATCGTTGTGCAAGAACAAGCAGAGACTTCCCATTGCTCTCCACCTGCCCTCCCTCAGCCGGATCCACTAAAACGTGCCTGCTGTTTTACCAGCCTGGGATAGGCGATGAGATGGGGCATTTTCTGCACGTGGAGGTAATCCTACAACTTTCAGAAACATGAAGTATCAGCCCTGAGGAGAAACCAATGAAAATGTTAATGCAATGGACCAACATCTGTCGTTCAAACCATATGTGATGCATTACAATTTCCAACAAAGACTGATACAAGTACATGCTGCAATAAAATTTTAGCATTAATTGTTTTCAAAGATCAAGTGGAAAAATAATTTATTCTACTACCCTTTCATTTGTATGGGCTGCTGACAGCAATCCATTTGTTCTTACCAGTCGTGTGTGAGAGTCATAAAAAGGAACTGAAGGAGGAAGGAGTGAATTGTCCCACTGAACTCACAGTAATCAAAGCTTAAGCAAAAGCTGTTCACTCTTTCCTGTTTTTCTTAGTCCTCCCAGTATGGGCCATACATATCACTCATTAAAGGGTCTCTGTTTACATGATTAAATTTATGCACAGATATTACACCTACTACATAAAAGCAACGCTTGAAAAAAAAAAAAAAGCAGCACTGTATTTTAAGCCTTCTGTGATGACTTTCTTCTTGAGTCTGTGAATTTCTGGTTTCACCATGTGCAAAATGGGATACATGCCCTCTTACTGCAAATTGCTTTGAGATGTATGGATGAAAAGTGCTATATATGTACTCCTGAGTATGGGCAGTTTATTTGTTCCCCTAATAACCAGTTCCTTCAATGAAGAGATTTTTATTAAGATCAACAGGAGAGCAGGGGGAAAAAAAAGGCATTTAAATTGGGGTAGAATTTTTAAAAATGAAATTAGTCCATGCCCCTGTAATATAACATCTAGGAAAAGAAACATTATTTCAACAGGTGCATTTTATATATCACATGCACGTGCACTTTCACTGCTTGAAGCCCCTCTAGTGAAATTCACCTGGGCAGCAAATGAGCCTGTAAAGTTACATTATTAATTTTCAGGCTAGCATTCCCATTTAGATAATCAGCGTCATGCCTTAGTAATTTACTCAACGAAGCCGATTCAGCGAAATTGCCCTTTTTACAGCATATGTACCCCATATGTGGAGGCTCGTTCTATCCTTTCATTCCAGCATAGTAAGTAAGAACATGTTGTCAAGATGATGTAAACGTAAGGCTTACGCTAATCAGCCATGATGCACCATCTATGGATTTGACTAGAAACTGAGCACTCTTTTTATATTTATATGCTGTATTTCTGCATGTTAGAGTCGATGTAATAAAGCAACATGGTGCTCATGATCAGGCATGATGCAGTTCAGACTGCACGTGCAGGTTGCATGTGCCACCATCAAAGAAGAATCCATACTGTGCTTCCACTGCCTAGCAACATCTGGGCTGACGTACAGTGGAGAAAGCGTGAGGAAGATCCGGGACAGATCAGAGATCCTGTGGGACAGGCACTCAGAGCACTTCTAGCAGCTTGCATTCAACCCATTTGGGGACAATGAGTCACAAACAGGACCTACAGAATGGTGACTAAAATAGGTAGAAGTATTTAACAAACATATAGCTGTATATTAAACATATTGTGTTTGGTATTTAGCCATGGACTAAGCAAGCCATGGTGGCCACGAGTTGCAAACTATGGTGGCTATGAGTTGCAAGCCTGTAGTCTGGTCCTCAGACCCTCAGACCTCCTTCTGACTTAACTTCAGTAATTTAAATGTAGATGCACAGATAAAGCCAACCCTCTGGATTCCCTCTCACACCAAATGGATGTAGAGAAATACAGTCAGAGTGAGATGCATCCAGCTTATTTCAGACATTTGCCTTATGATGGGATAAATTATTCTCTAAAGGAGCCTCAGAGTCTCCACTGACTTCAGCAGAAACTTAGAGTACCTAACAAACTTTTACATGGATTAAATTAGTCAGGATGAAACTCACACTGAGTTGTATCCACCAGGAAAAGTCTTGATACCAGCGTGACTTCACACGAGCGCAAATTTCTAATCATGCAGAACCAGGGGCTGATGGGGCAGCAGTACAGACAAAACTTTAGTGGTGTTTGTTCAGTGGAAAGTGAGAATCAAATTCAGCCCAGCTGAATGATGAACATCGTGAAACAGAATACTCAGTTTCATCAAAGTCATTATAGTGCAGAATCACCTTAATTATTAGTGACTGTATTGAAGGCTCACAGGAAATTTTGAAAAAATGCCAGTGTCTCATTTGCTAATTGCTTTTCACTGAAATGGGTATCTCATAGGGGAAAGCACCATCTGATCCCAGGAGGAAAAAAAGATGAACTTGGTATAATCTGTTGTTTTGCAAATTAAACAATGTGGAAAACAGAACCTCCAGGGACAGCCTGTGTGAAGAGGTTACAAATATTGGTTTGCCCAGCAGGGATGATGTCATGGTTTCTGTCAGAATTACTAAAATACAAACATGTATTTTCTGGAACATGGGCTTAGAGATAGATAGTCTTTGTACTTACAGACTCACTTTCCCACAGAACTTCATGAACTGAAGAGTGAACCTTCGTAACACTGTAGCAGCCTACAGCTTTTCTTTCTTTTCCTGTATCTTGTAAAAATCTCTCAGTTCTTCATGTTGATATCCTTCTCTATATTTTCTGACATTACATCTGAAATGCATTAAAGAATTATTCAAAATTTGGACAGACAAATGCAACAGAACAATTACATTTAAACTTTTTTGATCTCAAATGTTTAACAGACCACTACAACTTCACATCTACATACCAGACAGTCCCACAAGAGAGTTTTTCTCTTAGATCTGTTTATGAACTTCATCATGAAAAATGCATTATATCATTTAGATTCACACTTGACTTGCTGCACAGAAATATATGTCTATAGGCATTTTGCAGATTTAACTGATTTGAGATATAAGTGGGTGTGCACAACTTTGATTTCTTGTGTGTTGAATTAACATCCAAGAATCTGAAATAACACAACTGGGAAAAAATTAAGACCAATTTATCCATTTCAAAAACTGATCCCACAGATCTTAACTTTCAAATTTCCTTCCCAAGAACTCCCGGTATAAAATCCCTTAATAGATTTCTATATTTTCCATCAGAGCAACACTGGGATTCAAGTCAGAGGCCAGAAAGCATGATCCAGGGACAGGATCAGCACAGACAGGGATTTACAGGTCACAGCCCAGACCTCTAGATCTGCAACTGGGCAGGTAGGGAGGGAGAAAGAGGAAACTTCTGTCAGGGTAAACACGGTAAATGTGGTTATGGTGCAGCACAGGTAATAGATGAATTTGCTGGTGGCAGTTTCCACCAGGTGATCTGATAACCACCCATGATTTTATCAGTGATTTCTGCTGAGCCAGGCCAAATCTCTTCCAGCTGTGATTTGACATAAATTCATGTGTTATAGATATTGTCTAATCTGTCATACTTAGACAGCCCAAGCTATTTTTTTGCTGATCAGTTGCTATGCAACAGAGTACTGGCAAACCAAATGATGAGGATTTTATTATCTATCACCAAGACAGGTTAAAAAAAAAGAGAGAGAAAATTAGCACACAGCAAAGCTGCAAACTTATTGTGTCCTATGCAATACTAATTTCCACTGAGCTTATGCTGCTTGAAGACAATCTGGAGTTCAAGTGACCCATTGCCTTCAGCATGGTGGGACAACATCATCCTGAGAGAGGCAATAAATGCAATACTAATCGCTCCTTGTTTTGGCTTTTGTGGCCATAAGCAGTTTCCCTCACCTTGGACTGGCAAATCAAAGTGAGATTGGAGGGCCACCCACATTTCAAAATGAACAATTATTCAAAACCCCGAAAGTGGCCCAACAAATATCTTGTATCCTGGTGGAAGGAGAGGACCTACCAGCTCTACAGTAGCTGGCTCCTGGAGGTAGAATCAGTGTTATAGTTCACAAAGCTAGACAGGAACACAACTGTATAGATTAGAAGCTTATTTTTTCTTTGTGACCTGCTACAGTGTGTACTTGGTAAGAAATTAATCTATACTTCTTAGAAGTTCATTGCCTTGATAGACCCATTTTTAATTCTCTATCCTTGCCTGCATTTGTGATGACCCAGTCATCAAACAGCCCAAACAATGTTGTATAGCAAAATATGTGCTGCAAAATCTGTGCCGCAAAATACATCCCACCCCATGGGGAGAATACACTGGTGTCACACAAGTCAGTGAAGATGCTCCCATTGTTTTATCTATATCCTTAATTCTAAAGAAAGCGGAAGAGACCAAAAACTGATGCAGGAAAAATGGGTCCATTGTCTTCCTGACTTGGATACATATCACTCTCAATGTAATACCTGTGTTACAAAAGAAAAACTACGTGTTCTTTGCTCCCAAACTCAAAGAAGTACGTATATCAAGAAGATATTAATGCTGTATTCTCCCAACTATCTAGTTTTTGGCTCATGGAGTATACCTTCCTCATCAGGCACAACTGTAATACCTTCTCACTCTTAATTCAGAACTGAATTGGAGAATAAAAGTGGTTCAGAGTAAGTAGGAGAAATTTGAATACATTAGTGCTGCCCTCCATTGTTTAAAAGATATGAAAAAGGAGACAGCCATGAATTATCCCTCACAGACTGGGATGAAGAAGGACATCATGGGTCAGAGTGGCATAGACATCTCTAAATACAGAAAGGATTTCCAATTTGGAAACCATTTTCACACTACACACTGTAGCAAATGTAAATATCTTGTCTCATCCATGCTCTCTAGCAATCTGAAATCCCTGAATAATCTTTCCTCCTTTGTGCAGCACAAGTCCAATGACAAGGATGTGAAATCAAGAATACAGAATTTGACTGGCACTGTCAGGCTCCTAGAGGAGTCTAAAGATGAACAGAAGAAAGCTCTGAAGTCAACTCTTGGATAGTGATGAGAAGTTGGACACTTCAAAGCTCACACAGCTGTAGAAAGGATGTTTACAAATTAAGGCTGGCTAAGGTCAAGGACACCTGCTAATCAAAAAATGTGTAGTTTTTGTTACTAGCCAAATATGAGAAATCTAGTGGAGCCTCCCTGCTGTGCTTATAAAGTCACACAATGTTCTTCATTCTGATCATTCATGCAAAATTAACTTAGTTCTGTTCTGCTTCCTGCTGTCCCATGACAGATCATAAAAAATTCGCTAATAGTTACTCAAATAACATCCATTTTTCTAAGGGTGATAAAACTTTTGTTTACCCTCTGCAACTGCCAAGGTGTTTTAGTTGGATTTGGATAAATGCTTGTTTGCAACATTAGCGATTCCACTGGGGGAATCCAGCCTGGAAAATTGCTAATTGCATTTTTACCTCCAAGTCACAAACCACTCCTAGTGCTTTTATGTGGTTTTTCCACTCAGCATTGTCACTTCGTCAGTGCAGCACTCAAAGACTTTTACCTATGTAAATAATAAACCATAGCCTAGATACTGGAGTACTTGTCTTAGTTTTTCACTGATGTAATTATAACTCTAACTCAATAGGGCATGATTCTTCAGTTTCTAAGCTTAAAAAGATAAAAACAGATAAACCAGTTTTAATGGGATAAGAAGGGTATGAACTTGCAGTGCACTCTGTGGTAATCAGCTATATGCATAGTCTCACTTCTCGAGTAACTTTCCCAGTTTATTTCCTTCAAGTCCCATAGATATGAATGTACTACTGCATATCCTACAGAAAAACACCAGATAGTTCTGGTTCTTCTTTAAAACATCAGGGAGACTTCACCTTGGTGAGTTTTTCCAGTGGTTTTGACTTCATTCCCAAAAGTAGAGTCCTCTTGAACCAAATTTATTTTCTCTATGTTGTCATTCAGAGGCATTCTCTTCAATCCACCACCTAGAAGGAGGTCCTTGAGTCTTGTCTGTAGCATGCTTCCCATTCCTCGAGTAATTCTTGCAACTCTTCACAGGAACCTTCTCCAATTTTTCAGCATCAATCCTCAAGTACAGACTTCAGAAATGGAGTCTGCAGCACATACAGTACTGCCCACTGAAAGTCTGGACACTTTTAAGTGTTATGAGTTGAGTATGAAAAATGGAGAAACTAAAATTACTAGACACTTTTGAAAACATTGGCCCTAGTGACTGATTCTCTTTCAACATCCACCAGTGTGCATTACTAATACCTCACCCAAAGTCATTAGTTATACCAGTTTCAGTGGAAGAAGAATCAGATCTTCAAGGTCTGCCCTTAAACTCTTTGTGCCAAAAAAATCGTAAAAAAATAGCACACACTGGAGTTTAAAAAAAGAAACAAGAAAGAGGAACTCCCCTGCCCTTCCTGTTTCAGTTTACTTTAGTTAGCGATCATAGTCCAAATAAACTAAATAAGCAGCAAAAACAAATATTCTTTCCCCCATCACCAAACAACTGTTGTGTTCTCAGGGTTTACAAGAAAAAGGAATATATGTTATTAGCCCAGCTAACACAGCTGTGGAGACACGGACAGGCTTCTGGACATGCGAGCTGTTTGTTCTTTATGAAAGCTTGAAAGGCTTCATTAATTCTCTCCTGCCCTCAGCATTTGCAAGGGGATGTGAATTGCCTGTGTTAGTAATTCGCAACTATTATGATCCTTTCTGTGCTTAAATGCAGAGTGATTGCCTGGCTGACAAATGTGGCATCTGATATGGTGGAAATTTAGGGGGGATTCTGGAGTGCAGAGAGTATCTGCAGGAGGGGAAGGAGATGGGAGTCTGCACTTTGGGCCAAGATATTGGGGTATAAATCAGTGCATTATCAAAAAGTGAGTGATTTGATTTGAGTCAGATGAGGAATGCAGTGACCATCCTGGGAGGGGACTGGTACCATGACAGCCAGCCTATTGTTTAGTATATACGTAATGTCTTAAAATTCAAGTTGCAAAGTACTCACTGGAAGAGGTGAGGCACCAGCCATGATAAGCCATGTAGACTGTTTTCTTCTAACCTGACTTTGCCTTACCTGTGGCTCCTGGGAGAGCCTTCCGGCTCCCATGGCTCCAACTGCATCCTAACCCCCTGGGAAACCCAGGTGGAGGCAGGCACTGTTCTCTCCCCAGCATCCCTATCTGGCTGTACCACCAACACACAGCCAGGACCCCAGCATCCTAAGACAACCCACAAGCTAGACATGCTGAACAGCTCACACATGACTGTTACAGATCTTCCCAAGGTCCTTCAAGCACATTGACATTAAAATGCCATATTGGTCAGGCACAGAGCAAAAGCAGGTTTTTCTTCAGGGTGAGTGAGATTTGAATTCCAGAGTTCAATTTGGAGACCTTGTGACTCTTTCTAGCTTTCTAAATCATAAAGGATGATGACCCTTTAGCGAGTGAACTCACCAGTGTGTGGACCAGTTGATTGCCAGGTATTTAAATGGCACCATTTGTCATCAGTCAACGATTGCATCAGCGACCAAGATTTCTAACATCAGGTCTGTGCTCACTACATAGCTGCGTGCTAGAAGATGAAAATATGTGGCATTTTTTACCACATTACACATCTGGAAATTCAAAGTTAACCTACATTTGGAGACTCTGAACTGAAAAATAAACAAAACCTAATCAACTGTGGCTTCATGTAGCCTTGGAAACAGCTATGGCTTGAGAGCAGCTGTGCTTGTTATTTCAATGCTTTCTGATATGCTACAGTATGTTACATCTCAGTTACAAGGAAGTTACTCCTCTGTTACATCAGTCAGGGTTATCTTCTGCACTATGTGTTTGCTGAATTATTTGTGGTGCACCACAGAGCTGCTGACCTGAGAAATTCCCCACTCTCAGCATCAAACTCAACTAATGCCAGTGTCCAGCAAATGCTTTCAGAGCAATTGTTGGATCACCGGCCACTCTGACCTCAGCATGCTTGCAGGCTCAGAAGACTTCACTGGGTGCTACCTGCAAATCCGTGTTGCAGCCCCTCTCCTACAGGCACGTCCTAGCACATCTCACCACCCCAAAGCAGGTGACAGTGCTGTGCTAACACACATCAGGAAAAATTGTACCTTACTGAAAAATATTGTCCTGAAATAGTATTGAAACTCTCTGTCATGCATCTTGCAATTGCTTTTAAGCACCTTGTCCCATTTAGAGCCTGATCTAAGGCTGATAAAATCAGTGAACAGATAACACTTGGCAGAAAGGGGCTTTGAATCTGACAGTTGTGGTTGCCTTACTGCTAGCCACGTTACTATAGAGATGTACGGTATTCAAGGAAGAAAGGGATTTGTGGAAAGTTTAGATGAGGAAGGAAGGGAGGAAGGGAGGAAGGGAGGAAGGAAGGAAGGAAAGAAGGAAGGAAGGAAGGAAAAGAAGAAAAGAAGAAAAAGAAAGACAGAAAGATGGAAAAGAAAGAAAGAAAGACAGGAAGGCAGACAAACAGATCGTCGGCTTTGGCCAGTTTCCAAAGCTGCTTTTTGACTTAGTATTTTAACAGTATAAAAGCAACTAGCTCCCTTCAAAAATAATATTTATTCTTAGGAGCCTAACTTGTCCTTTCCAATATGCTGAGGAAACAAAGTCTGCTTCAAGAAGAGAGCTGAGATCCGAAAGGCAAAGAGAGATTTTCAGGGAAGCAATAAGAACTGACTGCAGCAATGGCTCCAATTTTTTTTTCCATTTTTGCCCTTTGGGATTTTGCAAGCAGTGAATTAAACCCCTTCTTAAGGAGCCCATGCTGTGTAACAGGGCCTGCAGACCTCACAGAAAGGGACACTCGTACGTCAGCACTTTACCATTTATCACTCGCTGAGTAGGCTATCGAGGTTACCCCAGTTTACTGAGGCCTCATGAAGGGGTCTCCAGCACACTTGGTCCCTGCCCCAGGACTGTGTTTGTGTAGTAATTATAGCCATGACAGCTAATTGAGTTTTTCCAATCAATCACACTGGAAGTTTTGTTTGTTTTCCTGTGCTAGGGAACAGGAAGGTTTTACCCTTTTCTAAACACTGAGAAAGAAATGAAGGATATTTTTCAGGCACAAGCTGAAAATTATCATTTAAGAAGGGGTAAATTAGTGAAAAACCTACTTATTTTAAGTGGGGGGTCTGTATGTAATGACACTGAGTTTTATCTGCACTTTATAGCAGATGATAGTCAAAATAATTTAATTAACAGAAGTAAGTTCCTCTTCAGTTGATACGTAGAGACGTAAAATAGATGTTACAAAGTCACTCCACAAGCTGGAAATAATTGTCATGTCTCTCCAGCACTGCTCTCTAATGATTATTGGACCATACAGCTCCAGCATCAGACAAGAACCGTGCAGCTGATTGCAGCCAGGAGTATCCAGGTTTGGTTGCCGCAACGGGGAGAAGAAGAAATCGTCTTGTTCAGAGAAATCACACCAGCAAGGACAGGAGCCCTTGGGATAAGGAGCTGTGTTTTGCCCTTCCTTTCTGCGTTTGGCAAATTAATTAGTGACTCCGATGGCTGACTAAAGAAAAGCTGTCATAAGGCTGGGGCATGCTCCAAGCCTATGCGTACATGACTCAGCGGGTTAGTCACTGTTCTGGGTTACTGGTCTATGGGACAAGGCAAATACTCCAGCTCATTGCTTCACTCAGTGGAGTCACACTTCTCTTTTCATGCAAATACTAGCACAGACCATTGCGTTTTCTGTCTTTGCAGTTTACATTCATCTTTCTTATATTTGTCTGTTCAGTGCCAAAATTTCTTACTACATGAAATTAAGGTTTTAAAAACAGTTCCTATCTACCTTTATGATTCACTAAGAAATAAAAAGACACAGTACATCCCAAAACACTGCATGCCACTGTTCTGTGCACAACAGACATGATCTGAATTTGGTAAATATCTGTCAGGAATCTACCTGACAAGAGGGATAAATCACCTGGTTTCCACTTTTCTCTGTTAGCAGATCCCTGAACAAATAGCCATGGGAGTGTACCTTCTGTAGAGAAAATTTAAGCCCAGTGACACCAAGGTTGTCTGACCTTTCACAGACCACATAAAAATCATTTATGCTCCCATTTGCCAAGATATCATGAACCACAGCTGTAAATTATCTGTACAAGACAGCCTATCAAAGCTCCTCCCCACCTTATTGTAGGCATTTCAAATAAAACTGTGTGTCTAGATGATCCAAAGGTTTAGCATAAAGAAAGCTACAACCTGCAAATGTTCTGTTATAGGAGAAGAAAGTTTGCAGCCAGCATGCTGACTACTACCACTTCAGTGTTCACCTTGCCATTCATAATCGAAGGGGAAAAGTTCTGCATCTCGTGGGAAAGCTGCTTGCTCCAACACATGGTGCAAAAAGAGAAGTCCCTGGTGGTCAGTGGATTTACGAACAGGCAGGTCTCCTACAAATAAACAGCCAAACACTGTTGGCTCATGTTCCCAACCTCACACTGCTTTTTTGGTGTGAGGAATTCTTTTCACAACTCCACTTATCCAACCTCTGGACTTAAAAAGAATGAAGAAGCTGAAAGGTCACAACACCAGCTCCACTTCCTTCTGGTCCCGGAGAACAACATTTTTTTTCCCTGGATGTATAAACACAAGACGATGTCCTACTAGTCTAACAACTGACCTGTAATCAAGATGTAAAATGTCACTGTGGGGAAGTAGAGAAACTAGAAAATTAGATAACAAATGAGATTAATACACTATATTGAATGGGCTGCTGTTTCCTAAATGGTCCAACAGCAAGTAGCATCTGACACTGGCTCTATGAAGCTCTGACTGACACCAGCTTCACCTGTTATTAGTATCGCTGAGTAACATTGCTGAATATTTCCCACACAAAATCAGAGGTGAAAAACAGGATTTGATAAATCATGAAAAAGTAATGCTACATTTTTACCTTCCTTCTGGCAGGACATGATGCTTATCCCTGGCAAAGGGACAGCAGACTGCCAGTGACCTCCTTAATGCCACTTAAACTATCAAATTTGGCTAAACTGAGATTCAAATGATACCGAAGACTTATGCTCATTTTCCTTCCTGAAGACATCTTTAGCTACTGTAGTTGGAACAGGTTGGATACGAAGCCCTACCCCTTCTGCCCTGGGAACTGGTCAAAGGCTTCTTTACTACAGTTCATCAGAATTCTTTGAATTTAAAATTTTATTGAAAAATCCATTGCTTTCTGATGTGTTAAATATCTGTCTTGTCTTTCAGTGTAGCAAATGTTGGCTTCCCAGGACATTAAAAAAACCCAAAACTTTATATAAAGACAACAGATTGCTAAAGGGTTGGGATTGCTTATGGTCCACTGATTAAAAACATAAATTCAGTACTGCATTGATCATGATTCCCTCACTCTTTTTGCCAAAATCTCTATTTAATGTGAACTTTTCTCTGCATGTGCTGTACATCTACCACTGAGATGCAAACAGAAAAACTGGACGCACAAAAGTAACTGAAACAAAACCCAAGACTTCAGCTATGCTTGGATCCAAACTCTTGCTTCAATCTATTAATAACACAGAAAATACAAGTTACTTGAAATGTGCACAGAGTTTATATTTAATCCTTTTTTTCCTAATCCTCATGGAGCACAATAAGGGTGATCCTCTGTAGGCGGGCAGGCAGCAGAGTCTTTGATGGCAAATGAATTATAAATCAACAGCAAGTCAGAGATGTTAAGGTTGTATCTTCCCTAGGAAAAAAGATATATTTTTAACTTGAATTAGCTACCACAGTGCTTAGCCCTAATGAAGACAAAGTAGTTGATAGCTTTCACAGAGGTTAGTGGGTCAAAGTAAACCCTGGGGCTGCCCTAGGCTTTAATCACATCTGCCAACATCTATCAGAATTAAACTTTCTTCCTTCATATTTTACCTCATCTTAGTATATTAAGTAAGTCCTCTGTCTTGATTTAAAAATACCCCTTTTCCCCCTAGTGAAAATGAAGTCTTAGGGGGTCAGAATAACAGGTGTGTTGACAGTTCAAGTGGATGGTAGGAAGGATAGGGAAAAACAATGGGAAAACAAGATGGAAAAAAGCATGGTTTATTGGCATTGGGGGATAAAGGTAAAAAAAAAAAAAAGATAAAGTAGATTTAAAATATTAGATATGAGCAAGGACAAGTTGGTACACATTTAGCTGGCTGTGAAACACTTTCATATATCAATATCATAGGATCAAAGAAAATTCAATGAAGTATCTACAGAACTTTTCTGAAATCTTTGATCTCTTCCTTTCCTGATCAATAGGCAGACAGACATATGAACAGACAGAAAGGCTGTATTTCACACAGATATTGTCTTCTGAAGGGAACAGATAAGAGAAATTATTGTGTATTTGACCACGTCATATTATCCTTGCTGCTCCTAACTGCCCTGATAGGACAGTCAGGGGAACCTCCACTACAGACGCCCTCAGGTATGGTAACCATCTTCTGGTTATTTGGTTGTTTTTTCAGACTCTACTTTTTTCTTCAATGACCCCTTGCCACAAGTAGAAACTTTTGGAGTAACTTAATAAAAGTTTTTACTAAAACATGCTGTTTGTTTTGGGAGGGAAATTACCCCCAAGGAATAACATATAAAACATACATATTCGGGGCTGTTTCAGGCCTCTGAAAGCTTAATGTTTGAAACAGGATAAAAGAAGAGGGACCAAATCAATTTTCTCTGTGGTGGTCTCCTTCAGGATTTGCTGGGCTTCCCTTGTCCACTTGCATTCCCTTGTTTCCAGACCTATTCACTGTGTTGACTGAGTCAGGAATCGGGAGAAGTGATGTATCAACTCTGGGACCTCCATCTGCTCCTGGCTGGTCCACATCAGCAGTGTAAACACAAGTGTTTGATGGGAATATTGATAATAATTGCATTCCAGGACAGAGCTGAAACATAAAATGGTGTGCCGTGTCAATCCTACTTGCTCTAATTGAGCTTTGGCCACGTGAATTTCCTCCCTCTAGTGGCGAAAAGCATCTCTGTAGTCCTCCCATGTTACCTGACCTTGCTTCCACTGGCCGTACATTTTGTTTTTTCACCTTAGTTCTAGAAGAAGAACCCTACTCAGCCAAGCCAGACTTCTACCTCACCTGCTTGACTTCCTACATTTTGGAATTGCCTGCTCCTGTGCTTTTAGGAGGTGGTACTTAAAAAGTGACCAGCACTGATGGACCCCAGCACCTTCAAAAGCTTTTTCCCAGGGGACCTTACTAAGTAGTTCCCTGAGCAGCCTGAAGCCAGCTCTCCTCATATCCAGAGCCGAGTTCTTGCTGGCAGTTTTCCTCCTATTACCATAGATTTTAAACTTGACTGCTTCGTGGTCGCTGTGGCCAAGGCAGCCACCAATTGCCACTTCACCCATGAGACCCTCTCTGTTAATAAGCAACAAATCAAGAAAGGCACCTTTCCTGGGAAGTTCCTTTAGTACCTGTACCAAGAAGTTATCATCCAGATGGTTTAGGAATCTTTTGGACCTGTTAGTACCAGCTGTGTCGTATTCCCAGTTGACATTTGGCAAATTGAAGTCCCCCACATTCACTGCCTGTAAATTACACTGTACACCCATCTTCACCTTGCTCCATGAGTTGTGTAAGGTATGGTACTACTGGACTTCTAACTTGGTTGTGTTAAAGCCTTGGATGAGTGCATACCTTCTGTTTCCTTTTAGGACATCTCAAGTGTAGCACTGGATCACAAAGGAAAAGGTGAATGTTGCAAGCTCAGATCTGCAGAACCCAAGAACATTGCAGGCTGATAATCAAGTCAAAATTCACATGGACTGGACCAGGGATTTGGATGTGTCTTGTGTCCACCTTCACATCAAAAGAACACCCCTATTCCAGGAAGGAAAAAAAAAAGTCTGCATGCAGATGGATTGCACAAGGCCAAGCAGATGCCTCTAGAGTGAGACTGGACACTAACACTCTCGGGGCTGTTTATTATACATTATAGCCATTCCTGAAAAACAGATCAAAAGGTGTCTCTCTGGCTAATGAGAGCACTTTCAGCTTCAGGCAGCACCACATTTGCCATGACAGAGGTCTATATTTCTGGCTGGATATGTGATCATCTCTCTGGCTTTGAGTAAATTCAGATTCATTCTGAACCTCATAAGCACTGGCTGTCCCTGGTCCTGCTCTCAAGGAAAAGACCTATCCCAGGAGTCCCTCATGAGTCTTGCATTCTCTTCTACCCCCAAAAAGTTCCTCATGACATTTACTGCCCCTTGCTGGGATGTTGTGTGGTACCAGGCAATGAGAGAAAACAGTTTCAGTGCGATCACTTCCTTTTCTTCTATCCCTCTCTTCCCAAGGCATGTGTCTGCAAGTGCAGACATTCCCCAGCTGCCAAGACTCTAATCATGATAGCCTTTTTTACAAGGTCATGGTGGTCCAAAATGGGTGTTTTCAGTGAACTACAAAAAGCTTCATGATATGAAGCTCAGAGCCCTTTGGAAAGCAGAGCTCTGTCTTGATGGCCTGTGCCAGTGAACATGACTGGGAAAGGAATGCGTCTGAATGGTCTTCAGAAAGGTTTCAAGTTGGTGATTACCTAACTCTTTCTTAAAAAGAAAAACCCTCCTTCCCTACCTAAGGTGATGAGGAAGTCACATTCTGGAAGCCTGGACTGCGCAGACCTAGGACAGGGAGCAGAAACAGGTGCTGGCTTTTCCGTTCTCTTGGAGCGGTTGCTCCAGCTGTAGCTGTAATTGCTGTTCCTGCTGCTGCTTTTGTTCTTTCAGTTGATCTATACTCTGGCTGTGCTCTCCGCCTGTGTACCCCACTGTACATAAGCCAGGGGGTTACACTGTCAACCCAACAGACAAATGGTACTGTTTGCTCAGGGGGCTGAGGTTCTAGCTCCACTGGAAACACAGAGTGGTTAAACAAATCAAAGAGAGTAATTTTTCTGGATAAGATGAAGTTCACTGAGAACTTCACCATTCTCCCATTAACTCCTAAACAGACAATCTCTCATTTTCTGCTTTTTCTTGTATTATCTGTTTCATTTGCAGGCTTACTGTGAGTACACAACGCTCTTCACTTCATCGTTAGGTTCTTGTGGCAGCACCACAATTCACATTTTCTCTTCCAGAACCTGTTCTTTAAAATGAGTATTCTGGAGCTGCCTGTGCTCCGACGTCACTTCAGTAACGATTAATGCATGGTAACAGGTAAATGTGGCAGTATCTCAAAGAAATTTTTAATGCACTGGCACTACATACAAAGTAGGACCATCCAACATAGGAACTATGACAACTCTGCAGCAGAGTTGGTTGGATCGTACAGCATTTATGCAGCCACTAAGTATAAATTTTCATTACCATTTGAAGGCTTCATAAGCTTCATTCATCAGTTAGCTTACTGGTCATATCCCCTCAGAGCTGGATAATATCCAATTCTTTGTCTAATCAAAATCTCTTCCTATCATGTCATTGTTGACACTCAAGCATTGTATTAGCTTAGACATCATATGGAAAAAAATGTAATTATCCATAACTGGATGATTAAGTTTAGCCCATAAACACTGATGTTAATGACTACCAGGCTGCCATGTTCTTGTTTGAAGTCCAATAGCTAAAGCTTTGTTTTCTCCTTACAAAAACAAAAACCACTCTTAATGTCCTGGAATAATATGGAATAAATTCCTGTCCCATCCAACACAATTTGAGCATTTTAGCTTCCTCAGTTACAAGCTCTGTTTCTTGGAAAATGTGATGTTCATATGGGTCTGCTTAATAAGGAGGAATTAATTTTCCTCTTCACTGCCTGTTTTGAATCTTTGTAATTCCAGAAAGATCGTCTGAGTCCTTTATATTCTTTCCTTAAAATTGTGCAACATAATCATTCTTACTAAATGCTCTGATATTCCTTAAAATGCTTGTGGCTATTTTGTCATGGGTTGTGTATGTAATAATGCAGAGTAATCCTCTTTTCTAGATACATGCATGGAAAGAATGAGGTCTTTATGAATTACTAATGAATACAAAGTAGTCCAAAGACAACAGTAATATCTGAGGCCAGTATTCTAGATATTTCTGAACCAAAATATTACACATCCAGGAAAAGTTATAATAAAATGTTGATGTAGTATTAAAAATAGAATCGGAAATAAACTAGGGTAATCATACATACCTAAGCGAGATCCCTCTGAAGCCTTATTTAAATGAATTAAGACACAATTACAGACGAAGTACAAATGCAACTAGTTATGTCTCCTAGATCTAGGTTTTTTGTCCACTCTTAGCTTCTCACATTTCCCTACACAAGGATCCAAAAAACGCTCTGTACAGGTGAAAGAGTCCACCACTTGTAATCTGTTATAGCTATGGCACAATATTGTCTCCTATTTGCAGTGCAGCAATTGCTGCAAAGGCAATTAGGACATACCCCCAGGGCTTTGATAGGGGCGGGTATCAACAGGTGTGAAACCATTCCTGAATGCTAGCATGGAGGACTTTTTCCTGACCCAGTCCTTACACGTCTGTGATTTCCATCGCAGCCAAGGTACATAAAACCCATGTGTGACTAGAGTAACCTCCAACTGACCACTAGCAAATTGGCAAACAGGTGAATCCAGGGAAGAAACGGCATTCGTTGTTCGGCAGGCATTTTGTAGGAAAATCAGTATCTCTAGCACAGCACATCTAGGAGTAACAGATGCTGTCCAGCAAAGGCAGACCCTGGTGAGACTATTAACTCAGGGAGTGAGCAGTTTCCGTGTGCTGCATTCATTCCAAGCATATACGTTCTTCTTTTTATTTCAGGCACAGACTGCGCTCATCTTTCACAAGACAATGAAAATTAAGTATTTCCTATACTTTTGACTGTGATATGTATTTCACATTATAATGCCCCTGTGGTGTAGACTTTCTCTACTTTATTGGTTAAGTAAACTTTCTTCTACAAAAAGAAGACAGTAATCATTACATTTTGCCCTAAATATATTGTTTTCTTTCTATTTGAAGTTCTTTACCTGCCAGGCAAAAGAAAAGTGTCCTAATTAAAGAAAATAATTAAGAAGGGTTAATTGCCTTTTTTTGAGCCATCCAAGGACCAGAATTAACTCTGAGCTATTTTCTCTTCTTCTGCCCTGCCATGCAAAATGTTCACAGAGTATCCAGTATATGTAGGTGCCATTCTAATGATCGTCTGCTAAGCTGTGAATTTATGTTTCTTCTTCATGTCTCAGGAGGCAACATATTCAAAAGCATCTGGAAAGTCTCAGTGCTGTCCACCTGTGACTCCTGACTGTCCCATGCCTGCTGCGTTCAGACAACATGCCAGAGAGCAAGAGTTCTGCACATCAAATCCCTACCATACGGGGTTAATTTGAAAAATGCCTCATAAGTTGATCAAAAGCTGAAAACCATTAAGACCAATTTGTTCTTTTCAACAGAAATAAGCTTATGAGCATTTTTGTTTGATGGTTTCCATTAGCCAGAAAACGTGGTCCTGCAGCAAGTCCCCCTCCTAATGCAGTCCTGTTATATCCAGGGCCTCAGTTAGACAATAGGGCAGAATCTGGTTGGATTCCAAGCTCTGTAACATGAACTGATGGAAAAGAGAGACTGGGCCTGATGTATACCATTATTCATAAAAAAAAATACCCTATTGGCAGCACAGCAGAAAGGGATGCTACGTGTGTATTACCAATGTGGATGTGGGAATGGGTGAAGACAGATGTGAGCTACCCTGCCCATGATCGAAGTTGGTCAGATGTAAACCAAACCCAGTCTGGAAGATTTATAGCTAACTTCATGCAGAGTCTGTGCCCTGGCTAATATATCCTGCCTCTCAGCAAGGCTTATTACCTCACACGCAGCTCCCACTGCACAACTCACATCAGAGCCTTTAGCACCCGGAGCGTCAGTGCAGGAGTTCAGGTCTGCCTTTAGACATAGCCACTGTCAGCAAGCAAGAGAAGGAAAACTAGGAGATGTGATCACTTTTTTTTTTTTTTTAGACCTTTAAGACATGTACAAATCAATGAGCAGGAACATATATCTGCTGAGGTCGGACCCTTTTATTGCAAGCATCAGAATCGCCTTTATAAAAATATACATCTTCCTCTTTTTTCCTCATTTCTTGGGCTGGAAGCTCTTCCAGAGTCTCTCTGCTCAGACTGTAAGAATTTCTTTTCATTCCCAGGCTAAATGGACACATGGGCCATTTATATCCCATTGCTCTTATAGGCCATTTTAATCTTGTGGGTTTGGATTCATTGATTCAGTTTGTGAATTCCTGCCAATACCTAATTCAAGGATGGGGTTTCTTCCTGCCCTATTGCCAACACAAATAAAGAACTAAAAGATAGATCCTACTGTAAAGTGTTAACAGATTTAGACTAAAGGCAACCGATGGACACAGACAGTTGGGAGAGGGTAAAGAAACCATGGGCAGCATCAGGCAGTGTGATAGCCACCAACAGACTGCTCATGGCCGCATTTTTGCAATGACCAGATCTGAGCAAGAATTCAAAACAGGGAAAAGAATCAGCTATGTAAGTATTTGGAAACATCTCAGCCAGGGGCAAAAAACATGAAACAGCAGAGCACATCTGTATTTGAAAATAAAATGATCTGGACCTGCTGGCTGAGTGTATATGCTGGGTGTGCTGGACACAAAAGCTGACTTCTTGGGATAAGAGATCATACACAATGAGAGATGGCACAGGAGCTTCAAAGCAAAAGTCTGGAGGAAAGAAGAGGGAGTCAGTAGGAGGAGACTGCGATTGTCTGTGATAATATGGGGCCAAAGCAAGATGGGAGTGTGAGAAAGGGACTGCAGAGCTTTCAATGTCCAGAAGTACTCTGTGGCTTCGTCATAGAGCAGATGCCCCCCTCAGAGCTTACCAGGCCTGTGCTGGGGATCCACTAGGATTCAGTGAGAAAAACATCATTTACTAAATCAAGAGCAATGCTTTTGGTTGTGTATATGTTTCTTGGGAAGTCTCACTGCAGACACAGGCTAGGCTCAACCCTGCTTAGCTGATGAAGCCTGACATGAGTCAATCCTGCCATGAAATGTACGCAAAACATATTATTTCTTTTGTCTCGTTCCGAGTTATTTTGTCTCTCAGTTATTGGCATTTGTTTTAAACAAAAGCAATTTATCTAAATGACTGTTGTGACTATAGTCTGATCTTCCCATTATTTCTACACCCTCTGAAGGAGTTAGTGGTGAAATTTCCTCCTGCTTTATAAATCAATAAGTTATTGAGACGAAATATCACTTTGAACTGCCAGCATTTGACTATCAGAAGCATAAAAGACAGTTGATACAAACATAATACTCCTTTACCTGCATTCTGTTCTAACCGGCAAGAGTAAACACACACCATTTCTATCAAATGTTTTAGTCTGAATAAAAGTCATCCTTTCTTTAACTAGCTGGAGAGACAAAGTGTGTATTGCCCTGTAACATGCTTCTGAGAACTGAAAGAGGAAATCATTCTTTCCACCAGAGATTCCAGGCCTTTGGACAGAGTAGCTTGAATATGACTAAAAAGGTTGCAAAATCTTTAAACAGTGTCCCACGAAGCATATAATGTACCCTCTCCTTGCATCCACTGTAGCAATTAATGCCAATAAGTATAAACTAATTGTTAACATCTGTGTTAAGTGAGAGCAGTGAAGCTGTGTTACTTCTCCTGCAGTTTCAGAGGATGAAGTTGTACTTCAGCTTCAAACACCCTGGAAGAACAGACCAGGAGAAGAACATTGGAACCGAGAAACAAAACAAGATTTTTCACTAATGTTTTTTATTCTGACTCCATCTTAACAGACCTTTTGCAAATATAAAAAAGGGCTTTAAATCTTCATCTCAGTTACATATCTCTGCCTCACTGAAATGGTAGGTCAGGGCAAAAAAAAAAATAGAAAAAAATTGTCTTTATCAGCGAACAAGGGATTAGTGGTTTCAGATCACCGCCTAGCAGACCGTGTATTTACCAAGATCCACTAAATTGGTCTGCGGTGTTCCATTGCTCATTTTCCACAATGGCAAATTTCATAAGCATGATGTTCATTCATGTAACCACCTAAGCAATGTCACCTCTCCAATCTATACTTTGTTCTAGGGATGGTGCTGGGCACCTTCAAGCAGCGCAATGGCTGCCGGCTAGCATACACTGTGACTGCTCTTTGCTTAGGAGAATGGCAGAATAGTACAAGCAATGAGGCTCTGGTTTGGAGGAGAACTGGGCGTTTTCCTTAACTCTATGCTTTGTAAGGTATGTCCCATTCCGCTTGGAAAAGGTGAGCTCCAAGAGGTATTCTTGAAATTAGGAGAAGGTGGTTGTGAGGTTTTTGACTGTCATTTCCAAAATGAACCCGCACTGAGAGAGAGCAAAGAAACTCGTGTATGGAGACTACAGGCAGTCGTGCACGGCAGATGCGCTACAGGTTTTTCAACTTGTGTTTTCTTCACAGTACCATATCAGCATGCAGATCTTCCAGCTGGATCCTCCTCAGTTTCTAAAGAACAGCATAGCCATCCCTGCTAAATGAATTATTTTTTTCTTCCCAACAGCAGGCAAAAGCATCTCTACCATATCTTTCTTCATGTTTGTAGAACTACATCAGGATTCATTTCTGTGCAGCATATCAGGTTGTCTGAGCCAGAATATTATTCCTGTCCCCACTTCTAAAACACCTCTACAGAGGAGAAGTGTATGGGATGGAACTGAGTCAATTTTGAACTGCTTTGATGTTTTAGGCTGCAACAAGTACAAGCAATGGTAAGACCTTGATTTTTCTCTGTACTAGTGTTCGTTTGGTTTAAGCATCACAGAATTATAATGCCTGAAACAGTCGTCTCTTTCCAGGGAGATGCTGTAATATCATTCAAAGATACCTACAACATCCCTTCCTAATGACAGAGCAGGTTCCCAGGAACTCTGATTCCCAGCAGCAACCAGGTCTTCACTACCAGCTATGAGCTTCTGTTGTGCCCTTCCTACATCTAAGCCCTGACAATTGTCTGCTGTTATATTTCATTTGCTTGATTATTGCAACCATTAAATTAGATGGCAAAAATGTAGGAAGAGGCATTAAGCTATAATGTTTTAGTAAGAAACTAGCAAATTATGTTTACCCTAACTGTGGCCCAAAAATGCTAAATTCTAGTTAAAAAGTTGATTTTTCTTCCCCTCGTGACCTCTTTCTGGTGCTTTCTTTCACAAGAATGTATTCAGGATTTTTTTTAAGTCCTCTCCAAAACACTGCACTAAAAAAAAATTGGACATGTGTTCATGCATTGGGATTGCTTGCCATAGCAAACAGGAACTTTCCATAGGGCTCCATAGCCTGAGACACATCACATTCACTGAAATACTAGTTTCACCCTTATATTAGTCAAAGATTATAAGCAAGTTTTTTGGTTTGTACTAGTCTGAACCCAAATGTCACAAGTACCATTGTAAAAGAAAATATAGTCATAGCATATGCTGACTGACGTTGTAAAGCTCCTTATTTATCTGGAGCTTTAATAAGGCTCATTTATTCAATATAAAATGAAAAAATAGCCAGGTGCATTAGATTCTTGGCCTGGATGTGAACCTAATTAGGATCAGCCATTGGTCAGCCAGTGCAGTGTAAACTTGCTATATTTTGGTTGCACCTCAAGTTTCATGGGATGTCTCTTTCCTTTTTCTCTTCAGCTCCCTGACCCACACAACTGGCCATCCACCAAGTCTGGCTGTCCCCCAGGAACTTTGAGCATGTGTGAAAGTCTGTTAGGAGCTAAACTAACAAAATAACTGGGATGGCACTTGTAACTGAAGCCAGATGGGACAGACCAGTCCATGGAGTGAGACAGCATCCATGAACCCTTAGTGCTACCTAGATCTCCTAAGGATTTGTGGAAAATGCATCTCTTTGAATCAGGCACATAACATTGTGATGCCCCTTGCTGTTTTGTGTGCATGCCAGTCAGGACAGGCTTTACCATATCATGCAGTCTAATGGGAACTGACTGTGGCAGGGTGATTTGAAGCATCAAACATCCAGGAGAAGTCCAGTGATGGGCACGAAATAAAGCCTATCCCCAGAATGCCCTCGCATCCATTGCACATGTGAAGCAGCTTTTACAGCTGAGCTCTTTTGATGGAAAGGATAAGCAAAGATTATCTAGCATGGCTTTCTCAATCTGTGTGGCTGGCCTCCCAGGGAAAAGCTCTGATCTTTTCCAAGTACGGCACGTGTGTGTAACCCTGGGGCAAATGAGAAATGGAATGTATGTAATTTATTTGTTTAGTGCTTTGCAAACCCCGAACACCCTGTGATGGCTACTCAGGGATGAATGCTTATTGTTCAAAGGACCGCTCCTCACTAGGACTCATCCCAGCCCTGGAGAAGTCGATGGGAATCTTCCCCTTGACTTGAGGGTGCTTTGGATAGAGCCCCGATCTTCCACACTTCATGTTTCCATTGAACTCAGCAGGGCGTCTGGATGTACAAGGAAGGAATCGCTGGTCCTTCAGTTACCCAGTGTCAATATTAACCAGCAAAGTAAATACAAGCAATGGGCTTTCCCACACATAGTAATTAAATATGGTTCCTCTATTCTCTGCTGCTTTTTTACATTAAAGGATCTACATTGTTTTGTTTTACTTCAATGATCGTATCTGGGAAGCAGGTTTAGAAGAGGGCACCGTAATCCCATGTTACCAACAGGCTGTTAGAATGTGGTTTTTAAATATGACAATAGCAAGGCAGAGCTTAGTAAGTGGGTTTTGCATTGTTTCTGGTCAGCTACGATACACAGATTTCATTCATCTTGTTTATATGCTAAAAAACTAGTTTGATCATACAAGATAACTCATCTTTTTCTGCCATCTAGTGACAAAAACTGCAGCTTAGCAAGTTTATGGACCTTTTATCCAGGTCATTTATCTTATTCAGTCACACAGAGGCAATAATATACAGCTATCAACATGTGTTTTCCTAGTTGTTCCACAGCACTTCATATGATCTGAATGTGGGAGAAGGCATAGAGCTTGTGTTTTGCCCTTTTACATATCATCATTTCCATAATTGTTTTTAGCATCTCATCCTGTACATAATGACTACGTCAGTCTTGCAATGGAGAAAGAACATCCCTAGGATAGCGATCCACTTGCCATACGTGTCTTCAAAGAAACCTACCTGGCGCATCATCTCTGGAGACTCTGTCTCTCTGCAGAGGACCAGCAGAACCTTTCCTCCACCTTTGACAGGTTACACATGAGCAGACATGATACTGTTGTCCAGTGATAGTATTAAGATGGCCACCAGCCACAAGAAATGAAATAGCTGCTATATCTAGCTCAAAGACAGTATATTTCTCTTTCTTTCCTTCTACTGAAATTGAAGACACACTCCACTGATGTCAGTAAAACCATTAATATACTTAAAATGTAAGCACATGTTTAAAATGCTTTGGTCAAGCAAGCCATTCGCTTGCTCTTCTGTAAAACTTATGTTGTGAGGCTATGATATGAAATAAAAATTTTCCTAATCCCTGTCTAACCATTGCCTTATCCTAATATATGAAAGAATTTTCTGACTTCTTTTTTGTAGGCACCATGATAGACACCAGTAACCCATTTCTGGGTTTTTAATACCACTTGAGTTACAGAAGTAGTTCTGTAAGACTTTAATATGTTGCATGATTTTTCCCTAAACAAGAAGCCTTATTCAGATCCCATTAAAATAATTTTAAAAAATCAGCAAGTCTCAATACACATTCGGTCAGGCCTAAAACAAGCCCATGGAGAAACGATGGTGACATTCAGCCTCTGTACTGCGTATACATGATTCTTGGCAGGACTGGAAAGTAAATTACCTCTGCCTGTTTTTCCAGACAATGTCAAAATCATCAGATAAGGTGAGCAAGAATGACAACACACTTTAACATATCACTGCTAGCTTTACATTAAACATTGCAGCCTTATTAGCAACAGCTGGCCACCTTGTTATATTCATTGCAGCAATTTTACAGACAAGAATTAACAAAACAAAGCCATTATTTTTGCATTGTTTCCAATGAATGATGGTATTATTTTATTCTCTAATAATGGGGAAAAGCTGCAGTATCTCATTACATCTGTAGAAGGCATGGGCATTGTTAATAAAGACCACTGTGCACTTGGGGGTTTTGTCTTATAGGTGTTTGATTATTGAAGATTTATACACATGATTCACCTGGACTGTGACACCAAAATGGCCCATAAAGTCCTTCTTTGAATAACAATATACCCCATCACAGAAATTTTACTGTCATTTTAATGAAGTTAGAAAGATCATATATGCCAAAACACTGCACTTTTAATTTCAAATAAAAAGAAAACAGTTCATATAAAAATTACATGTTAATAAGAAGCATTTGTGTGAAATGACTATGAAAACTCTAACTCGCTTTTTGACTGGGGTCAATGGAAAGCAATGAGAAGACTTATAAAATACTAAGGCATCAGCTGCATTATATAACCATCTCATAGAAACAAAGTCCATAACCATTTATTTTCTTTAAGCAAATGAATGATATGACCCTTCTGTTTAACTTTTCATTTTCTTCATTGTCTTCAAGTCTCTTCAGTTACATCACTTTGCATTTATGTGAGGAATGAAAGAGATCCCTATCATTGAAATAATAATTAAAAAGAAAAACCAAGGCCAACACTGTTTTTGTAGTTTCCATCAAGGCAGAGTCTTGCTGAAACAAAGCCAGATGACTGTCCTGATCCCCAAATACTCCAGTGACACAAGCACAGAGGGTTCTTTGAGAGATCAACCTCTGAGATGAACAAGAAAATACTGACCATAAGGGAAAAGAGATATTTTCAGACACCATCATGCAATCTTACTTTTTTAACTATCCTTTTTCCACTTTGAGATGTTTTCCCACAACCTCCCCTTAAGTTTTATGAATAAATAGACCACACAGAGAAACCTTGGAAGAAATCTCAAAAACAGCTTTTGAAAATACGGAACTGTAATTCTCACTCAGTCATGTTTCATTGGTGATTAGTGTAATGCAGCCCCCCTGCCTTTGAATGTCATGGACCAAACCCTAAAAGGACAGGACAAAATCATAGAAAAACTGACAGTTCTTTTTTTTTAGGGGGGGAAATATTTGTAACAGTGAATAATTTCCAATTTCCAGTAAACCTTAAGACTGAAAAGCTTTTACTTCAATGAGTCTAAATAGAGTTAAGCATGCATTTAAATCTCTAAAACCTTAGAAGTCCTATTTCTATATTTTCACAATGAATAATTTAGACCAGTAGTACTGGTGTCTAACAACAACAATTAAAGAAAGAATGACCTGAAGACCAAGACTACTAGTCGTACTGTAGTGGTGGGATTCTTCTGACTATATTCAGACACCTGCACATATGCAAGTCATCCTACCCTCCCTTTGCTGTTAGTGCAGAGCTAGACAGTGAAGTCAATGGAGTCCTTGGTGCGATTCATCTTATCCTAAATTAGTTGCCAATATTTGGTGGACATGAATCACCGTCTGAACTCTGTCAGCTCAGCTGACTGGATCTGCACTCATTGCAGCCCTGAATACACAGGGCTGTAATACCCATACTGGTGACACCTAAAGATATCTCTAGCTTTTTGCTGACTTGTGATGAATTCAAAAGGTTTGTGCTATTCTTTTTCCTTCTCAGTTGACAAGATATAAGCAAGATGATGTGTCCAACATACGCTAAAATTCCACTTCACTGCAGCCGTTTGTCAAGTTTACAGAGCTGGCTATCTGAGGACCTCACACATAAGATGTGTCTGGTTAAAGATGCTGTTTTGCAGGTGCAACAAAAAATAAAGGTGCTTACGTGGAAAGGACTGAAACATCTCCCAGTTCCTAGAACAGGTGTTTAAAATAGCTATGTCTTTTTATGTTTCCATTAAAAACCATACAATTTTATTTAGACTCTAGGTATGTACAATATCTATATTGAACCCACCTTGTGGTATGAATCTCTCTAGTCTTTTTTCTAAATTATACATTAATTAACCAGATTTGATTCCTAGAAAAATTAAGCTATTGTCAAATCACTGGGTAAATCCAGAGGCTAAATTTAATTCCTTAACCACATTCACACACAGTCGTTCTGTGCATGTGTTGACCTAAATGCAGAGGGTGTGATCAAATGTTTGTCTGGCTCAATAACTCCTGCATCAAAGCCCTAGAGAGGAAATGCTGTGACGACAGCAATGCAAAGTGCATGTGTCAGTTGTAATTACATTGCTATTTATTTACTCACTCTAGACACTTGTACTTTTAGAAGCAGATTGAGACAACTGGCTGATTTTAAACAAGTCATGGAAGAGATGTGATTATAGCCATGAGCTTGCACAAGGTATGGACATAGATGGACTTGTAGCTTTGTCCCAGTTTTTGGTAACATCAAACCTAGGAAGAGTTTAATGCAGTGAATGGGCAGTTCACCACACAGATAAAAAAATCTTTCTAACTCCTCTTTGGAATAAGTTTATTTGGTGGAAATGGCCAACTACAATTACAGGTTTCATTAAAAAGTGGTCTTAAAAAAAAATCACATTACATTTGACTCAGACTACCAGCAGCAACATCAGTCTTATGCTCCCAGTTCAGCTCATGAAGTCACTTGCCTCAGTGACCTGCGTGAAGCATTCAAAACCCCAAAGATACAAAGTGGTCCAAGTCCACTTACTTCCAGAAGTGAGCTACAGGATCTCACAGTCACTGTGACCAACAGACATGTACACAGAGTTGCCGTGGATCAGGTGGCATGTGGTAACTTGTCCATGTGCCCATGTGTCCTCCCAGCCTAGTTAGAAGGATTTAAGCAGTTATTAGTGCATGCCAGAGGTACGTTCCCAAGGAATTGGGAGGGCCTTGGTTTCAAGGTCAGAGCATGATTTTCAGGCAAGAGAATAGTGTCATATGCTGGTTTACAAGGTGTTCTATCTGCTTCTCACCTCTTTCCCCCTTCTCACTTCTCATGCCAGATGAAGGGTACTAATTTACTACAGTCCCAAATAAGCAGTAAATCATTATCCACCATGCAGTGACCACTGTGCAGACAGAGATATAAAGGGCATTCCTATTTTTTCTGTTTTGTATGAACATGTAATCCAATTTGCAATCTAGCTGTAAATTACGGGAATCAGTGATGAGGATTATATTCCCAGATCCCACACAGCGTCTCTGTGCAACACTGAGCTAATGCCTGCTGTTCCAGGGAAATATTTCAGGCTTTCATTCACCAAGGGCCATAAGAGCCTGACGGGAGGAGTTAGCTGCATGCCAAGCATTATTAATAACATTAACATATTAAAGACCATCTACTTACTGCCAAGCAAAATAAAATTCAATCATGTTAGAATAGTGGGAAACTCTCATTCAATAAAAAAGAACAAAAGCCATGCGATTATTTATTCTAAGTTCTTAAATAGGGAATATAATTTCAGATCTCAGGCCACATGCAATTTTGCGGGTGTTTTCAGTCATTTTCTTCATTTCTTTCTCATCAAGCAGCGGGCTGACCTGCAATCATGTTGTCTGTTAGCAGGGACTACCAGTGGGTTTTCTACTCATCTAGAACTAAGGGGACTATGAAACACGAGGTGAGTGTACAGTTTGTTATAGAATCATAGAATCATAGAATCATTTGGGTTGGAAAGGACCTTTAAGATCATCGAGTCCAACGGTAAACCTAACACTGCCAAGTCCACCACCAAACCACGTCCCTAAGCACCACATCTACACATCTTTTAAATACCTCCAGGGATGGGGACTCAACCACTTCCCTGGGAAGCCTGTTCCAGTGCCTGGCTACCTTTTTGGTGAAGAAGTTTTTCCTAATATCCAATCTAAACCTCCCCTGGTGCAACTTGAGGCCGTTTCCTCTTGTCCCATCGCTTGTTACTTGGGAGAAGAGACTGACACCCACCTTGCTACAGCCTCCTTTCAGGTAGTTGTAGAGAGCGATAAGGTCTCCCCTCAGCCTCCTCTTCTCCAGGCTAAACAATCCCAGCTCCTTCAGCTGCTTCCCATAAGACTTGTTCTCTAGACTCTTCACCAACTTTGTTGCCCTTCTTTGGACACGCTTCAGCACCTCAATATCCTTCTTGTAGTGAGGGGCCCAAAACTGAACACAGTACTCAAGGTGCGGCCTCACCAGTGCCAAGGACAGGGGCACTATCACCTCCCTAGTCCTGCTGGCCACACTATTTCTGATACAAGCCAGGATGCCATTGGCCCTCTTGGCCACCTGAGCACACTGCTGGCTCATGTTCAGCCAGCTGTCAACCAACACCCCCAGGTCCTTTTCCGCCAGGCAGCTCTCCAGCCACTCCTCCCCCAGCCTGTAGTGTTGCATGGGGTTGTTGTGACCGAAGTGCAGGATCCGACACTTAGCCTTGTTGAACCTCATAGAGTTGGCCTTGGCCCATCAATCCAGCCTGTCCAGATCCCTCTGTAGGGCCTTCCTGCCCTCCAGCAGATCAACACTCCCGCCCAACTTGGTGTCATCTGCAAACTTACTGAGGGTGCACTCGACCCCCTCGTCTGTATCATTGATAAAGATATTAAAGAGAACTGGCCCCAGTACTGAGCCCTGAGGAACACCGCTTGTGACCGGACGCCAACTGGATTGAACTCCATTTACCACAACTCTTTGGGCCTGGCCATGTAGCCAGTTTTTTACCCAGAAAAGAGTACAGCCATCCAAGCCATGAGCAGCCAGTTTCTCCAGGAGAATGCTGTGGGAAACAGTGTCAAAGGCCTTACTAAAGTCCAGGTAGACAACATCCACAGCCTTCCCCTCATCCACCAAGCGCGTCACCTTGTCATAGAAGATCAGGTCAGTCAAGCAGGACCTGCCTTTCATAAACCTATGCTGACTGGGCGCGATCCCCTGGTTGTCCCGTACATGCCGTGTGATGGGACTCAAAATGATCTGCTCCATAACCTTTGCTGGTACCAAGGTCAGGCTGATATATAACTGGTCCTTATTTGGGAACCAGGAAAGGCTGCTGCATTGGTAGCTCAGTTCCACAGTGAAAAACCTCCCTTGCAGCAAGACAGCCTCAAAGCCAAATGTCTCAGGGAGAGGGAGGGAAGGAGATGACTGGCACTGCTGTTGCACAGCCTGCCAGCTCGGCTGACTGTCAGCTTTGTTCCCAAGGAGCCAAAAGCAACTCCATCTAGCTGCCTACAGCCAGAGCTTGCCATTTGCCACTTTCAAGCAAATGTCATAAAAACACTCCAGTTGAAAAAAAAAATACGGATTTCTCTCCCTGTGGCCTTTGCATTCCTTGCTGCCCTTTCACAAATATGATGGCTATGGTTTCTCTGGTTCCAGCAGAAAAGCTCATAACTGCTCAGGACTGACAGTACAAATCTACTCGATCAAGGGTAGTAGACCCCATTATTGGTCACAGGACTTGAGATTTGCCTTTGTACACATCATTCACTTGAAACCACATGAAATACTACACAAATCATATAATTAGGTGATGTTTCAGGCCGAGAATGACCTTCGAATGTGAAGGGTCAGCTCTTACTGTGGCCTCAGACCAGGGGAGGAGTAAGGAGTCAGCTACCTTTATAAATAGGCAAGCTAAAGCAAATCATATCATAAAAGGATCTGAGGAAATACACTGTGCTCTGAGTGCAGACTATGCAGCAAGCAGCAGAGAGACCCAGATAAATAAGGCCTTGATTTTCACATACATATGAGATGATTGGCATATTTAATACCAGAAGTGCAGAGCGCAAGTCTGGCTGGTACATGGATGTAAATGCGTGTACCTTCATTGCTGGAGGTGTATGTGTTCTCAAATTTTGAAAATAGATAGACACTTGCGGTTGCAAACATATGAAATGCATAAAAAATATACAGCCATATCTGTGATGTCTTTAAAAGTGTGCTGATTTGCACTAATATAAGGCAAAATAAAACTAATGTTCCTCACTGTTTCTTAATGGAATACTGTCAAATATTTCTTGATCCTGAGCATTAACAGTCATCTGCTGGAAGCAGAGGGAAACTATTACCGTTGAGTAATCGCTGCCTGGAAATTGTGATGGTACTACAGAATGGCTCCAAAATTAGCTTCCAGGATTCTGCTGTATCCTTTTCTACACAAAAGGCAGTTGAATTCAATAGAATCTCAGTTTATGCAGCACAGAGGAGATAATGTCTGGTTCTGTTAAAAAAAAAATTAAAATCACATTTTGTTTCAATTTTCATTCCTATGCACCAAATCTGCCTTTTTCTTTTCCTCTAGATCCTTACACAGGTGCTGATCTTATTTGTATTATCATTCAGAAAATGCATGTATAGATGCCAGTAACTGTATCAGCGCACTGTCCCTCAGGATCATGTTGGGAAAAATGCTACAGATGAAGGAACAGATGCAGGAACGTTATGCAACATGATGACTTCATTCAAAAAAGCTGATGATGATAAAGGAGGAAGCAAAGTGCATTCTGCTTTCCTAAGCAGCTCCTGGCTCTTTCAGCTGGGGTCATTTAGAGCCACTGCCCTAACATTAGCAGCATTTTACTGCCAGCCCCAAATTCAAACACTTTTATTAATTTTATTTTGGCAGAACCTAATGTTAGCAAGAGGTAGATGCATTCTTAATAACTGGAAAAAGAATTTCCTGTTCACATCTATTTACAGTTGTTTGCATTTCATTCTCCCCTATTTAGATGAAGCTTTAATAGTTTACTAGTTCATGGAAGGCTACAGACATTTCCTCTGCCAGATCTAGTCCTAATGAAAGAGTAAGATATTTTAAAGTAGCATTGCTGACGTACTCTACTGGTGATAGTACGTTTGAAGTGCAAGAGTTCTCATAGGATTTAGTACGGAAAGGAAGCTGGGATGACCCACATTCAAATTCCAGTGGTTGTCCAGACAGATTTCTGTTTGTTAGCAATGATGACAAAATGCCTGTTGCTACTTTTACATTGCAAACCATTTTCCTCCTGTGGTTAATTTCTTCCAGGTGAAAGTTTTGGAGAAACTCTGTGTGTAGAATCTACAAATAGCTAGGTTCTTTAAACAGATTTTACTAAACAATATTAAATATAATATTCAATAGAAATAAAAATGGCATGTCTCAGCAATAATAAACATTGAAGGAAGGCAGAGGCAATACCACATACTCCTGCACTGAGAGCCAGGAAGAAATCCTCTTGGGAAAGTGGAAATGGATTTACCATGGATGAAAGAAAAAGGATATAGTGTGAGAGGATGCCATTTTCTCAGCCTTAGGCAATACATAACACATTTTTACCAGCTGGAAAAGAGTGTTGCTGCCGGTTACAAAATGATCATGGTAGAGCTGCAAGTTTGACTTTGCCAAATTTGAAGGGCCACACTCATGGAGACAAGATGGTAGGAAAAAAAAGTTTCAATGGGAGAAGAAAACTTCAGTGAGAACCACTGAAAAGGACCAAGAAATTAAATCATCACAAGATGCTGCTCTCTGAAATAACATATTTAGTGATACTGATCATCTGCATCTCTTCCAAATTTTAATTATTTCAGGAGTAAGAGCCATAGAAGAAGCACTGGAGCCTCTTTTGGTTGGACTGAACTCATAGATTTTGTGGGTGGTCTTCTACTGCATATCTCCAACATGTAGAAGGTCTTGCTGGCTCACTTACACTACCGTTCTGCGTTTATCCTACAAACTGAACTCATGCTGTTGTCTTGGACAGACAGTGAGCGTTTACTCTTGACATGATGGAGTTACACAAAGACTTTATGATTATAAACAAAAAGTTTTAAACATGATTCTCTTCCTATTTATTCAATTGCAAGCACATACTCCCAATCTTACTGTGGTTTCCCTTTGACTGTATTCAGTTCTTCATGGGCTTTTCTGTAATACCGTCTTAATTTCTAGCTTTCTGGTCCCTTCTCTAACACTATTTTTCAGAGGCACTCACCAAAATCTCAAGCATGCAGCTATCAGCATTCCCAACGTACTGTTGCTTAGTATGTTTATGGTAGTTTTGAAGCTGCACAAGAAAGCTGCAAAGTCTAGTGTTTAATGTGCTAAATTCTTAACCAACTTATATCAGCACAGCCTCACATGATCAGGAAAGCAATACCACTTTATGTTAACTGGCATTGCACCCACAGCCCTGGTGAAAAAGTTTATGTCTGGAGGCTGAATTGAAATAATGGATATTTGAGTATGTATATTTAAAACTTAGGATTCCTAATAAATTCACAGACGTGACTTAACACTTTCAGCAGCAATTTTCCATGTTGTTAGTAAGATGTACAAAGAAGCAATACCTAAATTGAAGTGTGGCTTTCTGTGGTCATTGTCTATACGTGGTGACTCCTGATTTTTGAAGTACGCCAAGCTATAACCAGTCTTAAACTAAAGGCCATACAGGCTGTTCATCTGTTCATTGTAGAACCATAATCCTCTGAACAGGGGAACTAAAAACAACTGTGTGACTAGTATACCCCTGAGTGCACTGGAGTGTTTGCAAATCTCCAGTTTCACAAACTAGCCCAGGATTTTGAATAAGCTTGATTTGTAAAAGTTCACTGACCTAATCACCCAGATCGCCAAGGTTGTTCAGGGTCTAAGAAAACAGTGTGTTCTTTAGGTCATATTTCTTTGCTAATCTAGAGGAAGACACTTCTCCTGTTCATTTTACAGACCAGCAGTTTCCCAAAAGATGCTGGGTCTTGTCTGTTTTGTCACAACCCTGGTGCAATTCCAGAGGAGTCAATTCCTCTTACCCAAGGAGGAATACAGTGTCAATGTCAAGAACTGGGATCTTCCAGCAGGAAATTTTCAGGGGAAATAATTCAAAGGTTGTCCTGAATGTATCAGAAAAATACAAGCAACATGTTACAAGTTACAAAACAACAAAACAAAGACAGTAAGGTTAATAAGGTTATCTCTATATAGCATAAGACATCTGCCCAAGGAAGCAGTGCTTCCCTACAAGCCAGGCGATGTAGGTCTTCTGACATCCTCCTTAAGGACTAGGCACTAGCCAAGTCCTAACCAAACTGTTAATCTGGGATGGATGAAAACCTAGAAGAAAAAGAATACAGAGAAAATGCACTAATGACAGGTGACGAAGGATGAAGACAAGGAAAGTGGTGTGGGAGCTGAGAGCTCAAAATGGACTGAGGGCACTGGAGGGAGAGCAGAGACCAGAGAGAGAACAAAGCAGCTGAGCAGTGCCCACAGCTACAGAGGGTCTCCAGGCCAAGCCAGGTGGAGCTGGTTGGCAAGCAGGCTGCTCCACATTGGTGCCTCCAGGACAGTGGACTGTGTTCACCTGCAGCCAAGGTCTCCACATGGGGCCCTGAGATAATGCTGCTGATACAACACTGTGGGGAGCCAGTTCCAAGTGCCTGAAATTATAAGAGCCCACCTGAGAAGTACATTTTAGTATGATGCCCAGGAAACACATTTGGAACAGGACATGAGAGTACAGAGTACGAGACCCACTGGGATAGCACTGAGGGACTATGCGAGGTCCTACGGCTACTGAAGCAAACCTGAGCCGTCTTGTTTATACATCTTGTAGGGAGGAATTTTTGAAAAGAGCTACTCCAAGAAACAAATCTGGGTTTTATCCCAGAGGAAACCAGTTGGTTCACTGCAAAAGAGAAAAGAGCTAGCACATGTATGGAGAGACAGGGGAAGCTAAGTTATTTGACAGTGTAGACATCCTGAAAGTAGAAAACCTCTAGCAGAAAACAGCCATGTCCTTTTATTTAGGATGAATACATTATTCAAGTGTCTAGTTAGCCTTTTTTGCTGAGCATTTAAATAGAGAAGTGGACTAATGAATATCCTGCTGTGCTGGAAGGTCTGTGGTTTCAGCCAAAAGCCTTCTATTTTTAGGGTTTGATTTTGATTTACTACTTGCATATAAAAGCCACAGAGAAGAAGAACAAGATGTACCAGTGTCTGGGCCCAAGCCTAAGCCTCAAGCAGCTCAATTTTTGACAAGAAAAACAGAAAGCTTAGGCTGGCAGGGGTTTTCCTGAACCTGACAGCACTGATGCAGAGACAGTTCCTCTGGCTCTGAGCTACTCCAGTCCAGCGAGTATTCAGAGGCCAGATTTGACTTGACAGAATATTGTTCTGCTCCAGATGATTCCCCATCTTCATGACACCAGGGAACTGACTGTGGTCCTTCTGATCATGTGTGCACAGTCCATATCCAGTGCCGCTTGACACGTGTGTCCTTGGGTCAGGGACCAGTGGGCCGTTCTCATGGCATGTAGCTCCTACACATGTAGGCAGCAGAGGGAAGTTGAAATTTCTGACAGATCCATGGAGCTATTTTGTGATGTTGCCTTCAGTTCATCCAGCTCACCCACTGTTACCACTTAGGACCCCAGGATTACACAACTTCAGGTTGTTTCTGATATAAGAGGGGATGAACTGTGCAGTCCAGCATCTCTTTTGGTAGACTAGCTATCTGTGAAGAAGATATTATGTTTCTTTATTCCTGGATCCAAGAATTTTTCAGCTACTACACAGAAAATTTTTACTAGGCTTCTCAGGGTTATAATCCCAGTGCTAAGCCTTGTTATGCCCTTGGTTTTCAGATAAATTTTTGTTGCATCTTCTTTGTATTTTTGGCTTGTCTACTCACATCTTTGTCAGTCCATAGAAATAATAGCCTGTCCTCTATGTTTAAATTCAATTCAGAGTGAAAACCCTCCAGCCAGCTTGGATTACTGATTAGCCTTGCATATACCTGAGTTTTGGATGATGTTTACCATCATTTCAGCTATGTAATTCCCTAAAGAGTGTACTTGTTTCTTACATTTATCCTGAATTAAGGACAGCTGTTGTACCTGTTAGCTTCCAAAGGGTTTTCAACCAGAATAATACGATAAGAGCTTTCTGTCACTGGCCATTAGGACTAAGAGAATATTTACTTTTAATTCAGTCATTGACATAACCTTAGATTTACTACTTTCCTCTACAACCTACTGGTTTGGAATACCCTCAGTCTTTACTTCATGGTCTGTTGCACTTCCACAGCTTTTCTTTCTACACTGTAGGATCCCTACTTCTTTTCCAAAGTAACCCCTTTTCTGATCTTATTGATTTTCCATTACTTTACAATCCTGTGCACATGCTTACCTCTTCTCAGTCAATATCTAGTTTATCCTGTAAAAATTAAATCCCGTTATCCAAATTCTTAAGTCACACAAACTGCTGGTAACCTTTCTGACCTCTGTCAAAAATTGTTTATTACACCACCTTGTTATGCAGTCCCCTTGGTAGATACATACCTTGGATTTATTACTTAAAAATCTGCCCCATTCCTCCTGATAGGCAGAGGAGAACTTAGTTTATTTTTTTATAAATACTCTTCTTCCTCAGTTAAACACACAAACTTCCCCCACTTGTTTCTGATTCATGAAACGGCTTGTGGCTTAGTTTTTCATCAGCCTTGTGTTGAGCGAAACATTTACACAGTCAAAAGAATTCTTCAAATAAAAAATATTAATATTTTGTTTAAATTATGGGTCATTAGCAGCGCTTAGCAATAAGAGGATAAACCAAAGTGTATTTAGTCATGTTAGTTTTCAAATCCAGCTGTGGAACAATGGAGGCAAAATAATGATCCCCAACAATGGCTAGAGAGTAGCTTGCAAATGGACCGGGGTATTTCAATTTCCAAGCCCACAAGCCCATGTCTTTTCACAAGTCATCAATACCTTTAGCAGTACCTGGTACCCACGCTAGCAACCTTACTGAAGTCCCTGTCCTACAAAGAAGTCCATGAGTACTTCTTATATTAATATGGGAATAATCCTATTGCTGGGAAAGCCAAAGAAACAAGATCAGAGAGACAAATACACAGAAATGTAGAGTCTTTCCTTGGGGGGGGGGAGGGGGGGTGGGGGTGGTCCGCTTACTTAATGGGCTCTGTACCAGACCCTTGAGGAGAAATCCTACCCCAGTTAATTCAGTGGGCATTTTGCCACTGACTTCAGTGGTGCAGGATTTCACCCTTCCTGTTCACATGGACCCAGATCAGAACGCATGTAAGTTCATAGCCCAGGAGCATGACAACCTTTTCTTATTTATGCCAAGTTTTTCTCTTATTTCTGGATGACCCAAGAGGTGACTGTGAATTCTCATCAGTATAAACAAGACTGGTACTTGCTTTGGAGACTAGCTAGCATACGTCTCCACATTTTTGCTTCTTTGCTTAAGGGACTTCATTCTTGGGCAAACTGTATCTCAGCCCAGACCACAGAACTGGCTTTTTTCCTTTTCTTTTTTTTTTTTTTTTTAATAAGAAGTAAAATGCAAAAGCAGGTTCCAGAATCAAAAAATATGTTCTTGATTGTTAGACTAATGTAAGCCATGTTCTGAAGACCTGGACATGTTGCAAAACATAGCATACTTCAATTATTTCTTTTGTTTTCTGTTACTGTTTGCTAACTAGTACATTTTACACCAAACGTGAATCAACTAAGAAAGAGATGTATGTTTGTGGTAGCAAACCCTGAATTGGCCTTCATCTTCCACAAAGTTTTCTATTCTACAAACAGAAAATCATGGTAGGCAGGGGGAATAATTCAGAGACATGTGCTAACAAGTTTGAATGAATAACTTTCTTCCTCCAGTATCACTACATTTTGGTCTAAGAGCATACAAAAATTAGTCACTAACAGGAATTGTACAACGTCAGTCACTTCCAAAAAACTTCTAGAGAGCTCCTGGAAATAATTAGGAAAAACTACATTAAAAAAAAAAAAAATTCTAAGGAAAAATTTTATGTCTTCAGACTCCAGGTTTTAATAAGTGTCTAATTTCCCTGTTCTGCAATAGCCTCCTGTTCCTCTACTCTGTTTAATGAGCCATCACATTGTAACAGCAAAGGGGTATAAAGCTCTTCTGATACGTACATTTAATCTAACGCTTCAATGAGAAAAGGTATTTCATTTAATAGGAAATTTCTTCAGATCTTGTGGAATAATCTTGTGGAATAATACGTTTGTTTTTCCTCCATATTTTTATAGATCATCCAATGAAAGGTATATTGTAAAATTAAGATGCCATATTCTGCCTTGTGTTAGTCAGATGTAAATCTGGAGGGCTGCTTCCTGGAAAACAGACCCAATTGTCAAAGTGAAACAAGATAAATGCTTGGAAACTCTGTAGAGTTCATTAGAAAGCCTATGATAATCCCACAGGAGGTTTGATCTGCTGCTGGACTATTCTAGCAGTAAATTATGATATCTCTAGCAGTAAATTATGATATTTGCCTTAAAACCTTTGGCTAGTTTGAGTCTGTTGGTCTCCATCATTGTGTCTGGGGAGCAAATATGATATCTACCCATTCAGTTCCTCTCTGCTCACACCTACCCAAACATGAAGAAGAAAGCCTTCAGTGACAAGCCTCCACTAGCCTGCAGGTTGGAAAAAGGTCAAAGTCATGGAGGACAAAACTAAAAAATACAATAGGAAAAATGTCACATGAGAAATAAGGGATTCTTCAGACCTTGGTACCAGCCGTGCAGGATAACTAGTGGATAACTTCTATCCAACTACACCCCATGACTGAGGTTCAGTCCAGATCAGCTCTCACTTTGGCATGCCAGGCTTTGAGGGGGAAGAGTAATAGCGGATTGCCCATTTTGGAAGGGATGCTGGTGGCTATTGCCAAATGGTATTGCTAAAGACTCTGTTATCCTCAGAAAAATTAGCTGCCTGGAACTGATAGTTGCAAGCATTTCACCTGGTAGTTGACAGACAAGCACAAAAGAAATAGCTCTTCTGACCTCAGAAAGGTAACAGGTAATCCCTAACTGAGCCTTGTCACTGAAGTTTAAAGTGTCCCTAGATTGTGTTTACAGGGTCTCTGGTTACAAGAATGGACACTGAAAAAATAAGCATCTTGAAAGGAAGTTTTAAAAGTCATCTGTACTGCTGTTTTCATGGCTGCTGTTTTTGCTTCCAGAAAAATAAAGCAAACTCTGTCTTTATTTGACTAGTTCTAACCCAGTAGTCTGAAATAAAGTGGATTATATATTCTATCATATGCAAACATGAACTCAAATTTTGTATAAAATCACTTTAAAATAGTGTGAGCCTTTATTTTCTGTTGCACCCAAACTATGAAATCCCTCTGGCTGTTTGAAGACAGCAGAGATGTTGACCTAGTAACAGAATCTGGCAACCTATTTGTCCTTCTTTCTTATAATAAAAACACTTCTCCAAGGTACACTTTCTGAGAAGAAACCAATCTCCTCTTTGACTATGTAGGTGAGTTAGGGTCCATCCTGCCAAAAAGTTCAGAGGATTGTGATGAGATGTTATCTTGGAGCCAAGTGAAGCTCTCAAGGGGATCCACGTGTTAAAATGTCAATTTTCTCCATGAGCTGTATATGCTTTCCTGATTAAATCAGGGCTAGTTAAAGGTATCTCCCTTTTTGTTGCATTAGCTTTCTAGGAGCTAAAAGGAGAGATGAGAACCACAAGCTACACACACACTTTGATTTTAATGAATGTTAAATCTGCCTTGTAAACAGGTAGCAAGAACAAGTAAAGACTAATCAAAGATGATGTCATTTCTCTCTATTCTACCACTTTCATAAAGATCTACCCAAACTTTTAAGCAGCTGGGCCAGATTCAAAGCCTACAGTCTTTCCACTGACTTCAAATGGCTGGGACAGAAGTGATGCTGCCTGCTTCACTCAGAGCAACACTGTTTCCTTATCTTCATTCCCATTAAAGTTATTTTATGGGTAACAAGCACCTATCATTTAATCTTTCAGCAACATAGTCAATGATTACTATCACTACTCTATTTAGTCTCAGTCTAGTTTTTCACCTCTCACCTAACCCTTTGAAAGCCTTTTCTGAGAGCCTAACTCATTATCCTAGTTTACAAGTGTTTACTTTATACTTCCACTGAACAAGACTTTCACTGTTCTTTGCCCTTTCGGAGACATAATCACTATAATACAATAGTGTGAAAATCTGTCTTCCTATGTCCATTTGAAACTTGGTGCTTTTTTTCTCCTCTTTCCTCTTGTGAAATACCACAAAATTTTTCAATTAGAGTAGGTTCTTGTTGCAACTGCTATCAAAGCATTGTTATCATAAAACATCTGTCCTAAATGTAAGAACATCTGTTTCCCAAACTCCTTCCTGGTCCCTAGATGACTCATTTCTTTGATAGCTTTTCTTTTTAAGGGAAGTCTTTTTTCTTATTTTTTTGAAGTACTTTGCTTTTAAAATTTTTCTTCTCAATTTAAGATGTTAAGCTAGTGCTTCACAATATTAAGCTATGCCATTCTGTGCTTTTCTTGTCATTCTTTCTGTATTATAATAGTTATCCATGTAATATCATTATTTTAGTTTCTCTTATAAGAACAACTGTTCCTACACTGATTTTTAAGTGCTGCCCAAGCAGCAAGGTAAAGAATCCTGGATTTCATCCTCCATGAAATGCTGACACTGAGATTATGAAAACAGTCTAAGGACCACTGGCACCAGGTACCACTCAAGTTCATTAAAAGGCAGCCATTTAACTCCTGTAACCTCACTTGCAATTTTTTATTTCACATAAATATTGCTGAAGCCAAGCATATCAATGCAGGCCTTCTAAATTACTCCCTCAATTTTGCAGTCCAGCCCTATGCAGCAGAGCAGAACCTCATCAATTTATTTTGCCAAAATAAAAGGAAATTAAAGCCTCAGCAAGGTTGCAGCTGAACTCCCACCGGAAATATGGAGCTGAATTTATATCATCCTCACCGAGACACTGGAGCTCACTTTAAGTGACAAATTGTGTAAGCACTGTAGTGCAATTCTTTCTTGCACACTACTTCTCCATTCAAGCCCTATGCAAGCACATAACTGCTGCATTGTCAGAAAGGTTCTTAACAGTTATTTCCTTTTCATTTAACTTGAGCTGTGACTGCTTTGATCACGCCTTTTAATTCTGAATTACCCTGAGCAGCGCCTTGCGGGCAGTGCTGAACGCACCTTGGGTCAATTACTGCTTCACAGCCATATCATGTCTTGAAGCACGTAACGTTTCCTGTATGTCTCCCTTCCAATTACCGCCCGAGGCAAAGCCGGCTCAGCTGGTGAGATCTGATGCCTACACGCACCATGTGCTTTTAACTGAGCTTTCAACAGCCTTATAAAGTGCCATTCACCCACCTGCCTAGTCCATTGAACAAGTGAGATGTGTCGAACGAGATTCCTTCTGGACGTAAATCAGCACTGCTTTAGGGAGCTGTACTCAGTCTCACTAAGCAAGGAATGGGCCAGCAAGCAGGTAAAAAAACATGTTGTCTGCACAAATAACCTTCAAATATTCATGAGGGCCCCTGATATGGGCTCCTGTTTCAATTGAATAAATCCTGAAACTTGCTCTGAGTCCCTGTAATTTGCCAGGACCTTCACATAGATCAGGGAAATAACCAGATTCTAGGTCTTTTAGTATTAATATCCATTATTGAATTGAAGGTTAAAAGAAACTGAAAATGGCTTGTCCTGTGTGGTTTCTGAAATATTACCAGTGATTCATGAGTGACTTGGAGCTTTGAGTAACTTAAGATTTGGTTAGACATCCAAGTCCCTGACTCTGTGAACTCAGTGCTTTCTACTAAAGTAGCTGGGAGTAACAACCCTGGCTTCCAAAACAACATTTGCATAGCCTAAATCAGTAGCAGCAGTATTATAGCTGGATAAGCTGCACAAAAGTGGTTAAATGAGCTTTGTGGTGTTCTAGTTTCACCCTCAAGTACTTTTATGCCACTACATTTTCCCTGCTTTTCTTACTTTGGCAGTTTTTGGAGGTGATCCCTAAAACGTGTTTTGCTGCCAGCCAGTTTTCACCAAGCAGGAGGATCTGTTGTTAAACTTCCCATGTATTACTGTAGTCAGCACGTTTTTTTTCTTGGATTAAGGCAACTGGCTGTGTTCCTCTGAGACTGTGAGTTAACACTTCTTTGTAAACGAGAGTGAAAAAGGCTAAAAACCTCAAGAATTCACAACAGCAGTGACCTATGAAAATTAATACCGAGGTGGTTTGTGGCTGTCTTTTGTGCTGGCACTTTTCTGAAAGGCTGGCAAAAATGGTTGATCTGCTCCTTTGTGGGTATTTCTAGAGAACCTGCTACCATAAGTGCATGAGGACTGAGATTTCCTTCCAGCAAAGAAACAACATCTAAGGTCAAAAAAGAGGAGAAATTGAAGAAAGCAAGAAATTAATCAAGCAATGTAGAAAGGATAAGTTGGGTGGGGTCACTCAAGGTGAGGTCCAGAAGCTTCATTTCAGTCTTGTAAAGCAAAGAGGGAAAGAAGGAGCAGGGTCCGTCATCAGATGTAATTATTGACAGTGTGGGTGTTACATCTGACCCATCACCCGCATTTTCTCTGTAGCCCATGAGAAGAAAATGCGCTTCTGGAGAGCAGCACCTGTGTTTAGACTACAAGCATCTGTTTCTCTCCACTGGCCCTGACACGAGCTTAGACATTTAGTCCTGTCAGACAAATCAAAAACCACATGCAGCAGCCCATTCTTCCTAGGTACATCTTCAGTTCCTAGGCACCAAGGTTTCTAACACTGAACTCACCTCTGTCTTGGCAGCCCTGAGCATCTTGGCTTGACTCTTAAGCCTGAATTATTTCTACATCTACAAACTAGTCATTCCCTTGCCAGTCGTGTGTCCAGCACTCAATGTAGTAGGTTTTCTTTCAGTATGCTTAGGACATCAAACTTCCAAGATTAACCATAAAAAGAGATGGGCCACAGCCTCAGCACCCTGTAAGTACCAGTATGGATCAATAGCAAAACACAGAATGGGAAAAATTGGGGTTTGCTTCCTTGTGCTGCCTAAGGGGATCTGAGCTCTTACATTCCAGGATGGTTCCCACATGCTACATTTATTCTCAGTTCCTGAAGTTGTTCCACTTTGCATGAAATAAGAAACTACTAATGGGATGAGAGAGGAAAAGAAGCTAGAACAAATCTTTACAGACCAAAATATGGGCTTCTCACTTGGGTTTCAGTCTGTGAAGAAAGGAATACCTGACAAAGTCTTTGGGGCAGGACCAGAGACCTGTAAGGACTTCAGTCGCTCCTACTCCCTTTTATACATAGCAGAATAAATATTGTTGAATAAATTATTAAATTCCGGTGACTCTTTAAGGGCTACTGATTCAGCCTTTTATTCATTCCTAGTGCTGAAAGTCACGTAACTTAAAACACTCTTGAGCTACTCCATTTGTTTTTGTGTTTTTAAATGAATACTGTAGATGCAAAAAGATTGTACAGTGAAACAGGCAGGTCTCTGAAGACAGTCATACAAATCTATAAAATGGCATTATAGAACTGCACAGGCCAAGGTTTTCAAAACAAACATGTAAAATAAGGCTTTTAAATTCAGATTTCAGCACCAGAAAAAGAGTCACAACCAGAACACATGGTACCTAACCCTGCCGGGTCTTTCTTTGATGACATTCTTATTTAGGTACTTACTTTGGCATTGCACAGCCTAACATTAATTACACATCTGAAGAAACAACTCTTGACCCCACTGTGTACTAAATACAGATTTGCCAACTAGCAGAATGTAAAGAATGCAGTGGTTTTAAGCACATAATGACACTTGGAGAAACAAAGCTCTTCAGTGTTACAGGAAAAAGAAAGAGTTGGCTTCATTGGCATTTTTGGCACCCACAGTTCGACCATGAAACTTTGGTTCTTGAAGGTAAAAATTAAGTTTTGAGAGGAAGCTAAAACAGCCGTTTTTACCACGTTATAAGTGAGAATATAATAATGTGATTAGAATGACTGTTTTCAGTATATATTCAGTACAAGAGCTGTGCTGAATATATATATATACACATATATATATATACACACACACATACACACACACACCTCCCTCTACTAAAATCTGAGACAGCTGAGTAGCTGTATGTGGAAGAAAATAAGTGGAAGAAGGCTCTTTTCTTGTGCCAAGGAGTCAGTGGGAAAGGAATTGACTCTGCCTCCACACCCAGGCTGTCCAGGTCTCCATGATGGAGCCCACTGCAGCTCCTGAGCTGGTTTGGTCTTGCCCTGAATCTGAGCAGTGTCTTCAGAGAGGCAACACAGAGCAGAGCTGTAGTGGCAGAGCAATAGGAAGGACCCTCAGCTCAGACCACCAAAGACAAAAGCTGCTCTGGGGCCTTTCTTACTTGCAAGACTGTCTGAGTCTTTTCTTTGAGGATTTTCTTATAATGTGCCACTTATTCTCTTTGTATCCCCTACCCTTTCACTGGGCCTTTTTATTTCAGAACTGTTCTCTGACAATTGTGATGAGGGAAGACTTGATTTCATTTAATTTTGTTTGGCTTTATTAACCCAGAGCAGAGCAAAAAATGAGATTTTGAGTCAAGGCTCTTGCCATGGTGCTGTTACTTTCCAGAAAAAGAGATGCCTTGGGTGATGTTCGCTTCTCCCTAAATGCCAGCATGAAAACCTCTCAGAAGCCCTGTGCCGTGTCAAATACGTGACCTGATTCCTGGGTTCTATCTGCCACACAATGACCTTGATTTATGGAAGTTTGACACAAATGTTAAAATGTTTTTTGCGGTTCAGAGGGCTGAGAGATGGGCCATGTTTAATATGTAATTAGGTAGAGGTTTCCACGGCAGGAAAACACTCTAGTGACAGCTACATCTAAATCAGTCCTGGGCTGTAACTATTTCTCTGGTGCAGTTTTTTGCTGCTGTGTTTTGCTGCCATATTGTACACCAGGATGGGTAGATGTGTGGACCCAGCTTCCAAAGGATCAAATGGTAAATCTGTTAAGAACCAATTTAAGATGCCTCTTGGTAGCTTTGTAAATCCTCTAATCCCTTTGGGTACACAAAGTAGTAAATATACCCTGGGAAGCATTGTTCTAGTGCAGAGGCAGGATAGAGACAGACACGAGAATTGCAGCTGGTTGACAGCATGCAGCTAAGTCAACAAAATTTTTTTCAACAAAAAAATGAGTTGTACGAACATTTTTCTCTGAAAATATCTATCTCCCATGGAGAATTTCAGGTTTTCCATAAGAAAATAATTACCTTTTTTAGCAAAAAAAGGTCCTGGTTTGGGTTCTTCCTCTTTTGGGTATATGAAAAGTTAAAATTTTCTAAAGTTAAGAGGGAAAATAGATTTTCCAGTCAGCACTAGAAAAGATGACTAGTTCAAAAGAGAGCCTTACATCTGAGCATAAAACAGATTTGGTCAGTGGTGCCTCTTGGGAGCAGAAGGCGTACCACATAGTGGTGGTCCTGCTATTTAAGGTGGTTTAAGCATTATTTTAGAGACTCGACAGCCACAAAGTGCTGGAAGCTCTGTGGTACTTACGAGAGGCACAAATTTGCCCTTTGATGGGATCTGGGGTCGTTATTAAAGGTTAAATATCAGCTGTTCCTTTCCATTTGTACACTGTGAGCTGCAAGGCTGCATCCTGCTTTCACCCCATGTATGGGGCACAGAGAGCCCGGGGTACTCTGGTTGCACGGAGATCGTGTATAGGTTACACAGCCTCTCCACATCTGGGCTCTCCAAATGACTGGAGAGATTTCTACCCCTCCTCCCCATCACTCCTTTGTGCAGCAAGGGATTTCCTGGCTGAGGAACTATAACCATTTTGATTTATTAATTCAAACTACAGCAAATCTTGTCCATAATCTGCAAGGTCCGGATATTGAAACAAACAATATTTTTAATGAATCCCTGAAGTTCCTCTAGTTCCTCCTAGCTGCACAAAAATAAGTATTTGACAAACCCCTCATGGATCAAAAATAGAATAATCTGCCAGATCTTATACTGCACCAGGAAGAACAATCAAAATAGCTGACAACCCAGCTTGCAGCATGAATATCTGCAAGTAAAAATACTCATACAATACAGACATTGAAGAAGCTTGCATATAACCAGGCTTACTGGTAAATTATTTCCAAGCCAAAAATAAGTAAAAGTTGATATGTCCAAACACTAGCCAGTCAGCTCCAGTCATCGTAGGAGCTCTTTTTGTTCATTGTCTTGGGCTCCCTTTGACAGAAGATTGATATGTGTTACAGGAGGTAGTGCAGTGATTTCCCTATCAAATAACATGTGTGGAGAAAAATGTCTGCAGACTGTGGTGGCAAAAGCTCAGTCTGACAAGGACCTTTAGGGCAGTAAGCATATTATCTTTGTCGTCTGGCCAAGTTTTCATGGAACAGCAGTTCACTTCTCCCTGTAGTTTTTGTCTAAAGCCATGTGTGAGCACCAGTTGTGAGCTGGCTTTAGAGATATGCATGAAAAGGGCTGTCTTCTATATTTAGCAATATGTTTCAATAACAGCTTAAGTTTTCAGCATCTTAGCACCTATTCCTTTTAAGCCTCAGGAAAGAAAATTATAGAGGTATATACACACCAAAATCTTAGGTGGCAGCACTGCCATCTTTGGAAAACTCTGAAAACAGGGTTAAAATTTCTTAGCTTCTCATTGACTCAGTGTCAAGGAGTACTAGGTACCAAAACTTTAGGAACATTCCTGTGTAGAGCCAATATTTTGGGCCTATCTCAGTTGCATAACATAACAACATCTCTTGACTTATCATTGAAATAAAGGTGATGCTCTCATATGAATTCTTGGAGTAAGATCCGTCATTGAGTCAAATGTACTTGCAGGATATGTGCAGATACCTAATTCTTCTTCTGTGCGTCACATTAAAACACATAACCATAAAATCCTGATTGCTATTTTCACCCCAGCAGGATTATGTCAAACAAGACAGCAAGCATCCACTACCATAGGGATATTGCATGTCGGTGTTATTACTGTAACTATGAGAAATGCTGCATAATAAGTTACATCCAATAAAACCCACTGATAATAAGAGTGTTATTACAATAATATCAGAGTCAAAGCAAGAACTGGTGCATATGCCTAACTCTCTTTTATCCCACATGAAACAGCAGTTCAGAGTGACACAGCATGTAGCTCCTCTGACACAGCTCAGTACACAATTGGTAGGCATTCACTGCTTCCCCATGTCTTTTACCATCACAACTGTATTATCCTGGTAATCAGCAGAGCTCAGAGGCAGTGGTATTCATTGTTGTGACCCTGGAGGCCTTGCCAGAACACAGGCTTTGGCATAAGGAAGAGACGATCTGGCTTGCTTATATTGCTATATATTTCTGCCTATTTCTCTCAGAAACAGGAGTTTAGCCAAGCCTTTCTGACTACTTCTGCCTCTTTGACCATATTCATTAATTGAACTTGATCTTTGTTAGACTCCCTGAATATCAGCAAAAGCAATACACTGAGTGAACACTGCTGGGTATATGGCAGAGGTAATTCTGATATATTTGGTGTATCCAAGAATAGTCAGTACGTGGACCAAATTAGGAGAGTATAAACTATGTTTGCTCCTCCCTTTCCCCCCTTCTCGCTGCTTTTCAGGTATTGTTGTGTATGTCATTCTCTTCATCATAGAAATTATCTCCAAGAGCTCCATTAAATGGGTCCCCATGCATCACCGTCATGCAATGCTAAGAGGGGACCCAATGGCCTTTAGTCCTCGTCTTTCCCTTCCATGCAATGGAGATGTGTCAGTGCTCCTCATACCTTCTCTAGAGTGCATTCATCCCTGGGTGAATCATGTAGACCAAATCCTGCATTTCTTGTTGGAGGAATTATTCCAGGGAGGCTGAAGTTTTCTGTTGTTTTTTTTAAATTAAATATATCAAGTATATTTTTAAAACAACAAATATAAACAAACAATACACATGTACACCTGTGTTTAGGATACATACTGAGGTTAAAGATGGTTTATATTAATGTTCAGAAACCAAAGCATTCTAGAGCAGCTACACTAGAGACAGAAAAGGAGTTATGGGTGTATTAATGTGGCGTTTTAACCCTCTTCTTTGCTGGGGAACTCACTGCACTAACATGGCAATGGTTCTTCAGCTGGAAAAAGAATCCATTTCTAAACGAGATCCCCTAGCTACAAATCTATGGTAGGAGAAAGAGTTTGAATAAATCCCTAGTATAAGCTGTTTTGCTTCAAACATGGTTTCTTGAAACAATTATTTTATATTTAAATAATTTGTCCAAAAAACATTACTTGTGGGGTTTTTTTGTTTTACTGTGTAATATGCCAGGAATCAGTTCCATATGGTATCCATATACTCTATGATTTAAGGTTTCTGGAGTTTACTGTTCCATTTTACTTCCCTGCATACATACAAAAATATATGATAACATACGTATTTTTCTATCCCCTAAAATCCTGTGTGTAATTACTTTCTGCTACTAAGTACCATTGTGTCTGACACAGATGCAAAAAATAGATACTGAAGTTTTTCCACAGTTCATTTAAATGTACAATATAGTAAAAGTGAAAATGACAATGCATGTATAATCCCCTTATACTTTCAGCTAAATTAAGCTGTCTCGTGCTATATAGTACAGATAAAGAAGAGAAGAGAAAAGCAGTTTTAAGCTGTGAGGTTCCATCTACAATCATGCCTCTGTATAACATGGGGAGGTATTTTTAAAGACACCACCCAGAGAGAGACTGTGAGAATCCTTCTGAGAGCAGAGCTGGTGGGGCTGTAGCTATCCAGATGCACTGGTTAAACCGTCAAACGGAGTGAAAGTAGACTATAGTGGGGAGAGAGGTAAGGGGAGAACCTGAGGCTTTGCCCTGTCATTGCCATTAGTTTAAAAAAGACCCATCTATCCCAGCAGGGAGATTTTTACACTTTCAGAGGGCTGTTCAACCCACCCTAAAACTGACCTAAGTGAGGCTTAGTGCTGGAAAACGGATTATTCCCACCCCACATCCTGAGAGGAATCCATTTTTTTTGGGTTTTGCCTACAGGATGATTTGGCGTAGAATAGATGCCTAATCATTAAGCGGCTGCTGTTAAAGGAGATGTTAGGGAGCCCATCCTCTGCCTCGGTACCAAATAAAAAACAAAGCAGAGTGCTGGGTCTGTCTGGGGCAGCAAGGCCACACCAGCAGGATGACCCATGGTGGTGTCAAACCAGGGTACAGCTGCTGCTGCTGCAGCAGTTTCCTCTCCAGGGTGTCTCCCCACATCACAAGTACTTGTTCTTTATTTCTTTTCAAGCTGACTCCTTCTTTGTTTAAAAAAAGAAAAGTCTTTGTAATTGCCCAGCTACTGTTTAATGTAGCTGATGTTCATCTTCTTTAGTGTTAGCATATTTGGGCAACCACCCTCCCAGATTTGTGTACTTGGTCTACGCACACACTGTGTACTCCCCTAGGCTTAACAAGCACTGTTATCCAGGACATTTGCCAAGGCTGGGCCATGTGAGTCCCCCCTCAGTCACCCTCTCCAGTGATCTTCCCAGCTTTACCTTCCCAATCCTCTCCAGCAAGCTTTTTTAATTAAGAACTTAAGACTATGTCCCATTGAGTCAGACCAACGGGCCATGTAGTCCAGTGGCAACAGGAGATGCTGCTTCAAAGTGCACTATTAGTCAGATTTCCCCAATCTCGGAAGCTTATGCAATGTTTTCTGAACCTTTTCTGATTTCTTAACAACAGTTTTAGGCTGCAGGTAAGAGACTTGAACAGGGCTTTCAAGAATGTTGAATGGCGCCTATGCAAGTCACTCACATACACCATTCTCCAAATGTAAGACTCAAGTAATTTTTCTTGAAAGCATGCTTGTTACATGTGAGTAAGCACATTAAAATATGAAGGTAGACAGGTAAATGCGTCCCAATGCATTAACTCATTGATCATAATACGACTGAGGTATTTAAGTCCCAGTGACACAAAACTGCACTGAGTGTCTGTGAACATGCTGAGGAAGTGAAGAACTGGTGCTGAATCAATGTAAGTGGTGCTGAATCAGCCTTAGAGGAGTTCAGCACATTGCATCATCCATTATGATCAAAGAAAGTGAGGGAAGCTAATAAGCAGCCAGCACTGCCATCATCCCACACATAAACCATCCTGCCACACACCACAGAGCACTACAGAGCTGAGACAGATACTAATCCATGGGAAACAAGAAGATTCTGCTCACCACAAACAGCACTGTGATTAGTGGTAGCATCAGAAGAATCTGTGCCAGTGGATGAACGCCTAGTCTATAGTCTTTCCTAAGCAGATTTCTTAAGTGCCACTTAAATAAATAAAGCCCTGTTCCAGGTTAGCCATATGAGTAAGGGAAAATACTTAAAATATTATGTGTGCCAGCTTCATTCCTGGGATTGCATTTAAATGCACCCTAACTTTACTGACCACTTTGCTGTCTACCCACATTCAGCCCATTGCTAACCAGAGGTTTTCTACCCTACAAATTTCCCTTCCCAGGTTCTGAGTAGGCACCAGCTGCTTGGTGCCATCGATTTAACTCTGCCACTTTTGTCCAAAATCTCTGTTGTGGCAGCAATGCAACAGTAAAATTAGGCAAAGGATCACCCTTCCAAAGCACGGCATCATTTAAGGCATCATCATGTCCTGCTAGTTCCTGCTGCCACGGGTAGTGCTTCTGCCCATAGAAAAGGCTGTGGGGCCATGGCAATGGACTGGCAGGAGCCTTAGGAGGCTGGGGAAAGGTAAGAAATTTTCTGGATGTTGGTAGGAGTCAAAGAAGAAAGTAACAGGAGAAGCCAGTGGCTGGAAGGAGAAGCAGAGAGGGAGCATGGGATGTGGTGAGCAAGCCAGGAGGGAATTAGAAGAGCTGGAAGCAACGTTCAAGCTAAACAGCTCCTCAAGTTCTCCATACAGAAGCTGGTGGGAGCTGGCTAATGGAGGTGTGGGGATCAACAGAAGCACAGAAAACAGGGATACAGATTAAATAGCAATCTAGGACTTAGTTCTACAAAAATAATGGCCGAAGACCTCTATTTTCAAAGGACTAAACAATATTTTCCTTTGTATTTTTCCTTATCCTCTTAGCTGCTTCCCAGGAAAATCTCCCCTTCTCATCTCCAATATGTTCATTGGCACTTGTGGTCCAGTCGTCAAGGGAAACTGGGAGCTACATGTGGTTGGGTTGTTCTTTATCTGATGCCAGGGATGCCAAAAGACAAATGCAAGGGGAGTCTCCATTTCCCACAGACTGGACCTAAAGCATGTACTGAATAGCATGGGCTTCATATTAAGCTCTATCAATAATATGAGTGGCAGACCTCAATGTCACGCCTGTCTCCTTGAACCCCACACACCCACACAATTGGCTAAAAGCTCAGTGGTGTTTGGAAACTGGAAATTCATGTGAAAGAAAAGTGAAAACATTGTTTTCTAGGTAATGTACTCTTGGGTCCATCCAATTCTGCATTACAGACACTGAAAGAAAGCAAAAGCCTTTTCCCAGCTGAAATATCCAAAGCAAATTTTAACTCATGACCGGGTACAAACTCCAAATGCCAAAATTTGAAGCCAGTGCCACAGAACAAAAATGCTATTCCAAATAGAGTTACAGTTACCAGACTTTTTCAATAAAAAACAATGGAACAATAAACTCTCGGATAGCAGCTAACAAGCACCTGGATAAATCTTCACTCAGATACGTCAGATGGGTGGCTGTGGCTATAGCTATGAAAATAGCTGCTGCAAGAGTGCAATAGCAAACTCAGCTCTCCAGGCACTGTAAACACATGGCAAAGATGCTCCTTTGAACAAGACAGGCAGAAAAAGGAGTGAGAATGGAAAAGGAAGTCAAGAGTTGAAGCAACTTGCCCAAGAGCCAAGAATAAAATACAGGTCTCCCAAGCCCCACCCTAAAGTCTTTTCTGTGCTACACAGGACCTTGCGCATTAACAAAAATGCATCCTGGCCTGAGAATGAGCATTTTTGTTAATGAGGCCTGAGTCTCCTCAGCTTGGAATGAGAAGATTAATCCACTTACAGACTTTTAAATGGGATACTTGGCAATCCCCTCTTGACAGGGAGGGGGAAAAATAGGAAATATTTTACTTCCCATGGATCCTTAAGTATTACTGGATTCTCTCTAATCTCCAGCCATAACGACCATGATTAATTGCAGTGGCAGGAACAGCAGGTCTTCCTCACCAAAACTCCTGCATGCCAACCTTTTGTTAGTGTGTGAGAATGCAGTGAAGTACCAGCTGTTGATAAAAGTGACTGTTCTTGTGCACATGTTCCAGCTGTGACCACACAATAAAGCTAAAACATGTAAGAACCCACATTTTTGTCTATTCCCACATATGCTTTGTGTGTAACTTCACTCATTGTCTTTATATATGTATATATAATACCTTTTACCCTATTTCTCTTCTGCACACAGCTGTATGATTTTAAGTAACACCACAAACAGGAGAAGATTACTGCTGGAAGTATTTTTATATACTTACCTTACCTATGACCAGGAAAGGAAAAGAGAAAATATTAAAAGACCTCATTTAAGCAAATGTTTGATTTCAGTTGTTCTGGTCATTGAGTCATTAACAAGATTCCTTTGGCTCCGATGGACAAATAGAGACCTGAGTTAGACCCTCAGCATGGACTTTGTGCACTCCCTGAGAAATCTCTTTGTAATCTGCCCTGTTTCAGAGCTCTCTCTACTTCTGTGCCTTGACAGTGCCAAGGAAAGGAGGAATCTGTGACAGGTAGCCACCCATGCAGCGAAACATCTGGCTGCTTATGCTAGATGTTCAAAGGACGTTCAGCAGTCAGCTACTGCTGTGGTCATCAGAAGTGCGAAGAAGCTGGTACCCCAAACAGGATCTCGGTTTCGGGCAGCTGCCAGGCTCCTCCACACTGCCTGAGTCCCGGGCAGTACAACTCCCTGACTACATCCCACTGGCCTCCTGTGGCCCATGAAGCTTTCTGTGTCTTCAAATGGAAAGTGTCTGCTCCATGTTAGCATGCTGACAGCGTGATCTCTTCTCGGTGTGGTACACAGGGGTGCTCTCAGAGGTGGACAAATGTCATCACCAGAGAGCCCTAACTGTCAACAACAGCATTTGCTGTGTCAGTGTTGGTGCAGAGAGCCATAAAAAGCCAAGGATAAGTAAGGAGAGTCATCACAGTTAAATTCCTTAAACACTAGTGGGTGAAACCCATCCTGGCCTTCTGGCTACATTTACGCTAGTAAACTTAACCAAGATAGGGCACAGGTTTGAGTGCTATCTCATGGCCACCCTTATTATCACCTCCAAATAATGGTTCTGGCCACAGTGGAGGATTCATTGCAGTGGGCAGCTTTGACTGACTCCATTTCAAGGGAGAAGAGTTTAGCCATACGTTTATGAGTCATGCTGTGCCGATGGGCCCAGGTCAGAGAACATACCTGGCCCATTGTCTGTAGTAGCATAGGTGTAGCCAAGGGGTAAGAACACTGCATTCCTATCTACATTTCACTTGTAGCCTGCATCTAAATTGGAGCCGAATTACTAGATCACTTGCTCTTCACAGAACACAGCATAAAAACACACTGAGCTCACACAACAGTTGTCTGCAAATCTATTCTGGAAGTGTTTTTTGGATAAATATCCTGTTTACAGGAGCACCAGACAGTAAGGTTCAGTTGCTGCATTGGTACCGTTTCTGCCCTGCAGAAATCCTAAACTCCCCACCACATTGCACGTACATCACACACCACATGTACGGCACACAGCATTTCACTAACAGTAACGGCTGGGACAGTCGGATGTTGCAGTCAGAGGTGCACTGAGAAGCTGACAAGGCGGAGGAAGTAGGTTTTGCCCATTTAAAGAGCCTATTAAATCAGTGCTTAACCTGTGAGTGTTCTGTATCTCATATGCCTCCTTGTGGCTTTCAAAGAGCAGATTTTCTTTGCTGTTTCAGAAATGAAAGCTTCAGTAATCAGCAAGCCGTTATTTGAATATGCACTTGATGAATTCCTGCAGCTGACTTTACGAATCTGTAATTTCCTCCTTGGTGGCTTTCATAAATGATAGTGAGACTGAAAGGGATAGGTACCCTTCCTTGGAGGTTATTAAAGTAAATATAGCATTAACTGGATTTGGTCCCAGTGGAAGTGTACTTTGATCTCCAGCCTAGGTAATACTTCTCTTCCTGTCTTCAGATGTACTCTATCTGCTCTCTTTAGAAGTGACAATTGCAAGGCCATCAGTTATTTGAAAGGTCTGCCATGGCGGGATTTGAAAAGCAGACCCCAATGCAAAAGCTGCTCTTTCTGTGTCTGAAACTGCACAACTCCCACAGCTTTTTATTACACAAAGCACTGGAGATTTTCAAGAAAAAATAAGAGAGACACCCTCAGTCTAGATACCCTTTGTCTACTCTTTCCTGGAAAAACAAGATTCATGACTGCAAACTGAGGACCAAGGAGAATGAAGCACTGACACAGGATTCAAGGGTCTCGATTTCAAAGAGAGACGGTGTAATATTGTGCCCTCAAAAATACTGGGTATTTGTGAGCTAACCTTCATTAAAGATATTAAATAATTCTCATTAAAGATAACCAGTGTTCAATGTTGGGCATGAGGCCGATTGGAAGGTTAGGGCCCAGCACCTCCCTACCTCTATTCACAGACCATTCCTTCATGGGCATCATGTTTCCTTCGCGCAGTTTGTCTCGTTGAGCCTCCTCACGGTACTATCATACCACTTATGAGATCACAGCTTTCAAATCTTTCTTAAGTCCATATGATCTTAAAAACCAGGTTTTCACAATGAAGGCAACACAAAATCCTTCAGAAACCCGTCATGATATGCTATGTCAGTCCTTTCCCAAGGCAGCAGTTCTGCCCCACTCCCTAAACATGGTGGAAGATCAAATTCACAGCATCACACATATGCAAACCAGTAGGCCAATGGAAGCAGGACAACTCACCGGAAGGGTTCTGCATCCAATGAGTGTTTTACACAGGCCAGCTAGAATCAGTGGAGACACCTTCACAAACACTGAGTTTAGCAGCTTTCAGAAAATACGTCTCATTCACTGACCCAGTCATTGTTTAACAGTAGTCCTGTCTCCAAGCAAACAAGATTACAGCAATCTTCATTTAACTCACTGAGTGAAAAATGGTTTCAAGCCACAGTTCAGATGTCTATCAGGGAACACGATATGATGTTCAGCCCAATCACATGACATTGACACTCGAGCCAGAAGGATGATGCGTCACATGTGCACAGCAGGAAAAGCAACTTTCCCAAAACTTTCAGAGTGAAATTTTGTGCACAGTGTTTAGAATAATTACATTTTACAATGCTACATCTCTGGGTGTCTCTGACTGGCAACAGATGATGTGAATTAAACAGTAGATTATGTCAGCACTGCCAGATGTTGTGCTAGCCATGGCCCCCTCCCTTTAAGGAAACTTCGTGTCATGAAACTCTTGACTTGCTCATTCAAACAGTCATGACTACATAGCCATGCTACGTATCTTGGGTCAGGATTTTGAGTTTTCTCTTCATCCAGAAGGACTACAGATGCAAGTCAAGAAGAATGTCCAGGTTTTTCCACACTAAGAGAAGAATGATGAATTCCTACAAAGTGTCTTGACAACAGCCAGGTCGAGTGATGTGGCAAGGGCATTGAAAATCAGGATGATCAGTTATGCCTCTGAATTTCCATTTGTTAGCTCCACTAGTTAATCTGAACGCATTCATTGCCTTAGAATTTAAGTTATTTGATACCTTCTCCATTTTCTTCTCTTTTTGTGCAGCACCTTGCACATGGCAAGGGTGGGGAGGGGGGTGTCCATGTACTCCTAGGTTCAAATTATTACAGTATTATTAGTAGATAGAGATATTTTCTTCAATGCCAATGGAGTACCAAGAGAAGAGGCTTCCTCTCCATGCAGGCCATGCAGATGATCTGACTAGTAGGGAAAAAATAGAAGCCCAATCTTCAGCTGGTGTAGACCTTCATGAGAGCACTTACCCCAATGGTGCTACATGAACTTACCTCATCTGGCCTAGCATGTGAAGTGTAACAGACCCTGCAAAGGAGACAGAAAACTAAATCTGGAATACATTTAGACGGCATTCAGAAAGGAGTTCTGCATAACTGAAACATAATGAGCACTCCAGAAAACCAGCCCAACAGCACTGATTAATTGCACTGAGCCTTTTTTAAATGAGGTCTTCAGAAAATCAGATCATCTCCAAATGGAGAGAGAACAACTAGCAAGGAATAAAGCAGCCAAGACAGTAGTAAGCTAGCTTCTAAAAACTGTTGGGATTTGAAAGAATTATACATTAACTCTGGTTATTTAAGTGATTATTTTAACTGTGGCTCCCCATGGGCCTGATCCAAAGGCGATGAAGTCATCATCCGGAAACAAAGGCCTGTGGCTCCATTCTGAAACCGGTAGGCCTTTGTGTAGTGTGCTCTGCTCTATGTGTGTCCCATAAATTACATCTGCGTAGTTTTCTTATTAATAATGATGTGAAACATTACCAAGGCTGAAGCTCAGAGGAAGAAAAAAATAGTTGCTCAAGGCCATTCAAGTGATATAGCAAGGCACAATAGGGTAAAACCTAAGCCAACAAAAATTTAGACTGAATCTCAGGGGAAAAAAAATCATACAAAAATGTGTGTCAGAGTGTTAAATATCCTCCCCAGACCAGTTAGAAAAATTTCCCTAAGTATTCAGGACCAAATTAGACAAGAAACTTGCCAATATGCTGCAGACAGTGATTCTCCTCAATGGAGTATGTGGCCTGACAAGGTGCTTTATACCAGACTTTGGTGAGGTGAGCATATATAACCCATCTCCCAGATGGTCCCTTGAGAGAAACACGCACCTTCTCCAAGGACTTATGTCACCTCTAATTTTGGAGGCCAGTTCCAAGAACTTGCCTGCCCTGCACACCAATGTACAGCACAGAGATGACACTCTGGTGCTGCCCCAAGCTGCTGCCCCTTTGGTGCCGCATAGTGTTATGAGCTGAGACGCTCTGCACTTGCCTTATTACGATGTCCACACATAATTAGCTCATTAGCTGAGGTGCCATGCTGGGACAATAAAGCCTCACAACCTTTTCCAGTGCTACTAGCGCATCACAAGCCAACTTTGGCACCCAAGCAGCACACTCCACTTTGCTGGTGTACTGGTTGTGACTGGAATAAAGTTAATTTTCTTCATAGTAACTTGTATGGTGCTGTGTTTTGGATTTGTGACCAAAACAATGTTGATAACACACTGATGTTTTAGTTATTGCTGAACAGTGCTTATACAGCATCAAGGCCTTTTCTGCTTCTCACACCGCCCCACCAGCGAGCAGGCTGGGGCTGCACAAGAAGCTGGGAGGGGGCACAGCTGGGACAGCTGACCCTAACTGACGAAAGGGCTATCCCATACCATATGACATTGTGCTCAGCAATAAGAGCTGGGGGAAGAAGGAGGAAGAGGGGATGTTTACAGGGAGGGTGTTTGTCTTCCCAAGTAACCATTACACGTGATGAAGCCCTGCTTTCCTGGAAATGGCTAAACATCTGCCTGCTCATGGGAAGCAGTGAATGAATTCCTTATTTTGCTTCACTTGCATGCGCAGTTTTTGCTTTTTCTATTAAACAACTTTATTTCAACCCACAAGTTTTTCTCACTTTTACCCTTCCAGTTCTCTCCCCCACCCAATGGGGGACGAGCGAGCAAGTGGCTGTCTGGGGCTTAGTAACTTACCAGGGTTAAAACCCAGCAGCTGGTTACTCTGGCCTGACCCAGAAAGGGTGTAGTTCCACGCAAAGAGCAGAGTCCTCAGCAGTGTCTCTAATGAACTTTGTTGGAAGTGAAATTATATGGGGAAATTTTGTTTTCTGGGAGAAAACCAGTTTTAAAATAAAAAGCAGATTACAAATTTCAAACACATGTGAGAAGCTTTGCGAGAACATCAAAGCTTGGTAGTAACCATCAGTACCATGGGTATGAAACTTGTATGTCACGCAGACACAGCATATTACAAAACAGACAACACAACACAGTAACACAGGGAGAGTCTTTTGAGGCCACTTCCATGATTATTAACGTATCATTGAGGCCATATTTCCTGTAATGAACATTAACTGTTGTGCTTACACCTCTTCTTCTTCTGTAGTTATGGGAAAGAGGCACCTTCAGAAGGAAAGTCATGCAATATGAGTCACTGAAGACTACTGTTGCTCTCCCTTGACTTATAGGTTGATGCATGTTGCTAGCTGGGGCATTACAATAGATGTTTCAAGTTAGGTGGTCAAAACCAGGCCTTGCAGGCCTGGAAAGCTATGGTAGACACCTAAGCTAATGAGTTCAAGAGAAAGAACTGTCCTCAGACCACTGTCAGGTCCTAGATATCTGTTCATTAAAGTGAAGAAGCATTCATGACACATATCAGGAACCTGCCACCCCGGACTCTCCAAAAATGACCAGTTATAGGGGACACAAGGTAGGAACCACAGCTACAGGATGCTCAAGTGCTTTGGATTTTGGGCCTGTCAAGAGGGTGTGTCTGCTGATGGAGACCACAGCTTCTGCTGCCTTCAGAGCAATGGAGACTAATCTGGTCTTCCATGTCTTACCCGCAAATCGTGGCAGTGATTACTTCCTCCCATTCGCCATTTGCAGCTCACACAGACCCCTGCTTGCTCTGTTTTGGGCAGGTTTGCTAAGACATTGCTCTGTGATTTCCAGCTCATGTTCTGCATTGCATGAGCAGAGTCTACACTAAACAACCATCTTATTCTGCTTTTTCTCCTGGGAATCACTCTGTGGGTATATGAGGGTCTCACAGCTACACAATTTATCATTAAAAGGCAGTATCCCATAATCATGCCAGCAGTAAGTGAAATTATGATACACAACTGTTGAAAAGACTCAGAGCTCCATCTCACTACATTGGGTGGGAATTAATTCAAAGAATTTAAGCAATCAACATGCGGTATTGTTCTAATAAATACTCAAAATGACAACCATAAGGCCTGGCCAATGCAAGAAAAGCAAACGTCCATACAAATTCTCTGTGGTAAGCACTCTCAGCACTTAACATATCTCTAGAGGCTACTGATGTCATTACTTCGTGTTCCAGTTATTTTGAGTTTTTCCACTTCTATACGCTTCTTCACTAAAGCCCTGTGAACCCATCTACTCAGTGCACAACTTAAAGGGATGTCTAAGGGATAGCTACACTCCACACTATAATATGGGAGCAGCATTGTGGTTTTGCTCCTATTATTAGAGCACAGGTATTTTGCAGATGAGTGTTCCTGGTTGTGTAGGATTTGCACTAAGCATTTTCTAGCCTGTTTTGTTCCAGTGATACCTGGCTAATGAATTCCCCTGACTTTGAAAAAGAACTTATCGACCATCTTAATTTTTCACCATCTGTGGCAGCAACATTAAAATTTGTAGAAAACTTGCAACAAAAGGTCATAAGGATAACTTCTAAACGATTCCCCAAACTTGGGAAAGGCAGTATGTAATGCAGTCAAACAGAGAACTAAAAGGGTAGTCAATTACTTACATATTGAAAATCTGAAGTTGTTTTTCAAAGGTATATCCATTAATACTAACTGAACACAAAGAAGGATAGTCTAGAAGTTTAAACATTAGTGTAAAACCTGGGAGACTTGCAGGAATATTTGCAAATAGCATATCTAAGCACAAGAAATCCAACTCATCTGTAACCAAAGGAGCAAAAAAGACCTCAGATGGGCCTCTCTCCCAGCCTTTTACACAGGTTTCATGTGGGAAGTGAGAATTTGACTGGAAGTAACAAAAAGAGTCATCAAAAAGGAAGATACTATTGATCCAACTTTCTATCTACTTATACAAGTGTGATTCAAGACCTATCAGATGAAGTCTCTTCAAGTGCAGCGGTGTGGCAGCAGCAGGAACGAGAGCAGATCAAAGCATTGGTTTTTATCCTGCATGGTTTCGTTTTACCATGATACAGAGCAAGGGCAGATGCAACCTTGTTCCAAGCTTTTTTTCACAGAAGGTATTCTAGGAGAAGGAGAATAGCTATTATCTTAATCTAACAAATCAGGAACTGAAGTCTAGAGATATGCATTCTCAAAGATATATTTGTGCTTAAAATATCTGATACAGACACCAGGCATAGGATGAGATCCCATGCATAATCAATCCAGCGAGCTCACATGCAGGATAAACTATCCTACAACTAGACAAAACTTCCTGTTAGCACAGAGGAAATAGGGCTCAGCAATGATATCAAGAACTGCAGTAATAGGAGCAATAACAATTATAGATGTACCATTCTGTGCCTGGAAATAACTGTAACTTTTCCATAGTATTCAAATTTGCAAAAATCAGGGGGAGTCTCAGCAGCCCAGCTCTGAAAGCAGGGTTGTCCTTAGTATCACAAATTCCAAATATTTTAGAAAAGCAAAATATTTGTCCGTAGGTGTCTGAACCCAAAAATGTTCCTCAATCTTTTTTTCTTTTGGATGATCTCCTGGTTCTACCCACACACTGTACTCTTAATCCTGCTGTGCAGTTTAGCTAAGGAGGCCACAGAGTCTGCATTACATGGAATGAAATGCTGAATATGAAATTCTTTTCCAGTTGTGGGGAAAAGACAAGGACTTTGCCTATTGGTGTTGTGGCCTTGGACTTAGAATGAAGTTAGTTATTCTTGGTATGGCCCATTTCCTTTTGTTTATCCCTCACAACTATTTAAAAATAGCTTTCTAAGACTCGCAGGGTCTCTCAATGTTTGCTATTTTAAAACAGATGCTTCTTTACACAAATTTAAGTAATAGTTATTTTTTGAGTGCACATCACTGTCCTGGACTTTCTCTGTAAATGTATCTGCCTGCACAAAGACAGAAATTCCCCCCTCAACACTGTTGATGACTGGGTGTTCATGGTTAAGCCAGGACTGACTTATCCTCCAGATCAGTGCTAAGAGCTTTTCTTTCACACCATAAACACAACAGCCTGCTCAGGTCTACGGATTTGAATCACAGATATCTGTAACAAGAAAACATGTTCCAAAAAACAGCTTTCATCTTTTGTCTGTCATGAAGCATACCTACATTTCTCTGTGCAGTCCTGTGTAAGTGAAGCCCTGAAGCAAAGTGTACATCTGTCATCTCTGGACAGAAGCTGGTCAGGACCTTTCACTATTCTCTTGGCCTGAGAAGATGTAACACATTCATTAGGCACACATAGATCAGCAGATACTCAGGAAGCCCACTTCAGACCATAAAAAGATGGTATGAGTTTTAGAAATGCTAAACACACAGTAAAGAGCCACGTATGTTAAGCCCAGTAGATTATGAAGAATCTGGCTTAGCTACTTCAGCCTATGAATATGTGCATATTTGCTAACCTAAGCAAGCACCTAATTGACTTGGATGTTTTCAGATAAACCTTGAGCTTGATAAAGTTCATGATGGACTACTCAGAGAGCAAACTTAGAGCATGACTAGCTTAGACCAGACCATGACCATGTCCATCTTAGACCAGAAAAGACCATGACCATGACCAGCTTAAAGTTAGACCAGCTCTAAAAAGTAAACAATAAAAAAATTGCTTTGCCATGTCCACTGTAGCTAAGGAAAGGAGCAATGGACTTCAAATACACAAGGAAATATAGCTTAGATGTTGCAAAATACGTTCTGACTTTAGGGCTACTGAAGCCCTGGAATAAACTAGAGAGCTAATTATACTCTCCTACAATGCAAGGAAAGTCATGATATTACTGAATCTCAGTGAAAGCAAAAACAACAACAAAAATTAAACTCCAGAAGCAACTAATCTCATTCTGGAATAGTGCCTGTCAATATTTCATTTAAATCCAACCTTTGGGCTACCCAAAACCACAGAACCCCACGTCTCGTCCTTAATGGAAAACACTGAGGCTCCTATTGGTGAAGTCACACCACGGTAATAAGCACCTGAATGTTTGCAGTAGGCACCCATACCTCCCCACACTGAGGCTGCTGCTGCACAGGTCACTGGAGAAATGGGAAGAAATAATCTAAACAAACTCCATTTCATTTTATGACTCCCAGTTGATGTGTATATTTGGGGTTCAAGCACATTCTCCTTCCAGGTGTGTTCTGTCTCCGGGATCCAACTGAGTCTTTGAAGCAAGTGGAGGCCTTACCTTTTCCTTGGTTTTCCTTTCCCCTGTCCCTGTCTGTTAAGTATTAGCCCATGACCTTTCACTGATTGGCTTCAATTAAGGCCGTGGATTTCCTCTTCCTGAACCAAAGTCAGGTTACAGTGCAAGAATAATAAAGGCAAAACGAATGTGTTTTAGTCATCCATGTGCAGTCCCCAGACATCAGCATTTGGAGTAAACTTTACTTGGGACTCCCACATCTCAAGAGCCTCAAGACACAAATTTGCTGGTAGCTTTTTGCAATCTCCAGTACTTCTCTGCAGGAACATTTCTTGGGTCTTTTTTATTTTCTTTTTTTTTTTTTTTTTGTTTTTTAATTAAAAAGCCAGGTTTTTGGGGGGGGACTACAAGGAAAGACTTATTCTTCTTGGTTTTGCTTAAGCTTGAGCAAGACTGGCCACAATTTAGACCTTTTGGTTAATCAGAAGTTTTACAGTGTATGCCCTTTACATTGTTAGCATCACGAGGGCTTAGCTGGATGTCAGTAGTGCCAAGGAGACCCAGGTGGGATCAGAGGCCTGGATCAGCTGTCAGCTGCTGGAAAAAATTAATCAAAATGATTTTGCATTAGAAAATGCTCCTTCACTGAAAATTATTCTTCACAAAATCTTCTAGTTTTCATTAATTTACTACAAAAATACATTTCCTTGAAGCAAAAAGTTTCTTATTTGGAAGACTGTGTTTGTTTTATTCTGGGTTCTATTCTATTCTGATGTGGGGGCTGTATTTTGTTGTTGCTGTTGAGATATCAACTTTTCGTTTCAAGAGTTTTTATTTGGCTTTCTTTTCTATTGTTATTGTAGTCACATTCTTCCTGGCAGCATGTACCTCATGGCATGCCATAGTATTCATCCTTAATAAGACAAATCTTTGGACCATGGTAATTTATACAGAGAAAATGTTCATCCACTGAAATGTATGTCAGGACTAAAATTTGATGAGTATATTTAGCTTGTAGTTCTCAAAACCAAACTGCTCACTTTTTAGCACCAAAAATCAACTTTTGTGCTTCCAAGTACCATGAGGAGATGTACATATATGAACCTAAGTGTCTTTCGTAAAAGTTTTCTTCAGCAATTCAGAAAGCAGCTGCACATAAAGGCTCTCAGTCATTCTTTATTTAAGTGCCACTCTCAGTATGCCTTTAATATGAAGAAGGTAGGTTTACAGCATAAAACATCACCATACAGATTTCCTGCAATACTGAAGGCTGACCCAAGCATCACATTTCAGGGCTGAGGGGTAAAGGATTTCATTCATTCTCAAAAGACCATTGCTCGTTCTAACTGGAGGGCAGCAAAGTTTATATGACTTTCTCAAGTTGAAAGGCACAAGACATCACAAGAGTCAGTCTGCATCTGACAACTACTGACATAACCAAAAGCCCTCATGAAAGCAAATCAAACAAATGATGGTTATTTGGAAAAGTGATTTAACTTAATCTTGCTCCACTGTAAAAATTGGATTATGTCCAAGTTGCTGGGGCTATGGTGGGTTCCACAATCCCTCTTTTATGGGGCACAATCAACTTATCAAAAATGATCCCAACTAATTATTTATAATACTGGCTTTCAGATGGTGTTGGTTTTCCTGGGTTTGAAACCCAGCCAATACCTATATTGCTTCCGTCTACCACCAGGCTTCCTCTGCAGAGGGGATTTCATACACTTTTGAATGGAGGAGACGAAGCAGCTTCTCATGAACTCAGGAAAGGCCAGTGTGTTTTCAGAAGATCAGTCTGCTCCATTTTAAACATTTCATCCAAGAAAATTTAAAGTCTGTCATGAAATTTATGATGTCCTGCTGGACAAATGTTTTCCTTTACTTTATAAGGCACCGGCTACTGTAATATAACAAAGTGGAAATTGCTTTCCAGAGAAACATGTAGAGATTTATCACAGATACCTCACTTAATCACATTCCAGTGAGCCAGGGTCAGTCACTCATCTTTGGCGGGGGGGAGGGTGGGGGTTAAATTATAACTTAATCCATTATGAGGGCTGTCGTTAAAGATTTTTTGACAATGAAGTATCTCCATCAGGAAGTTATGAAAATATTTGTATCAGCTCTATGTGCACCTTGTAAGCACCAGAGCAATTGAAAAATTCAGTGACAACGTAGTGCTGAATAGGTACAACTCTTTATGGTTCCCAAGGAGCATGCGTAACTGGGAACTGCTGAACTTCAGCTGTAAAAATCTTCTTTTCTGTTACACATTTGGTCCAATGACCCAGCAAATAATTGTACAGATTAAGAAATTCAGGGACCCTGTGTAACCTCAAGCGACAATGCTCTCTGCGCAGCAGAGGAGATCCTTGCACTGACTAACCAGATGGACAACTAAGGGACAGTTTACACTAACTGGCCAGTCTTTCCACATGCTGGCAGGCTGCAGGATGATCAAATACTGAGATGTCCGTGTTAGCTGAGAATACACTGCCAGGAAGGGCACGGGAGGGAAAGACAGGGGCCACTGCCCTTGAGTGTAAAGGTGGCCGCACTAATTGGGCATGAGGATGGGAAAAACAGAGGGGGGGACAGTGTTTTGGTAGGGAAGTAGTCAAGCTTGTTATTAAGTTCAAATCCTTAATAGCCCACTAATTCTTTTGAGTCCGCAGCCTGCTTTGTAATTGCATTCAAAATCTCCATGTTCCTCTGCCTATCAGAGCAAGACCAACCTGCCAGAGCCACTCTTCCAAGCGCACAAGCAAGTTCATCAGTTTTATCCGTTCTCTCTTTAACACCAAATTAAAAAAAGAGCAAGTCTGGTTCACTGGCTCTGAGGACAAGGAGCACAGCACGACTTGCCCCTACAATGGGAAACTCTCTCACTTCCAAAAACAAGTCAGCTTCATTCCTAAGGCCTGTTAGGGAAAGCAGCTGGCTGGGGCACTGCCTCCACCTCTGCCTGGGCATTGCTTGGACAATGCTAACAGGCATAAGCCAAAGCTCTTCTAGGGAACATGCGAGCAGGCAGAAATAATGGTCCCACACAGAGATCAAACCCCAGTTTAGGAGTGACACATAGATGTACCCCCGGGGTCTGGGATGTACTTGTGATTCCCGGCATAGGGAATAAGCCGGGGCAGAGCTCCACGCATCTGCAGCTAAACAGCTCTCAGCTCCCAGCCAGCCCAAATGTGCCTGTACCAACACAACGAGCAACACCGGCACCCTTTGGGCTCGACACAGCCCGGGACGTAAGTTAGAGGGTCTGGAGTGCCACCTTCTGGTACGGTGCCCCTGCACGTACCCAGCATGAGCGTGAAAGCAGCCAGACCTGGGGGGCAAATGGAGGTCCGGACGCCCAGCAACATCCCCACCAGGGTCCTGCTTCTGGGCCAGTCCTGTCTGGGTGCAAAGCCTCTCTCCAGCCCAAGGCCCTCCTGCTGCCTTTGTGCAGAAATGAAATGGAGAACAAGCCTCAGACACTCCAGAACACAAAGAATGTGCTTGCCTTGTCTGCTGAGGTTCACACCCTTGACATAGATGTCAAGGCAAACAACTTTGCAGTAAATAGCAGAAATTTTCCCATAAAAGAAAGCCAAACAGGACCCAAAACTCAAAGGTATGAAAAGAGGAGAACCACCATTCAAAATATTCAGGCCTTTCCCTGGATTTCATAGAAAAGTGGCATAATTCCATCTCTTTTCTGGTCACCTTAAGTGCAAGGCAATAGATGCCCTGTGCAGATAACTCATTTGTGGAAACAAGCCCATGATACACAGCTTTGTGCTCTGTGTGAACTCCTCAGCAACATATTATCAGGAGCATTGACAGCTACCCACAGTATGTAATCATCTCCCTAATAATACTTCATCCAGCTATGATCCTAGCAATCTATAGTTAATGTAATGTGAATGGTATGTACCACACACAGTTCCTGAAAGAATGGGAAAAAATGCACAACAGAGAAAGATGAGCAAAGATCAACAAAAGGCAAATCCTCATGGACATTTCCTGCAACACTCCCTTCATCTTCACCACTGATCTGGGGAGCAAGCCAGACGCAAAGTGGCACGTACAATTTCAATTGCCTGATCTGAAGCCATTTTATGCCAACACCAGAATCTCTAACATGATAAATTTTTATCTATTTCTAGTGTAACAACTAGTTATCTGTGTAGTGATGTGTCCTCCCCTTCTTCCAAGCTGTGTGTGCAGACTGGACCCTGAGGCCCTGGACTTTGCTTCTTGCCACATTCTGGGAGTTCAGATTTGTGACAGAACTTGCTAAGGTTCACAGGAACCTGTCATTGGCGCTTCCTACTGCAACTGTCTGATCTGATCTGAATTCTCTCAGTGCCAGGAGGCACACAAGGCGCGAACGTCATTCTTCCACTTCGATCGGTCTGCGGCTGCGTGCTCTGGAGTCCACCCAAGGGCCACAGCTCCTACTGCAACTGATGTGCAGAAAAGATGATGAACACAACAGAGGATGGATGTTGGAGGCTCTGGTTTTGTTCCTAAAGGCACTCAGCTCAGCTCTCGATTCTCCCACAACTGTGTTAAGCTGGGCTAGTCACTGAGAGTGGCATTTGTCTCATCTCACATAGGAGAGTCACATACCTTCCTGGTAGGCTCAATGCTGAAATGGTGATGCTCATGGTGATGTACAGGGTGGACCTGCCTCTTCTTACCACTGGCTGCTGGGGGGACTCACAAAACCAGGTCAGGGTAGGGCACCCCACTCGTGGGTATCTACAACAAGGTGGGGTGAATATCACCTTATGTATTCATTCCCTATATCTATCCTGGGGGAAGAATCATTCCTCCTTTTATCTTTTCTGGTTGATTATAAACTTAGTGGCAGCAGGAGGGTCTCCAAGCACACACACAGAGATAGAGGCACCCACACAGAGACAGTGGCACCCACAGAGGTAGAGTGGGCACCTCTCACTGTCAGAAAACAAATAACCAAGGGCTTGCTCTTAACTTGCAGGCTTTAATCACACCCCTTCTTTGCAATTAATAAGTCTGAGTAAACTTTCAAGTGTCATGTAAGATTCTGTGTTTGACAAAGCCTGGGCTTTGTATTTGGGGATGTTATGTTGTCGAAACTAAATATCCTCCATTAATTCACAGTAACTCATAAGAACAGCCAGGGACACCTGATAAAGCCTATAAAATATTGTACATCTTAGCTCTCCATTTAGGAAAACAGGATCACTGCTACCTCTACCCTGGCAGTCTGTCCCCCTTCCAGACCTCCTCTAGAAAAGGTGTGTGTGAAAACACAGAAACTTTCACTAAAAGTCTAAATCTGCCAAATACTGAAGGCCTTCACATCTCACTGACAGCAGGTCGTACTCTGGGAAATGGCTAAAATTTCCAGTGATACCATGAATTACCCCCCACTACCTCTTCCCTTGCATCTTTTCAACACCTGCATCTTTATTCAGCCTTTGACAACCTTCTGTTGCTCCCAGCTCCAGTAACAATCTCATCTGTCTCTCTCTCAAGTAACCAATTTTCTATGGGCTGTGTCTACCTTAGGAAGAAAGCCTTTGAAAATCTAACAGCTGACTAATGACATGCTTTGGATGGTCCTGTTTGCAAAATGAAGTGGACCCTCTTTGCTTCGTCCAGTTGCATCAGCTGGTCTAATGTTAGATATTGCCTGTCCTTGCAGATGGAGGAGAGAACTATTAATCATAAAATAGTATCCATTTCAATAATTGGCTCCACAGTGTTACCCCAGATTTCTCACCCAATAATAAAAGCTCACCAGATTTCAGCAGCATCTCTATTTACCAGCAATGTAAAGAACAGTTTTCTGTTAGTAGCTTGAGCCACTGCCTCTATGTTTTTATACTGCAAGCAACTATGCAAACACCAGCCCACCCTAGAGAAATTTGGGGAATATTGGAAACCTCACAGCCTTTCACAGTGGTTCAGCACAATGCCATTTCACTCAGCCCTTTCTGTCATTTGATACAGGGTAAATATTCAGTGTTCAGTGGCCTCCACACACACATTTCCACCTGTGTGGCAGGCCGGTGCTCGCCTGCTGGTTTGTAACGTAAAACATGTGGGAATACTGAAAATCTCAAGAGGTCTGTCTTACACTTCCTGTTCTTTATTTACCTTGCTGTGTTCAGTTTGTTTTTCCATTTATATTTAGCACAGATAAAAGCGGGGCAACCAAGCTCATATGTCTTAGTGAAATAATGGGAAGAGCTGGATACGAAAGCCATCAAAAGGCAGGATGAGGCACCTCCACCCCCCAAACAAAGGACAAAACTTTAAGCCAGCTTTGAACCATAAGGCGTACAATCAAGTGCTTTTTTCCAAGCCTCCATAAGCAGGTGAAAATCTCTCACGCATTCACTCCTCACAGGTTGAATAGGTTTGTTATTTTCAGTCAAAGTGTTGGGGAACAGCATGATTAGGAGACTGCTTTGATCACACCATGCAAAATCCTGCTCTTGGGGCTGGGCCATTACAGGGTGCCCCTTGCGGAGTACGCAAGGCAAAGCTACCTGCAAGCCCCTGGTCGGTTCATTTGGAGCCAGGATCAGGATGCACTCCAGTTTGACGTGTCCAAATAAAGTATGACGGGACTATTAAAGGGCCTTTGTCTGTGTTTGTATAATGAGGGTGCTCTTTATTTCACAGCTCTATCCACACACCTAAAGCCATGCCGCCTTGCACCATGCTATGTCTCCTCTGCCCTACAAACACTGGCCCCAGGTGGTGACCAGACTTGGGATGAAAATGCCAGAGGTTTTGAAAAGAAACACAACAGAAGGCTGGACCTGTATGTTCAAAAAGCATATCAATGAGTTAGCATAGCACCATGCATAGTTGACTGAACACATGCACCAGACTCACTGAGACACTAGTAAATATCCTAAGTATCTAAAACGCTTAAATATGGAGAATGCAATTTAAAAAAAACCCACAACTCCACTAACTCTTTAGAAAAACTCTAAAAATACTGGAATAACAGTACAAAATAGAGCAAGGGAGTAAAAGGAAAGGCATTTCTCAGTTCAAAAATGCAATGGTTAGAGATACCACCTTAATGTTCCCAGCCACTGTCCAACAAACGACGAAACAAGACAATGTTTGATTTACTTCCACTGTTGCAACAATGAAGCTTTGGAACCATATGTTCATCATCCCAAAAATAAGCTCAGTGGTCTGGCAGCACTTCAAGACTGCAACCATAAATGTCAATGTAAACACATATTTGTGTAAGGATGATAGATAAGAGGCACTTATTTTGAGGACCTAACATGTGAGTATCCATCAGGAGTTGATACCATCTTGTGACATTGCAGGTCTCTCCCGTGATTATAAATCACCCTGCAACAGCTCAGCCAACCCACCCAGGGAAAGAGCAAAGCTGGGCTGTCAGTGAGACTCTGCAGATTGGATCAAAGCATGGGGCTGCCACAAGCCCCTGGTTTATGGTGCTCCAGACTAAAAACCATCTCCTGGGCACATGCAGGAGTGGGTGTAATCATGAAGGGGATGGACCCAAGATGTCATCATATAACACAGAAACCACAACAGGGGCTGCTGATCGGAAGGGGGGACAACAGCCCCCACAGCAATGTTTACTCTGGTGCACACCATCTTGTGGTGTACTTCTATCATGACAAAAATCAACTGTCTGGTTTTAGAGTACAGTTTTGTGCATTGGCTACAGGCCATAAACATCTCATGAAGAACTTCTTTTTATCTTGTTACTATTTCTTTACATAAAAGCAGGAGTATGAGACTTTAATTAAGAGAGGGACTTCGTTAGACAAGGCACAGGGTGGACACACAGTGAAGGACTACCATGAGAAACTTATAGCCAAACATTGGACAGTATGGGGTGTGACAAACCCAGGAAGCAGTGATGGGGACAGTGAACTACAATGATAAGACACCATGCTAGAATTAACTATGCACACAGCACAGTGACTTTCCTTCACCTCTCTATCCTTTTCAAAGGAAATGAATACCTTTCAAGAGGATGTTTATTTCTGACAAATGATGTCAGAATTTCTCCGCAGGCCAGAATTGTCCTCTCAGTAACAAACCATTAACCCCTTCCTGAGACTATCTAGAATTACTCACTAAAAAAATAAAATGAAGAATAGGCCCCTAGCAAAAAGGTGTCTGAGCTCTGCTAAAACACTAACTATCCCCAGGATACAGAGTCGTGCAGATGCAGAGCTTTATGAGAAAGCCCTGAGAACTTAAGGAAAACTCTACCACATAGAAAAAGAGGGACTCTGTAATAGCAACGATTCTGCTTTGCCCCACAAGCCCCTATGGCAGTTTCTACTCATTAGGGCTTGTGCATCCATGGGCAGATTTTTCCACTAACTTCAGTTTCACTTTGAGCTTTTTTTGTCAAGCTATTCAACACTTCTACCTTTGGTGACTGTCACATCCAAAGACACGACCCACCTGCAGTCAGCTGGAAGTTTTTTTAGTAGGATATTTAGTCTGAGGTCATTACTGCTCCAGCTGTCACCAAAGGTAGTTTTGCGGTGTTTCACAAACAGAGCAGAATGGGACTTTTTACAAGGTGTGTGTAGGCTTTCCGTTGAACCCTGACTGTGGCATTCCTTTATCAGGGGCAGGGGGGAAACGTGCTAAACCTTATAACACTACGGTAAATTAGGGATCTGACTGTGCCTTCCATGGAAGGTAAAGTGCAGTCAACAGCTTTCCGTGCTGGGTAGAGACCCCACAGCTCTCAGCTCCCCTGGTACTGTTGCCCTTTCCCCCAAGGCACAGCACATCAGACACATGTAGTTGTATAGGAAAGCAGGCATTTGGGAGGTTTGGTCCCTGCTCCTCTCCTCACCTTCTGAGGGAAGGGGCAACTCAGCATGACTCTTTTGTGTCAGCCACATTAGTTCTTGTTGTGCCCAACAAATGCGCAGCAGGCTACCATCAAGGAGTTTGGCCATGTAGTAGGAGTCAATAGATGATGTGGTGAGGATCGATAGTGCCTACTGGCAGTGCACGTGGCAAGACCCATGTATGTAGGCCCTGATTTCTAGGTACAATAGTCTAACTCCAGGAAATCCAGTTCAAGGGATAATCGCATGTTCACAGGCTCATCTGGCAGCAACCGTTGAGCTGGGATAGGATTTCACTCCTGGGCTCCTACATGTTTGCTATGAGATGCATTCGTGTTTGCAGAGGTCACCAGAGAAAAGGCTTTCTATGTCACCAACAGAAATGATTTTCAGGAATGTGTTGTGCCGTCTCCTACCTGTCAGGCCCCAGCATGAACACACAGAAATGAGAAATTCTGCCCATGCTGCAGGTCCCTGCTTGCGAACCAGGGCTGGCACAGCAACTGCTCAGGGGAGCTTCATAAAGTGGAGTGGAGGATGGGGCTGTGGGGATTTGCTTTGAACCCCTGAGTCACACTACACTTGGCTCAAGTCAATGACTCACTCCAGTGAATGCTAAAGTCATCCATTATTTTTTCTTAAACAATAAAAGTAACATTTTATGTATCCAGAAAGGGTAATAAAAATGTAATGGACCCTCTGTGAGCCTAAATCAAAACCCAGTGAAGGCAATGGAAGGAGCTCTGTAGTTTCCACACACTGTTGATCATGCGTCAGTTTTTTCTTCAAGGGACCTTTCCATTTGGCATGGAGGAAAGATCTTTCTTTTTTAGCATTAATCTCCACCTCTCCTTGAAGCAGTCTCATCTGCCACGGTGCTCTTCAGAACAAGAAAAAAAAGATTAATTCCTTCTTTTCCTCTTAATGTAAAATGCAGTAATATCTTAAGTCAGGACATCAAAACATCACTAACATCACTAAGGAATTTTAGGAAAAAAATCAGATCCAAACCTGTGGGAGGTAAGGATTACCCCAGGCCTGGAGGGAAGGGAAAAATTCTTTATCTTAATGACAAAAGGCTCTTCTAATCAGTAAAGTTTACATGATATTAAACATAGGATATTTTTACCTTCTTTTGGGATGTCACATACAAAAAAAATCCCACAGAATTAAGAAAAAAAAAACATTAAAGGCTCATGAGTACAGTCAGGTCTGACTGAGTTATCCAAGTAATTTCTATTTATACCCTTTGTTAAGGCTGTTAGTAAGCGCTTGGGGCCAAGGCCTCCTTTACTGTAAATAGGAAAGTTCTGCAGCGGTATGAGATGCCCCTGACTAACACATACGTGCCAGATATGCCTCAGCAAAGCTTCTTGCATACATGACTATAATTTTTCAGCTAACCTATCCATTTGAAAAAAAAGGAAAAAATCTCTTTTTGTGAATGCCACTGCATATTTAGCTGTTGATTTCTAAAAGGAATAAGGTACATAAATGTCTGAGAAAAAAATAGAGCTTTGAGCCTTATACTCTTTAATTTGAAGTGGAGCTGCTAAACTCGTAATTGAGCAGTACTGGATGTTACCAATACGCTTCTCTATTCAGTCTCATCTTGCTGCAACCCAGGTATTTTCAAGTAGGGCTGGAATTTCACGAAGACTTCTGCAAGGGTGTGAAGCATTCATTAATATTTAAGGGATTATAATGAGGGGCAGGTGCCTGCAGCCTGCTTCAGAAGAGCTTCTCAGCCAGCAGGACAAAGTAAGGGATCCACTTCCAAAATGTGGCTTGGTCAGGATCACAGTCGTTTACACACCTACTGCAGAATTTCTCTTACATGTGAGTTGTGCACAGGTTACAGCTTTCTCCTTCGGCTCTGAAAGAACATGGTGTTGGTTAGCTATTCTTAACTTCTTATTAACTACCTTTTGTACTATATTCCTTACTCGTCTAGGTCAAGGCAATCTTCGGTTAACAAGTTTATAATTAAAATGTAACATCAGTATACATAATTAGGATCAGCCCAAGCATCTGACCCAGCCTTGAATCCATGACTCTGGCTGGCAGCCTTCAAAAGGATTATTCCCTTTTCTTCAGGAGATGTCTCAGTTTTTTTCTTTAAAGCTGGGTTTTAGCAGGGCAGCTTTCCAGTCTGTGTGGCTTCCCTTCCGGACCTTTTTCAAAAAAGCCCTTTAGTCCCTTGCTCTGTGGTTTCTTTCACATTCGAGACAAGCGCTGTTCTAAAACCCGCATGTTAGAATTTGGGATTAAAAATAGCCACCGCAGACTGGTTAGCATGAAGCAGCCATTCATAGTGCACAATAGACGCCGCTGCAGCCCACGCCAAGTTCTCAGCCCGCGCGGAGCAGCACATCCCCACCGACAGGCACGGTGCTCTGCCGGTGCCTTTCTCAGATGGTCGCAGCCCTTTTGTCTCTTCCCATCCGACAGCCTTGCAAAGCTCGCAAAGTATGTCTGCTCTTCCAGAGGAGTGCCACAGCACTCTTAGAAACCTCACTGAGGCTTGTGTTCAATAACCGCTAGCAAATTTCTAGGTTAAGCTCTTTGAGACAGCATTAAACGCTGACTTTCAACAGGCATAATCTGATACCACAGTGTATTTCACAAGATCCCTGTGAAACTCTGCAACATACCATTACATATGAATCGTTCCAGCAGATTTAGAGAAACATACATAATTACTAAGAGCTGATATGCAAAAGAACAAAATTCCTTCTTCCAGATTGGCCATGAATATTAGTTTGAGGCTGCAAAGCCTTTAACACACCTTAAACCCTTCAATTTTCCTCACAGGATTGTTTCAGAGCAATCATTTCCCTATTTATGCCCCATGCACATCCCAACTTTTTATAGCTATGCTTCTTCTATATACTTCTTACCCCTTCCCCTGACCAGGGCTCACCCCCTTCACTTCATTGCCTCTCCCACCTTACCCTGCCTCTTCCCTCTACTCCAAAAATCATTAACTCTTCAGTATACCTCAGTCCCCCAATCTGAGACGTTGTTGCCATAATTTGCAGAGTTTAAAACAGGCATATCACTCTGCCCAACCACAATAAAATAATTTTAGAGTCATTTTACACGTGAGCCAAAGCAACAGCAAAAAGTCCTATTGGGCTAAAAGGTGAAGCTGGAAACACCTCCAGTCCTTCAGTTGGTAGAGCCTTACTACTGGCTTCAGTAAGGGCAAGATCAAATCCCAGGTCCTAAGCAGGTCCCTAATCCAGCCTTCCTGTCAAAGCACAGCTATTGCTAATGCTAGGTCAGGTGTGCCACAGCTTCAAAATCTCCAAGGATTATGGCTCCCTGAGTCCCTGCTCCACTGCTGCACTTCTCTCCTGGTGAAGAAGTTTTTGCTTATACCCGATTTGAATTTCCCCAAAGGCGGTTTTGGGCACTGGCCGCCGTTATTCCTTTGCTGTATCAGAGAGCAGTTTCGCTCTGTCATCTCTGTAACTCCCCATTGAGCAGCTATGGGCTACCAGCCTGAAGCCACCTCTTCACCAGAGCACACAGGCTCAGGTCTCACAGGTCCCAGCATCTCCTCAAGGCTTCTGACCACCTTAGGAGCTCTGCTGTAGAGCCTCTCCAGTTCATCCGCCCTCTTGAACTGAGGAGCCCACAGCTGGGTGTCCAGTGCTAAACAAAGGGGAACACAGGTTCCCCTTGATCTGCTGGCCACATTACCATTGCTGGAACCCAGTGGGCAGTTTGCTTTGTTTCCTGTGTAAAAGTGCATTATTGGCTAATATATTCAGCCTAGTGCCCATCACAGCCCTGGGTTCTTTCTCCCAGGGTGGCTTTTCAGCCAGTCAGGTCAGCTGGTGTGGGGGGTTACCCTGCTCCACGTGCAGAGCCTCGCACCCCTCTGTTGACCTTTGTAAGGTTTCTGTCAAGCCAAACCTCAAAATCCTTTACATTCCTTTTGAACCATATCTTTTCCATTTAGCACATCAATCCCTCCCTCTAATTTAGTGCTATTTCCATACTTTCTAAAGTGTGCTCCGTCTCCTCAAGCAGAGCCGAAAATATGGCCAGTGTCAGGGTCAGTATGAATCCCTGAGCTACTCGTGTCAGCCCCTGAGGTACTTCACTTCTTACTCACCAAACGGACTTTGAGCCATTGATTAACACACCTTGAGCCTGGTGTCCCATACCATTTTTAACCCATTTAACAGTCCATTTTTCCAGCTGGAAACAGGTAGACCTTGTTTTCCCTTAGCCTCATTCTCTCTGCAGCTCTTCTTCCAGGCAGAGCAAAAGAGGGTTTTCACTAATATGATGCTATGCATTTTAATTAAAATTACTAGTTCCCGGAATCCCAGAATTGAGGAATTTTAAAGGTAAGAGCATAGTGAAAATTGATGCTCTTGTCACTACGTTAAGTTGCATCCACTGAGGTCATCTTGGAAGCTTTGACTACAGCTCAGAAACATCTTTTACATTTTACATAGAGGAGGGAGTTGGCAATGCAGAGACTAAGAAGAGCCAATCCTCCTGGCCCCACAAGCTACATATGCGGCATATACATAAGCAACAGCTTCATATGGCTAGAAGCCATCAGGCACAAATCACCATACGCAGCCCCGCAGAAGTCAAACCTCTGGGAGGAGGTCATAGGCAGGAGGCACCAGGACCCCATCGGAGACCCACCACTTCGTTCCAGAGCAAAACTGGCTTCCAGCTGGCTTCCAGGGGGAGCTGGCAGTGTCTCTCTTCAATTAAGCAATTTTCTGATTTCATTGTTGAAATCTTTGTCCCTCATTTTTAACTAATAGCTCTGTTCACTCAACTTCACTTTTATAATGGGATAATAAACTTCTGGGGGAAAAGCCATGCATTTCAGTCTCTACTGCACTAAACATAAAAATAAAATAACAGTGCGTGACTGTTCTTTAGTGGCTTTTAAATTCTCAGGAAATGAGCTCTCCATGAGCAGGTAAGGTGGGGGGTTTTGATGACAACTTATGAATCAGATGACACACAAGGGAAGCAAAGGGAAAGAGAGAAAAATATCCTCCTAATCTGTTCTCAAACAGATTGTCAAAATGTGCTGCTGCTGAAGCCAAGTATTTTAAAATTTAAATGACTGGGTACAAGTCTGGTTCCAGTGTGGACTGACAGCATGTGAACCCTTGCGAGCTGAAACACAGTGGACAATACAAGGAACAGCACTGTGTGTCTCCCACAGCCACCATCCAGGTGAGAACAAATGAGTCAGCAGGATGAGTCTTTGTACATTCTTCTGCTCACACAAACAAGCTTCCAAAAAGCAAATTCCAAAAAGGCAGTTAGTCATAGAAGACATCAGTTGCCAAAGCAAAAACATCAAATTCAGGATATTTGTCTTTCTCTGCAGTGACAAGGGACATTGACAGCATGTTATGGCAGTAAGGTGGCCTTGACAGACCATCAATGCTAAAAAGATTATATTAATATCCAAGTATTATAAAAGAATTAGCCAAAAAACCAAACAACTCATTTAAGGGTCTGGCTGCTAACCTTCCACATGAAAAAGAGAAATTTCCCAGGGACAACACCACTTCCCACAGGACATGTGGACCCTGTAAGCGACTTCATTGACCTAGGGGACTGGGGAGAGAGGAACCCTCACCTTTCAGCAGTCAGTGGTTGAACTCCCTGAGTTCACGTGTACCAGGACTCCCAAAGGCAGCAGCTGTGGAGGGGCACAGGACCATCGTGGGGTGCTTCAAAGGCATCTCTCAGCCCAATCCTGTGGCTTCCCAAGCACCCTCCACCCTGCGCTGGGCACTCACAAGATCCACAGGCTTCACCTCATTGTAAAATAATACCTGAACCAGCAAATGGCACCACATTAGCTTGTGACCTGCAGGTTGCAGCTCAGTCCAGGCTGTCTTTATTGGTCAGCACTGCAATGCACACATTTGTGTACAGGAGTAGAAGCTCACTGCTATGAAATATTAAAACTAAGAAAACATTCTCTGCATGATTTCTCCTCAGATAAATAACCTAGGTACAACAGAAATGCATTCAGGGCTTGATCCCACACTGGTTACTCAGGCAGCCAGAAGTCACTGAAAGTTTTCTCGAATAAAGGCTACAAGGACAGTGTTTTAATTTCCCCCCCGCCTCTGGTATGTTACTATGGTCTGTTTTTCTGTAAGCACTCATTCATTTTGTTTTCATTCATGCCCATCTGTGAGCACAAAGATGCAGAGAACAGTTCATGAGAAGACATGAATACTAAAATCAGACTCAATTCCTCTGGTGTGGCTTCAGAAGTGAAAAATTAAAGCCTCCCTTTGGGAACTTTTCATGGTGATTATTGTTATAATAAACTATTAAGTGATGGAGTGGTTACTTGATACCTATGGAGACAAAATCCAGTCAGACTGACTGCTAAAATCGTGGACATTTTTCAAATATTAATGTGTTCATGGGCACTGAGCTTCTAACATCCCTGAGGTGCAATAACCACGTGATTTATGGTGGCAGCACAGAGCTGCTTGCAGGTAGACTTTGTTGACGTTTGAGATCAGCTGTACAAAGAAAAGTTCTTCTAACATAAATTGAAATTAGTGTTAAAAAGAGAGGCCAAAATTGACAGAATGTACAATTCTTACAATGCTACCTGGTCTTCCACTGTGTAAAAGGGATCTTAACGATTATAACAGAAATTTTCATGAGAGAAATAATTTGACTTGTTCTGTAAATCAGCTTGCTTGATTCATAATCCCTCAGATATCTCTCAGACGAGGGACCTCCCAGGGGCAGCGCTGTGCTTTTGTTTGCCCTGCCGTTTGAACTGAGAGCCTGGCCAAGAGTTAGTACGAAAATGGTAATGAGAAGATCTTATTTCCACTCTAATGGAAAAGTATTTCACCATGTGATAATAATAAAATAATAGAAATATCATAGGCTTGTTAAACCTTCTGTAGAAAAGCCTACTTTTAAAAATTATTTTGTAATTCCCTTAAACCCTTCTGCAATCCTGTAGTAGAGATACAATTATCTTTTAATCTTTCCAGGGATTGAAGCCCTCCAGAAAAAAATCGCAGCCTGTTACCCTGAAATCACTTTCCTTTTTCCTCACGCCATTGACTTGTGTTTGGACACAAGTGTTTTAACAACTGGACCTGATGATCTTAAAGGTCTTTTCCAACCTAAACGATTCTATGATTCTATGACATCGCTCTGCTGTTCGCTGAAGAGGAGGGCACCATGAGGACAACATAAAGCTGATGATGTTTTTATTGGCGCACTCAGCACAACATGAAGAGCAGAGAGTTTACCCTCTTGATGGTTGATACTGGCATGAAAAATTACTTTTTTTCTTTTTCAATTAAAATAATTTGGCATCAGTCATCCAGTGCCAAGTCTGATAATACAGTGCAGGAAATAGCTTCCCCCAGCTCCTGACAGTGTGCCACAGCTCTGCCCGAGAGGTGGCCCAGTCACTCCTGGTTGTTTCTCGTAGGAAAGTGTCAGCACAAATGTCTGTAGGACTGTGCAAGAAATTATGCAAGACAAAAAAAAAAAAAGTTTTCTTATCACTTCACGAAAGCTGAACTAGATCTCCAAAAGGAGTCCAGTAGCAATCATTTCTTGGTTTTGTTTTTGTCAGTATTGAAGACATAGACAGGTAATTGGCTTAAACTGCACAGAAAACATGATGAGATCCATCAGAAAGAGGAGCAACATGATTTCCCTTTAAGTGACAATTAGAAACACATTAGATCCAGAATAGTGCATACAGTTGATGCTGCCTCTGGGCTATTTGCAGCCAGCTTTCAACCTGTATTACCCATATTTTAGTGCATGACCTCCCACCAGCTGCCTTCCCAGAGCCTTTGGTTATCTCACACAAGAAACACTTGAGACCACCACCTGTGGTGAGATAAAGTAAAGGTTATACTGATTTCAGACTCATGCTGCTGCCTGGAAATGCTGTAATCAATGGAGTGGATTAAATCTACTCCAGGGAGTACAGAAGATGCTCCAGGGTTACTTGTTCACCCTTTTCCTCTAACTAGTGTTGGCCAAATTCTTTTTACAATTGCCTTGTTGTTTGCCTCTTACACCTGGCTCTTGCTTCTGATGGACACCTGCGTCTTGCCAACCCTAAGTGTGCTCACCCGTTCCCGGCGAAGGGGACCCAGCAGGACCACTCATATTTCTGCATGGCTGAATATCAGCCAGGTCTCACTTTAGCCTGTAAGCATGAAAAACCCACCTGCCTGACTCTCACCTAAATTTTCATTCAGACTATTTGTAAGGTTTATAAATTATCCCAAGAGGTCAGTGTTGAAACAAAACTTCTTAAAAGCTACACTTTTTTTAAAAGGCAGGATTTTACTGTGTATTCACCAATAATACCTTCCTTACCTGGGTATTTTACAGGGAGAACTAATCGCCCCATATTGCTTGAAGCTTTTCCTGGCTTTATGCTGCCACGTGCTGCATCTTTTACAAGTGAGGAGATAGATCTATTGTTGTGAACTGTGTTTGCAGAAACACTCGCTGCGTGGGCTGTTCACTATTAGCTGGTTGCCACAGCAAAACCATGCAAAGGTCTTCCCAGAGGGAGCTCCTAAAATCGTACTGTGCACAGCATGATTTGGGGCTGTTATTGTGAGTTTCTTAAATTTTTATAAGGGAACAAAACCACATTGTGAAACACAGAACCTTACTTACTGAACCCCAACAAAGTCTTGTTTTTGGAACAGCTCCTAAAACTATCTCATCAGGTCTAGAAGGCAAGAGAAACAATTGTTAAACATAACAACACAGAACTGCATAGCACTGATCTCCTTTCTACAAGCTGGATTTTCCAAGCATGTCATGAAACTGCAGGTGCTTGTGGTGGGGTCTTGATGAACTGATAATCTGGATGCCATTAACACAGGCCATTCTGGGAGCCCCTCTCTGCTGTGGTCTCCGTAAGGCGCCAGCACACCCAGGATTCTCCGTTCACACCCATCTTAGCCTATTACAATTGTCTGGAAAAAAAAAATTGGGGCAGAGGCAAAATAATCTTTCCTGACATAGAAAAATTACTGCAAATTCACCTGGGAGATAAAAAAAAGTGAAAATTTATCTGAGAGGCTCAGCAAAGCCTAACTTGCAGCAAAAGGGAAGAGAATGAAGTGTCTGAATTTAAAATAACTTTGTGTGCAAACTGCTGTTCCAACAGGAGTTTTTGAAGAGTAGCAGGCAGATTATTAGGACAAAAAAATCAGGAAGAAATCTTATACCACTAAGCTAAAGCAAAGAAACCTGAACTGCAAACCACAAATACTTGGCATTTTTTGAAAGGAGGAGCAATATACTAAGGCTTTCCTCAATTTCAAAGAATTTTGGTATTTCAGACAAATTTTTATTCTCTACCGTTACTGAGGAAAGAATCCTACCTCTAATTTACCATTCAGATGGTAATGAAGATGGTATCTAGGATTGAGTTACTCACGTGATGGGATGAAATTGGGTACTGAATCTGAGCCTCATCTGACTTAAAAAGGCACATCTACTCACACTCTTAGGTGAAAAACAAAATGAATGAAGAAAGTACCAATGTGTCTGCATCAGCAGAAGTTCTTCAGGCAACTGAAATGTTGCTCTGTAGATTTGCTACCTACTTAGACAAGGTTGTCCATAATTCATATTTTCCAAAAATTGCTAATATGTCTGTCACATGTAGGAACATAATATATCATGTCTTCTAAATATTTTGCACAGCCTTAACAGGTGGGACATTCCCTACTTGTATTTGTTCTTTCCTTTCTGATTATGCTTACTGCAAATTTTGTGTTCATAATGTCTAGGTCCCTTTAAAGCCAGAGAAAAAGAAAACTTTTTTCCCCTTCTTTGTCTCCTGTGATGTGATGTGATTTGCTCATAGCTTTTCCTTCTCCACAAGGTTTAACATGGAGTCCTCCCTTTTGAATTGATAAAACACAGCTGGTCGTACGGTCAAATTGCAAATATCAATGCATGCCAGCTAAGGGGTGAACTTTAACCTGAAAACGGAAGAAATTCAGAGAAATGTTCATTTCAAAATGTGGATTATACTTGGACATTCTTTTTATATTCTTAGTTCAGAACCTCAGCTTTTACATTTTTTTTCATTCCTATCTCCAGTGATCATAAACATACACACAAATTCTGTCTTCATGCAGCATATAGAAATACATATGCTTACTGTTTCTGTTATTACCTTATCTGCTTTTGGGACTACTCTCTCATGTCTGCTGTTCCTTTCCCCTTGTCATATGCTTTCTACTATGCATTTTCTCCCACATCTAAGGGAATTGTGTAACCTTTTCTACTGCTGCCCTGAATCTCTCCCGTTCCCTCTTCTGTCTGGCCATCCTGGCTCTGCTCTTTCTTCAAATCAAAATCTCTTTTCTCTCATGCAAAATCACACTGTACCTGGCTCTTCTTTTGACACTTTGTGTTTTTCATTATGTGCTGTTGGCCAGCATTATCTTCAGGAAACTGGTCTTCCTAATGGCTGTCTTCTGCTCCCTCTTCAAACATGCTATCTGACAAGCAATTGGGAACCATGAGCTGCTGATCTTGCCATCATCACTTTGCACCATTTCTTCCTTCATTTTTCTCTCTGCTCCCACTTTTTCTTCCTAACTCTCCCCCTGAGATGTTCCCTGCATTCCCATCTGTGGTTTCACTAGGACAAAAAGATGAGTCATTCAGGGTGCATGTTACTGACTGCAAAGATGATATTACTGACAAAATTAATCACACTTTCAATGTCTCACCCAACTTCAGAGGTCTAAAAGGTAGCTGTCTCTTCTAAGGTAAGTGAGATGAATCCCACCCTGGTTGTGAAAAAACTGTACCAGTAAGAGGAAAATTGTTCACAGCATTATGTTCCTTGCTCTCTTGTACAGGATAGTTATAACTCAGGTCATAAGGGTTATATCATTTAAAGGTATATTAATGCATGTCTCCCAGAAACTCTTGAAAAAAACTCTGTGATCCATGGCAGCTCTTGGTACAACTCAGGAGATGTAATTGTTTAATGGGCTGTCCACACTGTGAAATAAATTCCACAAACACAGAAGACCATCACATCCCTCACCAGGCTATACTCCAAGCACAAGATTCCCTGGCTTTGCCTTTATTGTATATTAAAGGAAAATATGCATTTGAAAAACCAAGAAAACATAAAAACCTACCAAATTAATTAAAAAATTAAGTCATTCCCTGCCACATTCTTTTTCCACAAGGAGGAAATCTAGTAAAAAACATGGCAATGGATATGTAGCACTCATATACCTCATGGTGAGGGCACTCTGTAAGAGACAGAAGCAAAGTGAAGAGCAATCCTATGTTGGCACAGTATGTACAAGACAACATTTAATGTCAATAAATAATTAAGCCTGAGTAGAGATTTATTGCTGGTAATGATGACCAGCAGCATTGCACCATATCGTGTCTTTTATTTTTGGAAAAAGGAAACATTATCCATCACTCTTTCCTTGCATCACACAGTTTCAGTTATTAAATACACATTTTTCAACTACATTAGTTGAACTGTTAACTGTTGACATTGGCTTCAGAAATACCTCAGACTTACGGGAAAAAAAAACAGGAATTAATTGTATTCACTATCGTTCTGATTGATTTGGCAGCTTTCAGAGATATAAAAAGTAGCAAGTGTGTACAAGATGCTCTCATCTTTTCTTATATTTGGATTTTCAACTGACAAATATCTCTGAGTCCTTAAGCCAATCCTTTGCTATTGCAGCTAGAAGTATCGTATAAACCATTTCAGAAACTTCCAGCTCCATCGTAAAAGTCATTCAGGTTTTTCATGATTTTTCAGAGTTAAGCACCTCTTGGGGTTAGGAATTTGTTCCAATTTTCCAGGAAAAAGGTATTCATTGTATTCACTTGACCCCCATTTACACACGTTTAACTTTAACGGGGTGGGGGGTGTGTGTGGGTGTGTGTGTGTCTCTCTCTCTCTTTCACATATTTATGGATTGATCTCTCCCAAGCTTTCAATGTTTTAGACTAAGCAGGACAATTTCTTTTAGACCTTTTGCATAAGATGCCCCTTTTCTTAATGATCTTTATCAATGCTCCTCTACAGCTCATCTCTGAATGTTCACGATCCAAAGTGAACATGGTATCCCATTTTAGGTGTCTCCAGCATCTTCTGCTCTGATTCTAATAGATAATAAGTCAGCTGGAAATATTTCCTCTAACATCTTTTAGGACAGCTTTGCCTTTAATGTTTTTCCTTGGATCTAGCAGATTAGCACTACATGAGCATCCCATGATTGATATATGAGCCCACACAAGCAACAAATTCCCAGCTTATTAGCAAAAGTGTTAATTAGTCTACAAGAACAGAGGTTTGTATTTTGTCCAGTTGAGTTTCACCTCTTCTATAATTCTTGTCTGCCAGGGCACCCAGCTCTTCCTGGAAGATAATGTCATGCCGTCTCAGCTTCAAGCAACTCCAAAATGTCATCAGCACACACTTGTTTTCTGCCCTGTGGTCATTAATATAAACACATTGCAGAGTGTCACTGCCCAGACACTGCCTTTTCCATGAGTGCTCCCTCCTGCCTTGCCTGAGCGGGTGCTCACCGACCCTGGAACCCCTCTGCTCATCCCCAATCCTGCAGCATGACTGTTTCCCACACAGCTCAGTAAGAAACCTGAAGTATGAGACATATTGCATTTCTTCTTTTTTAGATAGGAGCCTATCTGTTTACACAGCCACTACACACCTTTGCCAAACCCATGCCACATTTTGTCTCATCCTCAATTTATTAGTACTGTAGTATACTAGTAGTAAAACTTCTCTTATTTTCTTTCCCATTGACTGTTATGACCTTACCTCATAGTCGGTATGATAGTTGGTATTGAAAATGGAATTTAAGTATTAATTTTATTTTGGCAACACATTTTATTATCCTTAACACTTATAAAATTCTCACTGCATAGCAGACTCATTTCTCTTCCTATATGACTCAAGATCTTTCTGTTATTTGTTTTAATATCCTTTGCTAGGTCTGTCTCAGCTTGGCATTTGGCAATTTGCACTGCATTCCACCCCATTTTGACCCTTGTGACTGCTGATGGCCCTTTTTCTACTCTTTGAAATAGCTCTCTTTTCTAATCTCCTTCTTAAGGCAGTTATTTATCTTACTGAATCTGGAGAGTTTCTCTGTAAGATTTTCCTCATGGCTGCAATACAGAATCCTGTCACTTCAACAAAGAAATTTGTGACTGCTCATACCCTGGAATACCTGGACCCTGCTGTCATCAGTACCACTTGTCCTCCAGCCTACACCAGACACATTAGGATATCTCATAGTGCTTAACACAATCCCCGGTAGTCTGCTTCTCCTTAACACTGTTATGCTATCTACCCATACCTGTTGCTCTCTCTGATACCCTTCTCTCACCCTTGAGATCCAATGCAGCACCACTACCCCAAGAATTTATTTGAGCAAATGATTATGATTAGAAGTAATTGTGCATTATTCTACCCTTACCTTTATTTCTGGTTTTGTTGGACACTTTTTTTTCTTTAGTATCAAGCCAGGAATGTTATTCCACTTTAGAATCATAGAATAGAATCGTAGAATCATTTAGGTTAGAAAAGACCTTTAAGGTCATCGAGTCCAACTGTAAACGTCACACTGCCAAGTCCGCCACTAAACCATGTCCCTAAGCACCACATCTACCCATCTCTTAAATACCTCCAGGAATGGAGACTCCACCACTTCCCTGGGCAGCCTGTTCCAATGCTTGACAACCCTTTTGGTGGAGAAATTTTTCCTAATATCCAATCTAAACCTTCCCTGGCGCTACTTGAGGCCATTTCCTTTTATCCTATCACTTGCTACTTGGGAAAAGAGACTGGATGCTATTGGCCTTCCTGGCCACCTGGGCACACTGCTAGCAATAACTGCATCAACTACTCAAGTATTGTGTCTTCAATGTTAATGTCATCACTTTGCAGCCAATTTCTTTATCAATTGCCTAACCTTGTTCACCTGACAACCTTCCTTCTGTTTCTGTATCCGTCCTAGGAAGAGACATCAAAATTACACAAGTGTTCCCTAATCTAAATAGCTTTCACAATCATGCCTGCCTCATCGGTAAAGTGAGGCCATATTCTGGATACTCAGATAGATTCCCTCCTTTGGAAAAATCAATGATGCATCTCAGTAGCAGAACAGCCCTGAAACTGAGCCATCTAAAGGTCCTTCATTACTTTGATATGCAAAGCCCTCCTGCAGCTTGGCAGAATTTTGTTAAAGAGCTACCATTGCTTAAAGCTCCCCACCCATCCAGGCAGGGCTTCTTAGTTCCTCTCCAGCACAGCCTTGCTGTGTTATTTGTTCCCTTTTTACTCAGCAGCTTTCTTTTTGTATGTGTTTTCTTCTTTTTCCTGGTCCCCACAGAATCCTTTTCAAACTTGCATCCACATGTTATAGCTTCATTCCAGGCACATACACACCTCTGGATCTGCAGACAAGGCCATTGATTTTTCGCAGTGAGGCCTTCCCATTCCCACAGTTCTCCCTCTCCCTTGTGTTAGTATGAATTTGCAGGACTGTTTGTTCTCTCCTCTGTGACAACACCCCCCTTTTGTGCTAAGGAAAAGGAAGGCTAAATTAGGTAAAATAGTGGAACGGAACACGGAAATCTGCTTTGTGATCATAAACAGTCAAAAGCAACATATGCTAGAAAAGGGTCTTGGGTACTGATCGTCCGATATCTAGGAAATCAGACTTGATAGCAACATCCATTTTACCTATGAGATTCCCATTGAAAAATTACCAATTACTGTTTTGGGGTAAGACTAATAAGAGATCTCTGTTAATCATAATTGGCATTTAGGAACCGTAAAGGCAAGCTCCCTCCAAAGGCAGGGTTTGTTCTTCATTTACCTTCACTCCAGCGTAATCACACTTGCTCTAATACATTCCTCCTCTGACACCTTTTTTTTCCCTTATGTTGTCTATATTTTCTATATTGCCTCTGCTCCTGTTTCACTTCCTTTCCCTATAGTCTTTCAGGTGCTACTATAGTCTATGAAAATTAATAACATTTAACTTTTCTATAATGCTCAACACAGCTATTCACATGTACGTAGACAGAATCCTACCACGAAACACAGACTTTATTTTAAATTACTGTATGCCAGGCTGTGTCATCATTTTTCCATTGAATGACATCATCCAAAGAAATAATAAGACAGTATTTTAATTCTGTAACAAAGCAAATATAAAACATGGTTATTTCTCTAGGCAAAACAAAAAAATCTTGACACTACAGAACACAAGCACAAAACTGATATGAGAAATGCAATTTCCACAATATACCAATGACTCTTCTCACAAACAAGAAACCTTTCTCCAGTACATGAACTGCCACCATATTTTTACAAAACTCTCAACAAAACAGCCTGATTCCAAAGTTATTTCAAATAGTGCTATCAAAGCACTTTTGTTAAGAACAATGGTTTCATCTTTCAGTTCCCCTATAGCTGCAACTGAGCAAATAAGGAATAAAATAAAAAAAAAAAAAAAAAAAAAGAAAGAAAGCTTTTGAGAATTACATTGTATTTTTAAAGAGACAGCAATAATCTCAATTATATTCCCTGGATAAATTAACAAAGAAAAAGAATCTCCCCTCCTTCTTTCATTTCTCTTCACTTGACACCTCTTCAGGATGCTTATTTCACCATCTGGCTGTGATTTTTTATTCATGTCTTATGTTTACTAAAAAATGCAAAGTAAAAATGCACAGGGAATGGGAGACACCAGTATAAAGATCTCAGAGGGATTTTTCAAGCAACTACATTTTACTTTTTCCTGAGCTCCTTTTGGTTTTCCCTGTGGGAAAGATTCCTTATCTATACGTTAATATTTTCCATACCCATACGGCTAACCCAGAAGTTGGAAGCACCATTTTGAAGTGTGGCCATTTCTTCAGAAGTTGTCTGTGCCTCCAGACACTGTGCTTTCTGTTGACAGACCCCCTCCTGCCTCTCACACAGATTTGCTCAGGCAAGAGTGAACACCTACACCACCTACGTGCAAGCCCTGCCCTTTACATCCCAAAGGAGATTGTCCTCTGGTCAAGAAGTAACAACTCCTGAGCCTGCCTCGTTTTTTCTCCTTCTTCCTTTTGTTTCTCTGTAGAGCAAAGTAAGTACCCTTCATCTCCTCCAAGCCCAGAAGCAAGTTTAAGTAAGACCAGAAGGCAAATGTAAAGGCATTTCATGGAAGGAACAAAGTACGGCTACTTTGATTCCTCTGAAAAGAATGAACATAGTTATAGATGCATTATTCTTACCACTGGGATAACAGCTCCAAGAATGGATCTGGAAAACTGGCTGAAGCATTGAAAAAATAATCTTCAGACACTTCTCATGTCCTAACACAAACCTGAGTAAGAGAGAAAGAGAAAGCTCACGCAGCTCCCTGTTACTAGCCAGCTTTGCTTTGCATGAGCACCATGAGCTCAGCCGGTGATTCCCAAAGACTTTGGACTTCCAGGTGCCTCAGAAAGACCAATAGCCATTTTTCAGGATGGTCATGAGTTCTGAGCAGAGCTTGGTCAAGGCCTGAATGTTTAAGGAATTTAGCAGGACTTACTTATAAAGAAGACAGCTATGACATTAGTGCAAGGGTTCACTCCTGTTAGCTCCCTTGCCCCTCTATATATGCTGCAACTGCTCTAACTGCCAGTACCAGCAGGAATAAAAGCAGCCACAGTATGATGCCATTTCTGTAAGCTCTGCCGGTTACAAGCATCTTAAGCAATCAATGAAAACATCTTAAAAAAAACATGTACTGGGCATGCAAGTTTAAAAAAAAAAAAAATTAAAAAAAGGAGATGGGTAGAACAAGCCTTTGGTACAGGGTGAATATCATCTGAGCAACACAGGAGACTTGCACCATATAACTATATATCCAATGACAGAAAATGTAAACATAGACTGACGTGTCTACCCCAACAAGGTGCAACTTTGAAAGGGTCCTGGGATCATGCAGGATAGAGCTTCAACTGTTCAGCTCATCAAAATGATGATTTAATTGGATTAGTAACTACCTCCGTGGGGAACAAAAGCAGATGATGGAAAGCTCCACAGATGTTTAACAAAGTTCTAATAGCTCAAAGTCTACTAGGCAAGTTAGAAAATAAAGACACAGATTTTTCACCAGAAAGCTGAGTAACTATTGAAAAATCAAACCCAGAGTTTACAGCTTTTTTTTTTTTTCTGGGAATATTTCCATCATTATTTTTCTTTCCCAAAAGAAAGTTTCAAATAAGAATGAATTCAGGGAAGTCCTGTGACATGTGTTACGTAGGACATTGGTCTAGATTAGCACAATTGTCCCTTCCAACCTTATAACATATGAATCTCAAGGAAAAAAGGAAAAAGGAAAAAATAGCTCTCAACAGTCACTCTAACTTTCTGACGAACATAATTGTCAACATTTCCAAACAAATAGAGCCAGTTGCTCTTTTCTGCCCTGAAAAAGCTCATAAAGCTGTTATTTGTTTGTGCAACAAATAGCTCTAGTGACCTGAAGATCTAAGCTGTTTCATTTTGCTGCATGGAGGTCCAGCGAAGATATCAGCTGTAGCAATGCCCCTGTCTTACCAATGCCAGAGAAAATATCATAGGAAAAGCACTGAGCTCATACTTTCTCCCAAGGCCATGGTTAGTTTACATCATGGATACTGTGTATCAAGGTGACTACAGTGGAGATGTGGTAGGGAAAAGATGAGGGAATGAACCTGATGAGATAACTCCAAAAGTCTGAACCCTTCAGTTACCTTTTGTCCTCCTCCAAACTGTCAACTTACAAAAACTTTTACAGTCTTCCCCTTCCCATTTTAACATCTCCTTTTTATCTGGAACCCACTATGGAGAAATATTTGTTGATACTTTCTATAGCTGGTTTTGTGGTGGCACTTTACTACTGACCAAAGTGACAGGGCTGTAACTTAGACAACCTAGGAAATTACACACACACGAAAAAAGATTAATAGAATAAATTACATTGGAAGGGACATCTGGAGATCATTTTGTCCAAATCCCTTCTTAAAGCAGTGCTAACTTCAAATTTGGATTCAGAACCCTCTCCAGTCAAGTTCTGAATATCTCCAGAGGATGGAAAACCCACAATCTCCCTAGGCAGCCTACCTTTTCCAAAGTCACTACAAATTTGCAGTCACTGCTTTCTTCTATCAAATATTTTCTAGTGAAATCTTATTAAAAATTTTGAAAGGATTTCAAAAACTTTAACACATGCATCCCATTTGTACCATGGCATGACTCTTTCTAGCTATACCGAAACCCCCATTAACTCTGTCCATGAAGCAATTGCAACACCTCGTAAAGTCTTGGGTAGATTTGGGTTGTCTGCTGAGCTGGGTAAAACAAGTTTCAAGTTTGCACTGCAGTCAGATTGAGTTCTTTTCACCCTGATGAAAAGCTGTTATGATAATAGTTACAGGAAAATGTACAGCACTTGGGCAGCTAAAAGAAGAAGATATGGAAAACGGAGCAGAAAGCTGGAGCTCTGAAAGCAACAGTGATTTCCTGATTTCCTTGTTGGAACAGAGCTGGAATGAAACAATTCTAGGCCAAGATTTTAGTGTGAGCTTAGCATCAGACTCGTGACGCTGGCACCGAACCTCCCAGCTGGAATATGCCTACCTGTGGGACTGTGTGAAATAAAATAACATTATGGCCAGGATTTTAAATATAGATACTCGGCACAGACCTCTGCCTTCAGATCTATGCATGTAGATGAAACAGTGTTTTTTAATCAAGAACTGAGCACTCAAAACCATCAACCCCAAACGCAGCTGCTGGGAGCCATTCAGCATTTTTTCATAGCTATTTATTTATTAGCTTAAATAAAAATGTCAGAGCCTAATATTAATCTCCTGATTATGGAAACTCTTGGCTTGTGCCTGTTTCATTTCATTTCCATCCCAACAAAGAAATAAATCAGTCTGACAATTCAAGTCTTTCTGACTATTTCAGAACTGGGAGACTATCAAATAACAGGGGAAAACAGTTTGAAAGGCAACCTGCACACGGATCACATGTAGGAAACCCCTGTCAGCTCCAGAGGAGGTAAAGTCTGTGTGCATTCAGGTAGGGGGAAATACAGCAGTGTTTTTATTTCCAAAGTGCAGGCAGTGAGAAATGGGAGACTCCTTCCAAATTTCCATGAAACTTTGAAAAATGTTTTATTTGTTTGCAGGAGTCAGCTGAAGTGCAACTGGTGCCAAAGGGAACCAGCTTTAAAAATCAGTAACGGCTTGATGCCTTACTCATATGCAACAGAGCTCGAGCAGAGAATCAGACAGAAGAGCAAATGCCAACTGGAAGCAGGAACCCATCCAAAATATTGCTGGAATTTATTCACTGATTGTTACAGCCCCAGCACCTCCAGTAAACTGCCAAGTGTTCGTTGTCTGAAATGGCCCAGACTGCAGAAGTCATTAGATGATGTTGGTTTTGTAATACCTTCTTGGAAAAATCAGAAGTTCTGTACCAGACACGGGAAGATATTTATCCTATTATAGAAGAGAAGGTAGCATATAACACAAGGAAAGAAGAAAATAAAGAAATAAGTTAGTCGTTCCCCTTATTTTATCTTTCTATCGCCATACCCTTTCTGGTATTTCTACACCTCTTTTTAGTAAAAATGGCCTTAATGTACTTAATTTAACCTACTCATATTCACTGATGTGCTAAGGAGCTTACTGCCTCTATTCCTCCCACCCTAAATGCCAGCTCCACGTCCCTTTCTTCTGCAACACCTCATCAGGCAGAAACACCATTTGCTCAGACCATGACTGAGCTTTCCTTGCCTTTCCTGTACTGGGGAAAGAAGATAAAATCTGGATCAAATCCGCTCATGGCTTCAGGAATTACAGAGTCAGACAGTGTGATTACAAAGCCTTTTCCTCTTTGGAAACCAAGTTAACAACTTACATGGAAGACTTTAAAAAACAAAAATAACGTATGATCTCAAAAAAGCTTCTGGGATAATGAGGCAGCCTGTAGCTAGCTCCCAAATGGTGTGCAGATGAAGATGCAAGGATCTGACATAAAGGTGACTGCATGCTGGACCTACAAAGATTTAGGTAATTTAGAAAATTTTCTGTAAAGGTGGGCCTGGTGTGAGGGGGATTGGGGATGCTATACCCAAAAGGCTGCTTATGCTTCAGCCATAACAGTAATCCTGTGTGAAGAGAAGTGTAGAACCTACTGCTTCCAGGTGCCTACAAGGTACTGGTTAGAGGTAGCCCTGCTTGAGCGCTGAACCTCATAAAATAAACTACTGGCAGCACTGTCCTAGTGGACAGTATATTCACCCCCTAAAGCCAGATATACCTGACTGGGAGCATCTTACAGAGTACCTCTCTCTCCATCCCTCCCATGTTTGCAACTGTGGCCCCCTCCAGCAGGGTTAGGCACATGAAAGGCCCAAACTAACTCAAATCATCAAGCAGGGGCCAGAAGGAACAATTTTCTTCACTTTGCAAAGCTACCCAAGCAGCAAGCAAAACCACCTGGGCCCGTTCCAGTTCCTGCTCTTGGACAGGTCTCCAGGCTATATTTCCCTACTCCTTTCATGTGCACACAGTAGCCAGAATTTGTCACCTTGCGGGCATGTAATAGTTACCCATTCTCATGACACCTTCCTATGAATGTTTTTTATTTGTCCTTCTGCAATCCAATAGATCTATAAAATATGGTCAAAGCCAGGGGGTTCTTCAGAGGCTTTCTCTGAAAACTGAAAAAAAAAAAAAACAAAGCGATGAGTTATGGTTATTAAAATAAGATGTAGTACTGCCTTGCAGACAATCTCTGGCTTTGTTATTTCAGGCACTCAGCCAACAGAGAGGCAAAGCAATGAGCAAAACTGCAGAGTGCAAAGTCTAATTTGAAGAATAATTATTATCGTTATGTTGCAAGACCACGTTCCCTCACTGGGACCTGCATGAGAAGTTTCAGGCTCTGACAGACATTTGGCAGTCAGGCTTGGAAGATAGGGATCTGCAAGACTCTTGCAAAAGTTACCAATTGCAAAAGAGACAGAGGGGTAGGAGGAAGATCTCTGGGTTTCAAATAGTGTATGGAGGACACTGAGGGACACTCTGTCTCCAAGAAGTGGTTGGCATGAAAAATGAGAGCTGTCATTGGAGCAGGGCAGGAGTGGAGGGTGTTTACGGAGATCACAAAAGTCTATATCCCGCATCTAGGAGAGTTTGGCAAATTTCTCACTAACATCGATGTAAACCTGCAGCATTATCCTGCTAAACCTCCCTCTGCTTTTCTGTTCGTAAAGGGGAAGGTCATCAAAATTAGTTGTGCACCACTTCTGCAAGGGGTCCTGAGTCCAGGTTGGGCAAGCAGTCATGTGCTACCACCCTCCGTCCTGGGCAACACCACACTGTCAGAGGACAATCCCCAGCATGATGCTCAAAGCCAATGCCGAGCACTTAGGCAGCTCCTCTAGGGCTGGGGGACATCTAGGCATGTCAGAGGGCATCTTCAAAAGCCTGAACACTTAGCAGCATAGAGAGCTGCCTGAAGTTAGCTGATAGGAGGTATTAAATATAAGGCGATGTGTGAATTCCCCCCCTCCCACCCCTGTGAGGAGCAGTTAGGGGCTTGAGTCCTTTCTAAGACCTTAAGCATTGCAGGTCTGATTTCCAAAGCTGTGTTATAAGCAGTAGAAGTCAGTTGTGGGGTGCATTTGGAAATCCTGTCTGTTGTAGGCACTCTCTGTGTTTAAAAATGCAGCCCTAAGTGACAGAGACATTTAGGTGAGTCTGGCACTTGCAGCAAGCATGTTTGTAGAGTGCACTGAACCCCCTGTCCACATTACAGGATTCATTTAATTTGGATTTACTACCCTCAAAATAGGAATACCAGCCTTTGTGCACAGAGGGATCCTTACATCATTTTAAAGTCTGACAAAAGTAATACCCAAAGAAAACACGAGGGCAACCATACAATGCAACGCAGCAGAATTCTGTTCTGAGAGAGTAAGCAACTCGTCGGTATCAACAGCTGATGATAGGAAAAAGGATAATGTTGGCCACAGACATCTGAAATTACCAGGAGCCACAATAAAAGCACAACAGTGGTAATCATTAGCTGTTAATAACAATGATGATGATAATTTTTAAAATTATGTCTTTTAAATGACAAGAGCCACAGCAAGAGTGCATTAAAAGTCACATTTAAAACTGGTCACGTAGGATCCATGTTTTAAATAAAAGCACTTCAGCAAGCCTCATCAGAGCTGCCACACTGAACCCAGCTCAGACATGCAGAAGGGAAGTGCCTGGTGAGTGGGTCGCTTTGGGGAAGGCTTGAGCTTTGTAGAAGTGTCCATGAGCTTTGACATATCCTTGACACATGTCTACACATCCTCAAAACACCTGGGCAGAGACAAACATATGGCTCTGAAATCTCCCCGTGACCTCATTATCCAAGGGTCACTGGTTCAGGCGGCTCTAGCAGCTCCCGTCTACCTAGGGAGATTTTAACCCATGACTGCTCATGTGGTCCGAAATGTTGAAGACAAAGGATTCCTCTCATGCGTTTAATTGAAAGCAGCCGAAGGCAGAAGCTTTGAGATTTTAGCTTGTTCTGAATGAAGTAGTATGAATGAGTGAAGCCAAAAAATTTGCAATATAGCTGTTCCACCACAAACGGTGGGAGAGCAAAACCTGCTTCACCACTGCCCGAGCAGTAAGCCAGTGGGACTCCTGCATTTCACTCCTTACGGTCGTTTAATCTTTGGCCTTAAATCTCTCAAAGCCATTTGTTATCAGCAACTGAGAGAGGACAGAGTAGCATGCTGATGAGAAACCACAAAACATAGCAGCTCCTGGGAAAACAGTGTGTTTTGTGAAGCCAGCTCCCTTCACAAGTCGAAGAGGCAATGGTTCACCTTAGGGAGCCGACAGCCGATAAGCAGCAGGCAGAGAGGGAGGAGAGCAACCCCCCCGTGCCCAACACTTCTGCTGAGAGCTGCTGGCAGAGCTTGTGGAGACAGGGCTAGAAATAGCTGGGTCCAACTGCAGCAAAAGCTGCAAGACACCAAGGTTCATATTAGCATGTCAGTACTGAGGAAGAGAGCACAACAGCACAGCAGGCCAAACCACAGCCGCCAAGGCGACGTCTGGCAGTCACCAGCAACCTGCTTTAATGCAGAAACCTGTAGGAAGGCTGGATGAAACAGAAACCAAAGCCAGGAGTTGCACTAAATCACGTACTCTTGTTTCCCTTGGGTGGTAAAGGCAAGTTCTTGACTTCCTGTAAGCAGCAGAGCAGCCAGCTCTCACCTCCAGCATCCCATGTCCAGTTCTCCCTCTTCCCCAAAGCAGCTATAGTATTTGATTACTTGCAAAAATAATATCAGCAATATATAAAAATCCAGAGAAAAATCACTGGAATAGTCCTTTTCATGGGCTTATCTAGCCCATTAATTTCAGTAGTTTCCCTGAAACTAAGCTTTAGAGAGTAAGTCACCTCTTTACCACCACTTCCACATCTGAAATTTGCATGACATCTTGCAGTTTGACATTGTTTTCCCCCAATCTTGCTGCCATCTGTAAACTGAACGATGTTGGGATTCATGGCAAAGAAATGCCTGTGGGAGAGTGAGGCTGCTCCAGACCATAGAGAGAAGTGGTCCCAGGCAGGTGGGGTGGGAGAGCAGTTGACAGGGAAGGTCCTCCCCCAAAGCATGGTTCAGTAGTGGGTCTGAGCAGTGCAAAGGTGTAGTAAGAAGTGTTTAAATGGGGTCAAAAAGGGATTGGAAATTCATTAAATAAAAGTCCATAAGAGCTATTAGCAGCAAACATGCACCTCTGGGTCACAGAGTGCTGGAGGTTAGGAGAGTATTCTGGGTGGAATTTCGTGTGTACTTTTTGTCTCCTTACAATTTTTCCTAGACAATTGCTTTGTCTGTTGTTTCAAACACTACTACTGCCTAAGGGGGCACTTGGGTTGACCCCTCAAAAGCTGCTCTGGCTTTTACAGGTTCCTAGAGAAGCAGAACCAACAAGGCTGCATTAACACAACATCCAAACGCTTACCTCTGTAATTTCTCTTGCTAAGTAACCCTGAAGCACTGTTGTACAAACCAACTAGTTGGTTTAGAAATAGTGAAGATAGATAACTCCACACAGCACTGTGCCAGGGCAGGCCCACGGAAAGAGGCAGAAATACAGGATGAGCAGGCTCTCACAGGCAGTAGCTGGAAGAGACTGTGCTCTGCCTGCTGGCCAGTTTTATTAGCTCTCCTGACATACAACAACAACTGCTACCAAAGCCATAATATAATAAGCCATACTACAAAACATAGTCTCCTTTGAACAGATACAAGCATAACACTGACACACTGCATTATGCTGCGCAGATTTGCCCAGAAAGTGTTTCCCCATTGCGGCAGAGCAGCTGCACAGGACCTGAGGACAATAACCTGAGAAGTGTTTTAAATAAAAAACAAGGGGCAAAGAAAGAAAAACCCTAAAGTTATCAATGTACCTAACTATAGTCTCCAAATTTTTTTTCTGTGCTTCTAGAAGAAGGAAGAAAATAACGCTGAAAGGAATGAAGAATAGCGCTGCTACCATACCCTGGGCTGACAGTGGCATCAGCCCAAGCAAGAGGACATAGTTAAGATCTTCCAGAAAATTGCCCAAGTTACTGTATGTTTGGCATACCCTATGAGTGAATTCCTCTCTAAAGTTACAAAGAGTTTTGCTATTAACCTCAGCTGGGCCATGGTTTCACCCAATATTTTGATTATGAAGCTCTCTTTTATTGCACTCTTCTGGATCTAACATTACTTTATCTTGGCTTCTGGGCCCCACAAAATCCCATTATAATTAATCTTACTTCTACGATAACTCTGGCTCAAAGGATGCTGTCATAATGACCATGAATATAATTGCCTCACCATGCTGCAAGCTGTAGTAAATCATCAGCCACCATACAAAAGATCAAAGTAGGCTAATTAAACTGTATCCTTAGCTGTCTGCTGCAGACATTTCAAACTGCTTTGGCTCCCAGCTGGAAATCAATGTTTCACAAGGGCTAAAGCAACTCTGAACAAAGACCAAGAAAAATATATACTTGTACTTAAACAGCTGTTTAGTCTGTCAAACTGTAATAAAATGCTGAAAAGACAACTAGTAGATAATGAACAATACAGTCAAAAGCATCTATAGGAATCATCAGATTATTGAAAAATAGGCAAGAATGTACATAAGATATTGAATGGTCTCTTGACTTTAGTCATGTAGAAACAGCACACCGTAATCATCTTAATTAGAAAAGTGTAAAAAGTAGAAATGCTTGGCAAACCTCGCTGAGTTGTCCACAAATATGACTAGTTTTCCAATGATACTGTTTGCTAAGAGCATTTATTAACTTTAGAACAACTGGAACAATATTAAGGAGCTGATCCTTCATAACCTCCACCTGGAGTCAGGAGTCAGATTAACTTGAAAGACACTATCCCTCCCTCCCAAAGACTTCCTAAATCAATAAAAGTTTGCAGTGTGAGGTGTGAATTAAGAACAAGTAAATTCATATTTTTAACTAATTCACAAAGAGACTTGGATTTACAACGCAAGTTATTTGAGTCACATCATAAAATTTATTTCATGTCAATGCAAAACATCTGATGTTTCTGAGGAATTAAGATCAGGTATTAAAATGCTCTTTGGGCTTCTCCATCTTGAGCTGAAGCCCGGCTGGCCATCACGAATCGCGGTGGGTTAGCCCTGGCCTGTTTCCTACAAAGTATTTATGCGAGCGTTTTCGAGTGGTATCAGTACTGATGCAGATAAAGCTGCCCCGACTGACTCTCACCAGAGTTTGGTATAAACCTCGTAAGGCCTGTGGGGTTTTAAGAACTGTTGTTATTCTGCATTTCTTCATGCAGAAATGAAGGCAGTTCACTGTTTCAGTATTGCAGAAAGAATCGTTGCTGAGGTGTGATAGGAATAATCTTTTACACAGGCTCCTGCTTAGCCCCAGAAAGGGCTGTGTTGCTTTCCTCATTATTAGAAGTGTAAGACAAACCCTTGTTTTGAATGATGACCTAAAAACAGAGCTAGGGAAAAAAGGGAAAAATGCATACTTCTGAGTTAGTAATTAAAAAATTAAATACTTTGGTGAAGAATTCAATATTTTGTTTACAAAAGCAGCCTTGATGCAGCTGAGACTCCTCATCCTATGAATTTCTTTTAGTATCACATTTTCCTACATGCACAGCAGCCTCCATCACTCACAGAGACCCTCTTCCTCCCACTCCTCTCTTTGGATTCAGGGAGGCAATGCCTTACAGGGCTCCGACCTTGCAGGGAGTGGTAGGGAAAGAGAGAGCCCAGCAGGGGAGTCCAGCTCACAAAGAAAGGAAAAAAACTGCATGTTTCAGCTACAAAATCTGACAAGGCATCAAAGTAGCATTTCTAAATCAATGTATGTCTGGGTTTGGCAATAACCCAAAATACTTTTTTTTCAGGAAGTAGAGTTTATGAAAAGAACTTGTTCTCTACAAAACACAACATTAAAAAACTGTGTCAAAAACTATTTCCATTCCAAAGAGGTTGGCCAGAAAATTTTTCCTGAGCTGCACCTAAAAATATTTAGCTGCCAAAAATTCAACATAAACCTCATCTTCTCTAATGTATTTATTCTAAAAATTCTAGAGGAAGGATTCTTCTGTTTAATTTCATAAGACATCAGCAAAACTGATTTTTGGCAAGTGGATATATTTTTATTTTACTTATGCCAGCAAAAGATTGATTTTTGTGTTGAAAATTAGTGGGATTCAAAACCTGCCAGGGACTTCTCCTACCTTACACTTCCATTTCCATGCCACAGGCAGAATCAGAAAACCCAGGGAAAAGTTGCTGTCACCAGCTGATCTCAACTCTTAAAAATCCTTCCAGAGCTTCACCTTTGTCTCTCATAGTCATGCGCTTGTGCAGGCTTCGGTGTGACAGGTACAACATCTACACAGAAAGTAGCGTGGAAAGGAGGAATGAAGCACATCACATGCAGATGGGTTTTGTAGGTGATCTCTGGTCTCCAACATGGCAATCTATAACAGGAGAAGCAAAAGTGGGGGAAAAAAAAGATGTTACCATTGTAACCACAGCTATTTCCCACAGCAGTAGGAAAATTAATGTCTAAAGGCCAGTAACAGTTTGGGATTTTTTTTCTTTTTGGTTGGGTGATTAAGCCCACACAAATATCTCCATGTGGGTCAGCCCAAATAGTATTTTATTATTAATAGAAGAAAATGAACTAGAAAAGTGAGTTTTGGATCAAAATGAAAAGTATTGTTCAGTACAAAATAGAGCGTTGCTTCCCTGTAAGTTATTTCAATCTTTTTATTAAGCCTTTTCTATATATGTTTGTTTTGAAATGGAAACACTGTCTAAAAATGGCAAGTCCAGAAATTAAATTTTCCAAACTTGGAAAGCAACCTTGTTGCCATTTTCCATGACCATTTCCTTTCTGCCTCTCTCCACTTTTGACAGAAGCTCTTTGCTATATTCAACCCATACTGCTGACTTCAGTCCCTGGGGTAGGGATTTCTCTGGCCAAACCGTAGGCCCCACTGAGATAGGCATCTGCATCTCAGCAAGTCTCAACCCAGCAGAAAAGTGTGAAGTACCTTGGATGAATCACACCCCAGAAACACCTATTTCTGCCACTGACTAAAAAGGGCATCTAAGCAGCTAGCTCATGCAGCTTCCTCCACCCTGTCAATGTTTCAAGGTAGGTGAGTTAAATACCACCCCTCTAACCTGCCCTTTCTGTACAATTTACTGTTCAGCAGCAACAGGAGTTACCCAGCTGCACTGCAGCACCTTTGAGTGGTGGTTGGCATGTATGGTCTCTGTGGTCTGGGTTATTTGAGATTTATTTCCACTCCAACCAAATAGACCTCTTTAGTTCAGCTCTAGTTATTCCGGTTTTGGCCATGAAACAAGAGTGTCCCTTAAGTGGCTCTTTGCTCTTTACACAGCATTAATAAGAACTGTGTTTATTAACTATTTTGAAGAAATGTTAAAGGCTGAGACACTCAAGGCTGAGTATGATATTCAAAGCTGTTAGGTAAGAAGCATTTTCCCAGTTATCCATTCAACAAAAAATAATTCCTTTGTAACTGACTAAACAACATCTAGATGTTTCTTCAAGCAGAGTATCCTCAGAGAGTATCCTGGGAGTAAAAACTGAAAAAAATACTCAGTATTCATACTTTAGTATGGTCTGTCCATCCTTTCTCACCTGTCTGTCCTTGTGTCCCAGCCTCCAAATTTTCAGGGTGACACTCACAGTGCAGTTGAACCTGGGAGGGAAAGGAGGACAGGAAGCAGTGTCCAGAGCTCGGTGGAAACCAAGGAGTCATGTTTGGGGCCAGAGAAGGTATAGGAGTACATGAAATATCCTTCAGGGTCCAGCACTTTGCTTGCAGCAGTGGTAATAGAGGATGCTGTTAGGAAAAGCCCTGGCCCCTTTCTGCAGGCCACTGCCCTTGTACCCTACAAGTGTCTGGTGTCACTGGATTAGAGACAGTGGGAGACACATCCATTTTGTCCATGAACTCATCTAAGCCTTTTTTGCGCTCGCAGACACTAAGTGCCCTCCAACGGCAGCATGTTCCAGAAGCTCATTACCCACTGTTTAACAGTTGCTTCCTTATATTTGTTCCAAGTGGTAGATCAGATGAATCAGACACCAAAAACACCTCTTCCCGTCCACTGTCTTGAAAGGGCAGTTAGGTGCATCATTCAGATGATTGAGGAAGGTGGGTCAGTGTCCATTTAAAGAGATTTATTAAGCTTGTTGTTGCTTACAACAACATTTTTCATTGTTTCTCTTTGCTTACCAGTTATAATTAAAAAGCAGAAATTCCTACATATATATATATAGACCTATGTAGGGAGACAGGGTTACATAGAGCTGATACTACATTGAGCTGTCTCTGGCAGAGTGAGTCTGCTTTCCCAGCCTGAGTGCAAGGTCCTGCCTATCCTTTGCCACTGTCCTTCCCTAGCACTGTTCCAACCACGGGATGAGTCCATCAAGCCAGCTGATCAACCGTAAAGCTCTCTGGGGCCCCAGGGTGAGCTGTCTGCACTGGGAGCAGTGGGAGTTCGCTGCCAGAGCAAGGAGAGCGGGGCAGAGCTGCACCTCCCAGTAGCATCTACCATTGGAGTCAATTCAGAGCAACATATAACCCTCTCCCAGGATGCTCTTAGGAGGCAGTTGGTCACTTCTGCAGTAGAAGTGAAGCTCCCAAGGTATCCAAAGCAACACACCTGGCATTCTAGAGAACCTGTAGGGTTCACAAGCACATGAACTACAAGAGCAATAGGAGCTGGTGTATGAGAGGAGATAAACAGGCTGCAGAAGAGTACTCCAGAGGACAGGAAGATTGGCATAAACGGGATGGATACAAAAGTGAAGTAATTAGACCACCATTTTTACACACAGTTTTGCTTCATCAAATTTTTTGGCTTCCTTTTATCCAAATAGATCACAGTGAGAGCTGTTTGGAAGAGGACCAAGAAACTCCTTTGGACTGCCAGGAAATGAACCATCCAGTTCCAATGTTCACTGTTACAAATATTCCTGCTCATTGTCAGACTTACCTCCAAGGTATCCAGCTGTCAATTACAGTACGTTTAATGAGCTACTTTTACTGCCCAGAGCGTTGTGTTAGATTTTGCTATGAACTGCTGATACTTTACTCTTTTACGACACATAAGGAAAGCAAAAAAGCAGTATTAGATAGGAACAAAGTGCCTCCCTAACTATGACCTGGTATGCTACAATCCCTGAGTCCAGGTGGCTTGTACTTGGTGTGTGACCTTGGAACTTTCTTGTGTCCAAAACAAAGAAGTTTCCCTGAAGCAGTGGAGACAAGATACAGTCATCTTTACACTGAAGCATTACAGATGGCATCAGGCCCTTGTAGAGTTGTTGATTTCCCTTCAGCTGCTGGGAGGATGCATCAGCAGTCATACCTGCAGAAGTCCTTCATGAGGAAGCAAATTGGAGCACTGCCATCTTCTCCCCTCCTCCTAATCCATGAGAGATGGTGCTGTAAGTGGATAAAGGGCCCATGGCGCACATGGTAAATGCACTCTTCAGAGCAGCTGTAGAAAGGGACTCACCTTCAGCCATGCCAGAGAGGAGCTTCTCTGGAGATACCATTACCAGCTCTGAGGTCCTGGACACTCTCCCTCTGAAGTGATGCATCCAGCAGAAAAACAACACATGCTGGCTTTGTCCTTGACATATGAAGTATTTAGGACCCACAGCTTAACTCCTAGCTGGTGCTGTTCTGGGTCACTGTGTCGTAAGTATTTATGGACTTTCTGTGTACATGGATCTCACAGGGAAAATGATGCATGTGACAACTTCCTCCCAGTTTTATTACTTCTCTGACCCAGTAAACCTTCTCACCCCTTTTTCTCTGTGACATGTTTCCTCAAAAGAAGGCTCATGGGGATTGTTCAAGTCTTTCACGCCAATTCTCCGTCCAGATCTTGCCAATTTTCTATACCTTTGCTTTTAAACATGTGACTCATTTGTCCTACACATTTTTCCTCTTTGTGTTTCTAACAAAGCTTACACAAGACGTGTTACACATCCTTCTTCCTGCAATATCAGGGACATTCACAAAAATCAGGTACAGCCATAAGAATCTCTGTGTCCAGAAGATTTTTTGCATATGACACTTTAATCCAAGTTAAACATTCCTATCTCCCAGTCCACAAATCTCAATTAGCTTTCCAGAACTTCTTACAGAGGTTGCTAGCACTGACCTCAGAGAGTGCATGGGTGACTGTGGTGGTTTAACCTGGGCTGGCTGCGAGGTGCCCACCCGGCCACTCCATCACTCCCCCTCCTCAACAGGGCAGGGTGAGATTTTAAGATTAAAAAAATCGTGGGTTGAGATAAGGACAGGGAGATCACTTACCAGTTACTGTCACAGGAAAAACAGGCTCAACTTGGGGAAAAATAGTTTAATTCATTGCCAAATAAAAAATAGAGTAGGATAGTGAGAAACAAAAGCAAAGTTAAAAACATCTTTCCCCTCAGTCCCCTTCTTCCAGGCTCAACTTCACTCCTTCATTCCCAACTCTTCTGCTTCCTCCTAAAAAAGGCTCTACCAGCAGTCTTAGAAAGCACTTGACTGCATTTCAGTTCATGTTTTTTGCACTTCAAATCCATAAATCTCATATATTCCACTTCAAGACATTTCTTGACACTTTCACTCATTCTGAATAGTACTTTCTCTCAGCTACATTAATGGGCCTGCTTGAGTAAGCTCTTTATGAGTGGTGAGAAGAGTGAGAGGAGACCTTCTGGCTTTTAAACTTAGGCTTCAAGTCAGAGAAAAGCAGTAAATACAGATGTGAATTGTCCCACTTTTCTCCCCACCTCAAATAAATAAAACTCCAGCAGAACAAAAAAAGCAGATTCCTACAGTTTGAAGAGGAGGTTCCCTTTAACCTCTTAATGGACTGCATCCTGAGGTCTGTCAGTAGCATCACACACACATCTCTATTATACACCACGAAAGATCAAGCAGAGAACGGGGGAGAGAATTGATTTCCTGTCCGTGGAGTGGCAGCTCCAGCGTAAGTCAATGTTATCTGGAGCACTAAAGCGGAGCAGGGCACTTTAGGATAAAGGCTTAATACTTTATCTGCTCACATAAATACTTTCAGATAAAAGAAATTGGATTTAAATAGCATTCCAGCTGTGACACCAACTGACAGAAGTCAGGGAGTGCCTGAGATAAGGCCACATCCTTTACCCTCTGCAAAAAAAAGAAAGCGTAAGACAGAAAAGGCCCCATTCAAGTTAAGACTGATACATCAGCTTCATCTGTGAGTTGGTTATCACCGGGTGAGCCTTGTGTCCAGATCCACATGAACATGTGAAGGCAGGATGTAGATTCACCAAGAGTTATGTTTCAACACCATAGCATTTTGCTGAGCATCAGCTCTTCCTTCAAAGGCATTGACTTAATCACCAGTTCAGCAAGACACCTGAGCAACACCTTCAGATACTCTGGTGGGTGCAGACATTGTAAAACATGCTCGCCATCTCTAGGTTTTGACTAAGGGACGGGCTCTTCTTCTTCAGGTTTGCCCCTTCCGTTGCCTCTCTGGCAGCATGGTTGCATTTCTCTGCCCTCTGCCTGTTCCACTCTGTCATCTCTGTGTGGGTACAGCTCCTGTTGGCAAAATTCCCAGCTGGCTTTACTTGATTTTTTTATCTTAAAAAGAAGGAACAGATCCTCAGTTCTTATCCCAGCATCATCTGGCAAATGTCAAATTGACATTTGCTGAGAATTTGCACAAGAGAAGGTTTTATTAAGCTGAAATGAGAAAAAGGAAGAACACATGAATTTGTCCCTAAAACTTACCATGGATATTGGCTGAAAGTTATGAAATTCTGCCAGCCTTGACCTCATAGAACAAGAAAGGAAAACTCAAAAGATGTAGCAGGTAGGAGTAACTTTAAAAACATGAGGGTAGAGAGGAGTCTGCTTTTGAGCGCACCTTTATGAACAAATACCAAGGATGCAGACAGCCAGACGTAGGATGTATTACCTTATCTAGTGTAGTACATACATATCGAAATAATTCGGTACACATAGGGATCTGACTAAGATATGACCATAAGTCACTTTCAGAGTTCCCATAGGTTGTTCCTGATAGCTTTCCAGGCAAAGACTGATTCAGAAGACCATCTGAGTGCATGCATAACTCTTAGCAGGTGTCTGATGCTGTTGAAATGTATATGACTAAATTGCTTTAATGAATTGGAACTTCAGTAGCTATGTGAAATTAATGGGGAATGCTCAGCAAGCACTACATCAAATAAACCCTGAAACTACCCAGACAATTTGTCAGACTTCTCTTATTCTTGAAAGGTAACATTAAAGGCATAAACTTTATTGCTGCAAGATAAATGCTGCATTTCTAAGACTACATCCTGATCTTGTCAAAGTCAACATGAAAAATGGGCACAGACAAATATTAAAGCAGAAGGAAGGACTTGATAAAAATTGCGATTGTATAATACCTCAACCCAGTACTTAGTGACTCAAAGTTACCGCTGTTTCACAACATTAACAAAGGTTTCACTCAAATATTTTTAAAATAAAAGCATTCATGTTTTTTTTTTCCTTTTATCAGTGGGAAAGAATTAGGCCAAATCACACAGATATCATTCCTTTTACACGTTAATTTTTTCCTGGAACAAAAAAAACCAACAAACCCTTGCACAACAGATGTATTATGGACAGTCCAGCTTTTTACAGTGCCTAGCACCCTAAGCCCGCGACCTTCTAGAGGTCAGAAGATATGCCTGAAATATAAATTTTAAATACTAGTACAAATAATGTCAACACACATGACTGTTAAGGTGTCAGCTGACTACAGTGTGTTGATAAATGGCTTTCAGCCACGTTGGTATACACCAAAATAAGTAAACTCAAGTTCAGAAAGGGATTAGACAAATTTATAGAAAACAGGTCCGTAAAGTGATACTAAAAGGACTAGCCTGGATATTAAAAGGACTAGACTTACACGCTTTCCTAATAAACCATCTTCTCTGCCACTGCTGGAGATGAAATACTAGAATAGAATGACCATTGGTCTAAACAGTGTGGTGTTTCTTATACTATCATTTGTAACTATTCATGGTTAATTAAGCCTAGCAAAACAATTCCATGCAGCCAAAACCTCTGTCTTCAAAAGTTTGTATATTCCCTGGCAGGGAAAGGCAGCAGCATGCATACCCACACACTGGGATGTCTAAAATCTCAATCCATGTTTTGTAAACATGCCAATATGTGGAGCCCTGCTGAATCTCCACTGTTGATGCAGAACCTTTCAAAGCTTTCCATGCCTAGTCAGCTTTCTGGCATACATATACCTGTTTCGCTAAGTCATCTTTTGCAGACCTCTCAGGATTAGTCCTCAGATTTCCAGATGTCCATGTGCTTCAGTTTGAAAAATAGTGTATCTATCTTGGGAGAATGAGGCTCAAAATCTGACCCACTGGATAGGTTGCAGTTCAAAAGTAAGACACCAGACATCTGAATACAGACACCTACTTGTGAGCCAGCAATCCCATTATATTCACTAGACATCTAGTTATCAATTCAGTTGCCTAAACATTGGGTTTTACTGCCTTCAGAAATGCCTATATCGGGGCCCATGTGGGCTTAGAGAGTCAACACAAAGCTTATAGGAGAACAATACCCGTTTGGAGCAACATATGGAGACGAAACAAAGGTGGGATGCCTCAGGGCATTTCAAACAATACTTAATGCCTAGAACAACTAAGTGGTCCCTCTGGTAAATTTAGAGAACAGTTGAGCTTATCATGCAAGAGACAGCTACTAGATAGCTAGCTGAATGATGCCCTAAAGTTTAATGACAGAGTTGAGTCAGTTGGTGAGTCAGTTGCCTAAGCAAAAGTGTGTGGTGCCATTGGAGTTGTCCCAGGGTGTCTGAGACATCTACACAGGGCTGATGAAATGATTTGTGGCTATCCAGAGTACTAGCCGTACTCCAAGGGTATCCTGGACACCTCGGGTATGCTAAAACCCTATGAAGCAGCAACTGACTCCTGCCCTCAGCCTCCTATAACAGGAGTTGGACACTTCACTTCCAAACACACACCGAAGTCTACATACTTCTATGTTAAGTGGAATCCTGCCCAGAAGGTCCTTCTTTGGCAGTGAATGTCCGTCCAAAGAAACTCTGTAACTGTGACCCACAGGTCTTTGATAATGAGTTCACATCTAATGTTCCTAAATGTGACTTTTGTCTCCACAATATATTTTAAATGTGCTGATTACAGACAATAAAGCACTGCCCCCATCTCACAAAGGCACGTTACATTGACAGCATCAAATGGTAAACGAGATGGGGCACTGGGAGAGGACTATGGGAAGGAGGTAACACCTACAGGGGAGCAGATTTTCCATGCACTTAGCAGAGTGGATGCATATTTATTGATAATGTTTAATGATTCTGGTGGATTGCACTGAGTTAGTGTACTGAGCATTTTTAAAGTCTATGCTGCCACTGCACAGCACTTCCTATTTCAAGTTAAATACAATTTAATTACAGCCAAATATTTCAGGATAATTTCAGTAGATTTAGTGCTGAATTCTATCAAGGAGATCAAGTCTAAAACCACAATATATAAATCCAAGTCGCAGCCTTTACCATATGAAGTATCATTCAGAGTATAATAAGTTTAGCAAAGATTGTCACTCTTCAAGTCTTTGTCACTTTCTGTTGAGTCCATTGACTGTGGCTGCATAGCTGAAGGCTCAGGCATCCTGATTTTTATTTTGCACTTCTCTGCTTCCTGATCAGCTGCTCCAGCTGATGAGCTGCTTCTCCGTAGTGAAGCAACCTAGCATACCACAACAACAGCTCTTGTTTTGTGTTGTGTTTCAGCTGTAGAAATATTGCCCATGGAAAACAAAAGACAGTTTTCGATCAAAGAGGATGAATATTGCACATTATGTTCCAGCATCTTTAAAATAGGTCACAACTTCTGACGGTCTCCATCTCTGCTCCTTCATGGCATTGTTCCATGGGAAGCGAAACAGAGTCAAGATTGATCTTGTGAGGCTCCAAATGCAAGAGTGTTTGTAGAAAAGGAGCAGTTGCTTATTATGACTTTCCTGATCTGTCGGAGAAGAGCACATGGTCAGAACAAGAGAAGTCTAGCCAGGCAATAAATACAGAGCGAAAAAATACACTACTACACTCACTTACCACACACAATGTCACATAAATCATGTGGAATACCGTTCTCTCTGGCTGAACTGTAACTGAGTGTGGTGAGTTTAGCTTTCTAGTCGTTAAGACTGTTTGCATGTCTAAGAGCCTGTTAAGAGCTGAGATGTGAGGTTGACGTCTTTTCTATACAGATCTCTGCTAAGGGCAGCAACAGCCATATTTTTACCCAGTGCTGGGCAGAGGGTTGCAGACAAGACACATATAAATGCCAAGTTCTCATTTGGACAACATACCCTTTTTTCTAGATTGGTTTCTCCCTATACAATAATTTATATAGGTTGAAAATAAGTATTTATTTTTTTTGTATATGGAAACTCAGCATCAAGACTCTGCAAACACTGCTTGCTTCTGACCTTAGAAAGAAGTAAGAACCCATGGGGTTAAGAAAGCACCTTGTTGGTGCTTGGTAGTGACTGCAGCCACCAAGAAACTTTGTGTACACTCAGGCGTCTACTCTGCAATTTCATGGCACTATCCTCTGACTTGCCTTCTGATTATGGCTCCAGCCAGAATCTTCATTTGATCCACAATTGCAATTATTTTCTGCTTCAAATTCTCCTTTCTTTTTTTTTTATTAAACAAGTTAGCCTCCCTGTTCATTCTTTCTTTGAACAAAGCAAAGAACAGTTGAAGCCTCCTTTTTCCTGACCTGTCTATTACAGCTATATACCCACTCTGTAAAGCACACCCTTGTGGTGCATCAACAGACACTTCCCATCTTATGGAGGAAAGTACCCTTAAAAAATAAAATCAGAAAACTGTTCCTACTAGTGTCAATGAGCCATGAAATCACTCTCAAAAGTATATCAGTGATATACTTGGACATTACAAACGAAACATAATGCCCTAAAGCTTCTGCTTGTTCTAAGAAATTAACCTTCCCTCCACTGTGGCTAAATCCTACTAAGTGACCAACACCATCTGCCACATATTGTCTTCCTTCTGATTTCTCAGAAGTGAAATTTGTCCCCATTTGGAAAAAGTCACCTAAAGTTATTTATTATAGTCAGTGCAAGTATAAAAACCAAAGAGAAGCTATAGAGCTATGAGTAAAATAAGATTGAATTTGGTTTAGTGACCTGTTTCCAGAAGGCAAAGGACCTCTGGCACTTCATTTTGGCTTGCACCCTGCTATATACTCTGAAAGCCCATATTTATACACAATCTGAACTTCTGGAGGGCTACAGAAGTGTACTGTTAAAAATACAAAAAGATACATTTAGAATAAAATGCGTAGACCACTGTTTCCCATTAAGAATCATGCAGCCTCTGCTTCCCGCTGTTCTGCATGTCCAGCCTGCACCGTTGCAATTCATATTTGCATTCCCAAAGCATAATGCTACTCTTTTTACACACAAGTTATTCTGGGGTGAGTTATTATTACACAAATGAATGAGGCTTCCAGGAATATGTCATAAAAAAATCATAGTAACTATATTATGGTACATGCATACCATGCTATTTACTGATAGACCATAATCCTCATTCTGAATCATTATGGTCTATCATATCAATAGAGCTTTTAAGCCCTGGGAACAGAGAGACCACAGCGGTTTCCCTGGAGCCAGTCTGTAGTACTGCAAAATACAACTGCTACATGGGGACAACTCCAGCCCAGATATTCATAATTGCTGAAAATTTTTTTGGAAGGAAATCACTGAAAAAATATAGTAAGCACCCTTGTGAAAGAGTAACTGTTGTATTTTTATATAAACACATAACTGTCTACCTTATAGAATAATGGGATTTCAGACTCATAAAATCCAAGCGATATCTCACTGTAATTTTTTTTGCATAGGTTTTCAAAATTATACTTGAATGCAGTTTCCCTTGCAAGTCAAAAATTTGGGTGCCAATTTTGATGTTTGGCAAGATTTTATGGAATAGCTTTATTAAGTGCTTGCTTATTCTAAAATATGAGGGTAGCCTTAAAGTTGCAAGGCAAAACTGCCCTAGCATGCAATCATTGTAAAAGTGAGTTTGGCAATTTACATGTCACCCATACTGTAAAAATGCAAATATGCTGATTAAATGTGATCATAGAATCATAGAATCATTTAGGTTGGAAAAGACCTTTAAGATCATCGAGTCCAATTGTAAATGTGAAAAAAACATGATGACTGATCACTCTTCCCAGATGTTTGGGACAGTAAAATCATATTCTAAAAGTAATGGTTTTTTGTCACAGAAGTCATGGCAATGGTACCTCATTGCCACAATCTAGCAAAGATTAACCTACAACTTTTTAGCTTGCACACAGAGCTACACGTGGGTTAATATTTGCAAGCCTGAAGCCTTAGGGCTTAAATCCACCATGGCCATTGATCCATCAGTAACAGAACACACAGAATTTAAGGCTTCTTTCTCCTTAGGAACATCATTGTTGTTATACTTCCACTGCTTATTAAGCAAATGTTGTGTACCACTCCATCCTATCGCTTCAAGCTTCCTGCTGTCTCCTAATGATTTATCCATACTCCTGGTCACTACAGTCGTTATGATTTTGCTGGGATCATGTCTTGTGGTGATGCACCCTGGCTAGGCTTTGTTTTGCAAAGAAATTTATTTCCTCATTTTACAGCCTTATATGTCATTCTTCATTTTACAAGCAGGGCAGAGACCCCCATGAAGATGAAATGGGCATCTCAGGAGGCGCTCTGAGTGAGAAGTGTTTGCAAATAAATCAATCACCCTGGAGCTCAGAGTTTGCTTTACAGATACATGTGCACACACACATGCTCACAGTTCCTCCTTCCATCTAAGGCTTTCTTTGTTCCCTGCCATTTCTCAGTGGATGCAGTATATCTATCCAGTTCCTACCCAGGCTCTCCCGCCCCCACTAAATCACTGGAAGTTGTTTTCTCTTGACCTTTGGGAACCTCACAAAAAGTGACTCCTTCCTTTTTTTCCTTGGTAGGTTTAGTAGGGTTTTTTACTGTTTACAACCAAAGACATGTGGCCTATGTTGCATGTGCCAACAAAACAGAAATCAAAGAAAGGCAACATCCACCATTTAAAAACTCAGCTTTTACTGTCATTACATAACAAAGCTTGTCAGTATGCTCACATTCAAAGTGCTAGTTTAAGATCATTTTCCTAAACCTGGCTCTTCCCCACCTACATACTTTACCTACAAAATGGCAACGACCTCCCAAGATCCCTGAAGGAAACCCCCACGCACACCTGGTGGTTTCTTTCCACATGGTCTGCGTAACTCGGGCACAGACAGGACTAAGCCAATCATAGCCCCATCCCCTAGCAGATATCCTGAGCTTGTGTCTTCCTGAGCATGACAGAGGTGCTGGAGCCTGAGCTAGAGCTTGACTGACAGTGGACAAGACTAGGAACAAGGGTCTACAATATCCAAAATGAAGCAAATAAACACTGCTTATTTCTTGTAATGCAATTGCTTCAGGGTACATGAGGAAGCCAGCAAGCACCAGGTTTAAAACAAACCTGAAGAAAGCACTTTTTCCTGGTGCACAAGCATGTGTGGGATTCCTTCCAAAGAGCGCTGTGGAGCCTAAAAGCATTAACTGGCTCCACAAAACCCTTCAAACTTCCTGGATCTATCCATGACTGCTAAAAATCATCCTCTCTTGGATGTGGGAAGCCCCGAACTACTGGCTGTGAGAAAAGGGGGAGGATAAACTATGGAAAGAATCACATAAAAAAGCAGTCAGAGACTTACTTTTCTCTAGTGCAGCAGCTGCTTCTGTCATCAAAGGGTGATGGGAGATACATGCTCCACATCATTATTTTAAATCCTTTTACTGCCAGCAAAAACCCAAAACTTTGAACTCAAGTTATGGCTGGTAAGTAGAGGTAAAGTTTCAGTTACTTAGCTTTTAAGTTTTTTAACAGAATATATTCTACCTAGGTTGTGAAATCCCTAAAAAACAAATAATAATCATCTTCAATAGAACAATTTATTACATCAACATCATTATAAGAACTTTGTTAAAACATGCATATGGTTTTCTTCCAAAGATTTTAGAAACAAAATGTTCCTTTTCTTAGTTATTTTTACTAAAAGAGTAATAGCTAATATTTTGTTATGTTTATTAGACTAATAACTTATAAAGACCCCTGAGGAAAAAAAATAGCATTGACAAGAACAAAAAGCCTGTGAAATTTTTCATCAGGAATCTTTTTCTTCCTCATTGTGTTTCTTGGTCCAATAAAGGTTTTCACACTTGCTAAATTTTACCATAATTCTTGTCTTCATTTTCATGCTTTGGTTTGTTTAGTTATCATGTGCTTCCTATTTTCTGAAATATGATTAATGACTGAAAAGTATTGCTTTCATAGTACAGCATACATCATTTGAACCACAAAAATATAAAAATATCGCTGACCAAGATCTCAGACAGATTCTACAGCTAATCAGCCTCTCTCCGCCCTGGAGGTGGGCCCAAACCAAAATCACAGCTCCAGACAATATGAGACTTTTGGAAACTTGTGATGCAGAGTAAAACACCAGCATTTAAATGCTGTAATTATAACAATCTGGAGTGATAATGCAAATGTAGCATCTATCTTGTATCTATGCTGTGTAGAGTCAATGGCAAAACTCTCACTGACTCCAACAGGAGCCAGGATCATCTTCAGAGTGGAATCAACACAAATAATTAGCGCAAAAAAAAATTAAATTCAGAAATTAATCAGTGATGATTTTTGAAGTGAAAAGCAACATTTTCTGTGCCTATTTTTGTTTAAGTGAAAACCTGCCCTCCTTTAAAAGAAAAAAAAAAATGTGAATGTTTCAACCAGTTTTACCCCTCACCGTGCTGGGGAAAAAAAAAAAAGACATTGCAAATCCTTTATTTGATTTCTTGCAGAGTAAGATATTTTTAATACATAGTCAATCCTGTAGTTCTTAATCCACAAATAGTAGCAATGTTAATAACCTGCAGCTTCCTTTTACCTCAATACCCCTCTCCTTCTATATTTCAATTGCTGCATGAGGCTTGTTTCACTTCTTCTGAGCTCTTGAAGATCCCTTGGCATTTGCTATCACTTTACTTACATATAGGTGCTTAAAACACCCCATAACAAGCTGCATGGGTAAAAGCATGCTTATAGGAATACAGTCATCCCCACATTGATTTTGTTAGTCTGCTGTAGCTACATGGCTGTAGGGAAAGCAGAAAGTCTTCCATGCAAAGCCTCAGATGCACTTAGTCGTTAAATCTCAGTGCCCACATTTATTTCAGTCCATATCCCAAAGTCTGGGACATGAGTCAATCACCCCATTGAATTCCCATTCTCTTTCCTGGCTTCTCAGTCTTTATGTTATCCCCAAAATAAGTAGATTTTACCCATTCTTCTAAGAAGCCCACAGTGTATATGGAAAATATACATCATTTTCCAGTATAAAAATGTCCCAGCACACAAGCCAAGAAATGTACATCTTGAAGCCTTAAAGGATTAAATCTGTTTTGGCAGTTACTGTAAATACAAAGGAATTCCACAAAATTTATAACCACAGTGCAGTTTAACAAGCCTTCAGGTTAATATCATGTTCCCTCCTTTCGGTTCAGACTGTGTGATCCTTTCAAGAGGGATAATGATTTGCAAAAATTCTGTAGAAAAATTAAGATTGTTCGTAAACCAAGTAATAAGCATTGCATTACTAACTGTCTGTAATGCATCTTTAGTGTTCCTAAGTATACGTGTGCATTCTCACACTGCCAAAGGTACAGGCTTTGTAAAGTGACTAAACTGCTCCTTTGCTGCAACAAATACACTGCATGGGAAGAAAAACTCTAGCTCCATGAGCACTGAGTTCGTAGCTGGCTGCTGGAAACTGGGTTGGAGGCGTTGTAGAATATCGATGGAAAGTTTTTTGTACTTGAGATTTAAAAGTCTTCATGAAATTACATCAACTTTGCTAATAATTTTCACACCCTGGATGTTGAGGTCAGGGAGAATATATTGGACCTAAAATTCACACATATGAATTATGTAAGAAACTGCAGAAGGAAGAGGAGTTCGTGCCCACAAATGCCACATGGAAAGTAGGTAGAATTGACTAGAATAGTAACGATATCTTCCAGTATATTAGAGCTTTACAGTCTTCAGTAGGGAAATAACATCATCCCATTGGGGAAACTGGAGTTCTGTAAAGGTGGAACACCTCCTGACACCCATGATTTAAAACTCACCTCTTGTAAACCCACCATGCATCCAGTGTTACAGCAGTAACGGTGCTGGAAGAGGTCAAAATCAAAGACATTGTAAGTGAGAGAAGAATCAGACTTAGTGCTGATCAGACCAAATTAGTGGCTGATATTCCATAGGGAAAATCCATTTTGGCATGTGCTATTGGAATAGGCAGTCATGTCAACAGCGGATTTGTCGCAAATTTTAAAGACATCTAATATACTTGCCAATTATTGCAGAACAGGGTTTTGTAGCTAAATTCAAGATATCAGTTCTTGGCAAAAACAATTGTAAAAATTTCTCAATAATTATAACAGTTTCTTTCAGCATTTTCTAATTAGCCTTTTTTAACCTTTCATTGTGGAATATTGTTTTAATTCCAGCAATTGCCTAAAATTTTTTCACAGGCTTTTGAAAAAACGAAAAAATGGGAGTAAAGCATTTGCCATACTCCATATACTTATTTTTTAAAAAAACTAAAAGGATGTGGGCACAGCAAAGAGAATAGAAAAAGTAATTGATTTTCAGAATCACCAGCCAAAATTCAGTCATTCACACATCTCAGTCAATAGCAAGATTATCACTTAGGGACTCAGTTCAGCCAGACTCAAATGTCAATGCCTAACCAGAAGTATACCTTCAGCTGGGGCTGCACAGCTAGAAGGCACGTCCCCTGGGTGGTGGATAGGGGATCCCTCTCTGGAGGGTGCACCGGATAAAATTGAAGAAGGTGCCGCGAACCAACACAGCCTAAGGGAAGGCCACCCTGACAGAAAAACCACTGGCCCTCCAAGTCATGGGGGTTGGGCAGGAGGCCAACTACCTCCTCCCGGAAAAAAAAAAAAAAATAAAAAGTTGCAGAAACGACGAGCATCAAATGGTGGAGATGGAGAAAATCAGTAATGAAGTGAGGAGGAGGAGATGGAACTGGATCGGTCATGTCCTGAGGAAAAAACCAACAGAAGACTGCGCTGTGGCCCTTAGACTCCAGAGCACGCAGCCGCAGACCGATCAAAGTGGAAGAACGATGTTCGCGCCTTGTGTGCCTCCTGGCACTGAGAGAATTCAGATTCAGATCAGAACCAGAAATATACCTGTGGTCCCAAGTAATTTTAATTGGGATAATTCATTCCTTAGCATTCTACACACCATCAAGAAATTTGCTTTAAAAGAAAAAATGTTTAGAAATTAAAATTAGGTTTAGGAAATTTAGTTCATTTGGTATTTGAAAGTATTGATAGAATCACCTACTGATTTTAGCAAAGGTACAATCAAGTTTAATCAATACAGGTTGGAAATATTCTTCTCCTTCCAGATATATCATACAGGAGGTAAAAAAAACCAAAACAAAACAAAAAAAAAAACACCTCAGGCATTACTTCAAATTGGAAGAAAAAGGGGAAACACTGCAAAGTCAGGGAATTGTAAGTTTTCAAGTTGAAAGCGCAGCTTTGAATTTGCCTCCTAGCATCTACATCTCATTAAATAGCTTTTGTTTTTAGATCAGTGTAGGTTCAACATCAACTCATGCAGGATAGAGTTGCTTTAAAAACTTTGCATACTGCACTTCTGGCCAGAACAAAAATGGTCGATGTTACTATAATTTGTTAATTTATTTTCAAAAACACTAACAGATAACAATAACAACTTCTAATTCATCTTAAAAGGTCAGACTAGCTGATTTTTAATTATTTTTTCAGTCGTGTCAGTCAATAATTTTCCCAGGATGTTGTGGTTTGCCCTGTTGAAATCAATGAACTTGCTCACCGTAAGCAAAGGCTCTTGTGTGGCACTGTCATGATGAGATTTGGCCAGGTTGCATGAATAGCTCAGATATGACATTTCTGTGGGGAACATACAAGAAAAATGTTATTTGAGTATGACAGGCACACTTCAAAACCAGTTGAAGCAATTCATTCAAATGCTCCAAAAAGGGTACCATTTGGCCAGCCTTTGGTGTATAACCCCACTGTGACTTTGCTGGAAAGGCACGAACTACTCAGGGTAGAATATGCCCTTGCCAAGATCCTTGCAAGGGGATGAAATGGTGTCTTACTTTCCTTGGTTGTCTTTTTGGGCACCTGAACTTGTGGTGGAGAAGAACAGGAAGGGCAATGAGTTTGGGGCACAACTATCAGACATCTGTCTTTTCCCCCTTGGGACCTCAAAGCTGCACAGATATCCCTGGGTCTTAACTCTCCTTTCAGGCAACGTTTTTTAACTCTTTTGCACCCACTAGTCTAATGCCTGTAAGAAAACCTACTCTTCTGCATTATGTGGGTTATATCCATTTGGGGGCAATGGGAGGGGAAATTTACTCCTCAGCCCTGCCTTACCTCTCTTTTTTCTCTTGTTTCCAGGTCCTGCTTGTTGCTCTCATTGGGCTCTCCTGGCCCTGAGATGCCTCGTTGCTCCCATCTGTGATTTTGTGCAGCAGCTCTGGAGGCATGGAGGTTATCCAAAGGTTATCTGTGGGTGCAGGTTATTTGATGACTTCTTTTCAGTTGCAGTCCCTTTAGAAGAGGGTGGATTATCAGAGGGCTGGGTCATCTGTAGTGTTTGATCCACACCCTGGTGAAGTCAAGGAGCTTTGTTTTCCTATCTGACAGCAGCAGCTCTCCAAAATACTTTTATCTGCTTCCCTGTTAGGTCAGTTGTTAGTTCATGCCAATGCTGCATCTTTGCTGCTTGTACAGTGACTGTCTCCAGGTCGGAAAACAGGGGAAGGGGGAATTAAAGCCACGAGCATACAAGAGAGATGAGTGTAGGAAAAAAAAGGTCCCTGCTCCACCCTGTCGAAATGCCTCTCTCCCTTTTCAGAGCTAATGAAGTAATACCGCCTGATAGTCGGAGCAATGGTGGAGCAGGCAGCATCCCCTTAGTAAAGCCCTGCACCCTCAGCAGGGTGAGCTGCAATTAAAAGGAGGCTTAAAAGTCTATACTGAGCTATTCGACATCTGCCAAAGACTACATGAGCAACCCAGGTCAGAGTATGAGAATCAGCAACCTCTTTCTTCCAGTAGCCTAATTTAGCCTCTGGCTACTTTTAAAGTCACAAAAGAAGAAGGAGGAGTATCCTTCTTGGAGGGAAGCACTGCAGATACCATAACTAAGCAGCCTCTAAAATAATGTTGTTTCTTCTTTCTTGTGATGGCCAGCTTGGACGCCTGGTCGAGGTCTCTTCCCTTTAGCTTGGATTTCTAAAGAAAACAAGGCATTTCTCTTTGAACCAAGGGGGGAAGGATCAATACGGTTGTCATTTAATCTGTACCACTGGAGAGAGGCATTTCGACTACAGTTTAGATGCATAAAGAAATAGAAAGAGAGAGACAGAGAGAAAGAATAACTGTGTCAGTCAGTTCTGCCTGTACCTAGCCCCATCCTTGCTGACTGTCTCCAGCAGCCGAGGGATGGGAGTGCTTCATGCAGAATTTCTGTGTGATCCCACAGAGAGCTTTCTCACACACACGTACACAGCACTTGTCAGCTGTCTGACAAACCATTTGCAAAGGAGACCTCTCCCTCCCTCCGCATGCGCGCCCCAGGGACCTCCTGCTGTGCTGGAGCAACCCATCACTGGTCACCTCTATGCATTGTCTGAAGGCCTCTCGCCATCTGGACCACCTAGGAGAGAATGTTTTCTTAAAGAGGGGAAGATTAAGGAACAGGGATTTACACCTCGATCCCCAAGGTAATTACCAGATGGCAAATGGCTTGTTTTCACTTGATGAATCAGAGCAACTGAATCAGGCCTACCGAAGCGGCTTGGGTTTTGTTTCCAACAAACCTTTTTGCTTTACAAGCTGAAGAGTTTGTTTCCCACCCTTTAGATAATGATTTTAAGGTAAAGCTAACATTAAAGCAAAAGTCTGGCATTAGGCGGGTGGATTTCAGTGTGCCGGGACCCCAGCCATACCATTTCTCACACTCTCTTAACTCTTTGCTGACCGTTGGTGGATCTTGCCAAGAGCTCATGGCAAGAGTCTACTCACCTGAGTAAGCAAAGCAAAATGAGGCCATCTCTCCCAAGGCTTAGGAAAGAGAGTATAAACCTGAGGACTATCATCAGTCTTTCATTTTAAACTTTCTCTTATGGCAAGAAAGATGAAATTAAAGCAGTTGCCTTTTGCGGAATTAAATCTTTGCTTTTTTTTCCTTTTCAAAAACAGCAGTAGAATGAAGCAGTATTTGGAGTATTAGCAAAACAAAAAGTAACAGAACAAACATATTCAATGGAAATTTATAGTCGGTCTTTTGGTTTGTTTCCTTTAAAAAATAGAGAGCAAGATATTTAATTAAACCTAAAATGAATGCTCTATTTAAGGCCTTTTTGTAAATATGGGCTCCCAGACCTAAATTAAAGTAATGTGACATTCAAATGTCATCTTCCAAAATGCTAAAGCCAACTAAACTACAAATTTAATGTCTAGCTTGGCATTCATAATGTTCCTAAATCTTCCACTGACTTTCTATATATTAGCTGGAATAAACAGCAGGGTTTGTTTGGTTTTTGGTTTTTTTTTTCTTAATTTCTATTCAAAGAGTTTTCTGAAATGAATAACAAATGCAGGCAATCAGCAAAGGGAATGCCAAGTAGGACTGGGACCCTCTCTAGTTTCACTTTGCAGAGTTTCATTATGAGCTTGCTATAGCAATTGACATAGCAGTTTACCCAATTGTCTTATGGCCTTTTCTCATTCACTATCTTGCCTCATAGCTATGGAAAAATGGGATAATGTTAGAAGTTTCTTCCTTTACTCTGCCTTACAGGGCCCATTTTCTCTCATTGATGTATTTTGTTTCTATCATCAGTTTAGATGTTTCTGGTTTAATTCCAAGATTTCAGATTCCCTGCTTCCATGTGCTGGAAGGTTCCTATCACCCTATCTTCTCCCCTGGAAGCTTATGCCCTGCTGAAAAAAAATACTTTATGCTGAATGAAAATACTGCCTTTTCTTTAATACCCACCTCAAAGCACAGCTCTGCCTATGGAATGATGATTGTTAATCAACTGTAGTCTCTAAATCCAAAAACTAATTGAGAAACACCTTTTCTATTCTGGCCCTGAAACAAGCTTTTATTTCCATTGTATGGTCTACCACCCCACAGCTGTTTGTATCAGAATAGAAGGCATGGGTCACCTTTAAAGAGAAAACGCCAGTGTTCTGACATGCCAGATAGCACCCAGCAAACTGTAAGTCCTTTGCTTGTAAAAGGTTTAGGATTAGGTGGGGCAAGGGTGCGAGGAGAAGGACACTAATAGGACAAGTCAGTAATTGGCTGTGGAACTGGTGTTGGCAACAGGTTTTGGGTTCTATGATCATAGGACCCTGTTTGCAGATCGGCATCTGCTTGGTAGAGATGGGATCTGCCTCATTAAGCAGGGCAAAGCTGTTTTCACCAACAGAATGACTGACCTCATAAGGAGGCCTTTAAACTAGGAATGATGGGGGAGGGAAAGAGTAACCGGCAGTCCTGTGAAGGAGTGACAGGCAGGATCGCTGAGCAAAGGGTGTGGGGTGATATGACAGGAAGGGATCACAAAATCAACAAAATCGGACTTAAGTGGGGTGATCTCCAGCACTTCTACATAAGCAAGGAAGTACCTACAATGCACCGTGATGGAGAAACACCCCAAAACCTCTCCAGGAACTCAGCATGCTGGGGTGCCTCTCTAAAGCATCTGCTTGCTAATGCATGCAGTATGGGGAACAAACATGATGAGTTAGAGATCTGTGTGCAGCTGTAGAGCTATGATCTTGTTGGGAACGGAGATGTGATGGGATGGTTCCCATGGCTGGAGTATCGCAACGGAGGGATACAGGCTCTTTAGGAAGGACAGGATGGGAAGATGAGGAGGGGGAGTTGCCCTTTATGTGACAGAGCAGCTGGAGTGCGTGGAGCTCTGGCTGGGGATGGATGAGGAGCCAAGTGAGAGCTTACGGGTGAGGATTAAAGAGAGGACAGGTAAAGGTGATATTATAGAGTGTGTCTGCTGTAAACCACCTGACCAGGAAGATCAGGCCCTCTGCAGACATATAGAAGCAGCCTCACATTCACAGGTCCTGGTCCTCATGGGGGACTTCAACCACCCCAATATCTGTTCGAGGCACACAGCAGAACTTAAGCAGTCCAGGAGGTTCCTGGAGCACATTGATAATAACTTCCTCCTCCAAGTGACAGAGGAGTCAACAAGGAGAGGTGCTGTACTGGACCTCATACTCACCAACAACAAGGACCTCATTAGGAATGTGAAGGTCAAAGGTAGCCTTGGCTGCAGTGACCATGAGATGGTGGAGTTCAGGATCCTGAGGGCAGGTGACAGGCAAGCTTACAGCCCTGGACTTCAGGAGAGTAGACTTTGGCCTCTTCAAAGATCTGATTGGAACAGTCCTGTGGAGTAAGGCCTTGAAGGGACGAGGGCGCCTAGAAATCTGCTTAATATTCAAGAATCACCTCCTCCAAGCTTAAGAGAGTTCCATCCCAATGAGCAGGAAGTCAGGCAAAAATGCCAGAAGGCCTGTGAGGATGAACAAGGAGCTCCTGGCCAAACTCAAACACAAAAAGGACAGATATAGACGGTGGAAGCAAGGACAAGTAATTTCAAAAGAATATTGAAAAATTGTCCAAGCATCCAGGGATGAAGTCAGGAAAGCTAAAGCCCAAATGAAATTGAATCTGGCAAAGGCTGTTAAAGACTACAAGTACATAGGTGACAAAAGGAAGACTAGGGAAAATGTGAGCCCATTGCTCAACGAGACAGTGGACCTGGGTTCACAGGACATGGAACAGGTGGAAGTACTGAATGCCTTGTTTGCCTCAGTCTTTACTAGCAAGAATCCTAGGACCCAGAAACCAGGGGGAAACCTCACTGGAGTGAGGAGGCTGTACACTTGACGGAAAAGGATCAGGTCAGGGAATATTTAAGCAAACTGGACTTACATAACACCATAGGCCCTGATAGGATGCACCTATGAGTGCTGAGGCAGGTGCAGACGTCACTGTGAGGTCACTCTCGATAATCTTTGACCAATCGTGGTGACTGGGAGTGCCCAAAGACTGGAGAAAAGCAAATGTCACTCCTGTCTTCAAGAAGGGCAAGAAGAAGGACCCAGGGAACTACAGGCCAGTCAACCTCACCTGCATACTTGGGAAGGTGATGGAGTGACCATTTCCAGGCACATTAAGGACAAGAAAATCCTCAGGAGTAGTCAGCATGGCTTCACCAAGGGGAAGTCACGTTTGACCGACTTGATAAACTTCTACAGTGAAATGACTGGCTTGGTAGATGAGGGGACAGCATTGGATATTGTCCACCTGGACTTCAATAAGGCCTTTGACACTGTCTCCCATAAGATCCTCATAGAGAATCTGTTGATGTATGGGCTGGATAAGCAGACAGTGAGGTGGACTGAAAACTGGTTGAATGGCCGGGCCCAGAGAGGGTGGTGATCAGCGGCGCAAAGTCTCGTTGGAGGCCAGTAACTAGAGGTATACTCCAGGGGTCAACACTGGGTCCAGTTCTATTTAAAATCTTCATTAATGATCTGGATGATGGGGCAGAGTGTAGCCTAACAAGTTTGCTGATGACACAAAACTGGGAGCAGTGGCTGATACACCAGATGGTCACGCTGTCATCTGGAGGGACCTCGACACACTGAAGAAACGGGCTGACAGAAACCTCATGAAGATTCTAAGAAATTCAAAGCTGTGCAAACCAAGGCACATTTTTATTAGTCACTTTGGTGTGGCCTTGACTCAGCTTTACTGAAACAAATTCTTGAGCTGTGAGAGAGCAAGTGAAAGCCATTGAAGATAAGTAGAAACAAAAATGGAAAAGAACTATCTGGGCTTGTGACACAAATTCAAAAGAAAATTGTGGAGAAAAAAAGGTATAAAGCACTGAGAAAAATTCAAAGAGCTGCATGATAAACGATGCCTGGGTAACAGCAGCCCAAAGAACTGGTATCAGGGCAAAGAGCTGGGCTCAGGAGAGCACAGTTCATTCCTCCTGTCCCTGATGCCTCTCTGAGCATGGCATGAATCAGCTGCTAGCGGTGCTTGCCAGACTAGAAAGCTGGACTAAGCACCTACCATTTAGGTGACCAAATTTACATGAGATTAATCTTACCACATATGCAGAAGTACTGGAAATTATAGGTCTAGCTAGCATCTTTCATATGCTGTGCCTTTTTACGCTTACCAGTCAAATGTTGGATTGACACAAATTGGCATAATTCTCTATTCCATTTACACCTTCAGGGGACAATGTAAAAGAGTATTATGATACATCAATAGTTTAATCTTAACCATCACAAGTTAAGTGGGCAGCACACTACTGATTATATTGATCTGTTGGCAAAACATAGATCATATGTTATTATTGATGGACTTCTGCTTTAGGTACAAGTTTGATTACACCAGGCTGCTCATCGCATATGGGAATCTCTTGGCAACAGAATTTGCTCCAGGCTGATGATACTTGTTTGATACTTGATACTTTTTTGATGAAAAATGTGATATTCCGCCTAGTTTCAGTTAGTACCGCATTACACTGTGATTAAGGAAGTCAAAAAAGAGCCTGGCCCATGCTCCACGGATTGCAACTGTCTGCTTCTTAGGCGTCAAAAGCTGCATCTATCCAAGTTAAAACAATGGACAACGGCCGTTTTCTGGCATTGTATGCAGTGGCACAACACAGTTTGCATCCATATGACTACACTATTTTTCCCTAAAAAAAAGAGATAAATTAATCTGGGTTTCCTATTAGAAACAGTCCCTGACCTGTTCCTGAACCATGCCAGGGCTCTGTCTGGGAGAATATTAGCTGGCATGGGCCAACACCATGCCTACAAGCATGCCAACAATTACACAATACAGGCTATTATAGGACAGTGCTCACCCTATGCCCCAGTCTTGTTTAGTTTAGTTACTACTATAGGCATAGCCAAAATAGCCAGTATATAAGCAATGATTTTCCCTGAAATTAAAAGCTGAAAAATTCAACTCAGCCTCTGTTTGTAGACCACATTATGTGCAGGATCTTCAACATCCCCTAGCAACAGACACTGGAAAGGGTGGTTGAACCTTAGAAATAATAGGAGCAGCATGTGCTGGCAGGGAGAAAGCCGGCAATGCTAAACCATGTCTCTCCGTCCTGGTCCTACTTGCCCAGAGCTGCCTAGCCCTGGAACTCAAAGAAGAAGCCCTCCACAGCATGAGCTCTGGGCAGGCACACCAGGCTTGTCAGTCGCTGAAAATCACCCTTGGGGCTCCTCAGGGCCCACACAAAAGGGTGAATTTTCTTCTTTTTTTTTAATTCTCTCCTTGTCAAACAAATATGCCCTTGTATATGGGCCAATACTGTGTAGCCAAAACCATGCAGAACACTGCACAGCTGTATCTCATGATGTGGAAACACGCCCAACACTGAATGATGCTAATGGGAAAGTCACAATCAAAAAGTACTCGTAGGACAGCACCACAGACAGTAGAAAGCTCCTCAGTTAGGCAGAAAAAGATATGACAAGACCTGATGCTCAGCAGCCAATGGGACAAAGTCAGGACTAGTAGATATCATGTTAATACACGCAGTGTTAATGTAAAGGACACGCAAGTCCTTCCCTTTGTTTCCATGCTTTCAAGGAGAAGGATGGGATGACAATATCTAATATACTTCTAATTGTTTCTATGCCTTTTATGAATGCCTGTATTTATTTAGGTATGAAAATTAACTCCCCCAAGCCCACTGGACCAAGGAAGCAGACTGTGAAAGAATCTAGGGCCCTCAAGGCAATATTTTCATTTGGCAATGGAAAACAGCAATATTCACTCTGCATTTGAAGAAGGACCTCTAATAAGCATTGTGTTTGCTAACGGTAAACACTTTGGAGGCTTTCAAGAGTCAGGGATTACTCTGCTATCCAAAACAAATAATTGTAAACCACATTTTTTGAAAACAAAACTGATATAATAAACAGAAGGGAATAATTTGTCAAGTGCTGCCTATTTGGATGGTTCCCTTCCTCCAGCTCAGAGGAAAGCTGAAATTCAGGACTTGAAGGTTATCTTCTTCTTGCTGCAAATCTCTCAGTTATCTACATTTGTGTCATAGTTCTTATTGGAAGTCAAACCTTCACAAACCAGCTATCAGTGTGTTGCAGCGTTGTTCATTGTATTTCATCTAATTTAGGCAACAATTATTTTAGACTGATTTAGGCTATGATATCATCATCTATTCTCCTTAGTAACTTTTGAGCCTAAAAGCCAAATTGCACAGAAGGGAAGAAATCTCAAAACCCTTACATTCCTACAACATTCATGTGACTAGACAGCCAGGGCTATTGAAACAATTAATCTCCCACTATGGAAACAGTGGCATTATGAGCTCCAACCTTACTGAACAGCAGAGTCTACAATTGCACTTACCCTCAAAACACAGATCCTTAGGAAACATAGCTACCATGCTCCTGCCATTCATGGCATTACTGTGCAGATTAGGGGATCCAGGCAGGTCCAGTTCAAAGGAAGATACTTACCCCCAACTAGATGAGGCAGCAATTTAGTGAAGCAGATACCTGCATGGAGCACCCACAGTGGTGTCACTTGACCCACTGCTACAGATAATCACAGAGAGCAGCCTACACTTAATATTACTGTGTCAGATGGCATTAATAGTAGTTTGACTATGGAGCTTAGAGCAGAAGATGAGTATGAGAGTTGTGGTTTTTATAGTCCATTGCACAACAGGCCATATCCCCCATCCTATGAACTCCCTTTGACCATCTGGTCATCTCCTTAAAGAATCTCCCTTGGTGTTTATTAGACCTCAGCCTTCTTCATGTGGTAGGTGGACAGCTAACTGGGTAAAAACACAAAGGCAGTTGAAGGAGATCTGCTTGATGCCCTGGCAGTCTAGAGCTCTGTTGACATGCTTTCATGATCCTTTCACAGCTGGATTTAATTTCTTCCAAACCTGTAGGGACAAAACTCGTCTTCATTGCTTAGCTCCTTATGTTTTGAAAAATAGCTTGATTGTTGGTTTTTACCTCCTTATAAAGTACTAAATCCAAGAAAAATGTTCCAGTCATATTCTAGTTATTCCTGTCTCAGATGGGACTTCTCTATTTAGGGACCTTACTGGTGGCTTAAGGACAGCACCCTACTGTAAGCAGTTCCTCTGTTCGGGCAGAAGGTTGCTGCTAAGAGTTGCATCTAGCAATATCTAAAGGTGGCAAAGATTGTCCACTTATGAAGATTTTGGACAATGGTTCACCTCCATTAAACATAGAATGGGCTGCCTAGGACACTGAGGCACTTCTGCATCTAATGATCATTGGAGCTTTTTCAGATTGTGGGAATTAGTTCCAGGAGATAGCATAAATTGTCAAACACAATACTGAAAATAATGAGATTTCCTATTGATTTTGACGGGCGCTCACTGTTGCTCATGAATCTAAAATAATCTTGCATTTCTGGAGCAAAATGTCCACACACATCACTATAAGTAGGACACAGCAGCAAAACAACATTACTAAAGTCAGGAGTTCAGGCAGGAGTTGCAGACATGTGACATCGCTGCCTCCAGCAAGAAACACTTCATGATTGGGATGTAGAAGTCAAAGGCAAAGATGTATTTCAAGCTTTATTCCTGTAGCTATTACTTACAGAACCTAGACTGTCTGGACCAATAATAGACGAAAGGTCTGGGGTAGACTTTGACTTTAAGCTTCATTATGAAAGTCAAAATGGGAGGAGAGAGACTTTGAATTCACAGAGGATTCAATCCATGAGGAATCTAGCTATATATAATATACTCAAAGCACTCTGTGTACACAGGAAAAGCTGAATCCAGCCCCAAGACTATTTTTGTTTGTGTTGTAAAAACATAGTGCAGCTTAAACCCTAATATACAATTTACAGTGCATTTTCCATGACCTGAGTTTTGGTTATCTGAAACATCTTTTTTCCCAGAACTGGATCATGTTTTCTATTGTCTATTAATTACTTTGACAGTATCTCAGCTGTTTTAAATACATAATTGTTTGAATTCATATCAGCTTCTCTTAGAGATTTAGTTAATATGAATTGCACCACATACTAGTTATTATCAGTTCATATACTGAAAATGCGGGGCAAGCAAATGATGATAATGAATCTCAGGCAAGTTTTGTGTTTGCTGTTTCTTCTTCCCAGATGGCTCACCCAGCTCTAAACCTTACTAATACATAATACCATTCCTTAGAGTAAACATATTGTAACTCGATTTTCTTCCCCCAAGCAAGCAACCAGATGAATGGCCTTGGTGGATTATTCTGTAACAGAAACACTCATAAGGGGTCTGTGATAAGCAAGCCAATGGAAATGGAGTAGTGCGCTGTTTAAAATCATCTAAACATTTTCTCTTAACATGAAACATTTGAAAATGTGTAGCTCAGTGTTTGATGAAACACAGTACCCTGTTGTCTGTAGCCCAGTTCTAGCCCCTTCTTTAAATGTAATCTTTTATCAAAGTCACATGTGTTTTCAATAAATTCACATGTGGATGCAGTTATACCAGGAAAACTGATTCACAAGTACTTTAGAGGCTCCTCTATCTTTCAGGCCCACCTAAAGTTTCTTTCCATTTTTTAAAATATTTTTTTAGCAAGCATATGAAGGGAAATAATCAGTTTTGCTTGCTTACAACACAACCGCCCTGGTCTGAATCATAAGTACAGCATTGTTCGAAGGAACAGCTGGTACCAACTCCAAAAGTTTAAGCGTTCCCCTCCAAACAAAAAACTCCGTTGAGACTGTTAGTCATCATCTCCCACAGGTATTGATTCAAGGCTACAGTTCTGCCTATTTCTGCCATGGCTAAAAAGATTAGTTGCAAGGTTTTCAGAAAGGAGCATTTTCATGCACAAGAAAACATACAACTATTTCCTTCTTGTCTGCTAATCTTGATGATTATTGTACCTTTTTGAAACTTTTTTAACCACATACAGGGCAATCACACTTTAATAACAACAACAGAGCACTAAGAAGTTGTTTCTGCAGAAGTGGATTTACAAAGATAGTTTTGCCCTCAGGAGTTTAAACTACATCACCACACAACTTTGCTGTAAATCTGACTCTATTCTATCAGCTTTTTCTACCAGGAAACACAAATTTAAGGGTAGGATCTGTTTAAAATATATTCTCAGGAACTGAACTCCTATTGCACCAGACTTTCAAAGCAAGCTTAATACAGGTCACCTCCTCATTTCCAGGAGTCTAATTTTATTGCTCCCTCCAAGCCATGCCAGAGACAGGAGCTCTAAAAAAGCACTTTATCCTCTTTTGAGACTATACTTAGAGTGTGCTTTGAAAGAATTTCTGCTAACAACCAAATGCTAAACTTTGAACTTGTTTCACAGTTCTCTAGGACATCTCCTTGACAGTCAGTTTTCGAATACAGTTTACATTCAGTTATGGTTCATATTGCCTTCATTAGTATCAGAGCCCATCTTGTCCTGTGATATGCAGATATTTCCCAAGACTCCTTTCAAGCAAAGCAGTTTAAATACACATCCCTCCATAGTCCGTGGACTGATGGTTTGAGCCTAGATACCAAAGTAACCTAACTCCTTCAATTCAGGATAGGAATCTCTCACACTAGAGAGGAATCCAGCAGAAAATGTGTATTTAGATGCCAGGCTTATGTGGCCTCGATCGGGTGTGACCAGGATACTTCATCTGTAGCTGAAAAACAGAAGCTGTAAGGGACAGGGAGTTTTAGGGAAATATTTTTATTTCCAGCCACCTTGCTGCGGATGGGATATTTCCAAGAGAAAGTGGAAGGAGAGTTATTGCTGGTAGATACAGGGAAGTTCAGGATGCCCAAATATTTCAGTTAGAGAGCTGTATTTGCAGACTATGTCTGGACTTGAAAAAGAGTATTCTTAGGTCATTGTCTGGCCATCCTACTATAAAATAACAGGCAAATAAATGGCAAGAGGTTTCAAATGTGTATTTGCCCCATATTGGTCTTAGGATCATCCAGCCCTTTTCTCCTCATTTTTCTCCTCTCCTTCATTACTGTGAGATCCAATGCCAAGTCAAGTGGTGCCTCTCACACACTGCAGAGCGAGGAGATTTACTGCCCATCTGTGCTGCTGGGCAGCTCTGGGGGTGGCAGCAGGACACCATGTCGCTCAACACCACAGCACCATGACACAGCTGGAGAAAGCTCAGACCTGACCACTGCATTTTTCTGACTCTTCAGCAGCCTGTGCAAAACTCATGTGTGGTCTCAAACACCATGCTGATCAGTGCGGTACAGGCGGAGGAATAAAGTGTGACTGTCCTTCCAGGGCACCGAGTTTCCAAAGTCCACATCACCCTCGCTCACGCCAGAGGCTGAGGATCATCACAGCTTAAGTTGTACCAACTATGAGCATGGTGATTCACAAGTGATAGAAAATGGGTTCAGACTTTCAAAGTCTGAGCATTTTGGGCCAGATCCAGGAAAAGGCTTAAATACATGTTTACATTTTATTCATGTGGAATCAATAGGACAAAAAATGTTGTGTAAATTAAAGCATGTACCTCATTGAGGGCAGAGTGTCTGTGCCTTGGAGGATCAGGTTTTATATAGCAAGGCCTTGCTCCCAAAGATACATATGTACCTTACAGTAAGAAACAGGGCAAGCAGAGCATGATGGCAAGGTCAGGGGCAAAAGCTGGGGGCAATCCCTCCAGAATAAGATCAAGGGACACGGAAACCATGGTGCTCCCACAGGGTTGGGGCCAAAGAAAGAGAGCTGTCAGCCCATCACTTTCACCAGAAATAGTTTGTGTTGTCTTCTGAAAACACAACAACCAACCATGACTCCAGGAACTCACTTTCCCAAAATTACGCACAACGGATGAGGATGCCTCAGAACACCCTTGGTCTTAAAAGAGACTAGCAATTAAAGCAAATATAAAATTACTACAAACTAATATACCTGACTATACCACGTACAAAAATTAGACTTACAGTGTTTATCCTGTTGTCCAAGGGTTTCCTCAAATTCTTGAGAAAATGATAACCTTTTAAAATATAGGTGTTACACTTAAAATATACCTAACCAAATTAGTCTGACTGAATCCGACTTTAGCTGAGTCCATTTATATGAAAAATGAATGGGGAACAGTTTTATAAAATTAATCAGCAGATAACTGCAGTTCCTCTGGAGGACAATCTTCTTGGACTTTTCAGTGAGATTTAATCATTTGATACAGATAATTTGATCTTTTGAGGAATGACAGTGCTAGAATCTCTCTGAATGTCCTCGTCTGTCATCATGTGTAACCTCTGCTTCTTCTTACTCCAAAAAGGCCCCACTCTGTTCAAAGGTAAAATTTCTATACAACTCTATTTATGATATGAAATTCAGAAGACACAATTTTAGTCTGCCTATTACAATCAAAGAATAATAAGCATAATCTACCTAACAGCAATCCTGAGATCTATTTGATACCAACTTCCAAAGCTTGTGCCTTCAAACGCCAGCATCAGAATATGAATTCGTTTTACCTGAAGTTTAAAAAATTTGTAACCACTGCAGTTATTTCATGCAGTAAATCTTGACAGTACAGCCATATTCAACTTATTAGTTATTCCAGTGCAAATCCAGAATACTTCCAGGGAATCACAAATTGCATAGATGTGGATGGAGATAAAAAATGGTAGAGTTTCAGTGGAAGTGCTGTGGTTTTATACTGAAATAACAAAGCAGAATCTGGTCAGGAGAACACAGTTCCCATGGAAATCTTTATGACAAATTCAGAAGGGGTATAGGTTACATGTTAAGTATAGGTTGATCAGAAATGGTATAAGTGCTGAAGTAGTGGTAAGCAGGATCTTGGACTAATTTATTCCCCAGTGACTGCAAAAAAGGGGTAATGTATGTGTTGAGGAACACAAAGTAGAAACTAAAATGAGAAATGAAGAGAAAGCAAGCCATTCTGCTCTCTTGGCTGAAATCCCTCTTATTCTTCAGATGAGGAGCTATTGACTTTATTACAGAGACTGAGCCTTTTCTCATTCCATGCTATTCAGCAGTGATGGTGGTATATGAAGGGAAACTGCTGCCTAAAACAGAGTAAAAACAGCTTCACTGTCTCAGTGTCCTATTACTCTCTATGTACTAGAAGCAGTCAGAGGGTAGGACTGTCTGGCAGGGATTTCAGCTGCAAGAACAACTCATCCTCTGGGGAGAAAAATAGAAGAATCTTATGTAAACCTTCATCAAGGGCAATACTTCCAAAAAAGGGGGAGATCATCAAAATGTGAGTGTGTCTACTTGTAAAGGAAGATCAGAAGGACAGAAAACTAGAAGAATATTGTGTGGTCTCACCAGTAATTTATTTCTTAAGGGGAAAGTCGGGTGAACTCTCCCCCTTCTCTTCTCAGTCTCAACCATGTCTGGTTCTCTGGTTTAAAATTCAGTTCAGTACCTTCCCAGACAGGGAATATGATTTCCTCCCTTCTTTATAGATTTCTCTGGTTTGCATTACCATTCAATAAATATATTACAAAATGTTATTTGCCTCTGTCCACAGCTTTTGAGTTGTTGCAATGATCTTAAAGATATCACAAATTAAATTACTGGATCCCACTCTGAACTCATCAGGACACATTGCAGGAGAGAAAAATCAACCAACCCCATTGCATCTGGTGCTCAATGTTTATGCATTTCAGCAACACGTTCCATTGTGCTAATACCTTTCTGGAAAAGCATCAGTGAGGAAGAAACTGTCCAGTTAAGTGCAAGGACCAGTGCTGTTCTCCTGGCCAGCCTGGCAGTCAACACCGTGCTTGAGGGATTTTAATGTACACAGACATGTTTTTGATTCGGTGACCTTCATTTTTAGCAGGAACTTCTTCTGAAGTCGGTGAAGGTAAATGACCAGAATCTGGAATGAAATCTAAGAACTGTATGCATTACTTGTGTCCAAGATTAGTAGTGAATTCAAAGCAGGGCAGCTGGAAAAAAGGGATAGCCTCATATCAGAATGTGTTTTTAAGGCTAAGCATATCCTGCAGAAGCAAATAACAAAAATCAATCAGATATTTATTGTAAGCAGGCACTTAGGAACAGCATTGCTCACAAACTGTGCAACTGCTGAACTAATTCTATTGAGACACTTTGGGCATCAGGTCACCCCTTAAATGACACAAAAAAAAGCATCCCCTATAGCAACGTTCCCTGGCCGGGTTTGTCTTTCTACCGCAGTGCAGATACTCTGGGGCCAGGCCAATGTGAGACAGTGGAAACGCTCCTGATCAGGAGAAGTGTGGGTCTGAATGCAGCACAAGCACATCAGAGGGAAACCCTCCCATGCTGGTAATGGCAGGGCCATGGGCAGGCAGCTGCACTCCTCAGCTCTCACACCTGCATGCTGTGTGCTGCTACATGGGGCCAAGGCAGCAAGCACTATGCGAAGGTGTAGGCATGGCCCTTTGACATCCACCTTGTTGTGAGCTCTCCCAATGGGCAATGGGTCTGTCAGCATCTCCACAGAAAGAGCTCCCCTCCTGAATCTACCCCATAAAAATGCTGACTGACACATCCTCCTGGCTGTAGACCATGGAAATACAAATCAGACCTCAGCACCCTTCCAATGGCTTCTGAAGCTCCCTGTTCCATGGGAAACGTGCACTAGCAAGTAGTGAAAACTGCTAAAAATAAATGGATATTAGAGTAGGGTCAGAAGCAAACCCACTGCCATGACCACTTGTGCCTCTTCAGGGGAGTGCAGGCAGGCATTTGGACTTTCCCATGACTTGTCCCAGCGTTAGGATGGGAATGTGAAATATGAAAATCATTACTGGAGAGCAACCTCAAATATTTGAAAAATAAGAAGTTTTCTTTGAATGGGCTTTCTTATTTCAGCTGGTGAGATCTATGCAGGTGGACTCACTGACTTTACAGAAGAACTTCTCAGGAGGCTCGGGGACTGCACCAGCAACACTTTTGGTTATGTCTCGGGTTCAGGAGAGTTGGGCCTTATTCCTGGTTCTCTGAGGGGCCTCCATGTCTCATTGTCCTCACTGCCAAGTAATCTAATCAAGAAAAAGGATATGTACCTCTTCCCTCAAGCATTTTTTGACCAGCTGCATAGGAGAACCACCTACTTTTAAAAGCCAGAAAAAAAATAGATTTTATAAAAAATAATATTTTTACCTATTTTACTTATAAGCAACAAGGCTTTTAATACCACATGCTGAAATCCAACATTGTAGTATTATCCAAGATTACTTCTAATGATGAGAAATATTTTATTGTCCAGATAGTCCATAAAAGTGACAATCCATCTGGGCAGCAGGAAAATCATAGAATCATAGAATCATAGAATTGTTAAGGTTGGAAAAGACCCTTAAGATCATCGAGTCCAACCATTAACCTAGCACTGCCAAGTCCACCACTAAACCATGTCCTCAAGCACCATGTCTGCCCTTTTAAATACCTGCAGGGATGGAGACTCCACCACTTCCCTGGGCAGCCTGTTTCAGTGCCTGACTATCCTTTCGGCGAAGAAAAGTTTTTCCTAATATCCAACCTAAACTTCCCCTAGCTCAGCTTGAGGCCGTTCCCTCTTGTCCTATCACTTGTTACTAGGGAGATGAGACCGACCCCCACCTCGCTACAACCTCCTTTCAAAGGTTTTGCCAACTGCACCAACCTTTCATGAATTAGATGACAGGGAGCAGTGTAGTGCAGCTAGAAAGTGAGCAGAAAGGGTTTATGACCTCTCCAGAAAAAGAGGACTGTGTAAGACAGGGAGTCGTAGCAACTACGTCCTCTGCAGTGCCCCCAAGTTAGCATCTTCCCTGTATTAGCTCTCCTTCTCTCAGCACAACACAGCAACACAGGGCCCACGCAAGAATATACATCACAGAGAAGTCTTCCCAGCAGACTGCACACCTTGGTATTGGCACTGAAGCAATGCTTTTGGAATTATCATATTAAGAGTTTTACACTGGAGACTGCAAATACTAAATAAAATTATGTCTTTCGTATTGACAGGAGCATGGGGAAACTGTGAGAAAAATGGAAGCATCTGAGGGTGATAATTTATTCTTTAATCTGCTAAAAAGATGCTTTGGAAAAAACAAATGAACAAAAAAACCCACCTCAGCCAACAGAGTGTAGGGTTTGCCAGAGGTATCTCCACCTATTGCTTTGGTGGCTTATTTCTGACAGGACATGTTGACATCACTCAAGGGTTTTATTGAGGGCTGATATTTATCCTCAGATAACACTGGGATCCTTTTCCTAGGACTAGCACCAAAAACACAAGCTGCATAAACTAAAAAGAGGCCAGCAGGATTTTTTTCTGCTATATTCAGCTAGATTTGATTATTTCTGGGAGTCCATTCAAAAGACCACTGATAAGAGCATCCCCCTTCTTCATCCTATTGTTCTATTACAACTCTCCAGCCATATTCCTCCCTTGTTTCCTTATCAAACACAAGCTTTCTCTCCTTGCTTTGAAAGTCCTCCAAAACACTGTTCCATCCTATCAATTCAATCCATTACTACAAGGTCAACTAAAACCCAGGCTTTGCCAATAGCAACAGCCCTAACACCCTTTTCTCCAGAAAGCCCTCTAGCATGCCAGTTCGGTACCACTAACCCTAATGGTCCTACTTCTGTGTAAGGGCAATAAATATAAGGCTTCTGTGGATGGTATTTGATAGCACCAGCACAAAGAGACTTGCTTGACTGAAATCTTAATGCACCATCAAAGAACATAGGATCATAGACTTACAGGAGAATTCATGTTGGAAGGGAACTTAGCAGGTCTCTAGCCCAATCTTCTGCTCAAAGCAGGGACATTCATAAGACCAGACCAGGTTGCTCAGTGCTTTATCCAGTCGGGTCTTTAAAAAGCCTCCCAGGATGGAGATGACACAGCCTCTCTGGGAAACCTGCTCCCACATCTGACCATCCTGATGTTGAAAATATTTTTCCCTTATTCAAGTCAGAACTTCACTCTTTCAATTTCTATGTGCCTTTAATCAAAATAATTACGATATTGATATATAATTATTATTTGTAAGAATTAATGTTATGTAATGATGCATGGCTTTTCATTCAGCTTTGTCCTCAAAACTTAAGGGGTAGATAAATTTGTATGCGCATTTTAAAACTACACCAGCTGTTGCTTGTTTACTGTCTTGGGGAACAACTAATATACATTCAGAGCTGTTCTATAACCAGATATGATATCTTGCATTTCAATGTCCAGTAAAAAAGACCCCCCAAGCACTTAAACATATATCACATAACCCTGCATTAACTGGTGGTTGCTTCTTTGGTAAAGCCTGGCAGCTGTTTAACCACAAACAGAAAATAAGGAAAAAAAATTTCAGGATAAGACATGGGAAGTACTGCAGGAATTTGGCTTGTCCTTCTGTGGTGATGTTTCACTGGGAAGAGCCGTCATCAACGTTTTGCTCAGAAAAGGTTATCTGGAAAGAAACTCCTAATTCACTTCAATACACCTAAATAGCAAACCTCGGCAACTTCCAGCAATGTTACTAGAAACTCTTGGTTTCTCAGTCTTATCGAGAAGCAGAGAAATTGCTTTTAGTTAATGAAATCCTCATACGAAGCTCCTGCAATTCAAAAATTTATTTTTCCATTTTCAGTCCTGCACACCATGGCACATCACTTTACTAAACTAAACAGGGGCTACACATCAAAGCAAAATGCAATGAGACACGACGTGCTTCTTGAATTGGGGTCTGAACTGATGTCCCTTGTGATAGGCCTCAGGATATCTTCATTGTCCAAGAGGGATGAAGAACACAGCCCTGCACCACCTCAAAAGCCTTCACACCCCCTAGACAGGGTCAGAGCTAAAATATTTTAACCTGGTAATGATCCATCAGAAGCAAAGATTGTTCGTTGCTCATCTGCACAGCATGTTCAGATGCTTGCCTTGTAAAAGCTACTTTCCAGTGCTTGCTAAATTACTTGTCTCCACCTCTGCTAAAGGAAAAGAATAGGGACACCAAATGGTAAACAAACCTCAAGCTCTGGTTCACCTCCACAGTATATTTGGATGAGTAACAACAACAAAGACATTGTATTTTTTTTTCTAGGATTGTTCAGTTCCATGGATTATGGATTATAGTTCATATTTTCTGGCAAGCTATTCAGCTGTGATTGAGCACTCTATAAATAAGAACAGATGCTCTACAACTTGTCAGTACCCTTCTCTACTATCCCTAGCCAGTGTGCTGGAAGAGGAAATCAGTGTAATGTATTTGGGAGTGTTTTTTGTCCTTTTAATGGACCATTTATCACAATGAGAAAGAGGAAGAAATAGAAGCAATCGACCACAGCTTTCATAATTAACACAGGGAACCAGCCTGGTGACATGATTAGCCAACAGGCTCCAATGATTTTGCTTTGACATTCCAGGTTAATTTCTCTCCAAGGCTGGAAGATACAATTGGGTTTTCTTCTTCAGAGGAATTTGCAGCACTCACAAAATAATACAATAACCTCAGCGTGTTGCCAATATCTTTCAGGAGTGAGCACGTGTTTCCCACCAACACCCATCAACAACACTACATCGACTGTGAGAGAATCTCCATCCATTTCCCATGGCAGAAAGACTTCTCTGGCCAACCTTCAGAAGGTTGGGCCATCAATTAAGGCAACGGAGTGGAGGAAAATTCAGGTTCTCCCACAACTCTTGTGCGTGGGAGATGAGACCTACCTATGCTTGTTCAAGGTGTTTTTGCCCTCCTGCCACCACTGAAATGATGTGAAATGTTCACAAAAATATTTGCCAAAATTCTCCAAATTCTTAAAGGACAAAGATCCACACGACATCTGTCAGAGACCCCAGCTTACTCTCGTAAATAGCAGGAAAGAGAAAATTCCTCAGGCATTTGGGTTTTTCTTTTCCTCATTGGACAAAGCAAAACAGCAAAGGTTTTTGTGTCTAGGTGAGGACAGCAATGGTAATAATAATAAATGGATACACTAAATTAAGCACACAGGGGAAACTGTTTCTTGCTGATAAGACTTAGGCACCGATCCAGCAGTGACCTCCAGACATTGATTTCAGGAAAGACCTGAACAGGTTTAACTCCCCATTCCACCATATCCTAGACTTGTGATCCTGAAAACAACCTGCAAACAGGTGAATCTGGTGGCAAGGAGAGCATACAATGCCAGTAGCCTTTATAGGGGCATTTGGGGCGGGTCCAAATATTCATTACAGGGGTCAGAGATTTTTTTCAAAATGGATTTTCAGGTAGGACAGAGATAGATCAGTCAGAGCAATTAAATAGCAGATTCATCCCTTCTAGTTTAGAAACACTGCAGTTTGCCCCTGTCTCCCGTAAGTGATTTTTTCCTCTTCTCTGCTTGATACAAATTAGTGTTTCACAAATAAAAGAGTTCCTTAGTGCCAAAGTTAAATCATATTATCAGAAACAGAGAAGAGAGTTCAGTAGGCAAAATGCTAATTCTGCTAATACCCCATGAATGAAATTTTAGCTGTCAATTAAAGAAGAAATGCTTCCTCTTCTTTTTAATGCCGGAGAACAGAATTAATGCCATAGCCCAATTTCTATCATACAATGTAATAACACAATTATGAAGCTGAGAAAATCCTAAAACTTATTTTGCTTGGCCTCCAGCCTGACAGTTTTCACAACTGTGTGCAACGCATGGATATGTTTCCCATTAAATAATTATTTGTTAAGCTCCATTCATTCAAGATGCAGGACGAGACAATTCAATGGCTTATCAATTTCATCTGAACATCACTTGATTTTTCTGCTTGGCCTGCACTCACATTACAATTTCCCTAAGTAGTTGCGACAGCCCATATTCAAATAACATCTTGTACGAGAAAACAATGAATTACAGGCCTGTCAAGTCTCTTGTGCTGAGTATGGGACTCCCACAGGCTGCCCTCCACAGCTGGGCTGTTTCCTTGGATGTTTTCTCTGCAGAATCACACCAAGTTGGCCCAGTCTGTGCCCTGCTAATCCACTTCATCTAGCACAAATGGGGACATTCAGCTCCAAACTGAAACACCTAAAGATAAATGTTCCCATGTGACTACACGTGCAATAGATATCTGAGTTTCAGTCAGTAATGATCTAGGGCTCAGTTTGGTGCCGCTAGTAATGCCCTAAGAGATCCCACATGACCTTCAGGCACCACTCCAGAACAGGATGAGTCTCTTCTAGGACCATGTTTTGCAGATCCATCCAGACATCTTGAGTACTCGAGAGAGTATCTATCTCCCATGTTATGAAACTGAGTTCTGCCCTTCACCTTGTCTTAATCCCACCCAAGAGGGGTGGAGGACCAGAGCTTTTCAGCTGGAGAAGGAATCCAGCCTGCACCTAGCAGCATCTGTTTTCCTTGCAGCAAAGTGTTAGATTCATTACATCTCATTGGACTGTATTCATACACACACAAAAAAAAACAGGGAAAAAAAAAAGGGCTTATGCTGTAAGCTAGTCACATTCAGAGCTGGCTCAAAATTTGGAACACTTCAAGATTATGGGCTGTATGGATCTGCATTCCTCCCTCCCTCCCCTGGAAAGATGGGGTCTTTTGGAAAACTAGAAATCAGACATAGGTTCATAATACTATTGAAATTGTGGGAATGTTGGAATATAAGGATTGGGTCAGGCCTGTTTCCCAGTATTAGAAAAATACTTGAAACAGAATTCATAAACAGAAAAATCTGTTCAATGAAGTGCATGGAAAATGAGTAATAATAAATCAGCTGCTGTATTTGAAATGGCTCAATTTTTTCAAAAGTTGCTCTAGTTTATCTCCATTTTGGCTGCTGTGCAGCCCCATTGAGTGTGATTTGTGATTAAAGCTGCTTGTGATACTTGTTTTGAGGCCAAGGCTTCCAGTGTCGCCATTTATAGTACAGCTTATTTTCATTGCCACCTGGACCTCAACACTGGGTTAAACCAACCAGGCAGAGAGCATGCAAGAACGCATTAGCAAAGACTTTAACTGGGGAAGCAGGGTAGGTTGTGGGGAAAATATGGGATCAGGCCATAGCCCCAGGCATCAGGCACCTCCATGGGGCCAAGGCCGTGTTGGGATATCAGGCCACAGGTTGGGGTCAGGATCAGGACCATTGAGGCAAACCAGGTCAGACATGGCTCTAGAATGGCTGGACAGGGCCGGAGGGATGGGAATGGGCTCCGTGGGGCCCATGGCTGGGCAGGGCTGTGGCAGAGCTGGAGACCAGCATCCTACAGCATTGCTGTAGGATCAGCCAATCAATATCTAGACCTCAATTCAGCTGCCTACACACAGGGATCTTGTGATAAGGGAGTTGCCATGCAACATGTGAGATACGTGCAAAGTGCTAGCAGATGTGATATAGGACCAAGAGTGGACAGGCAGATGGAGACCAGGAGCAATTCCCTGAAGTATCAGGTGCCTCTCAGGAACTGTGTATGGGCCCCTGGAGAGACCTCCTGACAATAAAACATGTTGTCATTGAGCAATTCAGTTCACCAGACAGTGGGTGCCTAATTTAAGGTAAACTGAATCAGTTTTCATGGAGCATATTGGCTCTTGGAGAAGGAATGTCCTGTGGAAGCCAGAATGAGGTGACACCTGAGCTCAGCTGGACAAGCAGGGTCACAGGAAGATGCGTTAATCAAAAGAAAACAATACATGGCCATTCTTTTTAAGGAGGCCTGGTCTACCATGGAGGTGGGTGGAGGTCAGAAGAGAGAGAGTGTGAAGCTAAGGCAGAAGTAGGACATGGTAAAATGGGTAAGCGCAAGGCCCATGGTGCTGGGCTGAGGGGGAAGAAACATCAGGGGATATCCAAAGAATTTTACAAGTGGCAGCCAGAAAACTCCTGGAGATGATACGAAGGCATAAAACCTCTGGCACCAGAAGTTTAGGCTGCTCTTTCTTTTTCCCCTCTCCACCACTCCCATGGATTTTCCTGAATAAATCATAGCAGGGGCTTGCTGACTTCTCAGTACACAGCCACAGTCACAAATGGTGTCTTGGTGTCTTTCATTAACTCTTTTAAGAGAGCAATGCTCTCCAAACATATTATCCAACCACAGACTGGTGGATGATCCTTACTAGCAGTTCTTTTTTTGTTTCCCTTCTGGTTTGCATTTATTTGGCCTAATTAATATTCAGTCTGAGGAGTTCACTTTCCACTTACTCAGCTAAACAAAGCCGAATTCAGACCAAAGAGGGCTTTTTGGATGTATCCAAAGATCAGCCTTGAAGTGCGCATGTCCTGCTATCTCAGGTGAGAGATAGCTCATGTGTCAGTAGCGAGGGGGTGAAGTACCAGCACTTCTGAGTCCATTGCAAGGTGCTGCATGGGCACAGACCACAGACCATTTTTTTGAAAGGAAGAATTCACTTTCCAAGGACAGGCAAGGGAAAATCTGGGAATCTGGCCTCAATTCCCAGCTCTGCTACACCATGGTGGGCATTGAGCCACAGTTCCTCCGTTTTCTAGCACCTTAACTCACCGGCACATGTCCATAGGCTAAGGTGCTCTGTGTCAGTCTTGCTACATATTGCATTTAAATATTCTAACAAAAGAAGAGTATTGGGGACTCAAGTTACGGGGTTCCAGTGTAGCATAGGCTTAGAGGCAGGGGTAGTGGAGAGAGACTGCTGACATGAACAGAGATAGAAGCCAAATATTTTCTTTGGCCCAGAGTGGGAACGGCTCTTGGTGACTGTATCGCAACACCTAAGGATTAGGAAGCTGTCCCGACCTAGGTGACTCAGATCATCAGAGCTGGGACCCAAACATCGGAGAGAGTCAGACACCCCAAAAAGCAATGCAGAAAGGCTGTAGTCCAAGCAAGAATCTGCCCAGATTTGAGCATCGGGAAATGTTAGCTCTATCTAAACACTGCCCCCGATGTTTTACTCCTTGCCTGATGCAGCGTCAGCAACATGGACCTCATAGAATGCACTGAGACCTTCCACCTTCTGTGCTGACAGGGCAACTCTAAGGAAGGACACCAGCCAAATCCAAACCAGCTTCTTGGTTTGATGTGAAGGCCTACTTATCCCTAGTGTTTTCATATTAAAATGTGGGAGGCTAGAGAACAGTAAGGCTGGATCCATCAGATGACTTTCAGTTGCTTATTATTTATGCTTGAACAAAGGTGAGGCAGTGGAATAGACTGAATTTGTGTTTCCTGAAATATTTTTTTGTCATGCTAGAACAGAAACTGAAATTTAATCAAAATAAACTTGAGCAGTAAAAATAAGGGCTCAGATAAACTTTCTGACTGCCAACTGAGCCACAGTAGCTGTGTGCATGTTCTTAACCTGTGGAAAACAGGCTTGTGTGACCTCATAGAATCGTTTAGGTTGGAAAAGACCTTTGAGATCATTGAGTCCAACCGTAAACCTAGCACTGCCAAGTCTACCACTAAACCATGTCCCTAAGCACCACATCTACCCGTCTTTTAAATACTTCCAGGGATGGAGACTCAACCGCTCCCCTGGGATGCCTCTTCCAATGCTTGACAACATTTTTGGTGAAGAAATTTTTCCTAATATCCAATCTAAACCTCCCCTGGCGCAGCTTGAGGCCGTTTCCTCTTGTCCTATCACTTGTTACTTGGGAGAAGAGACCGACCCCCACCTCGCTACAACCTCCTTTCAGGTAGTTGTAGAGAGCAATAAGGTCTCCCCTGAGACTTCTCTTCTCCAGGCTAAACAATCCCAGCTCCCTCAGCCGCTCCTCAGAAGACTTGTGCTCCAGACCCTTCACCAGCTTCACTGCCCTTCTCTGGACACGCTCCAGCACCTCAGTGTCCTTCTTGTAGTGAAGGGCTGAACACAGTGTTGGAGGTGTGGCCTCACCAGTACAGGGGGACGATCACCTCCCTAGTCCTGCTGGCCACACTATTCCTGATACAAGCCAGGATGCCATTGGCCCTCTTGGCCACCTGAGCACACTGCTGGCTCATGTTCAGGCGGCTGTCAACCAACACCCCCAGGTCCTTTTCCGCCAGGCAGCTCTCCAGCCACTCTTCCCCAAGCCTATAGCATTGCATGGGGTTGTTGTGACCAAAGTGCAGGACCCGACACTTAGCCTTGTTGAACCTCATAGAGTTGGCCTTGGCCCATCAATCCAGCCTGTCCAGATCCCTCTGTAGGGCCTTCCTGCCCTCCAGCAGATCAACGCTCCCGCCCAACTTGGTGTCATCTGCAAACTTACTGAGGGTGCACTCGATCCCCTCGTCTGTATCATTGATAAAGATATTAAAGAGAACTGGCCTCAGTACTGAGCCCTGGGGAACACCACTTGTGACCAGCTGCCAACTGGATTTAACTCCATTCACCACCACTCTTTGGGCCTAGCCATTCAGCCAGTTTTTAACCCAGTGAAGAGTACATCCATCCAAGCCATGAGCAGCCAGTTTCTCCGGGAGAATGCTGTGGGAAACAGTGTCAAAGGCTTTACTAAAGTCTAGGTAGATGTGCTGGTTTTGGCTGGGATAGAGTTAATTTTCTTCATAGTGGCTAGTATGGGGCTATGTTTTGGATTTGTGCTGAAAACAGTGTTGATAACACAGGGACGTTTCAGTTACTGCTGAGCATTGCTTACACAGAGTCAAGGACTTTTCTGCTTCTCACACCACCGCACCAGCGAGTAGGCTGGGGGTGCACAAGAAGCTGGGAGGGGACACAGCTGACCAAAGGCATGTTCCATACCATATGACATGACGCTCAGCATATAAAGCTGGGGGAAGAAGAAAGAAGGGGGGAACATTCAGAGTGATGGCATTTTGTCTTCCCAAGTCACCATTACGTGTGATGGAGCCCTGCTTTCCTGGAAATGGCTGAACACCTGCCTGCCGATGGGAAGTAGTGAATGAATTCCTTGTTTTGCTTTGCTTGCGTGCGCAGCTTTTGCTTTACCTATTAAACTGTCTTTATCTCAACCCAGGAGTTTTCTCATTTTTACTCTTCCAATTCTCTCCCCCATCCCACTGCAGGGGGAGTGAGCAAGCAGCTGTGTGGTGCTTAGTTGCCGGCTGGGGTTAAACCACAACAGTAGATGACATCCACACCTTTTCCCTCATCTACTACGCGGGTCACCTTGTCATAGAAGGAGATGAGGTCAGTCAAGCAGGACCTGCCTTTCATAAACCCATGCTGACTGATCATCTGGTTGTCCCATACATGTCGCATGATGGCACTCAGGATGATCTGCTCCATAACCTTCCCCAGCATGGAGGTCAGGCTGACAGGCCTGTAGTTCCCGGATCCTCCTTCCGTCCCTTCTTGTAGATGGGTGTCACATTTGCTAACTTCCAATCAGCTGGGACATCCTCAGTCAACCAGGACTGCTGATGGATGATGGAAAGGGACTTGGTGAGCACCTCCGCCAGCTCCCTCCGTACCCTTGGGTGGATCCCATCCAGTCCCATAGACTTGTGCATGTCTACGTGGTGTAGCAGGTCACTAACCATTTCCCTTGGACTATGGGATCTTCATTCTGCTCCCTGTCCCTGTCTTCCAGCTCAGGGGGCTGGGCACCCTGAGAACAACCGGTCTGACTATTAAAGACTGAGGCAAAGAAGGCATTAAGTACCTCAGTCTTCTCCTCATTCTTTGTCACTATGTTTTCCCCTGCATCCAATAAAGGATGGAGATTCTCCTTGGGCCTCCTTTTGTTGCTAACATATTTCTACAATCATTTTTTATTGTCTTTTACAGCAGTAGGCAGATTAAGTTCTAGTTGGGCTTTGGCCCTTCTAATTTTCTCCCTGCATAACCTCATGACATCCCTGTAGTCCTCCTGAGTTGCCCGCCCCTTCTTCCAAAGGTTATAAACACTCCTTTTTTTCCTGAGTTCCAGCCGAAGCTCTCTGTTCAGCCAGGCTGGTCTTCTTCCCCACTGACTCATCTTTCCACACATGGGGATGGCCAGCTCCCGTGCCTTTAAGATTTCCTTCTTGAATAATGTCCAGCCTTCCTGGGCTCCTTAGCCCTTCAGGACTGCCTCCCAAGGGACTCTGTCAACCAGGCTCCTGAACAGGCCAAAATCTGCCCTCCAGAAGTCCAAGCTAGCAGTTCTGCTGACCGCCCTGCTTACTTCTCCAAGAATCAAAAACTATCATTTCATGATCACTATGCCCAAGACAGCCTCCGACCATCACATCACCCACAAGTCCTTCTCTGTTTCACGAACAAGAGGTCCAGTGGGGTGCCTTCCCTAGCTGGCTCCCTCACCAGCTGTGTCAGGAAGTTATCATCCACACGCTCCATGATGCTTTCTGGATCCATGGCACTGATCCAAGCAGGCTTGCTGCCCTGACACCATGGAAAATGCTAGAAAGTGGCCTCAGTGCTCCCTTCTCCCCTTCTGTAGCCCATCACCCTGGGATCAGGGAAGTGCAGTTTTCAGTTTTCTCAAGCAGCAGGAAGACCCAAGCCCCAGGATCCCACCTCCTGGCAAACAACCAGCCAGCTCTTACACCAACAGCAGGGCCACTTCCCACCCTGTGGAAAGCTCGATTCAGCATCACATAGTAGCTCAGAGGCTAGGCAAGAATCCAGCTCTTCAGGGTGGTATTTGACTGCATTGAACATTAGGCCACACTTTCTCTTTCTGAAATCCCTTTATTTGCTCCCTCCACACTTTCCAAATTTTGCAGCTAATGAGGCTGGGACCCTACAGACAATAGCCTTAATCCCACACCATCTCAATTAACATTTTTTACCCTATGCACTGCATGTAGCAAGTATCCTGCGAAAGAAATAATATATGATAGGGTATAATCTTTTTCTGCTAGCTATCCCTATCCCAAGATGGATTAGTTCTCCTTTATTATGGGTCCTTTGTCAACCAGCCCAGAGACCTATAGCTTTATTACTGTGAGTTTAAATAATTATATATGTCTACTCTAATAAGAGAAAACATGGTTTGAATTCTCTAACAGATGATCTTGAGGACTTCAAGTCTGCTATGTGACTGCAGTTGGCCATAACTGTCAAACTGACTAGTTTTATTGTAAATTTAGATTATGAAAATCTCATTAAGTTCTGAGCTTTCACTGTGACACATGCAACATACAGATCTTATTGTTATTCACATTTCTATGGTGCTAATCATCAGAATATCCTCCTGATGAAAGAACATGCCATCATTTTGGGTAGGAAAGTATTGCAATGCCAGGAAAAACTTTAATAACCCAAACATACTTCCTAGGTTGGAAGAAAGAGTATGCCTCCTGCATCAACCAAAGACTGGTAACATCAGCACTGAGCTGGTACTTCCTCCAGATTTAAAAGGTCAGCTGTCGCAAAGAGGTAGATTAGACTGTTCTTACTCTACTGAAATACAGGAAACGCATCTGCCGATGTCTGGGTTGGGAGATTAGTACTTTCAAAATGATTTAACGACTACAGTTTAATCTATGGAAATTTCTGGACAAATAGGCAATGGACGTGCGATGCTGATTCGATCTAAGCATGTAGAGCTAAACCTAACACATTTGGGTTGAACCTGCTGGTTTTAGCTTGACCATTGTCAGAGAGGAAAAGTAATAGATGTGTGGATGTAAAAACTGGGATACTTTCAGAGCTTTGGAGGTACGTATGAGCTGAGTAGTGTCCTGAACTATTGTTGTTGAATCACATTTCTCTTTGGTACCTTGTAATTGGGTGATTGCAAAGGTTTACAATAACCAACATATTGTAGCACAATACAAGACTATAAAATTGCTTTGTTTTCCTGCCAATTATGTGGTGAGAAATATATGGCTGACATGTCTTGCCACATAGGGGAAAAAAAAATCATTTCCCAATTAGCTTTGTATATTTTTGGCTAAGAAGTTTTCTCATGAGTCACAAATCATTTTCTCATGGCATCAGTAGCCTTATTACATATGCAACTAATTTTGTTCTGTAATCTAAAGCAGCAACAAAATGAAAATTTCTGATATGTCTCCTGGCATTCAGTTATGAGAAGCTGCAATAATTTTTCCTTGTCTACAAATAGCAGTAGGTACAAAGGATCTCAAGAACAGGAATACCATTGTGCTTTCAGTTGGCAATAAGGAATATAATGAATAGCATATACAATGATCCTGACCTCAGCGCCATCAGTCACCACTGACTATTTTCTGTCAGAGTCCCAAAACAATGCCAGCTCAAAAAAAAACATTTTCATAGCGCTCTTCTTTTACTTATTTATCACATGGAATTAATATTGGCCCCAGCCTATTCTCAGTGAGATCAAGAGAGAGTTCAAAATTGGTTTCAACAAAAGAGAAATTAAAGATTCCTTTTTCATTTGCTGACCCTTGAAAAAGAGAGAATACTAGTAACCACATTAAATAAAAACCAATATAAGTACTTGGCAATCAACAACATTATAAATAGAAAATATTTCATTTTGATGAACATTAGAAAATCTAAACGTAGTGATTCCTGCTTGCTTGCTTCTTCTGGGTTTGTCTATCTCTGCCAAGAAGTGGTCTTGCTGTCCTCCATGAGAGACCATTCACTGTGAAAACAGTGAGGTTTACCATAGGATATACATTTTCTGAGAGATGAGCCACTTGACAATGGAGCTTGTGTTACAAACTGGCTACTTTAATATTGAAGTCTTTGTCCTGAGAGTGTCTTGAGTTGCTGCTCTTTCCATGGTCTGATTGTTTTGAATCTTCTCTGTTGTAAAAAGATGTCTGATGCAGTCTAGATCTTTTTCAAAAAAACAGCCAAACCCCTGTCCGTGACAAAAATGTTCTATAATGTCAAACCAATCACAGGTATGTTGAAGTTGGCATACTAAACCCTCAAAGCTAGATTATCTAGAGTTTTGAGACAAAAGTAAATTATACTACAAATCTTAGAAAACTTCCCATTGCAGCCCGCAAATGAAACAGCAGCATGACTATTTCACCACAGGCATGAAAATTACTCCAAAGATTTAACTCATAACATGGACCTAAGTAGGAATAACTCACCTCAAGCCTTCCAAGCCCTTAAACATCTCAATACACTCTGCTTTCAGCAGAAACTTTTCAGTGGATGAGCAACAGATATTTTCAGCTTCACTTCTGAGATGCTACAGAAGGCTAGAGGTATAGTGTCTCAGATACTACTTTCAGGATGGAGGGCAGGCACCAGCAGAGTCAGAGAGAGCCCTGCATTGTCAAGTTACACTGCATCACATAGGAGGCCACAATCTCAGCTTTCACCCTGTACATCCAGTACCTCTGTTAGCCTCTAACTACATTTTCATGTATAAGAACTGACCCGTAGATCACACCAAGTGTGTTCTTCAGATTGTCTTTCTTGCCTGTCTGTCAGCTGTGTTTTAGCAAGGATCAGATGGCTAATCAATGAATTAGGTGTAGACTTTTTCCATACTCCTACATGGGTTTATGCTGGCCCAGCAAGGGCACAGATGCCAGGCTGGCTGTGTGCAATGAAGCTTTCTGCATGGCCATGGCTCTTGAGAAGAACTCTCCTTTTAATATTTTTTTCCTCTTTAAAAATGTTTTTTTTTTTCCCCCTTTTCCCTTTTGGAGACTGTTCTCCTTTGCACAGTATCTAAAGAGACTCTACAGACAAAGACAGTTGCCGGCACCATCAATTCCTTCATTCTCTCTCAGGCCTGGGTTAGCAAAGCTGGTAGCAGGGACCTGCCACCTGAGTGCAGGAGCTGAGGCAGTCCAGCTTGCAAGGGAAGTGTTTTGCTGTAAGATCAGGAAAGACCAGTCCTAGCACACTAGCTAAGACTGTCCCAGACTAACTCTAATACCAAGTAGCTCGCCAGGTCTGGGAGGGAGGGAGGTCATTAGGATTATGAGCCTGATTCCAAACTCACTAGACTTGCTTGTTTTTAAATAAGGCTGCCTGTACATCCATGACTGCTGAGTTCAGTTTCTTCTGCAAACCAGCATACTTTCAGAAATGAAAAATGAAAAATGAACTGAGATGGGAGCCAGTTTTTAGGCAGGCATGCCTCAAAAAGAGAGTTCACTCTTGTCGCTCAAAGATATTTCAGCTCTGCCAGTTTGTTGCAAAGCCCTGGCTGCTCGGGATTCTCCAAGCCCACCTGGCTTCCAGATACTGGTGAGCTTCAAGCAGGAATATGCTGCAAATCAGGAGGTTTTCTTGTCTAGCATCCACCCAAGTACACATCATAGCACTTACAGTCACGATGGCTCAGTCCCAAGCAGTGACAAAGCTGAGGCCCTCTTTCATCTTAATCAACTCACATTGACTAGCTCTAACTACCTCTTATGGATTGGCCTTATAGCTCTCCAGTTGTACTTTTCCTGCCAAGACTGTTCGTTTCAATGTTTTTCTTTCAAGTGTCTCAAGAGAACAGTTCATACGACTCCATATAAATCTCCAAATTTACAGCATGTCAAAGTTATACACAAGATGGTCAGGAAATTATGCCTAATAGAAAACTGTCAGCAGCAGATTATGAGAGAAGCGTGCAGGACAGGTAACGATAAGGCAGGAGAGAAATACAAAGACCTGCAGGAAAACAAGAGAAGGAGCAGTGGGTCTGGATACAGAGGCCAGGTCACCAGTTGGTATTTTTGCCAGCTTAATCACATCAGCTGGTAGTGCTATTTTTACAGCATTTCTCTATTGGCAAAGCCCTAGCAATTTTACCAGCATAAAAATATTAGACCTTTCTTTGCTCCAGGAATTTAGGACAACTACACAAACCCCAAATACCTGTTTTGTTGTTTGAGTCTGCCTCTAAATCCAAACTTCACTAAATCAGCCACCCTACCAGTCCTTCCCCGACGCAGGGATGGGGTCTGGGTGTCAGCACAGAAGAGCAGGGACTGCGTGAAGGCACTGCCCATCCTCCTTCCCTCAGAGGGCTCCAGCACTCTTCAGTCTGAGTTTGCCCATGGGTGAGGACAACATGGGAGGTGAAAATGGGCATGGTGGACCCATGCCTGACCACAGGGTACCTGTGCTTGAGCCCCACTCCCTCTCTCCCTTTCCAGACTCTGAGCCATTTGTCCAAGGGCAAGCACACTCCTCTTTAATTGTAATTCCCATTTGAGTTAACTTCTCTGTCCTGCCAAGATGGACAGACAGGGGGCTGGTTTTAATAACATGACAGACAGGAAGAACAGAGCCCAGAGGACCTATTTCTGGCAGCCTTTGACATCTTCCCCTTTTAACCTTGATAAGGGGTGAGTGGAAGAGAAGTGAGTGACTGGGTTGCAAAGCTTTCTCTGGAGGACCACAGGAAGAAACTTGCCAGCAACGGAAGAGTGAGAAAGGGACAGATGTGAGCCTGGCAATTCAGAAAAACAAATCAACAGGGACACAACAGACCACCAGTGCCAATAGTTGGTGCTTAAAAGTCCAGTTGCCTGCTCCTCTCCCATCCTGCCTGCTCAGGTGCCTGGTCATTAAGCCCAGCCATCCCAGAGTGTTTTGGTCCCAGCCTCCTCCAGTGAAACTAAGTCTGTTTCCGAGCAGGACCGTGTGCTAAGGGAAAACCCTGAGCAGTCCTGCTGGACCAAGACAGATGGTCACAGCTTTCTTCAGCCAAACTGGTTGTGCAGCCCAGGCAGCTGTAAATCTTTCTTCCTCTGTTAAACACTTCTGTAGTCAGAAGACCTTCAAGGGTGGGTTTTTGGTAGAGCCAGTGGGTGCATAAGGTTAAGCCACAATCATGTGTTTAGCTATTTCTTTTTCCAAGTGAGAAAAAATGGGAAACTCAGCTTTTTAATAAAGGTTTTTTCTCATCTTCCCCCAGTACCTAGTTCAGATTTGGTTTTCCAGGCAGGACATTTATTCAGCTGACTTAGAGCTAATCAATCAGCAGTGTTTTGAAGTTAAAGCAGCTTTTGTAAGTGAATCTTGTTGTGGATAAGTTTGGGTGGGGGGAGGAAGGGTTAATCCTATGCTTTTTCCACTATGAAACCCAAAAAACATCAGCTACTGTCTTTTTCCCTTCAGCTTTTTTTTTTCCTTTGCCTTTCTTTCCAAAGGGTTGGGATAGAAGATCCAGATCCCCATCCCTCTGCACTTTTGTTTCTAACAGATTTCAAACACTCAGTGATGAGCAGTGATTTTTTTCCCTCCCTCCCCTCGGTCAGCTGAAACAGAAAACTTGTTCTGCCGTCATCTGGCAGAAAAGAGCAGTGTCAGGGAGCCACAGCAGAGGGGTCACCGGTAAAACGGACATAGAAACTGAAATATGCACTGCTCACAAAAGGACACACTCTGGCTAATGGTCAAGACTTGTCTTTGCTTGCAGTTTAGCTATTAACATTTGAGATATTCAAGCCTTGGAAAATGGTTCTGAAATAGGGATCGCAGGTCTTAGCTTGAAGTCTCCGAGTATTTCCACCTCGAACACAATGAATGGTGAATCAGGTGCTTAATACAAATACTAGGAGGGAGAAAATACTGCCTTTCATTCAATGCTAATATACTTGACCCCACACACACTTTTCCCTAGCTGATAAATTAGAGCTTTTATTTGCATTTGGGTCCCTCTAGTGGAAAAAGGAAGAAGCCCGAAGACTGCTACAAAACTTGCATGTGATGTGCTTCATTACAGAACCGCACAATTTGCAACGGATGGCGTTTCTGTGCCTTTGTTTCACCATTAAATACCAAGTCACAACGCAGCTTCATACAGATTAAGCTGTTGTGGTGATAGAAGCCAAGTATCAGCCCCACATGCTCTGAGGGACATTACTCCTCCCAGCCTCCTGGTCACCTCCGTGCCAGGATATACCACAACTTTTCCATCATTCAGGTATGCTGGGACAGAGCAGCCCCATGCGGCTGTACAGACTGGGAGACAGCTGGCTTGGGAGCAGCTTTGCAGAAAAGGACCTGGGACCCTCATGGACACCACCTCAACCCGAGTCAGCAGTGCACCCTTCCCAACTTCATACTGAGCTGTAGCAAGACTGAAGCCAGCAGGTCAAGGGAGAGATCCTTCCCCTGTCTTCATCACTGGTGTAGCCACAAACAGAAAACTGTGGCCAGCTTTGGGCTTCCAAACACAATGCAGACATTGATAGACCAGATTAAGTCCCACAGAGGGCCACCAAGGTGGTTGGGGGCTAGAGCACACAATGTAGGAGGAGAAGCTGAGCAAGACAGCCTTGTTCAGCCTGGAGAAGAAATGGCTCAGTGGAGGCCTTACTGCTGTCTACAAATATCTAATGAGAGGGCACAAAGAAGGTGAAGTCCATCTCTTCTCAGAGGTGGACGGTGAAGAGACACAAGGCAACAGACACAAGGCAGAACAAGGGAAGTTCTAAAGAGGCACAAGGAAAAATATTTCACTGTGGGCACAGTTCAGCAGTGGAGAAAGTACCCAGAGAAGGCAGGGAATGTCCAGTGTTGGGGATATTCAAGACTTGATCAGACAGGTTGCCCTGAGCAACGTGCTCTGATTTCAAAGTTTAGTCTGCTTTGAGCAGAAGCTTGGGCCAGGTGAAGTCTAGAGGTTTCTCCCAGTCCAAATTATTACGTTTTGCATCTCTCACCCACTGAATAACTCATCTGGGCGCTGGCTTTGGTGAAGATGATTTTGAAAAGGAGCAGTGACTGTATGAGAAATTAGCCAAATAGACAGATCGAACATCTGAGGTTGTGGAACAGAGCCAATATGCAACTGTCAGTCTGCATTCATCCCACCTAACCTCAGGTACCTGCATTAGCAGTATCACCACCCAGTCTCAACCCATTCTGAATCACCCTCTATCTCTCTGTCACTGAAGAAAGAAGTTAAAATGCAGAAGAATTCAGTGACACATTCTCATCAGCAATTCAGCAGCTCTGGACAACAATTCTTGTGTGCTTCAAATCAAGGCAGGCTGCTGTTTAGAGATGAAATAATAGGATTTGGGGTGGGGTGGAGGGAGGGAGTTAATGCTTTTCGCATCGCAGCCAGAGTGGCAAAATGGTTACATTCATTTGGAAAAAAAATTGCTGGCAAACCTGCTTGACACAAGGGTGGTTTCCATGTTTATTTTTTTGCTAGTTATTTCTTCATTCTTCTGTATTTTATGACTACACGATGTTGTTAGGAATTACAGGCCTGATTTTGCTGCCGCTGAAATAAACGGAAAACTCACTGATTTGTCTACTGCCAAACCGAGATTTTTAGGACCCAATGCAGGCAGGCTTCCACAGTGGTCAGCCCAGCACATGGACAGCCTGGCCAAGACAGTGGCCAGCCTTTGTCCAGGGAGAAGTGCTGACTGTCCTCAACAGATGGCTGCATGGGTATTTCCTCTCTTAGGCAAGGGCTGAGCAAGGGACTGTTCTCTGATCTCACGTACAACAGAGCAGTCTCTGCCAAACCTTTCAGAAAATATTCAACCTGGAACAGGAGGGCCCAGTAAAAAGGTGCAATTCCAAGGGTTAAAACCCAACCGAGCTGTGAGTCAAAAGAAGTAATTGGTAACATTACTGTGTACAACACTATGAGTTGCTCCATATTCTGCTGGGCAGTGTTACACTGTCTTGCAGGGCTGTGGAGCAAGTGTTGGGCCATCAATAGGAAACCATATGGCACTAGGAGCATTCCTTCTGGTTTCAAGTTGTTTAAATACCAGTTGAGTGTCACACTGAAACAGGAAAACTCCAGGATTGTACTTCGACACAAGAATCTGCTTCGCTCCAGGCAGAAAGAGAAAAATGTTATATCTCCCTGAGACCAAAACCACAGACCAGAAACTGAGCAAAGAATAAGGGAGGTGATGGGGCAACAGCTCCCTGCCCAGGTCATCCTGAAGCAGTGATGTGAGCTGACGACATGACCTTGAAAGAGTTGTTTTCTGCCATGGAATGAAAAAATGCCAGCATGAATGAAATTAACCCCCCTCCTTCTGTTTTGGGGACTCGAAAAGACCCATCTGACATTGCTGAGCAGCTGCTTCCAGTGCATTTAACACACCAGACTCTAGCAGGTGTACTTCAGTCCTTAAAATCATGCAATTACCCAAAACATCACATGGATCTGACAGCCGACTCCCTGAGCCATTATATTTGAGAGTTCAAAACAATGTGAAAAGTGAAGAGGAATCCCAGTTCCAAGGGGTTCCTTACCTACATAATTAAGTGCCTTTAATATTACAAACGCATACCATGGCATGTGGAGAGTCCATAGCTGGTTAGAAGAGATGACCCAGCTTCCTTCATCCACCCCAATAATGCCCTTGTCCAACCAGGTTTTCCTGCACATGGGACCCAAGGGAGAAGGGAAGTTGTCTTGCACTGAAAGAGGGTGAGGCATGGCTGAGCGCCCAACTCCAGTAATACCCAGCAGCCTCAGTGGACCTTTTCCACCTCTCTCTGCCTTGACTCAGGATGTGACAAAGCAACAGGAGACCATGAAGACAGAAGAAATCAGAGAAAGAACAAGAACTAAACACAGAAGCCAAGTGTTAGAGCAATGGGTGCCAGATCTTTGCATAAGCAAATCTGTTGCCAATCACTTTACTGGATAGAGAAGCTGGTGCGCCTTGAGCACGGTTTCCCCATCCAAAGAATTTGGATTTTAAGAAAATTCTGCTGGCTAAAAACTTGCCATGGGACCTTGATCCCTTCAGCTCCATGGCAAGGGATGAAAGGCAGCACATGGACTTCGCTGGTAACCACGCATGATATTGATTTCAAACACTATTATGAGACTCAGTTAAAGACGGAGGCACAACTGCGTGATGTCCATCTCTCTGATTTCTTTACAGCTGCATGTCCATGCGGTAATTCTCCACAACTGCGTCCCAACACACCTATTCCACAGTGGCCGTCTTCTCACTTACCTCCTGCCACAATTAACGTACATTGGGGTCACACCGTAGACCCCTAGCTGATCAGGACAGCTTTGCATCCTCACTGCAGAGTGTCTTCCCTGGTAGGCTTTTTCCTAGTCCAAGGCTTTTCTGTCTGGCAGAAACTGATCCATCCCTCAACCTCTGCTACTGCCTGTCTCTGTGGGATCTCCATGGTGGCTGCACTGCTTTTACCCATGACAGTGAGTGATCCGGTATGGCCCGGCAGCCTCTGCTCCTTTCAGGGGATGACTTCTTCTCTCTTCTCTATGTAAGAGAGAGAAGTCAGTCTGTTTGGGAGTGCCCCTTGCAAAAACTTCTGTCGTGATTTAATCCCAGCCAGCAACTAAGCACCACGCAGCTGCTCGCTCACTCCCCCCACCCCAGTGGGATGGGGGAGAGAATTGGAAGGGTGAAAGTCAGAAAACTCGTGGGTTGAGAAAAGAACAGTTTAATAATTGAAGTAAAATGAAACAGAATAGTAGTAGTAGTAATAATAATAATATAATAATACAATAATAATATACAAAGCAAGTGATACACTATACAATTGCTCACCACCCGCCGACCGATGCCCAGCACATCGCCGAGCAGCGATCGCTGCCCCCTGGCCAACTCCCCCCAGTTTATATACTGGGCATGACATCATACGGTATGGAATAGCCCTTTGGCCAGTCTGGGTCAGCTGTCCTGGTTGTGCCCCCTCCCAGTTTCTTGTGCACCGGGCAGAGCACGGGAAGCTGAGAAGTCCCTGACTAGTGTAAGCACTACTTAGCAACAACTAAAACATCAGCGTGTTATCAACATTATTCTCATATTAAATCCAAACCACAGCACTATACCAGCTACTAGGAAGAAAAATCAACTCTATCCCAGCTGAAACCAGGACAACCTCCTGGGCAAAGGAGCCGACTGGCATGCCAGAGGTGTGCAATGAGTCCTTATGGCCCAGGGGTGATGTCTGATAGGACAAAGTATAAACGAAATCCAGGTTTAACAGTGCCAAATTCTGCCAAAGGGGCTCTCAGACCAGGGGTCTAAGACCATGCTAAACACACTGTTGCTTGCCCTGTAAGGGAGCTGCTCACAGATAATCCTTACTGACCAAAACACCGCCTCCCAGCCAGCAAAAACCAAAATGCCGTAGTGCGGAACTATAGAGATGCCTTAGCTAGGCTGGGACCGGGACTTCAACCACATCCACCCATTAGCAGGGAGCTCTTCTATTCCATGCAGACCTGTCTCTTACTCTGCCAGTGGGTTTCAGAAATAATCACCAACAGAGGGGTTTCAGGACTATTTTACACGAGGATCTACAAAGGGGTGTCCACAAGGTTATAAAATATCATGTCCCTCATTCCCCCAGGTCTACTGTTAGCAAAAGCTGAAAGGTCGGGCTCTGCAGAGCCCTAACAAGATCAGAGGGTTGGAAAAGAAGCAGATAATGTAAATCTACTCTGAAATTAATAAAATATTTATACTTTCACCACATTTGGCTATAATTCTTGGGAACAAATGAAGATAAATCATGATGGTAAGATGACTTTATTGTGCAATTTTAGGTGCTTGCTCCCAATACTAGAAGTAGTGAAGTTTCTCAGCAAAACAATTTTAAGAAAATTTTGACGTGAGCAAAGCAATACTTTGCCCCCAAATTCAGCCTGCAATTGGCTGAAATTTTCTTCCAAAAATCACAGTCCAAAGAAACAGGAGAACTGATGAATTTCAGCTGAAGTATTTTGAGCTTCAAGGAGTTTCAAGTGAGAAAAGCAGGTCTTATAGTGGAAAAATGTTTGGCAATACAGGCATAGCAATTACTACCAGCTCCATCTATAACATGTTCAAATTAGTATATACTGTAGAGTCTCTAGTAAAAAGTAGATTAGTGAGCCCAAGTGTTTCCACTATTATTTGCGTTGATACTTGCCATGAGAATAGCAATGCTTCATTCTATGAATAAAAACATCAAGTTTAAGCCTTTCTGGCACTACATATAAAACTTCCCTTTTCTCCCACACGTTAACATGGAGATTCACAGGCAATATGCCAAGAAGACCAGAGAAGCTAAATTCACTGTATAAATAATTCAGGATCAAAACCACTGGTGGTAAATCTGGAAAGTCACCATCTGACCTACCATATGTGGTTACTATGGAAATAGCTTTCTCCTTTAACTTAATGTACTCGGTAGTGGGAACCATTTCCTCGTGATTCACATGAATCTCTGGCATGTGCTCCACTGCTAAGTGCCAGTGAAAAGCTGTTTTTTGCAGTGATATTATAATACCGCGACAGGACTACAGGACTGGAAACTGCCACAAACTGGGTCTGAGCTAACCGGAGTGATGTTAGAATACCTGTCAGCAAAAGCAAATCAGAAGAGGACCTGGCACCCAGTATTGCTATGTGGTCATGTCGAATGCCAGTAATATCAGTCCCCAGTTGATGATAAAACTGTAGCTCACAATGAATAGGCACAGCTCGTTTGCAACCCAGAGATGAGGTTCATGGCCACCTGCTTATAAAATGTGTTCTTGTTTGGATTAAAAAGGGCAGGCTTGTGATTTGAAGGATTAAGTACAGTGTAAAAATTCGAGAACTCAGGACTTCTTATCTGCACCTGCTACTGTTGCATTGTCCGTGGAGTCATTTCACTTGTCTATGCCTGTAAAATTCAAATACTTATATATTCCTGTGTATACATCACAGTGTTTTAACAGATTGGATATCCTGGTGATTATAGCGTCAGTCAGGAAGAAAAGAAAAAAATCTTGGGATTAAATCTATTGGAGGGATAGAGGAAAGGGAAGAAGGGTCAAGTACTGGTATAATTCTCCAGAGTTTTAGCAAAAACAAGAACAGCACACTAGTGATGTTCAAGATCAGTCCATTTTGAGCACTACTGGGAAGCAGCGTGGGAAACTGAACAGGAAAGGAAAGAAGAGAATGGCCAGGTTATATCTACATGAGTAGTTTTTCCAAAGCCTTCACTTCATTTGTGAGATAAATAGCATGTTTTGCTAAATAGCAAAAAAATATTTAAATTTGTATAATGCCACTACAATAAAAAAATCAAAATTCTGCGTCATGCACCCTGGCTTTACAAGGCTGCTGAAATGAAGCCACCTCTGGGATGAGGTGCAGCAGTTGTTACGCTCTATCCAAAGGCAGCAGCAGAAGATACTAATTTATTTAATATTTTACAAACCAAAGCCATATACAACCCCTGGTTATTTACCAGTGCTCTGCAGAGCAGGCAGGGCAGCCTGTATCGGAGCCTGCCTTTCCCTTGCATGGGCTAGCAGAGATTCCTGTCCTTTGCAACGACATAAAAATTCCTAGTCCCTTGCTACATGACAAATAGGAGAATGGTGCAAAGCTCTTTAATTTGAAAGGGAAAGGGTAGGAAAGTCCTACAGAAGATGCTCTCCTTTAGGAGTGCTGGGATCCATCAGGCCTTGAAGAGCAGAGAGTGGGTCCTTGAAGAGCAGTCCACGGAATGATGGGTAGACACACTCCCTGTAGAAAGCAGAGAGGCACATCCAGAGGGCTCAAGACTTACCACCTCCTGTCTCTCTCTGTGGGTGATATGGCTTTCCCACTCCTTGACGCAATCCACAAGTCTACAGTCAGATGTGGTGAATATGGACTTTGGAGAGTCACTGGGCATTTGGCACTTCAATAATTCCTGACTCACTTTGACTCCTTGCTTCCCCCCAAATCCTTTCCGCTTTTTATCATGGCGTAAGAAAAATGGCTTTTAAATATGCCCAAAGTTGAGCAAACATAAAGCACAAAATAAAAGTCCTTTTTGACACCTTTGTAACAACAGTGAACATAACACCTTGGTGTAATTCAGGATACCACTGGTGACTCCAGGCTGGTTATTTGATATCTACTGACATGGAAAAGTCATCTTTTGTGACAGCTGTGTCACACTGTTACCTACAAACATGATGGCCACTCACAACGGCCACTGTCTGCACCCAGATATATTACAGACTGAGCCATTAAGATGCTTTCACCCTTTTCTAGACAGAACTCAACAGTATATTTAGAAGTACTGATGTGACAGTGAAATGTAGTTGTCATCCAGGTACTCAAGCATCGAACTATTAAAGTAATACACATTTCAGTGCCTCTGGCAGAGTTTATTAATGATTCACAGTCTCTAGCACAGGTTCCCACCTCAGCTTCATAGGACAGTGTGAAATGGTCAGTTGCACAGCTGCTATACAGGCAAAAATACTTGTCGAAAGTGCAAAATGTAATGCTATGGTGTGGCTCCCTGGAGCAAATTTTGTGTAAAACCTTCCTCAGTGGTGCTCATGATTGAGGTATCATTGGGATCCACCATCATTTCATTTTCTATATGCAAGGAGGAAAGGGCATCCCTAACTCTCTCCAGCTTTCGTTTTGAGTTGGTGTCATCTGATGATTAAAGCACAGCCCTGGGAAGCAAGCAGTTTTGCAATACATCTGTAGGAGAGAAGAGAGCACCCTTTACTGGAGGTGTTTTGGTTTTTTTTTAAACAACCAGTTGTGGGACCAGTTGTTCATTTAACAGCTGGTTGCACTGTCTAATTTAGGCAGCCATGACCAGACGAGTCCTTGAGATCTTGCAAGAGGCTTCCAGAGTTCCCAGGTTCCTGCAAAGAGGTTGTACCTGGCCCAGGTGTGGGTGCACATTTCTGGTCCTTCCAGCAGCTGTTTGTAGAAATCCATGTTTCGCACATTGCAACGGGCTAGGAGGACTCACCCTGCTGTAGACAGTGAACCTCCAGATGAGAAGGTGTTAGGGGACTGTAACAACTCTCAAGAATCCTACAGCTCTTGAAAGGCAGTGGCCCTGATTCTCCTTATTTTTAATAACCTCTGTTCATTATTATTTTATTTGTTCAGATACCTCAGTTGTGTCCAAAATGGGGAGTAATACTGCCTTTTACAGTTATTGGGAGATTTAAGCACTGTTCCAGATCCTTCATGTCCAGATACAATGAAGTGTAACACGCTTTTTTCCTGAATTCAAAATCTTTTCCCCTAAAAGCCAGCTAGTCGTGATAGAGATTAAAAAGCTAGCAGATGGGTCACTAGTTCTTTCCAGAGCCTGCCCCAGCTCTGTAATACAGAGACCATCACAGTCTACAGATTTACACCCCATTACCTGCAGCACCGATGTGCATTTTTCAAACTCAGGCAAATGGAGTTTGATCACAGCTATTAAAATGGTGTCAGCAAAACATGCATCAAGAAGTAACAAAAAGCTCTTCACTATGGATAGCAGTGATGAGAAAGCTTTTGCTTTGGTCTAATCTCAGCATTGCCCTTTCCCAAAGTACAACACACAGCACACTGCGTTTTGGAGGCAGTGTGCAGATTTCCTGCACTTATCCTCACACCAACATTTATTAAGTGTTAGCAAAAATACTGTGTGCTATCAACATTTACTGGGCATTAGCCTGGTTGTAAGGAGCAATGCAGAGCTCGCACCGTCAAGCAGGAGAGTTCACAGCAGCAGAACCTGGAAAGGCACTTTGCTCTCCACCTCCATGCCTGGAGCAGGTCGGCTGCTCTGCTCTCCTGGAGCAGCACAGGTGAAGGACAGTCCCAAAGTGCTGGCAGTCTCCTCGGGGAAAGGTGGCCCCTGCACTGCACCTTCACACATGGGGCAGCTGCAGTGGGGACAAGCGCTAAGAGCCACACCCTCTGCAATTGCCTCAGTCTGCACAGATCCATTAAATGGCTGTTCTGCTTAATCAGTCATTACAAAGATGTATAATTAGTCAAGTGAGATATAAAAATCTGAAACAGAGGCTGCAACCTTGCAGCTATGTGTGTGCTGAGACATAATCAGTCTATTGTCCTAGAAATAAAATTTTTAATAATCTAGGGCAGCTAGCCACAGGTACTGCCTCAGGTATGTGGGAGTGATCTTGACCTTGGACATAGCCCTCAGCCTGAGCAGAGACTCATCTGGCACCCAATAAATTAGGTGCACCTCCCCGAGCTGAGGCAGCCCAGCCGTCCCTGCACCTCAGCCCCTCAAGCTCTGCCTCCCTAATTTACATGGTGCTGGGGTGCTTGTGTCTGGTTCTGCCTCATCCTCCAGACATGGACTGCATGCAGAGAGACCCACGGCAGCGCTTTCAGGGCTCATCAGCTCTGGCTCTGCATGGAGCAGGCACAGCTAACCCGCTTCCCAGACTGACTCAAATCTGCAAACACTATCCCATGCTCACGCAGCCCCGCTCTTAACATTAATAAGCTCTGCCAGTCCCGTTTCTCTGGTTCGGTTAACCACAAGGCACCTGAGCTCCTCATGAATGATGGAGGAGGAATGGCGTTGTGCTCCCTGGGCCGGGCAATCTGTCTCAGCGCCTTGGATGCCAAAGACTTTTCCCTACCAGGCGGGCAGGTAGACCTCTTGTAATTAAGTAATGAGCCCCAGCACCTTTCATTACCTCGCAATCACATACTATTATGCTGACTCTCTTACCTTCCTTAACTTTCATGTGAGAACCGCTCGGATGCTTAATTCTGAAAATGATGGATGATCTCTAAATGGGCAAAGAATCTCAATTTCCTCACATGCGATTAATATTATCTGGCCTAGGCAGACCTGCGCTGCATATCTGAGAGCTCTGCGCGTAAAGCTCTGCTTTCCTACAGCCCACAGAAATTCAAAAGCCATCTCAAGATGTCCAAAATGTAAAAGGCACAGCTGAGCATTTTTTCGCCTTGTTTTATGGTCTTTGTGGCATCCAAAGCAAATCTTTTAGTAAAGCAATTTGTGTGATTAGCAATTATTTGTGTCAGGCAAACTCTGAACTCACAGTTGTGGCTAGGTTATCTGTTTGCATGTTTGCATGGCCCTGTCACTCATTTCTGGGAGGGATGCATAAGCATTCACATTATTAGGACAGCCAAATGTTTTCACTCTCACAAATAGTCCAGTGAAAGATTATTTTGTTTTGCACAAAAAGATTTGGGTTTCATCCACTGAAAAAATGACAGCCTTTGGCCCTCAACCCAATTCACAGACAAAAATGTTTGGACCTTTTGTTGTCATGAACCAAACTGAAAAAATTATTTGGCTTTTACATTGTTTTGTTTGTTTGTTTGTTTGTTTGTTTGTTTGTTTGTTTGTTTCAACAAAACCAGGAATTTTCCACATCAGTTTCTATTTTGACAATGAAGTGATTTCTTTTCAAGCAGTATTTGCAAAGCAATATTCCAACTGGCTTTAGCTGCTCACATTTTTTTCCAATAAAGAAAGGGAAAATGTCAGTGCAAGAGACAAAAGCTGCGGAGTCATGCAAGGATGAGCGATCATGAGGAGTGCATTTTACTTGGCTATTTCCAAAAGTCTGTTCCTCAGTAAATAATAATTCTTGTTCTTCTACAGATCTCAAATAACATTTCTAAGAGAAGCTTTTATCCTTAAAATAAAAATTCACTTTGTTCACATGTTTTTCAGAAAAGGGATGTACATACACTTCACATGCAAAATTATTTCTAGCCACCCACACTAACTTCAGTAACCACATATTCCAATTTCCATAACCCATTTTCTTCCCCACACTTTCTCCTCGCTGAACTGTCAAATCCTTCGTTGCACTGTAATCTCATTTTCCATACAATTTCCTTTCAAGAATCTCATTTATTTTCAGGTGCTATCAAATAAATAATAATTTTCAAAATTGATCACCAAAGCTAAAATCTGGGCTTTCTGCTGCTGTCATTTTACGTGTAGTTCACGGTCACATACACACGCATGCACGGACATGAAGAAAACTAGGAAAATCTGGCACTAAAATAAGACATTTGGGGGATTTAAGGACCAATAGTCTTGGATTTTATATACTTCTAAGGCCATGTTACTGCTTGAAGCAGTAGACGTTCATTCTATTTCACAAAAAGCAGTAGTTAAGTTGCGTGCCTCCATCTCACAGTTTCAGCCTGCCCAAAACACCATATCCAACACAGTCCTGACCATGTTCATCCGGGTGACTAAAATCCCCATTTTCCTGTCTCCCAGGCTCATGTCGGCTTCTGACATGTAGTTTGAGGTACCTGGTACTAAAATCCATGTTAGAAGTTATTCAGACAGAGCATCATATATCACACCCAACATTGCAATAATAGACACAGCATACTCTACTAGAAACTAAATTATTCATTTTCTTATTTAACTTTTCTATCTCCATTCTTCAATATAAATGAAGTTGCTATAGAACCCCTACTCCACCACAGCCATATAAGTTGGTTCAGGAAGTACAAGAGGGAATTGGAGGATGACAATTCCCAAAAGCAAAAATTGAAAAGGGGGATCCAGCCTTCAGGGCAGCTGAACCCCCTTTAAAACAGTGTTTTTTTCCCACAGTCTGATGTAACTCTGCTACTGTTTGCTTGCTTTGACTTCAGGATTAGACTCTCCTGGTGCATTTGGCAAGCCTGTTCCAGAAGATCTGCCTGGATGTTCAGCCCAAGGGCACACTTACAGTAGCAGCTGGTTGGCAAGATTTCGTTAAAGTATTTTGGGGGCCAAAAAAATACCTGGTTTTGTCATAATTTATGCATTTTCAAAAATCTGTTCATTCTGATAGCACTTGCCCTAGAAAGAAACCGAATGACACATTGTGAAGTTCATGTATCTTATTTTGTCCTTTTGGAACGGTAGATTTTATTTTCTTTCTCCTGAAATGGACTTTCGAAACAAAATTCAGTTACAAAAGTTACAAAATTTGAAATTAAGACCAAACATTTTGTCTCATTTATTTGCTCTCCTGGAATTCCACTTACTTGGAAAGGGTAGTTTTTCCTTTCCAGTTGGGAATGGAACATCAGAGTTTCCTTGAAACAGAAGATCTAGTCTCCACCCATGCTATTTGCCATCAAATGTGCTTACAAATGCTAGGAAGGTATTTTCAAATAATCAAAACCATATCAAAATTGCTCAAAGCTTCATCCATGTTACACAGAGGAAATAGCACTGTGGTCACTGTGATCAGGCTAAGTCCCACAGTGGAGCACGTGGATCCAAATGGTAGGTCTTCCCCAGTGCCTTGCTCCATTAGAAGACCCCCAGATCAACCAACATGTCCAAAAGTAACACCCAGCTTTCACAGAGTTAGGCACCACAAGACTGATCACATGCAACAGTGGCAGAAGGAGATAGATAGCAACTTTTGCAAATAGTTTGTATCAGTGAGCTTTAATGAAGGTTTGAACCAGAACCCTAAAGAATCTCTCAAAGCAGAGTGGTTGGATTGTCCCTGGATTGGGAGATACTGGTCCAGTTCTCCTTTTATGTGATGAAACTCTGACGTACCTCAGAAGGACATGCTTCCAAAATTCACTTTTACCAGAATCCTGAGAATATAATTACTAGAGATATCACTTCTAAAAACAGATAGGATAGAAGGTTGGATCCATTGCACAAATAAGTCAATGAACTCACTGACACCAACAGACTTTGGATCACACACTGCCAAAACTCGGCGGATTCAATCTTCCCTTTAGTCAACCAGTAAGGGATTGTCCTACTAGATGATGTATCCAGAATTTTTTTTTCCATCCCCAAATAATTACAAGGAAGATGGAAATACTCCACTGGGAGAAGATTAATGTGTGTGTAAGTACACAGGGAACTGAGGGGGATGTTACCATATCCAAAACAAATGAATCACAGAAGAATACTTTGAAGAACATCACATTTTATGAAATAAGATTCCCGTATTATTCTGGAGTGTTTTAGGACAAGAAAAAAGTACCTGTGACATCACCAGGCCTGTTGGGTACGTGCAGTCTGGGCTTGCGCTGCCAAGTATTCCCACAGCAGTGATTTAATTTTGGCTGTGCCACTACTGCTATGTCAGCTGTACTGCTGCGAATGCAGCTCTCGTGTCGTTCCAGCTAGGCTGTTGCTGTCTTTCAAAATCCTCATCATGTGTGACACTGCAAATGGACAAGTCAGCAAGGTACTAGTCACAACAAAAAATTCTAATTGCGTATGGGTAAGCTCAATAATGCTTCAGGATGCATTACTACAATTAGCATTTGTTATGGGGCCGAGTCAGGGGCTAAAACAAAACTAAATAGCAGCCTGAATAAAATGAGCTTTTTGCAGACTCATGCTAACCAGGTGTGTAAATGTTTGCCTGCTCCCAACCTTGGCAGAGTGGCTCGATGGGGAAAGGTCATAGGTACGTGCTTTGCCTGGGAGACTGGGGCTTCTGTCCTGACGTGGATCCTCCAAATCCAGAGAAAAAGTTATTTCTCTGCTTGCCACTACAGCAATTAAAAACCAGGCCAAATAGGACCTCTTGTCATGTGATTGTATTGGGTTTGTGTGGCAAGGTTTTGGTAGCGGGGGTGCTATAGGGGTGGCTTCTGTGAGAAGCTGCTAGAAGCTTCCCCCATGTCCTGTAGAGCCAATGCCAGCCGGCTCCAAGATGGACCCGCCACTGGCCAAGGCTGAGCCCATCAGCGATGGTGATAGCACCTCTGGGATAACATATTTAAGAAGGGCGGGGGGGGAGGGGGAAACAAAATTGTGCAATTGCAGCAGGAGAGAGGAGTAAGAATATGTGAGATGCACAGCCCTGCAGCCACCAAGGTCAGTGGAGAAGGAGGGGGAGGACGTGCTCCAAGCACCGGAGCAGAGATTCCCCTGCATCCCGTGGTGAAGACCATGGTGAGGCAGGCTGTCCCCCTGCAGCCCATGGAGGTCCACGGTAGAGCAGACATCCACCTGCAGCCTGTGGAGGACCCCATGCCAGAGCAGGTGGATGCCCAAAGGAGGCTGTGACCCCATGGGAAGCCCGCGCTGGAGCAGGGTCCTGGCAGGACCTGTGGACCCATGGAGAGAGGAGCCCAGGCTGGAGCAGGTTTGCTGGCAGGGCTTGTGACCCTGCGGGGGACCCACACTGGAGCACTCAGAAGAACGGCAGCCCATGGGAAGGACTTACACTGGAGAAGTTAGTGGAGGACTGTCTGCTGTGGGAGGGACCCCAGGCTGGAGCAGGGGAAGAGTGTGAGGAGTCCTTCCCCTGAGGAGGAAGGAGCAGCAGAGACAGCGTGTGATGAACTGACCGCAACACCCATTCCCCATCCCCCTGTGCTGCTGGAGGGGAGGAGGCAGAGAAATCAGGGGTGAAGTTGAGCCTGGGAAGAAGGGAGGGGTGGGGGGAAGGTGGTTTTAAGATTTGGGTTTAATTCTCATTATCCTACTCTGATTTGTTTGGTAATAAATTAAACTGATTTCCCCAAGTTAAGCCTGTTTTGCCTGTGGTGGTAATTAGTGAATGATCTCTCCCTGCCCTTATCTCAACCCACAAGCCTTTCGTTGTATTTTCTCTCCCCTGTCCAGCTGAGGAGGGGAGTGATAGAGAAGCTTTGGTGGGCACCTGGAATCCAGGCAGGGTCGACCCACCACAGTGATGTACATAGGAATACTAAGAGTTTGCCAGCTCCTCGTTTAAGCAGGAGCGCGGTAGTTCTCCCTTGGTAGCTCCAGCAGATGGAGCAGCTCCTACCCTGGCGCAGACTCCTGGGGCTCTCTACTACAGCCATCTCCGTCCCTCTGGACTTCTCCTCCAGAGCTTCACAAGCACACAGTGACAGTCCCGCAGGCCTCCAACAGCATTTTGGAAGAAAAACAAGGAAAAAACAGGTAGCATTCACTCTGAAAGACCAATATATATCAAGTCAAGCATAAATTACAAATGGAGAAGTAGAACTGGTGCTGGAGAGAAAGCAGTTTGCCAATGAAACTGAAAAGAAGCGATGTGGATGGATGCACAGCCATCCCATGAAAGAGTCCCCTTTCATCTGCTTAATAGCTCTTTCCCTGCAGGGACATGTGAAAACTTAACCACTGGGCATGCAGTAAGCTGACACCCAGTTTTTACCTCACACAAATCATCTGACATCATTCAGCTCCCTGGTGGATGAAATGGAGCCGGGGTGTGAATCCCACAGAGGCAGGACCCCAAGGCCCCATCCCAGCAGCTCATATTGCAGCCTGTCACTGATACGGGGGTCTGGACCAGCCAGACTAGCACTAAGCCAGGACCCGCTGTCCCACCTCCATGCCCTCCTCCTTCTGGGTCCCCTGGGGACAGACTTTCACCTTCCCAAGACTCCAGAATATGGACCATTTAATGACAGATTGCATGTTGCCATGCCCCAGCTGAGCTGACCTAAGTGTCTGCATGCACAGCCCACAGATAGTGCTGTACGCAGTCCAAGTTTGCTCTGCCTTCATTAATCTTTTCTATCAGCAGACAGACTCCCAAGCAGCAGAAAATTGCCGTAGCAAACACAGGTCTCTTCAAGTTTCTCACTGTACTGGGGAGATTGGTGTTCAGAAAGGAGGAACCAGAAGCAGCAGCCTCCAGCGCGTTCCTCCTCTCCAGGTGACTGGAAACAGGAGGCAGCACGAGGCACAAACCACCACAGGATAAATCAAGAGCAAGAAAATCAGTCATGCTATTCAGAGGAGGAAAAGGTGGAAGATTTCACTAGGAACAAAAATACCAAATGGATATCCACCAAACTACACTGAGGGTCAATCCTCCACTTATAAAATGATCTTAAACAATTGAATTCAACAAGCATTTCTCCATTGACTAAAATGGCAGTATAAACTCTTTCCAGCCTTAAGTGACCCACTTATGTGGCAGCCATAGAGATAAATCTAAGACTTTGCATTTAGCTATTAACTAAATACAAAGACAGGAAAGCTATGCTCTAGCTGTCTTCTGACAACTATGGGGCACACATGTCAGTAGGACATATATTGGCCCATTTTGGGTGACGTACACAACACAGAACACACGTTCTGAAAAGCACACATGTAAGAAGCTAAACCAATTAAAGAAATTGTGATAGACCCATAAAAAAATACAGGTAACCGACACAATGATATTGAAGGCATAACCATCAAATGTACAAGAGGAAAACCAGAATGGGTGCCATTGCTGTCAGACTGCTATAATGCATGTTTTATTGTCAGGATGGGTTGTTACTCTGTTTTCTAAATAGGTGAACTAGAAGGACAAACCCATTCTTGAACTGAGGTTGGGGTCAAAGATGACAAAGTGAGGCAGGGTGCCGTGGCTGAAGGTGACAATGACTGTCAAACAATCAATATTAACAGAGGAAGAACCAGTCCTGACATAGTCAAAAGCTTGTTACTATCACTGGCTGTTGGATCCTTCTTCTGCAGTCAGTGATTTCTCTGATTGGACTGGAGGGACAGTGGTTTTCCCTCTGGATAATTTCAAGAATATTTTTCCTGTCCCAGAATTTTAGTAGATTAAAATTCATGTACTTGGGGAGACTTCCAGAAGGTCTCTGGAGCTACATGATGACAAATTCCCTCACTACTGCAGGCTGTTTTTGAACTGATCCCGGGTGATGGGACTTTCCTCTTGTGCTTTGCAAGTGCTCAAGGAAGCTCTTTCACAGGTACAAATCAGGGCAACCGATTTCAGTTCCTGAGGAGAATTAGCTAGATCACCATTTTTAATCAGCCTGAGATTTTAGGGCAAAGAAAGTTGTTTTAAATGAGTCAGAGCAAAATCCATCATCCCTTCAGCACTGTGCATATTTCTCTCTTCTCTGTAATTTCATCTTTGGAAATTCCAGCAATGTCAATCAGAGCAAACTGAGAGTCCCAAGGAATAATGAAATAAAAAAAAATATTCAGTGTTACATCCAGCACAACTTAGGGATGATTTAAAAGCTAAGGTGGAACTTCTACAAAACCCTGGGGAAGGTTTACATTTTGTAGTGTCAGCAAAGCAGGAATAACCATCCTTCCCTCCACAGAAATTCACAAGGAGCTATAAACACCTACAATAAATCTAAGACTTGTGACCACTTCTTAAATTGAATGTGTTGGAGGGTTTTTGTTGCAAATCCCAAGGTACTCTCAGTATTATTATATTTTATTATACTACTTAAATAAGCGTTGAAATTTATACACTGGACTAGGTATATTAACTTCCATAGTAGCTGTAATCCAGTAAAGAGTTTACAAAAGGAAAAACCTTAGTAAATTTTTTTATATTGTTTTATATTTCAATATAAGAGCCGATACTGATTTTTTTAGCCTTGGTATTATGTGTTAGATTAAAAAGTCTGTGAAAACAATTCCCTGATTTTCCAGGAGTTGTAAGAAAAAAGCTAGGCTCTTTTATGTGAACAGATAGCTGATATAATAGCCACCTCCAGCCTAAACATGGCACACACCATCACCCAAAAGAGAAGCACGTACAAAAGGCAAAAGGCTTTTACTTGCTATTCTTCTGTGAACATGCATATTTTAAGCAGACAAACAGGGAGATCAAAGGAAACAGAAATGCAAAGGATACAACTTGAAAAAACATCACCAGCATGACAAGGTAAAAGAGAAAGCAGAAGTGCCAGGGAAAGGGCATGTGGCTTGCAGAGAAAAGTCACTGCCTCTCGTTGCCCAAGTCTTTCGAAGTTCAGAAAAAATGGATTTTGTATTTTGCTTAAAAGTAACCACCCCTGCCTGAGAAGGGGACTACATTCCTTTCCCAGTTTCTCCTCTTCACGAGAGCCCACTGCTGCCGCCCAGCACGTGCCTGGAGATCCCCATGTCCAGGCAGGTCCCCGTGAAGTCAGTGTGTCTCCAGGGGCAGAAGAATCCACAGGCAAAGCTCAGACCATGAGGTCAAAGTGTTTGCAAGCTCAGCACGCAAGTCCTGCCAGCTTCCAGGGTGCTTAATGTTAAACAGTCCTGCTGAAATCAATGGGTCTGCTCACATTTGTACTCTTACTCACAGCTCCCCTAGATGTTGCATGCTCACGTCCTAATTTTAAAAGCCAAAAAAAAATATCATCACCGTGGGGTTCTAATTACAGAAGTGTAACGTGAACGAGAAAGTAGTGTAAGAAGGGAGAATTAGAGGAGTATACCGAAGTGTTAGTACAAGTGGCTATTGAAAAAATTAAGAAAACAGCATGCGACTGTAAAACTTCAAGTCCAACGGGAGTAAAATGAAAGAAAATGTAATGTTTAAGTCAATTATTATTCATTAAATATTGATACTGTGATAGGACTTAGAAACCCATCGTGTTGGCCTTCACTGGGTTATCAGTCTGGGAGCTCCACCACCACAGAACACCCCAATTCAAAGAAATATCGCAGTTCAAAAACTCCTTTGCAGACTGCACAATGTCACTCTCCCAGAGAGGCTTTGGGAACCCAGGGGACACAACACTGAAGCAGAAGCAATCTTGCCTAAGAAGCCTCCCAGCTCATCTTTCTCTGACCTAGTTGTGAAAATTCCCCAATGAAGATAGCTCTCCGGGCAGCCTATTTCACTGTCCTTACAGGGGTGGCCCATCCAAACCTTTGCCACTGCAGGTTTTGCAGCATCCCACATCAGCTGCAGTGTGCCATGACTCTGTTAAACAGGGATTTGGCTTGTGTATGAGGCTTTATTGTTAATGTTATAAAAGTTAGCATGAAAAAAATTATCAGGTGAAACTGACTAAATACACTGATTACATTACATGATCTCTGCTTCCCTTTTATTTAAGCAGTCATTGTTTACTGGCATATTAATGTGAGTATCCGTTAATTTACAAGGTTTGTCTGGAGAGTAAGCGTTAGTTTACTAACTTGTTCTGTTAATTCCATCTCTCAAGTGTCCGTTTCATTGGAGTCACCGTGGTATCTCTCCCTTAACCCACCCCTTACTTCGAGGGGTCATCCAGACCAGCGCAAACTGCTGTGAATCAAATGTAGATGGTATTGGTCTTTTCAGTCTGCCCTGTGTCAACCAAAAAGTGACAGACTACAGAGCCACATATAAGTCACATTTTTATATTAAGCTATAATTGTGATATACAAGGGAGTTCAGCGGGCTGATCAAAAATTGTCCTAGGACTGCTGTCTTGGATCAGAGCAGTGATCCGTCTAGCTCACTATCCTGTTTTTTTAGCGCAGCAAGTCCCGTGTACTTCAGAAGAAACCTTTTAAAATATCACACAATAGTCAGATACAGATTGAACTAAGCTCTGCATTACATCTTAGTGTTAAATCTAGTTTTTAAAGACTGGATTATCCCAAAAGAGCAAGATTTGGTAATAAACTGCTAAAATCTCAGAGAGAAAAAATGTAAAAATAGCTTTAATGTAGAAACTAATTTAGTAGCAATGGATAAAGACAGTATTAGTGGGAGATAGGTAGGCTCCAGCTGTCATCCTTTCTGATCTCAGATCCAGATCCAAAGAGGCATTTGCATTACTAACTGCTCTGTAGATACAGCAATCTCAGTGAAATCAGCAGGATCTCAGCACCCAAATGGAAGCCAGGCATGGTCTTGCTCCTTCTACACCAGTTCATGGTAGCTTTGTGTTCCACTTCAGCCAGGCTTGGATGAATCCTAATTCAGAAAAGATTTGTGCAGGTACCTAATTTTAAACCCCAGCTGTACTGACCCCACAGCCGTTAGACAGAGTCTAATTCTGTATAATCATAGGATCCCAGAACCACAGGATGGCTGAGGTTGGAAGGGACCTCTGCGGGCCATCTGTCCAGCCCTCCCACTCAAGCGGTGCTACCTTGAGTATAGTCCCTCTGTCTTCACTGAGACCATTTCCAAGGGACGAAGCTAACTCCTCATGTATACCTTTGTGTGTAAGAGCCTGCAGAAGATGCTAAGGGAAGATTTCTGTTCTTACTGCAAGACGTTTAATTCCAAATCTTCACATTAGAACAGACAAATAATCTCAACTTGGCTATTCAGTTTTTCGGTGAGTCACCACCCGAGACTGACTGCAGGCATCTCTTCTGTGGAAAGGATATGTCAGCAACACTATGTTGTACTGAGTGCTACTAGCAAACAGACACTTTCTGAAGAAAGATCAATGAGAAGATCTCATTTGTACCTGTCCCTGAACACTAACCATCTATGACAAAGATTGGAAATTAGAGGTACCTAACTTTTGGGGTGGAATTCAGCTCCAGATTCACAGGCAGAAACTTTTAGCTGTCCACATGTGCACTAGTAGTGTAAATTCACATTGCAGTCAGGTCCAGGACCTGATTTTGTTGAACAAATATAACTGTCTAATGTTGTTTGATATGCTCCAGGGGATCCAGGACATCTACACAGAGCTGGATGACATGGCGCTGGACCCATGAGGTGTCCAGTTCCTCCTTGAGCAGTGTCAGGGGTCAAGCATGATCTCCTAAGCTGATATCCCAGAACACCTTGGACCATGCTTAGGCAGGCTGTCTTGATTTGGTCACCTAAACACAGGCACCTGGTGCCACCTATGATGCTTGTCTCCAGCTACAGTTCCAGAAGGGGACAGGTCTCCTTTAGGTCCTACACCAGATCTACCAGCCCCATGCAGGTATGTAAAACACATTACAGAATCTCAAATGGCACTTGATGCATATGTGTGGACAAACAATATCCCTTTACAGTCAATGGAGAGAAAATAGCAGTTCACACCAACTACTTTAGAGACCTTCTTTGTGATGACGTGAATCACATCATTGACATGTCTATTGCTATTTGTTGAGTATAAAGAGGTTCTAGATGATGAGCTCAGATACAGACGTTAATGTTGTAGACATCTTCATCTGATCAGATGAGAAATGCTCCAAGGAACACACTTCCTCATATTACAGGGTTTTTCCTGGGGGATTTCATTCTTCCTGTATAAAACCAAAAAAGGTAATTTTTGCATGGCTGGTTTAAACTTTAATATTCTTAATCATAAAAAAGTTGTGAATACTTTTCATTTGGGAGAACGTTTTCTTATCAGTAAATAATAGAGCAGCCCATTTCAGGAGTGAAAGTCTTCAAATTTTTCACAAAATATAGCATGAGAATTTACTAAATTAAGTTACAATCAAGGGTGAAAGAGAGTTGGAATTATTAGATCCCTTAAACTGCAGAAATAGATTAAGGGATGAACATAAATAGAATTACATGCCTCCTCGCAGCCTCTGCCAATGAATATTCTATCCAATCAAAGTGAATACATGCTTGATAGGATCAAGCAAAAATGTTATGAGTGGGGTGGCTAATTATTGAATGGAAGGTTGGTAGTGGAACAAATAATGACATCTCATCACTAGCTCATCAAAATGAGCATTTCAATGTTGAACTGAAATCTGTAAATAAATAATTTAAGACACTTTAACAAACTCTATATTCCAGGAAGTGAATTCAACTTAAGTGCCTAATACTTATTGCAAGACCCACTTTTGATGTTTTTGTGAGTGGGAGGTGTTTTAATAGGAACAGTCCTTCAGTCAGTAAGAGTATCGCAAAAGCAGCTCACACTGTGCTTTCTTTGATTTGCTTATGCAAGTTTGGCGTGGGTCTTTGCATACTACCAATACTGTGTATGTTTATGTACTCCTAAGAGATGAGAGATAATTACTGAGGAGAATGGCAAGTTAACCATTATTTAAATTTAATGAATAAGATTAATTTTACTGAATAGAGCAACAAAAAATATATAGAGGGTGGGTTTTTTTTTTATTTCTAAACCAGGAAGATGCAGACTTATCACACCAAATTAAGCCAGACGCAATTCCCTAAAAATTTGGAATCAAATAACACTTTTGCTTCCAGTTTTTAGTCCACAAATTTGGCTCCTACCTAATGTATGGGAGTAACAAAAGTTTTCTCAATACAGAAACTTACTGCTTTTAGCCATAGCTATTTGGCTAATAGCATCCTGGCTTGTATCAGGAATAGTGTGGCCAGCAGGACCAGGGAGGTGATAGTGCCCCTGTACTCGGCACTGGTGAGGCCGCACCTCGAGTCCTGTGTTCAGTTTTGGGCCCCTCACTACAAGAAGGACATCGAGGTGCTGGAGCGTGTCCAGAGAAGGGCAATGAATGAAGCTGGTGAAGGGTCTAGAGCACAAGTCTTATGGGGAGTGGCTGAGGGAGGTGGGGTTGTTTAGCCTGGAGAAAAGGAGGCTGAGGGGAGACGTTATCACTCTCTACAACTACCTGAAAGGAGGCTGTAGCAAGGTGGGGGTCAATCTCTTCTCTCAAGTAACAAGGGATACGATGAGAGAAAACGGCCTCAAGCTGCACCAGGGGAAGTTTAGGTTGGATATTAGCAAAAATTTCTTCACCACAAGGGCTGCCAAGCATTGGAACAGGCTTCCCAGGGAAGTGGTTGAGTTGCCATCCCTGGAGATGCTTAGAAGATGTGTAGATGTGGTACTAAGGGACATGGTATAGTGGTGGACTTGGCAGTGTGATGTTTACGGTTGGACTCGATGATCTTGAAGATCTTTTCCAACCAAAACAATTCTGTGATTCTGTTCTATGATTCTATGTTCCTATAGAAAAAGGAGAATGAATTTTGTTCTTCCTAGAGCCTGAGAGAGAGCAGACATTCCATCACAAGAATCTGGAAAGTTCACAGTGTCTGGTTGATTTTTTTGCTTTCAGGTGGGCTTTATCCTTCCTGGGGAGAGAAGAAGAAGGAAAAAAAAAAAAAAAAAAGGTGTTAAATACTATGACTCTACCTTAATTTCTGTTAAAACTTTGGAGCAGCTTAGACACAGATAGATGGAGACATCTTAAACCACTGCAGCAAGTTTTATAGAACCATAAAACCATAGAAAGGTTTGGGTTGGAAGGGACCTTTAAGGATCATCTTGTCCAACCCTCCTGCCATGGGGGACACCCTCAGAGTCCCAGCAGCACTCACAAAACCAGTTGCCGCAGTTTAGCTAAGAGTGGCAATTTCCATGTTGTGACCAATTCCATCATCAACTGGGCAGTGATGGGACCGCGCTGAAAAGGACCCAAGGCTTATGATGGACACCGACTATGAAACAGCAATGTATTCTCACAGGGGAAAAGGGCAAACTGCAATTTGAGTTATATTTGGAGCAGCAAGGCTCCAAATCAAGGGAAGTCATTATCCTTCTCTACTTGGTATTGGATCGCTGGGTCTGGTTTTTGCCCCCCCAAAACCACACGGGAGCAACGGCAGTAGTATGTCTGAAGCAAAAACCTCCCTGGATAGATCCAGGTTTCCCTCTGTACTGGGAAAGATGGTAACAACTCTCTTTGCATCAACAGCTTCCAAAAACTAGCATGCACAGAAATAAAAGCAATACTACCCTTCTTAAGTCATTTGCCTCATTGGTTGCAAGTAACATGAGCTTGTAATATTTGTGTTTGTTTTTTTCAGGAAGAAAAGGCAGGGGAAGGACTTGCAATCAGAGAAACAGCTGTTCTGGCATCAGTGGGAAGGCACCATATAGCTTCAGTCTTTTAAGTAAATTGTCCTTCCTAGGGAAGTATACCTAGTGACAGCTTGAAATTATGTCTTTGAAAGGGAAAAGTAACCTTAAGTATGTGACATGAGGACAAGAACAGTTAAACACTGTTCTTGCCTCATTCACACCTGCAAAGTGCTCACAGAAATACACTTCACTCTTTCCCCTTCCTCATGTGAAATGTCTCCAGATGCATATTAAAGCACAGCATTCTCAAGTGCCTGCTTCAGGACTCAGAGCAGAGAGCAAAGACAGTTTCCAGTGTTCAGAAAGCCTTACACTTTGGGTATCTGACCCTTCAGATTCAGATTTTGATGCTCAAAAGTCAGTAGAAAGGGAGGCACATAGTATATGCAGAGCACCATTCAAAACTGTTCACAGTCTGCCCCACTTATTTTGTAGGTGCACAGATTTCAGGTTCCAGGTGAAGATAAAAATCATCTGATCCAACTTGCAGCATTGCAGAAAACCAGGAATCTCCTTGCCATTCCTGCAGCATATCGGCTAATCCACGGTGGAGCTCTCTGATAGCTCTTGCCGCCTTTTTAGTGTAGAAAGAGAAGATCAGCAATGCACAATTGCTAGAGAGTAGTAAGTGTTCTGTTCTTAGTCTCCCCCATGTGTATGAGAAAGTAAACGAAAGCCAAGTAAAGAAAATGGGACACAGAGGACCATATTTTCAAAGTGCAGCTCTTAAGCTGTCACCCATTACAAGCCTCATGCACATTAGACCCATTTATGTCACATTTGCACTTGCAGATTGAAGGCCTCTGATGCAATAACTCTTCATTTTACACCAGCAGACCATTGACACCTGAGGCCAACGCGGCCCTGCAAGGAGCAGAGGCAGCTCTGCAGAAGCCAGGTTTGCTTTCACAAGTATTAAACCAGACCCCACTCTGCTGGCGTTCCCCTTGTTGTGTTTGAGATGTTTGTCCATGCATCGGAAAAACAGTCCTTGCAGTTTTGGTGGGTCAGGTCTCTGCTGGGTCAGTTGGCTTTTCCCCTCCTGCAGCTACGACACATGCAGTGCAAAACAGGCTGCTGCACTGGAGAGGTGGGGAAGAAGCAGGACCGCCTGTCCTGGTGGCAACTTACAATCCTAACATGAAGCTCCAGCAGCTGCTTCACAAGCTGTTGAGAATGAATTAACACCATTTGCAGCACAGGGTATTACAGTAAAATGGCTTCAATTTCAGGAATCTTTAGTACATCAGGCTGTAATTCATGGCAGTTCAGATGCTGCTTCATGGATGGCTGAGCCATCCCTGCAAAAAGTGGTGGAAGTCATTCCAACTGTTTGAAAATAAGCTGGATACCAGAAGGGCCAGCTCTGCCTTGTCCCAAAAAGCCATGGTGAAACATCTTCCTGCACAAATTCACATTTCAGACACAGAAAGTGACTGGGAAAAAAAATCAGAGATTTATATTGACACAAACAAAGGAAAATAAGTAACAACCATGATCAGTTATCAGGTCTATACCTGGCCCAGATGGCAGAAAGCACAGCCTATCAGCGTTACAGGAAAAAGTGCTTGGAGTACAGATATTTTTAGTTGAAAACGTAGACTATGGAAAGAATAGCCTTGGCCATATTTTGCCCATTAAGCTCAGTGAAGTGCTCTGGGATAAGGAAATGAGTGAGAGAATCCTTGGCCAGATTCCACCTTGGCTTCTATCTACTACAACCAACTTCGCAGCTAATTCTTGTGCACCCCTCGCTCCATCAGAGCATTTACTAAATAACTTTAAGTACATAATTATCCCCCTCCCATTTAGGCATTAAACAAACACTCAAGTTTTGCTGGAGCAGGGTCCCTAGTGAGTAAGAATAATCATGGATTATTGGCAGTAGCCAACTAAATCAATACCTAATTCTTTACAGCAGGGCTCCTCACAGAAAGGACTCTTGTCCAGAGTGGGACGAGGCATAGAGTTTTTCTGGATCTCACCAAGCTCTCAGGCACAATGATGAGATCCAGTTCACCTAATGGGGGATACTTCCAATACAGGTGTTGACATCTGCTCATCACCTTCAACTCCCTTTGTAGGAAATGGAGAGGAATAATGTGCTCTTGAACTGTTCTCCATCTGATCTCTCTAGAGGTCTGTCTAGGGGATTCATCCTACACTCCGTTAATTAGCACTCAGTTGGCTATATAGGGGCCAGCTCAGGGTAGACACATTATCTTTAGGGGATGAATCCTTCCACCTATCTGCTGAAGGTAAGGACTGTCCGTCCCCCCAGGCCCTTGCAGAGGAGCTGAGACCCAGCCCAGCTGTGAGGGTCAATGGGGAGCCCTGGCCTAGCCCAGCAAAACTGGGGCTGGCACACCTCTTTCTGGGGAGCAACCTGAGCAAAAAACCCTGCCTCTCAGTAAAAGCCAGTCTGCAGGTCAGAAGCTTTGTCCCAAATGGGAGCTAATCCCGTCCCTTGGATGTGCAAGGCAAAAGCTCCACAAGAGGGCCCCCAGACAACAGCAGAGCCTGGGAGACACCTCTGCCCCTTGCACTGCCCACCCAGCGCTGAGATGGAGACCCTCCTCATCTCCTTTCCCCAACCCTTGGCCCTGTGGCAGTCCCAGAAACTGCCTCCCCCCACCCCATCTGACAGAGAAACAGTGATGTCACCGTGTGTCACAGCTCTGCATTTCGGTGTCTGCATGCATCACATGCAGCTTGACTGAAGGAGATCCCCCAACGGGAATTGGTTGACAGATGTATCTTTAATGTTGGCAATGCTGTGGTTTTAGTCCATCAAACTCGTGCTGAGTTCCTGCTTTCAGGTGAGTTTATTCTATTCTAACTCTTGTGTTTATCTTTCCCTACTGAAGTTGTTTACTCTAAGCTGGTTTAACTTACTTGCAGCTCCTGTCCCCGCAGTACGACTTGGATCTCCTTGGGTATGGTAACATACCCGTTGTAAAAGTCAAAGTGCAAATAGCTAAGGTAGAGAGCACTATTCCTCTCCTCTTACGGCTGGAGAGCTGATGTCCAAAGGGACCACTTAGCCAGTGTCACACATGAAGTCTGTAGCAGCAGACATAACCCATTCCTCCTGGCCTTTATCCTCACAGCATCCTAACTAAAGCAAGAACTGCTAGCCACTTGGTTTCTACCTGGCTTGCAAGGTTTTGCAGTTGTTGGTGAAAGAGCTGAATCTCCTGTTGGGAGCTGTGATGCCAGCTTGGGCTGTGTTGGATCTTTAGTCAGATGTGGACGTGGCTATGCTGTGTCCACAAGAAAATCTCCCAGCATGGTTATAAGGTTCTTCGTTAAGTCATGCTGAATACCCACAGTGCAGATTATTTAATAGCTGCTGGGTTTAGATGCAATCTAGCTCAGAGGCTGCAGAGATGCTGTCCAAGAGGTTCACAAAGCTTGTACAGGGAAGCAGGCAACTGCGTTTTCCTCAGGTCAGTGCAGAATTCACTCCTCATCCCAAGCAGCTGCAAACAGAGGTGGTGAAAGGCTTCTGGAAAGCAAGCACTCCACTGATGATTTCCAGGTATCTCCCCAGTGAGCAGGGAGGCCCGTATCAAGCATCAAGAGCACATGTGAACAGCTGCCATGGGAGGAAACCGCTCAAGTTATGAGGTTTGTTTTCAATTCTTTCCCCAAACTCAGCTCCATATGTTGCTACATTTTTCCAGCCTCTGCAAAGTGATTCATGTGGCATGTTGCCTAACATTGCACAAAGTGTGCCCATACGCGGCCTCGCAATTGCGCGGGAAGAGCTCTGCACTAAGGCAGGTCCCACCTCTGCAAGGGCAGCAGGACTAACATCACTGCCCATAACGCTCCTGCCCTTCTTCAGCTAAATATGGAAATCCCATGGAGTTCCTGCGTTTTCCAGCCCGCAGTGCCTCAGGTCAAACCCTGTTTGAAGTTCCCGTCCCTCCTGCAGCTCCGGTTGTGTTGTTGCATCCAGTTGAGGGAAGACACTGTAACTCTGGCTGCAAACTCTGTCCTCTTGGCCATAAACATCCTGCAAATAACCCTCTGGTGTCTTTGGCCCAGCACCATGCCTGATGCTCCCACATAGATCTCTTTGTCCAAGATTTACAGAGCAACATGATGTGAACAGCGTCTTCTATCCGGAAATGTAATTGCAAACTCTCAATTGATTTTACGCCAAAAAGATATACCATAAAACTCAAGCAGGCTATTAATGAGAAAGACGTTAGCAATAAAAACCCATATAAGTCTGCACATAAACATGAGCGAGCATTATGAGAGTGGGAGACAGACATGCAAACACTGCATGCTGTTTACTTGGGGTGATTTTGCTAACATTTGGAGCTCTGGTGTAACAACCCTTCACATAAATACTGCAAGACTCCACTACATAATTAGTCCATCTTGAATGTCATCATCTGTACTTTCTCCCAGAATACAAGTGGCTTGGATAATTGGAGGGAATATTTGGGACTCAATCACTCAGTACTGGGCTCAATTGCTTTCACAGCAGCATGAGCGTATGTTGAAGGTATGTCAACTCCAGGGGAGGCAGGGAGGCTGAACAAATTTGATCCCCGCTAACACCACATCCTGGAGGGTGGAGGGAGTGCAGTGCAAAGCTGGCTGAACTTACGTCCAAGTTAAATCATGCCTGAGCTAGTAAAAATCTGCTTTCTGTGATGAGGTGACTGGCACTCTGGACAAGGAGAGGGCAGTGGATGTTGTACCCCTTAAATTTTGCAAGGCTTTTGACGCAGTCTCCCATAGTGTTCTTATCAACAGATTGGTGGAATATGGGCTGGATAAGAGGACAATAAGGTGGATGGAAAATTGGCTGTGCTGCCAGGCTGAAGGAGGTGTGACCAGCAGTGCAAAGTCCAGCTGGCAGCCAGGAACTGGCAGTGTCCCTCAGACCAGCTCTGGGACCAGTACTGCTTCTTGTCTCCCCTAATGGCCTGACAGGACTAAGTGCAGTCTCTGCAAGGCTGCAGACATCAAACTGGGGAGTGGGATACGCTGGAGGGCCGGCTGCTGTTCAGAGGGACCTGGAGAGGCTGGAAATTGGGCTGACCTGCGGCACTCACAGATGAGAGGCCCTTCCCCAAGTTGCAGGTGCCCACGTGATTCCCACAGGTCCTGCCCAAGTGCTTAAAGACCCATCATCCGAAGTTTTAAATGCCTCGTGCCAAAGCCCTTCCCTCCCAAGCACAACTTCACTGACAAGGAGCCATACTTCATCTCGGGCATTGGGAGTCTAAACAACTTTAAGGGTCTCAAGCCAAGATCCTTGGCCTGAGGCCCTTTGGCTTCAACTGGCGCAAGTGTTGAACTTGGGGCAGCCCTCCATGGGGCAGCTGGAAGGATCAGGCCCTCATTGAACAGTGACAGAAAAAAGGAGTGAAAAAAACACTGTGAAGAGGGAAATCAAGAGGCTGTTCCGCACCTGCAAGCAACCCCAAGCCTGGCTATTTTCTTCCTCACCTGGGGAAGTCATTTTGAGTATAAATTTGTAAGTAATGAGAGCTTCTCACCTACTTCTTTTAACAGCCATGTCTAACATTCAGGCATTCCTGGCACTCACTCATCCTTTGCCTTGTCTGAGGCACTGAACCACTAAATAGCCCCAAAATGGGGATGTAGCTCCATAGGGGACTTCCAGACCAGAAGTTTCCCCCACTTTTGCATTTTCAAGGGGTATTTTGGCAGGAGACAAAATGCCACGTGCAGGCAGGTGGAGGGCATGGAGCCATCCAGCTTCAGTGAGGAAACCAAGGCGACCACTGAGCCTGCCCTGCAGCCCCACTGGCCAGTGCCTACCTTGGGGATGGGGTTGGGCCAGACAAGAGGAAATGATGACCCGAGTCTTCATGCATCAGAGGACCACCCTGCGCATGTCAGAAGAAAGGGCTGAGCCCTTCCCCACTTACAGCTAGGAGTGGCTAGAAGAAAAAGGCTTCCCGCAAGAGCACAACGCAACACCTCGGCATTTCCCACCACCTGAGTAGATATCTGTGAATCCCAGCCTTGGGCTCCCACACCCGCCTTGAATTCCCAAATGGGAGGTGTGAGTTCACAGGACAGCAGGTCACCTAAAAACAAGGCTCGCAGGTACCCAGTGATGCAGCATTTGAGTCGTGGTGTTGAACCTGAAGATTTCTGTCTTGATGCATTCATCTGTAAAGAGGGACTACAGTATTCACTCCCCTCCATCAAGTTCCTGAGAGAACATGGGGCTTGAGGTCAGGGAAAGCTGCCCACATCATCTCCACATATGAAGCAGCAGGTCCTGTTAAGGGAATGAGGCAGTTTTAGGTGCTGAATCAAGATTAGGAGGAAGGAAAGTAAAGTCTCCCCCTTTGCCCTCTCCAAAATACAGCATTCTTTTTTTTTTTTGCAATGATGAATTCTCAAGGAAACTACTTGTTTAAGGCAACAAGCTGAGGCATTTAATTACAGTGATGCCATTCATAACATGACAGTTAAGCATGTGTTGGCTTTTATAGTATAATCTTTATTCTATACCAAGAAAAAAAAAATTCTCTGGGCCAATCTGGGTGAAGACCCCTGACCCCAGAGCCTAGGAACAGCAAATCCCTCTCTCCAGTAACTCAGATTTGTCCTCTCTGAGTCACATACAGTTTGCATGATCATCCACAGCTTTGAGGGTACTGTAGGGTAAGTCAAACACAAAGGAAGCCCTCATTACATCTCACTTGTTTTTCCTCACATCATATTCTAGTGACAGCCTAATCCAAGGTTTTCCAAACCTTCTGTACTACCAGACATTCAAGTTGCTTCACTCAATACCACCCATTTCTTGCACTGCCATGGGCTTTCTCATCTCAGCTTTTCTCAGCCTTTCAATGGAAATGGCTAAAAGTGACGTGGTTCTGCAGATTAGCTGGACCCCTTACAATGGTCTTACAGAGGGATCCAGGCATAGTTTAGGAGCATTAAATGGGTGCCAAGAACAAATTGTCTGGACAACCACAGCTCTCAAATGTCCCTGCATTTCTACCATGCTCTCCTGCCCCTGTTGAGTACTTTCAGAAAGATGCTCTGAGAGGATAATAGTTGCAAGAGTCACTCAACATATTGCACTATGAGACTGCATTGATAATGTTTTAATGAAGCATCAAAACCTGCTGAAATCACCTGCTTCACTGTGCAAGTAAGACAAGTTGCAAACTAAGCAGAGAGCTAGCGGAGACCTCCATCGAATGCCCTCGCCAGACATACCACATAGCCCTGTCCACCAGCTATCAAGCTCTGCCCTAGAAAACGACTGGTAAATGTTCACAACCCCTCACTCCTCCAGACAGGTAGGACCTTGGAAACATTCAAGGACAGGCTAGATGGGGCCCTGAGCAACCTGATCTAGTTGAAGATGTCCCTGCCCATTGCAGGGGGGATGGACGAGATGACCTTTAAAGGTCCCTTCTATCCCAAAGCATTCTATGATTCTATGACCTGTCTAGGACAAGAGGAAATGGCGTCAAGTTGCGCCAGGGGAGGTTTAGGTTGGATATTAGGAAAAATTTCTTCACCAAAAGGGTAGTCAGGCACTGGAAGAGGCTGCCCAGGGAAGTGGTTGAGTCCCCATCCCTGGAGGTATTTAAAAGACGTGTAGATGTGGTGCTTAGGGACATGGTTTAGTGGTAGACTTGGCAGTGCTAGGTTTACGGTTGGACTCAATGATCTCAAAGGTCTTTTCCAACCTAAACAATTCCATGATTCTATTCTATGATTCTATGACCTATGTAACTCCTGGCTGCAGGGCAGGGTGGCACAGCAGCTTCAGAAGCATCAGTGGCAGTCCGGGATGGCACCCCCCTTGTCTGCAGTCTCCACTTTACAGGCAAGATATTCAGGTAGCAAGAGACTATGAGTGATTTGCCAAAAAATATAATATGGGGTAAGGTTATTTTCGGAGACCAGTTCTCCAAGGTCCTGTCCCAACACTTTATCTTCTCTGTTAAGCTTCAAAGGAAGCTAAAAAGCCACTAACCTCCACCAGCTCTATCCTTACACCACCACCACTGTGACATACCTGTAAAAAGAGAATTGTCCTTTCATAAGCAATTTTCCCTTGACCGATTAAAAGTATTTATTTGTGAGATGCATCTTCAAAACCAGGTGTTTTTAAATCCTTCCTGGAGGGATGTGCTCAAGCTATAGTGTGATCTAAAAGTTTATAGAGGTGCAAACAAAAAAGATATAAGATCCGCTCCTCAAAATCAAGCAGCAAATGACAGCTGGGTTGTCCATTGCTCCCTGGGACTGCACACAGCTCACAGGGGCCAGAATTTCACTCTCAGCAGCAGAATGGCTTAGTGAACACATACTCTGGGAAACATGCACTGAAAAGTCCAAGTCAAAGTTCAGCTTTTTTGGAATTGTTAATGTGAAAAATAAAACTTTATTATAGGAAAAATCCTAGGAGGCTTCCTCACGCACATTCATCACTCAGAGCAGCTACAAGAAGCTTATTCAAACTTTCCATCCTCACATTAATTGTAGCAGCACCTTGGAGCTCCAGCAAGGAGAGCCAGACTGCAGCGGGCACTTTGCACACATACAATAAAGGAGACAGTCTGTTCTCTGGGAGTTTATCACGAAGCAGATAACAGAAATAAGTAGATCAGCTTTGGAAGAGCAAGCAGCATGGAAAGCATCAGGTGAAATTATAACACTTTGAGTAAGCTGGGAATGCAGGGAAATCGCTTTCTAATTGACATTTTTCTGAAAGCCAAACTATACCGCTTGCCTTCAAGTGGACAGAGCAGTATCACAGAAACTCTCAGTACATTCAGCACAAGCTTGACAGCTACCAATTAGCCCAACCATTAACTGAACAGTTCAGGGAAGAAAAAAGGGCCAGAGCATCATGATCCTCAATGTTACCGTGCTGATTAAAGTCTCTCTGTAAATTATGACTGGGTCACCTGTAATACGCTTCTGGCTTGCTGTTTAAAGTTTCTCTGCTGCTTTTCAGTTCTAAGAGAAAAATCTTCTGATTATATTAGAACTTAAAAAAATAAATCTTCCTTCTTCGGTAGCACACAGGAGGCTCTTCAACTCACAGGTAACAGCAAACCAAAGCAGGTTTGCAGAACAGACACCTGCTTCTATGCCATTTGCTCTGCTGAGATGAGGCTTGCATTCACCTTCTGATGTCAATGAGAGTTCTCTGACGGGTCTCACTGCATGCAGCTTTATAAAGCAATGGTGTCCTCAGTCTTAGTTTTGAAAAATCTGTATTGCTGAGTCCTGGATTCACTTTCTCAGACAGATTTCTAGATCCACTCACAAAGCGTTGCATGCAAGTGCGCCAGCTCATGAACAGCAGTTATGAAGACCTGTCAGAACACTGCACTTGCACTTTCAGTAGGAGAAGGTATCATAAGAAAGAAGAAGGGAGAGAAGATGAGGGAGGAATTCACATTCCTCTATTTTATTATGAAGAACTACAGAAAACACAGTAAGAGACGAACCTTGAAAGAAAAAAGATCAATTTCAGAAGGAGAGGAGATTTCTCAGAGAAAGACTAGAGGTACTCAGAACTGCAGAAGGGAGTGAGAAGCAGGCATGCAGCACAGAGGACCTGGGTGCATCTCCTCGGCTGACTGCCCATCCCACAACAGGTCTGCAAGGTGTCATACAGTGCACTGCAGGGCATGTCCTTATTCTCAACAGTCACTCTTTTCTACCTTGTAAATATATCCAGACACGCCAGAAAAGAGGTCAGAGCCTCTCACCACTTCAGGTCCCACAAGATGAATGTAACATGCTGCAGGACTCTTCATCAAGTTGGTGGATGCAATACTACCAGCTTGGTTCATTGGGAGAAGCCCATAAAACACAGGAGAGGAAAGTGATGTTGGGAGCTTACGGATTAGCATCCATGACCTTATTTCTAGAAGGTACCACCGCCACCAGATTTCAAAGGCAACTGACAGCTCTAAGTGCTTTATAAAAAACACAGTATAGGATTTTAATGTACTTTTCCTGATTCAGAGCATGTGAGGATCTCTCATCATTACATGGGTGGGGAAGAGATTGCTGCTCTTTTAACGTTTTGGCAGAAAAAAAGGAAACCTAGATTAAAAGATATAAATCAAGACTTTATTAGAAAAGAAATTCTTCAGTACAAAAACCCCAAAACCATATCCTTTTAGAGAAGTTGGTCACTAGGAAAGGGCTTTGTTTTCTTTCTTTCTTTTTTTAAGCACATTAAAAATGAATGAAAATGAGCACACAGCCCTCCAGCAGCTCCCAGCCTGCCCACCCTCTGGGGTTCAGTTGGAAAATTATGCTTGGAAAACATCTACAAAAATGTTGGCAACTGTATATCAGCTTTTCCCGAAAAGACCTAATGGGCTTTTATTATCCAAACAGATCAGATGGCTTGGAAAATCCACATCTGTACCTAGCTGCCAAATGGGAAATGAGATCAAAATGTGAAGCTAAGAACTTCCGATAGCTCCTTCATAAGTGACATTAAAACCAGACAGAGGAGAAGGAGGTTTGGCTTCTCTGTTCCCCCGTGTTCCCCCAGCTCCTGAAGCTCCAGCAGAAGGAGGGTGGTCATGGCGGAGGAAGCTCCCCGCAGGGCCGGCGAGCCCCTTCCCAGTCAATTACGCGGGGGAGGAGTGAAGAGCATTGGTTTCGAGGGGCCAGCCCTTGTCACAGTCTCGGCTACCCATGTTATTCTTGAAGAGATTAATCAATCCTTGCAGCCCAGAGAGAGAGAAAAATAGGAACAAAGGCACTTTCCACTGGTGTTTTTTAAACCAGAGACAATACTTTTAATATAGGGCCTGTTTTCACCAATTTAGAGATTCCTTTTTTAAATACAACATCGGGACTTATTAGAAGGAACGTTAAGATTGAACTCAGCACGTAAATTTCTCTGCTCCTAGTCTTTCCCTTCTGGACAATACAAAAAAGGCTGCACACTTTCTTTTTTGCTCTGGCAGTGACTGCTGTTGTTATTATTTTCCTCCTCCTTGCTGATGCTGCCAGTTGAGTATGGAAAGACACCAGAATGGAGAAAATCGACAGGAGAAAAGGCTTTTAGAGTGAAGGTTGTCTTACATCTCTTAATGTTGCTAGGATTAGCTCATTTGAACTCCTATGGTGTTGGGAGATGTGGTGTTTGGAGGTAAACCCAGCTTTTTCTTCGGTGGTTTGGTGCATTCACTATAATAAAGTTTCCACCAGGATGAATTTGAGTTTAGCTTTAGTCCTCCTAGTTTCTATTGTTGTGTTACAGCATGGACTGCTCTCTGCAAACCTGTACGTTTCCTCAGCGCTCAAGAAGGCAGGTCCTAACTGAAGCTGAATCCCCCAAAATATAACCAGAGAGACCATTTCTGGGATACAAAAATGAATTAGACACATGCAGCCCAGAGCAATAAAAAATAATGTGAAGTGGGAGGAGTTTTTCTGAGTGAACAACTGGCTATTCAGATGGAAAAGCCTCATTAAAGGAATATAAAACTTATAAGTAATCAGATCCACATAATTCTTCAGATCTGCAAAACCCAAGACAGTCCTGAGATAAGCTTTCTCTATAGTTCTCCTCTGATGTGTAGCTGTGATAAAGCACTTGGACTGAATCATCGCTTTATTCCCAAAGCCAGATAATGGGCCATACCATTGCACAAATATTTATCTTCACCCAGTTATCAGCAGCAAAGCCAATCAACACCTGATGCATTCCTCATCCCCCTCTCCTGGAGTGTGGGTTTTTTAGGGAATGTTAATAGCAACTGGCAGGCTTGTAGCCCAGCTATAGAAACAGAACAAATGTCACGGTTGTACCTCACCCCAGTGCCAGGGGGTGCTTTGGCAAAGCGGGAACCTCTTGTAGGTGTAAAACTTGTGTACTAAAATCCAGGCAGACACATCCGAACCACATTGTGGAGACAACAGACAACATTTAATCATGCTGGACTTGAACCCGTATCTGGGCTGAGCTACACAAGGCTCCCCAGCCTCATCCATCCCCTTAGTGATCTAAAGATAAGCTGCATCAGCCTACAAATTGTACTCTCATGCTTTATAGAGAAAATGTGGATTTCCCATGACCTCGGTGCTGTCTTTATGTGACTTCTGGGTGTGTAAGTTCAGAGTATAGCCAGCGCATAGGGCTAGTATGTCATTCTATCTGAGAATTAGCTCCTGTCCCACTGGAGCCAATGAGATATTTGCCATTTTGCTTCACTGGGATCAGGATTTCAGGCAGTGCTTATGAAAGTAGGCAGTAGGTTGGAAGAGAGGGAAAAAAGTGTCATCTGGATAGCCCAGGCCCTACCAGTTTACTGGCAATAAAGGAGACCTGTAGCTCTTGTGTTACAACCATAGCTGAAACTACTAAGCTCTGTGAGTAAAAACTGTGCTGTCCTCCATCCCATGAAACCTCAAGGTTTCCCCCTTTCTCCCATGCCCTATGCAGGTGCTGCAGGTTTCACATGGTAAGAAAACTACATGCTACACTTTGCTGATATGGTCACCAGAGGGACCACACTTGCAGTGGTCCTCAGATGAAAATACCACTCGAGTTTCTGGTAGGACTCAGGTCAACTACGGCTGGAGTGGTGACACCCTTTACACCCATCCGCGTGTGCTTCCAGCACCCGGCGCACTCAGATCCGCTTTCCCCAAATCTCCAAGGTGAGAACCTACTAGCGGTGAGCAAGTCAGGACCAGGCAGCAGCACTGCCAGGGGCCCTCCTCAAACCCCTCGCACACATCCACACTCAGAAAACATTTCTTCTAACCTTGGCACAGATAACTAGCTAAACCAACAGGAGATTCCTTCTTAACCATCCTGTCATTTCTTATCTTCAGCATCTGATCCATCTTCTTCTCCAGTTAACTTCTCTCCAGCAATTAGTTCACAAAAATCCACTTTGACATCAGCTTCGATGTTTTAATTGTCCAAAGTTCAGATGAAATTCAGGAACACCTTCTCAGTCTGCAAGATCCACTGCTGCGCTCTCAGCATTTTCCCTGTCCGTAATCCGTCACATGAAGGATATCAAGAGTCTCATCACTGCCTGCATTTCATAGAATCATAGAATCATAGAATCATCAAGGTTGGAAAAGACTCTTAAGATCATCAAGTCCAACCGTTAACCTATCACTGCCAAGTCCATCTATACCATGTCCTCGAGCACCACATCTATCCATTCTTTAAATACTTCTAGGGATGGAGACTCAACCACTTCCCTGGGCAGCCTCTTCCAATGCTTGACCACTCTCTCAGTGAAGAAATTTTTCCTAATATCTAACCTAAACCTCCCCTGGCACAACTTGAGGCCATTTCCTCTCGTCCTATCACATGTTACTAGGGAGAAGAGACCGACCCGCACCTCGCTACAGCCTCCTTTCAGGTAGTTGTAGAGAGTGATAAGGTCTCCCCTCAGCCTCCTCTTCTCCAGGCTAAACAACCCCACCTCCCTCAGCCGCTCCCCATAAGACTTGTGCTCCAGACCCTTCACCAACTTCGTTGCCCTCCTCTGGACATGCTCCAACACCTCAGTGTCCTTCTTGTAGTGAGGGGCCCAACACTGAACACAGTACTCAAGGTGCGGCCTCACCAGTGCTGAGTACAGGGGCACTATCACCTACCTGGTCCTGCTGGCCACACTATTCCTGATACAGGCCAGGATGCCATTGGCCCTCTTGGCCACCTGAGCACACTGCTGGCTCACGTTCAGCCAGCTGTCAACCAACACCCCCAGGTCCTTTTCCGCCAGGCAGCTCTCCAGCCACTCCTCCCCAAGCCTGTAGTGTTGCATGGGGTTGTTGTGACCCAAGTGCAGGACCCGGCACTGAGCCTTGTTGAACCTCATACAGTTGGCCCCGGCCCAGCGATCCAGCCTGTCCAGGTCCCTCTGTAGGGCCTTCCTACCCTCCAGCAGATCAACACTTCCACCCAACTTGGTGTCATCTGCAAACCTAATGAGGGTGCACTCGATCCCCTCATCCAGATCATCAATGAAGATGTTGAACAGGACCGGCCCCAATACTGAGCCCTGGGGAACACCACTCGTGACCGGCCGCCAACTGCATTTGACTCCATTCACCACCACTCTCTGGGCTCGGCCGTCCAGCCAGTTTTTAACCCAGCGCAGAGTGCACCCATCCAAGCCGTGAGCAGCCAGCTTCTCCAGGAGAATGCTGTGGGAGACAGTGTCAAAGGCCTTACTAAAGTCCAAGTAGACAACATCCACAGCCTTCCCCTCATCCACTAAGTGGGTCACCTTGTCATAGAAGGAGACCAGGTTAGTGAAACAGGATCCCCCTTTCATAAACCCATGCTGGCTGGGCCTGATCCCTCGTTTGTCCCGCACTTGCTGCATAATGGTACTCGCTTACCAGCTGGTTCATTGGGGTCTTTTTCTATAGTGTGAGTTTTTCATCATCGTTTGTTACCTCAAGTGCAGTCTCACACTAACGTGGTTACACAGTTTCCGAATGATGATGAACCTGTGCATGGCTAGCTTGGTGCCCAGTCAGAGAGAGCTTGTATCCACCCACAGCCTGCCGAGTCAGCATTGTTGCATCCTGACGAAGCCCCTCACCAAACTCAGCTCTGATTTCAGCTGGGGCTTCTGGGCCTTCTCATAAGACAAATATTTCTCTGTGTAAGATCTGCTGGGACCACAGATGAAGGTGGACTGGCTGCATTAGGCATCTGTTTTCCATTGCAATCAAGCTGTTTTGAAGTCACTTGTCTGTCTTTATTGCTGAAGCATTAATGTTTCACCATCAGCTTCAATGGGAATCACTATGCCAGAGAAGCAGATGAGGCAGTCCACCACCCTGCCCCCGCCCCCCCTTTTTTTTTTAATTTTACAGTACACACAAATATTAACATATCATCCTGATAAAGCTTTGTTTACTGGCGTGGCGCCAACCCCTCTGCAGTGCCTCCTGCTCGGCAGCCTAATCTCCTGAAGTTTGAGGGATGCAGTCCAAATCTCTTAGCAACATTAAATCTCATTCAATTAACTTTGTTGGGGGACAAAGTTATTTTGTTACTGCCGTTTGCCAGTCTGCCATATATAATATGCCATCCCGCAGCTAGGCCATTCAGCCTTTAGATATGGCAAGGAGACACAGCACGTTCCAGTGCAGGAGCTCTGGTTAGACTGGGTGTCCCGAGCTGCAAAATAACCCATCATCCAAAAACCCCACCAAGTCCTCAGAAAAGTCCACAGTGGCAACAGGTCCGAGCCACTGCCTGGTTTTAATGCCTTCTGTTGGTGTCACTTATGGTCTGCACCCAGCAGAGAGGCCTGCTCCAAGGCGTCATCGCTCCCCTTTTGGATTCATGTGGCATCCCCGACTTGAGAGCTGCTGGTGCAGCAACCACCAAAGAGATGTACCAACACAGCATGGCCCTGAATCTGGGGCAGTCAAGTGCCCTGCCCACGCTAAGCATATGAATATACGTCTCCATCTGGCATTTCTCTATGAATAAAAGGTCATTATTGCCTCCAAGGGGATTTCTTTTGTACCTGCAACAAAGCAGAGAAGTGTATGAGGGTGTCTTCCAGGTCCCCGATGAAGAAAAGGAAACTACTACTGAACTCAACTAGAAGATGCCGGGTGCTGTACCCTCTGGGAAGTGGTGGGTTAACACCATCGGCCTCTCCTATGTGTGATTTTACACAGTATTTATGCTTAGTTGCAACACATGCATCTTTAATTACACATATAAGACATTAAAGGGAAATTAGGTTAGTCCAAATTCATTTTCTTTCCAGAACTAGTCAAAAACAATCAAAGAAGCAGTAATTTGTTTTCACCACACAGCAGGTGGCATTATATCCTTCATTAAATCATACAGATGACTAATATTAATCTTCATTTGTATCACTATCCATCAAATTCAGTATCCTTCACACCATCCTTAGCATACCATTTATTTTTAAATGTATTTCATTAACGTGTTAAGACATAAGTAAAAGCAGTGAATAGGAGCTGGACAGAGAACGAGCCTTCTCCTACCTCCCCTCCAGACAGTAGATCCCAGCACTTCTCTGAAAGATCTGCACTGATATTACAGCATTAAGGAAATCATTAAGAAAATCTACACTTATTTTTCATTCTATTGCTGACTTCCAAAAACTGTTGCAAATAAATTCAACAGGTTGGGGAATAGGGATCCCTTATCTTTGTATTTTTTTAATATTGAAAAGAGTAGTTCTGAAACCAGATGGCAATTTACAGTTCATAGCCAGAAAAATGCATGTCCATGCCTTTATAAAGGCACATGCCTTTATCAGTTACCTTCTTGGTCTGTCTCCTCCCTGCCTTTTCCAAGCTTCCCCTGTATTGCCACCCATCTATTGCAACTTCCAGCTCCCGTCCTGCCTGCTCAGTCCTGGATGAAACACAGTTGTTGGCAGCATGATGATAAATTTAATTTGTGTCTTGTAATGTAAATGCACCCAGAGGTTGAAGCAACAGGCACATGTTTTTTATAAATCAAATTTTACATACAGTATAATTTTTTTTCCCCCGGACACTCTCAGAGTGCAGGAAAATCAGTATTTTACAGGCAGCATTTGAGTTGAGTTTAACCATCTCTGTTGAAAAATGTCACCATAAATTTGTCACCTATTTAAGGTGGCTACTGTGACAAAATATTTTGCACTGAGAGGGCTGCCTTTCTGGGATTTTTAAGATTGGGGGAAAAAAATTCCCTTTAGTTGTAGTAAATACACATAGCCTAGCCTGTAATTTAGCATGTTCTCCAGCAGCTAGCTTTGCAAATACAGCTTTCCAAAACTTACAGGAGTTATTACTAGCATGGCCTTGCAGCGAAACAAAATTCCAGAGCTACCCCAGCATGCAGGGAAAATCTATGCGCTGAGGACCTAAGGGCAGATCTCTTACTAAGAAGATGATATGAACTCTTGGCTGAGCCCTGGTAGGATAAAGACTCCAATTTGTTTCTGTGAGCACTGTGATACTGCTTTTATATTTCTGTGAAAGCAGGAAAATTCCTACTGCCACTGCTGAGATCCAGGCCAGTCTTATAAATACTTACCATAATGCGGAGCGAGCCGAACTGAGCCTTCCTGCTGGTGTCAGCGATGGGGTGAACGATGGGCGGTGTAGCTAAGCCAACGGGTTTAGACTCAGGAGATCTGGCTGTGCCGTGGGTTCCTTGCGTGGCGTCAGCAAAAGTCGCAAGAGCCCCAGTGCTGGTATTGATTTTTATGAATGCTTGGCCGCAGCCAAAGCCGCTGGAGAACTTGGTCTTCAGTTTCCTCAAGCCCCAGTTTCCCACCGGTAAATTGGGATAACCATAGGGGCTGACAATATGGGTGTGTTGTAAAGCTGATCAGGTTAATCTTGTAAGCACCTTGAGACTCTGGTATGGACGGAGCTACAGAAGCATCGTTATTTTCAAGAATGCACAGCCAAAGACCAGTAAACTAATTGCAATCACCTTCAGAAAAGAGAAGATTTTAATCTTCTCACATTAAACCTGCCCAGGGTAAACATGCGTCTGTCCTCCTGCTGTTAAAATATGTTGCCATAAGTGTTTAGTATAACATTTGACCTGTTTCTCTTGAATCTTTCTAGATTTCAGTCAAGCCATTTGCACTTCAATAGTTCGGGGGCTGCACTGCATTTTCTGGGGTTGGAACATAGCTCAGCTGTAAAAACTTGCTGGAGGCTGTAAGATGGCATAAAGACTCTGAGCAGGGAGTCTTTTTAAAGCCAGTTTTGGAGAGAGAAAATCCTTATACTTGACTCCTTTTTTTCCCTCCTTTTGATTGCGAGCCTAAAAAATGATGGAGGTTTTCGAGGTCGGCTCCCCAAAATGGTTTAAAGACAAACCTGAGGCAGCCGTTTGCCAGTTTTCTCACTCGACAGGTAAAGCAGAGAGTCATCAGTGCAAAATGAAATGGCCTGATTAGTAATACACTGGGGCTATATGGATCATATACATTCAAAATGGGACGGGGAGGAACAGATGTGTGAGGCCTGTCAGCCTTATGCACCAGCTCCACCATAAGGGATAGAGGGACCTACAGCAGCGATGAGGCGCTACGTGCTCTTCTGTCGCCATACAGACCTTGGCACAGCAGACGCACTGTGGCCCCCTAGAACTTACCATCATATAGAAGTCGCCACAAAGCCTTAATGCTTGGAAGTCTAATACTATAAAAGTCTAATTCTTCTCCCCTGCACAGTGTGCCACTTGAGGAACTGCATCATTTTTCCCAGATTCTCTCCTCCCCTTCCCAAAACATCTCTCAGCTTTGTTAACACCTATCATTAATAGGCATGTATCATTTAAGTCCTCATAAACAGCACCATGTCTATTCAGCAACAAATAAAACAGCCAAACTAGGCTGCCTGTTAACTTTCCAGCTCCCCAGAGAGGTGGAAAATTGTACCACCACTCCCTCTAGAATTGCCAAATATCCCCATCAATTCTGTTTGCACCACCAGTCTAAAGATGCTATATTCTAATCTAAGGGACAGATAAAGACACATTCTGAAATACGCACTGAAGTACAGATAAATATACAAGCTGTCTCGGTGAATTAGTTATATGTGCAAATAGCTTCCTGGAAGAGCAGGCTCAGTTTGACGGTTAAAATCTGATCCAAAATCCACAGGAATCACAAAAAAAAAGAAAAGAAAAAATGCCCTACTTTGAACCAGAGGCTCTGAACCAGGTCTTTGGTTAATTGGAAATGGATAATGCTGGATATGACACCTGCTGAGCAGTCTTGGTCACTAATCCACTCCAGTAGTCCACAAAGGCTTGCGACAGTTGTCACCCTTCACGCCAGGCTCAGCAGGGAGGTGGGAGATGAATGCCTCGGAAAGCCAAACTACTCACCCCAGGCCTGTTATCTTCTGGATGAGGTCGGGGCAAAGCCACAGGGAGCGTAGGTGAGGTATGCATTGCCACCGGCCATACAATACCTGCTTCCAAACAGGAAAAAGAGAGTTTAGTCTCTAGCACTTTCAATCTATGGATACACAGGGGGAGAAAAAGGAAAAAAGTCTTAAAAATTCCAAGGATTTCTACTGAAGTAGTATCATAAACTGATGGAAAAGACTTCTCAAAGCAAGCAACTTTCTCTAAGGAGAGAAATACATGATTTCTCGAGTGGATGCCCCCCCAGCCCTAGCACTGAAGTCCTGTAAAAAGCTCTGGGGAGGGCTTGAGCCTGTCTGCTCCAGGACAAATCCCATCGGCTTGTAGCAGAGATCCCACTTTTGTTAATACAGAAGCTGCTTTTTATTCCTCCTGCCAAAGCAGTCTGGCCTGCCCGGTCTTGCAGTGAGGTCATAACTCAGGGTTGATCACATCACAGCACGTTGCCATGGCGATGCTTGAACTGTCACAAAGGATGTGCGCTATGATTTCACAGCAGATGGGCTGTGAGGGAGGAAGCCCTCATTTAAATTTTAAAAATTGCTTTAGTAATTAGCAAGAGCAATAGAAAAAGACATTAAAAAGAAAAGAAAAATCCCCAAACTGCCACTCTCAGCAAAGGTTACAGGATTCACATGGGATCTGAAGCCGTCCGCAGGGCCAAGCTGCTGCTCTGAGTTCACCCAGCTCTTGGGGTTGCTGATGGGTCCAAAAAAGTCCGGAGCCTGCTCGGCTGCGGGAGGCCCAGAGCAGCGGTGGGCGAGCAAAGCCCCCCTGCACATCAGTGCACTTCAAAGCACGCCGAGGCTCAGCCAGCCGCCCTTCGCAAGGGCCTGCTAGGAATGGCAGAGGGCAGGCGGAGGGTGCCGCAGGCTTTATTGAAACACGAATTGCCCCACGGAAGGCGAAGCATAGTGACCTGGCCTCAGAAGTTTTTAGCAAGGAGCTGGTTTAGGTACTTCTATGGCCTTTTTTAATAGAGCATGTGAGGAGCCCAGAGTCACACGGCTGTGTTTGCCCTCACGTCCTGAAGTGTTACCCCTCCAAGATGAGAGTGCAACCCCCTGGCCCCCTAATTCTCACAGCCCAGCAGCACTGACCCACACAGTAGCCTACGCTGGCCTTGCCCTGCATCCTCAGCATCTCTGTCACGGAGCAATAACCCAGTCCCACCTATTGCCCCCGCACTTGGGAACTGAGATCAGCAGCAAACAATGGAGGCAGAGGAGACAGCATCAAGCTTTCCAGATAGCCACGGTGCAGCCCTGCTCCCCTCGGGCTTCTCTGTCCCCGGCAGAGGTGACCTTGAGGAAGCGAAGCCTCAGGTCCCCATCCCTGCGGCCACCACGGCTCATTGCAGAGACACTGGCATCCCCCAGCTTGCTGCAGCAGCTCTCTTCCACACCACAGCAGCTCAGCAACCTCAAGGCAGAATGAAACCTCTCTCTCCTTCACCTGCAGCAGACATCGCACGTGGTGTTTCAGGGAGCTTGGGCTGAGTCCTCATATTTAATGGGGAGAGCACACTTCAATGCAGCATGTTCCTCGTTCGTTCAGTGACTAACTGTTGATCTCTCTAAGAATAAGCCAGATGGTTCCCGTGATAAGTGATCAGCTCTCCTGGAGTTTTTGAAACAGAAAAAGACAGATGCCTGCGTGCCTCTTGCCAGGACCCATCTTAAGCTCAGGCGATGAGTGCAAATGCTTAGGGAGGTTGCGTTCAGGGGATTCTCTCCATCCAGGCTTAGCAACTAATCTTCCCCATCAGCCCTGCATCCTGAAGGGGAGGCATCTTGCCTTCTGACAGCTTCCCCTGGCTTAAAGGCACTACAAATCATAAGGTCAGCCCTTATAATTGGATCAGGCCTTGATATTGCTTTGCTCTTCTGTGCATTTATATTAACATCTCATTTTGCAGACAGCGCATCTGATTGGTGCTCACTACCTCAGCTTGCATTTGCACACCCCGGCGCTTGAGAACACTGATAGGATCGACAAAGCGTTTTAGCAAAGGAGAGAGCTTGGTTTGGGGAGTTGTTTTGCTGGGGTGAAAAAAACCAAACCACCCAGGTTGGAGAGTGAGTGTCAAACACAGGAGGCTGAAGAGCTTCGTTTCTTGGCCAGTGGTCTGCACAACACGCGCAAGCACCGCTTTCTGCCTTCAGCACAGAGATCAAGATCTCCACAAGAGAGGAAAAAAAAGTAACAGCATTTATCTGCTGACTTCTTCCTAAGTTGTTTTTACCTTAATTTGTCCTGCTGATTGCATAGAAAGCCTAACTCCACTATTGAGCTGTCATTAAAAACACCAAGTGGGAGCAGGGGAATCGCCGTACCTGTGCGGGGTAAGAACAGGGTGAAAGAGCAGTTAGGAGCAAGGTGTAAAATTAGCAATTGAAGCTGAGCCTGGTTCTTCCCGAAACCAGCTCTAAGGCAGCAGCTTGTCCCGCCAGCCCAGGGCTGGTTCACCTCGCCCGGGAGAAGCAAACACCTCCTGAAGCTCACAGCCCACCTCCTTGCTGCTGCATCCTGTAGGCAAAACTCCGCTTGATCTTACAGTCTTAGGCCAGCATAAAAATGAGCAACATATAGCCACGCACTCAACAGAAAATGACTCTCCGGTTCTTTTACTTACATGCCTCTGTTTTGGCTCTTCAAGGATGCACATTCCCTTTGAGGATATTTACTCGGTCTCTTCAGAGCGAAATTTGGAGCTGCACCTCCAAGAGAGGGAATTAGATCTGTAATGCTGACTCAGCCTGCAATTTGACAGGATTAAACAGTCAGAAAGAAACCATTAAGCTGAAAAAGCCTGAAACGTATGTGACTACATATGTCAGACACTCATCTCCTCACCATAAAAAATATATATACACATATCAGTACGCAGTTCATTATCTCTGACCAAGGTATTATTTCACAGGCGAGCTTGCAACTTCATCTGAGGGCTTTGCGGAGCAGATGTCACTTTAAATCTAGAGAAAGTGCACAGAGGAAACGGAGAGGGCACTCGATTTAAAGCAAGCAAGTGATCTGCCCTCACTTTCCTGGGAAATTGTGCATGCATGTTCACTGTGCTTTGTAATCAGTGTGGCTTCCATTGTGTTATTAATTAAAAAGAGAGGCCTTATGCAGAAGAAATATAAAATTGCAAATTTCCTTCCTGCATCTCCTGCAAAAGCAATTTCCATTTTGTCATGTTACCCTGCATCATTTTAAGGTTAGGTTTCTATAAATGAGTTACATACCGAGACTTAGCAAGAGTATTCACATTGCATTCATCACTGGTACTTTTTTTTATTTGTGATTTCCCAAGGAATCAAGGCTTTTGTAATTATAAACTCTAACCTTAAACACAGTTCTCTCATTCCTCAGTAAACTTTTAAACCTTTCCCTTAACTTCAATTAAATTTGACAGAATCAGAGCTAACTGACTGACCACAAGTTTCCTAAAAGGCAGCATCTGGGTAGAGATGCCACACAGCCTGTCGGTCCCAGTGCTCAAGATTCAGAGGAGGATTTTGATGACCAAGTTGAAAAACATTCACAGAACAGGCCTCTGTGCACTATATTTTGCACTTCGATGTGGGAAAATGCCAAGTGACACAGGAGCAGGTATCCTTAGACTTACCTACAGGGTCTGAGCAGCTTCTCTAGCAGTAGCATTGAATACACAGTGCTCACAAAGCCGTCCTTCGTTTGTTCATTTGGGACGGCAATAGCAACTGCTACACTTCTAAACCCCCACCTCCTCACCTTAAATACAGGGAATTATGCTCCGTTTTTAATGACCTTTCAGCTCCTAATTTGTGTGACATCACCCAGGGTTTTGGGGAAGGCAGATGAGCCTCACTGGGGGCCTTGGTGCCGGCGTCGCTTTGACCCCAGGTTAGAACTGTCTTTGTTACAACCCGGGCTTAAAGTCTGAAAGCCGGGACCGGGCTCCCGTGGCCGGCCCTTTTTTGCACTTGAAAGGCAGCGTTAGCCGCCCTATCACCAGATCAATCAAAGAGCCTTTTGCATTTGGCACTGCAAAAAAAAGTTAAAGAGGCCTTAAGGTAAGTGTTAATTAGGACAAGAGCAAGCAGATGGTTTTTTCACCTGCTTTTCCATTGATCTGCCCTTTCAAGAATATTTTCTGTTCACAGGCATAGTAGTCTTATTAAAACGCTTTGGCTTTTCTTTTTTTCCAAATCATAGAAATCATTTGAGACAGTACGGGGAAAAAAGTGTATCCTGGGGGGAAATATTTTTGCCCCCTAAAATAGCTCTTTCTTCTTTTTTCCCAGGCATTCAAAATTCAGAAACATTTCCAGGGCTGAAGAGCTACTGAAGAGTTAAACAAAATATATTCGGTAGTATTTATAAGAAAGAGGATTTTCCATTAAAACACCCCAAACCTCTAGGGAGGAAAACCAAAGTTCAGTGAGCATCAGCAGGCTCTGATGGTCACCTCCTGTGCCCCCAGCAAGGGCGGAGAGGGTGCCCATGCCTGCCCCTTCCTAACGGCTTCGATCTAGAAAGCAGAGGGAAAGTTAGCAGCAATCTCGGAGCTGGTGGCAGGGAGGGAGGAATCCATTCTGTTATCAAATACTTGCAGAGACTGCACTCAATCAGGCAGTCAGAAACACGCCTACTCAGATAAGGGTATCCCTGCAAAGAAATCTCTTGACACTGCTTTGACATATTTACGTTCTTCCGCGATTATTCAGTTGCAATAACTTAGAGCTCCTCTCCCGACACTGTAACACAAAGCCAGTCCCCAGCCCCACAGGGGGAAGGGAAACAAAACGTTGCCCAAGGAGGTGACCCAGCTGGGTTAAGGGCGGCAGCCGGGCGCTGGGGGCCCCAGCGCTGGTGATACGGGGCAGGGCGAGAGCCGGAGCAAGTGGAGATTCAAAGCCTTTGGAAGTTTAAGTATACAATTAAAATATTAGTTTAATGCCATCTGATCAAAGATACCGCACCATAGATAGCGCACGCCTGAAGTTACAGGGAGATTACGCTGCTCCTAAGTCCTATTAGCCTGGGCTTGTTGGAAGATCTGCTATCTAGTAGCAAGATACGATCGGGAAATTATTTCTTTTAATTAATTCATTGAAGTAAACAGAAAATAGCCCGAGTCCTATCTGTCTACATCTCTTTGGAAGAAAGGCAAGGAGGCACAAGAGTTCAACGCCAGTTTTAAATGGGGGAAAGGATTCCTGGGATGCAGCAGAGGAGCAGAGATTATTGCAGCATCCCTTGGAAATACACACCACCTTCTGCAAAGCAATAAACAACCATCGCCCGAAGCCCACCCAAAACCGGGCGGCTCGGAAAGCCTCCACCACCACAAGCCGAGGATGAAGACGTGCCCCCCACCTCCCCAGGTAACCTGCCCCGCCGGGGAGGGGCGGCCCCGGGGAAGCGGCTCAGCCTCATCCAGCCCCTCGTCATCCCGTCGCCGTCCCTGTAGCGGGGGTCCAGCCCCCGCCGGCCCCACAGCAGGGATGCCGAGATGGGGGTCCCGTCCCCACGTCCTGCAGCGAGGGTCCAGGCTCTGCCACCCCCACAGGGGGAGGTCCAGCCCGGGCGGCCCTGGACCGGGGGTCCTCACCCTCCGGTCCCTACACCGAGGGTCCAGACCGCCCGGGGCCGGGGGGGGGGGGGGCGCCCCCGCTGCGAGCCCCGGCTCCGCCCGGAGGATCGCGGGTGGGGGGGGCCCGTGCGGTTCCGCCCGTGGAGCGGGAGCGGCGGGGACCGGCGGAGCGCCCGGCGATGCCGGCGGCCGGGCAGGCGCCGGCCGGCGGTGCCGCCACCGGGGCTGCGGAGCGCCCGGCGGAGCCCACGCGTGCACCGCTCGGGGCGGGGGGGGGGGGGGTGCGTGGAAAATTGGTGGGGCCGAGCCGGAGGAGGAGCGGCCGGGGCCGGGCGGGGGGATGGGGGGGCACGGCCCCGCTCGCAACTTTCCGCCGCGCCGAGGGACCCCGGCGGCCGCGCCGGCGGTGGTATCGTATGCAAATACGCACGCTGACGTCAGAGATCATGTGGGTTTTGGCGTAGATCCCCACCGATCGAGGGCTCTTTTTTTTTTTTTCCTTTTTTTTCCTTTTTTTTTCCCTTTTTTTTTTTTTTCCTCTTTTTTTTTTTTCCGCGGCGGGGCCGGGGCGGCGTGTGCGTGCGTGCGCGCGTGGCGGTGCGCGCGTGTTCCCCCGCGGGCCGGCGCGGCGGGGGCGGGGGGCGCGGGGTCCCGCGGCCGCGGGCTGCCGCGGCGGCGCGGTGCGCGGAGCGGTGCGCGGCGCGGTGCGCGGAGCCCCGCTGCCGCTCCGCCCGGGACAGCCGGTGCCGCCGCCCTGGGCGCAGGTAGGAAACTTCCCAGGCGGGGCCCCCCCCTCCCCTCCACCCCCGGCGGCGCGGCGCGGCTCGGCGCGGCGCTCCCCGGCCGCCCGCCTCCCTGCACACAGGCGCTCGCCGGAGCTCCCGCCCCGGCCGCTCGCTCCCAACTTTTCCTCCCGCAAAAAACTGTCCGGTTCCCGGGACTCCGGCGGGGGCCGGGAGGAGGGGGGGGGGGGGCGGGGGAGAGCGCCGGGGGGGGAGGGAGCCGGGAGGGTTGTTCGGGGTGGGCTCTTCATTTTTTTTAGATCTATTTCTGATTTTTTCGCCATGCAGCCTCCTTCCCCCCCGTCCTCCTCCCCGCTCCCCGCCGCCTCCCGATCGCAAGTTTGGGTGAAGGGGGGAAGGCAGGAGGAGGAGGAGGAAGGGGGGGGGGAGGAAAAAACATGTCTACGTTTGTCTATGTCGACATCAGCAACACAAAATATGGCGTCCGCTTTCGACAGGGCGTTACGTAGAGGCTAGCAGGGCGATTTTGTCAGTGCGGTCTTTAAAGAGGAGCCGCCGGCTTGCGGCGGGGGGCGAAGCCGGCCCGGGGGTGCTGCAGGCGCAGGAGGGGCCCGGGCGCCGCCGCCACGCGTGGCTCCGCGCCCGCGGCCGCACTTGGCAGCGGTTCCTTCTGGTTTAATTTTTTATTAATTTATTTTCTTTCCCCCTCTCTGCCTCGCCTGCTCCCCCGTGACGCCGAGGCGCGGGGGCCGCCGCCTCCTGCCCCGCGGGTGCCGGTAACGGGGGAGAGCGGCGGGGCGGAGCGGGCGGCGCCGGGCCGGGACCGCGGCGGGGCAGAGCCGGGCGCCCCGCTCCGTCCCTCCCTCAGCCTCCGCCAAAGTCTGCGCCTGCCTGGGGCGTTTTATTTGGGGATATTTGGGGAAACTCGGCCTCTGGCACGTTGCATCCACTTTTTTTTTTTTAGGAGGGGAGACTTTCCCTTTTGTTTTAGCTGGCTTCCAAAGCCATCACACAACTGTCTCCTTTTTTTTCTCCCCCTTGTCTCTCTCCCTCTGGGATGAGGGAGACAGCAAAAGGCACAGATTTTTCTCCCCTCTTTCCTAGGAATAAAACTTGGAAGTAGAGTTGAGATGTGCCCGCCTGAGTTTGGGGGATCCCTCTGCCCGGCTTTTTCCTGAGCCCTTTGGTTTGCTTTGCGCCTGTGAATCCCTCCTTCGGGAGGGAACGTGGTGGGGGGACATGGCCCTGATTTCATTCCCCACTTGGGGTCCCTGGACACCTCTCCGATGGGGGCTGCCCATCCTCTCAGGGCGAGTGCTCCTCTTAAACCTCAGGAGCTTGCGAAGGCCCGGCCGTGCTGGGGAACTCAGCAAAAGTTTTGGGTCAGAAGGTGGAGAGCAGAAGAGGGGAAAAGCATCCAAAGAAGTAGGAATGGGAGGGAAGAGGAGGACTCTTGCTGGGTGGGAAGGTGACTTGGTGATGAGGATTGCTGGGTGTCAGCACCTCCTGCCAGCTGGGTCCCGAGGCGGCAGCGCGGGGAGCAGCAGGCGAGGGTGCGGAGCGTGCGGTGCCCTGGGGAGCTGCACCTCTGGCAGCACCCGGGATCTCCCTCAGCAATGCCGGGGCCGCAGTGTAAGGCTGTCAGCTGGGCAAAACTGGTCTTTCCTATCTGATTTATTTTGTCCCACCTCGATTCAGATGCACAGGTGTCAAGATCCCAGTTCAGGAAGGAGTTTTAGCACATCCCTTAGTGGAGCAATGATAGTCACTCTCAACCAAACCCCTTTCCAAATTGGGGCTGAGAACTAAAATGTCAAATGCCTCAACATAATTCTTTTACAGCAAATGATGGTAAATCATTGCTGCTCTGCGTCATCATCCAGCTCACCTACAAATTATCCACACGTAGTTGGTCAATGAGTTGTCTTTTTTTTTTTTTTTTTTTTTTTTTTTAAAGCTACAGATTAAACTCTGTGCGGGGTTTGTCCCTCCTGGCTGAGGCTGGGATAGCTGTGCAGGCGCAGGTGGGACTAGCAGGGGTCCGATGTCTCTATCAGAAACCTCTTGCATGTAGCCTTCCTGGGAAATGGCATGTGAAGTAACACAGCTCTGTGCTGCCCTGGTTTTATTAGACCGGTAGAGGAGTAATTTTGTTGTTGAAGAGGTATCTGTGACCGAAGTGCTTTGCCAGTGTAATATATTCCTGTCCCGGTGAAGCCTTTCTAATGTAGATGTGGCTTCAGTCTGTTGTATGAACTCAGCAGCTCTTTGAAACACAGAGTTGCAAATTGATCTCCGGGTCAGGGACAGCAAGGTACTGGCCAGCAATCGGGAAGAATATAAATGCTAAAAAGCCCATGCGTTTTTAAAGTTGTTGGCTGATCCTTATTTTACTTTGACAGTCGAGTGCATGTTTATCCTCTTCAAGGCTATCATATCATGCCTTCATATCTGCAGAAATGAATAGCTCAGAGCGCTCGCATGTTCGTCCTCTCTTGTACCTGTGATGAACTCGGTGCCGGAAAGCGTCTATAGATGTGCATGGCTCAGTTATCAGCCCAAAGCCCGTGTGATTACTCACCTTCATAAAATGACATTTTCCCTGCCTGCCCACCCTAAATGTTCTCCTGTCAGAGTTTCATCCCACAGGACATCTCTGCCGTCAGTGTTTGAAGGGGGTGCGCTCCTTCCAACTGCTCTTTCTCAAAGTACCACTTCTTTTTTTCTGTTTTACCCTAGTAACAATCAACAATTTCTAGGCAGTGTCTGTAAAATCAATAACCCATTGTGTGACACAGCTCAAGTTGGCAGCATCACGTTTTGGTTCTTTTTTGTTAGAGGGGGGAGTTTTATTGTGTTTTTATTAAAAGTCCAAAAAATAAAGCTAGCATTAAATATAGCAAAGTTACTTGCTTCTTTTCACATTTTCAAACCAGTTTCAAACTGCTGCAGGCTGGAATGAGAACACAGCAGGTTTTGCTCATCCTTGTACAAGATGAAGATTTTAATGCCAGGCATGACATCACTGTATTTGCATGTGCGACATCTTTGGGTTTTATTCCTTTTAGTTTTGCTCTAACTCGGATGATCCTCAGTGATATTGTTTGGAGTCTCTTCTGGTTGGGATGTTTTTACCCATGTCTAAATTATTTTCTGTGTGCCCGCTTAAGGAATGAAAACATCCACTGAAAATAAATCAAAATAGTATTTTGATTAGAATTTGTTTAGAAACGGACAGTGTCACAACTGAATTCCCTGAGATTTTAGCATGGCTGTCAGGTTGCAGTAAAGCTGCATCTGCTTTTTGTGCGCAGAGGGTGCGATTGCAGTTTTGACTTCGTTTCAAGTGTGAGGATAATTCAGCACGTGTGGTCTTTCCCTAAAAGTTGCTGCAAAGTGAAGGTTGTAACATGCACATCTGCATGATGGTATCTGTTCGTGTTGAAAGTAAGTAATAAACAAAAGTAGGCATTAAAATAATTTATAAAGGCTTTAGCTTAAAGCCGTTAAAGTAATTGCTGGTCTTCTGTCAAGGTGTGTTTACATGTGTCACGTCAGCTGGAAATAATATTTGCGGTTTTAGTTTATTTTATCAACCCTTCAAAAATAGGGAGGTCTGAAGTTTACTGGATGTCATGATACAGTTCAGTCCCAGGATAGCAACAAGTTTGTTTTTTTTGTGAAAAAGCCAAAAGAGCTGTCGATTTCCAGAATGTTACAAATGCTTTTCATACAGCATGGTGTTTGAGAATTTAGTTTGCAGAGGTGTAGCAAAATGGAAATGAAGTGAGTCGGGCCCTTGGAAAATGAAGGGGAGAGAGCTCAATTCCAGCCTTGCCATCTGGAGGCAGGTCAGAAATCACCAACCCAGCCCTCCCTCCCCAAAACCGCCGTGCCTTTGCAAGTCAGGAGTGTTGTTTGATTGATTGTTTTGTTTTAAAAAAGACGCACTTTGGGTTGTTGCAAGAAACGCTGTGAATTTGGATTTAAGACGATGCACTTGGCAAGCTTTTCGCACAACCATGATACCCCAAACCTGTTTCTAAAGTGAAAACTGAGTTTTCTGTAAAAGGAGTTTACATAAAACGGCCGTTATTGTGAGTCTGCGGGTGCAACTGGGAGATCTGGTCAAATTGAGGGATATAGGGTTTTTCAGGGAGATGTGTGAAATGATTTTGTGTAGTTAGCACTGAAGAACCTTAAAAGGTCTGGGTTTTATTAGTGAGCAGAGAGAGAATGGCACAGGCAAGCAGAGGAGGTTTTGGCATTGGTAACCAGGAGGGGACTTTTTTAAAGTCCTCTTGGGGGTGTTTATTCTGCTAGCTGAGGACACAGGTTACGGTGCCACATCCCCTGCGACAGAGGCAGGCTCGTCTCTTGAATTCGCGGATGAGACGCCGTGTGCCCGAGCTGCCTGCGGCGGGCGATGCCCTGAGCAGGGCTGGCGGTGGGAAGGCTCGTGTCGGTGCTTGGCAGAGGGGAGCGTTTGCCATCTGGAGGGCTGACGGAGAAGGGAGGAAGGGTCGGGAAGCAAATGGGGAAGAAGGTGATCTGTAACACCTCTGTGTTAGAAATTGCACGTCGGGAGTGGAGGGGGGGCACATCAGCGAGTTTTGACAACCTTTTGCGAATCGGCCCGGTGCGCGGGGTACGTGCCGGGTGGTGAAAGCAGGGTGCGTGCGAGGAATTCAGTGTCACTCCAGCAATGAGCCTCCCCAGCTACATCTACAGTTTATATCTTCTCCAGGTTGTGGCCCCTGGGCAGGCTTTCCAGCAGAGACCTGATCTAACAAAGCGAAGCCTGCTCACCACTGGCTTGCCTCTCAGATTAACTTTTGCAGACATTTTGGGAGGAATTTGCAAATGCCCCCCCTGCCCAGACTACAGGTTAAGCAGGGCCGTGGTCCAGGCTCACTCTTGGGTTCAGTTGCCATCTGCACCATTCACAGGCTCTGAATTGATGTAGGTCTTTTCCATCTTGTGCTGCCCTTCATCTCGCAGTCAGGGCAAGCCCACTGGCTGCCCACCCCCTGGGGCTCTGGCTCAAAGGGCAGCCCCAGCATCCATAGGATCATAGAATCATAGAATGATTTGGGTTGGAAGGGACCTTTAGAGATCATCTAGTCCAAACCTCCTGCCACGGACGGGGACATCTTCCACTAGATCAGGTTGCTCAAAGCCCCGTCCAACTTAACCTTGAACGCTGCCGATGATGGGGCATCCACAGCTTCACTGGGCAACCTGTTCCAGTGTCTCACCACCCTCATCGTAAAAAATTTCTTCCTTATGTCCAATCTAAACCTACCCCCTTTCACTCTAAAACCATTGCCCCTTGTCCCATCCCTACAGGCCTTGGTAAAAAGTGAGCACGTATCTATTTCAGATTACTTAATATCTCATTACGCCAGGTACCCAGAGCCTAGGAGTGCACAAGTGCTTTGATGGGGTCAGCATCCCACAATTTGCTCGTTGTGGATTTATCTTCCCAACCCTGCGCGATGAGTTTGATAAGTGGCATTAGCAAAAAATGCCCCTTTGCTGGTGTAACAGCCTTTCTGCCTGCGGGTTTTACCAGCACAGCTACATCAGTGACATGTCCTGCCCTGGGCTGATACAACCGCATAGTAAGCGTTAGTGGTACAGAACTGACATGAGGTGTTCCCATGCAGAGATGTCTGCTGTTGTGTGCCTGTTCAGCTCTTGAGCACATCAACGCTCGTCTCTGGGAAGCCCTTTTTACTGCTTGAGTTAAGCCCAAGATAAGCCCCGTCCTCCCTGCAGGAGCAGGCGTTGGAGGCTCTGGGCCACAGGAGCGGGTGCATCCTGGCCCGAGCTCAAGTGGCTTTGTGCACGTCGCGGAGTTCCCTCCAGACCGGTGTTATCTGACCACGCCGTAGTTCAGTGCACTTGGGAGACTCCTCTGTAGCCTGAAATTCATCTTCTGTCCTGGAAAAATGTGGCAAAGCTGAAAAATGAAGTTATTTCCCTTGTGTTACTCCACTCGCTGTCCCCTTAGCTGTGGGTTTGCACGGAAACAATCTTGGTGAGAAGCAACCCTCTGCTTCACTCCCTCCTTTCTTAAGCGAGATAGATATAGATACATATTTTTTTAGTATTATTTTTTAACTTGCAGCATTTTGGTGATGTGATTTACAGTGTGGTCCCAGCTGGCACCAAAGGAGGCGACAATTAACTTCATGCAAGCAGTGGGAGGGGTGGGACGGGAACTTCTTGCAGTGGTTTCTGTGCCCCATCACAGGCCTGAAATCTTAGTTTTCCTTCCCTCTTTTTCTCCCATTCTTCCTGTTGTGACCTTATTTCCCCTCTTAAATGCTAAATATTTTTTTTTAAACTTGCAACCTCAAATTACCTGTAGATTTCAGGTTTTCTTTTGTTGTTGTTAATTGTCTGGTGTTCCCACAATTTTGTAGCAAGTGTTAAAACTGCATATTTGACTGGCTGTAGCTTAAAACAAACAAACAAACAAAAAAATATATTTTCTCGCTTGTTTTGAGTCGGTGACAGTAACTAAGGAAGCCTGAAGTTCAGGGTTATTTAACCTCTTGTCCAGTCTCGTGAGCAAAGGAAGAAGTCCTGTGAGCAAAGCTATACAGGGAAAAATGTGTTTCCTTTCTTTTTAAACAGAATCTTGTTGTTCGTGGGTTATTTTAAATAGCACCCAAAAAAAAAGCAGGTTCTGAGCTGCTGCTAAAGGCACCCTCAGAGGGGTTTGATAAAATACCAGTATTTCTCAAGAACTCTGTGCCCCTTCCCTTGCCTCTGATGTATGTGTTCCTTTTTCTCACTCTCCAAGCTTTGGACTTTTTTTTTTATATCTCTAAACGTAATTTCATGCTTATTAGTTTCAGTTACTTGATGTTACACTTCAGTCAGATAGCAGAAGTGGGAAAATACTTATTCTTTTTTTAAAATCTTATTTGCAAGAAGAAAATCCAAGAGTAAGCAGTTGGAGCTAGTAAGTTTTGTTGGGTTTCAAAGAGTGCCGGGAGGGAGGCCCCGGGAAGCGATGCGGGGAGGTTTTCCGTCCTCTCCTGCCGAGGGAAGCCGGTACAAAGCAGACAGCGCCGGCATCTCCGAGCTTTGCTGCCAGGCTGGCAGAGCGCTGCTGATTCACTCTCGCACAAAATAAAGGAAAGTCCTGATGGTTCTGGCCTGAAGTGTTTTTGAGGAGATGCCTTCCCCACCCCTCTTCCTGCCTCCCACCTCTAGAGCAAATATGTTTTGTTGTGGGGTTTTTTTTTTTTCAGCATCCTCTTCAGCACAAACTGTCAGGCACCGCAGGGAGTTTTTCCTTGTCTTTTGTCTCTCCAGAAGCTGATTTATTTAAATGATATGCTGGGAGCACACTGCTGTTGCAGGCTTTGGTGCTTGTCGTCTTCCAGGCTTCGGTACAATTTACTTGAAAATTGTGGAAGGTGGGGTTATCCCAGAGGATCGTGCTCCCCCCCCCCCCCCCCGAAGCTGAGTAAACACCCTGCATTTTTCTAAAGAGGTTCCCCTTCCCGGTCTTGTAAGAAGAGCGGCACTGGGTCGGACCTATTTATTTCCACGTGGTTGAAAGGCGAGGAAGCTGAACGCTCGGGTCGCTCCTGGGGAGAGCGCTCGGTCGCCTGGCTGGGTGTCCACGGGGCTGTCCCTGCTCCCACCCATGGTGAGACAACTGCTGCACCAACACCCTCCTTTTGCTCAGCCAAAGGTGGTTACCGAGGCTTTTATCACTCATTTATTTTCTTGTCGCTGTCAGGCATCCCCATGGCATCTCTTACAGCTGTCACGTTTATGATGTTACTTTTCATCACCATCGTGTAATGCTCAGTAGCAGGAGGAGTCTTGACCTCGCAGTTGCAGATTTTTGGGATCTGTTCCTCATCTCTCAGGACTGGGCAGCCAGTTTTGTTTGAGAGCCAGAAGCCCGTTTACCTGGGCTTTAACCTAAGGCATAGGTCTCCCCAGCCTGTGCTCAGGTACAGGCATCTTGCCAGGAAGGTGCCAGCTCCACTGTGATCCCGTTTTGAGGGTTAGGTTTCATTTTCTTTGAGAAGCCAGCTGAAAAAGCCTTGTGTGGGGTTTTTGAACCAGGGAAAGCACCTGGGGATGCTGTATGGCAGAGTCCCTGGTGCAGCCGTGCCAGGCTGCTGACTGTGGGGGCTGGTGGCCACTGAGGACTTGCAGGATTTTGCCCAACTGCTGCGGGTAGCAAGTTTCCAGGTACAAATGGTGACGAGTAAATTCAGAGGAAACTGCTGCCTTAGTAAGCCTTTACTTCCCTCCATCTGTCTGGGATCCTCCGGCATAAGGAAGGAATAGGCTCCACATGTGTTTTAAAGCAATTGGAGTGATGAGGAAGAACGATGTGTTTGGAGGGAACTGTTTTCTTAACTGCTCTTAACTTGGCATCTTCTCTTTCTTTAGAGTTAGAGCATCCTCGTAATTTTGCTGTTGCTCAAACAGTTTTTACGGGACGCCCCTCCTCTGCATATCTACCAGCATCTCGTCTGTATGCCTTGTGGTTATGTCGGAGGGATAGAGGTGGTTTGGGAAATAGTGCTCAAGGCGAACGCAAGTTTCAAAATCCACAGTTAATCAGATACAGGAAAAAAAGTGTTAGCTCTCTAAAGTATTTTGCTTTCAAGCCTAAATATACTTGAAGTGCCTTAAATTCTGTTTGCTTGTCCTGTTATCCTGTATCTTAGCCTTTATAAGTACCTTATTTTCCTGTTTTACCTTATTTTTACATGTTTTCTCTGTGTGTGTCTGAGCCAGGAGAAGAGTGTCACAAGACATTACTTATGCCAAAAAGAGCTCCTACATAGGGATGATCTTATCTCCGGCCCCATCTCTTCTCCAGCAGCAGATCAGAGTGCCAGGTCAGTGGATTTAAAGTTAATCTCCTGAAATCTGAACTCCTTTTCATTTGCTCTGCTCTTGCTTCTGGGCGAGGAGCAGCAGACAGTCTCATTCTCTCCGCAAAGCATTCAGGAGTGGGTGCTTTCAGCCTCGGGGTCTGCAGCTCTGGGGCGCGGGGAGTGACCAGGCACCAGCACACCCCTTGCCAGCTGGCCCCAATTCCCTGCTGAGCTCTCTGCATCTCTCCCACAAAATTTATAGGGGACTTAAATATGTTTTGTTTTGTTTTGTTTTTTTTAAAAAAAAGGCACAACCCCCTGTCTGCACCCTGTCCCCAGTTTTGGCGGAAGTACATTGTTGACGGCATGTTTTGCATTTTTAATTTCTTTGCGGTACCCTCTTCCTTCCCCTTTCCCCACCTGCCTGCTCCCACCCTGACATCATTTTGGAGGGCTCCGTCCACGCCTCGGCGGGGAGCCTGCCGCGGCAGGGTGCTCGCAGGGCAGGGAAGGCTCCTTTCCATCCGCTTTTGTGGTGCTTGATGGAGTGAGGGGCCTGCTTTGAAATGAACTATTGAATGTGAAGCACCCCCTGAAAAGTGTGCAAGGTACATTGCAAGGAGGGTATTGGATATTTAACATTAGCGCTACTGCATCCCAAAATTGGTGTTGGTGTGGTAGGCATCACAGTACTGTATGGCAAAGGATTTGTGGCTGCTGCAGGCTGCTTTACTTAGAGAAGGTAGCTGGCAGCAAGAAGGGATGGGAGTTGCCACCCGGTCTCTGCCACGCATTTAACTTTGGGATGTTTTATGTGCAACGGCGTGAGGTGTAGTTTGCTGTGTTTTGGAAACTGTATTTTCACGGGAAAGCTGAATTTGTACCTGAGCCACCTCTCTCTATCGATTTCTGCAGCCGAGGTTGGAATTTGATCGTATTTTTCTGTTAGCTTCTTTGGACATGATGCATCCTTTCCTATTTGCCTTTCACTGGCACAAGCAGTACCTCGCAGTAGGTGCAGCTCTCGCAGGACCGCTCAGATTGGCTCGTGTTTTCATCTAACATGCTTTTGTTATGTTATTTTATTTTTTAATCTGCCTGTATTTTGTTCATGCCTGTGTAGATGGGGGTCTTATTTGTTCCTTCTCATTCTTTTACTGAATCTCAGGGTGGAGGCTGCTACTGTGTGTCGCAAGGCTGCTGTCACGTTTGGTTTGTGCATCTAGGCACTGCCGTAGCATCCTCCAGAAGAGCTCCCATGCCGAGCTTCTGGCACAGACTGGCAGGGAGACCCTTCTTGTGCTCAGATTTGTAAGTGCTGATCTGCACAGCGGCAGTGAAAGACTGTGATTTACCACCCTTTATTACTGGGCTTTTACAACATACAGATACGCATCTTGAAACACTCTTCACCTTTCGCTGTGGCCACTTGGCTAGGTTGGGGTTGCAGCTTGATTAATTTTTGGCTAGCAAGTGAATGGCCCTTGTCCCTTTGATGTGTTTTAAAATCAGTAAAAAATCAGTACTCAAAAAGTTAGAAACAGCAAGCTTAACACATACTTAGTACTGAAACTTTTACAATGTAGCTAGAGGAGGAAGCAAAATATCAAGAATCTTGTTATTTTTACTTCTCTTTTTTTTTTAAATGAAACAGGCAACTAATAGGAAGCTGATTAAGAAACTTTTATTAAACTTTTTTTTTTTTACTTGTCTGGGGTTTTAAAATATCCATTCTTAAATTATGTAAAATAGATGGCATGAGGGTGAGAAACAGCCCAGTGCACATCTGGGTTTGGCAGGGTTCTTCATACTTGAAGTTTCATCCTTGATGTGATTTAAGTAGTTCAAGGTATTAAAGTCTTTAAATCAAGGTTTATAACGACTTTAAGATGCTCCCCACTTAAAGCATGAAGGAATATTACATGCTATGGGTTTTAAAAGGAAGCACTATACATTCATTGTTAATTACATACTTTATTATTAAGTGCAAGTAGTAATTTTTTTTTTCCAAGGCATGTTTGGCAAATGATAGTTTTTAATCAAATTATAGAATAAAATAATTACTTGAAATTTAACATAATAAACTTATTTTACAGGTCTAATACAATGAGGACTTATTAAGGTCACCTTTGATCTCCATTGAAGGTAGGCAGGCAGAGTCTTGTTTGAAAGCAAGCAAAGCCAAGGCCCAGTTTTGTTAAAAACTGGAAGACAGCATCCTGGGAGGTGTTTGTCTGGATCATCGCAGGAGGTGCGTGTCCGGAAGCCTGTGGTTTAGATGAGAGTGGAGTGTTGATAAGTTTTTTGTCTCTTCAGTGAGCACCTGCAGATAGATTAGGCAAATCGTAGTTAATTATTTAACAAAAGGCCCAATGCTGCAGTTGCCTTTGACTCCTGCACTGCTTAACAGCTCTGGTTTGGAGGGTGGAATTAAGACTATAACTTTGAAATTAAGCTTTTAATTTTCTTTTCTTCTTCCCAATGAATTCAAGGCTCTTGACTGCCAGCTCTGAGCATTACATCCCAAACAGACGAAGGGCAAACTTTTGCACTCTGTGCTAAGGACGCTTACATAAAGGGAGATATTCAGATTGCATCCAAACCCCACTCAGTTCATGGGCTTGCTGTTGAAGAAGATGGGTCTGTGCTGTCCCTATCCACCTGGGGGTCTTCAGGGAGTCTCTCTGCTACCAATCCTTGCTTTTTGTGCACACCCCTATCTGTTGTTGAGCAGAAAAAGCTTCATCTGTGACAAGCCAGATGTCATGTGAGCTGAAATCCAGGAGACTGATTATTCCTGAGAGAATCGGGACCGACACAGACCGCTTTCCAGTGTATTTGACTGGTGAGATTGAATTCCTGCCTGCACTGGGAGAGGGGTCAGACTAACCCCGCATCCTCCCCCCTTCATGGCTCCAGTGATGGGGATCTCTTCTCCACACCCTGTCTGTTTTCATGAGACCGGTAGAAAGTTAACTGTCTTTGAGATTTTCACCTCTGTCAAATGTGACGGACATTAGCCAGCAAGTTAAAAAAAAAAACTAGTGCTAGGATTGATAAACCTAGCACCTAGATTGATACACACGAACGTGGAAGCAGCCAGAAACCAGCCTCACAGATCCTTTAAATCAGTGATACCGGAAGGGGTAAAGAGAAGGAAATGGAGTTTGGCAATGTCCAAACTTTTACCCAGTTCTTCTTGCCGTCCCCTTTCCATTTTGCCCCTGCCCAGGCTGTAGGGCCGGAGTTGCTCCCGGCAGCCTGGCTGGCAGGTGGCAGCCGATGGTGCCCATCCTCAGTAAAGCTCCCGGCAAGTGGAGTAACCAAATGGTGACGGCTGAGGGATGCTTTTGTACTTTCCTGGCTGCAAACATACAGACAAGGCAATGTCAACTCAGAGGTATGAAAGAGTAAGTACAGCAAAAATACCTTTTCACCGGAGTCCTCACTGCATGCAAGGCTGAAATCACAGGAGCTGTTCTTTGAAGTCAGCTGCCTAATCGTATTGTGAATTTGGCTTTGAACAAGCAGCTGAGACCTTTAAAAGGCCCAAACCCCCACTCTTTATTGGCATTTTTACATATGTACAACTACAGGGTGCACAGATGCGCCTGCACGCATGCATTGCATGGTCTGACCTGCGTAAGTTATTTGGGACAGTGCACTTGTGTTTAAGTAAGACGCGGCACTGAGGCATTTTCACTCCCGCAGATGTGCCCGGAGAATCAGGACGGTGGGTTCAGACCCTTTGGAGCGGTCTCCATCCCCGCGGGGTGACAGCAGTGGGGCAGGCGGGTTGGGTGCGGTTCTGCTGAAGGTCTTGTGATCAGCTCCCAGGTCTTACCACAATGGGAAGGATTTGATAAAAGGATCAAGTTGTTACCTCGCATTATCACATTGTAGTGAATGGGCGAACACTGCTGTTCTCGTCTTGCCTTTACCTCCGAGATCACCAGCAGCTGCTTCATTAACTATTAATGGTCTCCTCATTAATGCTGTAAAAGGCTAGGACCAATCTTGCAAATTTTCTGGACTCTTCTCCTGAAACATTTATGACTTGCTCGCTGTGCAAAAGGGCAAGAGCAACAGCAGAGAACATGCCTTCAAGTTTTGTTGAGCATTATTAAAGAGCTCATGAATATGAAGAAGCTGGCAGCTTCTCTCTTTTTTTTTGGCTTGCACTACACGTCTGGCTGTAGGGGTCGAATGGGCTGGTGGTTCCCTGAAGCATCAGTGGCTCAGTTGGTCCCTTGGTGAGCCATTACTCCAGGCAACCCCCTATAACATGTCAGATTCATAACCAGACTCACCTAGTCTACTGTCTGGTCTTCTGCCTTCTTAGCAGAGTCTTGGCTGCTTTACTGATGATCTGTGGTTCCTGTAGTGCTTTCCTTTGCATGGTGCTAGACAAGCGCCAAGGTGTAAATGATACCTTCAGGGGAGGTTTTATTACTCTTGTTAAACAGATGGGGAAACTGAGGCGTAAAAGTTGAACAATTTGCCTGGAGCCGAGCAATGGGAAGCCAGTAGAGGATGGAAATGGTTTTGCCCAAAACTGTAATGCTACTTTTGATTAACGTCTGGTTAGTGTGAAAGAGGGGGACGCTCACCAAGCCTCATCTGAAGCCATTGCTACAAGTTGTTCCCATCCCATCCCAAACAAAGCTCCTGAATGATTGCAGAGAGGAGCACCGAGTAGTGCTTTCCCTGGGAAGGTTGTTTTAGCTCCCTCTGGTACCAAGAAGCAGCAGGGAAGCTATTTTTCCCCTCCATCCAGATTTTGGAGATACAATCGTATTCTTCGTGTTGCTTACATCTACCAGCAATAAAGAGTCTGTCCACTAAATCCCAACTGCAGCTCGGCTGGTGGTGCGTCAGGCAGATTAAAATCTATATTTCTTTCCCACAGCCATCTGCAGAGCAAACACTAGTGTAAATACATGTGGGAGGCTTTTTTTGGTAAAGTAGGGAGATATGCTTTAAAGAGAACAGGTATGACTCCAGGAGTGAGGACCAATCTGTGCAAAGCTTAACATCTTTTCCATACGCGGCGGGCCTTAGAGTAAAGAGTAAAAAGGCTCCTGTGTGTTTGGAAGATGCAGGGTGTGTCAGGAATGACGAACCTTTAATGCTGTTCAAGCTTCTGGACTTGCAGATAGCGCCGGAGTGGAGCCAGGCAGCAAAATAGATCTGTATCAGGAGCGTTCCCTGGTACAACTTTCTCATTATTATTTCTTACAGAGTGTCAATATTTTATCCCACGTCATATCAAATGACAGGGAATGCTTGGTTTCTCTCCTGAAGCCATTCCTTTTAGTTGATGGAGAAAAGTTATGATGGATCCAGGATGGAATTTCAAAGTCCTGTCCTTCACTGAAGTGGTGTTTAAGGGTTTATCTTAACTCCTTAATTTTTTATTGCTACAAGGTGAAGAGCCTACTCAGGTATCCTGGTGGTAGCCACAACTTAGTGGTAGAACATAGTCATATTGTGCCCTGTATGACTGCAGCAGGTCCTGGTGGGACTCCATTGTCACACTGATCTCCGGGAGTATCCCAGCAGCGTGCTGAATGCCATCTGATTTTGCCCTCAAAACTAGCCTAAGTGTTTCTGGGGAGGACTTCTGGGGCTCTGCTGCTACAAGAATAGCATCCAGATCTTGAGCGACTCTTGTCACTCCTTATTGAAGCAATTCCTCCAAAAGCTGGAAAATGGGTAGATGCAGGAATCAAGTCTGCATCCCTTGGCTGGTGCAGCTCTTCCAGAGACAGCTGCAGTGGAGGCTGCAGAGCAGATCGTCGTCGTTTTTTTAGTTACCAGTGGTGCCGTTACCTCTCCATCTGTAGAGCTGTTCTCTTCCTTGTGGAAGATCTGCCCCCTCATCCCACCAAGGGCATGAAGCTCTGCCTAAATTTTAGGAGCCCTTTCCCTGCTTCTTCCTTGGTGGTTAGGAGGAGTCTGCCCAAAACAGACCCCGTTCCTCCTCTCTGAGTTTGGGGTTGAATTACAGGTAAGGGCTGTTGCAAAATCTCTCTTCCTCAGCAGAGAGAAGACCAGTGTAATTCAAGACGTTGAGGGCTGTGTCCTGTCCCTGCCAAGGGCGTCAGTGATCAGGTATCAATGATGTGAGAAAATACAGTGATCATTAACATTTTCAGTAAGTAGAAACTTATTGTATCCTATGAAATAACTGGAAGAGGGAGGGGTTCTCTGTAGAAACATCAGCTTTCGGTTCTTGGTGTCATAATGTGAGCTAAAAGAGCTGCCAGCAGCCAGAGAAATTCCAGATGTGTCTTCTACATGCCACTCAGCTGCGAGTTACTTTTCCAAGGAAAAAGCATGTCTGTCTGCACTCTTGGGCAGATTCCTGATTTCAACAGTTTCGGACTAAGGACTGGACCGTGCTTCGGAGGGTGCTGCAACTCATTATTCATTTTCACTTCCTGCCGGTGTACTCATGTCTTGTCAAGATAAAAATGATTGCTCACATTTATGAATAGTGGTTTCTAAAGTCTAGCCTTTAAAGTGATATCTTGGCATCTAAGTGATCAATGGGGTACCAGTAGTTCATTGGGACTTGTGGGTCTCCAGCATTTTTGGTAGAAACCAACTGTTCATTAGCTATATCCGTGTTTGCCTTGTGTTGCTGAGGGGGTATCCACGTTTGGAAGTGTTAGCTTAAATTTTCATATGCATTTAGATTGGTGGGTACTCCAGCCAGCAGCTGCTTTGGTTTACAATAAATTCTGACTCAGGATAACATTATCTGAGCCTAAAATTAAGAGGAAGAAAGGGCAAGCCCAGCCTTATAGTTCATGGGTGGAAATGGGAGAACAGGTCAGCTGGCCAAATAAAATGGATCCTGGTTGAGTCTGGGATGACGCTGTCCTGCAAGACCTGCGAAACTTGGCCTTTTCAGAAGATTTTAATCATCATTTGAGGTGTTAGTTTATCATTTTTCCCGCTGATGCTGTTTATGTCTTGTGCTTGTCTTGGCTTAAGGAGTGCAAAGTCTCCTTGCGACTGCTGTGCTCGCATAGTTGGGTCCTTCTGCACTAACGTGACGTGACAGGGCCACAGCCACCAGTGTTCCAGGGGAGTGTGTAAGCCATGAGCATTACAGCTCCATCCTCGGCGCTGAATCCTCTCGCAAAACAGCGCTTATCTAGAGTTTGCATATCAATGAAAACTGTCCTGCCAGGCTTTTTATAAAACTTTTTATTTCATGGCATTGGCATCTTGACATGTACTTGACAGCATCTGATGGTCCACACCGCCAGTGGCCTAAGCAGCTCTGTGTGGAGAGGGACAAAGGCTGAATTTTGTGTTACAGTGCAGGTTGTAATGTATGCTGGGAAGTTAGCTTGCATCTCGCCGCCTTCTGAAAATAGCTTGGGGTTAAGCCATGCCTACGCTACAGACTTCTGCCAGCAAAGCTGTACTGGCCAAAAAGCGTGGAGAGGTGTGATTCCCGAGTGACAGGACCGTGCTGGCACAGCCCCGAGGCACGGCACGCATACACTGGGGAAGCTGCCCTTTCTCTTTCTCCGGCCTGCGAGGGGCTCGTGCTGGCCTCTTGTAGACCAGGGCTTTGCTGCGTAGCCCTATCTGCCCCGTAGCGTTTTGACAAGGTTACGTGGGTGTTCGTCTGCTGCTGGAGTGCTTCTGGGGTCTTAGTTCCTGTAAATATTTAAAGGGGTGTTTTCAGATCCTCCTCAGTAAAAAAGAGGTGAAAGGTGCATTTTTAATGTTGCAGGTCCTCTCTCGTCGTCCTTCTTAGAGGGAAGGTTCTGGTGTTCCCCTCATTCTCCGGAGCAGGGCACAGCAGCAGTTATTCTAGCTATGTGCCATCTAATGCTGGATAATGTTGCAAGATCCAAAAATAAAAAGTGGAAAAATACGCAGAGGAAACAAGGCACAACTTTACCTCTTGGGCAGAGCAACCACCTTCCTTCTTCCTAGCACAGCTTCACCCCGAGTCTCAAAAGACGGGTAACTCCGTTGGGTTTTTACCACCTACTCTGTCTTTCCGCACCAAGTTTTAATTGTTGGCTCCCTTCAAGAGCTTATGTTGTTACAGCGCAGCCTCAGGTCCTTTGGTGAAATACTGCTCCTCTCTTCCTCCCCAGCTTTTTAGAGTTACACATTTCTTTGCTCGAGAAAAACACCTCAAGGTCATCCCCAGCCTCACTGGAGAAGCAGAGAAGAGAGCAGTTTATCGGTGCTTATTTAATCCCATCTTTCTTAAAATATAAGCACCTGGTATCTGCTTGCATATTTTCCATCCCAGTACTTGTGATGTAGAAAAGTTTTGTTACAAGAATTAGGTGTAGAAGCACTGAGGAATAAAACTGATTTACACAAGTTCAGGTAGAGGATTAAAACCTCCTCTGCCATAGCCTGGCTAAAACCATACCCTCTTGCCTCTCCTTTTCCTTTGGTGCACCAGTGTCCCTGGGTTATGAGTTGCTACCTGAATAACTTGGCTTCTCAGTACGGTGTAGGATGCACCAATTTCCAAACACGTCCCTAAGGATGTGCCAGCTGAGTGCAACGGATAGCAAAGGCCATGTCAGACCTGCAAGTCTCTTATTTATCTGTTTGCTTCTATGTTTAAAGTTACTTATTGCCTTTGGCACAGCTAGTGCACAGTTCGGTCTATTGGAATTGCCCAATTAAGTCTCAGATCAGATAAAAAGTCTATTGAGATGTGATTATCTACAAGAAAGCATCAAGATCACCAACTTGGCCTCCATGAGGAATGTGGGTTCTGACTTGAAACGAATAGGTGGCAAGGCTGTGATTTGGCTTGATTTTCTCCCAAAATAAGAATGGGAAGCGTCTCATCTTTTCTAACAGTCTCCCCCTCCCCCCCCCCCCCCGCCGCCAGTGAAACTTGGCATTTTTTCATCCTGCAAAGGGGACCCAGAAAATTATTTTGCTAGAGCAGGGTACAGTCAAGATGCAAACATGCTGTGGAGGAGCTGAGCCTGAATGTTACTGCTCTCTAGCAAGTTTCCTATGTATATATGCCAATTCTCTTCATAGCTGTGGAGAGCAGGGATGCCCAGCTTCCCAGGGCATGAAGCTCTCGTGTTTAGCCTGTTCCAGTAGATCACAGGAGACGGGACCTCAGTGTAATGTCCTTAATTACATCTCCATTCCCCGTTCCCCCTCTTCCACGCTCTCCCTGCAGCCGGGAACTTACCATTACTGTAGGAATTCACACCGGCATCCCAACATTCAAAAACAACACTTGCTATTTTTACCTTTTTATTGCGTGGGGTTTTTTTTTGGGAGGGAACCAAAGTGCTAAAGACAAATAAAACAAGTCAATAAGCAAAGCATTTAAATGAATGTGCAGTCATTATGGGCAAAGGAATGCAAACAGGCCAGGCTGTGGCTTGATGCTTTTAGCTCCTGCCCCTCTGTTTTGTTTTTAATTTTGAGCACAGGAAGGGGCCGGTATATGACCATGTGCTTACAAAATGCTGGCTACACATGTCTTCCAAACAATGTTGTCATAGTAATGATATGTTATGTATGTGTCATGTTTTGTCACGCTGTCAGTGTACCCATGTGACTCCAAACCTTACTGCGTTTCCTTCTCCTGTTCTTCATCACCAGTAATAACAATTGTTTCCAGTCAACTTCTGCATCCATTCTGAATAAATTGGAAATGCGATTTCACTTCATTCAGTGCCAGTGGGAAATTCATACCCTGGGAAATTTGCAAGGGTATTGCAGGGAAAATGTTAAGCATGTGCTTAAGCATCATTGATGTTGATCAAGTTAAGTGTGCTCTTAAGCCTTAGGAGCTATTGCCTCTTTCTAAGCGTTGGTCTTAATGGAGGGTTCTGAAGGAAGGAGAATTGATCTCCACTTGCAAGGCCCAAAAGATGGAAGTGCACCTTGAGGGGAGGAATAATCAGCAGAAGTTGATGCTGATATTGCTGTAAACATTATCTTGGCCATACCTTTTCATTTTCCAAAGATAAGATCCTTTCTGCATGATCTAAAGATTCCTTCAATTTTCAAAAGTTGTGCGTTTTTTCTCCCCTTGTGATTTGTTTTCCCTTATTTTTCTTGTCGTGTAATCGCCTTTGCAGTTTTAACAAGGTTTTGAAGTTAACGCTACTTTGAGGCAGTGATATCTAGGCCAAAGAGGTTCACACCTCTTTGGTGTGAGCAAGTTCTTGTGATTTTTGGGGAGGGAGGTCTTGTGCTGCAAACATGGAGGAGCAGGCAATCAAGGCTCCTAGGTCCAGATTTGATCTCTGTGGCTTTCCCTCCTGTGAGCCTTTGGCAAATGAGAGATGAATGCAGACTCCATATAACCATCTTTAAAATAGATCTCCCTTGGGGAGAGTATGGATTAATTAACATTTCAGAGGCGCTTTGAGTTCCTTTGATAGGTGTTGCAGAAATGCAGAAGGGTATTTTTTCTTGCTAGACATAGGCTGTCTAAAGGACGGATTTTAGTGATGTTGGTTTACCTACTAAGAGCTCTTTTTCAAATGGAAGACTGTTTAACTTCTTATGTATGTACCAATATGGTGGTTTACTGCCAATTTAAGCCAAATAAAATATGCAACGTCTGGACCAAGACTGGATTTGGTACCTTCACATCATGAAAGCTCATGCTGATAATTTGCCAGTAGCCTCAGGGCTCTGATAGTAATTTGCCAGATGCTATACTGAACCTAATTTGCATCTGTATTTACATAAATGCTTTAATTAAAATTATATGCACCAACCTGAGATAGATGAGCAGCACTGCCTGCTATTTGTTTACATTCCCTGACAATAAAACCCTGCCTTGGCTGCTTCTTGCCAATTGTACGACTTGACAAGACTATTTGAGGTGCAGTCTAGAAACTTGACAGATCTCTAGTTAGGCTCTGCTGCAAACTGAGGAGTGACCTTAAGCTTCCAGGACCCAATTCTGCCTTTATTTGAGCAGCAGAGGAGATTTGAGCATCTTGATTCTAGGGGACAAATTTGGTCCATGGATGCTCTAGATTTAGGGTAGTTTTGTGCAGTCAGGATTTCTAGCTTCTTGCAGATGATGTCTGCTTTGTCACACCACACATGCAAAATGTGAAACCCCACTGAGGACAGTAGAAGAACAGTTTAAATACAGCTTCCATCAAGAATAAAATTGCTGAGCGCTGTTTGTCTTTGAACAGAGCATTACAGAGGTCCTTGTAAGGCAAAGTGTTCTAAATAAAAGGGATTCTGGGGCCCAAGTGGGGTCCTGGTTGTTTCAGTGGGACATGTGAGAGCTCATGGCTGAGTCTGGATGAAGGCAGTGGAGACTATGGCTGAGGTTTCTGCTTAGACCACACATTTAATCTGGAAAATGCAAGCATATAAATACAAATTAAAGCCAAGCTGTGCAGTTTGCCTTTGGAGAGTGGAGGATGTTCTGGTTGATGTTGCTGTGCTGCTTCCCAGTTATTTGGAATTTGTCATGAAGTGCCGCAAAGGAAAGAAATCAAGTGGCAAAGTTACAACCTGTTCCACAGACTGCTTTGCAGATACACGAAGGACAGGCTAAAGAGAGCCATAACTACCCTTCCTGGGTTTGGAGGGTTGCTGAGCTTTATTTAACGGTGTTTACTTAATTTGCTCTATACGAGATACTTCAAAGCCACCGTTTCCCTCATTGAGAGGCTGTATATATGTTGGAGGTTGGACTAGGTGACCTTTAAAGGTCCTTTCCAACCCAAACTGTTCTATGATTCTATATAAATCTGAGCATTATCAGTCACTTTCTCCGGTGGCCTCTAAGTATATTTGCCCGTAGTCATTTCTGAATCCAGCCTGAGAGAGTCCATTCAGGTTTAGCATATTTGTACATTAACCGTTTGCCTGATAGCTCTGTCGAAGAGGATAAACTGCCCCAGGTATTACAGCCTGCCGTGGGATGGGTGGCCAAAACCTGTTTATTGAAGTCCACGTGCAAGAGCACAGGCACAAAATCATCTACGTTTGTTGCAAAGTGGCCTAAATATTTAAATTAGGAGGTGTTAGTGAGCAGGCCGAAACGCACGTCAGAGGGTGTGGGGGGAGTGGCAGTACAGGGTGACCCGGTGGCTTTGCACTGTGGGGATGTGGTGGTCTCAGTCAAGTAATGAGCGTGACAAAGCCAGATTTGCAATCTTGCGAAGCCGCAGCCTTAATTTAAACTGAAATAACATAAATAAATCCAATCTATCAGTCTTGCTTTACCTCATCCATAATAAGAGGATGAAAACGCTTTCCCTATTAAATTCATTATGGCGGGGGGGTGCTCTGATACTTGATGGGAAGGTGGGGCAGGCAGCTGAAGGAAAGCAGCCCTCATTTCCCCCTGGTGCGAGGGAGAGGAGGGGAAGGTGCTTGCCGCTTCCTCAGCCCTGCTTTTCACGGTCACTCACGGGAGCGAGGAGGGCGGGCAGAGCTCGGCTCCTCTCCGCTAATGAAGCTTTTTCAACGTGAGGGGAGCGGATGAAGGAGAGGGCCTGGGATGTGGCACATAGGGAAAAAATCATTCCCCCATTGAAAGTGTCCCATTCAGGTGAGATACGTGTTTGTGTTAAAATCTGCTCTGCAGTTGCCTCCTCCAGCAGGGAGGTCCATCGGCCGGTTGTCCCTGCTCAGCCCTCCGCTTTCCTCTCTGCCGTCTGCGCCACATCTCCCAGCAAGGCCGGGGCCGCAGGCCAGCCCCTGAGGAAGGAGCGGTATGGCGGCTGGCGGGCAGGAGCCCCGGAAAGTTGGGGTTTGCAACCCCGCTTCGGCGCTGAAATGGCCACTGGTTTGAATTTGGACCAACATCCAAGGTGTTGGTACCAAGTTTGGCTTTCCCAAGGTGACCTCTCGGTGTTTTTTGAGGTGAGAGAGCAAGCCAGGGAGGGGATTCAGCGAGCAGCCCTCTGTTTGGAGAAGGTTTCTTTCAAAAATCATCGTATCTGTCTGATTTTAAAATTGACCGCTAATGCTTTCAGTATAGTGAGCGCTGTATGCCGGCCTTTAATCAGCCTGTGCGTATTTTAAGCATCGTGCCAACTGTTACTGCCTTAGAGATACCTGGAGATTTGGTCGAGAGAAGCCTGGCCTAGTTTTCGGGGTAGCTAGCAGTGCGTTTTCATTTCCCTATTTAATGTGAGCCTCCGCAGCCTTACTTTTCAAGGCATTTTCTTTGAAAGGTTGCAAAGCTCCGAGCAACCAGTTAATTCAGGAGGAGGAGAGAAGTCGGGGTGTAATATAGCAATAATTCTTGCAATTAGAAGTATATTAAGAGCTGCACTTCAGCCGTGGATGGGGTATGGCGTGGTGGGGTGCTGGAAGGAGGGTCACCCTCGGGCGAGGGGACCTCCGGCCCTGCCGCTGTGAGGGCCGCTCACTTCTCTGCGGCTCTTTGGTTATAGATGTGCAACACTGGAGACCTAGTGCAGGACTGGCACGGTGTCCCTAACGAAGACAAGGCTTAATTGGGTAAAATCGTGGCGAGAAAGTGTTGGGGTTTAATCATTTGCATATCAGAAATCGTTAAGCTGTTAGGCTGGGCGTTTTGTTTGTGTTACACAACTGGTGTGGTGTAAACGATTACTCATCTTTCCATCCCAGCTCTCCAGACTGGGAAAATGGAATATAAAAAGGCTGAGGGATCCGTCCTGACAGTCCTCTGGATCTTAAGTGTGCCAGACGGGTGTCCCAGAGCCAGGAAAGAAATGCTCGGCTTAGTCAGACCCCTCTCGATCTCTGACTCGGAAGCGCATGTGCAAATGGCCCCGCGTGCGTGGGTCCCTGCGAAATGAGGTCTTGCCAAAGCAGGCGCCCACCTTCCAAGAGAAGCACGCTTGCCACTCAGGCTCTTGGGCAACATGTTTTTATTCCCAGCATCACACCACCACCAAAATACGCAAAAAGCATCTCTCAAAAGTAAGGACTCCATCCTGGAAAAGCACGTGAGAGCCAGTTGTTTGCACCTTGAGAGCTCTTTGTTTTCAGCAGAAGTTAATCGGAATTCCCAACTACTTTATATATTTTTTTCTGCTGTCATCTGGAGTTGCAAGCAAATTTTCTGAGTCGCTCCTACTACAAACAGTCACCTGTTGATAAGCATCATCCTAGAAGTGTCCTTTATCCATTTCCCACCTGTGTGTACAGATGAAGTTGATATGAGACTTTCAAGATGTCTGCAGCAAGTCACCTCCTCCTAAAACAGGATCCAGCCTTTTGTCACCCGAGGCCAGTTCTTATTTATTATTCTATTTCAGAGTGCCTCAAGACACACATTGGGTTGATGAAACGACATAAAGCAAAGCTGGAGGCTGTGCCAAAGAGTTCATAACCAGGGAGGAAAGCTTGGCAGAGGGGCAGAGAAAGGAAGGAATGAATTAATGGTAAAACATGTGTGTGAGTGTTTTTAACGTGCTTGTCTCACATAAGCTTTCCTAGATGTTGTCAGCTGTCTAAGTTTTGTACACCTAACAGCAAAGACATTAAATAGTATTTAATAAAAACAGAAGCAGTGTAGGAAGAGGGCATTTACTGAATTTAGAAATCAATCCAGATGCTCTTTCACTGTGAGTTAGACTTTATTATTAAAAAAATCTACCTTTTTGATTTGGAGTCACCCAACAAAACTAATCCTTGGCTCAGATGGATGTTTGACTTAAGTTCTGATGTTCTCTTTTTCTTCTTTTTAAACTAAAAAAACCTTAGCTTTAAAAAATGATACGGTATTTGCAGAATCAATAGAAAAGCTGACCCAGATAAAAGTGCGCAAAAATTGGTTTCATGCCCTAGAACTTTTCCTGCATGCTTTTTGATGCAATGTATCTGATCCTTCAAAAAGGAGGTAACATACAGTGATCTCAGCAGCTTTGAAGAATTGTTCTGGAAGAATAACAAGGAGCACTGGAGAAAGAGGTGTACACGTGTACCTTTTTTTTTCCCCCTCATTATATATATTGTGAGATGGAAGAAATTAATGTCATGTTGCTGGTTATGTGAAAGGATGGGATAATTTTGTGTGAAATCTGGTTTTGTCTGGTTTTTAAAGGGTAAAAGTGCATTTCTCCTGAACAGCTCTTCACAGTAGGATGTGAATTGCACTTTGTCTTCCTTGGTTCAAACCTGCTCCTACTGGAGTGAGTGGCAAAGGTGTATCCAAACAGTAGCAGGATTCGTTCTCAGAGATGTCATTATGCCCTGGATCCTGAATCAGGTAGAAAGCTGTAAAAAGCATCTGCTGCTACAGACGTATTCAAAATTTTGTAGGAAATTTGTAGATTTGTAGGATCCAAATCTTAATTTAATTCAAATACAGCACTTAGATCTGTGGGAATCAGACGTTCAGTGTCCGAACCTGTGTTGCTTTGGCTTCCAAAAACATCCCAGGCTGTTTAGGGCTGTGGACCCAGAGGGGTAACAAATCAGTGTTCAATGCAGGCATTGCCACAGTGAAGGTGATAAATCGATAGGACAGATTTGTGGGACCACGAGACTGGCAGGCTGTAAGGAGAAAGTTTTGTTCCATCCCTTTGTATTCTTGGCCTTAAAAAAAAAAGTCTAGCCGGAGGGGAAGGATGGGCCCAAAGTTACTGATTCTTAACAGAATAAGCAGACACAGTGCCCAGGCTGTGCTGGCTATCCCCAGGATGGGGAGAAAAGGCCACAAAAGCGACTGCTTCATGGGGATTTCCACAAGCCTTTCCAGTCCTCGGGGTCAGATGCTGTTTTTCAGTGCTCAGTGTATGCAGACTTTCCCCTTTTGGCTGCGTTTGCTGGAGCACGGCGGGGACTGAAGTGCTGGCACTGGAGCTGTGCAGCCAGGGAGCAAGTGCAGCAGGCAGGCACATGCCCGAGGAGATGCTCACCTCAAACAGGCTGCTCCAGGAGTTTGTGGTAAGGAGAATGGATGAAGCTCAGCACCAAGCAGGACGGTATAGCGACATGTAGGGGACTCCAGGCAACCTCTCCTACAGTCTCTTTGTGGCTCCTTGATTACTTGTCGCTGAAAGTAGGTCACCTGTCATGAATGTAGGGGCTGCTGACCCAAGTGTATCTCACTTAACTTTCCAGATATAGACATATGGATGGTCTTACTGAAAATAAGAGAGTCAATAACACCTAACGGCACTGGTCTTCAGGAGCAAATGGAGCACAAACACCATTATTTCAATGGAGTGAAGTGATTTCTTGCTTTATATTTACACCCTGTGATCATTTCGTTTCTTGTACCACTTTTTCACTGACGGCTGCTGTGTTTGGCAGGAATTTGCAAACACGTCGGTGCTTACAGCCAAAAGTAGGAATGGTCTAAACAGCCGGAAAAGGGAAACCCCTTCCTCTTGTATTTATTTTTATAACAGCAAAATGTAGTCACTGGCTGGCCTTGATCAGTCTTTTTTTTTTTTTTTTCCTTTTAAGTTGGGTTTTTTTTCTTTTCAGCTTGGGGGTTGAGGGAAACAAAAGAGGGAATGAATTAAGAGCAGGAGAAAAGAGTGTCTGCTGTTGGGCTGTGTCATGTGGTAAGGAAATCAGGCTGAAACTGGAGAGACCGGGCCAAACCTAACAGCAGTACTGGGAGGCTTTAAATTGTGTCACTCTGACAGCGGATCTAAGGGGTGAAAATAGCTAGTGATGTTTCTGGCTGCAGTCTAGGTTAAATAGCATTGTGTACATGTGAAGCGATGCTGATGGGCTGCTGCTCACATCATTTGCTGTACCTGCCTGCATGGTACCCCTTAAAGGCAGTCTCAAATGATGACCCTCATCCTTTCCAAATTGGCACATGCATTTAGACCTGGGGACTGATGTGGGTTAGCATGTTTTTGTATTGCGTTCGCTTCAGTTCTGTCTCTCTCTTGGTCTTTTCCTCTATGGCACTGCTGTTGTTACGAGCTTGGGTGTTTGGAGGGGAGAGGAAGGAACGTGTGATTCTTGTCTGTGTCCCCTGTGTACAACGTACACCACGTCTCTTCAGCAAATTTGTATGATGACACCTGGATGGATCTGAACACAGGGACTGGACATCCTGTGGTGTTGAAAATTAATTAGCAGATGAACAGTCTGCAGCTCGGTTGTTTAAAAATAAGTTATTGCTGTATGTATGTTTGGGCAGCAAAAGCGTCCTACAACAGTGCTACTGTAGCAACCGCTGTGTTGGAAAACAGTTATCAATCATGGTTCTGGCAGAGGAGGGGCTGACAACTGTTTTCCAACACGTTTATTACTATGGGCAAGTGGGTAACTAACCAGAGGGTGACAGTCTGAAATGCGAAGTTTAAGAGGAATAATGTGAAATAGTTTAACTCTACTAAAAGCCAAATAAATTAATGATGAACTTTCTGTTGGCCAGAACCCTACAGGACATTGCTCTCTCTCTGGTTGAATTTTCTTACACGATCAAACATTCTTCTCCTTGCTTTAAGGCCCTTGCTGCCAATTTAAAATAGTATATGAGACTGAAATTTCTCACCCTTCAAGAAAACACTTTGATTTGTTGAAGGAAACTAGGAACAGTTAAGGAGGTATGAAGGAAAGTAATATACCTTTCGCTGTGCTGGCATCTGAAGCTGGGGGACGTGTTGAAAAGTAAATATAATCCGCTTTGAGCAATGCTTTCCCATTCTCTTTCATTTTGGTTCAGTGCTCTGGTTCCCAATGAACTAGGCTTAACAACGGAAAGTGAGGTGCAGAAAGGCTGTACGACCTAAGCGGAGATGCGGGGGATCATCCCCCCGCGCTGGGGGGGATAACCAACATTAATGTTGTTGGTTGTTTGCATATTTTTTAAGATGAGAAGTGGCAGAGAGTTGTGGTCCGTCTGTCTGTCCAGTGCCAGGGAAGCCAGCCGAGGACCCTTGCCAGCCCCTGCCTCACCTTGCAGCTGAGGCCAGCCGCAGCTGCTGCCAGCAGCCAAACCACGTCTTCTCACCGGCTTCAAGTAAAACTATGGACGGGCACGTCTTGGCCCCAGGCAGCCTGCGGCCGAGGGGTCGGAGCAGTCCCCTGGGAGCAGCGGTCGGGCAAAGGCGGCCACGGCGGCTGCCTGGGCTGCCTGGCTCAGCCGTCCGCTGCCTGGAGCATCACTCTCATGCTTCTCCCTGGCAGAATGTAAGAAGATTGGTTTTATCCTGAGAGAGAGCATGTTTTCTGAAATCTTACAAAGCTGTAAGAGAAGGGGAATAGTTTCTGTGACAGCGCTGCAGTAACAGTGAAAATCTGCTTAAACCTAGGAAACTTTTTCCTTTATTCTTTTTTCAAGACAGCTTATTTGCTTTTGCTCTTACTTACTCTTACTTTGCTGTTATTTGCTCTTTACTTATTTTTATGCTTCTGCATATTTCCAAAACCAGCTGGTAACATTAAGAAGGCCTTGCAAATAGGGGCTTGGTCCATTCCTGTGGTTTATAGATGTTTTCCTGGGGGAAGGAAAGGCTGCAGAGCTGCAGCGTGCCATGGCTTTAGAGTGACTCCCTGGGACAGTTTCTGCTCATGGGTACCTGCAAATGGCACAGCGTGGATTAAGACCTCATGTGAACAGTTGTCACACTGCTGAGGTGGAGAAGGCGACCCTTGGCAGGAGCCTCCTACCCTGCCTGCACAGCGCCAGGAGCTGCAGGCAGCCTTCCCACTCCCGGCCTCCCCTTCCTCCCACCATCATATTTTCAGAGTCTGCGGAGCCCCTGGTCTCCCTCTTTTTGTCTGTTTCCCTGTGTTTTCCGGGTCAGCCGGTGGTTTTCCCAGGGAACGCAGCTGCTGTGGGGTGGAAATAACTGTCTCCGTTTCAGCTTCGTTCAGAAGGCTGGAGAAAGGCAGCGGAGCGCCAAGGTGGGGTAGGGGTAAGAACGCTGGGGATGGAGAGGTGCGGGGGATATCTCTGGGCCTCTCCGAGCATCACTGCCTGCATGGTGTGCGTGTGCTTATGCAGAGACATCAGGGCACTTCGGGGGTTTTTAATGGCTTTTTCACTGTGTATTTAGGTATTTGATGGAAACTCTGGATTGTGTTCTCTGCATTTGTCTTAGAGATGGGGCAAGGATGGGTTAATTTTATTAGCTTCATAAAAAGGTGTTGAAGTGAAGGATGCTCATGAGCACGTTACTCCCTTGTGCTGAAGTCTGCCAGGTTTGGTGAATGTTTAACGAGGACCGGACCGGCATCGGGGAGTTGTTGGGTTGCTCAGGATCCGCTGGGATAACTGGGATTTTCAGTGTATGGATACAGACAACTTTCAGGAACGCTTATATCTGCTAATCATGCAATAATAACAGTCTGCAATCTCCAGGCTGCAAACCCCCCATTTCCGACACAGCTGTGCATATTTAATGCGATAGAAGGCATTTCTAGTCTAGCGTTAGAAGTAATTCAGATCGCTAAGGTGGTAATTTTGATCATGGCAGTTTTTAGGGAAATCTAGTACGATACAAACACCGAGGGGTGAGGAGCGGGGATGAGCCTGCACCCCAGGCTCACCGTGTTCCTGCCTCGCTGAGCCAGCAGCAGAGGAAAGCAGAGTCCCAGGGCTCATTAGGTTGATGAAGGAAAAGTGGCCCCAATCTATTGTCTGTCCCACCACATTTCGGGCATTGGGGCAGTCGGGCGATGGGGATGGGTCACCGGCAGTGCCAGGGGGAGGCACCAAAGCCTGGTGGGGCTGCAGAGGGTTGGTGTTACAGGAATGAGCTGCTCCGTGGCGATGCTTTCAGCTGACCGGCTGCAGGGTTTAAGCCATCAAGTGGGCATCTTTCAGGAACAGAGGTCAGGAGGAGTCTGGCTTTTATTTTTCTTCGTCTTGAGCACAGCTAGGGAAAACAAGCGCTTTCAGAGCTCCGATCTCCATTTTTCTCTGTAAAATGTTCTTTTGCAAAATTGATCATTTCCGTAGGTTGAGAGAGTCTCAAAGGAACTTTTCTGTCAAGCATCTAAAAAGTACCGTTATTTCTCTTCCCTGCCCTAACAGAAGCTCGAGATTTACATTTTAGCTCACTAAAGATATCTCAACGATCTGTTTTTTGTGAGAAATTTTCATGGCAAACAAAGCAAAATAATCCCATTTTCAAGTGGTTAGTGCAGTAGTGTTTGAGTTGCAGAAACTGTGCGGAGTGCTGGTGTTTATCAAGTTACATACTTTTAAAAAGTACTTTAAAAATCTGTTTGTCTGTTTTGTTTTGTTTTGCCATAAGATGTTACTTTTTTTGGAAAGCATCTAGAATAATGAAGCAGCTGGTGGCTGAGTCTCCTGCTCGGTGTGCGGAGAATGAAGGATGGCTGGGGTAGCTGGAGTTGTCCTCTGCGTGCTCTGCGCTACGTACACACACACGGGCAATTCCTGTGAAGCAGAGGGTGAGTGGTAACTCATAAATCACCATCACCTGTTTCATACGTGTGCTCACCAGGACACTGTGCAGGAGCCAGCAGATACAAATCTCCCCAGCTCCTGTCCATGACTGTGGGGGTGTTTACGTGGCATAGCTCATGCAGGTGAGGACATGATGCCTGCATGAATGCCCTCCTGTGGAGTGGAGAGGTCTGGTCTGAATTTGCGTGATCCCGGAGTTGTGATGCATTTCAGGGAAGTGATGCTTTTGTGCCAAGGAGAGATGCTTCCCCTGCCTTCAGCTGGCTTGGAGTAAGTGTGCCCTCGCGGGAGGCTGCTTGAGTGCTGCCCACACAGGGATGCTCAGGACAAACAAACTTGGGCAAGACCCATTTTCTTTTCATTCATAATTACCTACCTGTTGCAAAATAATTGGCATTTCTGTATAAAATGTGTGTGTGACTCCTTCATTTCACTATTGCCTAACTCCAGGCGTTCAAAAGCAGTAGCAGATCTCCCAGAACCATGAAATTGTTTAAAAGATCTGAAATATGTATGTGTATATATATATTACCAACTTGTTTCTGAGCTGTTATGTTAAACCCAAATCATATTCTCGTAGCCACAAGGGGTAGAAACTTTTTGCATACTTTCTGAAGAGGATTGTGTGGTATGAGTGCAACAGCAAGGGATTTAATAACCCTGGAGATTTCTTCCTGCTTTATGTTTCCCAAAGTGAGGGTCCTTGCAGAAATTTCACCAGCTGGGTCTTTAGGAAAAGCACCAAAAATTGTGAGGCTCATTATACAGTCCTAAGAAGCAATGGCACCATACGTATGTATTTATTTTAATGAACTTGCTAAGCAGAGGTTAGAGATTGGGGGAAAGACAGAGCTGTGTTGCATTATAGGCAATTTTATTGTTCTTTAAAAGCGTTTTATTCATAGGGGTGGTTTTGGTCCTTGTTGGCAAGATGTAGGGTCACTTTTGCACATTGGACATAGCACTAAAAATATAAAATTTCAGATAGTGGATTCGATGTAAGATAACTGGACTAAGCCCATTAAATATAGAAACTGCTTGGCCCTGGGCTTTCAGTCTATGATGGGAGAACGGGGAATTTGACCCAAAAGAGGGAGGAAGGGCAGCAGAAGGTGGCCTGCCAAGTCCAAAAAGGGGTGGAGGTGTAAATAGCGCAAAATCTTCAGCTATCCTGTATGTTTATTTCTCTTTTACAATTCAGTGAAACTAGCATTTTTTTTCCTTACTCCGAGATGGAGCAAAGCGGGAAGCAGCTTCCCTTTTATCTATGAATAAACATGCAGCTTTTTCTATTCTAAGCTTTTAAAAAATGGTTTTGGTTGTATAACAGCTCCTGGCCTCCCAGCTCCTCCAGTAGCCATGATGCTCTTTCAGAAAATCAAGTTGTATCTTCCTTTGAAAAGAAGCAAAAAAATATCTTCCTAACCTGCTGGGAAGGAGCAAAAGACTCCGAGTGATTTCTTTGGGGTTTGCCAGCTGACCTTCCTCTGGCTAGATAACAAGAGTGTGAAGTTTCAAACTCAAACACTTCAGCTGGAGCTGAAAATGCAGGTTGCGCTCTTGGTGCTGCTGAAGCAATCGATAAGCTTCTACCTCTTTTCTTGAGGGACTAGCAGGGTGTTTTGCTGCATGTAGTTCTTTTACTCAGAACCTATGACCATTTATTTTCTCTTTACCTATTCTTTGCAGACCGACAGGCATGGTGTTTCTCAGGTGTGTATACACACGTGCATAGCCACTACCAAAGGGGAAATTTTTTATATCAGTTCTGCTCTTGCAGTTGCTGAAGCTAAACCTTCCTCTCCCATTTCTTTAGGGGGGGGAAAAAAAAAAGCAAAAATGAGGAAAGCCAACTTTAGCTTTGGGACACAGCAGGTGAGTCCCTTTACAGAGGAGAAAGGCAATTTTGATGCAATTTTGTCAAAGTTCCCAGTAGCCCAATAGAGCTTCTTCTGGTACATGTCTGCTGCAGCAGATGTTTTGTGGGTATTTCCAGTCCGAACCGCAGCAGTGGTATCTTTGGACATCAGTGTGTGAGTGCTCTCCACTGTCTGCTTGGCCTAAGAAATGTGGATTTTTTTTTTTTTTCCCCAAGAGGCCCCCAGCATTCATCGTGTTACTGTAACAGGGCTGGAGCACCAAATCTTTCAAATTCTGCATCTGTCAGTGGTGGTCAGTGGAAAAGGGAATTGCTGCAATTCCTGTCAGTCAGCATTCCCGGGTGCTGGCGAAAAAACTAAATTGCCAGTCGGAGAGTGGAAGGGACAGCTGCTATTTTCTCCTTTTTTTTCCCCCTGACTTACATAGCTTTTCCCTCTTTTGTAGGTATCAGAAGTTCTGCTCACCTTCAGAGAGGTTTAAATACTGAAATTCCCAGGATCTAAGAAATGCAGTGCTGTGAGTAGTTTTTTTTTCCTATTTTCCTTTAAATGAGAAACCCAAGCTTGCTCAAACAGAAGGAAAATTTTTTAGGTTTTTTTTTTTTTTTCTAAGACACTTTAAGAAATGTTTACAGCAAGCAGATCCAGTCTTTTGGAACTAGTTGTGTGCCTTTGGCACCTCTTTGCAACCCACAAAATAAAGTCAGCATTGTATTACCACATAGGCTGAATAATTATCTTGCTGCAGATATGAACCACATGAATACGTTTAACTGAGAATATGGTCAGCAGAATGGACTGTTAGCACCATCTGAAGCTTGTTTGTTGTTTCCAAGCTCTACCAGCCATTGAAAGACAAAATCCTGCTAGAGAGTTGAGGTAAGGCATTCCTCAGGAAGAAAGCCTGTATCTTTTGAGAGGGGAGAAGAGCACAGATTTGCTATGAGGTTGTTTTTGTGTGTGTGCACAGCAACCCAGCCCTGTCATCAAAACAGAAAACTATCTAATATTGAACTCTTCCCTGATCTGGTAAAATAACTTTGGAGGAACTTTTACACAACAGGAGACACCTGCGTGTCTGGCTCCCTCCCTTGCTCCAAAGCAGCTCAGCCATGAGCTTTTATTTATATATATATTAAAAAATATATATATAAAAAAGTATATATTTAAGAAGCAGCTGTACTATGGCCTTTTCTTATGCATTGCTAAAGGGTCTGGGCTGTGATTTCCAAGCAGCTGTGGCTGGTTTGCAGCTCTCCAGGTGGACCTGCCGGGGCTGCACTAGACTGACCTCGGCAAGCCCCGACTGGAGCTCCTGGTTCTGTGCCTGGCACAGTGTGGGCTCCTGAGGCAGCTCCTCTGGGCTGCTGCAAGGCTGGATAACGGGGCTAAAATTTGGATTGGCGGTTTGGATGCCATTGTTCTGGGCGTTTGCTGCTTTTCTGTAAGTAAATTTTCTTAGTGGAGGGGTTGAATAAGAGGGTTTTTTTGAGGTTTTTAAAATCAGCCCAACTCCCGTCCCATTTTTACCCTGTTTTATGGTGATGGAAATCTATGGTTACTTGGAAATCAGCAGAGTTTTGTTTCCATTTTTATTTCAGTGGCTTACAGACTGTTTTCTGTTACAGCAACATAAATCTATTTGGGCTGGAGCAGAATAAAATCCCAAATTGAAATCAGCCTGAAAAAAGAAAGGGCTATGTTTTATTAACAGGAGAGAACCCAGTCCATCAGTGTTTGGTAAAGACATGGTAAAAATTCCTTAATAAATACCTAACAAGCTTTCAGAAATTGTTAAGCAAAAAAACTGAATAGGGAATCCTACTTTCAGCCTTTTGTGAAGGTTACTGGTAATGAGTGCAGTTACTGGGAGAAAAGGGATGTGAAATTATGACGGTGTTTTGTATTGATCCTCCCTCAGTAAGGTCTATAGCTCATATTCTCCCTTTGAATCGCAAACGTTTCCTTTTAACTCCTTGGTGTTTAAACTGTCACATGAAACCTGCTAATCCAGCTGTGGGGTTTATTTTTTGTCAGTCACATACAAAGCATTGCACAGGATGGGCTCTGGCCTCTTTTTTTACAGCTGTGTTGGCTTTGGAGTGATGGGAAAAGTAGATATGATTTAGGTGAAGAAAATTCAGCAGGAAGATGCCATGTGTGCATATTGTGTCTCTCAAAGTATATCCATGTGCTAGAAATGCTCTTTGCTCATCTCAAAAGCAAAGTTTGCCTGTTTGTTTTTTTTTTTTTTTTTCTGTTAAGTAGGCAGTGTTGAAATTTGGCAAATATTTCTGTGGTCCTAATGAATTTGTGTCCTAATGCACCCCCGTGGTGGTTGCTTCCACAAAAGGAATAAACAAAGGGACCTGCTCCTGGTCTTCAAAGGTGGACTGCTAGTCCCAGGTAGCTGTTGTCTGTGTTATTAAGTCAAAGCAAAGCAGTGATGATGAGGGCGGCATGCAGTCTGCGGGTGCCTCTGATATATCATAGCTGTGTTAAGAGGGTGAGAGACAAGACAATAGCAGGCTATTTGGAAGCTGCCCAGGTAGCTTGTGCATGGTCTCAGGTGGCTCTGAAATTATTGCAGCGAGATGCAGTTGTTGCTCAGCAGCGAAAAGAGACTGTAAATTCCTATTCACCTGTCTCCTACCTCTCTGGCTGCGTGCCAGAAGCCCGAGTGAGGAACTGGGGAGCATGAGATGGCTGCAGCGGGGTGATGCTGACCAAGAAACTATGTCCTGCTCAGAAGCTCAGGGAGAAACCAGAGTTGGAAGAGCTCAATTCCTGTATGTCCACTCTCTGCATCCCCTTCCAGTATTGTCCTGCAGAATGTTTCAGGACCAGGTGTTCAGCGAGAGATTTGATGGAGAGAGGGGAAAGGAGGCTGCTTTGCCATTTCCCTTTTTCTGTTTTCCGCCCGGCCCCCAGAGGGTGAAACTTGCCCATGGCTGCTCCCAGAGGCGCTGTCCCCTGCGAGGGGTGGCAGCGTGGGATGCAGCAGTGGTTCGGGGTGGCTCCGATTGACGCCCATGCAGAGGGAGCCTAGGCCAAGTGCTGATGCGCTGTGTTATGAGCGGTCAGGGATGGTGTTGGTTTAGGGCGCTCCTGCCACTTGGGGGACAGTGGGCTTTGGGACATGGATTAGCGAAAAGAGACAGGACAGGGAGCTGTGAGCGGCAGTAGCTTTACCTGTTAGGCTTTAATTCACCTCCCCTTTGTAAGGCAGCATCTCTCTTCTGCTATTTAACAGCAATACCCTCTTTTTTTTATGGGCAAGATCTCCCTGATGGGGTTTTGTTCTCTGGGCAACGCAAAGCAGAGCCATCTCTTCGTGGGGGACCAAGCTGTGGGAAGATGCAGGGGGAGAGTTTCCTTCAGGTTGTATGTGCTCAAGAAGCATCTACAGCTGTATCACGGTGGTGTGGCTGCTCTCCCACCCCAGGATCCTGTGTGTGAGGACAGGTTGGTGGGTTGGCTGCAGATCGGGGGGTGTCTGGGGCAGGCTGCAGCGTTGGGCTGTGGAGGCACAGCAGGTCCGGCAGGAGAGCACAGAGGGCAGAGAAGCACTTTTCATGTGTTCGAAAAACTTGGGGGAGAAGTAACTTGGAAAAATTAACTGGTTTATGTTAAGGCTTCTGGATATGTAACTATAAAGGAGATACTTGTTGCAGTGGACTGTTCTCTACCAGGTAAGATTTAGATGGGTTTGGGGACTTCAGGGTTTTGTTTGGTGGTTTGGGTTTTTTTTTTTTGTGTGTGTGTGTGTTACTTGGAGCTTGAGCAGTGAATTTGCAAACATTTTCTGTCAAAGCAAATAAATGCCCTGACAGCGGTGCGTCCTATGAGTGCCAGTGCTACGTGCGGTAATGGCTTTGCAAAACGCGGCCGTGGTGCTGCCTCCTTCTCTTATGTGGAGCGAGAGATTCAGCTTCAGCTGGGGCAGCCCTCAAAGGTTGAAACCGTCACTTGTACCTGTCACCAGAAAAGCCACCTCTCTAAACAGTGCACTCCTGACAAAATCGATGCATATTTCCCCCATGCTTGGTCAGGCGACCATCTGGAAATGTTGGGCAGACTGTGTTTTACTTTTAAAAAGGAGAGGAAAATACTGCTGTAACTGAAGAATAGAGATGGGGCGGAGAAGTTAGTTCGAGAGCAGGAGAAACTTAGTCAGGAGAGGTGAGGCTTAGCCAAAAGCCTCCATTGCTCCCTTCATCTTAGACCTGGAAACCAGGCTTAGGCTTTGGATTGTGCCGGTGGTTCCCAGCCGGGAAGGGGTGAGCAGATTTCTTCCATGTGACTGCAAACTCGCAGTTCGTCCTGCAGCCAAGGGGAGGGAAGAGGGCAAGTTTTCCCAAGCGCTCAGCGCTGCCCAGCCTTTGGTAAGGATGGGACTGCTGCTGCCTGGCTCTCCAGCAGCCCCAGCGTGGTGGTCCTTCGGGACCTTACTCTGTAGATAGGAATTGATGATGCTTGAAGAGGCAAAAGCAGGTTTTGTTCCAATTGTCTTATTTCTGGTAGTGTCTCTTCTTCCTTTTCTTTTCCATTAAGCATGATGTCACAAATGACATCAGTCCAGTAACTGCTTGTGGTTGTCATAGTCACAGCCTGTGACACCCAAACAAAGCAGTAGGAAACTGAAGCTGGCATACAAATGCTGTAATATTCATCACATTCCTTTCAGTTAATAACTACGTGGTTAGGTATTTATTTTCCATTGGGAAAAAAGAGGGGGGTGGGGTTAAAAGCACAAACTTGAGTCATTGAGGGGGAGGAAGGTTGTCCCCAACTCCATCTGAGCAACGCAGCCGCACTTCTCCCTCCTGGTCCTCTTCCCCTATGCCAACATGGCTCTGGACTGCAACTGCCCAACTCCCTCCTGCAGCCATTCCCATCATTGCAGATTACATGGTGATGCCACAGCATGGATGAAGGCAATGGGAGAAGTCCCACCACCTCTAACGCAAGCTGTGTCCCCAGGGAAAAGCCTCCCAAGGGCTGGCAGCGAGTGCCAGCAGCAGCCGTGGGTCAGCTGGCTTTCACTGCTGGATGGCTGAGGTTGCCGTCTTCATGGTGCATGGACAGGGAGTGCAGAAGGGTCTTTTCAGCTTGGTTGGGGACGGGGTGTGATTGGAGGGGGGAGAGAGTTTGTGGGGGTTTGGGGGTTTATTTTTGTTTTGTTTGTATTAAGTCTGTAAAATAAGCTATTTCATGTGAGTGGCAGAGCCGGTGTGCCCTTGCAAGGTTTAATCTCTGCTCCTTCGGAGTTTTGCACAGTTGGCCTGATGGTAGGAAGGCACCTGCTGCAAGAAATAATTCCAATAACTTAAAAAAAAAAAATTTATACAGAAATAGATCTGGTGCGAGCGCCGCATTTGCGAGACGAGCGCTGGATGTGGGTGGTCAGGGTTCGCTGGGAAGGAGCCATGTAAGCCCCTTGCTGCCACGGGTGCGTGGGGAGCTGCCATCCTCACGCCCCTCTCCAAAACCTCCCTTGCCCCACACCATCCCCCTTTGTGCCCCCAGAAGGATGTACTGACCCTGAGCGCTCCGGCATGGCTTCCCCAAAATATTTGGGCACGTGATTCCTGGGCTGAGCCTGGATAACTACCCAGCCCTGCCTGAGCCAGGGGCAGGCAGCGAGTGCGTGGAGGGCAGAGTCCAGCAGCGAGCGCTGCCCGGCTCGGGGGCTGCGGGTTCAGGCGTTTGGTGCCACAGCTCCCGCGGGTGCTTGCAGGGGAGGGGGGTGCTCATTATATAATAGCTGGTGGTTGATTAATATGCTGTGAGTCAGAAACGCCAGCGTATTTTAGCTTTCTCTAGTTGCTATGGCAACATTATTTTAACAAATAGCTTTTTAATATTTAATTAAAACTCAGCTTTTGGCAAGCTGGAGTAAGAACTATTACAATTGCTACTACAAAGGGTTAGCAGTGAGGTGTATTTCAGAGCTGCTTTTTTTCGGTTAGGTTTTTTTTTTCCCCCTCCCAGAACTGTCGGCGTCCGAAGAAAAAAAAAAAAGGGGGGGGGGGGAATCACTAATTCATTAGTTCTGAGAAACGTATGCTTGTTCCCAAGACACAAAGCAAATGTAAGTTACTGCAGTTACTCTTCACAATTGAAGGTTGTCACTTCTTTAACATATAGTGCCAAGCCAGCTCCGTAAGGATGGAGCGGTATGATAGCATTTATTTAATTGCTGCTTTGTCGCTGGCATTCCTTCTTCTACCTTTGCCTGCCGGATGAGATCATTCCCATTTTGTTTGCTTCATGTTCCCTCTGTGTCAGGTTGGATGCTTTTCCCTCGCCAGCTTGTAGAGGAGGCTGGTGCTGTGTCCGGATCAGGCTCTGGACTGGTTCCTAGTCTTTTTTTAGGTGAGCTCCTCCGCTCCCTGATACTGAACGATTCTGCAACAGAGGCAAATGAACAGAGAGTTCGGTCTCCAGAGAAAAATAAATATTTAACAGCTCTCTTTGTAAATACCCTTTATTTATAGAATAGTTGCAGGTTCTATCATGCTTGGTAAATGGAGATGCTTTTTATGCAAGAATTCTGCCTTGAGGGACTCAGTGGATACTTAATGTCATCTGTGATATAATAATGAAATAAATGTGTCGCTCTCATGGGATTCCCTCCCAGCCCCTGTTTTCTGTGATTAACTTCAGTATCGCACGTTTTGTCTCTATTCACATTGCATCCCTTAATATTGTACTGAAACCTTATTTGGAAGATAACACCTTTATTTCCAGAGGGAAGGGCAAGGCTTTTGAGTGTTTCGACTCATGCCAAAGAGTCTGAAACTATATGTACCTCCGTCATGTATCACTGAGGTGTCTCGCCAAGTCCCTGGGATTGATGTGCTTGGCCTCTCGCTCTCCCGGGGGCTGGGATGGTGCTGTTATCCCGTCTTATAAATGGACAAAGGTAGACTTGGAGAGATGGACTAGGATGTGTTTCACCCCAGCTGCTTGTAAGTTAAGCAGTTATTCTGTAGTAGCTGTCTAACCACTTCTGGGATCAATTGAGAGACTGCAGTGTTTGCAGAGATGTTTCACCCTGCTTTAGGAGGGATGTTTGAGGCAGGTCACAGGTGTAACCCTCAGAGTTGCCCATCTCTCCCCAGTGACTCTGAGCTATAAATTACATAGGGAAAATTAGGCTGGAGAAGTGCCATCCTGCACGAAAGAACTCCTATACACATTTCTATAGGTGGTCCATAATGGCGTCCCAGGCTGAAGGATGTCCTCGCTCGTTACACTGCTCTGGTCAGGTAGTGTCAGGTCCCCCTTGCAAAGCAGCACAGCTAATCTCTGCCACATGTTGCTCACGGATGGGTATCCGGGGTTGGACAGCTCAGAGGGAGATGCAAACCCGGTACCTAGGCATGTAAACTGAGGTGCAAAAGATTTTCCTGAACTCTTCTAGCAAGCCGGGAAGAGCGCTAAGGCTTTCCTTTCTGTTTGTGCTGGAGGTGTACTGTTGCAACCAAAATTATAGTGATAATATTATTGCTGCTGTAATATTGCAAACCGTATGGGTGTTAGGCAGTTCTTAAAAGCATCCTTCTGAGTTGCATCCCATGCTTCTCGGTACGCTAAGTTTTTTGGTCTCTGTTTAAACCCCTCTGCTAGCTGATGGCAACCTCAAGGAGTCCAAGGAACTGTGATGGGAGCAGAGTCTCTGGGTGGATAGTGACAAGCACGGAACAGCACATGCTCACAGCCACTCGGGTCAGCTGCTGGTGTCTGGAAAGGTCGGGGAAGCAATCCTTTCTATTTCCTACCAGTAAGGAACTGAACCGTACTGCAAAAATCAAATTTGACTGGTTTCATAGCAAAAGTGGGTCTCCATGAGGCTTGCAAGCCAGCAGCCAGGACGGGCTTTGCAGACGGATAGCAGGAGGTCCTGCCGTGCCGGCGGGGCAGCGTGGAGGGACAGGCGGTGACTGTTGTGCAGGAAGCTGACAAGCAGATGGATGAGGCTGGCATTGCTGGTGGAGCGGAGGAGGCGAGCGCTGCTACGTTAAGGAACGCGATCAGGCAACTACAGAGGGGCAAGGGGGGCTGAGAGGTTTGAACTGAACACCCTGACCAAGGGGAGCCTGTGGACCTGCTCTCAGGGAGGAGGTGGGAAGGGTTTGGTGATGGTGACTAGCATGAGTAGGGGTCTGAGCAGCGATGGTTTTGACTATTATAGGGTGAAGGGTTAAGTTGCTGAAATGGGAATTGTGGTGAAAAGGCAGAAGAATAATGTTTCTACCTGGAATTTTCATTCTGCGGCAAAATTTTGAGAAGGATACAGAGAAAAATGCTGCAGGATAGTGATCCTGCTTGGGCTACATGCTGGAGTGTAGGAGAAATGCCTCCAGGTTACAGGTGAGAGAAACGTGGCCGATAGCCAAAATACAGGCAGTAGAGCAGATGGGAGAGCAGGGAAGGTCAGGATCACGGCCATCCCCGAGCGGAGGCGGTGTGGAGGCGAGCAGAGGGTTGTTGGGGAGGGATGGCCATGCCAGGAGCCTGTGTGGTGCAGCAGACCTGGCTGTGAGCGATTTGGGGAATCCCTGTTGCGTATTGCTGCTGAGTGCCGTGATGGGTGGCAGGTCTAGATGGTCAGATCTGCCCTGGAAAACGGTTCCTGAGGAGGGAAATCAGGTTAGTCAGGAGGGGGGAAAAAAGTAGAATACGAGAGCCTGTATTTTTGTTTGGGTAGATGTGCGCTGCAAGGGGAAATAAAGGCTCCACTGCAAACACAGACTGATGTAAAAGAGTTGACCTGCCGGGTCCCCAGCTCAGCCTCAACTGCTCAGCCTCTCCGTATGGGTGTAATATGCTATATAGACTTTCAATTTACAGTAATTTGGGACTGGCACGTTGTCTGGAGAGGCACGACATGCACTCTGGCAGGTCTGACTTTCCCACCCCTGAGGATAAGGGTGGATCCAAGCTGGCAAAAAGCCCCGCGCGGAGCGGAAGGGCACATCTCTCCTGAGCGAGTGCTCAGAGATATTGCAGTAACAAGGACTCCCCAAAACTAAGCCCGAGGTCCTTTTTTTTTTTTTTTTTTTATGGTGGTTTAGGATCTATGCACACACCTTGTATTGCAAGTCAGTGATCTGGCCCAAATCCCTTGTAACCAAGCATGCGGTCTCTTCCCCTCACTCAAACCTTCGTTCCCCGTGCTTAAAGCTAACCCAGGCTTTGCTTGCTTTCCTTTTCACTGGTCCCATTTGATTTAAAACACACTGCTACTTCCATGTCTGCCTGGTAAGCAAGAACATCACGGGATGGAATAGAGAGTCGGGTAAATTGAAAGGAGAGAGACGGGAAGTGACAAAAATTGCAGTGAACTTTCCTGGAGCTTCCTGTCTCCACCTGTCCCAGACCTTTCCTTTATCTTCTGCTGCCATCAGTAGCTTTTGGGAGTGTTGTCTTCTAGTGGCTGCTCACTCGCGAGGGTGTCTGTTGGAAATCAGGGAGGTTTGATATCCTGAAAGCAGGAGTGCTTGAACCTGCGAGTCTGCTCATGTATTGGAGAAGATACTCCAGTCTCCTAACCTGGCAAATGCAATAAGGGGTGAGTATCCCATGCTTTGCATCATGAATAGTTTCACACAATGCAACTGTGATATTTTCACGGGCAATGTGTACTCTAGTCCCAGTTTTGCTGTTGGTGGAGTTAGGGTAGAGCATCACATCCACCCTGAGCACAGTATTGGTCTCCGAGTTGTCTCAGTTTTCACTGTCAACATTAGTCATGACTCAGGTATAAACAATCTGGCATGTTTCCTGTCTGCACTTCTCCAAGCACGGTCTTCTGCTTGCATGCCTCAAACCAGACTGTAACTGCATTTGCCGCGCTCTGAAATCCAGCCAGGCTTGCTATGGGTGAATCAAACCCCGCAGTGCTCAGGGTGGCTGGGTTTCAGATGCTGCCGTGAGCATGTGTAGGAAGGGTGAGGAGTGCATGCGGCACTCGGGATCTACTACAGGAGGAGACTCGAGCTCCAGCAGGATGGGGAATGGTCTCGCATTTATTGTTATTATTTGTTATTAATATTCTATTTAAATATATTTTACATTATTTATATATAATTGTCCTGGTTTCAGCTGGGATAGAGTTAATTGTCTTCCTAATAGCTGGTCTAGTGCTGTGTTTTGGATTTAGCATGAGAATAATGTTGATAACACGCTGATGTTTTAGTTGTTGCTAGGTAGTGCTTACACTAAGTCAAGGACTTTTCAGCTCCCCATGCTCTACCGACTGAGAAGGCTGGAGATGCACAAGAAGCTGGGAGGGGGCACAGCCAGGACAGCTGACCCAAACTGGCCAAAGGGCTATTCCATACCGTATGACGTCATGCTCAGTGTATAAAGTAGTGGAAAGCTGGCCAGAGGGCCGCTGCTCGGGAACTGGCTGGGCATCGGTTGGCGGGTGGTGAGCAATTGCATTGTGCATCACTTGGTTTGTATATTTTTATCATTATTGTTATTATTATTTTCCCTTCCTTTTCTGTCCTATTAAACTGTCTTTATCTTATAACCTACAAATCTTACTTTCTTTCTCCCCGGCCTATTCTCTCCCCCATCTCACTGCAGGGGGAGTGAGTGAACAACTGTCGTGCTCAGTTGCTTGCTGGGGTTAAACCATGACAGTCCTTTTGGTGCCCAACATGGGGCTCAACGGGTTGAGATGATAACAAATCTGACCAGAACGTGTTGGAACAAATTTGTTATAAACATTCACTATATTCGTTTGATGGTCGCTGGTCACAGTGTTGATTAATTTGCTCTCAAAGTTGCTGTGCTTGTTCTCAGAGTTGTGTTACCCAAGACCTTACTTGCCATATACGTTCCCTGTTGTGCTGTTTGTCACCTCTGGGAGCTGGGCCAAGGTTATCATTTTGCTGTACTCTGTAGCACTGGCTTATGATATGCTAAAATGGCTGGCCGTGAGACGGATCTGGTATTTGTACTCAGCATTGCTGTCGTCTCTGTACTTTGGGAGCCGTCTCTCAGAAACTATTAATAATTATACTTTTTACCTTTTCTCCTCGGAGAGCCAATTTACGAGGGAGACGCCTTCCTTCCCCTTCCCCAGGCTAGCTACAATAGCTCTTGAGAATTTTTAATATCCTTGGGATGTTCAAACTGGCATGTTCCTGTTGCTCCTACTCCTGAATGTGTCTCAGGTCTTGTTTAAAGTTAAACAACTATTTAAGAATACTACCCAGAGATCTACCCCGAGGCTGGATAGTTATGAGTTGCAGGGTGTGTGGGATAGTATGGGCAAGTACCTAGGACAGTGGGCATCTCCAAGTGTTTTGGAACTTCACCCCGAACAAGTGCAGAATCCTGAAAAACTAGTAGAATAATTTGGAAAAAGTATGCCGTCACCCTGGCAACTCCAGAGAGACACAAATCACTGCAACGTGCTGGGGCTTGGCCCATGCCTACCAAGCCCTGTTCAACACTATTCAGTACCCTCAAGGGGAAGAGAAGGTCTCTGGATCTGACGACAAAACGACAGGCGCTGTGGCTACGCCAGCCCCAGCAACAGGCACTGCAGCTGAACCAGAGAACCAACCCATGCCGCCCCTATGTGCAAGAAGAAATGTTGGGAGCGAAAGTCAGCTCGTTCAGTAAGGAATAATGAAAAAGCAGGGCCATCATGAGAAGAGGAAGAACTCGTAAACGAGATGGTAGCCACCCAGTCCCTATCCCTGAGTGAGCCGCAAGATATGCAAAAAGATTTCGGTCGTCATCCAGGTGAGCACATTGTCGCCTGGCTGCTCTGATGCTGGGATAACAGGGCCAGTAGCCTGGAATTAGAGGGTAGGGAGGCCAAGCAGATGGGAACTCTTTCTAGGGAAGGGGGCATTGACAAAGTGACTGGAAAAGGGGCACAAGTCCTCAGCCTCTGGAGATGACTCCTGTCAGGCGTGAAGGAAAGGTATCCCTTCAGGGAAGATGTTATATGTCACCCAGGCAAGTGGATCACCATGGAGAAGAGGTATCCAGTACCTGGGGGAATCAGCTGTGCTGGAGGTGATTTATGATGACCTGGACAACGAGCAGTTATCCAAAGATCCAGATGAAGTCCGGTGCACACAACCCATGTGGCAGAAATTTGTACAGAGCGCGCCATTGTCGCGTGCCAGCTCATTGGCAGCAATGACCTGGAAAGTCAGAGAGGGACAAACAGTGGATGAATTGGCTGGCCAACTCCAGCAACACAAAGAAGGTCTCTCTTCCTCCCTATGGGCCTCCGTCTCAGCTGTGGAAAAACGGTCTGAAAAACTGTCCCGGGAGTTCCAGCAACTCAAAGAGGATAGGTCCTACTCACCACCTGTACGGACCAGTATCCCAGCCATTAAGAGTAAGCGTTCCTCTGCTCAAGAGAGAGGATATAGCGGGCACACACCATGGGCCACCCTGTGGTTTTACCTGCGTGACCACAGAGAGAACATGAGGCAGTGGGATGGAAAATCTGCCTCGACCCTAGAGGCATGGGTACATGAGTTGCAAGGAAAAACAATAAGAAAAGGGGGTTCTCCCAGGAAAACTGCTGCTCCAGTTTCCTGTGGCCAGTTCCTCAGACAGAGTAGAAGGGCTGATCTCGCTTCTGGTCTTAATGAAGGGACTTCAGACTTGTATTTACAAGAAGTGAGTAACAAATACTATGACCAGGACTAGAGGGGCCCTGCCTCCAGCCAGGTGGAGGAAAGGGACAACCGGGTTTATTGGACTGTGTGGATTTGAAGGCCTGGCACATCAGACCCACAGGAGCACAAGGCTCTAGTGGACACCGATGCACAGTGGGTTTTTGGAGAATGCATATTCCAAATCACAGTCTGATTGTAAACCCTCTCTATCAGGTGACCCAGAAGAAGAACGATTTCAAATGGAGCCATGAGCAATGACAAGACTTGGAACAAATTAAACAGGAGATAGTTCATGCAGTAGCCCTTGGGCCTGTCCAGGCAGGACAAGATGTAAAAATTGTGCTGTACACCGCAGCCGGGGAGAACGGCCCTACTTGGAGCCTCTGGCAGAAAGCACCAGCAGAGACTCGAGGTCAGCCCTTAGGGGTTTGGGAGTTGGGGATACAGAGGATGTGAGGCTGGCTATACTCCAACTGGGAAAGAGATATTGGCAGCATATGAGGGGGTTTGAGCTGCTTTGGAAGTGGTTGGTACTGAAGCACAGCTCCTCCTGGCAGCCCAACTGCGGTGCTGGGCTGGATGTTCAAAGGGAGGGTCCCCTCTACACATCATGCAACTGATGCTACGTGGAGTAAGTGGGTCGCACTGATCACACAACGGGCTCAAACAGGAAGCCCCAGTCACCCAGGAATTTTGGAAGTGGTCACGGACTGGCCAGAAGGCAAAGATTTTGGAATATCACCAGAGGACGAGGTGATGCGTGCCGAGGAGGCCTCACTGTATAATAAACTGCCAGAAAATGAGAAGCAGTATGCCCTGTTCACTGATGGGTCCTGTTGTCTTGTGGGAAAGCACTGGAGGTGGAAGGCTGCTGTAGGGAGTCCTATATGACAAGTTGCAGAAACTGCTGAAGAAGAAAGTGAATCAAGTCAGTTTGCAGAGGTGAAAGCCATCCAGCTGGCTTTAGATATTGCTGAATGAGAAAAAAGGCCAGTACTTTATCTCTATACTGACTCATGGATGGTGGCAAATGCCCCATGGGGGTGGTTGCAGCAATGGAAGCAGAGCAGCTGGCCGCGCAGAGGCAAACCCATCTGGGCTGCTGCATTGTGGCAAGATATTGCTGCCCGGATAGAGAACCTGGTTGTAAAAGTACATCATGTAGATGCTCACGTACCCAAGAGTCAGGCCACTGAAGAACATCAAAACAATCAGCAGGTGGATCAGGCTGCTAAGATTGAAGTGGCTCAGGTGGATCTGGACTGGCAACATAAGGGTGAATTATTTCTAGCTCTGCGGGCCCATGACACCTCAGGCCATCAAGGAAGAGATGCAACATATAGATGGGCTCATGATCGAGGGGTGGACTTGACCATGGACACTATTGCCCAGGTTATCCATGAATGTGAAACATGCGCTGCAATCAAGCAAGCCACGTGGTTAAAGCCTCTCTGGTATGGAGGACGATGGCTGAAATACAAATATGGGGAGGCCTGGCAGATTGATTATATCACACTCCCACAAACCCGCCAAGGCAAGCACCATGTGCTCACCATGGTGGAAGCAACCACCGGATGGTTGGAAACGTATCCCGTGCCCCATGCCACCACCCGGAACACTATCCTGGGCCTTGAAAAGCAAGTCCTATGGCGACACAGCACCCCAGAAAGAACTGAGTCGGATGACAGGACTCATTTCCGAAACAACCTCATAGGCACCTGGGTGAAAGAGCATGGCACTGAGTGGGTGTATTACATCCCCCATCATGCACCAGCCTCCAGGAAAATCAAACGATACAATGGATTGTTAACAACTACACTGAGAGCGATGGGTGGTGGGACATGCAAACATTGGAATCCACATTTAGCAAAAGCCACCTGGTTAGTCAACACTAGAGGATCTGCCAATCGGGCTGGCCCTGTCAAAACTTTTATGTACTGTAAAAGGGGATAAAAGTCCCTGTAGTGTGCACAAAAAATATGCTGGGGAAGACAGTCTGGGTTATTCCTGCCTCGGGCAAAGACAAACCCATTCATTGGGGGGCAGGAGGAGTGAGCAAATAGCTGTGTGGTGTTTAGCTGCCTGCCAGGTTAAACCACAACAGTAACAAATATATATATATCTAATCATAACTAATGATTAGATATTAATTATTTTATACTATATAAAAACAAATAGAAACTGCAATTTTCTTTAGCTCTGTTGTAAAGCATTCAGTGGATCCTCATCCTGATGTGACCTTGCTCTCCGATGGTTTTCTCTTAAGTAAAAGCCCGCTGAGTGGCCGTGGACAGGACATCCCTCTGATACTGCAGGAGTGCAGAGACGGAGCAGCTTTCTTCTTTGATCTTGCTTCTGCCGGAGTCAGCAGCAAAATTCTGGAGGACTTGAATGAGCCAGGATCAGCCCCTCTAAAAATACTCCCAAGGCACTTGGAGAAAGCACTTGTGAGTAGGTGAGAAGCAGCACATATGTGCCTGCAGGGGGGAAGGGAGCGCACCCTTAATAGGGATTGCTTCATTATAAATGTGTTCCTTTTGGTGCATGTTATCAAAAGGAAAGAAACTTCTGCAGCGGTAGCGTAACATGCAGTGCCGCCTGTTGCAGCAATAAGTTTTGGTCTGTTACTATAGAAATTGCGCCACTTTTCATAAGAGAAGATCCAAAACCACCTTGCTTTGCTGTCTGTGAAAACCTGAGGGGTGCATTTCATGTGTGTCTTGAGAATCTCTGAGCATCTCTTTCCAGCCGAGTCTGGCTGAGTAATTGTGTCAATTTGGATGAACTCCTGACTCCATACATTAGCCTCGTGCTAGCCCTGACTGCCAGAGGTAGCAGTGAAATTGGAGGTATGCCTTGTATGTTAAGTGGTGTAGAGCTGCCAGAGCTTGCAGCAACGTAGATCACCTTCGGGGATCCTGGAGAGGGTTTTTCAGCGTAGGAAGCGGACAGGGCAGGCTGGGGGTTGGGTTTGCATGCCCTGGCGTGTGGTGTGTGCCCACGGTGGTGGCACGAGGGGACAGTGGTGCACATCTCCCTTTCTAGCAGAGAATGGCTCCAATGTGTCCTTAAGCCTGAGGCCAGCCAGGCAGAAGAAAATCCTGTGCTTAGCCCCTGTGATGGCCCCAGCATTGCTCTGCAGCCATGGTGTATCTGGTCCACGCACGGCTGTGTGCTCAGGGACACAACAAACAGAGAGGAGGGAGATGGTGACCTCTAAACAGCTGCTGTGGTGACAGTGGGGAAGGAAACAGTGTTTTAGCTGCTTTTGGTGTCTCCAAAAGAACATTTGAATAGCAAAACAGGTAGCAAGGTATTTTGAGGTATTCATAAGCAAAAGGAATAAACATGAAAAAAACCCTCATTTACAAGGGCGGGGAGTTTCTAGGCTGCAGCTGTGAGCACCATCCCTGGGTTAGGAGCGCTGTGTAGCACAGCACTTACAGGCGAATGAGCTGTGTGATCGTTCCAGTATGTTGGTTTGCTTCAGGCTCATACCTGCCTAGCACCATACCTGCCAGGCTCCATACCTGCCTAGCACCTCTCTCTGCTTGTCTCTCCATGCTCTCCTCGCCCAGAGGTGCTGGGTCTGCAGGAGGGGGCTTACCGTGCTGCTGGCAGTGGCTGGGGCATTCCACTTAGCAAATATTGGGTTAAAAACTGGCTGGATGGCCGAGCCCAGAGAGTGGTGGTAAATGGAGTCAAATCCAGTTGGCGGCCGGTCACGAGTGGTGTTCCCCAGGGCTCAGTATTGGGGCCGGTCCTGTTCAACATCTTCATTGATGATCTGGATGAGGGGATCGAGTGCACCCTCACTACGTTTGCAGACGACACCAAGTTGGGCAGAAGTGTTGATCTGCCTGAAGGTAGAAAGTCCCTACAGAGGGACCTGGACAGGCTGGATCGATGGGCTGGGGCCGACCGTATGAGATTCAACAAGGCTAAGTGCTGAGTCCTGCACTTGGGTCACAACAACCCCATGCAACGCTACAGGCTTGGGGAGGAGTGGCTGGAGAGCTGCCTGGCGGAAAAGGACCTGGGGGTGTTGGTTGACAGCCACCTGAACATGAGCCAGCAGTGTGCTCAGGTGGCCAAGAGGGCCAATGGCATCCTGGCCTGTATCAGGAATAGTGTGGCCAGCAGGACCAGGGAGGTGATAGTGCCCCTGTACTCAGCACTGGTGAGGCCGCACCTTGAGTACTGTGTTCAGTTTTGGGCCCCTCACTAGAAGAAGGACACTGAGGTGTTGGAGCATGTCCAGAGGAGGGCAACGAAGCTGGTGAAGGGTCTGGAGATCAAGTCTTCTGAGGAGCGGCTGAGGGAGCTGGGGTTGTTTAGCCTGGAGAAGAGGAGGCTGAGGGGAGACCTTATCACTCTCTACAGCTACCTGAAAGGAGGTTGTAGCGAGGTGGGGGTCGGTCTCTTCTCTCAAGTAACAAGCGATAGGACAAGAGGAACCAGCCTCAAGCTGCACCAGGGGGGGTTTAGATTGGATATTAGGAAAAACTTCTTCACCAAAAGGTTAGTCAGGCGCTGGAACAGGCTGCCCAGGGAAGTGGTTGAGTCTCCATCCCTGGAGGTATTTAAAAGATAGGCAGACGTGGTGCTTGAGGACCTGGTTTAGTGGTGGACTTGGCAGTGATAGGTTAACGGTTAGACTCGATGATCTTAAGGGTCTTTTCCAACCTTAACGATGCTATGATTCTATGAAATATTAAAAAACAAAAAAAAACCAACTAGTAGGTTTAGCTGGTGAATTACCCCTGCAAATCACAGTCCCTGCTTTGGGCATCTGGCTTCTGCAACATGTCACTTGTCTCCCAGCAAATACACAGCCATACCTATCAGGTCTCTGGCCAGTCATAGATATGTATGGAAACTGTTGCTTCTCCTTCTAAAAACCTCAATCTATTTACAGTGCTCTGGGATGTGTCAGTGGGACGGAGCGCTGGGCTCAGGTGTCGTGTCCTCTTTCACGGCTGCCTGAAACATATGCCTGTAAATTTAGCGGCAGTAACATCAATGTAATGAGCTCTGAACGATGTACGGCATCAATAGCACGACAGCTGCTGGAAAATTGCAGAGTCCCTTTCCAAGACCCCTTCCCAACACCCTGAGCACTGAGGTGACGCCATACCAACCACCCGCTGGCTATCAAAAGCCTCCCTTAAAACATGCTGCTTTTGTGCTGCTTTCAAACCCCAAAATTTTGCAATAAATGATGATTTCAAAATGCATCAGTTCTTGCCCCCTGCAGCGCATGTCTGTGGCTCCTCTGGGCCCAGAATAGTGTGAGGTGGAGGCTCCTGGGGCGCGTTGAGCATTACAGCATGCTCAAGTTTTGTGTCATCACCACCAGTGTCCAGTGCCAGGCCCATTCTGGGGGAGAAATCACCCTTTTTTCTGCATCCCCGTCAGTTGCTATCAACCATCTCACTTTGCCTTTCAGGAGACTCTAGCAGAATTAGTCTTGCTGTCACTGTCCAATGCTGCTCTGCTATCTTCTAACACTCAGTCCTGAGATCTCCAAAAGGAGGGACAGTCGCTGGTGTCACCTCCCAGGAGGCGGTGACATTCAAAAACTTCAAGTAATTAGCTGTGCTTTCTGTTTTAGATAGCACCAAATCTATTTGAGCGAAGGAGCCAGCCATCCCATTTGCTTTGGCAAGAGTAGCCGGGGCATTACGTAAAGACCTCGGTGTGTGTCCTAGCGTTTCCCCTGGCTCTTCCCGCTGGCGGGAGCCTTCGCTGGGATGGCAGTGCAGACCCAGATAACATCATAGCTGGCATATTTGCTGGGGTTTATATGCCAATGCTGTGTCAGACACCTATATGAAATGTGTAGGACTTCCTTTCCCTCCCCCCCCCCCCCCCCCCCCGCCAGGACACTGAACTCCCAGGTGTCCCATTAAATTGCATGGAGATTTGGGTACTGGACACATCTGAAAATTAGTCTGTGGCTGCTTTACAAAGGCTGGATTTTATTCCAGGCAATTGGAAGCTGGGCGGGGAGGCGGGGGGGAGGCTTTGTATTCCTGTGAGTTAATTTGGTGGATTTCTTCTTACTTGGTCAAAAGGATGACTGATAGCGTGGCTAGGTCCACGCACACTGCCAGCCTGTGCATCCTTTCCTGTGTGGGTTACTGGAGGTGACTGGTGTTCCTCTGCTGCTCCTGATCTGTGAGACCCTCTTTGGCAGAGGCTGGGTGTCAAATGGCTTTGTGCACCTTCAGCACAGCAGCAGTTAACTCGAGGTGAGCCGTGTTTCGTAGGAAGTCCAGGAGGGTGGTCCCCTCTTCACAAAGGTTGATGTCATTCTGGTGGACACCACTTGCTCTTTGCCCTCTGCAGGATGGAAGCACACCCAGCTCTTTGCCTTCACTGGACTGAAGGGATTGAACAAAATTTGTCTGACTGCATGTGTTGAAATTTGTTTGGTTTAACCTTAAAACATATTTGCCTGCAAGGGGCTATTGTCAGAGACAGTAACGCTTGGTGTTGCTTGTTGTTCCTGAGCCACCAATTGTAAAGCATCGAGCTTATTTCTCAAAATTGCTATTTTTATCATAGTATAAATGGTTAGTAGAGGGTTTTGAAGAGTATGTGTTGACTCATGGAGACAGCAATATTTAGCACTTCTTTTTTTTTTTTTTTTTTTTTTAACCTTCAAAGCAATTTACAGCTAATAATGCTCCTTAACTCCCCTTTGAGCAGGGAAATAGTGTGTAAACTCTTTGGGACAGGGACTGGGGCTTGTTTGGTTTTGTAGCACTGAAGCTGTGATTGGGGAAAAGCTGTTGATCTGGGATAACCTTCCTGCTATAAAAATACTGCCTAGTAATCATACAGAGAAACCACTTTAAGTGAATAGCTCAGAAATGCTGGAGAAGATATTGGGATTGGGATGTTTTTAGTGCTAACAGTTAAACTGTATCCTGTCTTTCTCAAATTTATGAAAAGCAGTTTTATCTGTCTCAGGAGGTTTTCTTTTGTTGTTTAAAGTTCCATAAATCTACATGGGAAATCTTAAAATTGGATGAGGACTGTGTGACTAACTGAGGCATTTCTGAGTTAAGTTGTATATTGAAGCATAAGAAAATAAAGGTTCTCTTGGCTTGTTACATTAGTAGCATATATTTGAACCAGTGTGTTGCATGTCATTAAACATATGGTGAATCACATCTAACATACATGCCAAAAAGAGTCTGAGATAATGGGACCAAAATGTCATGCAGTAACAATATTCACATAACAGAGTAATTTCCTGGAATATAATCCTCGGGGAATGTAAAATTGAGTTTGAAAATGTATCCCCCCTTCTATCTTGCCCCTTGTAAAGTAAAAACACTGGAAATTGTTAACCCCTTGGTTGTTCTTACAGCAGCTTGTGAATGTTAAGCTTCTTGCTGGGTCTCGAGTGCCTTTTTCCTACCCCAACTTCACCTGCCCAAGGGCAAAGTGAATCCGTGCACCATCCATCTGTAGCATCACTACACCCGTGCTGCCTGTGGTGGAGATTCCCCATAGCGATATGGATGTCTTCGGCTTTGTTCTTCGTGTCTGCCAGCTGTTCTTCAAGTCTTCAGGTCTCCTGAAGCAGTGACCATTTTGGGTAACACCGCTGCTGTGTGTAATGTAATGGACAGAAAAAGATTCTCTGGGCTTCTTTTGAGTTTATAGGACATATTCAACTAAAAGTCATTGCGTGTAGTTAAGCGTATTGCATGCAGTTAAGTGTATAGCAAATTGGTGCTGGCACAAACGGTGTTGTTCTCTAGGAATCTTTTGCACCTTAGGAGAAAGTATAATCTAGTCTAATTATAGTAACCTATCCTAAAACTGCGGTAATTAAACCTAAGAGATTGCTAAGGTTGTAGGGTAGGGTTTTCTGAAAGCCAGCTTCCAAATCTGCCTAGACTGTCCTTAGTCTGTGTTTTAAATGTTAACTTCAGCTTCTAGCTATCCTCCTTTAACTTCCACTGTGTTAGTCAAGTGGCTAATTTACTGGGAACTTTTATGGGCTCCAGTCTGTTTACACAGTCCTTATTGAATTAGATTGGAAAAGCACTATGGAATTTGAAAGAAAAGCAGAATGTGGATTCGTGATCTTTCCTTTCTTGTAGCCTTTTTGAAGGAGGAAGCCTGGGCTGTCTTCATCTATGTCTAGATAACAGTCGCTAGCAAAAATATAGCAAAAAAAAATGTGTTTTATCATTGCTGCCTTGGCCAATGTGTTGAGCCTTCACAGTTGAGATGGCCATGCTTGTAGGTTGGGCTAAAAATTGGGCAGGAGTGAGGGGACAGTGCAGCTCCTGTGCATTCGGCATGGGAGAGGAAAGCCTGGAGCCCCTGACCAGGGCTCTGCTCGGAGAGGGAAGGTGCCCCTGCGGGGCAGGATTCAGCAGCAGCAAGGCTGGCCTTTTGGCCACGTGAGCTGAATTCAGGAGGACTGTAGGAGGCTGAGGGCAAAGCTGGTTCTTACTTATTCTCCTCTTTGCTTCTCTCCAAGTCCTTATAGCCCTTTGCTGCCTATTCCTTTCTCTTCCCCTTACCCTTGTCGGCAACGCAAAAAACAGTTGAGGTGCAACTCAACACCTGCTGTTTTCATCATCTACCTACAAATCACCCTCCTTCCCTTCTTCCCTTCAGGAAAATCCTGCTCTATCATCTATGCACGCACACAAAAAATAAACTTGCGTCCCCACCAGGATAAATGCTGTATTAAAATCACACATGCAAGATCATCAAAGCTCTGGTTTAAGCAGGGCAGACGGAAAATGCCCTGCTGACCTAATGCCCATTAAAAAAAATACATCTGTAGCTGGTGTCAATGGGTTGCTTTCTTCTTTTCCTTTCTTTTCTTTTCTTATCATTTCTGTGCTTTCTCTTCAAAAGAACTTTAGTGCTGCATTAAAGAGATTACAGGTGCTTTTCATCTTTACCTTTTTTTTCCCCCAATTTTACTTCTTCCCAGTAAGCCTCAGGGGTTTTTGTTGTTTTTTTATTTTAAAGCAATTGATTTATAACTCTCCTGCCTGCTGGGAAAGATTGACCCGCTACTGAGCATCTTCAGACAGCCCTTCTTTTGAGTCACTCGGGATTGGAAGCAAACAGAGGGCTGGGTTCAAAGGTGTTTCTTTCCTGGTGCTGTTTTCACCCTAAGGAAACAGCAATGGCATGTGCTTCTTTTTTATGTATGTCCTGTGTTTATGTGCCTGCATCTTGAAATGGGGTTGCTTAAGGAGGAAATACTCCCCCCGCTCTCCCCCTTGATTTCTTACTTCAGATCTGAATGAAATCTCATTGCACTTTGTTTCTCTCATAGTATGCTTTTGGTGGGGTTTTGCTGTGTGGTTTTGGGGGTGGTGATGGTGTTTTCGCTTATTCAATCTTCAGGCAGTGCTTTGGTTCCTCTGAAATGTGAGGCATGGATCCCACCTGAAGCCTCTTTCAGTGGGTTAAATAATTTGTGGTTCTCCTCCCACTTTGCTGCCCCAGTCTCTCTCTGCAAGTCTGGGGCAGGAGACACGGGGCGAGCAGTGGTGCTGAGCCACCATGCCAAGAAGTGAACGGGGAAGGATGCCTTCCACATCAGTTCACTGCAAGCTCGATGGACCATGGGGGCCATCCTGTTCAGCATTTGAAGCCCTGAAAAGATATCTCAGGGCAGTCTGGAAAGGGTTTTCTTCTTCCCCCCCCCCCCCGCCCCAGTTCCTGCCATCTGATACCAACACTTCGTTTCACCTTCAAAGGAACAAACTTGACATGCCAGGATGGCTGTTCTTCATCCTTTCTAAAGGATGAATCGGAGCGCGCTGAATTTCCTCAGCCAGGTCTGCTTTTATGCATTGGTCTGAAAACACTGACCTCAGTGGTTAGGCTGATTTATTCCACAAAAGGAGTAAAATCTGTCTGTTCTTGTTTGAATTCAATTTTGAAAGAATAAGATATAGAATTAAAAACAAATGACGAGAAGAAAACAGAGGCACCTTTTTTTAACTTGCTTTCCTAGACCTAATATTAAGGCTTCTTTTCTCACTCGCTCACACAACAGCTAAGACCAAGTCCCACGGACATCACCCTTGAACTCTTTTATTCAATGCCACCTTTCATCATTAGGAAACAGCTAGAGATGCCGCGTTTGAACCTTGACAAGTGACAAAAGAGACCAGTGAAGATTTAGACACCGGCCCCGCTCTGAAGATGAATCAAACACAGGGTGACCCATCCTGCCTCGTCTCTCCTGTCCCTTCTTGCCTGGGGATGGTTTGGATGCAGTTAACTGATGTGAACCATCAGTATTTGGAGAGGAGGGGTTTGGGAGCCGATTTCAGCAGCCGGATCCAATTTCTCAGCAGTGTTGCATGCAATTGGGCTGCGTTTCATCATATTCGCTTTATTTTAATAAGTGTTACGAGAGGACTGCTCAGTGACTGAGTGAGGATTTTCCATTACAGGCTCTGCAGCTTTTTCACGCTCCCTGGCTGTCTTTCCTCCTCTTGCAGTACCATGCACAGGATAACTTTTTGCTTTAGAAATGAATTTTTTCAAAAGGAGAGCAGACGCCCATGGTCTGCATGAGTGGGAAGGGATTTTAAGGGTTTCCTGTTTGTTCCCTCTCTCTCCCCTCTGATTTTTGCCCTTTAATTTACTGTTCCAAGGCCACAGGAGATACCAGAGGAATTGAATACATTGGGTCATATCGGGCCCAATTCCGCCCCAAGCCAGAAGCAGAGGCAGTCCCTGCGGAGGAGGGCTATCAGGAGTGTTTCTGAAGGCCACATAAATCAGGAGCTGTATGAGTAGTTTGCCTGTTTCTTTCTGCCCAAGCTTTCTTCACCCCCTGAACGTTTTGGTGGGGGTGGAGAAGGCAAAAGGCATCGGAGGAGAAGCAGATCGCTTCCACAAGACAAAGAAATCATGAAGAGAAGATGAACTTCTGGGAGAAAACACAAAAGTAATTCAAGAATTCAGTTTTTCTTCTTGGGTTCCTCTTTCAAATGTGGAGCACGCAGTAAGTCTTGATCTAGTTCCCTGAATATCACAAAAGTCTTGAGACAGGAGTTGCTTCAGGAAATGTTCGTGAGTAAGCGTTTCCCCATCAGAAGGCAACTGATCTGCTGGAACTGAAGCTCTTCACATACATGGGTGTTTTGCCAGTGCTTTTATCGGGAAAGATGCCCAAAGCCCAGGCTGCGTTTGAGAGAGGTGATGGCTGATGAATGCTCCTCTGAGATGTGGTTTCGGGACTCTGCCATCTCCAACCGTATCCATGGGACTATTGTCTCTCCCCTTCCCCTCTTCTTATTTGGATTTTGGGATCGGGTGACTTCAAATAGTAGCGTCAGCTCTTGCTGTTCAACGTGGTTTTGCCTAAACCTCAGAAACTGTTGTGCAACTAAACTTTCACATAAAGCCTCAGGAGAAATAACCCTGGACTGCTCCAGTCTGGGTAATCGTAGTGCTTAAGGCAGAGTCTTGCAGGTGATAAGACAGGGAGGGAATGCTGCTGGGAAGGGGAGGCAGGGGGAAATCCTTGGGAGCTGGCTTGGGTGTCAGCTTTGGATCCCAAGTAGTTATACAAAGGATTTGGCTACGTGGCTAGGTTGAAGAGTAGCCAAAGACAAGATGTGCCTGGAGGTCTTAGCTCCCACGTGTCTGGGGGTGCTGAATTTCTAAAGTATTCATTAAAGAGCATGGGGCGGGAGATGTGCGTGTTTTGGAGGAAAACTTGTGGTTGCAGAGACAAGCTTGAGAGCGTAGCCTGTGTCTAATTGGTGCTGCAGCAATGGCCGGTTGGTCCTAGCAGAATATCAAATGCAACATCCAGTGATGGCTATCGGAGGCAGCGAGGGAGCTCGCGAGCACCCTGCTTGCCTGCCCTCCACACCAGCCAGGCTGCCCACAGCAGTGGTGAGCCCGGCGTGCTTGTCCTGCCAGCGCTGGGAGCGACACAGGCTTCTGCCTGTCCTCCGAAAGGAGATATCCTTTAGTGAGCATCCTGCTGTTGTACGTGGAGACCATCTGAGATCATGGCCCAGTTGCCTTAATTCCACTCCCTTCTGGTGCGGAGAACGATTTTGCGACTACAGAGGTAATTTTCCATACTGTTTGGGAAACAAAATACCTTGACTGTACTTTACAAAGCAAGCAAACCAACCAACCTGCAAATGACGGAGCAGCTGGTTAACAGTTGGAGCAAAGATGCGTTTCAGCAGTGAGGCTGTAGAAGTGTTGCCTTTCCCCAGTGTCTTCGGTTCCCTGGGGTGGCAGGATTGCCAGGCTGCAGTCGGCAGCCGGAGCTTTTCAGCAGGCTCTTTCCCTGCCCTCCTCCGTCGTGCAGCGAAGTCCGTGCAGAAAAGCAGGCTGGGTGCTGGTGGGTTGCCATGGAAAGAGCTGCCACATCGCACGGAGTTCATAGTGGGGTGTTTGGTGGTTGTTTCTGTTTGAGAGAGAAATTTTCACAAATATTATAAAACCAGGAGACAAACTAAATTAACTCAAGCTGGTCACAAAATCGGTGGCTCTTGAAATTATATCATTAAGGATTTTTTTTTTTTTTTTTTAACTTCCCTTGGAAGGAGCACACGTGTTTTGGCAGACAAATACTGAATATTAGTGTCACGCTGGATTTTGATGACTGGTTGGTTGGAGCCTGTTTTGCAGCGCAGAGGAGAGAGGGGGAAGGAGGAGGGTTTGTGGGAGTGGGTGGGAGCGAGTGTACGCCCTGGGCGTGCTGCTGCAGACCTGGTCCTGGCCGTTCCTGTGCCTCTTGTGCTCTGTGGCCTTGGCATGCAGCGTTACGGGTTGTTAACGCACTGTCAGAGGAGGTGGGCCTTCGAACTTCTCGTAAAACTTGGCTCTGAGAGCACACAGGCTGAGTGGAGGTGATTTCTGAGCCCACGCCATACAGTTGATCCCAAATTTTGGGGCTCTCCTGGCACTAACATTTCGCAAGCCACTCCTGAGTGCTCTCTGTGGTGGTTACGCTCAGGGCTTTGCAGGATTTCCAGCTCCGTTTGGCTGGAGAGGCAGTGCGGGCTGCCCAAGTGATGGGACTTTTTTGGAAACAATGAGACTTAACACTTCTGTAACACCTTCCCTTTGCTGGGCTGTGCCAGCAAAGGAGGGGGGCCGGAGCCCACACAGGTCACAGGTACAGGTAGAAAGAGGTTAACGCTTTCCTTCCACCTTCCCTTTGGCCTTCTTGGAAAAAAATTAGCAAGAAGATCATCCATGAGACCAGCAGAGCTCTGGAGTTTATAGCAGGAGGGGGAGGTAGGTTGGGAAGGGAACATGAATCATATGAAATAAGAGGAAAACTGAACTAATGAGGCTTATGGGATGCTACAAACTTAAGCTCGGGTCTTGCTTTCCTTCTGTTGACCTAGATAGCAGCGAGAGTGGCCGCCTTCTGAGTTGACTCATGTTTTTGTGCCTCTGCCTTCCTATGGCTGCTTCATGGTATTGTGTTTTACTCGTTGGGGTGTAATCTTTCTGGAGAATAGCTATTCCATTTTTTGCTTTTGGGAGGATATCAATTACATATAAGAAACTCTTCAAAAATAATTCTTCGGATACTTTTTAATGGAGCAAAATTGCTCAACGATGGATTTCTGACATACCAAAAGGCAACATGAAATAATCGATTGACCTCGTGAGAGGCAACGAAGGCGCATTCCCCCAGGGAGATGTTTTTTGTGTGTATAAAGCAGCATTTGCTTTTTCAAGTGAGATCCCTCCTACTCACCAGAAACAGGAGGAGAAGAAACCCAGTTTCAAAAAAAAAAAAAAAAAAAAATTTTAGAAAAATACCCTACAGTGAGAAACTGTTTTAAGGAGCAGTTCTCCTCCTTTTCCGCATTTCTCAAGTATTGCTCAAGCATCATTGTTACAGTTTCTTCATCTGGACGCGCTATGCAGTAGCCCCAGGGGGAATCCAGGCACCAGGGAGACAAAGAGGCCGATGCCTGAGATGCCTCAGGCCCTCACAGGGAATAGTGAGTACACCCGGATTAAAACGCGTGGGAGGAGACGGGAGGAGGCAACCGCCAAGCGTACTTTGTCACGCTTTAAGGTGTTCCGATGGCAAACACTTCTGCTGGTAAGAAATAAGTGAATGGGAGGTCTTTCTCATTCTTTTTTTTTGTTTTCCTTGGCAATTTATTCTTCAGCATAGTAATAATCTGTCTGGGTGAAACATGGTCCCTCTGTGGATTGGGAGTGTAAGGGGCATTCCAGGCAGACGCCAAAGCATCCAAGCTTTGGATGGTCCAGATCAAGCTCATTTTTGGAAGTAGGAACTGGTTTGTTTTGCATCCCTTGATGTGGAAGAAACAAAATGTGTCCTCCTTTGTGGCGTGCTCTGTGGCAAAAGTCTGCAAAGGCGTGGATTGTGCTAGTCTGAGCGTATTTACCAGTGTGTCAATTATTATTATTTTTTAACACCTAATCAGATCTTATGAAACTTCATTTACTTCCAGAGGTCCTTTTCACTCTCTTCCACTGCATATTTCCAGAAGAAGCACTGTTTCTTTTGAACTGGGATATTAAATAATTTGTGAATGATCCAGTAATCACCTCCTTTGTATTGCCTGGGTGAAATGAAAATGCAGAGACATTTGCATCCCGCTAACTGCCGCTCTTTTCTAGCAGCATTGAGTGAGGGTATGCTCACCCTCTGTCCCCTGCCCCCCATATTGGCATCCTTTTCTAGAGCTCCTGGGTGCTGTCAGCTCGTATCCTGGCCCGGGGACCCTCACTGCAAGGGCCAGTTGAGGGAAAGGTGGGACAGACTGGATTCAGAGTAGTGCCCCAGAGCTGCTGCACTGAAATAAATAAATAAATAAGATACACACATGCGTGCACCCACACACACTGGCAGATTAAACACAGATGGGGAAATGTGGCACAAAGGAATCGCATGTTGTTAGATCAGATCTATCTGCCAAGTTTCTGGCCTCTAGAGGACAAGAATATACCTGGAAATTGGAGAGCCTTATATTCAGGTGGCCTTGTAGTATCCAGGTAGCAAAGTCCTGCAAAGAAACTGAGGGCAGAGCTCCGGCAGTCCTTCAGACCCATCTTTGCTGCAAAGTTAGGTTAGAGTTTGCAGGAATTAATGCCCCAAAAAGCGGCGACTGCTCCCCTCTGTCTCCGCCGTCCTGCAGTATGTGACGTGAGAAGATCTCGTGTTGGGGAGGGGGACGGTGTTTGGGTTTGTGGGTTGCTGTCGTCAGGGTGTGTTTCTAACCCATCTATGGAAACCCAACTCTGTGTGACAAGGGGAAAGGATTGCATTGTGCGCCCAACTTCTGGCACGAACAAAGGTCCTTTGTGGCTGTGCCAAATTCTCCCAACAGCAAAACTGTTACTGTGCGCAGAGGGCAGTGGCTCTGCCCTGTGACAAATCGCAGCAGCAGCCGGTGCTGTGGGGAGGAAGAGGAAGCTCGCTGGGTCCTGTGATCCCCAGGGGCAAAATGCATTTGTTTGCCATCCTGCCTAATAGGCGCCTGTAGGGACATTTAATAAACTGTACACACCCACCTGAAATCTTAGCGTGCTGCATGGCAAGGCAGGCCTTTTTGCCATAAGCAAGCACAGTTTTGAAAGGCTTTGTAACTCTGTGTGTTTTGGGGTTTTTTATTTGCTTGTGTGTTTTTTAAGAGTGGTATGTATAATCTGTCATTATCCTAAGGAAGATGAATATTTGATTGGGAGCATGTTTGTTGGATGACAGAATAAATTAGAACAGTGGTACAAAGTAGTAATGTGTTACTTGGTGAATAACTTCAACTCCAAACAACTATTCATTTTGAGCTTCAGATGGTGTGGACATCTGGAACATCAGTGATGCTTCATCTGGCTTCTGGTTTCCGATGATGGACAACAGTTGGTGGCTTTTGGTCTTGTATTAGGTACCTTAAATGCCCAGTAAGCAGGGGGAAGTGTTTTGTGACCTGCAGTGAAGGGGATGCCTGCAGATGCTTCGAAAGGTCTTGCTGGACTTGCTATTTCTTGTCTCTGCTTATTCTGCCAAACATAGAGCAGGTCTTCTGTCACACAGTTTATAGGATTATACTAAAGCAAAGCATTTTGTACGGGTATGAGGTCTGGATGCTTACTAAGAGAAGGAGAGACAATTAAATACGCTTTGAAAACAAAGTGCTGAGAGAAAATTTGAAGCCGCAAAGAGGAAAACAATGTGCAGAGGTGCAAAGATCTAAGTGGAAATTGCAGGAGACGAAGTACAGCAGATGTAATAAAACAACTTTAGCAGGCACAGCATGTGATTAGGATGATGGAAAACAGCTAAGCATCTTTTAGAGGGTCGCTTTTTCTGTGTTTGACCTCAGAGCTGACTGAGGAACTGATGAAGGGATAATGTGATGCATGCTAGGAATGCTCAGTTTGTATTACCAACAGCATGAAAAAATATGCCCCTGACTAGAAGAGGTGTGGCTCGACTCTTCCAGGGCCTCCAGAGCTAGAAAGAGAGAAGAGAGCATCCACAGAGTTTGGATGCAATGGGGTTGTCATGAGAACATCTTCATCACATGAAAATGTTCCCTACAATACCAGATTTTTCCAGAATCTAGGGGAAAAAAAAAAGGGGGGGGGGGGGGAGAGTTCTTGACCTGTAACATTGACGCAAAGGAAGACCAGGGAGAATTGGTGTGGCTTTGCTAGTGATGTGTTTTGCTGCAGCTGCAGAGGAAAGTAACTTTTAGCTGTGTAAGGACAGAGGGAGGTTTGGCATTGTCAGAAGCAGACAGGCTTCTCTGCTGTGTACATGCACCTGGCCTGATGAGTGATTTCTGTAGGAAGGCAGATAGCTCAGACCTTTGATCTTCAGACTTTTGCTTCCTCCCATGAGCCTGCTGGTGAGTGAGAGTTGTGGTGGTTTTGTGACTTCGGTGCTTGGTAACTTTCGCTAGGACCTAATCTAAGAGTACCAGCTCCTTTTGCAGGGGCTGTTAAATATTTTCAACTCATAAGCCAGGGGGATAACCTGGATTTGCTGGAGGATGGAGCAGTAGCCTGTAGCACAGAACACCTGGATGCAGTTTCCAGCACTGCTGAAGACCTTGGGTAAGGCATGATTTTTGCACTGTCACTACCCCATCCCTTTTGGTGGCAGCAAGCTGTAAATTGGCTTGGCCATTTAATGAAGCCTCAGCCACACTCTCTTCATGCCTTAATTGCCCATCTGAGCAATGGGGATAATAGCAGTGCTTTAATTCACAGGCCTGCTGTGAGGATAGATGCCTTAACAGCTGTAAAGCCTCCAAATACTGGGCCAGTGGGATCCTCTGATCACCATAGGTCATTGACTAAGGCAGACTCCTACATGAGGGGATGGGACCCAGAAAAGATACATATTTTACATAGTTGGTGGAAGTCGTGTCATTGCTTTTAGAGAAGAAAAGCTTTCAGATGTGGAGTTGGACTCGATGATCCTTGCCAGTCCCTTCCAACTCAGGACATTCTATGATTCTATGAACTATGTTTTTGATGGTCTGATAAAAGGCCACTTTCGAAACAGCCTTTCCTTTTAAGCAAGTAGAGCACAACAAAACATAATGCAAAATGTGACAAGATGAGAGTGAATGTTATCTGCACCAAGATACTCGCAAAGCTGCTCAGCAGAACCAAATCACCAGGGCTGGAGGGAGACAAGGTCAGACCAATGCAAAGCACTGCATAGGCAAGTAATCCTCCTAGCACCTCATTGCTCTTAACCAGCAGCAGCCACCCTTCCTGCGTGCTGGGACAGGAGACATGTGGCCTGCTGATCTTGTACACTGGCTTTTTGTCTCTGTCTTAGTTGGGGGAGTGGGCACCAGCTATGGTTGGGGGGATAATTGCATCAGGTTTGAGGAAGGAGGTGTATTTTCCCAGCAGTACAGGAGTTCATCTGTATCAAAGGAGTCTCCTAAACGGCGATCGAGGTTGGGAAACACACGTGCATCATCTGCCAGCGGTTTAAGGTTGTTCCATCTGAATTTGGCTTGCAAGCGGGAAGCCCAGCCTGGCCACGGGCACAGGCAGCATGGGCACCTGCAACGTGCTCCCCCGAGCCGGCAGGGGTACATGCATGGGGGTCTGTTTGCACCTCCAGACAGAAACGTGGCATTTTGATGTGGGACGCCTGGGGTTTGCCTCCTTGGTTCATCAGGGTATTGAACCAGGTGAGTTAGGCCAACGGCTGACTGTTCATGTGGTTAAAATTGGAGCTGTCCTGAAGCGCCTTTGACATCAGATTTGTTTGATATCCTCTGGCTGAGGTTGGAGGATGCTGGGTGTTTGGGTCCTGTGAAAATCCAGCTGGCAGTTTCCAGGGGTGGTTTGGTTTCGAAGGAGGTGCATTAAAATTCCTGCTTCTGGAAATATCGAGGTGAATGTTTCCATTGCATCGCTGTGCAAGTATTCAGTGTGGTGGGCTCCAAGATGCTTTTTTGTACCCCAAACCCAGGTTTTGGGCTTCCTTTGATAGCATCTGGCACCGTAGCTCAAGACTCTCCATTCGGGAAATGAATATTTTTAGGTGTTACCTATAAGCCAGACTTAATGTTTTAAAAGGGGAGATTACTGTGTACTGAAGCTTTTCCTGGCAGTGCAAAGGTTCAGACTGCGTAAGCAGTGTCAGTGTGGACAACTTGAAGTGATAGCCATTGAGTTTACCAGAGCGTATACGAGTGGACAGGGAAATGGGGGCAGGAGAGAAGAATAGCGGTGTTTGGGGGGTATGGTTAAAACCACCCCGTAGGAGGGAGACGTTATGCTAGTCTGCTTGTAGTGTTTTATCCTCTCATCTGTACTCCTCATCGGGGAATGTGAAGATACACAGAGGAGCCCTTGGGAGGGGAAGGAAAGAGGTACAGTGACTCATCAGCATTATAAATCACAAACCATCTGCGTTTTTCTAACATATTGTGAATGAGTCAAAGGGGGAGGTGTGCAGCTATAGACACACGCAGGTTACTAATGTTTTGTTAATTACTGAGCTCCTTCATCTCTTTTGGGAACTCGGTAGACTCCTTCAGTGCTGCTGTTGTGTTGGATGAGGCTGATGCAAGGGATGCTCTCTGTGTCTGTGATGGCCAGGCATCCCATAAGTCTGCGTGTATTGCTTGTCTTGTTCAGACCTGACATCCTGGTGACATGGATTTCTTCTCCTTTCTCCTTCCCTCGAATCTAAACCCTTCTGAGAAGTGGTCACCAAATGGCCTCCCGGCCTCAGCCCTGGTGCTTTCCCCTCCGTCAGGTTCTCTGGGTGCTTTTCTCTCGGTTTCCTGCTGTGCCGTGTGCTGCCTGAGCCAAGAGACGCAGGGCTTTAGAGGCCACTTCTTGAGAAATGAAAGGGGTTTTTTGAGAAAGTTAGAGCGTTTTTCTACCATGCAGCCATGCAAGAGGGACGCCCAGAATGTGTGTGTGACTTCTATTTTGTTTTCCCTTTGCAGTTTGCCTGCAAAAGTGTTTGTGAGTGCCTTGATGATTTTAATTGAAAAAACTTGACACTCAGCTGACTACAGGCAGGGTACTGTGGTTCCCAGAGCAGAAAAATTTGCTGAGGGAGACAAGTGGTGTGAGAAGTACTAAAGCAGAAAAACTGTACTGTTCCTTAAGTTTTGTAAGCACATGGAGTAAAGAAATCAAATGTCTTGATTCTGTCATAACTCATCTTCTTCCTGCTTTGGAGGCTGTGATAGTGTCCCTATAATAATAAATCTGAAGAGGGAGAATATATAATAATACATAAAATGCATAGTAATAAATAAAATGTATACAGCTGTACCCTGTCTAGGTGGCGGTGTCATGGAATGGTGACACGAAGGAGAAAGGGGACTAGGCATTGCTGTTAAGATGTTTGATCTTAACAAATGGGAAATGATTACTTAAAAGTAAGTACTTAAGAGTACTTCTTTTAACACCCCTCCCTTGGTAGAAAAATTCATTCTTTAAAAGCATACCTGAAAAGAAATGAAGCTGAATATTCAAACAGAATAAACTATTTTTCCTGCATAAAATCAAAGGTGGATATATCCAGGTTTTACCCACGTAGCTGAAGATAGTGTCTACAGATAACTTTTGTTTTGTGTCTGTGAGTCTCTTGTCCTCCCACCACCTGGTGCAGGATGAAAACTCAATATGAAGAATTACTTAAATCCAGTGACTTTAATCCAGTCCAATGATGAGGATTCAGTGAGCTGCACAGACAAGTAATTAAACTAATTAGAATGAATGTTTTTATAGTGTTTCTATTTCTCTCTTAAGAAATCTGTTGGTCTTTATTTCTCTCTTATGAATGTGCAAGTACGCACCCTAGGAGTAAACACAACACTGATTAAAGGAGATAATTTTGACAGGGTAAATGACTCACCTTTGGAGCTTGCTGCCCCTGGAAGCCACCGACGGAGGGTGTTGGACAGAGGTTCAGCCCCCCTGCGGGTGTTGAGAACATCTGCTGATGTATCTGGCTGTATCTTGCATTGGTGGTTCATACGTTTTCTTGCTTGGAAGAGGTCAGTTCATATTTTTCCTTCCCAAAGGAGAGTGTGAGGCCTCAGGAGCCCCTATTGGGTTTTGAGTGTGCACAGTCATAGGTGCCACTGGGATTTTGGGTTCCTTTCTGTCCCTGAGCATCTGCAACTCTGGTGGAGGGCGCCAGCTAAGCCTTGTGTTCAGCAGGGCCCCGAAGCAGGTGCCTCTGGCAGAAGCCCACGCTACAAAGAAAAAGGGCTTTCCTGGACTGCACAGACTTCAGAAACCAGTGGGAGCTGCAGGCCTTGCATGCCAATCACATTTGCCCATGTGCCCTGTTTTGTGTGCAAGCTGTGGGTTGCCAGCCCTTTTTTTGGAGGAGGAAGCAGTGGCCAGGAAACAAGGAAACCTGGATTTTGTCCCCCCCTCAGTGCCCTGGTGCTCTCCCTCCTGCTCATCATTCCTCTGCCTGCTCCAGTGCGTGCTCTCCTGAAGAGAGACCGTCTCTGGCTGGACCTGAGATTAAGGCCACTGTCTTGGATGGGACAAGTGACCGTTGCTACAATATAAATATTGATTCAGGACATGAACCAGTCTGTAAGGGGATGTTTTTCATCCTGGGTAGATTATTCTGTTATTTTTCAAGGGAGTAAGAAAGCTAAAATAAGGCCTAATCTAGATTTTAGCAACTAAACTTAAACCTGCATTTAAAAAAGGAAAAAAAATACAAGCCAGCAATTGCAGTTGAGTACTTACAATAGAAAATTCACAGCACAGGATATTCAGCTTTCCCTTTTCTGGGAAGGGGTTGGCCACTTGCATTTGTGCAATGTGCAGCACAGAAAATCCACCATTTTTCCCATGTCTTTGGCTTTGCAGCAGCAGGAATGAGAACATTTTAGTTCAAAAGAATAGCTTGTGAGCGGTATACTCTGAAATATGCCTATTGCACGGTACTGCCTGACACAACTTATTCTGGTAAAGCCTACAGAGGTTTTTTTTTCCAGAATACCTGTGTTTTCCAGAATAAGTTTCTTTATCTCTACACAGTGGTCACATCTCAGCTGAGCTGTTAATGTAAAGAGGCAGCTTTCACGTGGGTTGGCTTAGGCATGCAGTTCTCCAGGGTTTTCTACTACTGTTGGTGCCTTTTGAAACCCCGTTTCATCCTACCCCTGGCCCATCTTCACCAAAAACCCTCATTTTTGTTTTATCTATGTATTTTTACAGAGTCTCTCGGTGACCGTGCTGTAGGGGTGCAAGGCAGAGGCGGGATGTGCGCTGGGTTTGCTTCTGCCCCTGTTCACAGACGTGTTGACATCCAGTTTCATAGGACGTGTTGCTGGGGAAGTCAGGAATCCTGGAGGCAGTTTGGTTTGCTGATCGCCTTTGAAAGGTGTGAGCCTCTAGTCCTTAAAAGAAAGAAAAATTGTCAATTGCTGCTTATCTGTAGACAAAAATTCATGGCCATGGCACCCTGCTACAAACATCTACGTGGGGTTTTTTTCTAATTAGAAATGTATACACTGACATATGCAAATTGAAAATGTATAGCACTTTCAAATTTATTTTTTCACATGTCTGCAAAAATTATGGCTGTAGTGATCTGTATACCTCCCCACTAATTGTGTTTTATTCAGCTTACAAAGAACTGCAGAAGTGTCGGAGCTCTAGGCTGCTTTGACTTAAATGCTGTTTTAAAAGATCTGCTCTGTAGTTCATAAGACCTGCCTTTCTTTCTGTGGTTTTCTTTTGCAAATCGTTACAGTCCTGATCCATCACGCAGGAATTATTTGCCCTGGTTTGCTTCTGCTTATTCTCCTGCATATAATTAAGCAATGTTTTTAAGTGTTTTATCACAGTGGAGAGCAACAGCATTTTTTTGCTGTGCTAGCTGATGTGCTTTTTGATATTACTGTAGCAGCTGCATGCTAAAAACAGTTGTAAGGAAGGAAAAACATAACCCTAGGCGTGTTCTTTTTTTGCGCCATGAAATGTGTATCTCACCTCTCATCCTTGGATTTGTAGGAGAATAATATTACCACAACATTAATGAATGTGAGTACCGCATCTCTGCTAGGGAGCAGGATAGCAGCTCTGCTCTGTGCTGCAAGTTCATGTCGCTGCAGCCTTCGTGGGTGAAGCATAGATGGTCGTGGGGAAGTTATGATGCTGTCAAGTAACATCAGTTAACTTCTGCTCTGCTCTAAACTCTATGGGCATGACTTCTGGGCAGCCACGCAGGCTGGAGTCAAGTGTTAAAAGCAGAGCGGTTCACAGGGATACGCACTTTTGAGTCCCGGGGGAGCCAGGGACCCACAAGCTTGTAAGGTTACGAGAGGGAGAGGACCATCACTGCTGAGGTGCAGAAGAGATGCAGGATTGCGGCGTGGTTGGTCACATGTCCTGGAAGGGGTGGCAAATTCTTCAGCTCAGGGAAAATTTGGTACAGGTGGTGCCTCTGCTTTAAAAGCAGCCTGCAGTGTTTGCAAGGGAGTGGGCAGCAGGGCCTGGCTGGCATCTGAGGGCAGAGCGTGGCATCCACATGGAGGTTTTCTGTGATCCGCTTGCTGCATGATGAAGTGGGATAGTATCCCAAAAAACCCGAGGGACTGAAAGACTTGTCTGACAAGTGTTTTCTCGTGAGCTCCGGTAGGTGCTGCGCTGTGCACCTCCTCTGTTACTCCTGCTGTGTCCCCCAGCTGGGGAAGGGGCATGGGAAAGCTGTAAGGGGGAGTTTGTACCTTGTGATATTAAACATCATGTTCAGACATGGGGGAGGGTTTTTTGGGGGTTGGGATGGTTGGGTTTGTTGGGGATTTTTTTGTTTGTTTGTTTTGGGGGTTTTTGGGGGGGGGGTTGTTTGGTTGTTTTTGGTTTGTGGGTTTTGTTGTTTTTTTTTTTTTTTAAATGATAATGGCGTAATTTGCTGTTGCTTGTCCTGTGTAGCAAAGAGGATGCTGTTTGTGGAGACTGAGCTCCTGAGCAGCAAAGCAATAAAATGCTTCCACCCTCTTTAAAGATCAGTTGGCCCTTGCAAGTGAAACCCCTTATACTTCTGCACTGATTTGCAGGTATCCTTGTGGTGGTGGTTTTCCTGCTGTTCATTTTCGGATGAAGCTAGGTGCTGGGAACTCTCTGCTAGCACAGGGCAGAGCAAACGATGCAGTGAGATGAAAAATAAGAAAGATTTTATTGGCAAATCGTGCAAGTGTCACTAAAGTGCTTTTCTTTCTGGTTTTTGTTTTTGGGGGTTTTTTTTGGGTTTTGTTTTTGTTTTTAGAAAGCAGGGTATATCTGTAAAGATCCATTTGCTCTGAGTGGGGGGTTCAAGCTGTTTCAGCCTCTGTGTATTACTTTCTTCCAGCCCTCGGCTGGAAGCAAGGTGCAGCACAAAGTGGTGGTATTTCTGGTGCACTTTTCCCTTTCTGCCAAAGTTAAGGTTTTCCTTGCTTTTTAATTTGACATCCCTTCAAATTTGGTTGTCTTTGGACAGCCTTTTTCAGACTCATTCATGTTTTGGGGTACGAGAGAAGACAGACAGCATCTCGCCCTGTCTCTCCACTGCCCTACGGCTTCCCCAGCTGTGGCTCGCAGGGTTTTGGCTGATGCTTTGTGTGACTGGGCTGTGTCCCAGCTGCCATGGAAAATTCCTGCTCTGCCACCACCTCGGAGGAGCCCATGTGGGAATAGCACTGCAGACAAGGAGTTCAGTCTCTACCCAAATATTTGCTTTTTTTGGGGGGGGTGAGGGGGTGTATAAAACTAGCTATGTGCACAAGGGAAAGATGGGAGAGAGTGAAAAGATTTCAATGTTCAGCAAAAGAAAGCTTTTTCACTTATTTTTTCCAGCCCTTTGCTTGAACTGTACAGTTATCTTTTGCTGGTGGAAGGTGGCATTGCTACACAGACAAACATTTCCTAGTGCCAGCCAGGCCTAAAAGCATGCTTTATTTTCCCTGTGCGGTTCTCCGCAGTTTCCCTAGTCTGGGGCCAGGCGACCAGGTAGGAAATGTGGTGTTTCCTCAGTCGTGCACAGAGTCACCAAATTAGGTCCTACTTCGTTCTCAAAGTATTCATCAGATGCAAACAGAACTGAGGAGTTGGCAGCCACTTTTGCAGCAACTACTTCTGGCTCTCGTGCCAATGCACACGCGAGAGGAGCAGGTTCAGGGACAGCACCGAGGTGGTTATAAACTGTCTGCTGACATTGGATGTGTCCAGATATAACTGCAGTGGGATTTTATGTCGTTTGATCTTCATGTCTGCTGGGTGCAGCTCGTTATTTACAAGTTTCACAGTGAGAAAATCTGTGTTTGGTTAGACATGAGATCATAGAATCACAGAATGGTTTGGTTGGAAGGGACCTTTAAAGATCATCTAGTCCAGCCCCCCTGCCATGGGCAGGGACATCTTGCACTAGATCTCTAGTTCAGATTCTCCATTTAATATGATTCTACAAAAATCAATGCAGGTCTCACCTACTCTGCAAATGTCCACTTTCCATCCTCCTCCAGTTTGTAAACCCTGGTGCCTCCCCCAGCCCATCCCAAGGACTCCTTGATTGTAAAAGATGAGTTTTCCATCAGGCTTCAAAGTATTATGAATCCAGAGCCCATCTGATTGGAAAAGTAGCAAACTGGAGTCAAGCATTGATTAGAAAAGGCATTTTCTTAAATAGGAGGTTGGCATCAGTTTCTTTTTTTATTGATGCCTGTTATGACAATTAAATTCCCCTTCCTCCACCCACCCCCATGAACATGGGGAGATTGTAAGACAGCTGGTGTAGTATTCCTTTGTGGTTGTGCTGACTGATGTTGACCTCAGATCCTTTTAAAAATATGTGTTTTACAGAATTTTTACCTTTGGGAACTTCCAAAACCACTTCAACATATGAATCATGCTTAAAAAATTGATTTTTTTTTTTAATTATTTTTTTTTAGTTCTGTAGGGAGTGAAGTGCACAGATCAGGACTTGATGGGAATATCAGCAGGGTCACAGGAAGGGACCCTGTTTAAAAGGGATCTAAGGGCTTCTGTGACCTTTGCTAGCTACCTCTGTCAATATTGAGTGAAAAGTGGTGTTTTAAGGAAACTTTTGTTCCAGAAAAGACTTAATAGGCCTCCATAGATCTACTGCAGTTTCTTTGAACCCACCTCTTGTCAAGACACAGACCTTTGAAAACTTTGATTTGCATTAACTCTTCTTTCTGCCTTTACTTTTACAGCCAAGGCAGGCCCTATAGCTTTATTTAGAAATCACCCATCATTAGTAACCACAATCATTTAGTAGACATATTTACAAGGTAAGTGACAGTGGGAAGTAATTAAGTTTAATAAAAATCGCACTCAATTTCAAATCTGCAGACTTCAAAATAATAATTAATAGAAACTGCAGCTTCTATAAAAAGATACGGTATTTATAGCAGTATCTTCTTTCTTTTCCAGCTAAACACATTGAGTCTAATGGAGATTAAAATCCCCTGTCTGTTCATCCTATCTGTTTCAAAGCCATTTTCTACCTGTGGTGCACTTAATTGTGAATTATCCACCGCTTTTATTCTTCATGGGAAGATTTTTGACTCTTAAGTTGATGACAGGGGGAGGAAGAGTTCAGCATTGTCCAAAATGGCCTTGTAAATGCATATATCTTGAGCTGTGGCTTTCTGTTAAATCTGTGTTTTATAGATCAGTGCCTAATGATGTGTGCTTTGTTTCACAGGTATCATGCAGCTGACAGGTCTGCTGGCAGAGCCGATGGTCACAGCCAGGGCGGAAATTCTTCATTAAACAGAACAGAGTAAAATAATCAAGGAAGGTTGGAGCCAGTTGCAAGATCTTCTGAGTTGATTGCTCACCCTGTCAAAAAAAGTCACCATTTGGGACGACAGCCTGCTGCCAGCAGCTGCCATGGCCAGCAAAAGAAAGTCAACAACTCCCTGTATGGTGCGAACTTCTGAAGTCATGGAGCAGGAAGGCGCCGAGGGCGTAGAGGCTCCTAAAGAGAAGGGGGCTGGCACACCACAGCAGGACTTTAAAAAAAGTTGGCCTTCAGAAAGCTCAGTCAAAGACTGTGAAGTGGTTGAGGCAAAGCCCCCAGCTGAAAATCAGTCTAAGAAACCCCAGGGTGGTTACGAGTGTAAATACTGCCCTTACTCAACACAAAACTTAAATGAATTTACAGAGCATGTTGACACTCAGCATCCAAATGTCATTCTCAACCCCCTGTATGTCTGTGCTGAATGCAACTTTACAACCAAAAAATATGATTCTTTATCTGACCACAACACAAAATACCACCCGGGAGAGACTAACTTTAAACTGAAATTAATTAAACGCAATAATCAGACTGTTTTAGAGCAGTCCATTGAGACCACTGCTAATGATGTCACTGTCACGAGCGGTGGGCTAGAAAATGCAGAGTGTGATGATTCACTTCATGGGGGAATTAGCGCGAGTAAAACACCAGTGATGAAGCTGGGAAAGCCTAAAGGGGAAACCAAGAAGGGTCCCAAAAAGCCAGAAGAGGGAGTTACGGAAAACCATGTAGATGGCACTCTCCCCCGCATCATAACTGAAGCCACTGAAGCTATTGCTTGTATAAACGGAGACCTTCTCCATGATGTGTTAGCCCATGTTATGCCCTCTGTACAGCTGCCACCAAATATTAACCTTGTCCCCAAGGTCCCAGTACCTCTGAACAGTACCAAATACAACTCTGCACTGGACACTAATGCAACCATGATCAACTCCTTCAATAAATTTCCTTACCCAACACAAGCAGAGTTGTCGTGGTTGACAGCAGCGTCAAAACATCCGGAAGAACAAATCCGAATCTGGTTTGCTACGCAACGTTTGAAGCATGGTATAAGTTGGTCTCCTGAAGAAGTGGAGGAGGCAAGAAAGAAGATGTTTAATGGTACTATCCAGGCAGTTCCTCAAACCATCACCGTCCTGCCAGCTCCTTTGACAACTGCGAAAATGCCCCAGCCCATCATCCAGACAGCTTTGCCTTGTCAGATACTGGGCCAGACCGGTTTGGTTTTAACTCCCGTGTCAAATGGTTCAACTGTTTCCTGTTCACCAATTACACTTGCTGTTGCCCCGAATCAGGGGCAAAAGAGGACGATACAGACCTTGTCAAGCGCCCCAGAGGCCAAGCGTCCTCATGTAGTTCAGGTGCCTGAGATTCCTGCCAAGGTGACTGCTGTACCACTGACACCAGCCAGCGAGCGAAAAAAGACGAAGGAGCAGATAGCAGAGCTGAAGGCCAGTTTTATGGCAAGCCAGTTTCCCGATGATGCAGAAGTCTACCGGCTGATAGAGGCAACAGGTCTCTCCAGGAGCGAGATCAAGAAGTGGTTCAGTGATCACAGGTACAGAAGTCAAAGGGGCATTGTGCACATCCCTGGAGATGCTTTAGGGAAAGATCAAATAGCACCTTCAGCTGGTCGACACGGCCGTTCGTTTCACCCATACACAGATTTTACTCCCCAGAGATTCAAAGAGAAAACCCAAGAGCAGCTTAAGGCCCTTGAGGAGAGTTTCTTAAGATGCTCTTTTCCCACCCAAGGAGAATTGGACAGACTTCGAGTGGAGACTAAACTGAGCAGGAGGGAGATAGATTCATGGTTCTCTGAGCGGAGAAAGATAAGGGATAGCATGGAGCAAGCTGTCTTGGACTCAATGGGATCATACAGAAAAATTAAAGAACAAGGAACTCCCAATGGTGCAATAAGCCAGGCAGAACTGCTGAGTAGCTCCCAGCTCCCTGGTGCTTTATCTGGGTCCTCTACCACGTTTAAGAAAACCCAAGAGCAGATTCATCTACTGAAAAGCACATTTGCAAGGACCCAGTGGCCATCACCCCAGGAGTATGACCAGTTAGCATCTCAGACTGGGCTCACAAGAACTGAAATAGTTCGCTGGTTCAAGGAAAACCGATCTTCACTAAGAACAGGGTCGCTTAAATGGATTGACCAGTACCAGCAGCAGTACGTTGTTGATGGTCATAATGAGCAAAGCCAGAAAAAGGGATCAAAACACACTGAGAGTCCAAAGAATGGTAATGAGGTGTCTCGGCAGCATTACCAGGAGCATAAAAAACTGAATGAAGAGAATGGGGGGAAGCTAGTGGTGAGAGCAAAAAGAGACTGTGAACCACTGAAAGACTCTTTGTTGGGGAATCAGGCGGAGGGTACGGACAGGTTGGAGTGCAACAGCCACGACGGCCACGGCAGCGAGGAGAACGAGGAGCCGGCGGAGGTCAACTGGGTGGAGGTGACGGTGGGTGAGGATGACGCAGCATCGGACTGTACGGACAGCTGGAGCCAAACAGCACCCGAAGGCCAGGCAGAGCTGGCGGACTTTGACTCTGAAAGTATATCTGGAGACAATTCCCACGTATAGACAGGTAATGCTGATGGTGCCCTGTTTCTCTGAGCCTGCCTCTGTCTGGGTGTGCTTCCAGCATCCTGTAGCCCCTCTTCAGTATAAATCCCTGGAGCCCATCCCTGCCGGATCCTTGTGCCTGCTGGATGCCTGAACAAAAGGGAGACCCATCCTGCTTGTAAATTAAAGCAACTGCATGGTAGGGGAGGGGTTAGTGCCATTTGCCTTGTTTCTTGTTTCCTTGTGGGTCAAGTCCTGGATAAGGGAGTTTTGGGGTTTGGGTTTTTTGGTTGGGGTTTGGTTTTGGTTTTGGTTTTTTTTTGGCAATAAGTGATTAAACCTTAAACTTTCTGCCTTTAAATGACCTATGTAACCTCTACAGCGCTTGATGTAAAATATACCAGCTGAGCCACGCAAAGAAATAGTAAGCAACACCAGTTGCTAGTATCCACCTTGCTAACAGATCATTGATCTCACGTGAATAGAGGCTGTGCCTGTTTCTGCACCTTCCGTTGGTCCTTCCTTTGCTCAGAATAAAAGGTTACTGGGGGAAGGGCCCAGGACAGAGAGGCTTCTTTATGCAACAGCAAGCAGAAAAAAAAAAAAAAAAAAAAGTTGTGGGGACTGAAGTGGCTCATGCAAATGTGCTCTCTTCCTCTTGCAGGTGAGAACTGCCTTCAACCTCGCTTTGTTCTGCTTGCTCACTCTAGAGGCTTAGGAAATGCCCCAGACTAAGCTGTGTGGGTGTTTTAGCAGCTCTTCTTCACAGGATCTTGAATTTAAAAGCAAGCTGCAGGGCCTTTCTTTAAGGGGGTTTTATACAATCTTTCACAATGTGAAAGGACTTGTTATTTGGAGACCTGAAGCCTGTTTCTGATCACAGTTGCACAGGTATAAATCTGGAGCAAGCACCGTCAGCATTTCTTGACTTGCACGTTGAATTGAGTTCACTGGAGACTGTAACATTTTGTGCTCAGTATAACTGAGCCTGTCTCTCTCCCAAACTGGAGTCTCCTTAAGCTAGAACTTATGCTACAGAAAGCTCAGCACCCTGTCTTAACAACCACAGTGAGACAACACCTATTTTAGAAAGAGTTAGTAGGTTTTTGGTGTCTAATAAGTATAATATACTTCAGCATTTCTTTAAAAAAATATATTAAAATTAAAAAAAAAAAGGGGGAAGGAAATACAAAAGCCAGGACTGATAGAAGTCCCTCCACACTTGCAGTGAAGACTTATACTATTGCAGCTGGCAATACTTGAAATGAACTACTATCTGTTGCAGAGGTGCAGTTTTTCTTAGCAAGCCCAGCTGGCTAGCCTAGAGCCCTCCACTTTCTTCTTGTACAATACTTGTCCAAAAGTCTCCTGGACATTTTTTCTGAGTTGAAAAGGGAAACGCTGCAGTGGTTTTATTTTGAACTATGAATTATGTCAGCTAATTTTGAGAAATGTTGTCAGAGCATCTGTATTGCCAAGTATCTTAAAGCTCCAGACTACAGTGCAAGGCACTGTCCCACATTATGCTTGCAGAAGTTGGTAATTAGGGATGTGAGGAGAAGATTGTGTTACCTGTGTGGCAAAGGCAGAGATTAAAGGAGGAAGGACACAGGAACATCAGCCAGAGGCACACTGGGGTGCCACTGTTGTGCAGCCACATAAGAAAGGAGAGCCAGGATCTGATCTGCCTTTTAAAATCAAATGTGTGATGAATAAATGCATTGTGGGATTTTTTTTCCCCTTCTAGCTATAAACGTTTGTACTGAGGGAGCAGACCAGGGGCTGGGAGAGGGAATGGGGAGGAGGGCAGGAGAGGGGGGGTTGCCTGAAACCACTACCTCTTACAAACCTCTTGTACCATGAAACAAAGCTCTGCAACGACCCTCTTCCAGCAGCGTAGGTTTGGCGCCTGCATTTTTGTGCTTGCGAGCAGCGTAGGGTATGTTGAGGTGAACCTCCTGCCTTCATGCCCTGGCCCAGGTGCTAGCTGTAAAGCTCCGGTGTTATCAGAGAGGAATTTTAATAAGAACTTTGATCTCAGTTAAACTTTTGCTGGGTTATCCTTTTGATGAGGAGCTTTCTAGTGGCTGGTTGTAAAATACACCTGCTGAGAAGAGATGCACTGGAGCAGGGCTTCCACTGCGAAGACCATGCAGTAAGATCAGAGGACCATTTTGTTCTCTGCTTTTGCCTGGTTCTCAGCATGCTGGCCTGGGGACTTGACAAAAGCCCAAAGTCTTTTTCATTTTAGTTTATTCTCCCTGTAAGTCTCAGCCCAGAAGCACAAGTGCCTGCTCTCCGGTGCCTGCATGGAGGCATTGTCACAGGTGTTGTGACACAAAAGCTGGAAGCTTTATACCCCATGCTGATGGGACCCATGGAAAAATCCCAGCTACTTTTTCCTTCAGGATAAGCTTCCACTTCTATCTTTGTGAAGCCTATCTTACATAATTTTTAACTAAAACTTTGGTGTTAAATTAACAAGGTGTTATCTTAGGTGACATCCAGGGTATGACTCATAAGCAAAGACTGCGTAAGACCTGACGGAGGGCCTGTATCTGCCTGTTGTCATGTAAAAGTCTGATTTTTCCTAACATCATACTCCTCGGTACCTTAGAGGGGTCATGTCACTGTCCTGGCTGCACGTAGGAGGTGGACCGAAGAGCTGACAGAGGACTTCTCCTCCTCCTCTTGACTCTCACACAGCCACAGGCATTATGTGAAGCTTTCACTGCTGAACCCTACATCTGGCAGGAACATGCTCCTTAGATATTCATGGTGTTGCTGTTTTCTCAGCTTGATGTACATAGTTTAAAGTGAATGTTTTTCAGTGATTAATCTCCATACTCCTGTTGTTGGCTGAATTTGTTTGTGGCTTCTGTAAAACCTGAGGTCTTCCAGACCATCGCGGTCACTCTCTGCTGCAGTGTGAAGCTTTAGGAGTTTCTGAAACTATTAGGTAGTATTTGTGTTACAGCCTAGACAGGCCTTGGAAAATTGAGTTTTTTAAAACCGATCTGTGTTTGGCAGATTCTCCTGCTGGTGCAGCTAGTGGGAGTTTCACAAGTGCCTGGCCTTGGCAAGAGCAGGATTCACACCGGTCTCTGAAATACCATCCCTGGACTAAGAAAAGGCTCTGTTACTAAGTCTGTACCTGAAGCTTTTGGTAAAATTGGATTTATTCCACAGAGCAGGTTGGGTTTCCTGAACGGTGAGGCTGGGAGACCTGTCCCTGTAGGGTACCAGGGCCTTCAGGATGTTGAGTGGCTGCTGTAGGGTGCACTACAGCCATCACTGAAAATGCTCCAGATGCTGTGTAACAAAGCCTCTTATAACAAGGCCCAACTGCTCTATCAAGAGAGTGCTTTAGCTCCCTTTCCATCGATAGAGGTATTCCTGCCTTCCAACAGCGGGGCAAAATTAGGTCTGTTGTTCCCATTTGCACAAGCCTGACAAACAGAAACTGGTCCTAAATTAAATACAGTAAATTGCAGCTCAGACATGAGAGCGGGACCAGAGCGTGCCAGAGTGGTTGGCAGCTACCGCTGTCTTTCTTCACAGCATTGTCTCCCCGTGGGGTTTTCCCAAGATCAGTATTTCCTCAGCCCAGAGCTTTTGGGTTTTTTTTCTCAGAAGCATACTTTTTTCCCCCACCACCGCCTTCTCCACCATAAACTTTCTTTTTTAGAGTTGTCTTATGACTTCATTTTAAGCCCAAACCCTGCAAGATGTAGACACCAAAGTCCATGGCTTATGGTGGGAGCGAGGTAGGTGGACGCCCCAGAAGATGTGTGCCCTGGCTCTTGATGGCTGTGACCGCTGCTCTGTGGAGATGTGCCAAAGGAAAACCATGTCTGGGAGTTGCACACCAGAAGAAAAAAAAAAAAAAAAGAAAAGAGTCTGAAGGAAGTCACCCCTTGCTTCTGCTGTGTGCATTGTACTGGGCATCAGAGGTGGTCTGAGTCCTCTTGATGTCTCCAGCCCCTTTTGCACCGCTGCAGGAGCTGAGGTCGCTCAGTGGCCCAGTGCGTTCCTTGGTGTCCAAAGCTGGTAAAAGTGACCAGCACTGGGTTTCCCTCCCTTTCTGCCTAAGTTCTCACTTCTATTGCGGTTTAAGGTTTCATCCGTAAAGCTAGCTGTAGTGCCTGTTACTGGTGTGGGCTCCAAGGCACCATCCTGAAGTCAGTGTGGGATTGACCAGTGTTTTTTTGCAGAACTCTGGTCACCCTAAAGCATTTCAGGGAGTGAGGCCGAAGTACGGAGGACTTGTAATGTCCCCTGAAACCAGCGAGGTGTGTTGGAGACCCAAGCTGTAATGCAATGAAGGACTTCAGAGGGGGAAGCAAAACCCAACGCAGCAATTAAAATTTTCCACTGAGTTAGGAGGAGCAGGGGGCTGTTTGAGTGAGGAAAGGTCGCAAGGATGGGGGGGACTTTTGTCTTTGGTGTTGGTGCAAGCCTGTGCACTTTTACTGGGCTCGACCACATTGCTCTCTGCGTTGCAGATGCCAGACAGAGCTCACTGCTTTTGTGGGAAATAACAGACCTGGTAGCAGCATTCATGAAAGTTGTGAAATAACGGGTTAACTCAGGTTTTGGTAAGCACTGCTGTGGGATGGGTGAGGAGGATGGTGCAGGGAAGCTGCATCGTGCTGCTGCGTGCAGCTCCAGCCTAAGTGGGTGCTTGTACTTCTTGCACGTTTACACCTCAATGAGAGAAAACATGCTGAACATAATCCCTGTCGTAGAGCCCTTGCTCTCTGCTGGGAACTGGAGATATGTGTAGGCAGGTGAGCATTTGAAGGTTGGTGGTTTGGAGGTTATTTTTTAATTTCTGGTCCATGGTGCAGCGTTTATGTCGGTGCAGGAGTCGTAGCGGAGCCAGGGAGCTGCTCTGCAGAGCATGGGCATATGCAATTTTTTCCGTTGTCTTGCAGTTTGTATAATTAGTTTCTAAACTCATGCAAAAAAAAAAAAAAAAAAAAAAAGGTGCTTAATGAGAGACTTGACCAGGGAAGGAAGACCTGAAGTCTTGTTGCCTTTAGCACCATCTGTCCTGTGGTCGCAAAGTGGCTGCCCCCGACTCACGTGCACATCGTCCTTGAGCCAGCGTGAGGATCTGCTCGAGGTGTGTAGTACTGAGGGATCAGCAGAGTCAAGGCTGGGCCGTATGTCCCTTTTAGAAATCTATTGGGGGTTATTAGCTGGATGTTACATACAAGAAAAATCCAGCACCCTACCGCAGCATCAGGCTGTGATAGGGATAGGCTTGGTTAATGATTATGGTTGTATGGTTACATAAATGTATGGTTAATACAAAATACAGTGCTACCACGTGTGCAGGGTTGTAAACTGGACACCGTGTTAGTTGACAGCTCAAATAGTTGTTTGTAGTGCCTTCAAAAATAATATGCTGCTTTTATAATTTTTGCAGGGGTACTCCTCAGCTGCACTGTCCTGATGTTGAAGGGGAAATGCTGTCTGAAAATAGAAGAAAACTCTATTTTCCTGCCTGGGGTGAGATAGCGTGTTGCAACTCCAAGTCTCAAACCGCACTTGCGGAGGCACAGCGAGAAATACTCTCGTGGAGCATCATCATGGGATCGTTTTATAGTGCCAAAGTCCTACTACTGCATTAAAAAAGAAAAGAAAGAAAGAAAGAAAGAGAAAAGGGTCCTTGTACATAGGTTTCTCCTTAGCTTCTCTCCCACCCACTTTCCTGTCCAGCCTCTTCCTCTACTGGAACAGATTTGTACAACGTGAAAATTTTGTTAACTTTTTAATAGGTGCAAGTTATTCTTGCATATAATGCCATTGCAAAATTTGGGGGTTGGTTTGGGGGAGGGAAGTGTCTTTTGTGGGGGAGGGAGAAGAGAATTTTTTTCTGAAGCGTTTTAAGACAGATTTGCAATCTTTTGGAGTCTCGTTGGTGCAGATCAACATCTGAGCCCAGATCCCCACCCTGGTTTACATTTCAGCCCACTTAAATGTGTTACGGGGTTGGGGAGGATCGTTCTGGAGTGGTTGGGGTTTGGTTTTTTTCTTGTTGTTTTGTCTTTTTTGTTTTGTTTTATTGCCACCTGCTACTGGTTGAAGTATTTAAATCTCAGCTTTTCCGTGCTCCTACAAGGCGAGTCTTCTCCAGCTCCTGTAGTTCACTTTTCAGAAGCCAGCCCCGGCTGTGGATCTCTGAAGATTTGGCTAGAATGCCTTTTTTTGTTTGTGTTTTGTTTTTTTTTTTTTTTAGCACTTTTTGTTTAAACATGCAGTACAACCCCCAGAGGGGTTGGAGCGAGGAAATTAAGATGCTTCATATTCCGAACTTGTTTCTGTTTCTTCAGCTGGTACAACGATGGACACCATAGCCAACAGTTTGCCCTCCAGCTTTAGATGTTGTAGCGCACAACAGAAATTTCTGATTAATCCTTGCCACTAAATTTTTAGATCAATCCTAGGTTCCCGCGTGCACTTTTTTTTTTTTTCAAATACCGCTAATTTGGATTGTGTGGGGGTGTCTGTCTGTGCACGTGTGAGGAGGAGGAGGAGGGAGAGCGGGAGCGTGAGTGCATCGGCAAGTGGGTGCGAGAGCCATCCGGTGCGTTCCTCTGACGAGCTGAGTTTGGAAAACTTGCCCACCTTTCAGTACGCTGCACAAATACGATGCTAGGGAGTTTGAATAAATCCAACTTTTCTAACTTGTTGCTCATTTGTTGTAACTCAATAAAACAAAGGCTAAACATTTTGGTAACCTTTTTCTCGTCTCCCCCTTTTTTTTTTATTATTCCATTTAAAACCCAAACTTGGCCCCCACCAGCTCTCCTTGGTGCACAAGAGCTCAGTGTCTTTAGAGCTGTGATTAGGGTTTTAACGGGGTTTGCAGTAATCGGCTTGGCAAACACTAACCAGATTAAAATGAACTTGGGGAACTACTGCCATTTATTTCCCCGGTGTCAGACAGCTGTTGCCCGTGCCAGGGGACTGGGTAGCACCTGGGAGTGGGGATTTGGGGGCACCTTCATTTTGGTTGCAGTCACAACCTGAATGAATGAATGAAACCGTCCCCATGACTCACCCATATAGAATTACTTTTATTAATCATCAGAACAACATTTAAGTGTCGAGGGAGGTTTGCAGTAGGCGGCAGTGAGTGCTCGGCAACTTTGCTTACAATAACGTTGTCTGGTTCATCGCTGAAAAGAAGTAACTGGGTGGGGCAGCGGTTGCACTCGCCGCGTCTGCACGTCACAGGCCAACGGCGAGAGGTGGGGAAGCGACCTCGGCTCCTCCATGGGCAAAGGCAGCCTGGCAGTGCGTACGCACGTGTCCCATCCATCACACGCGGTGCTGTGCATCGTACTCCATCGTACTCCTGCGTGCATGGAGGCAGGTGCCTGCGCAGTCACGTCTGTACCCCCTGCGCGGCTTGTCAAATCGATGGATGCAAGCATCGGGTGGCCAAAAAGCAAGTGCCTCTGAGGACGCTCCTGCAGGACTCCAAAGTTGTAACTGAAACTAATTGCCACTTCTGTCTGCTTTGCTTACATGAAAGGATGCTAATGTTTTAATTGCCCTTGTGCACAGTTTTTAACAGCCACTTGGCGGCTTAATATTCCCGTTTGCCTCTCTCCTGTCTGATGTGCGCATAAGTCTGTGTGTCTGGAGCGCTGACCTACTTTGCTTAACCAGCAGCGCTCCCAGGGAGCTCAGCAGGAGGTTTAGGAAGAACAAGACCCACCTGGGTTTTTCTGTATTCGTACAGCCCCAGACACGGTGGGATTGGGGGCCAGGACTGGGACGCTTTAAGATCTCTGCAATTCAAATAAAACAATAGCAGCAGCCCTGGAGTCTGTCATTGCACCGATAATAAAGCTGAAGCTCTCCCACAGCAGACAAATGGGCTTGCAAAAGACTGGCACGGCCTTTGCCAGCGTCGGCAGAACGGCAGCACCGGGTAGTTTGTGCAGGCAGGTTGCGGTGTGGTGATCCCAAACCTTCAGACACCAGGTTTCATGGGGGAAAGCTGATCTGGTGGCCCCTTTTTTTAGCTTAAAGCAACCCAGGTCCCCACAAACATTGCTCCAGCGTGGCTGCCAGAACGGGTTCACAAACTGGGCATCGCAAGCAGGCTTTGTTTTTAATTAATACTGCCGCAGTGACTGTGTTTCTAGGAGTCCAAGCGGCGAGGCACAATCGGGACATCATTGTACGCAGCGGCCATTAGGGACGGCCTCGGCGGTGGGGTTTCGTTGCACACGGGTGAAAATAGGCTGCTGACACCGAGTTCCTCCCGCGCAGCCTTGCCTCCCCGGTGCAGGAGCCGGGCGTTTGCACCACGGTGCGTGGCCGAGAGCAGGGCCCGGCGCCCAGCAAAGCCCCGCGGCGAGGGGATGGCTCAGGACAGCCTTCCCTGGGCAGGGACCCCGCAACCAGCAGTCCCTGGTGCTCAGGTTTTGATTGACATCTTTCACAATGATGTGCTTTAACCTGAGTCTCTTGAAATGTCCCAATCGGAAGGAATCTAGTTAACACAAAAACACACACACCAAAAAAAAAAAAACCAACAGATTTTTGCACTTGTGCAACACTTGTTTTTTTTAATGTGGCTTGTAGAAAAATCCATCACTCAGAAGCCGGGAATGACTTGAATTTCTTGGCCTTCTTAATTTACCTTTTTAATTTAGTCTGCTTGTATGCTGACAAGAGGATGGGTTTTCATGATATACACACATTGCTTCTCCTGGCTGGGCCGTAAGGTGCTGGGAAGGGTGCTGCTCAGTAAATGAGGTGCCGTTAGCTCCTTATGGCTGTCAGAGGTGCAACTGAGGACAGGTCGGGCGGAAGCGTTATTAAGTGTGATCGTGGTGGGAGACCGCTTGGGCAGCATGGAGTAAGAGCATCACAGAATGGTTTGGGTTGGCAGGAACCTTCAAAGATCTTCTCATCCAACCCCGCTGCCATGGGCAGGGACACCTTCCACTAGATCATGTTGCTCAAAACCCCATCCAACCTGGCCTTGGGAAGTTTTGAGGCAGAAACTTCAGCATATACGAATCGCTCTGCAGCCTAAATCAGTCGTTTTTCATGAATCCTTTTTTTTTTTTAAGGAAAAAAAAAAAAAACTCTTCACTTTTCAACCACACCACTGCAGTGGTACCATTTCTAACCACAAATCTCCGGTGTTGACCTTCTTTGGGAATTTCATGTAATGCATTGCTTTGAAAGGCAGCCAGCAAGCAGTGCAGGGAGTCTGCGTCTGCAGGGTGAAGCCCAGCAGAAGAAGGGGTGGCCCAGCACCACGTGGACCATCGCAGGCTGGGGGAGAAGTGCTGGGTTATGCAAGAAAGACATCTGAGTGATTATGACCATAATGATAATTATGTGGTGATGATAACTTAAAATCTAGAGAAATACGCATGTAAAATGGCCACCAAGCTAAGTAATATTTATGCATTAGCTGAAATCCAGTTACTGAAACTTTCCCTATCATCTTCTTGTAGCCCTCAGATATTGTTAGGTAGCAAAATGACTCATCCTGAAATCTTACTAGGTTACAGAAGGGGGAAAAAGAATTAATTTTGCAGGCCCATAAGGCGACATTGTAAGAAGTCCATTTGGCAGCCTGATAGCAAGGAAAGAACACACCAGTGATGGAAAGGAACTTTTTTAATCATCTCCTGAAGAAAAAGAGAGACCTGAGACCATTTAGCTCAGCGAAAGGGAGGACTTTGGTCCTCATTTGGGCAATAACTAATGGAAAGCTGTTATGAATGGGGCCTGTGGCTCTTGGGCATAATTCTGAAAGTATTCATAGAACAGCAGGAAAAAGGAACTTATCAAGAGTAAGAGAATGTGGGATACGCAATGAAGGGATGAAAAAGTAGCATAAAAAACTGAGACAGGGCTTCTTGGGTGTTACACAGCTGAACCATATCCCAATCAGATTATGGCAAGCTCTAGCGAGGATGGAGGTAAGAGCTGAGTGACCGGGTAATTGTCAGACCTAATCACACCGCACACATCTTGAGCACCGTAAAGAAAAGCAGGGGGTTTTTTTCCATTGTTTTATTATTTCCATCAGACCTGATGCTCCAAAATGGTAGTTCTAATTATATTACAGTTCTCATAATTTAAGTGTACTGTGAAAACCACGCAGCCAGCAAATTGGCTCGGGCACAGTAAGTGGGACATCTATGAAGCTTCTTCAATACACAAACTCATCCTCTTCATGCTTTTTTTTCTTTCTTAAAAGTCTATATCATCCCAGTGCAATATACCATGTAAAATTTAGCATGCAGCAATCTCAGTCTAAAAAATCATTGGTTTTGCAACACATCTATGAGATAGTTAAAGGAATAATACCATTAACCTAAGTTTATGGACAGAGAAACTGAGAGATGTATGTAGTTATTCACAAGACTGCAGAATAAACGTGCTAAAGAGCTAGAGTTCAGCTTGGCCGTGTCTTGACTTCCAGCAAGGAAGCTTCATTTTATATTTGTATCAAATCATTGCCATTTCGTTGGCATTTGTCCTGGTTTCAGCTGGGATAGAGTTAATTTTCTTCCTAGTAGCTGGTCTAGTGCTGTGGTTTGGATTTAGGATGAGAATAATGTGATAACACACTGATGGTTTAGTTGTTGCTAAGCAGTGTTTATACTAAGTCAAGGACTTTTCAGCTTCCCGTGCTCTGCCTGGTGCACAAGAAGCTGGGAGGGGCACAGCCAGGGAAGCTGACCCAGACTGGCCAAAGGGCTATTCCATACCATATGACGTCATGCCCAGTATATAAACTGGGGGAGTTGGCTGGCGGGCAGCGATCGCTGCTCGGGGACTGGCTGGGTGTCAGTCAGTGGGTGGTGAGCGGTTGCATCACTTGTTTTTCCTGGGTTTTATTTCTTTCTTTTTGTTGTTTTCCTTTTCATTACAATTTTTATTATTAATTTTTATTATTGTTATTTTATTTCAATTATTAAACTGTTCTAATCTCAACCCATAAGTGTTCTCACCTTTACTCTGCCAATTCTCTCCCCCATCCCACCGGGGGTGGGGGGCTGAGCGAGCGGCTGGGTGGTGCGTAGTTGCCAGCAGAGTTAAACCACAACAGCATTTCTCATTCTTTCCCCCAAAGCCTTTCCCTTTCCAAGAGGCAAAGACACAAGGGCAGAAATGAGTGAGCTGGGACTGGGGCTCCTCAGGGACCCGCATCCCGCACGACCCCGCCGGGATGTCCCTTTTCCCAGCGCAGCTCTCCAGGTGAAGCTTTCACCTTCCTGCCTTAATGCCCTCCACCTTTAAGTCTCCCCCTGAACACCTTCCCTCTGCCTCCTATTTCCAGCGACCCTCGTTATTTCGGGCCCCCCCATGGGAGGTGCCAGGTGCTCCCCCCTGCCCGGCTGGCATTTCTGGATGCTTTTTTATTCCCATGGAGGGGGAATTTCGCCTCCCTTTAAAGCAGGAGCTGACAGCATGCCCCGCGGTGCTTTATAACACATTAGCATGCATGTGTGATTAAATCCGTCTTGGTATTAAGAGCATCACTATCTCCTCAGCTTGAGAGTGACGAAGCCTCTTTGGCCTCTCTGAACTGCTCATGCGAAGTCACTAATACCAAAAGGCATTTTGCCACATGGTGGCATTTAACATACATCTGTACCTAAATGTTTGAATCTGACATATTTTGCTTTTTTGCCACCCCATAACCCCAGGAGTCCCTCTCATCTTGGCGCTGGAGCCATCGGCTAATGCCGGTGAACAATGACGCAGTCCTCCGGCGAAGTGGAAATACTTGACTTTGCCTCCTGCCTCCATGAGCTCCCAAGACACGCGTTAAACAGCGGCGTCACGTCTTGTCACCCGACTGTTAAACCTCTTCATAAAGGGATCTTTCCCAGCGCCTATTCATTGTAGCCAGGTTTCACACAAATTCAGGCTTATTTGGCTGCTCTCTGATGGTCTGTTTGCTTACAACTCTCGTCCAGGTTCTCCCAAGGCACTTTTGAACATTTACCTTCACTTGGGTTGGCCATAGCTTCAATCGTGGAGCCCCATCGGCTGCTGCCTCACCCACCCGAAGGGCCGTGTTCCCCCCATGCTCTCCCCTAAAACTGCCTCCAGGTGAGGGGAGGACGCTGAGCAGGGGAGCTGGCCCCGAAAAGCCAGGGAGGCTCCCTGCAACCAGGAATTTAACTCAGTACTAAATTTGATCGACTGAGGTTGTTATTAATTATTACTAGCAACACATTTGGAGATAGAGAGGTAGCAACCGTCCATGCCAAGAGCAAGGGACACATCTGGAGCAGCTGTGACAGAAATAGGATGCCAGTGGTTTTGGCACCGTTAGGCCCATTATATGGAGGGAAAGCAGAAGTACCCCAGGTTGGGAAGCATGGCTCCAAACCTGTTCTCCAGCCCTAATTCAGCTACTACCAGGCTTCAACCACAGCGGGGCACAGAGCAGGCAGAGAGCCCCCAGGTGAGGGTGGGGGGTCCGGGCGTTTGACCCGCTCTCCGTGATGCTGAGAGTGCCCAGGTGAAGAGCCCAGAGCCAGGAGCACAAGCCAAGCCCTATCCCCGCATCTGAAGGGCAGCATGCTCTAAGGCTCCCTATTAGGGATTTAAACAAAAGGAATTTTAATCTTTTTTTTTTTTCTTTTTTCTTTTTAATGCCAGCATTTGAATGTAGGGGGATGGAAATTTTAACACGAAGCCACACGCTGAAGGTCATGGAAAGGCAAGGGAGACATTGTCTTCAGTAATATTAAAAGGAAGACCAACCCTGCTGTGTCAGAGCAAAAAAATGAATACTTCTTTTGATTGGAAAGAAAGTTTCTCCATGCCCGGCTGCGGTGCAGCATTGCACAACGGAGACTGCTGCGGCTGGGAGCAAGGAGAATTAATTACTCTGCTTTTTGAAGCATGGTCTGCTCTGCTCTGCTGTGCCAGCTTCAAGAACGATAAGCGCTTACCCAAAGAGTGCGGTTTTGTCCTCCAGCACAGGAGTTTTGCTCGTCTAAATCACAGGACGCTGCTGAGTTTTTGTTTTGTTTTCTTCATACTTGGCCTACGCTTGAACCTGGGCAGCACCGCTCTCTTTTCGGACTCACAGACACCAATTTTCTGCCGTCTGGGGGAAGGACGCTGGACCGAGGATCAGTGCTGGCCACAGAGCGCCGCGGTGTAGTTGCGTTCGGCACCGTCCCAGAGTGCCGGCTACCGTCACCACAGCACACCACAGCCCCACGGCACTGCCAGGGGTTTGCCAAACGCCAATTTATCTCCAAAACACCTTCTCTCTGGGGATTTTGCTTTCAAGGGCATTTCAGCATCTAAACAAAGATGAAGCACGTCTCTCCCCGCGCAAGCAGGCGGTGGGGTGGTGGCACTGAAAGACGTCTTCAGCGCTTTGTCCTCAGCCGGGCAGCAGCAAGCCATGCCGCAGAACGGGCTCGTTGATGAGGTGTTTGCCCTTTCAGGGGGCTGAATTGTTTTCTTGAGTCTCTTACCTCACCGCTCTATTCATTTAGAAGGAGATTTCTTTTTTTTTTTACACAAGTGACTTGGGAACTGAAGTCATACAGGTTGCTGAAGTTTTCCTCCTCCGCTCACAAATAACTTCCAGGTTGCCCTTGGCAGGAGAGAAATGGTTTTGCTCAGTAAAAACACCACCCACCAATTCAGGGTAGCTGCAGATGCTGCCACACTGACCTTCAACAAGCAAAAATCACTCAGTGTTTAAATTTTCACTGTAGTGTTGACACTCCTTGTGAAAAAGAGCAATTCCCACCTCTCCCAGAGCCACTGTCTGTGGCCATCTGCAGCCTCAGCCTGCCAGAGTTGTAACTCCTAGCTCTCCTTCTAATCCCAACTTTTTGGCAAAAGCTTCTGATTTACCTAAACAGTTGCAAAGGAACTGGAGGACACAGGCATGGGGCAGTTTGTACATGAACAGCTCCTGCTGGCCTGTTGTTAACGCTTGCAGCAATGCTGAGCAAGCCTCATCCCAGTTCTCCGATGGCAGAGCCAAAATCAATGTCTCCTCAGCATCCTGGACGCTGAAGTTCTTAATTCATCACCACAGCATTAATTTTTTTTAATATAACAAGCATAAGATTAAATATAAGAGCTACTTAGAGCTTATTGGGCTTTTACCATCCATTTCTTGATGCAAGCTAGAACTGCCCTACTTCCCATGCCTTGCGTAACTGATTGTAATTTGCTACTCCTGAACCACAGCCACCAGTATTTAAGCAAGCAAAGAAACAAACTCACAGAGAAGAAAGATCAGCATTTCTTTGGAATTATGTTCTTCCTGAATTATCATGTGCAGATAGCAATTTCTTAATTGACACTTACGCTTGTTCAACACTAGATCAATGCTTCGAATATGACCCAGATTACCAGCTTCTGAAAACCATCACCATTCAGGTTGCAAGACAGATGTACCAGAGGGCGGAGGGGAAGGGGAGAAATTATGCCCATGTCCTCTCTGTTGTTGCTGCTATTCAGAAAGAGGGCTTGCAGATGCAGGGTACCAATACACTTCTTTCTTCCAACCTTCTCCCCTCCTACGCCTGTGTTCACCAGCTCTTCACTGGGGTTGCAGTACCAGTCAGTGGCTGGTTTCTGGCAAACACATAGCAAAGCTGAAGCCTGACTCACAGTGGCATAGTCAGAAATAAATGCAAGTCCACAGAATTGCCCTAATTTGGGCAACATACCGTTTACCATTGCTCCCTGCCCAACAGGGAACATCTACGAGTAAGCAAGCTTACCTTCTAGCATCTACTTTAGCATAGCTTGCGATTTTAAGACACTCTTCTGAAATGGGAAAAAATTAAAGCTTTATAGACCAGATAGCGAGCAAATTGGGAGTGCTGGCCCTACTGATTCGGCCCACAAATGAATTTAGCCTGGTTCAAAAAAATAGCAGCGATACAGCAAGGTACATATCCAGCGAGAGCAATCTTGGCGGTGGCAACAGCGCTGAGTTAAAGATCACCAAGTAGAGAGGAGATGCCATGCGCTGCCCTGGCTGGAGGGAGCCCTGCCCCCTGCTCCGGCCCTGCCGACGGGCTCTTCCAGGGCAGGCTGCTCCTCCGCTGCCCGGCCCCTCGTGTTCCACCAAAGCCCCCACAGAGAGAGAGCAGGAAAAGCCCATCTCCATGCATTAAAACCAAACTGACCCACATGAGTGGGATTTAATTCCCTCTGGCCTTTTGCCTACGGAGGCGTCAAGGCTAAGTTATTCTTAGGTAGCCTTCCCCAGGGTCAGGGTGCTGTCTTCACGGTCACAGAGGTACAATCGCTTTCCTGCTGTTCTTTTCCCTTGACTCCTCCTGCTCTCCCTCCCCTTCAGTAACATGCCCACGCATCCTCTTTGGGGTGGTTTTTTCCTTTGAACAATGCAGCCGGGGGTCACGATTAATCACAGAGTTTTCCATACTCCATTTCCCTGCTCATAGTCCTGTGCCACTTGTTGAGAACCTTATCTTTATTAGCTGGTCTTATCACAACTCGATTACACATTAACAGAAACTCTCCTTACTCAGCAGGATTTCCTCAGGATTGCATGGCTTTCGGCTTCAGAGAGCAGCTCTGTGGCGACAGCCACTCCACTGGAGTCAGCCTAGGAAGTTACTGATCTCATTTAAGATGCACGAGGGGACACAAAAAGCCGTAGGATGACTTTGAGGAACCGGCAGGAGCACATTTAGAGGACAAAGCGTTTCTATAGGGGAGCAAACGCATTAGCTTATGTTGTTTGTATTGGCATTAAATTATACAGTAATTATTTGGTCCCAGTGAGCTGTGCTCTAATAGCAGCTACAGAGCTATCTGAGATCCTTCAGCACAGGGACTGCATCCAGCTAAAATGTCCCCCTATCCACTTAGCTACTCAACCAAATAATAGAGCTGTAGGGCCTATTGTTATCTGTCTGCTTTCAAGAAATGAGACTGATACACTTCTCAGAGATTTACTAGACCTTCAAGTGCAATATCACCACACCACATACACCTCTGATAGAGGATTTTTATCCTTCAATGCTACTATGACCTTGCCCAGGAAGGTTAAATGGCATCAATTTGGATCAATTGCTCTTGCTTTTTCTTCTTTTCTTAAGAAAATACATTACACAGAAGAATTTATTATTTGAAAAGGACAGAGTGATGGGTGCAAGAGAGGGGGAAACGCATTGTTAGAGATGAGAGAAGCTGTTTCTTAACAGGTGGCTCTGTGAACCCCCAAAATCCATCTCTGGTGAAGTCAATTGACCATCCAAGGACTCCACAGCCTGGTGAGACCTCCCAGTGCCAGGTGAGAAGCAGAGCTCACCGTTGGGTTAACGATAGCTTCCCCTCTGCTTGTGAAGAGCGGTATGTCTGCAATGACAGGCCATTGCCACAGCCCTTCACACTCCCCTCTGCTCCCAAAACAGCCTACACACGTCTTTATGGGGTGGCTCTGAGGAACAGAAATGAGGAGAAGGTCTGGAGAATTCATTAGACACTCCGTTAACACAGCTAGAAAAAACAACGGGTAAGACTAAAAGCACAAAAGCTCTTCTTCTGAAATAGCAGCAGCAGGCTCCAAAAGCATGTATGGCATTTGAGGACAATTACTCTGAGTTTAACTAGTTACATTCATCAGACGATCTGAGAGAGCAAGTAGCTGATATCCGGAAAGCAGAGATGGATGTAAGCAAGGGAAGAGGTATTAAACTGGTTATCACCTACGGGGAGAAAAGAAAAAAAGAGAGAGGTTGGTAATTTACTGCCTGCATGACAGCCAACAGAAGAGGCAAGAAAAGATTATAAATTGCTATAAAACCAATATTGCTACTGGGTGCATGATTTTAAGTATCAAGACTCAACTTCTGAAAATGGTTTGGAGCTCTTCTTTATATATGATGGCTGTCACGGCAGGCAATGGATGAAGAGTCCCTGTTACAGCCTGCTCAGGCTTTCTAAAGTGATGAGGATTTACATTTTGCAGGTGCATCTGACGATTCCTGTAAGTCGTCCCTGCCTCTGCAGAACACAGGCAGCGGGGTGCAGGTACGATGCAGTAGAGCTGAGAATATCCCTCTTCTTCCTCCTGTGCTATTGTGAAACGTTAAATTTGGACCTAATGCTTTGAGTGCAGTTTCAGATCAAAAAGAGGGAAGGGAGATTTAAATGAAATACTACTGCTCTAACTAAACTATACAGGAAAACTAGAAATTGGATTGTAACTACCCAATGAGAGCAGCAGACGTGCTAGGAAGCTTTCACCAGGAATGCAGAAACTGTCTGCCCAGAAGCTACAAGCTCTTAAACCTCTCCAGGTGCTCCCTGCTCACAGAGCAAAGGAGACAGAAACCTGTTGACAGTGATCCAAGTTAGGCCTTTTTCCAAAGTGCAAGTCCTGCCTGAGGCATGAGTCACAAATATAATTTTTTTTTTATTTTTTTTTACTTATTGCAATGAAAAGCCACCACCACCACACTTCTGGAAACACAGGCTGTAGAAGTGTTTTGCCCCAATCAAAACAGTAGGTTCTGATCTCAGCTTTTAAGGGTCAATTTGAGCTCTAAAAGCAAAGAGAAAACCCATTGCATCTTCTAACCTAACTGAAAAGTCATTTTAGAAATAAAAACCTGAAGCATTTCATCCTCATCAGAATCATCCAACTGAAATATTCTCCAATTGCAAAAACAACCCCCACCGCACACAGAATTTCTTTCCGATGCGATCCCAGTGAAACCAGCACATGCTGCAAGCACACGCAAGTCTGCTCTCCAGCTAGGAACCTTCCCTCCGCACACACTGAGGGGTTTTGCCCCTCTATTTTCAGGTTAGGAGCTACCTTCCCCTCTACAGCCTTCAGGAACAGCAGTTTACATCCCAAGAGACTTCCCTGAAACTCCCTGGCAAAGGCTGTACCCAAGAGGTGCCAAACCAGGGCCTCCTCAAAACGATTCGGCCACCTCTTCATCCTCGTCTGTCCTACTCCCTTCTGGGTTGTGCAACCCCACCAGCTCAACACAGCCAACTAAGGAAAGTCAAACAGAGAAAGCTGACTGTCAGGTCATGCCTGACACTCCTCTCCTTCCTCTTAATTCAGTTACCACAGACTTCTTTGCGTGTTTAGGTGTGCTGGTCTCCTTGGGGAGCCCCTGCCCCTGGCTACGTGCACCTTGGACTACTAAAGCCAAAGCAGACATTGATACAGCTAGAGAGGAGTACATCCATCCCTCTGAACATGTGCAGACTGCGCTTAGGTTTGAACGTTGCTAAGACAGAGCTGTAGAATAGGAAAAAAAAAAAAGCAAATATCGCCCTACTGCCTGATTCAGAGCACTTCTCGTTTCAGCAAAAGTCTGAACTCTTGCAAAATTCTTGCTCTCCTGCTCATAGATCCTGTCCAGGATCTTCTAAGAATATCAATTCCTGCAAGATTTAATCTGTTTTCTGAATTTACATAACATAAGGGCTGAAAGAACAATAAAAGCTCTTCATGCCATCGGTTGCTTAAAGCTTTGGGATGTTTGAGCTTCTTGATGCTGCCCCAGAATCTTTGCTGTACTTTTTCAACATTAATTGGATTTTTATCTTAAATTACATACCTTGGGAAAGAAGGGCGAGACAGAACAGAGAACAGGACAAGACTAACTTTCCTATACATTAAAAAACCCAAACGCTCTAGCCCTGGACTTTGAATCAGCTTTTAAGAAAATTAATCTGTACATAAAAGCTCCTAAGTGAAAACACCGAAACATTAACATCAGTTACAGTGAACTCCTTAGCCTGGGCCCCTAAGACAAACAAGGCCAGCTCCCAAGGCGCACACATTGCCACTGTCTTTTCGCAACTGCTTAAATTTGTAAGAGCAATAAGCACAGGCAGTTCAGAGTGAACAAACAACCCCTTAAGACGACAGGTAAAGCAGTGTTATAGGCATGTGCTCAAGGTTTCCTTCTAGTGAAAGGCTTACCTGCGGAGTCGTTGCGGGCACAGTTACTCAGCAGTGTCCCATCTTGCCCCTCCGCCTACTGTGGGGTTAAGGATTCAGTAGATGAGGACAGACAGAGGCACTGCTTTTCTCTGCAGCCTGAGCGGAGATTGCCACTTCTGAGCCCATCTTGGGGAAAAAGCACTTTGAAAAACATTCTTTGATCAGACAATGAATTCAAACCTTTTTCCCATTCTCAAGTCCAGTTAAAAACCAACTTCTCAGCATCTTTAGATCCCTTCCTGGCCAGTTTAAAATATTTTTTATTCCAAAAATCGGTACCTTAGGCTTCTCTACCTCATACATCCACCAACACCATACACATACTGTATTTTCATTAAAATAGAAAGCAGCAATGACATAACCGGAGTTGCATTCCTCTGTCACAATACTCACTCCCCACAGCCTGCGGCTATACACACGCACCACTGCCCAAGCATCAGGCAACCCAAACAGTTTTGATCACACTGATCTGAGACCCTCTCCTTTGTATAGGAACAGCAGTATGCAGGAGGAGCACCATATAGGCCGCAAGAAGGCAACAGCCCCTCCAGCCTCATCCAAGAGGAAAAGCACACTGGCCCACTGCACAGGGAGGGACAGGCAACAAGGAGACCCCTTAATCTCCCCTCTTATGATTGTGAAATGAACTTTCTACCTAATTGCCTGCTAAGAGTTTTTACAGCACCACGGTGCCAGTCAAGGAAGTCTTAAAGAAGACAAGTGCTACACAAAGCCTTTCCAGTTGGGAGTATCGTAGAACATCTCAAGTTGGAAGGGACCCATAAAGATCATCAATTCCAACTCCCTGCTCCTTGCAGGACTACCTAAAACTAAACCATATGACTAAGAGTGTTGTAGCAGAGTACGTGAGGGTATTTTGATTTTAAAAGAGCCCGAGGGGTCTGTCAGGGTTAACTACGGCTAACCAATACCCTAACTTGAAAGCAAAGGGAAACACTACTGCAAAGAAACTTTCTACATTTAACTAGCTATTGCAGGGTGACCTAAACTCTGTGGTGTGAAAAGATTTACCAGGCGGCTTGGCAAGTCCAAGGGCTGGTGCAGGCAAACATCCTCACACCTCCAGTTACAATGACAAGCCAATGAAGCCATTAATACAGGGATCTGCCCGCTGTCCTTTAATCCATGGCCAGTTCAGGGACTGACTACACATTTAAGAAATAAATGTAAACATTCAGATGCAAGAAGACTGCTTGTGGCGGTTTTGTTTTTAAACGCTGCCTCCAGTTGCCATGATCTTCCATCACGGAAGACCTATGGCTGATGGTCAGCGGTCCAGAGAAACTTGGCCTTAAGAGCCAATTTGAGCTCTAGTGGCATTTTGCAAGGGCTTTGTCCTCTGGAGGGAAAAACAAAACAAAAAAACCCAAACCACCTCCAAGCACCAGAATTAAAGGTTTCATCATCACATTTTTCCCCCAACATCAAGAAGATTCTGCAGAGGCCCTGCCAGCATCCCACAGTTACAGCTCCTTTTATGTAACTTTTGCTCACAAGTGTTGTAATCACTCCTCCTAGACCGTGTTCCAGATGATGAAAGGGTGAGCCACTGCTGCGAACAGAACTCCTTTCATCACCAAAAAAACGTGCTTGAAAAATAAAAGCAGCTGACGTCTTTTCATCTTTTCAATCCTAGAAAACAGCACGTCGTCACCTTTTAGATGTAAGTACTTCTGCTTAATATGCACATATCACATATTTAACTTCATTAACAAAACCATGACAATACACTCAATTCTGAGTTTCAAGTCACACTGTTACTATCACCCATGGCAAAATAAGAATCTAGGGACACACAAAACAAGAAAAGCTGTTTACTACTGCAGATGATGGCAATGCCAAGAACATTTTCACCAAAATTAGTGCTCTGCCATACTACAGCAAGTACAAATTGATCCATCATTCTAAGCCTAGCACAGAATAAGGAAGAATATGAATCATCTTCATTTTACGGATGCGGAACAGGATTACAAAGCCATTAGGTGACTTGTAACATCAGAAGCTTCAGACTGTAAATTAGTATTTATCTCTCCAGCTCACCACCTTAACCATCAAGGCAAAGCAGTCTTCCTCCCTGATAAGGTACACGGTAATATATAAACACAGAAAGAATCTTATGTTGTATTGCAAACAATATGCTATTCTGCAAATTAAAGCCTCTCGGTTTTCCTAATGCGACAATTAGATGACAAAATGAAGCAACAGGTCCAGTTCGTCATTAAGTCACTGGCAACACCACATTAGCGAGCTGTGTTGAGACAGGAGCTGTCGCCAGGACAAAGCGATAGGAATGAAAGATGAAGCATTTTAGAAGTATTTGATTTCATATTCCTGGCTTTTCCACTGATTCTTTATGCAGCTGGAGCAAAACTGAAAAGCGCACACTTGCCATGCTGTTCTGTCTGGGGCATTTAGTACGGACCAAGACTTTCCAGTTCAAAGAGTACAACAAATTCACACAGTGCCATATGTACCAAGTCCATGATCTTCTTTGGTGCCTCCACAGTAACAAACAGGAAAAGGGCAGTCAGATGAATGATGAGGACCAGAAGAGTCATTCAGAGGATGCTCAATGTGTCTCCAAATCAGTTAAGAGCCTCAAAAGGAATTCTGGCAGCTGTGCACATCTGACTGGAGAGAGAGAGGGTAATGCAGAATACCAAGCTTACCCCTGGAAAAGCGATCTCTATCAATCTCACAAAGTTTGAGGGTGAGTAGAAGGATACTTCCTCCCAGAGGACAATAAAGAATGAATCATTGCCTATACAAAAAGAAGCTGTGAAATTATAATAGCCCAAGAAGGACATGGACTGTCAAAACTCACGGTGATAAACAGAGACAAAGAAAATGCCTTTACGATTTTGCAACCAATCAGAGAAGACAAGACTCCCACCCAAAAGCAGGTCATTTTCTTGAGTACTTTTATCAACAGCAGGAGGTGGTGTCACAGTGCAGCCGTCAGACATTCCCCAGAGACGCACAGATCACAAGGCTTGTGTTGAGCTGAAATATGATTTAGCGAAACAGAGACAGTAACAGAGATCAAAACTTTAATTTAAAACTTTGCCAACAAAAACTGATTACAAAAAGGGAAATTACCTGTACAAAATAAGAAAGAAGGTACTCATTGACCAAGAGACTGCCGTTGTCAGCGTACACTGGAGGACAAACAGTGCTTCAGGTCAGGTGACAAGTGAGAGAAAACCAAACTGAGCTCATAATATGGAATCCTGAAGTGAATCTTCCATAAACCAAAGTAAATTGACTTGAAGCAGCTCAAAAGCTAATCAAGACTTATCAGAAGTCTATCTGCCTCGCAAACCTTTTCCTCTTGATTTATAGAAGGAGGATGCACTAGAAAGCAAGCCTAGAAAGCACAGTGCACTGGGCCAGGACAATGACTTCTGCCATCCTTCCTCCCACCCAAGCTTTCTTTCTGGCCTTCTGTACAAAGATGTTCTGCAATTTGAGTGTGCCAGGGTTTTAGCTGAGTCACCATCTATTGCATCTTTACTTAACAGTTAGGTCCCGACTCAAAATGAAGACAAATGCTTTGGAGACAGTGATTTTACTATGACTAAAAAGATCAGCTGCATCATGACTCCTATAAAAATGGTGGTTCTCAGACTCTTCAAGTTAGCATCAAATAACAGCTATCGGTCAACAACAGATTAGTATTTACAACACTGCAGTCCTCTTTTCTACCTACCATTTTACACAAAGGAAGAGAAAAGAGCACCTTTAAAACTTACACTGGATAGACAAAAAAGGCAGGTGATTTCTGAACTCCAAGTTCCTGTAAAATCTAAGCCCACAATATGATCATTTCCAGTTTTCCACATTTTTCCCCAAGCCGGATCAACAAAATTGAGTTGCAGTGAAGTAACAGAGCATGCATTTTTTTCAAGCAAGCCAGCTGAAAACTTCCAGTCCGACTGCTTATTTTCTACTCAGTTTCACATCATGTAGTATTTACAAGTTTTTAAACCTTCAGAACCCAGATTTAGTGAAGAACCAAAGTAGTAATAAAAATGTTTTGGCCCAGATTCACTTCACCTACTTATAGATACCTGAGATACCTAAGTTGGGGCAGAACAGTCTCTGTGCCCTACCTACCCAGTAAAAAGGGAAAGGGAAATTCAGTCTTTAATCTCATCCTAGTGACAGTGCTCTTCTTCCTCCAACTATAAAACAAAAAGGGAGCAACTATATTCCAACTTAGAAGTCTTGGTTAAGCTTAGAGTAATTGTGTTCCTAGCTTAAGTGGTGGTGTTTATGTGAACCTAAGCCTTACCTTGCTCATTAGCGGCTCCCACCTAGGGAGTCCGGGACAGCTACCTTTTAAAATGCTATGAGACATGCATGAGTCCTCCTTACAGCTGCGAAAACAGAGATAAGCAAGAAGTTTGCTCAAGTCCATGCAGTGAGTCAGTAACAAGCTAGCATTACAGCTTCCTGCATCTTAGCCCTGTGCTCTGCCCACGGGAACCCAGTACGAAGAAAACTACTGTACAGAATCATCCCCTTCTCCATGTCAAAAAGTCTTACCAAAAAAGTACAGATACTAATAAACAGTGTACATAATTTCTTATTTGACAATGAAAGAGTCCTGTAGTAAAACAATCTGTTCTATTGTATCTTGACCCTGGAAAAGTTTATTTCCAGCTTTGATTCTTTGATGTCTTAAAGCTTTTAAGAGGAAGTTGAAGATTCAGTTAACAAACATAATGCTGCAGTCAGTACCCTTTAAATTAACCACAATGATATGTTATATTTTCTAGTTTAAGTAGTATTTGTGCTACCCAGTTTTGCAACCAAAATAGAAACCTTGAAGCCAAGAATTCACAGATCTCGGGGGGGGGGGGGGGGGGGACCAAAACAAGCCAGACAACTTCAGTTTAAACAGAGCAAGCCTTGTAACATGCCATGAAGAGTTCAGAGATTTCAATTCTGTGAATATCTGTTATTGCCATTTCAAATGAAAGCCCTCTTTATCCTTAGTTCTGCCCATCCCATGCTGTAGCAGGTAGAACAAATACTGCATGGCCAGAAAAAACTCCCTTCAAAATACAGCTTAATAAGGGAAATGAAACATTTGCACTTCGCTTTATGAATGCAGCAGAGAGATATCACTTAAATGTTTCCAAAGACCCTGGGACTTAAGCACACCTATGGAAAAAGTCAGCTTCCTAACCTTTGGGGTTAGTTTGATCCATCTGCCTCACACTGGATTCTTACCTTACCACGGTCAACAAAGCTTTTAACGTACCAGGCAAGACAGAACACCATTAGCTTGTTCCATCACATCACGGAACAAGACGGCGTAACGGATGCCTGTTGTGACAGACAGACAATACTGTATAAAAGAAGGCTTTTTTTAATGGCAGAATCAAATTGGACACTACTGGCTAACCTGGAGCAAGATCTACATTTTTCCCTTCTGGAGTTTTTAATTTTCTCTTGAACCAGAAACATTCTTTCTAATCAGTTAAATCCAACAGCACTACAGAGAGCTCAGTTCTTAAGTGTGCTCTGCACCAGGAAGGGTCGGTCCTACGTCCAATGAAAACCAAAGAGTTGCTGTTTTCCAAGGGCAGGAGTTCTTCACTGGTCACCTAGTCGGAAACCTTGACCCCAGTTGTGTCTTCCACCACCCTGCTGATCTTCTGCAGCTCTTCTCATGCTAGCAGGTGGAACACCAAACCCCGACACTCCTCCTCTCCTATTTGGCAGCCAGCGGTACCTAGGACAAGCCAGGAGAGAAGGAGAGAGTTTGAGAAACAGCTGTACCTTGCAGGTAAATGCCAGACTACTTTTCCACACACTTCCTTTTAGCTACTAGACTTTGCAATAACTCCGGCTTTCCGCAGCAGTACCTCACACAATTCTTTCCAAACCTAAGCCCTCAGCACATTGAGAAATGGGAATTCTGGGGAACTTCCATCTCTGAGATATGGTTAGATACAATAATCCAAACAGAGGGAAAAAAACTACATGATAAGGGAGTCTCATTGTTGAGAATAAATGCTGTGATACAAACTTAATTCCTGTAACTTCTCTCCCTTTTTTCAGGGGAAATAATAAAAAAAAAATCCAAATCACTTCTGAGCATCTCTCTCTCCAATAGTTACAATGCTGCTGTTATCACAGCATCCAACCATCTCACTGCTCTCTAAGTAAACATGCCTGAGGAACTGAGGGCCAAAGAGACTAAGGGAAACAGGCTCAAGCAACTAGCTTGTCTGAAATCAAAGCTCAAGCAAATCAGAGCTATAGGAAATTATCACCCAGCTTAGGCTACCATCTAAATAGACAGAGTGATCTAAAATACAGCTCCTGCATTTCACAAGGGATGCCATCAATACGGAGTCATTTCAGCTCTACAATAGTTACACCAAGCTCCTGCAAATCCCTTGCTGAATTTGACCACAAGAATCTGAGGCCCAGACGTAAAACCCAGATTCCTTTCTACAAGAAACATGATCCTGTATAGAAAAAGTTCTCCATTATTATATTAAAGGTATCTGTAATTCATCACAGCATCTGGTTTTGTTTAACAAAACATTACAGTGCAAAGGCAGAATTTATCCCTCTTTAGAGATGTTTGCAGTGCTTCTGTTCCTGCTTTTCAAACATAGAGAAGAATTAAATACACATATAAAGAATCAAGAGAATTACACATAACCAACAAGACTGATGGCAGTTTCAGAGATGTTATTATCTTGAAAGATATTTTAAAACAACATTTTGTCTTCTAATCTTTATGGAAAATTAGGTTTACCAGAAGGGCTTGCAAACACAAAAGTAGAATATAAAGCTTCCCTACTCATTAAAACTTGTACAGAAAGCATAGCTGTAATTCAACTTTATGTCTTATAATTAACAGTTCATGCTATAAAAAGGGTTAACTGAGTTGCTAACTAAAGTTTGGTAGAGAAAGAATATTTACAACCCAAAAGGATGAAGACAAGGGCAACTGAAGCTACAAACTTTGGCTTCTGATCGTAGTACTTCAATGCCAAAATAACAAACAGAGCGCAAGAAAAAGCGCCTCAGAAACCAAGACCTGGCAGTCTCAGTCAAGGTGACTGGTACTGACTGCAAAGCAGAATACATATTGCAGTCCTGAACAAGTCTGCAACTGACACCTATTATCATTGCAGGTTGCTGAACTGGTAGCTACTGTAATGATACATGGAAATACAGATAACAAATCATTTACAGGAGAAAATTTTTTTATACTGTCTGAAAATTGTTAGGTAGTTCTCTTTACTACTGCTCAATTCACTAGCAGAATTATGACTTTTACCCTGACTCTTAAGAGTGGGTAAAGGACACAAGCCATCCATGGGGTAACAAAGAACTCTTCACATTTACAAGAAACAACATTTTTGATGACTCAGCAGCACAGTCAATACGATAGCCTGAAGCAGGTTGATTTAGCAACGTATTTTACACCTTACAATTCCAGCAAATATGTCTGCTGAACAATACAGAAAATTGGACCAAACAAACAGTGAGCTAAAGAATAAAGGCAGCTTACAGGAACTGAGGTGTGGACAGAAAATTCCTTCCTCCCAAATCCATTGGATATTTAAACATTAAGAAGAAATACAGGTGTCCAACGAGATTTCCTATCAGCTCATTGATGACTCTGCAAGGCAAAAGAAAAAGAACTGTTTCACATGCTGTCTTCACTGAAAATAAATGAGTGACCATCTTCTGCCAGTTACTACTGTTCACCTGCCATGGGCATTGCTAGGGCCATGAGCCACAGAAAATTTCCCCTTCTCTCAGCATTTTGCAGCCACTACTTCAGACGGGCCACCCTTCAGTGCCAACACATCAATAGGCTGTTCCACCCTCCCTTCCAAGCCTTCTCTACAGACTGTACTGAAAATGCAATTAAATACTTGTTTACATCAGGGAATTAGACCGTACAGCTATTAGTGTCTAAAATAATAGTCTGTGGAGCTTGAGAAGTTACTGCTGTTTTCACTGGACAACCTGTCTCCTGCTGTACTGAACTGTTTTGTTCCCAATTTTGCAAAAACACCGCTGAATGGAGGCCCCTGAGTATCTTCTGTCATGCATAGAAACAGCAGGTATCTAACAGCAAGCAGTTTTCCTCAAGTGACGGATGAGTCAGTAGGAGGCACAGCCAGAAAAGGGAATTTGGTTTTGCTGTACTATCTCCTCCTTTTATAAGTCAACCACGTAACTTGTTATCGTCACTAATTGTGTTACAGCGGCACCAAGAGGCCCCAACCAACGCAGGGCACCAATGGGAAAGGCCATGCACGGAGGGGATTTCTGCTTCACAGAGTTTAGTCAAAGAAACCCAAGACAGACCAACAAGTTCAGCAGGTGCTAATATGGCACTCTGTGGGCTTGTTATTGCCTTTTTCCCTTGTTTCACAAGCTGAAAAAAACATCATGCTGGGCGAGACTGTGAAGGAAAGATGTAACAGCACTATCAGAGTCAAGCTAAATTTGTTTCTAAAATCAGTAATGATGGTTTGTCATATGGGATGGCATCTTTCTTTACTGTGTGCATTACTCTTTTAGTAAGGAAAAAGCCTCATGCATAGATTTACTAGAAAATAAACGAAATTCTTATTGCTTTCCCCTCACCTACATTCTCTAGTTCTCACATGCACATCTCCTCTTTGCTTTTATCTTAAATGACCACCATGTGACACTGAGCATTATCAGTCACATTATACAGCTTTAAGCCTCTTATTTTAATATTGCTTCTAAATTCAGCACTAAGTCTAATAGCTGTAAAAGCTTTTATAACTTCAAATTAGCCATATAAGTAAATACGTACGATCCACCAATGATGTAGTTGAATCCCAGAATAACCCATGGAAGGTAACAGGCCTGAGAAAGAACGCAATGGAGACAGAGAAGTTATAAGTACAAGTTAAGGACATAAACCTGCTCAGCTTCCTGCTGCACTAATAAGCATGATTATAATCTCAGTGTTTTAGGCATTACACAAATCCTGACATATTCACTTAAGCAGATTCTACCTAACAAGGTAGGATACTCCAAACTGAGCAGCTACTAACATTTTTAGACAAATCATACTCATTTAAACATTACAAGTAGATGTGTCTTTTGCACTCTATGTTCCACAGCAAGCCTACATCTGAAATAAAGTCCTAATATTTCTGATTTTGAAAAGGTCTGGAAACAATGATCAAAAGAGTCTTCACTACAAGACCTGGCAGAAACAGATGAGGTTGCACAGGAAAGGACAATTTAAAACATCAACATTTTGTCACTACGGTGTCGCTACATTCAGCTTTTGTGCAGGTTAACGTAATGAGGAATTTTTTCCTCTTTTCAGACAGATGAATTTCAGTTGTCAGGACATCTTTTCAGTAAAGCCACACTGAGTGACACCGTATGGAAGACCATGATTAAACTTGTCTTTGCTGCATCTCAAGGAGTAAATACTTATGTGAAAGTACGAGACATCTTTAATAAGGGAAAATATATTTTGCCCCTCACCACCTTCATGTGCATCTTTGGGGCGAAACCTTCCCAATATCCTGTCTGACATACCTTAAACCTTGTTCCAAACCAAAACGATACAATCATGTCTTTGTTCAGCTGGGCCCACACATAAAGTACTGACATGATGAGTGGAATCATCAGCAACTGCAATGTTTAAAAAAAAAAAAAAAAAAAAAAGTAAAAAGTTACCATCACTTTAACAGAAGCCTGAGAAACTTAAACAGGCAGCTTCAAAAATGGCTTGTAAGCATGATATATCAGCAAAATCTTTCAAGTTTGTCCCAGAATCTTTGCCATCATGTGTCATGGATCTGTTCAAAAGCTATTGAGAAAGCTAAGCAGGAGAACCTACTTGGCCATTCTCTTTTGCAAGGCCATGCCAAAGCAAAGGGCTCCAACTTGCACCAAGTGAAAGAGCAGCTGTGGCGAACTCCTCTGCTCCCAGCTGCCTGGTAGCACACCTACAGCAGTCAGTGACATATTTGTGCCACTATCACTTCCACTCACAACCCAGGGCACGAACCCAAATGCACTCATCAGGGGCTAAGCTAATACACCAGCTGAAGTGTTACTCCATCGAATTGCCAGCTACGTCTCCCTCAGAGCACCAGAGAGGGAAGGTGCACCAGTAAATCACCATCTGAGAGTACTGCAGCCAGCCTTGGCAAAGCCACCTTGGTAGAGCTCAGAGTTAACCTGTGCTCCATGCCAGGAGATGAGACTGTTTCAAACACCTCCTTACTGTGACCATATATTAGCTGATTGGACTATTTCTAGTGAAACAAATATAAAGCCCTATTTTAGCTATCTGCTGATCTCTAAACTGAAGACAGACTGCCAGCAGCATTTCCATGAACTGGTTTAATGCTACAAACCAGCTTGTGTGTTTGGAGAGAGGTTAAAACTCATCCCTTTGGGGGTGCCGCTGTTTAACAGGTTCCACGTTAAAGCTGGCACACCAGCATCAGTCCAGCCTTCCTCCAGCCCTAGGGTGCACCAGCAGTCTGACTCGTCACACAAATACCTTAGGGACTTTATTAAAATAATTTTTATTTTACTCAAAAACCAAAGTAATATCTAACTTCTGAAAGTATTTGACATGGGAATAGAGGCCCAGCTATCCTACTCTATCTTCTCCCTTTCAAGAAAGCCACTCAACCCAAGCAAAACAACCTTATTTCTAAGAAAAACACATTTGCACATAAAACAAATGATTCTCTTTTAAGCAACACTTTGTATGCTGATATAAAACCATTTTAAGTACCTTTTTAAAAAGATACAAATCAAAACAATCAGTCTAAAATTCATACAATGTATGGGCGACTTCAGCATATTTTTGAAGAATTTTATGGCATCTTCCCCACAACAAAAAAAGTTTAAGCGTGAAGTTATGGACAGCCCTTAACAGAACTCAGTCCTGACTGCGGATGCATGATCGCTATGTTTGTCTACCAGGGGAGCCTGATAAGTGATCTAATAAATGCTAAGATAATATTGTACATAATATTAGAGATATTGGTGCAGGCTTTGGGTAACAGGGACAGAATAAGATGAGAGAACAGCAGAGGCAGGCTGAAGACATGCAGTTATCTGATACTCTGTTGCGTCCAAGGAACACTCATTTTTCCCCTTAATATGTGGGGGGATAAGAACCACCTCATTGAAAATGGTTCTTTAGACCACTATTTTAATCATTCTTGTCAGGATTTTGAACTCACAGTTCTGATCTGAATCTGAAGCTGCATTTTTCACAAAAAGATCTGCTGTTGGCAAGTAAAAGGAACACTAAATTTGAGAAGACTAATGAACCCAAGAATCATTTTTAGATAAAAAAGAATGCAGATCCACATTCATTAGAGGAAACAGTGCATAGATGACATCTTCTGTCCATTTTAGTAAAAGGCTGAACAGTTCCTGACTGCACAAAGAGCCAATTTTCACTCCTTGACTCCCTATCTAGGTTATGAGTGGCAGAGTCAGATACAGGCTTGTGACATTAGCTGAGGCTAACCCAAACTACAAAGCCAAACACACACACACACAGCAGTCCATTTTGATACAAACTAAACCAGCCCACCTTAACTACATTCTGCAGTTATGCTGATAATGGTCTCTATAAAGTCATTAAGTAGTCAGAAAGTTCCATAAAATCATTATTTAAGAAACTGTACTGCACTTACCTGCATGTCCATCGCCAAGCCAGTTATCTGTCATTGCACCATTAAGGAAAACACAGCAAAACCTGATAGACTAGAACAACAAAAAGATGCTGCACACACACTGAACACACATGCAAAGGCCTTTAATGTTTAAAATTAAAACAGCGTTCCTCTGTAGTATTAAGTTAACCACTGGAAAAAATGAAAAACCTCCAATGACCTGGAGACTTACACGCTTAGTTTCAATAACTGCTTTTCAGTAGCCTTTCAAGCCACCACCTTAAGCCATTACCCCGAGGGCTGACGGATACACTGGCCTTCCCTCCATGATGAAACTGGCTAACAACAAACTCAATCAGTCCGTGCATAAAAGCATGTTACAGGTTTAACAGCTGGATTCTTTCATTAGGTTTTTTAGAGACTAAAATACTGGGTTTCTAACTAAAGAAATACCAGATCATAAAAAAATATCAATATATTGCCACTGAGTCATAGAAAAGAAATAATTTCTTGAAATGCATCAATGCAGGCTTTTAATACTATTCTCCTACTTTGGAATCCAAAGGATCTACTTGCTGTAGTAACTGCTGAGTAGAAACAATTGCTGAAGAATTTTGCTATGATCAGAATACTTTTAACAGTTCATGAACGCATATACAATGGCACCAACCATTTTCCCAGATCACGCATCCAGGTTGCTCCTTACATCATATAGGGAACAAGCAACTGGAAGCTTTTAAATTACCAGTTTGAAAGTCAAGGCACAATCAGATTCATCTAACAGCTCACAGTCAACAGCTTGCCACCACAATGAAGCTGATAGCATAACTAAACCCATATTGTTTTCCTAGTTACTGCTGTGGCTCCACAGGAATAGCAGGAATAGCAAATCCCTCCATGCAGTGGAATGCCACTAGAGATGGATATCAATAGATTTATTGATAAAGGCGACAGCATTTCTACACACTAGCTTTCCTGACTGTATGTGGTTCACCCTGATGTCACCACTCCCTTTTTTCCACAGGCTGTGCCACTGCAAATTGCTACAAGGAGGTAGCAACAGCACAGACAGAATGGGAGCATCTCCAAGGATGGAGGTTCCACAACATCTCTTGGCAACCCATGCCAGTGTTTGACTGCCCTTACAGTAAAAAGGATCTTTCTTACATTTAAATGGAATTTTCTGTGCTTCATTTTGTGCCTGTTCTCTCTTGTCCCACCACTGAGCATGACAGAGAAGTCTGGCTCCATTTTCTTTACTCCCTCCTCATCAGGTATTTATCCACATGGATAAGACACCCCTGAGCCTCCTGTTCTCCAGGCTGCACAATCCCAGCTCTCGGCCTCTCCTCACGTGACAGATGCTCCAACCCTTTAATCATCTTCATGACCCTTTACTGGACTCACCCCAGCATGTCCACCTCTCTCTTGTACTTGGCAACCTGGAGCTGGACGCAGCCCCCCATATGTCTCACGAGGGGCTGAGCAGAGAGGAGTAATCACCTCCCTCAACCTGCTGGCTAATGCAGCCCAGGAGGCTGGTGGCCACCTTTGCCACAAAGGCACATTGCTGGCTTGTGGTCAACTTGGTGTCCAGCAGGAGCCCCAGGGCCTCTTCTGCCCAGATGCTTTGCAGACTGTCAGTCCCCAGCCTGTCCCAGTGCCTGAGGCTGTTCCTCCCCAGGGGCAGGACTCTGCAGTTCCCTTTGCTGAGCTTTGTGAGATTCCTGACCAGCACATTGCTAAAACTTGGTCTTTGAACATATTTTACGCAGAAATAGAAGAGCCAAAATATTCCAAAAGTTTGATGATGAGCAGAAGGATACAACAATGCAGATCCAATTAAACAGAAGCATGAACATGTAATCTGCTGGCCTTCCATCAAAAGCCCCTGTAAATAAAAAGAATTGTTAGGAAAGGTACTGAAATCTTGAGAAGAAATTAAGATTTTTTTTTTTTTTTTTTTACTTTATGAGTCTGATAAAAGCTCAGTTAATAACAGTTGCCCTGTTTATGGAGTCTGTGGTTTATGATTTTTATTTTTTTTTTTTTTTAATTTTAAAAGGCCTTATAATAGAACAAGCTACAGGACTCAAAAAAAAGTCATTCAGCCTATTGCATTAATGCACACACAGCAGCTCTACTCAAAGAACACACTTTAAATCTGGAGATAAGTGATTTTAACTTCATAAGACTTCAAAATGGAGTTGGATCCCATCCTTCATAAGAAGCTGCCAGCCAGAAGCACACAATAAAGCAATATACTTGCACAGCAAAAGCAGAGACACCAAGTTTAATGATCGAGTCATGTGAAAACCAGTCCGTACTTAGACAAATTGTATCCTCTTTGCATCATCTAGTCAGACTCAAGAGACACGATAGATTTTACACTCTGGAAAAATCAACATACACGACAAGGAGGGTACACAGTTTGCAGACTGTGGTAAAAGGCTGGCACAGACCTCGGCATTTGAGCAAGACTCCTATCAACTTTCATATAGCTCCATGCAGGCAAGGAGAGCCTGAGAATACCGCTGAAACAGACCCGGGCCACACAGTGACAAACACAGCGCACCACGAACAAGGTGAACAAGCTGAATTACGTGCTAATAATTAAACATCAAAATGCCTAGAAAGAAGGCCATGGCTTAATGTTAGCACTATTTGGCTTCCTACAACTATTTTAAATGTCCCCAAAAATTTAAGGAAAGAAAATCTATTTTAAGCCTTAGCTTTTTAGAATAACTAGAGTAACTCAGCCTATGCAAAACAAAATTGATATTTTAGTCATTTTAAGTTTATTATTTAAGTTCATCCATGCAAGTTACACAATAGGAAAAAAAAAAAAAACAAAAACAAAAAACAAAACAAAACTTGGAAAAAATCTTTTGGAAAGTTTTAAAGTTGGAGAACTAAATAAACTGGAGTTTTCTCCTTACTGTTGCCATACAACAAATAGAAATAAAGAGAGGTATCTGACTAACCCCGTAGAAACTCCAGCACGGGAATTCCTCTAGAATAGGAAGAAATCAAAGCAAATCTTATTCCCTTAAAGTTTTTCACTTCTCGTTACCTAGGAGATTACTAAAAAGAATATTAGACAAAGTGTTTAAGTTGACTTCCCAATGAATATCTAAAAGAGCTGAGCTACGGACTGCCAAAAAGGTCAGCACAGGGGCGAGGTGAGCTCTAGCCCACTGTGTCCTTCCGTAAGGACCCTGGTATAATCCAGTCATCAGGGAAGAGCTGCAGGCTCATCATCTCATCATTCGTACTACTGGGGAGCGAACTCTGCATATTCTGCTTTCTCTGTTGGTATTTGTTGTGTTCTTCTCCAACAGAAACAAACCAAAAACACATCAATCTCCTGCTCCTCAGGAAGCTAGAGGTCAGCTTGTTAGGAAAGCACAAGCACACTACGAAACCACGTGGGTATTTTTGACAGCTAAATTTGAAGCTAGCATGGAAAACCAGTGTATGCTCAAAAACCACATACAACCCTGAAAATAGAAGTTTCACTTCCTCAGTTTCACAGACAAAAGGAGGCATAGACCTATGTTGATTTCTACCTGTAAACATATAATCAGCAACTTACACACCTCCCACTTTCAGAAGGATTCAAGCCTTTTTTGTAGAGAGGAAGGACCGACCTAACCAAGAACTTCATTTATACCGAGAAAAATGACTGTAATATAAAACAAATGCATTGATTCAAACAACAACACAGCTGACTTTCCAGTTTCAAAATCCAGATGTGTTGTACATCAGGAATGTAAATTTACTGCTGAAAGAATTGTCTTCCTTCCGTGAGGCTTTTGCCACAGCACAGATAACTAGAGCATTTTGTAAGTATATGTACAAGCAGCGATGTCTTATAATTTGCATATATTAATCAGGAACTCTTACTACACATAGCTTTGCACAGTAGAATGTTGTAACTGCCAGTACTCGCGTGTTCATAATCTACTGCAGGAAGGCTCAAAGAGGAGGAGACACCATTTCTAGCTATTAAATTACTACTTACTTTCACTAATAAAACAACCAAATACAATCTGTCACCACTCCTCCCTTTCCTTGCTACTCTTTTTACGACTTAAATAGGATTCCACAATACCCTCTGGATGCCAGGTTTAGCAGGCATCTCTTCTCTGTCATGGGACTTCCCAAACATCACCTTGCAATACATTTCCACTTACACCATCAGTTCTAAGACTCCATTAGAACTACACAGAAAATCTTGTTCATAAAGGCTTTCAGGAGGAGCTTGGCTTTGCAAATACTTTAGTTTAATTATTTACATCAATGGAAACAATTTTTGGTTAGTTTTAATGAACTGTGCAATGCAAAATGAAACCAGTTTTGAAGCTACCTTGTAACAGCAATCTCTTTTTTGAGAGTAATGATCTATTATTTAATTTCCTTTCTTCCACTCTTAATTTTTCTGCCTAACTGAAAATCCAACTAGTTCCTTAACTTTTTCACATTTCTATTTGACAGAGGGGTACACTTCATTTGTACAAGGTATCTCTCAATTCAACATAACGGATACAATAACAGAGGTAAGCAACATTGCCTTTTACAAAAAGGAAAAACTGACATTGTTATTTTCTCAAGAGGAATAAACCCACTACATATGTTCTATCATCCCTCCATGTAAAAGGACATCAGACACAGGAAAACAGAGGTAACGTCATCTTTTAATCTCTCCCTCATTTCCTGAAATCCAACAACTAAAAGCACCAGGCCCTCCTATTGAAAGGAGTATCAAGTTCAGACCCTGAATGAACAGGCTCCCTGCCATCAGGGAAAAATCAGTTTTCAGAGAGTTTCCCACTGACCAACATAAGTGGGCACAGAGATGAGCCATCTTTCTCACGATTCTGTCTGAATCAGCCACAACCCCATCGCCACAAACATTCCCAAAAGAAGCTCTATGTGACAATGCTTAGTCTCTGTCAACTCCGGGCAGAGTTCACCATGTGCATACAATTTAATGGATAACATACCTGTTTCTAATCGTGATGAATATTGATACAAGAAATACAAATTCACCAAGTAGAGAAAACCTGTTCCAGGTCCCACTGGGAAGAAGAAAGTTGCAGTTATCGGCCGCCAGATCTGTCCAGATCAAAAGAGAGATATATTTATATACTGTAGAATGAACTCATATGCACGGGTTTTTTGTTTTCATTCATTATCCACTACTTGCAAGATCAAGGAGATTAAAAATAGCCCAAGTATGAATTATTGCTGCTTCAGCAGCTTTTACAAGTTTTTTTTTTTTTAAATTTGATAAGCAAAGCTATTAAGATTACAACAGAAATCACACACAACTTCCCAGATCGCTACCATCACATCTTCGCAGTATTGAGCCTTTATTGCAGCGCAAAAGGGATATGCTTGCAACGATGCTGCCCTGTTTTAAAAGCATCCATACAGAATCCATTCTTACCTGTGGAACAGAGGCCAAAGAATTCACACAAAGGCTGTTAGCGTACCATTCCAGACAGAACGCGCTGCTCTTAACATTTTTCACCTGCTTTAGAAAGTCTCCCAACTATCAAAGTTGAGCACAGCCAACTGCATGGCAGCATGTAGCAAGGACAGAAAATGGCTGGCCATTTATGAATGAGCTCTTTAACCGGCAACACTTCCAAATAGAGTACTGGGATCCTGAACCTCACAGTTCCAGAAGCAATAACAGAACTGGCGGAAAAAACAGTCATTTAAGCTACTAAATTTTGGGGACAACACATGAAACAAACTACAGAGCTGTCTTTTTCACTATAGTTATAATAAGCACATATAATAGAAATTTAAAGGTTAAGATCTTTTCCTTCACTTTCATTTTCAGTTCATGCAATGGGTGCTCTCCCCCTACACACCTGCATACCTAAACACTGAACCTGTAACCTCCCAATGCAAGGAAAAAGACTACATCCAGTTTGTGACCACTTTTGATATTGCTAACGCATCCAGAAACACTGAACATCTGAAACCTCAGGACCTCAGTTGTTTATGTCAACCATACCTAGGCACAGAAGCCGACAATCCCAAACACAAACTTTTCCAAATTCCAAGCGAGAAATGCTAAGAAGGTGCAAAAGATGCACTTCTCTAGCTCTGCCTTAATATCTCCAGAGCCACCTGCGGTTTAGGACAGTTGTGCACCTGCCTGTAGCCCCTTTTCCCAAATCACACCCACACAATCGCGCAACAGAGGCTGGGCAAGTCACCTCAAGCCACAGCCACAGGTTTCAGGAGTACAGTGCCTTGGCACAACAAGGTGCCAGCCAGAACAACCCCCCCAAAAAAAACACTTAGGAAAACGAGGCACCAGAGGGAGATGCAAGACGAACTACCAGGCCTGCCAAAGGCCACGGCCCTCCTCGGCTCACCCAGGGGCCCCGGCAGGGCCGAGCACCGCAGCCTGTGTCACCTTGGTGGGAATCCCGGGCCCTGCGGAGGCAGAGCGCTAGCTAAACAGGGGCCCAGTTCGCAGGCCTTATTTAGGTTAAGCAGGAACATAGGCCTGGCTTCCCGCCGGAGGGGATCTGGGTCGCTCCTACGGGCTGCTCGGTGCGCGGTGCCCTCCCAAGGCGGCGGCGGAGGCCAGGGGAAGGGGCCAGCAGCCCCCAGCCCCGCAGCACGGCCCGCCGCGCACTACAACTCCCAGAATGCCTAGTGCGCCCCGGACCGGGCTCTCTTATGGGGCGGGCGCCGCAGTGCACGCCGGGACCGGTAGTGCGGCCCGTACCTGGAAGCGGTTGATGAAGGCGTCGGGCCAGAGAAAGAGGTAGACGGGGCTGACGAGGCCCAGCTTGCCGATGAGCGGCACCGCGATGGAGCCGGCGAACCAGTAGCGGGTAATCAGCGGGATGCTCCGGAACCAGTCCCCCAGGTCCGACATGTCGCCGCCGCCGCCGCGCCCGGCCGCCGCCGAGGCCTCGCTACGAACCGGCCGCTGAGTGAGGGGAGAGGGGGAGAGGAGAAGAGGCGAGGGCCCGGCCGCGCTGCGCCCGCTGCTCCCGCCGCCGCCCCGGGCAGGGAGGGGAGCCCCGGGCCAGACGTGGCGCCGCCGAATTCGGCCCAGCCGCCGCCACTTCCGGCCACGCCCCTTCGGCTGCCGGGGCAACGGCAGCGCCGGAAGTCCCGCCTCCGGGGGGCCGGGGCGGGGCGTCCCCTTGTCCCGCAGCTGTGTTTAGTAGCGTTGAATTTAGCTGTAAAATGTATTTATTGACGTTGTATTTAGCTTATAAAAGCCGTATTTAGTAGCGTTGGTAACAAGAGCGAACCGGCAGTAAGTCCGGCACTTGCGAAGGCCTGAAAAAACGTATTGAATCTCCCGTTGCATTATGTTATAAAAATACTTGCCTGCTAGGACGCGACATTATATTAAAAAATATATTTTTTTATAAAACGTGGCCTCCACTTTACTCATTCTCCGACGCTGGCGGCGCTCCGCTCCCCTGTTCCCGCCCCGGCCCCCCGCCTGACACCCACGAGGGAAACTACAACTCCCGGCAGCCCCCGGGGCCGCGGGGCGGATCCATTTCTCCGCGGGGGGGAGCGCCCGCCTCCCTCCCACTACCCTCCATTGGTGAAGCGGGCGCGGGCTGTACCATGCGTGCGGCGCCCCCCGCCGCGGCAGCCGTTGGAGGAGCCCTGAGGGGAGGCGGCGAGCGCGGGAGCGGCGGCGCCGGGCCGAGGATGGAGAGCTCCGACGTGGGCGGCCGCCAGCACGGCCCCATCTGGTGCCGCAGGCCCGGCCCGGCGGCGCGGCGCGGGTAACGGCCCCCGCGGGACGGGGGGGCACGGCGGCGGGGCACCCTCGGCTCAGCGCCCCCGGCCGTGGCCGCCCCCAGCGCTGCGCCGCGGAGGAGAGGCCGGGGGAGCGGGCAGGCCGAGGGGAGCGGGCGGAGGGGGCAGGGCCGGCCGGAGCCCGCCTGAGCTTCTGGAGGCTGGAGGTCCAGCCCGGGGGTGGCCGGTTTGATAACGGGGAAAAACGTTCCCGTGGAAGGTGGAGCAGGTCCCCGAGGAGGCTGGGAAACCTCCGTGCTCAGAGCTGCTCACAGCTCAGCTGGGCAAGGGCCTGGGCAGCTCTCCCAGTTTAGCTTGCTTGTTTTAGTTGTATTGAACAAAATACCACAGGCGAATTCCCACGAGAGTTTAACTAAACTGTGAAATACTAGGAGAACACTGCCCGGCCCAAGCTGAAGAGCAGCGGTCTGAATGCTGCTTTGGCGTACCTGTGTACTGTGACATGGGGAGTCTGGATGCAGCTCTGTGAACTCCTGACTTCGTTCTCCTAGGTTAGGTTAGTGGTGAAGGAACTTCTGAAAGGCAGAGAGTGGTGTTGAGGAAGTCTGGGAGATGCTGTAACTACACTGATAAGTACATTTCAGGGTGTTTTTAGAATCAGAAGTCATAGTTCGCTTGTGGGGTTTTTTTGTGACATTAAAGACCTTAACATCACTAAATTTTAATTACAACTTAAATTAGCTTAACATCTTTCTAATTTCATTTTTATGGCCCTTCTCTTTTATCGCAGAAAAGAATGGGCTTAGCAGAATGAGGTACAATTAGTTTTGTCTCTGTAGTCTGTACCATGGCTGCATGGCCCTTCTGGTATTCACTCCCACTTTGTAACATACGCCAACAGTTGCATGCAGGTGCTGGGTTACATATTCTGCTCTCTTAGAGACTGGTGTCTCAGATAGCTATCAGCATCTTATACAGCCGTAGTCACAGTCTTCTGCAAGTGCCCTGCAGTCTTTAAGCGGCCTCGCACTATCCTGTACGGTTTTAGATATTTAATTTGAGTTTACGTCCAAGTGATGATAGAAAATAATTGATTTGCCCAGTGTTAGCTAAAAAATCCAGAAGTAGTAGATTTCCCAAATCTTAATGTCCTGCTTCCTGGAAAAAACTTCCTCTTATGGCTTAGTCGGCACACAGGCTTCAGTTCTGCATTGGGCTCCATTTTATGCCAACAGCATGGTACAAGGATAGAATATGAAAAACCAGCAACTTTTGTCCCAAAAGCTCTCAGATGAATAAAGATAAAAATGGCTCACTTCATGCTTTTGAAGACTTTGGCAAGAAGTGGTATTAAAGCTGTTTTTCCCCCCCACCCCAATCTAATCCAAGTGGTTTCTTACAGTAATTCATAGCTTCTCAGTTTTCTAGCAAGTTTCTTTGCAGTGATGATGAAGAGACAGGTTCCTTGCTGAGTGCTGAATTGGGCTTTCAGATACATTGGTAGAAGATACATCAGCATATATGTTAGTGTTATTCATTAACAATGTAATTGAAAATCAAGTAACTAGGAGCCACATGAAAGGATCGTGAATGGTGGATTTCCCCCATCTGCTTTACGTGTCTCCTAACTACCTTCCACCATAGTGAATGAATTCCTTTGTTTAGTATATTTTTTGTATTAGAAAAATGTATTTTTCATGGAAGAAAATTTTTCATAGAACACTGAATGATTAGAATTGTAAAACCATAAGCTAGGAACATTTTAATCCTAGGTCTTGGAGAAATGTGATAGTGAAACAGTTCTAAGCATGGTTGTTTTGCTTGCTTTCTTCACAGAGTTATAGTAAACATAATTCATAGTGTCAAAGGATACCATTCAAAGACAATACGCTTTCTGAATGTGGCTTTTGACAGTTCCGGCGATTCTTTACTCGCTGGAGACCAGCAAGGGAATATATATGTTTTTGACCTGAATGGAAACAGGTAAGAGTATTTCTATCAAGACATTTTAATTGTTTTGACATGTGTAACATTCAGAGGTATGGCATTTGCCTGGACAGCATGCCACAGGTCTGATTTTAACCCCCAGTTTTCCATGAATGTGGAAATAAGTAGTGGTTTTCTCAGAGCTGAAACTGCAAGCCCCTGTAGGCTCCCTAAATATTATTTTAATAGTTTAGCTGCTCCAAGAGATCAGTAGTTTGTAACTCTAAACTGAACAAACAGCATTTTCATAGAACTTAAGCGATTAAATACTACGACAAGAAGTTATTCTTTGAATGGTGCCGATCAATTAATAATACAAACCATGAATTACAATAAATTAGACCTAGTAGTGTCATTTGCAGAAATATATTACTCAGGCTTTTCAATTTTACACTACTGAGTTTTAATATTTTTATATTTATCATAATTAGATATGATTTTTTTCTCTCTTTTGAGTTATTTTTTTCTCTCAGTGAAATACATTGAAACTGATTAAGTTCTTACTTCACTTGACATTATGAACCAAAGTTTCCTAACACAAAGAGAACATATATTTTTAAATAGGTTCAGCCTTGTTCAGCGGACAATGCAGGCTTGCACTGCTTTGGCATTTAATCTTCGCAGAAAGACAGAATTCCTGGTGGCTTTGGCAGATTATTCCGTTAAGTGCTTTGATACAGGTAAGGAGAAATTTAAAGGCTTTCTATCTGGATTGTTCTAAAAAACTATATAATTTTAGTTTCAATCTCAATTTTTTGTTAGTTTTTTTGATGGGAATCTTATTATGTATTTCATGCCATCTGTTCTTCCAAAAAAACCCACACAGCTTGGGCCCATGGGGGTTATAGTCCTGTGGGTAAACAAACCCTTTGCTTTGTCAAAGTTTCTTGTTCCCACTGAGTCGTGCAGGCATCTGTTTAACTGAAGTCTAGCACAGGATCGCAATTATATATGTTACCTTTTTTAAATCAATTCTGTATGTTTGCTTAGAATGAGGTGCTGTATGTAAATTCAAACAAAAATCAGTCGACAGTATGTTAGTTTGCAATCGAACTAGTTGTTAACTATATTTACAGTAAAATATTTGAACAAAGTGACAATATATACTAAAAGAACTACCAGTACTTTTGAGTATGCAAGTAGATCTGTGTCCTTATTCAAAAGCGATATCTAAAATTAACTTCACAGGCCACAACTTCATACACAGCTGTGTATTTCTATCTTGATTAGAAGTTAAATAGTGAAAGGCATTGACAATTCATTCTTCATAAGTTAATCTGAACCTATCAAAAAGTGCAGTTGTAGTGTCTGTTGTCATCTGGATTTAAATCTATTTCAAAAGCCGTAGGAATCACTCATCTACAATTTGAGGGTCTGATATTATTAGTGAAGATTTTAATGTAACACACTGTTTCCCAAAATAGAGGAAGAGTCATAGTTAAGGTCTGAAATCTTCTGCTTTTTCTCTTCTTACAACCACAGTAAGACCAAACTTAGATTTTTGGATGCACTTAGAGAAATCTTCTTAATTATTCCACAGAGTCCTGCGTGTTTATATGGTGCTGTTTCCGGATACCAAGTCATACTAAAGAATGTCTTAAAATATAAATGTTACTCACATAAGTCAGTATTGGGTAAACTATCCTTAGAGGTGTATTAGATAATACTTGGTTGGTGGGCTCCATCCCCTCCTTTCAAAGCCATACTCTGTAATCCCGTGTCATCTTCCGACGTGACAATAGCTTTAAGCTCTCAATTGTCTGTAAGCACAGCAGAAAGTTTGACTGTTAGGCTTCATGAGCTGCTTTATAGCCATTTCCCATCTTTGATGCCACAGCAGTAGGTCAGCTGGAACCACCCCATGGGCTGTCAGGCAAACTACCCGACATAAATAGTGTAATTGCCACAAATATAGTTTGGTTGCTGGGGGAAGATTAGTGGTCATGCAGTCACAAGTGGGAGACGATGTAGTCAGAGGAACCATTTCCTCAGTATGCAATACGCAGCATAAAAATGTTTTGGACTCTAAAAGAATTAATGAGGTGTTGCTTTCTGACTGTGCCTTTCTATAGTCGTAGCCTGTTGTCATTAAACCTTTCTTCCTTGCACCTCTAAATAGCTGCGTAATCATCCATACATATTGTCCACAAGTAAAAACAAATGGAGAATTCTAACTTGAACATTCAGTCTCAGCTTCTAGAGATTACTGCGGGTGTTTACATCAGATAATCTGCCTATGAGGCATGCTGAACTTGCCTGACCACAGTGTTCATGACTTTTTAAGATTGATTCTTAGGCTAAATTAAACAAGTCTGTGCAAGTTGGCTTTCTATGTAGAACTGAGAATAACTTATGAAACCTGCTACTCAGAGATGAGGAGATGGTTATATTTCTCTAAGGTATAATAACTATATGAAGACTGATACCTTTGTTTCTTGTTTGTTGGGCTGTGATGGTAAATGGTCATATACTAGGTATGCTTAAAGTCCCTTTCACAGCATAGTGTTGACAATAAAGGGTAAAGTAGTAGTTGTTTCACTTTAAATGACCTTCATATCCTTTTAATTTTTTTCATCAACTCCCGCAGAAACCAAGGAGCTGGTTAGTTGGATGAGGGGACACGATTCTTCAGTGTCTTCCATCTCTGTCCATGGCTCGGGCAGGTATGCCATCACTACATCCACTGATACAGCACAACTGTGGGACCTGGACACCTTTCAAAGAAAAAGAAAGCTGAATGTTCGTCAATCTGTGGGTATACAGAAGGTGAGTAAAGAACAATTGCTAAAGGCTGAGCAAGCATACCTCAGTAGGAGTAAAACCGCATGTCAAAATCACAGTACTTGAAAATTTTTTTTAAAATACAGCTGAATCTTTTCTATGTTCTTTTGGCGTATCTCCTTAGCTGTCATCCTGTAATGTCACCCAGACCACGGGAATCATGACTCAGTAGTTGCAGAGGTCTGCTGGGAACTTTTAAGGAACCTCCATCTTTAAAGATACTCAAAACTGGGTTGGGTATGACCTTGACTAACCCAATTTAACCTGGAAGTTGGAGCCATCTTCTAGATTGACCCTGCTTTGACCTGGAGGTGGGCTCAGAGGACCTCCGGAGATTGATTCCAACCTGAAGGATACTGGGATTTAAGGGTGTTGTTATAAAAACAGTTTTGGTGTCATAATGGTAACTTCAAACAGTCACCACCACCTACCCCATTCAGCTGCTTATTCCAAAGCTGCTGCTCTTTCTGTGCATGCTAAGCACTGAATGTGGGAACAAACAAAGCTGAAAAGTAACTCAGCAAAAAGAAATTGCTGCTTTTCAGCCTAGTGGTTTCTTTGGTTTGGTTTGCTGTACAGGCACTTATACTGGAACAACAGGGGATGAGAAGGATGACATGTTTGTGTTCGTGACATGTTTGTGTCAGGGAGTCATTTAAATAGGTCTTCCTTAGCGTTACGCTGCTTTAAACAGGTCTGCCTGCGCCACCAAATGTCAAACTTTGGCATAAGTACTACAGAAAGTACTGACGCAGTGCCTGAGCATTGCTTACACACGTGCTGCCCTGCAGTGAACAGTCTTACAAACGCCACTTCAAACCAAAGTTCTCATCGGGCTGGTCACTAAAAAGCCATGCTGATTTTGCAGAAAACAAGGCTATTCATTTGAGCATCTTCACCGTGTTCTAGGTCAGGCAGAAATTTTGTCAGCCTGAAATAGTCACCTGGCAATTACTGTGGAATATCATGCATAAATTTGTTTGTTTTATTAAAACTGTTGTGTAGTGCATGTTGCTAAAGTAACTATCATGTCTTCCCTCTAAAGATGGCTGCATTTCTTTAGTGGACAAGATTTTTCTACTGTTCAGTGTCTTTGTGTAGGCTATGTGTAGGGGCTTCTTATTGATAAATGGCTTTTGGAATTTGGTAGGATCAGGATGTTACAGTATGGAAACAACCTTTAAATCCAAACAATATTGACTATGGTTGAATGAATAAATCACTGTTTGGGAATCAAGAGCCTGCACGTCTGGTTTGGCTCTACCATTTCTGATAGGACATTATGCAAATAATCCAATTTATCTGGATTTCATTTTCCCATCTTTAGAATAGAGATAATGATACTTACTTCCATGCCGTGATTTAAGAGATACAGGTAAGTGCTTTATTAAAGATCAGATTTATTATTAGACCACAGCCCTGACACTCACTGTCCAAAGTTGGATTCTTGCTTGCTGTCTGAGCCATCATAGTAGTGTCACACCAATCTCTGCGGTCTACTTTTTGGTGCCTCTTTATTTAAGCCCTGTTGCACTCCAACATACACTTTCTGTTAAGCTGTCATGAGGCAAAGCTAATTTAAAAAGACAGAGGCTGAGCTGCACACTGTAAGGATAGCGGGTGAAAAAAATGAGAAAGAAGAGCTAAGAGAAGACATTTATAATGACCATTTTCAAAGCATCACTGCTTATTCAACATCTGCTCGTGAACATCTTGTATTTTTCTAGGGCAAAGCAGAAAATGAGGAACTGTTCAGTACCCCACTTTATCAAAATGTAAGCTTCATCTGCTCTCAATTAATTGTCTAGACTTCCTCAGGGTCCCTGAAGGAGGATAGGCAGCTCAGTCTGAAGATAAATGACTCTGGTAGGTGAGGTGAGTCTTTCCCCACAGGTAACTTTTGCTCACTGTCAAGTGATTAATTTGGCCTGAACATCCAACTTTCAGTCACTCGCATTCAGCAAGATGAATCCCATCCCACATATCCAGATTTACTGATTTTCAAGTCCCCAAGAGACTGTTCAGACCAAAGCTCTGAAATTCATAGCACTGGTTGTAAATCTCAGCCAAAATAGAACCTCTGATCTAAACCAATAATTTGTCATTAAGCAGGCATGTATCTGATGACATCCAAAAATGTAAATAATCCAATTTTTTTCTCATCGAAAGAGATTACATATAAACAATAAACACGTTCAGAATAATTGAAAAAATATATTTACAAGCTTTTTGATTTTATCTTCATTCATCTTCACAGTAAAATCTTCATTTCATAGTTGGAGAATACACTACTAAACTTTCTACAACTTTTTTTACTTTTAATAGTTGTACGTAAAACTAAGGAGCTTAAGTCTAGAGACGAATGCTTCATAGAGTGCATTTGCAGGCTCTTGGTACTATTTGAATGCTGAAGCCAGTTTGTATAAGATGCAACAAGCAGTTGCTGAATGAGCAGTTCTGGCTCATGTCTTCCATCCCCTCCTGCTCCTGGGTTCATGTTCCCACCGTTTATAGTACATCCTCTCTGGCACTCATCAGAAACCTCCACAAGACCGTTTAACAGTCATAAAAATAACCCAGATAAAGATTCGTGTCATTTTGGTGAGTTAAACTGGCTTAGCAAAGGGTACAACAAGTTCTGAACCAGTGCAAAGGAGAGCGGGCCTGCCTAGGCTGTAAGAGAGGAAGGGGACCCGCTGCCTGTGGGATCGAAGCCTTGCATTGCAATTGCGTTACGCAGTTCTAGTAACAGCCATACTGTCATGGTTTCTTGCTGTATTTTATTCTGCCATGCACTTTGGTCCAATTTAAAGGGTACTTCTTTGACGACATATTCCATTTTTTTTCTTTTCCATATTCTTCCAGGTTTTTTTTCTTCCATTGAGTAACACCATCCTCAGCTGTTTCAAAGATAATTCTGTTTTTGCATGGGAATTTGATACTCTTCACTGTAAATACCAGTTGCCAACTCCTGTAGAAGGTTCTGTATTACTTTATAAGGTCTTTGCAGTTACCAGGTAAATTGCTATTTTAAACATTCTAAAGGCAGACCACAAAAGTTGTAGTTTTAAAACAGGTTTTCTTTCCTTATTTGTAATGTTTTATGGAAGTGTTGAGCTATATACTATGACAAGCTTTTGAACTCTGCTGTGACCGATAGTTTCAGCAAGGATCAACAGCAGTTTTTATTACAGTCCCATA